>NC_063180.1:40942455-42142455 GCF_023159225.1 Perognathus longimembris pacificus
GAAGAGTTGATGTAATTGGAATTCAAAAGAAATCTGAAAAGGCTAGATGCTGGTGGCTCTCGCCTGTAATCTAGGCTACCCATGAGGCTGAGATCTGAGGATCATGGTTCAAAGCCAGCCTGGGCAAGAAAGTCCAGGAGACTCTTATCTTCAGTTAACCACTGAAAAGCCAGAAGTAGAACAGTGACTCAAGTGGAAAAGTGCTAGTCTCAGACAAGCTCAGGAAAGTGTCTAGGCCCTGTGTTCAAGCCCCAGTAATTACACACCCACACACACACACACACACACACACACACACACCACACACAAAGATCTGAGGATTGAGATTCAAAGCCAGGCCAGGCAAGAAAGTTCATGAGACTCTTAACTCCAATTAACCAGCAAAAGCCTGGAGTATTATTGTGGCACAAGTGGTAGAACAACAGCCTTGAGTAAAAAAAGCTCAGAGACAGTTCCCAGGCCCTGAGTTCAAGCTCTAGGGTGGGGAGGGGTGAGAGGAAGGAAGGAAGATAGAAGGAAGATGGGAGGAAAGGAAGGAAGGAAGGAAGGAGGAAGGAAGGAAGGAAAGAAGCTAGGCAGGGAAAAGGAAGTAGAGACCATGTGAGACATTTTATACATGTCCAACATTGGGTATGCAGCATTTATGAAAAGGGTGTCAAATTTGAAAGCAGAAAAGAATGTATTTGTAAGAAGGAAATCCCATTTGGCAATTATACAAGACAATGTAAAAATTCTTCGAAAATATAATGAGTAGTATTTTTTTCCTTTCTCTTCATCCTATTCGAAATTTGACCATCACCAGCAGCTCATTTGACAACTGCCTTTGAGATTCTGCTATTAGTTTTAAATTATACAACAGCCACAGCCAGCATACAACAGATCAGAAGTCTTATTGACAGCCAGCCTTCTGCTTGGGAACATTTGAAAACATGGGAATTATTTAAGCCATTATAATTATTTTAGTAAAACCAATAAGCTAAAGTACATGATACAGAAAAGCTAGCATTGAAGCAATATATGAATCCACATGTTTTAAAAATACCTAATATGCTAGGCTCTGGGTGGCTCACACCTGCAATCTTAGCTACACAGGAGCTGAGATCTAAGGATCATGGTTTGAAGCCAGCCTGGGCAGGAAAGTCCATGAGACTCTTCCCTCAAATAAACCATCAGAAAATCAGAAGTGGTGCTGTGCTCAAAGTGATAGAGCAGTAGCCTTGAGCAAAAGAGCTCAGGGACAGTGCCTAGGCCCTGACTTCAAGCCCCATGACCAACAAAAAAAAGATAATTGCGTGATATGTCTCAGGATTCTGAACTCAATCCTACAGCCCATTCATTTAATTGTATTTAGTTGTATTTAATTGTAATTTACAGATTGTGCTATTGAAAAAGGATCGGTGGGGGGGGGCAGGCATGTGCAAAACACATAATTCAAACACATAAATTCGAAATTTTGTGCTGTGGGAACGGCACATTAGAGCCTGAAAAACAGTATCTTAGAACGAGCAGTTAAAAGCAGGCCCTTGAAGCCACTTAGAAATATAACAGAGAAGGTTATTCCTTATTTGTGTACACAAATGTGCCAGCCCCTGGGTCTCGTGAAGCCTGTCTTTCTTGTAACTCAAGGACAGTTCCCCATCTCTTTAACTAGAGCAGAAAGTCCGTTCTCTGTGAATCGTGCAGACATTCACAACGTCTTCTGAAACGGAAAGCTCTCTCTTGTGTATCCCCAGATGACAAATTCTTCCTGGCCTGTCGTTACAGGTTCAGGTGGCCCAGGACGTACAGTCATTATACAATTATGGGAAATAAAAAACAACCATTCAGAAAGTCCCCTGAAGCAGTCGGTAGAACAAATGCAATGGCTTGTCTAAGTGGAAGCTTCAGGGACAGTCAGAGATCAGAAAGGTAGTTTCTAAAGGAAAAAAAAAAATGTTTTAAAAGTAAAGTAGGTGGGTGCTCGTGATGGGGTGGTAGTGTCACACTCACCCTTACACACACATGCATGCACACATATACACACCAAGCCAGGCAGCGTCAGCTCACGCCTATCATCGTAGCTAGTCAGGAGGCTGAGACCGGAGGACCGTGGTTCAAGCCAGGCTGAGAAGGAAGGTTTGTGAGACTCTTTTGATTTGTTTTGTTTTTGTTGCCAGTCCTGGGGCGTGGACTCGGGGCCTGAGCACTGTCCCTGGCTCCTTTTTGCTCAAGGCTAGCACTCTGCCACTTGAGCCACAGCGCCACTTCTGGCTTTTATCTATATATGTGGTGCTGAGGAATCGAACCCAGGGGTTCATGTATATGAGGAGAGCACTCTACCACTAGGCCATATTCCCAGCCCCTGTGAGACTCTTATCTCCAACTGGAAAATGGAGCTGTGGCTCCAGTGATAGAGTACTAGCCTTGAGCAAAAAATAAATAATAATAAAGCTCCAGGACAAGGCCCAGGACCTGCATTCAAGCCCTAGGACTGGCACATATATACATTTTTTTTTAAAGGCACCTAAAGGAAAAAAATACTTCCAGGTGAATGGGTTTTACACAGGAAACGTTGAGGCTGTTCCTCATGCCAGCGTGCAATGGGCAGAGCTCAGGACGACAGTGCGGCTCTGTGCCGACACTGGCTGCCAGTCAGCTCGTGGCGTGAGTCACTGGCTCAGTGCAAAGGAACAAAGGCGTGTGGGGGCTCTCAGACGGCTAACAAAGATTCCATGGCCGTGAGACATGTATTTTAATTAGTGTGGTATTTTAGAGAAAAAGTATTAGAACGCCTAAAAGGCAAAAAGAAATCTTAAAACGCTCCCAATGTGGGGTGTGTGTGTGTGTGTGTGTGTGTGTGTGTGTGTGTGTGTGTGTGTGTGTGTGATCATCCCGGGGCTTAAACTCAGGGCTTGGGCTCTGTCCCTGAGCTTTTTTGGTTTAAGGCAGGTCCTCTACCACTTGAGCCACAGCTCCACATCTGACTTCTTGAAGGTTTGTTGGAGATAAAAGTCTCATGGACTTTTCTTCCTGGGGCTGGCCTCAAACCATGGTCCTCAGATCTCAGCCTCCTGAGTGTCTAGGATTATGGTCGTGAGCCACTTTAGCCTGGCAATGTAATTTTCACACACACACACACACACACACACACACACACACACACCACATCTCATTTTGTAAGTGAGAAGAGTTTGGGGCTTTAGAACTCAGAGAAAGGTGTAACCGATTTTGCCATCGGAAAGCGGTAGAAACCAAGTCGATTGGAGGTTTGCATGCATTCTTATTGAAAAAGTCTTCTCCCAAATGTCCCAATATTGAGAGTGCCACAAAGAGGGCAAGACATGAGGAGGGTGGAATCTAGAGATTGGAAACAGAAGAATATCTCAATGCAGACTTCAAATGGCACCATTGTAGAAACAGTGGACCGACCACAACCCAAGTAAAGATCATTCAAGATGGGGGTTACGAAATCTCAAGTCACAGAGAAGGGGCCATTTGCCAGGAAAAGAAAGAGCTAGCACAGCATTGGAAAGCCCACTCGATGTGTATCATTTTAGGATTATTTCAAAGCCAAAAGACAGGATCTCAAAGATAACGACAGGCAGGGCAGTTAATTTCAGGCTTAAAAAATTAAGTTAGGTACTTTCTAATAGAAGCAAAATACAAAATAACTCAGAGAACAGAGCTATTCAATTCCTTTTCTCCACACATTAGAATTTGCTTTGTCCTGTGAGCATAGATTGGTTTTTGTTGTTGTGGCTGGAACTAGAGCCTGAAACTCTTGCTTGGCTTTTTATTTATTCTTGCCTGGCACTTTATCACGTGACCACACCTCCATTTTCAGCGTTTTGCTGGTTAATTGAATATAAGACTTTCTCAGATTTGTTTGCCTGGGCTGGCTCTGGACTGTGATTCTCAGATCTCAGCCTCCTGAGTAGCTAGGATTATAGGCGTGAGCTACCAGTTCCTGCTGATGTTCAGCTTTAACAACAACCAGACAGATAGAAAGATAGACGACAGGCCATTACTCCACAATTAGTTTGGTTCATAACTAAAGCTCTGAGGAATAGCATGAAGTATCTTTTCTTTTCCACTTGTGGGGTTTGAACTCAGGGCCTGGGCACTGTCCCTGAGCGCTTTTGCTCAAGACTAGCCCTTGACCACTTTGAACCACAGTGCCACATCCAGTTTTCTGGTGCTTCACTGGAGATAAGAGTCTCTCAGACTCTTAGCTATTTAAAGGCTGCTGTGACGGGAACCTGATGTGGCGATGTGAAAGATATTATTCAGATCAGACTGGACAGGATTGGTGATTATTGAACTGGGTTCGTGATGAATACAGGGTGTTGTGGCTCACGCCTGCAATCCTAGCTACTCAGGTGGCTGAGATCTAAGGATCACAGTTCAAAGCCAGCCCCGCAGGAAAGTCCATCAGACTTTTATCTCCACTGAACCACCAGAAACCTGGACATGGCACTGTGGCTCAAGTGGTAGAACACTAGCCTTGAGCAAAAGCACTCCAGGATAGTGCCTAGGCCCTGCGGTCAAGCCCTCATGATTGAAAAAAAAATGTAAAGCTCACTCAGTCTGCACGCTAAGTGAATAGATTGGATATAATGAAGCGTGGGGAGAAGGGAGAAATGAGAGAAGGGAAATGACACCCCCGGATTGTGCCTGTGGATAATTACGGTGCTTAGAGGTCAGAAAGGGTCGAGTGGACCCAGGCTAAGGAGAAGAGCAAGAAGAGAAAAGCAAGGGCGCCATGTCCCATTCTGCCAGATGTTATTCCTGAGTGCCCCAAGAGGAGGACCAAGACTTGAGCCTTAGGCTCCGCCCACATAGGCGTCATTGCTCTCTTTGGGGAAGAGATGCTCAGGGATGCAGGTGGTCACAGCTGGAAGAGAAAGGAGGAGAGGCAAGCGGGATGTTTACACATAACCAGTTCTTCCCATGCGTTTTGAAGAGAAGAGGAGCAAAGCATGGAGCCGTGAGTGGAAGGGCCTACGGGGGGTTTTGTAAAGGCTGGTGTTAAAGTACAGGTGCTAAGGGACAAGGTGGGGGAGCAAGGAAAGATGCCATGGAGGCTGAGATGGGGGAGGCTTTGTGCCACCTCGAAAGTGGAACCCTTAATATGGGAGACAAGGAAGCAGCTGGGTCTGGGAACTTGGGGCTCAGTGTGGTTGGTGGGGGGGGGTGCTGTGAATATAATCCACTGCTTTCTGCCTAAGTTGCAGGCTGCACGATTCTGAGTCAGGCTGCAACGTCAGGGTCATAGAGAGCCTTCAGGAAGGTGGTAGGTCAACTAGAACAGGCTTGAACTTGATTCGGGGAGCTGAAGGATAGGACCCTTAGCAGCAGGTGCAGCCTAGGGGGAAAAAACGATCAATTCTTGCAAGGTATTTCATGGCACAGGATATGAGCCAAACACACACACACACACACACACACACACACACACACACTAACCCCAAGCGTTTTAGAGTTTCATTCATCTTGAGAGGGGAAAACTTTCATTTAGAAATGTGGGGTTTGTGGGGCCTACCATTTTTTATTTTTCTTGTGCATCGCATTAAAAGGTTAACTTGCCAGGTGCCAGTGGCTCACGCCTGTCATCCTAGCTACTCAGGAGGCTGAGATCTGAGGACCACGGTTCAAAGCCAGCCCAGGCAGGAAAGTCTGTGAGACTCTTACCTCCAGTGAAACACCAGAAACCCGGAAGTGGAGCTGTGGCTCAACAGGGTAGAGCACTAGCCTTGAGAGCAAAAGCTCAGGGACAGTGCGCTGGCCCTGAGTTCACACCCCATGACCGACAAAATCAAAAGGTTCACTAAAAGTGGTACAGTTAGCTAAAAGTACAGATAGCCAAAAGTAGCATGAAATGAGCATTTGAAGAAAACATCACATGTAATGAAGAAACATGAAGAAAACGATCGCATGTAATGATCATAAAATAAAGTGAAGACATTTCTTAGAAGTGATCAAGTGCCAGGGAAAGGATGCAATTTCAGAAGACAGAGGAACAAGCATAAAAGCCAGTCTTTTTTTGACTCTCAAGGTAATGCAGCTGCCATTACGGATCATATTTTATGTAAATCGGAGAGGGCCATCAATGGAAGCAAAGGTGACCGGGCAGAGAGACATGCCAGGCCCCCTTGTCACTGGTGCCATTTGCGTACTTGTGTCACCGTATTCAGAACTCTCCCTAGAAATGAAGCACCTTCCCTAGCACAAAGCACCTTGAAAGATAGATTCCATAATCTACTACTGTTCTTCTTATGCTTTTTGATCGTGGGTCTTGAACTCAGGGCCTGGGCGCTGTCTCTGACCTCTTTAGGCAAGAAAATGTAAAAAGTGGTTTTGTTTCTTTCTTGTTGTTGGTGGTGGTGGTCCTAGGACTTGAACTCAGGGCCTGGGCACTGTCCCTGAACTGTTTTGCTCAAGGCTAGTGCTATACCATGTTGAGCCATAGTGCCACTTCCGGTGTTCTGGAGGTTCATGGGTGGTGAGTCTCACGGCCTCCCCTGCCTGGGCTGGCTTTGAACCAGGATCTTCAGATCTCAGCCTCCTGAATAGCTAGGATGACAGGTGGGAGCCACCAGCACCTGACAGTTTTTCACAGATTAGATTGCTGCTATACACTTGCCCCTCTGTGTCTATGGGTACCACATCAGTGAGTTCAGCCAACCTTTCATAGAAAACATTGGGGGGAAAAATTATGCCTAGCTGGGCCTCAGTGGCTCCCCCCTGTCATCCTAGCTACTCAGGAAGCTGAGATCTGAGGATCGTGGGTCAATCAAAGCCAGCCCAGGCAGGAAAGTCTGTAAGACGCTCATCTCCAATGAACCACCAGAAAACTGGAAGTGGCAGTATGGTTCAAGTGGTAGAGCACTAGCCTTGAGCACAAAGAGGCTCAGGGACAGTGCCCAGGCCCTGAGTTCAAGCCTCAAGACAGACAAAAAAAAAAAAAAGGTACAACATTCTTTCTTATACAACCCTAGACAGTTTCAAGGCTTTCTTGTCCTGGTATTAGCAATGGGAAGCTTAGTGCTTTGTAAAATGACCATAGATATTAGGCCAGGAAAAAAAAAAGGGGAGGGGGAACGAGCGATTAATATTTCAAATTAGTAAGCCAGAAAGTAGAACTCGTCAGTCTGTGTTCCCTGGGATAACAGAACTGAATTTTGAGCTCCGGCTATCCACATCCTAGTGCTGGTGTGAAAATTAGATCAAGCTATTGTGTTCCGTCGAATTCCAGAGGAAATGGCTTTAGGTCCGGTCAAGAATTGATCCGTTTAGATGCCATTGACAACCCCCAAAAAGGACCAGCGTTCAAGAAGTGGGTGAGGCAGACACCCATCCATCCTGACCTCCACCTCCTTCGATGGATTCCTCGAGAGGCTGGCACTGTGATGTCCGCCAGGGCGAGGCTGAGAAAGGGCTTCCACAGAGCTGGGGGCTTGCAGCCAGGCTTTTCCGTGACCTACCAAGAATCAGGTGCTCCTCTGCCCAAGTGCCAAAGGCGCTGGTTGTGTTGGAAGGCCCTGCTGGCTTTGGGCGAGGATTCTCTCTCTTGGAAGTCGAGCCCCGTTTGCAGGCCAAGTGCTGTTTGCACACCTGGCGTGGTCTGTAGGCTGCCGAGGTGGGATCTGCACCTTTCACATTCCTTGCTGTCTTCCGCAGACTTTCTTTCCTCAGGGAACCTTCTAGGCTTGCTCAGGAAGAGGCTGAGATCTGAATCGACATGTGCTTGCCTTTTTCATTTTCATGGATTGTATCTAGACAGATCAATTTTGGTTTCCATCTGCTTTTTTCTTCATACGATGTGTGTGTGTGTGTGTCTATCTGTCTGTCTGTCTGGGTGTCTGTGTGTGTGTCTGTGTGTGAGAGCTCTGGGTTATGAACTCAGGGCCTCCTGCCCCACTGGCTTTTTATACTCGACATCCTATTCCTTGGGCATTAACTGGAGATGAAAGTCTCACGGATGCTCTCGTGCATAATCCTAGCTACTCAGGAGGCTGAGATCTGAGGATCAGGGTTCAAAGCCTGCCAAGGCAGGAAAGTCCTCAAGATTCTTTTCTCCAGTTAACTACCAAAAAAGCCAGAAGTGGAGCTGTGTGGCTCAAGTGGTAGAGTACCAGCCTTGAGCAAAAATATGCTTAGGGACAGTGACTAGGCCCTGAGTTCAAATCCTAGGACTGGGGGCGAGGGGGAGTCTCCTAGAATGTTTGTCAGGGCTGGCGTTGAATGGCGATCCTCAGATCTCAGCCTCTTGAGTAGCTGGCAATGCCCGGTGCCCAGCTTTGCATATATATATATACCGTTAATGCCTGGATGATATTACTTCACTAAACAACCCCAGCTTCCTATTGGTTTGTTTTGCTCTACCACTTTGAGCCACAGGACCACTTTCCATTTTCTGGTGGTTCATTGGAGACAAGAGTCTCTCAGACTTTCCTGCCCTGGCTGGCTTCGAACCATGATCCTCAGATCTCAGCCTCCTGAGTAGCTAGGAATACAGGCCTGAACCTCCGGCACTCAGCCTCCTGGGGCTATTATTGTGATTTGAAGATATTGGGTGACAGGGAATGTGGCCATTAGCTGACCATACGGAGTTAGGTGGAATCCTGAACTGTATCACAGACTTGATCATTTCCTGCCTTGCCTGCTCTAATCCTGGCATCTTATCCACAGCACCATTCCCCCCGGGCCTCTAAGAAGGCAGCGTGCTCCCAGAGCTCCAGCCTCATCTTCCGGAAGCAGGCAGAGCCGTACCGTGTCCTTCTGTCCACCCGGGGCGCGTGGCAGGGGCCTCATTAAGGCCTGCGCGCTCAGCTTTCTTGTGCTTACACCACGCTTTCGGAATCCCCGTGCGTGGATCAGGCTCTGCCAGCCCCCTGCACAGTGGCTAATTTGTTTTATAAATGACTAAAAGCACCGGTAATAAATGGTTCCTCGTAGTAGAAAGGAGCAGATTTGGGCCCATTGGCTTGAGTGGAGGAATATGAGCCTAAGGCAAAAGGAAGGATTTTTTTCTTTTCTTTTGCCAGTCCTGGGGCTTGGACTCAGGGCCTGGGCACTGTCCCTGTCTTCTTTTTTTTGCTCGAGGCTAGCACTCTACCACTTGAACCACAGTGCCACTTCTGGCTTTTTCTGTGTATGTGGTGCTGAGGAATGGAACCCAGGGTTTCATGTATGCCTGGCAAGCGCTCTACCACTAGGCCATTTCCCAGCCCCCTAAAAATGAAGGATTTTTAAGAGCTAAGGCTTATTCAGAGTAAACTGTGCACCTGGGCAGACTCAGCTCTGTGCAAATGCCTTCCCTCTAAGCTGAGATGGCGATGACTCATGGACTGTGAATCTTAACAAGTGTATCCTGTAGACAGGTCACGCCTGTCATGCTAGCTACTCGGGAGGCTGAGATCTGAGGATCGCAGTTCAAAGCCAGCCCGGGCAGTAAAGTTCACGAGACTCTCATCTCCAATGAACCACCTGAAAACCAGAAGTGGTGCTGTGGCTCAAAGTGCTACAGTGCTAGCCCTGAGCAAGGAAAAGCTCAAGGACAGTACCAAGGTTCTGAGTTCAAGCCCCATAACTGATCAGTAAAACATTATATCTTGTAGCCATGTACTAGTGGCTCACACCTAGAATTCTAGCTACTTAGGAGGCTGAGGCACTGAGGGATTGAAGTTCAAAGCCAACCTGGGTAGGAAAATCCAGGAAACTCTTACTTCCAATTAAGCACCTCAAAAGCCAGGAGTGGAGCTGTGGCTCAAGTGGTAAAGCACCAGCCTTGAGGAAAAGAAAAAAAACTGCTCAGGGACAGGACTCAAGCCCTAAGTTCAAGCCCCCAAATCATCACAATAAAAAATATGATTACCGTTATGTCTTATTCTGAAACAATGCCCATGTTTGCTTTCCTGGTTTTTCTCTTTTGGAAAAGCTTTTCACAAATGCCCACGAGTTCTGTGAAGGCGGAGACGAATGACAACATCACCGTGTTCACCCGGATCTTGGATGGGCTGCTAGATGGCTATGACAACAGGCTCCGGCCGGGGCTGGGAGGTGAGCGGACCGCGGAGGAAGCTCCGCCCCTCACTGGCTGACTGGGGGGTTTGCGGAGGAAGCTCCGCCCCTCACTGGCTGACTGGGGGGTTTGCTGGGGCTCGGACCATCCTGGAAAGAGCCACCCTGACCGTGGCTTTTGAGTGCATGACTGCTTTCTACGTCTTGCCAAGGATTCTGCCATCTTGGTTATTTTCAGCAGCAAGAATCTCGGGGAAGTGTTGGCCTTTAAGATACTTCTGCTACGTTCCTTCTTCCTGGATTTTTTTTTTGGGGGGGGGGGTGCCAGTCCTGGGGCTTGAACTCAGTGCCCTGGACACTGTCCCTGAGTTTTTATTTATTTTCTCAAGGCTAGCACTTTGAGTGACAGCACCACTTTTGGTTTTCTGGGGCTTCATTGGAGATGAGAGTCTCATAGACTTTCCTTTCCTGGGCTGGCTTTGAACCATGATCCTCAGATCTCAGCCTCCTGAGTAGCTAAGGTTACTGGCGTGAGCCACAGGCACCCAGCCTTCCCAGATAATCTTGATGTCCCTCCTAGTTTACTTGGGGGTGGGGGGACCAGTTCTTAGGTACTGTTAAAGCCAAGACTACTGGGTGTTAAGATGCAGTAAGGTCGGGTAGCGGTAGCTCCTGCCTGCGATCGTCAGGTACTCAGGAGGCTGAGATTTGAGAATCCTGGAAGTCCATGAGACTCTTCATCTTCAAGGCTTAAAGAAAAAGGCAGAAGTAGAGGGACAGCGCCTCAGGCTTGAGTCCAGAAAGCTAAGGGACAGTGCCCAGGCCCTGAGTTCAAGTTCTACCTGCACACACACACACACACACACACACAGACACACACACACACACACACGAATGGGCGAGGAGATCAAGGGTCCGTGACGCGGGCCACACCCTGACACGTGTCTGTGTTTCAGAGCGCATCACGCAGGTCCGGACTGATATTTACGTGACCAGCTTCGGGCCCGTGTCCGACACAGAGATGGTAAGTTCCCCGGGTGTGGCTGGTGCACTCGGTTCTCACTAGGTCACACGGGGGCCCGGGGGCCATCCCTGATCCTCCCCCCCCCCCGTCCCCCTTAGGAGTACACCATCGACGTGTTCTTCCGGCAAAGCTGGAAGGACGAGCGGCTGCGCTTCAAGGGGCCCATGCAGCGCCTGCCCCTCAACAACCTGCTGGCCAGCAAGATCTGGACCCCAGACACGTTCTTCCACAACGGGAAGAAATCCATCGCGCACAACATGACCACCCCCAACAAGCTGCTGCGGCTGGAGGACGACGGCACGCTGCTGTACACCATGCGGTGAGCGAGCCCGCGCAGAGCCAGAGCCGGGACGACGGGGAGGAAGGGCGGGACGCGGCCCCGACAGAGAATGGGCCATGCATGCAGGGGGACAAAAAAAAGAAACGAGCTGCCTAAGCGCCCAAGGGCCATGGGACTTGGCCAGTCAGTCTGGAAAGGAATCCTGGGACGCTGACTTCATGGTAGAGCCGAAGCCTTATGGGAAATAAAATGGAGTGCATTCCCAGCCCGGCGAGCAGAGCATGGGGCATAAGGCAGGGGCTGAGGTCGTGGAGCCCAGCGTCCGCCGGGGGGGGGGGGGGGGGGGGGGCTGGGGAATCATTTGGATGCCATAACTGTGTATGTGCAGGGTTGGGGTACAGGTACCCTTCATCCCACTGGAATATTGTCCTCGATTCTCACTTTGGAGAGACTGTGGTTAGACCCAAGACTTAAAGGAGACAGTGGATGTCACCAGTGGGTGGAACCTGCAGTCAGGACCGCCATTGCGAAGGAGAAGAGAGAGGAGAGGGCAGGCGCTGCCCAGCCCCCTGTCCTACATGCAAGCACGGACGCCTTCGAGCCCTGCCAGCCAGAGACAGTGTAGCATGTCGGGGTTTGGTCACCAGCCTTGGGGGGGGGGGGGGGGTTGTCACAGAGGGGAGCAGGAATTGGAACTGAGCCATGGGCCAAGTCTTTGCTTGCCCAGTTCAAGCCCAGAAGGCGGCCTGGGAGAAGGTGGGTGGGTGGGGGGGAGCCCAGCGGCTTGTCTTCCGCAGCAAGGAGCAGTTGTTTCTGCAGAGCCAGCGTGCTAATGAGCTGCCAAGTTGCGAAGGAGCTTCCTTAGGTCTCCAGCACATTGGGGACGTGGAGAGGGTTCTTCTTCAAAGTGTGAGGGATGTTAATGAGCTAGAGCCATAGGGTGACGGGGTTTGATTGATGTGGTAAAGGCAGGGAAATGGCAGTAGATCATAGATCACCCCTGTGGGAATGACAGATCCCATGGGAGTGTGGAGGGACACTTATGAGGTGTTTCCCATGGACTTGGCCATAGTCCACCGTTCAGCCCTGCTCAGTCTGCTAGAGGGCACTGTGGGGAGGCAGTCCTGTCCGGGAGGTCTTTAGGTCTTTGGGTATGTGACCTTGATGGTGACCTTGAGACCCTGCCTCTTCTAACTCTCTATGGCTCCCTGTCATGAGCAACAGGGAGTTGTTTTGAAATTTCCACATGAGCCAAAAAAGAAAAAAAAAGAATTATTTTTTGTCTTTTATAAGTTGATTTATCTCTGCTATCTGTGACAGTAATCGAGGGCTGACTGCTGACTGGCAGGCTTTCTAAAAATGATAGCTATCTTGCTAGTCATTTCTGGACAGCAACTGCCTTAAGGAACTTACCAGGAACACTGGCTACACGCCCTACACACAGGCATCTATTAGGACATTGCTTTTGATTGCCAACATTGGAAAACATATACACATTTGGTGATTTTTTTTTCCCCTGTGGCTGCTGTTACTGAGATTTGAATGCAAGGGTTGGGCTCTTGCTTGGCGGCTGCTTCTTCCTCCTCCTCCAAATGTTGTTGACATGACCCTGGTCACAGAACACACATGTGGCGTGAGGTAACAGAGTCAGGTATCGAACTCCATCCCCGACATCTTGCCTAGGCATTACAGCTTCAAGAGGGTGCATGCTGCTTTCAGTTGAGGAAATGGGGTGAGGAAATGGGTAGGCTATCTTCAGTTCAGCTTGGAGCACTTTGCGCTCACCAATCCGTGCACGTTTTACACAAGTGCATGAGAAAGCACTAGTGGGGTTTGCTTTGTGTTTGTTCTGGTTGGAGAACTTCTCGACTGTGTGTATGTTTCTTGAATGGCCACCAGAGGGCACCAAAGTCGCACGCTTGCTTAGCAGTTGGCCAGCTCAGTTTGGGCGGAAATTCTGTAATGTCCTGCAAGTTTGAGGTATGGATACTGAACTTGAAGGAAGTTATGACAAACAGGTAGACATGTTTCACGAGACACGGAGATGCACGCATGTACATGTACATATCTACGCCACGTCCAGCTAAAAACCACTTTCATAAACCAGTGGATAGATACATTGGATGCATTTCTCAGGGGTAAGGCAACTCTTAGTTTATGGTGACAAGAAACAAAGCGTGAATTTTAAAATAACTGGGAAACCATAAGGTGTGCTCTCAGGACCAAAGAGAACCAATAGGAATATTTTGATATGTGTCACATACAGATAATTCGAGAGAGAGAGGGATACATAAATATATATGTGTATATATATATTTGTGTGTGGATGCTGTAATTTGTTTATTTGCTGTAATTTTCAGGTGATCTAATTCTCTCTCTCTCTCTCTCTCTCTCTCTCTCTCTCTCTCTCTCTCTCTCTCTCTCTCTCTCTCGCCAGTCCTGGGGCTTGAACTCAGGGTCTGGGTACTGCCCCTGAGTTTCTTCTGCTCAAGACTAGCACTCTACCACTTGAATTCACAGCGCCACTTCCATCTGTTTTCTGTTTGTGTGGCACTGAGGAATCAAACCCAGGGCTTCATGGTGTGCTAGGCCAGTGCTCTACCACTAAGCCACATTCCCAGCCCTCTAATTCTCTTAAAACTGCTTGGTTGTGTGTGTGTGTGTGTGTGTGTGTGTGTGTGTGTGTGTGTGTGTGTGTGTGTGTGCATGTGTGTGTGTGTGGTTTGTGCATATGTGTGTGTGTTACTTGGGGTTGAACTCAGGACTCTCCACTCATTTGGCTTTCTTCACTCAAGACTGGAGCTCTACCACTTGAGCTACACCTGCACTTCCGGCGTTTTGCTGGTTAGTTGGGGTATGGAGTCTCACGGACTTTGAAGGGTTAGAAGGTACACCAGAGGAATCCTCTCACCCATGGTCGTACATTGATTTTTGGGTGGTTTTATACAGACTTGAACTCAAGTTGACTACAGCAAGTGCTCGCAGAGCCCAAACAAGGGCATTTTAAAACCAGGTATTTCTTGCAGCTCTGGTGTGGAAAATGACTGAAATTATTCTGGCGCTGCTGGGACGGCTCGTGGTTCACGCTCTATGCTGTCAATGCAGTCTGGTCAGTCCAGACTTTTGGCATTAGTTGTTTCTAAGACGGTTCTTGCTTTCTTAATCCTGGCCCCTCCAGACCTGGAGATCCCCCGAGAGCTGGTAAGAAACAAGTCACACGCTTGCTGTAGACCCCAAATGGCTTAAGAGTCTTGGGTTCTCTGCCTCAGCTCAGAGAAAGCCAGCCATGGGCAAAGAGTCACGCCCTCCTCCAATATTCTGAGAAACTTCGATGAGAAGGCCGGCCGTCCATGGAGGGGGAAAAAAAAAAAAACAACAGGCTGAATATAAACCCACGGTCAGATGAAGTGGTTCACATCATTCATCCCTGCTTCTTCGTAGGTAGAGATCCAGGGGATTATAGTTCAAGGCTAGCCCTGGGGCGGGGGTGGGGTGGGGGTGGGGAACGTTAGTGAGATGCCACCTCAATGAGGAAGCACAACTTCCTATCTTGGAAAAAAAAAAAAACCTAAAGAAAAAAGAAGGAAAGTCTGGCTCAAGTGGTAGAGCACTAGCCTAGTAAAAGAAAGGCTGATTTTAATTTCCAGTCCCACAAAATAAGTAATAATAATAATATATTGAATGTGCTCAACCCCCTAAGAATCTGTACCTGTCTTCGTCGTCCTTCCCATTCATAAATCAGGCAAACCGAGCCAGTGAAAATGAGTGAAATGCATTTCCCACACCCTCTTTTCTGTTCTGGCTGGAATACTGTCTAAATGGAAGCCTGAAGACCTAGCTGTGTGCTACGCTCAGCCCGCAGGCCCGGACCGTTGTCACTAGGTGGCGCTGTGGCCACACTCAGTGAGGGGAAGGATGGGAGCCGGGGTTCCCTGAAAACCTGCAGAACAGAAACTGGAAAGGAAACGCAGGGTGTGCACACCAAGGATCACAGAGCCTTCCTCAGCCCGCATCCCCGCCACCTAGACAGCAGACGTTTTATACCTGGGGTTTAGCATCCTGCCTGCTATTGCTAGTGGGAGAGCCTTGCACAGTGTTGCCTGGGTTGGCCTTGAACCAGGATCCTCCTGATTTCTCTCCCTCCCAAGTAGCTGAGATGGCAGGTGTAAAGACACCATGCCCAGCCAGGGCTTCAGTGATTTTGAGTGATTGTAACTTGGTCTGTCGCATCCCAGCGCTTTATCCGTGGGCCTTTTCTCTGTGTGAGTTTCTCAAAGCTTCCTTCTGGATCCTTCCCTTCTCTCATCCACCGTGGCAATGCTTTGGGGGAGGAAATGGGGAAGATTAAAAGAAGAAAATTGCAGGAGTCAAAGTAGATCGGTGATGTGGATGAGTGTGTGTCCCCTTTGGATAAGAACGCTGGCTTTTTCTTTTGAAACTTAGAAACTTAGGTTGTTTTTCCTCTCAACCTAAATAAGAAGTGCTGACATTTTCTTGACAATCAGTGGAAGGAGAACGAAAAATACCAATACCTAGCCCAAGGCCTGAAGGGAATGTTAGCCAGTGCAATGCTGGTGGTTGATCACCTGTATCTCTCTATGGCATTCATGCATGCAAAGGAACCACTTAGCCTGCAAACAACTCGTGAAACCCCAAAAGCCCAGCTTGAAGCAAGCAGTGCGGCTTATATCTCTTTCTAACAAAGAAGGCAGTTACAAGGTCTCAGTAACAGATTATTGAAAGCATGGAATTCTCTAGTTGCACAAATGAAATAGGGATCTTTTTAAGGTTATCTAAAAGCCTCCACTTTTAGAGAACTGTGTGTGTGTGTGTGTGTGTGTGTGTGTGTGTGTGTGTGTGTGTGTGTATACTGGGCTTGGACTCTGGGCCTCTCATTCTCTTGGTAATAGCTAAAATTACGCTCCCAGTCAGCCTTATTTGTTTTTTTTTTTTTTTTTGCTGGTTAATTGGAGATAAAGTCCTGTGGGCTTTTCTGCTTGGGCTGGCTTTGAGCCTTGATCCTCAGATCTCAGCCTGCTGAATAGTTAGCATTACGGGCGGGAACAGGCGGGAGTGAACCCTGGGCTTCCATCAAGTTTGAAGCATTTTGACATGTTTTCTAGCTGTGAGCTGTCAGCCAGGCTGTCAATTAGGATGGTATAGAAATCCAACTCACCACAATAATTTGAATTTACAGGTTGTCATTTTCCTGATTCGAAAATTAAAATGTTGTTCAGAAATGGGACATGGTTCTCCACTAAGTTAATGCTCGAATTGTCCTAATGGCGTTTGGAAATGAAAACATAAATAGGGCCTTCGGGAGGGAAAATGAAGATAAAAGTTGGTAGCTGGATCTACTAATAATTCAGTGGACTTTTCACCACAGGCAAATTCCAGGAGCTTTGGGGCTTTGTTTTCCTTCACTTTTTTTCTCTTTTAATTTAATTAATTTATTTTTTTAACGTGGTGCTAAGGAATCAAACCAGGGCTTCATGCATGCTGGGCCAACACCCTACCACTAAGTCCTATTCCCAGCCCTGCTTTATCTAAAAAGCAAAAGGTTCAAGCAGAGGGCTTGGCTGGCTTCTGAGAGCTAGGCAAGCCAGTCCGCCATTCTGCAGGGGGCTTTGATCTATTTCCACAGGGGCGAAGGTGAGGAGACACGGATGTGTTCTACCTTTCAAAGAACCCTTGCATAGAAGGCCTCTCTCTGATCTACCAATATACCACAGGCGCATAGGCCATTGTTGGGATATTGAAAGGCACTAACTTTCAAATGTATTACCCAGGTTGAAAGATTTGCTTCTGGGGAGAGGGTCTTAATAATTCTTTTATGAATTGATTTTTTAAATTTAATTTATTTATTAATTGAACACAAATTTTTTTGACAAGGTGTTGTGCAAAAAGGGTACAGTTACATAGTAGGGCAGTGTGTACATTTCTTGTGATATCTTACGCCCTGTTTTTCTTTCCCTTCTCTAGGTCAGGTAGACATATATACAATATACAATGTATCAAGAACATATACAGTAGCCACGTGGCCAAGCCCAAGAAAATTGGCCTAGGACTTTAAATGTAATGTCGATATTAGACAATATGTCGACAGTAGTCTTATATGAATGTACATACATAGCTTTTGAGCTATTGTTATGAATTTATTTTCTAGAGAACGAAAAGTCTGTCATGGGTGAAGTCCATACCCGTTGAAGCTTGGGATTCAAGTTCAAAAGGGCTTTCTCAACAATGAGTTCCTTGGAATAAAAGTCAACAAGTCTCTCTAATAATAGGGCCTATTGAGAATATTCCTTGTTGTAGACATAACTCTTTTTATGTCTTTATTGCTGGAAATAGTTTAAAGAGTTGTTTTCTTGCTGTTGTTTTAAGTAGATCCAGCTAAATTTTATCTGTTTTTGGACAGTGTCTTTGCTGTTGTACCCTACACACACACACACACACACACACACACACACACACACACATTCATTCATAGCCACTATATTCTTATTTTTATTGACTGTGGTGTGAACAATAAATACAATATATATGTTGTATTTATGTATTGTATAGACAATTGCATATTATGCATACATATTGTCTATAAAATATAAAATATATAAAATACAATATTGTATATACAATGTACAACATATTGTACTGCAATATGCAATGTACATACATTGTATTGTATACAGTAAATATAATATATAAGTATATTTATGTAAATGGCAGACACTTGTAGTTTTCTTCTGTAACTTAATAAATTCCCATGAATACACAGTTATATATATAATATACAGTTAAATACATATACATATATACATAGTTATATATATATGACTATGTATATATATAACTGTGTATATATACTGTTATATAGTTTTATAGAGAGAGAGAGAGAGAGACTATTATGAAAAAGCCCTTCCTGGATGGAGGGCTTGCAGGTGTCTTCTCCATCCGCACTTAGGGCCCTCCAGGAACTCATTGCATCCCTGGGGACTTTCCCTTGTGACCATGGCAACAGACAATCTCCTCTCCTCCATGGAGGAAGACACGCGCCTTCCACCCACGCACCTCCTAGCTTCATCCAAGCACTGCATATTTTGACTACCCAGAACTGCAATGATCACACGTGGAACACGCGCCCAATTTCGTAGTGAACCTGTTCTAACAAGAGGAAGAAGTAGAGGCTTGGTTCTGTGTGGATTTGACTTGATTTGCATTCTGGGAACGTAGGCAACATCTAGATTTAATAAAACTAGATAAAGGCGCTAATAGGACGACATTCAATGTCGATTGACTCCATAATTAGAATTATCACATACTCTGAAACTCCACTGCTTTCTACCTTTTTTTTTTTTTTTTAATTTCATTGCCTTTTCTATTGGAAAAGAAAACACGGCACCGCGCCTCATTCTGATTGGTCAGAACTCGGGTTCACAAAGTTTGTGCCACCGACTAGTGTGAATAGAGTCCAAAAGTTTTCACTGGGTGTAGCTTAGGTAACGGGAACAGAATCTCTTCCCTAACATGTAACAAAAATACAATTAACCAGGGCCATACCCCCTCGACAAAGCCAGAACTGCCCCAGAGAAGCAGCATAGGAGGGCAGTACTGCTGGTGTTCTTGCCGCTTCTTCTTTTCTCATTTTTCAATCAATTAAATAATCATCTTGAAGTGGTTGACCCCAGGGGTTGCCGTTCAACCAGCCAGTTTCTGAGTACAAAGCATCTTGATCAAGGTCATCCTTCCCATATTCTCTCCACGCCCTGCCTTTCCACCTTCCTACATTCCCGACCTGGCTGCGGTTGCTATGGTGACATGAATAAAGCAGGTGACTTGTTGGCAGTGGTTGTCATCCTATTATTTGGGAGACTAGGTTCGAATGGAAAAGATAAAATAAGCTCATCCTGGGAGATTCTTTTTTTTTTTTTGCCAGTGGCAGGGCTTGAACTCAGGGCCTGGGCGTTGTCCCTGGGCTCTTTCGCTCAAGGCTAGTGCTCTACCACCTTGAGCCTCAGTGCCACTTCTGGTTTTCTGGTGGTTCATTGGAGATAAAAATCTCATGGACTTTCCTGCCTGGTCTGGATTCGAACCGTGATCCTCAGACCTCAGCCTCCTGAGTAGCTCGGATGAGAGGCGTGAGCCACCAGTGTCTGGCTGAGAGTACTCTTATAGCACAAGCTCACTTACTATCCAGGCCCCATAACAGCCTATTGAACAATGATGGTAACCAGATTCTGGTAAAGCTTCTGCCATGTATTTAAACTTTTGACCATATACATTATTGTTCAAAATGTACCTGTGTCAGCCTTGCCCAGGAAGCTACTTCAATATGGTGAATAAGGGTCTGGGTGGGAATAAATAAAATTTAAAGGTGTCTAGAACTTATGATACAAGCAGTAATGTATGTATGGGCGCACACTCTCACTCAACCACAAAATGCCTGAGTGGATTTGACTTAAAGGGTTATCTCTGAAAGATATTCATCTATAGCTCAAGTTTATGTAATTTACAGGTAGTGCGGACAATTGGATAAAAGATATTGATTCAGATAGATGCCACTGGCTTAAACCTACACTCTTGGCCACTTAGGAAGCTGAGACAAGGAGAGTGGTTCAAGGCCAGCCTAGGCGGAAAAGTCAACAAGACTCCATCTCCAGCTAACTAACAATAAGCTGGACTTAAGGTGTAGCTCAAGTGGTAGAGCTCCAGCCTGGAATAAACAAACCACGTGATTCTGAGGACCCTGAGTTCAAGCCCCAGTACTGATGCAATAGACAGATAAGTGATAGATAGATAGATAGATAGATAGATAGATAGATAGATACAAACATACAGAATAGATGATAGATGACAGATAAATGATAGTCAGACACACAGACAGATAAATCAATAAACATCCAAATGGCTTTTTGGGAAGATGTGGTTGTTCTGCAAAGAGGCAGTTACTGCATCATTTAAGGATTTTTCTCTCAAGCCGGGCATGGTGGTACAAGCTTGTAATCTGAGCTAAAGGGAAGCAGAGACAGAACTGTGACTTGGAGCCTGGTCTAACATAGATTTAAACAAAACCAGACTTACAAATAAAAATAAAGATTATAGCTGGGTCTGGTGGCTCCCACCTGTAATCCTAGCTACTCAGGAGGCTGAGATCTGAAGCATAGGGTTCAAAGCCAGCCCGGGGCGGGAAAGGTCTTGAGACTTTTCTCTCCAACGGACCACCTCAAAACCAGAATAGGAGCTGTGGCTCCAGGTGGTCGAGCATTGGCCTTGAGCAGAAAAGAAACACTCAGGGACAGCGCCCAGGCCTTGAGTTCAAGCTCCATGACTGACGGATCAAAAGACAAATGAATAAATAAAAAGTAAGCTCTGCGTCTTTTCTCCTCCAGCTTGACCATCTCGGCCGAGTGCCCCATGCAGCTAGAGGACTTCCCCATGGACGCCCATGCCTGCCCCCTGAAATTCGGCAGCTGTAAGTTCTGCTCACGTGGAGAGCCGTGGGTCATGCTGGGGGGGGGGTGGTGGTAACTGCTTCATCCGTAGGGACGGCCTTCAGAAAAGATGGGTGCTTCTCCGCCCCAGCGCATCCTGCTGTTCCTTCCCCAGGGAGAAACGGAGACAGGGAGATCGTCCTCTGTCCCATCTCTACTGAGCGGGGCTGGCTCTGCACCATAGCCACCTGCCGGCTTCTGCTTAGGGTCAGTGACTGCTGGTCCCAGGGAGACAAGACTGTATCGGATCCATCAGCGCTCTGAGACAAAGGAGTCTTACAGACAGACAGACAGACAGACAGACAGTCCTGGGTAGCCCACACAGAAGTCCCGGGTGTTGGGCTCTACCACTTGAGCCACACCCCAAGTCATGTAGGCTGTGTTGATGTCTTCTCCTTAGCGAGAATCTGAGTTTTCTCAGCCTTTGTTGTTGTTGTTGTTGTTGTTTTCCTACTGAGCTGATCTGTGGGGGAAGGGATTATAGGGGTGCCTTAGCTACCAGCCCCACCTCTAGTCTCCCTGACCTCCCAGTTCTTTCCTTTGTTCTTATCTTCCCCCTGGAATCTTAGCTTTGTAAGATCCCTGAGTGTGTGTGTGTGTGTGTGTGTGTGTGTGTGTGTGTGTGTGTGTGTGTGTGTGTGTGTCTGTCTGTCTGTTGTCTCCCTGGGAATACATGGAAAAGATCTGGAGTAGGATGCATGATCCACTCAGTTATACTGCAGCGACTCTGAACTCAATTAACTCTACGGTGCGTATACCTTATTTTACATGGTATATATGAAAGAGCATAGTGTGATATAATACAGATATGTATTATGTTAGGTAAATAGATGAGATGATTGATAGATAGGCAGATAGGTAGAGGATGAGATTGTTTGATTCTAGATAAGTACAGAGATGATAGACAAATAGGTTGATAGAGTGATTGATAGAGTTGATTGATAGGCAGGCAGAGACAGACAGACGGATCGCTACAACCAGTTAATGTGGCTGAGTTGGGTTGCTGGCCTCTGTCCTTCTTGGTAGGCAGCAGCTAAAATGGCCGGAGAGCCTCTTGCTGTTGCTGGGCTAAGGCAGTGTCATTCTTCATGAGTCCGCGCAGGCTCCTTCTCCAAGCATGCAAATGCACAATGCAGGGGTTAAGTTAGAGATCTGTGCAGTGCCCGTGTACCCCCTGGACACATCAGATCTGGGGCTCCCTCCTGTGGCCCTTTTCCATCAAGGACTTTAGGTCTCATTTTCCAGCTGGGCTGCTCCAGTGTTCCAGATCTTTCCTTTCAGCTCTTTGGACGAGCAGGATGGAGGGAATCTGTCTGGATCTTAGTTGCCACACAGTAGCGTGGCTCACCACATAGTAGGTCAAGTCCCACCTCCTTCCAGCTGCCAGGGCTCTTCCGGCCTCTGCTTTCTCTCCAGTGCTTCTGAGCGTCATTTGTTACCGGGTGTGCAGAGCCAATGGCCGTTTATCTCCTAACAGTCACTTTACCAGCTCAGCCAATGGAGCTTCTTTGACTCCGGGGATTTTGTTGCATTTTTTTTTCTGTCCTCCCAATGGCACTTTTGAAATTAAGGGGGATACCTATGTGTGAGCAAACAATTGATTGACTGGATGGAAATTCTTCCTTTTTAAAAATATTCTTATCTGCAGAGAAACAGACATTTATCAGAGGGGAACGGTAGGATGGACAGGATTGTGACCAGGGTTTATTTGAATTATTTGCTCCATATGAATCAAATCATGGGAGAATGATTGCTTCTGTACGCTTCTGTACCTTGAGGAAAATTAGCTCTGTGGTTTAAAATGATGCCATTCTCTGTGTTTGGAAAGTATGCATTCATTTGATTTAAAAAAATTGGAAGGTGGAAAGTCAAAGGTTATTTTATTTTGCTATACTGTGGGGTCCCTACGGTTGCTGGTTAAATGAATTCAGTTTACTATGGTACCCTGGTTTAACAGGCCAAGTAACTCAAAAGCAATTTTCAGCTTGTAACAATCTTGCTTTCTTTTTCTTATATGGGTCCTGAGATTTGAACTTAGGGCTCTGTCCTTGAGCTTTTTGTTCAAGGCTAGCGCTCTGCTACACGATGGTGGATTGCTGGGAGTACATGCTTAGGATCCTAGCTAGTCAGGAGGCTGAGATTAGAGGATGCCAGACTGCAGCCAGCCAGGGAGACAAATCCATAGAGACACTTGTCTCCCACACCCCAGCCCCAAGCCAGAACTGACTCTAGGACTCCAATGGTCAAGTTGCAGCCTTGAGTGGAAAAAGCCAAGCAAGAGCCAGAGTTCAAGCCCCAGTAACAGCAGCAGCAGCAAAGAAAAAGGAAGGAAGGAAGGAAGGAAGGAAGGAAGGAAGGAAGGAAGGAAGGAAGGAAGGAAAGGAAGGAAGGAAGGAAGGAAGGAAGGAAGGAAGGAAGAAGAAGGAAGGAAAAAGGAAGGAAGGAAGGAAGGAAGGAAAGGGAAGGAAAAAGAAGAGAGATGATTTTGTGTATCATTTATTTCTATTTGCACTTAATACCATTACTAGAATATACTAACTGAACAGAAGGATTTTTTTACATAGTTTATCTGTATGCAATTGATCATGAGCTAGGAAACTGTGTAAAAACCACCTTTTAAGTTATATATATGGACTTGAACTTAGAACCTTGATGCTAGAGATAAGACTCTCACAGAGTTTTCTGTGTGGGCAGGCTTTGAACCTCAATCCTTAGATCTCAGCCTCCTAAGTAGCTAGGATTGTAGGCATGATACACTGATATCAGCTAGGACATATATTTGTAGGAAAGAAATAGTACTGAACTAAATGTTTTTCTTACCCTTCCTTCCTTTCTTTTATTTTTATTTTTTGATCAGTTGTGGGGCTTGAATTCAGGGCCTGGGCGCTGTCCCTGAGCTCTTTTTTTCAAGGCTAGCCTTCTACCACTTTGAGCTACAGCACCACTTCCATTTTTCTGGTGGCTTATTGGAGATGGACTGGCAAAAGAAAAGTCTCATGGCCTTTCCTGCCCAGGCTGGCTTCAAACCACAATCCTCAGATCTCAGCCTCCTGACTAGCTAGGATGACAGGCGTGAGCCACTAGTGCCGACCTCTTCCTTCCTTTCTATTTTTTTCTTTCTTTCCTTTTTGATTTACTAACAATAGATGCTCAGTCAACTGTTCACTTAGTACCACCAGCCTGTGTGGAAGCTAAATGTGTGAGTATAATGAGTTTCAAATTACCCAATTCCACAGTTCTCTGCTATTAGGAGACAAAGGAATGCAAATATGTGTGGTTATTCTAATGAGCCACATGCTCCCGTTTCTCTAATGCAAAAGTGAATTAACAGACATCTCTGTTATTGCTGCCTCTATTCTCAAAAATTCAAATGTTGAAATTAGCCCTAGATTCTAGAGGTAGACTCCCTAGTCCGTAAGAAAGTTCCTGAAAGATAATGGCACAGCTTGCTTCCATTTATAAGCCAGTGCTTAAACATATGAAAACGATTTGAAAAGGGGGGGGGAAGTTCCTAAATCTTGTGTTCATTTTATTCATGAAATCATGAGTTAAAGATTAGATTAAGTCATGTGATAATGTCTAGATTCATGAAAATATATACTCAAGTAAAACTGGAGGGTTCTTTTTTTTCCTGTTTCTTTTTTTTTTTTTTGCCAGTCCTGGGGCTTAAACTCTGTGCCTGGGCGCTGTCTCTGAGCTCCTTTTGATCAAGGCTAGTGCTCTACTTCTTAAGCCACAGCTCCATTTTCAGCACGGGCCTTTCCTTCCCAGGCTGGCTTTGAACCACGCTCCTCAGATCTCTGCCTCCTGAGTAGCTAGGATTACAAGTGTGAGCCACCAGTGCCTGGCAGAGAGTCATTATTTCAGATTTTCTTCATAGTCAGCCTGAAAGTCAATACAAATAAAATTGGATTCTGCTGTGCCCGCTTCCACTCAGGATTTGCGATGCTAGGAAAGTCAGAAGATGTCAACCAAGAGGGAGAAGTACGAAGCCCTACAGATCATATCTCACTTAGCAGATGCTGTGGGAGGAAGGGAAGCCCCACACATCATACTTCGGAGGCTCTGTCATCTTTCCTGTCAGCTAACACCCGGTGCCAGAGGCTCACACCGGTCATTCTAGCAACTCAGGAGGCTGAGATCCGATGATCGTGGTTCAAAGCCAGCTGGGGCAGGGAAATCTGTGAGATTCTGATCTCCAAAGAACCACCAGAAAGCAGGAAGTGGCGCCGTGGCTCAAAGTGGTAGAGCGCTAGAGCCCTGAGCAGAAATAGCTCAGGGACCGTACCTGGGCCCCGAGTTCAAGCCTTTCTGCTCCTGTCTGGGCAGCAGACTTCGAATGTCCTCTGGGCCTCTTTCTTGTCACTGGGGCCCTTGGCAGCTGCACAGCTGGGCTGGTGTCTTTGGTGTGAGGCAGATGGTGGGGGAGAAGACACAGGACCAAGGGAACACAGCAGGCCGGGGACAGCGAGGGACAGCATCCGTGGGACTCAGGCCCTGCTGAGAAGATGCTGCTTCATTAAACCCACTCTCTGTCCAATCCACATGTCTAGCCTGGCCGGAATCCATCATGGCCGTTCTGCTCGAATCGGTGTCTGAGTCGCACAGCCCTTCATTAGTCAGGACACCGCCACATTTACATAATAGGAACAAGATGGGACTCTCACAGACACTTAGGCTGCGCTCAGCAAGCCAGCCAAGCCGAAGCCGGTACCCAGTGAAGCATGTAGACGTGGAGAAGGTCACTTTCCAAGAAAGAGAGCGAGCACCCTTCTCTGCCTTCCCCCCTCCCCACCCAGGGTACAAGGATCCCCAGGAGAGACAAGAATCAGAATCATGACATCAGCACTCCAACACTGTCCGTGGGAAACACAGCTGCATTTTCCCTAAACTTGATCAACGGAAGGCCCTGCTAGTCAGGTACTAGTGACTCACGCCTGTAATCCTAGCTGCTCAGGAGGCTGAGATTTGAGGATCGAGGTTTGAAGCCAGCTTAGGGAAGGAAAGCCCATGAGACTCTTATGGCTAATAAGAGTCTAGCAACAAGCCAGAGTGGAGGTTTGGCTCAAGCTTTGAGTGGAAAAAGTGAAAGAATGGTGCCTAGGTCCTGAGTTCAAGTCCCAGTACCGGCGCATGCGCGCGCACACACACACACACACACACACACACACCATGGTAATTGAAACATCTACCTGCAATAGGAACTGAGCATAGCTTCTATGGAGATTCATGGATTGCAGAAAGAAAAAGGAAAGGAAGAGAGAGGGAGGGAGGAAGGGCATACCTTCCTTTTTTTCTCCTTCTCTGCTCCTCACTGCCTCTCAGATGACTTTAACCTCACCCTTTTATTTCTGTCTTTTCCCTCTTGAGCTCTGTGCTACTGTCTCACTTAGCCACAATGGTTCTTTTATTGCCTAAGTTAGACGAGGTCAGGTATTGGCTTAAACCTCATCTGCTGTGTCTTCCTGGCTCGGCTGAAAACCAAATGCCTTCCAACGGTCTTGAGGCCCCGCTTGATCTTTTTTTTTCCTCCCCTTGCTGTTCTCACTGAATGGCCAGCTTTTCCTTCAGATCCTTCTGGATCTTTGCACCTGCTTTTTGGTTTGTCTAGGACTGCCTTACTCCTGAGGGTCATGTGGCTGGGTCCTGCACATCCTTTCCATCTCAGTTAGACCTGCTGGGATCGACCTACTCAAGCTTATACCGGCTGAGGTGGGCCAAGACACTCACCAGCCTGTAATCCCAGCTGGAGGCAGAGACAGGAGGATCAGCAGAGTGAGGCCAGTTGGGCTACAAAATGGATTCCAAGCTAGCCTCAGACATATAGTAAGACTGTCTCAAAACAGCAGCAGTTACAAAGAAATGACGCCTTCTCCACTTCATTTCTATGCAGCACTTACTACTATATCATATATATGTGTGTATATATATATATCTTACATATAGTGTGTGTGTGTGTGTGTGTGTGTGTGTGTGTGTGATTTTGTATCTTTCATCCTTCCTTAAGGAGAGGGCCTTTTATTTGCTTGCCATCTGACCTCTCTTGATTTTCTGTTGCTCCCGTGGCAACTTATCAAGAGCCGATCAGATTAAAATAGCTCCTAAGGAGTGTTAAAACCTAGCAGATAGGGAAACATACAAACAGTTCAAACCTTAGCTATGTGACCTTGAGCAGGTAACTTAACCTTTCTGAAATTACACTTCCTCATCAAATTCTGTATAAAGCACCTGGCATGCAGTAATCATCCATAAACGGAAACTGTGGTAGTTAGGAGTGTTGATGTAATGCAGGACACTATCTACAAATTGGAATGAAGTTATGGAATAAATGACCACCCCAGTCAGAACAACAACAAAAAAATAGCTCCTAAGGAGCCAGGAGCTAGTAGCTCATGTCTGTCATCCTAGCTACTCAGGAGGCTGAGATCTGAGGATCATGGTTCAAAGCCAGCCTTATAGGGAAAATCTGTCTCCAGTAAGTCTTATCTCCAGTAAACCACCAGAAAGCCAGAAGTAGCACTGTGGTTCAAAGTGGTAGAGCTCTAGACTTGATCACGAAGAGTTCAGGCCCTGAGTTCAAACCCCACAATAGACAAAAAAGAAAAAAGGAAGGAAGGAAGGGAGGGAGGAAATCTGCACAAAAAGCACAGGGCTCTAGCTCTTTGCACCCAGCCATTTTGAAATGGGAAGGCCTAAAGGGCAGCCATCTTACACTCTTTGTATCGTTGAACACTGACTTGGCAAACATCCTCCCTCGTCACCCTCACCACCATCTCTCTTGCTGCTTTGACTCCCGCCTTTGTATTTTCCCGTCCGAGAAGGATTCATGTGAATGCCGCCTTCTGCCCCTTCCTTTCCAGATGCGTACCCCAATTCTGAAGTGGTTTATGTCTGGACCAATGGCTCCACCAAGTCTGTGGTGGTGGCAGAAGATGGCTCCAGATTGAACCAGTATCATCTCATGGGGCAGACAGTGGGCACAGAGAACATCAGTACCAGCACAGGTGAGAGGAGACCCCAGCCCTGTCTGGGATTGAAGGATACTGCACCGTACCTGGTTACCGGGGGGGCGGGGCAGGAAGGATTATATCGGAGGGGCATGCGCACCAGCGCTGCAGTGCTAGGGGCATGGATCGGCGAGGGACATTGGCCACCGTGTGAGCAGGCCCTGCTCGGACACTGTGTTGATCTGCTTATGTAACACCAAGCTGCAGAAATCCCTGCAGGGAACACGCAACCTGCTCCTCCGCCACTTGCTCTGAACAGTTTCTGAGATTTTTTTTTCCCCTAGGGTTAAGTCTGGTACAGCTTAGCCAGGCAACATAAAAGACAGAAGGAAGGAAAAAGAAGTAAGCCCTTCCATTCATGGCACAGGGCTGGCCTGAGGCGTGCCGAGGCAAGCCAGGCTGCTTGTACCCCGTAAGTTCCGTGTGACTGGACAGGAAGTCCAATGGTAGAATGTGCATTTGTCCTCTGCACCCTTCACGTCTTGTGGTGAGAGGTGTGCTAGCCAAGGGCAAGGCTGGCCGCTAGCCATCACCATAAGCGATTGTGACTGGGCACCAGTGGCTCACAGTTGTAATCCCAGCTACTCAGGAGGCTGAGATCTGAGGATCGTGGTTAGAAGACAGACCAGGAAGGAAGGTCTTTGAGACTCTTATGTCCAATCAACCACCCTCAAAACCGGAAGTGGAGCTGTGGCTCAACGTAGTAGAGCACTAGCCTTGAGCAAAAAGAGTTGATGGATAGTGCCCAGGCCCTGAGTTCAAGCCCCCCCCCACCCTCCCCTGCCCCCCCCCCAAATAAAAAGATGTATTGTGACAGGAAGAGAGAGGAGTCAGGGCCACGGAGGCAAGGTATGAAGGGATGCATGGAGCAAATTCTGGTTACAGGACAGAGCCTAGCCTTGGCAAATACTAGCTCTTTCCCAGCACCATTCACCTGACCCCAGGTGGGACTACCACAGACATTCTGGAACAAGGCTCATTGCACACATATCCCTCGCTGCTCCATCAGTGCCCTGCCACCCCTCAGAGGGATGGTAAGAGATTTGAGGAAGACAGTGTCACCCCTTGGTGATGGTGCCTGGGTCTGCGTAAGCTGGGGGGGGAGGTGGGGAGGTGGAGGTTTGGGGTGAGAGATTGTGGCACTGACGGAGGATGCCCCACTTGACATTGGCCGCCATACTTTGAGGCTTTCTTTGGTTTTGTGTACAACATTTTGTGGGGTTTTTGTTTGTTTACGAAGCCGAGCTTTCTGCCTCTCACTTGCATTCTCAAAAAGCATGGTTTTAAAGCATCACCTGGTGGCGGTGCCTCCAATGCAAACGAAAAGAAAAGAAGAAAGCAGAACGGAACGCCCGCCGGTCATTTCCAACCCCACTCAAGAAGGAGAACGGGGTTTTCAGTGTTAAGATAGAGGCAGAAATAATCCTGGCTGCGAGGTGGACACCCCACTCCTCATCCTTTCTTTCATGCCTGTGTCTTTCTCCCATATCAGGGTCAGCTGGGTTCCCCGCCCCCCTCTCCCCTGTCACTTGTCCTGAGGATGTGGGGTTTCCAGCCACTGTACCCAGTCCTACACCTGAGACCACATCCTCCCACGACCACCCCCTCTCGGCCAAGCATCCTTGGCAGCACTCCAGGGAGTGTGACTTAGGCTGTCCCCCGCCCCCCCAAACCCACAGCCCGCCCGCCTCAGCTCCTTACCAGTTCACCATCAGGACAGCATCGTTCTCCGCAAAGAAAGGGAGATCCCCACTCGCCTCCCACACCGCCAGGCAAATCCACAGAAGGCACTGGGACATCACCAAGGAAAGGTCCCCGATTTCAAGAAGAGCGGGGACACCCCAGGTGTTTCTCTCTGGTGTCCTCTTGAACACCTGCTTTTCACTCTTCCACTGAGGTTGGGCAAGCAGAGAGTTTGGGGGTGGGTGGGAATAATGGTTACCCCTCTCCCTGGAGCTGGGAGATAGGAAGGCTCTGTCCACCCACACCAGGGCTCTGCGATGTCCCGTGTCTGGCTCCAAAGGCTAAATCCACAGCTCCTGATTGCAGGAACGGGCAAGGGGGAGGGGGTAGTGGGAGGGGAGCGTGGCACAGATTGTGAGGGGGGGATTAGAGAAACACACAAATCTGATTTTCTCTGGGAAAAGCATCCACATGCAGCCCTTCAGAGGCTGAGGGTGAAAAAGGACTCTTCAGAGAGCTTCTTCGTCTTCTCCTGCCCTCTCCTGAAGCTAAATAACCTAAACACGGGTGCCCCTTGAAGACAGAGTGAAAGGATGGTCTCCCAAACTTCTTCCAGTAGAACGAGATGAGGCCGTCACGCCCGAAGGTACTAACGTGCAAGTTGCGGTTGTTTTCTCGCATACTCGCAGGTGAATACACAATCATGACGGCTCACTTCCACTTGAAGAGGAAGATTGGCTACTTTGTCATCCAGACCTACCTGCCCTGCATCATGACGGTGATCTTATCCCAGGTGTCCTTTTGGCTCAACCGAGAATCTGTGCCAGCCAGGACAGTTTTTGGTGAGTGTTTCCAAGCAGCGGCTAGACGTGGTGGCTTGTGACCCATCCTAACTGGTCCCCAAGAAAACAAACACCTGGGGCACCGATGTAGTGAGGACCTCAGATGTCTGTGGGAGACCCGTGGTGTGGGAAAGGCGTTGGGCCTCCACTGTTGGGAGGTGGTGGAACTTTTAGGGGTGGGGCCTAAGGGGAGGAGGTTAGGTCATTGTGAGGATATGCTGGATTGGGGCCGGTGGGGGGCAGTATGGCTCTTCCACTCTTTCCCACCTTGGATACTACAAGGTGAGAAGGATCACCCCATTGGATATTCCCACTACTGAGCCCCAAATCAAGGGGGCAAAACAGCTATAGACTACAGCCTTCAAAACCACAAACCTAAACCTTTCCTGTGTTGATTCGTGCAATATTTTCTCACCGTCATGGAAAGCTAATTAGCACAGTCACCAAACTTCTGTTGCTTCCTTGTCCATTCTGTGATCTGGCAAGAAAACTAGAGAAGACTTTAAAGTTAAATTCTCCCTGAATGAATTTAGGAATAATACTCAATGAGTATTTCTATTATAAAAATGATTTCACATATGTAATATATATGATCATATCTCATATCTATATTGTGATATAGGTATATAGCTATGACATATCTATATATGATACATCATGGTGTATGCATATATGACATCTGTATAGTATCTACATATCTAAACATGATATAGGTATATATGAGATATGATACACATATGATATGTAGATATCACAGATATCACACATATCACATATCAATATATGATACCTACATATCTACATATACAATACACATATATCTATATATCTATATATCCTATATAACATATATGATATATCAGAGATATTATACATATCATATATATCTAACATATACATCTGATATATCTGATATATTATATAAATACATATGTATATAGATATGATATATATGTATATATGTGTAGTGTGTGTGTACATGTATGTTTCTGAACAGTGAACCAAGGGCATTGTGCATGCTGGACAAGTATTCTACCACTGAGCTACATCCCCAGACTGGATACAGTAGGGTTTGTGCAATGTTCTTTGGTAGGTTATCAAGCAAGAAGTACGCATGCTCTTTTCCACATCAACCACCAAGTGGCAGTGAACACATTGTATGTAATATGATAGTAATAAACTGGACACACAGGTATGCACACACACACATTTACACAATCAGTCCCCTGTATCTCTAAGTGCTTTATGCCAATCACGGATGGAGAACATTGGAGAAGCATTCCATCTGTCCTGAACATTCCTGGACTCTTCTGCTTGTCAGTTGTCCCCTACCATCCACTGGATGGCAAGGATTCCCGTAACATTTGCACCATACACACATCAAAGGAATGTGGACATGACGTTGCACAGGAGAATAGCCATGAATTCTTTGCAGAATTTGTGATCTGTCACCCCAGGAGCTCTCCTTAGGGTTTGGAATCTAAGAGGCCCCTGGAGTCAGTCCCTGTGACTACTGAGGGGCAGTCATGCCTAAGTGTCTAGAGAAAAGAGAGATTGGCATCCGACCTGCACGGAAGAAGCAAGCTCCTTGCGCAGCGAGCGGACAGACTTGAGCATCTCTGACGCGCAGCGTGAAGCCTCTGGGCTGAAGTCTTTGCTTTCTTGTCTGGTCACAAAATATCTGAAAGAATCAACTTTCAAGAAAAAGAGGAGAGTTTTGGCCAGGCATGGCTGACTCATGCCTGTAATCCTAGCTGTTGTGAGGATTGATGTTCAAAGGTAGCCTGTGCGGAAAAGCCTTTTAACTACTCGCCCCTCCCAAATAAACTCCCAGAAGTGGAGCTGTGGTCCAAGTGGTAGAGCAGTAGCTTTGAGCAATAGAAGCTCAGGCACAGTGCCCAGGCCCTGAGTTCAAACCCCAGGATTGGTGCCAGGGAGAGAGAGAGAGAGAGAGAGAGAGAGAGAGAGAGAGAGAGAGAGAGAGAGAGAGAGAGAGGTGGGGGAGAGAGAGTTTCATTCTGACTCACAGTTTGAGGGGATTCCGTCTATTAGTCAGTTGGCTTTGTTGTTTGGGGTCTGTGGTGAGCTAGTACCTCATGGTAGGGATGTGTGGTGAAGTTGTTGGCATCTTGCTTAGGGTGGGGTGTGTGTGTGCATGTATGTGTGTGAGAGAGAGAGATAAGAAAGGGAAATAGGGTGAAAGAGAGGGGAGAAACAGAAAGAGGAAGGGTGAGAGAGACAGGGAGAAAGGCTCCCAGAGGCCCTTTGGGGCCTGTGAGTCCTCACGGACCGGAAGCGCTGACCCCAGGTTGCGCATGCCAAAGGTTCCCCCACCTGCCAATAGCATCACCACGTGGGGACCAAGTCCTTCCCACGCGAGCCTTTGAGGGGTGCTTATCCAAACAGAAGCCCCCCCCCCCGAATTTCCTCCCACACCAGAAGAGATTCTAGACTAGAGGGTCCTCCCTGTGCCTCCTGCAACTCCTCCGCAGGCCAGCGGGGGAACTGGGGTGCCTGGATGACGTAACGTGTGGCCCCCTCCCTCCCCCCCCCCCCCCACTATCCTCATCTGATCTTGCAGGGGTGACCACCGTGCTGACCATGACGACACTCAGCATCAGCGCTCGGAACTCCCTGCCCAAAGTGGCCTACGCCACGGCCATGGACTGGTTCATCGCCGTGTGCTACGCCTTCGTCTTCTCCGCTCTCATCGAGTTTGCCACCGTCAACTACTTCACAAAGAGAGGCTGGGCCTGGGACGGCAAGAAAGCCCTGGAAGCAGCCAAGATCAAGGTAAAGGTGATGCTATACATACACATATACATACATATATATGTCATATATAATGTTACATAATATATGCTATTACAGATAATTAGATTATATAATATATTATTATACATACATATATGCACATATATTATATATACATACATATATGTAATTTATACATACATGTATACACATACACACATATATGTAATATGTTATATATAATATATGCTATTATAGATAATTAGATTGTATATAATTACCTTATATATCTTATGTATATATATCTTACATAGTATCTTACATAAAATTATATACATATATGTATTATGTATAGCTTTTTCTTTCTTTCAGTTTCCTTGGACTGAGAAAACAAGCCTGATTCTGGGTTCAATTGTGAAACAAGGGATTTTTTTTCCTTCCTGTCTCTCTCCCAGCTTCTTAATTATCCTTTCCCTTATATTCATGGTCCTTACAAATTCTTACTTATGACAAGTCACGTAGCCAACTTTTTTTTGGAGGGAAGGGGAGTCAGCTGTGGGGCTTGAACTCGGGGCCGGGGCGCTGTCTCTGAGCTCTTTTCCCTCAAGGCCAGTGCTCTACCACTTTGAGTCACAGCCTCACTTCCGGTTCTCTGGGTGGTTCTTTGGGGATGAGAGTCTCATGGACTTTCCTGCCTGGGTTGGCTTTGAACCATGATCCTCAGATCTCAGCCTCCTGAGTAGGTAGGATTATCAGCATGAGCCACTGGTGCCTGGCTGTCTAATGTATTTTAAACCATCAACTTCATTCAAGTAGAAGGCCTGGTGTCATTTGAATGGTTTGGACTTATTTACATTGTAGCTATTTTTTTCCAGTTTAAAAAGTACCTGTAAGTAGTTGTACAAAGAGATTCCAATTCAACATGTTAGTTTGTGAGTACAATGCATCTTGACCAGCGTGACCCCCTTCTGTCCTTCTTTTCCATCTATCTAACCCTACCCCACCCCTCAAGTGACCCCGTTCCACTTTCCCATAGGAACATTGAGTATATGAATGGATTCGGCTTCCACTCCTCTCATCGTTAGTCTGTTTTACTGTCCTTAAGCCCCAACTTCCTCAGACAAAACACATTTCAGCTATCTGGTATTCATTTTGTAAAATTTATCAGTTAATTGCTTAAAGGAATTAGATTATTGAAATCCTTACCTGAGTATCCCATACTTTAGTCACTGTGTGTATGTGTACATGTGTTCCTATGTCTTTATATTTTGAATCTAATTTCCACTGATGAGAGAGGAAACATATACCCCTTGCCACTCTGAGTCTGACTTTCTTGACTTAATATAATTTTTCCCTCAAGTTCATCCATTTCTCTTCTAATGACATAATCTTATTCTTCCTGATGGATGAGTAAAATGCCATTGTATAAGTATACTACATTTTCTTGACCCATTCATCCATTGTAGGGAATTTGGGTCAAGCTATTATTCTTAGCCAAAATAGTCTCTGCCTCTTCAGGGAAGATTTGCGCAGGTTTTAATCTTGTGATTTGCTCTTGCTCATTGTTTTCTATTCCTTCCTCCTCTTTTTTTTTTAATGCTGTTACTCATTTTGTGTGTGTCCTCTTCAAGCTGTCATTCCAGGCATGGAGAGGGTAGTTATACAGGAATAGTCATCTGACAAGCAGCCCAGTCCTCTCTCTTAATGGTTTGGCTCACTTGAAGCATGCATGTGCATTTTTTGGTGAGAAGGTGAGAAGCGTTCTTCAGTTGGAAACCATGAATCACTGAGTACTTTAAAAAAAGAAGGGGATGTGTGCCCAAGTCGGTGATGGAACAATCACTCGTAGAGATCTCGGGCTGAATCATTTCTTTGGTGAGATGAGATTCACATCCTTGGGTAAAAAATGAAAACAGCCTGTGAACTGCTAATTACACCACGCATGGAACAAAGATGCAGGTCCTTTGTCCTAAGAGGTGTGGAGACCAGTCCTATCTGACAGACTTGAAAGGAAGTGTTAATCTTGTCTACAGGAAATTCGGCATGAAGGGGGTCAGTTACACTTGCTGATCTTCCCCTATTGGGCCACCACCAATCAGCAAGCTGGACAGCCTGGCTCTGGGCGGGGCGGGGGGGCTGGGGGGGTACCTAGGACTGCCCCTGCCACAGCACTACACTACACTTTCTTTCCTAAGGAACCCCCCCCCCCATTTCCAAGTCCAGCTGCCCACACTGAAGGGTTGGCAGGGTCTGTCCTTCTAGTGAAGAGGGGACAGAAAGGGATGGGGGAGGGGCTTAAGCATCACAATGGACATAGCCATGTAAGTGTGTGTATGTGTGAAAGAGAGAGACAGAGAGAGAGAGAGAGAGAATATGCTGGTACTGGGGCTTGAACTCAGGTCCTTGTGCTCTCCCTTGGCTTTTGGCTTTTTGGCTCAAGTCTGGTGCTTTAGTTCTTGAATCACATTTTTTTTACTTCAGCCAGATGTCTGTTCATTAATTGGAGATGAGAGTCTCTCTATTTTTCTGCTTGGCTGGCGTTCTGATTCTCAGATCTCAGACCTCTGAGTTGGACAGGATTGAGCCACCTCATGAATGGGAATGTGTCACTAGAGCCTGGCTACATGGTTGTGTGTGTGTGTGTGTGTGTGTGTGTGTGTGTGTGTGTGTCTCCTGGGTCTTGAACTCAGGGATAGCACCTTTTTGTTCAAGGCTAGTGCTCTTCCACTTGAGCCACGCCTCCATTCCTGGCTTTTTTTCTGGCTCACTGGTGATAAGAGTCTCATGAATTTCTATGCCTGGGTGGCCTTTGAATCATGATCCTCAGATCTCAGCCTCCTAAATAGCCAGGTCCACAGGCTTGAGCCACCATGCCCGGCTGCTACCAGATCTTCTAATGGAAGCATTTAGACTTATCCTGGTAGTTGCTCCTTGAGGTTGGCAGTGCAGGAACAAGAATGGGGCCTGGGAAGAAGAGTTTTCCCAGCACCATACTCCATGTCATCAGAAGAGAGACGTTTGCCGGCTGTGATGGCCACACAATGATAGCTTGGAGTTGGCCGGGATGGAAGTAGAGAGGGTGAGGGAGACTCTATTGCACTCATGGAAGCTATCAGGCCCATGAGTCTAGGAGCTAAATGGAGCTGGTGAATAGTGTTGGATGTTGACCGTTGCTGCAATGACCCGTCCCTTGGTCCCATTGTGCTCATCTAATTCCCCTGAGAATGCCTGGAGACTGGCAAGGAGAAAGAGGATGGAGGTCAGTGCATACTCACTGATCCTCGCCCAGCCCCTGTCTTCTAGACTATTCATTGTGTCCTGGTCAGTCTAACATGAAGGCTGTGATATGAAGAGGCCTTCTTCCTTCCAGGAAGGTTCTGTAGGTGGCAAACATCAGGCTTCTGAGCAGGTCACGTGATGCTGTCAAAACCTGGGAAGAGAGTGTGAATGAGTAAGTCTGGCATTGGTCTACGCTTGGAAACCAACAGTGAGTGAGGCTCAGGATGGGCAGCTTGCTCTCTGAGGTGGAGGCCATCCCAGCAGGAGCTGACTGTTGGCTACACGGCCTGCATCTGTGCGGTCAGCCCTTCCTGATGGGAGACGCAGGAAAATCCCAGCCACTTGGCTCTTGTGTTGCTGCTCAGTACTGATGCTCATCCCCTCAAATTAAAAACACATGCCATCAGGACCCTCCCAAATATCGATAGATCCCATATCCTTGGATTCAACTAGGAGTAGTTGTTTGTTTGTTTGTTTTTATGTCCGTACTGAGGCTTGAACTTAGGCTTCAACAGACAGCCTGGGCAGGAAAGTCTATGAGACTCTCATCTCAAATTAACTACCAAAAAGCTGGAAGTGGCGTTGTGGCTCAAGTGGTAGTGGGCCAGCCTTGAGTGAAAAAAATCTCAGGAGCTGCATCCAGGCCCTGGATTCAAGCCCTAGTACTAGTTGTGCACACATGTGCACACACACACAGGAGAAAAACAATGATACATTCCTACAAAGAAACACTACTTGGCAACGGGATGGTACCCCAGTGTATCCAGCCATCCATGCAGCAGGATGCAACGGGATGGAACTACTTGGCAATGAGGATGCTTTCAGAGAAGGATGCTGAGTGAGCTCTACCTCATCCCAGCATCCCAAAGGTGCACACACTGCCGTGACACTTCACCAGCTTTGTTCCTTTTCCTAGTCTCCTTTAAAGCCAGGTACATTATTCACTCCACAGCACCCATCCAGTAAAGAAATGAAGCTTGTTCTCTGTCTTTAGAAAAGTCTTGATTAAGTTTATGCTAGGTGTTTACAAAATACCAAACATTAATATAAATAATGACTTTTGCTCCTGGCCCTGTAGGCTTTTATTCTGTGTGTGTGTGTGTGTGTGTGTGTGTGTGTGTGTGTGTGTGTGTGTGTGTGTGTGTGTGTTTTGCCAGTCCTAGGGCTTGAACTCAGGACCTAGGTGCTATCGCTGAGATTCTTTTGATCAAGGCTAGCACTCTACCACTTTGAACCACAGCCCCACTTCTAGCTTTCTCTGATAGTTAATTGGAGATAAGAGACTTAGACTTCTGGGCTGTCTTCAAACCATGATCCTCAGATCTCAGCCTCCTGAGTAGCTAGGCTTACAGGTGTGAGCCAGCAGCGCCTGGCTTAAACAGAGTCTTGTTTGTTGTTGTTTTTCATTGGTCATGAGCCTTCTTTTGCTCAAGGCTAGCAGTCTACCACTTTGAGCCACAGCTCTGCTTCTGACTTTTATTCTTATTTTCTTATCTGTGGCTAGTTGTACAAAGGAATTTTCATCTAACACATCTGTGTGTGAGTACAAGGACACATCGTGATTAACATCACCCTTTCCACCGTCCTCCCTCATCTCTCCCCCTCCCACCCACCCCTTCGAGTCTCACGTCCTCATATGTATGTTAAATATCATGAGTGCATTCATCTAGACTTCCTAGCTCCATTGGACTGCCCACTCTCCTGGCAGCCACACCCCTCCCTAACATGTAATTCATCTTCTTGCAATTCATTTTGTCAGATGGTGAATGAATTGTCCCAAAGAGTTCTACCATTGGTTCTCTGGGCCTTTAGACTCAGGCCTCCGAACCACTCCTAGAAATAATCTGATATTCCATCGCTTTTTCTTTCTGCCCTCCCAAGTGAGCATCTATTGCCCAGGGTATGACCCCGTCCTTATATTTTCCTTCTGTCTTTCAGAAAAAGGAACGTGAGCTCATCCTGAATAAATCAACCAATGCTTTCACCACTGGGAAGATGAACCACCCCCCAAACATCCCCAAGGAACAGGTGTCGGCAGGGACCCCCAATGCCTTGTCCGGTCCTGCAAAACCCCCAGAAGACAAGGCCCCTGACAACAAAAAGACTTACAACAGCATCAGCAAGATTGACAAAATGTCCCGAATCGTCTTCCCTGTCCTGTTTGGGACGTTTAATTTAGTTTACTGGGCCACATATTTGAATAGGGAGCCGGTGATTAAAGGGGCTGTCTCTTCGAAGTAAGACACCTCCATCCTAAATCCCAGGAAGCCATACTTCTGGTCAAATGGTACCCAGGAGAGGAGGGGCTCAGAAGGACTCCCTGTAATTTGGGAACTCTCTTTCAGGAATTTTTTTTGCATGTTTAATAATATGTACAAATAATATTGCCTTGATGTTTCTACATGTAACTTCAGATGTTTCGAAGATGACCCATTGATAACACCAACAAATTTCTAGGAAAAACAAAACAAAACAAAACAAAAAAAACCCACCAGACATACACACACACACACACACAAAACCAGGAGGCTCTGACTGACACTCAGTATCTTAACATCGATAGTTTACAAACAAGATGAGTCTATTTTTCACGGTTCCAAGCGTTAACCTAATGATGTATTTTATACTTCGACTGTCATTTCATACAAAATTTTCCCAGCAGATAAATATTTTAGGAAATGCTCCATGAAGAATCTTAACTTGACCAACTGCAAGAGAGCATACTTCTTTTTTTCTCATTAAGATAAAAGCAATGGACATTTATGTCCACAATTGCCTTTGATAATTCCTCCTGTTACGAAATCAAAAGAAAAAAAGTACTGCATGAGCTGGCATTAAGAAATAGAATAGGCAACTATTTACACAGACAAATTTAATAACAAAAGTATGTAGTATATTAGATTTAGCAGATCAAGTATTTTCTCCAACGAAAATTTAACTCCTTGAAAAATTCTTTTTGTTGTTGTTGCTCTTTTGGGGGGAAAAGGAATGTATTCTCACTCTACCCCTAACCTCTCCACCAACTAAACAACAACCAAGAACCATACGGCACTATGAAAACAAGTGGTTTGATGACATTCTTGACCTTTGATCCCACCTGTGCCTGCTGTCTCGGGACGTTGATAACCTTTCGGACACGGCCAGCTTATCGTGCTTCAGTGGTGAGAACCTGTCATTGAGTTACTTTCCATTCTCCTTCCTTGTACGTTTCACAATTGACTTATTGCTCTGTTAGCTTTTGTATATGACTCTTACATGTTCATTAAAAAAATAAAGGAAAAAAACAGATACTGTGTCCTATTTTGTGTTCTTACCCCTTATTTTGCCAGTTTCCTTCCCTAAAAAAAATAACATAAAGGGCTCTTTCCTTTTCTCTCTTACTTCCTCTCTCTCTCTCTCTCTTTCCTTTCCTCTCTTTTTCTCTTCTTCCTTTCTGTCTGTTTCCCCACACCTCCATCTTGTGTAGGCTGGCAGTTTGTTCCCCCCCCCCTGCAATAAACTCCTTTCTCCTGAAAAAAAAAAAAAACCAAAACATGAAGATGCTTGGGGAAATTATAAAGGCAACAAAAGTCTTCCTCTTCAGGTTGGGTGCCAGTGGCTCACACCTATAATCCTAGCTACTCAGGACGTTGAGATCGGGGGATCATGGTTCAAAGCCAACCCTGGTAGGAAAGTCTAGGAGACTCTCTTATCTACAATTGACCACCAAAAAAGCCAGCAGGGGAGCTGTGGCTCAAGTGGTAGAGTGCTAGCTTTGAGCAAAAAGAACTCAGAGACAGGCCTAGGCCCACTTGGAACATCTCAGTTTTAAAAGGAAACGATGGTGTCTTTATCAAGTCATAGTCACGTTCTCAACAATCTCTAGCGCTGCTTACGGAAAACCCTTGCTGAGCTCCAGCTTGAAGCTCTGCCGCCTTGTGTTCTATGTGCTGCTAACCTTTTCACTAGAGAAATAGTTACTGGGGGGAAAAATCACACTCATTTTGCAGTGTCTGATTTTTTTTTTTTTTTTTTTTTTGGCCAGTCCTGGGCCTTGGACTCAGGGCCTGAGCACTGTCCCTGGCTTCCTTTTGCTCAAGGCTAGCACTCTGCCACTTGAGCCACAGCGCCACTTCTGGCCGTTTTCTGTATATGTGGTGCTGGGGAATCGAACCCAGGGCCTCATGTATACGAAGCAGGCTCTCTTGCCACTAGGCCATATCCCCAGCCCCCTGCAGTGTCTGATTTTGAACGAGAATATAATAGAGGATCACCTTGGGGAGGGAAAGTGATAAAGCAAGAAATTAAAATTTCAGAAAATGATTGTAAATGACAGTGCCCTACTTTGCAAGCCAGGGTATGTAAATGTATTGTTTTTGACATCACCACAAACAGAAAGAGAGAATATTCTAAATGAGCTCACACTCCGTATTCTGTTCTGTTCTTTTTTTTTTTTCTTTCTTTTTGTAGGTCGTGGGGCTTGAGCTTCAAACCTGGTTGAGTCATTATATATTAAGAATGGCCTAGAACATTTCTATGTGTGTATGCACGTGTCTGTGTCTGCCTGTGCACACATACACACACAGGCACGCTGACACACACCCCCAAAACCCCAAAAAAAAATGACCTTTAAATCTGGGTCTCCTGGAAGTCTGTGATCTTCTAAACTTGTCTTAATAGAGTGGTCCTTGTGTTAGAGTAACACTCCCTGAAACAGAGAGGTCATGGGGGAAAGAGGAGAAGAGAAAGAGAAGGAGCCAGCCAGCCAGCCAGACAGACAGACACAGGGGAGAGAGGGAGGGGGAGAGGGAAGAAAGAAGGAGAAGGAGAGTGTATAGATTGAGAAAGAGAAGAGAAAAGAAAAAAAGAAGAGAAGAGAAAACTATCACTGACTTTCTGTGAACTTGTCTTTTGAACTGAGGGCCTTACACTTGCCAGGCAGGTACACTAACACTTGAACCACTCTTGCCTTTCCTCTGCATTGATTTTTTTTTTAATTTAAATTTTAATGTTTTCCAGTCCTGGGACTTCTTCGACTCTGGGTTTAGATACAGTTCCTGAGCTTTTCTTCTTTAGGCTAGCACTCTACCACTTTGAACCACAGCTCTCCTTCTGGCTTTTTGTGGTTCATTGGCAAAAAAAGAATCTCACGGACTTTCCGGCCCCAGGCTGGCTTTGAACCGTGATCCTCAGATTTCAGCTTCTTGAGTAGTTGGGATCACAGGCGTGAGCCACCAGGGCCCAGTGGCCCACATTGGCTACTTTTTGCCCTAGGCTCTTGCTTTATGCCGGGGTAGGACGGGGTAGCATTGTTCTATTTGGGCTGCCCCTTGAGGCTGGCAACACAGGCATGTACTACCTGGGCTGACAAGCATGGGCACCATACCTGGCCTGGAGTTAAATATGTTCATGAGGTTGCTCCTACCCAGCTACCAATTAGAATGATTTCTGATGGCTTTGTTGGGCCATCATAAAGGAAACTTAATTATGATCCCTAGTCTTTACTCCACATTAACCTCCATTGTCAGAACTAACTTCAGATATCAAAGTACCTTTTTTCTTGCAAAAATTGGAAATGCTACCCTGAGTTCTGGGGAAAATGGTATTTTTCCATATTTAAAAATTAGTCTGAATGTCTTCTTTTTTAAAAAAAAATAAGTGCAGAACATTTGAGACAATCAATACCATGAGGAAGCATGGTGATTATTTGAATATGAATTACTCTGATCACTGCAATTACTTAGCAGGTTTGCAGGGTCGGAAAGGAATGCAAGATATGTGTGGGGAAAGATTCATTTCATCAAAGGTTTGCATGATTACATCTCTTTGTCACTGTCCATTTCAATAGCCTGTCTCAACCCCCAACTGAAATATTCTGTCCCCTATTTTGATCTAAGCATGGGTTCTTTACGGAAGCTGCAGCTTCAGAATAGAGCTACTGCTCCAAATTTCTATAATGCCAAAGTCTTTATTCAGAAACAAAGAAAGGCCAGGTGCTGCCTGTAACCCTAGCTACTCAGAAGGCTGAGATCTGAGGGTCATAGTTCAAAGCCAGCCTGGGCAGGAACGTCTACAAGACTCTTATCTCTGACCACAAAAAGACAAAAAAATAAAATAAATAAAGTGGCACTGTGGCTCAAGTGGTAGAAAGCCAGCCTTGAGCACAAAAGCTCAAGGATGGCACCCAGGCCCTGAATGCAAGTCCCAGGCCTGAAGAAATGAGTATATTGAGTGTTTCTGAGTTCAAATGGAAAGATAAATAAAACCAAGAATCAGACATTCTATCTTCCAACCTGAGGTCTTAGGAAGAACTGGCAATGTGCTCGAAGAGATCTATAGGCTCATCCCAGCCCAATATAGTCTATGTTTTTCATATTGCTCCCACTGCCACCCCAATGGGGCAATGGCAGGGGGTCAGAAGGGCTGGGGAGACGGAGGGGGTGAAGACTGGGCGGGAGGGGGCAAGCTAGATCTGACATAAGCTCTTCAGGTGGGATTGCAAATACCCCAAAGCGGGCTGGGAGTATGGCCTAGGGGTAGAGTGCTTGCCTCATATACACGAAGCCCTGGGTTCGATTCCTCAGCACCACATATGTAGCAAAAAAAAAAAAAGCAAAAAAATAAAAGCAAATACCCCAAAGCTCCCACTCCATCATGTCTTTATTCTTCCCTGGGATGGAACCTGCCATCCCTCTTATACACGTCTATTACTATTATTATTATTATTTTAGGCCCAAGTCTGAGACTCAAACTCTGTACCTGACACTTTCACTCATTGGCTAGAGCATTACCAGATAAGCCACGCCGCTAACCCTGCCCTATGAGCTTCTGAGTTCGAAACCTTTGGGACCCATTTGAATGAGGTCAGTGCAGAAAACATGCATCTTATTTTCACGTGAATGAAACTTAAATTCCACCCAGTTCCCAGCCCTCTTTTAAATACTTTTTCAAAACAACTTCTGGTTCTTTTGGTTAATTCCATACACACACTCAAAAAAAGAGTGGGCAATGGTAACTTGTAGGTAAAAAACACATTTAGATAAAAAATGTTTAGATAAAAAATGTTTAGATAATACTTGTTTTTCTTTCTGCATAATTACTGCTCTGGTCTAGATCTTGAGAAGATTTGGCATTTAAAAAGGATGGTTAGCTGAGTGCAGGTGACTCACGCCTGTAATCCTAGCTGTTCAAGAGGCTGAGATATGAGGATTGCGGTTTGGAGCCAGCCTACGCAGAAAAGTCCGTGAGACTCTTACCTCTAATTAACCACAAAAAGCTGAAAAAAAGTGGAGCTGTGGCTCAAGTCACAGAGTACTCACCTTGAGCAAAAAATCTCAGGGGCAGTGCCTGCACCCTGAGTTCAAGCCCCAGGAATAGCACAAAATACCCAAACCAACCAAACAAACAAGTCAGCAGACTGGAAACTTAAATTACGTCTACTGGTAGCACCTAGCTTAGTGCTTGATTGAATAAATTGTACAAAAGAGTTACCATTCAACCAATCATTGTATGAGTAACACATCTTGGAGATAGGCTCTCATTTCCTACCCAGGTTTATATGACTGGACTGTGATCCCCCTATTACAGGCTTCCATTGTAGCTGAAATGAGAAACATATGCCACCATACTCAGCCCAGTGAGATGAGTTTCATGGACTTTTCTGCCTTCTGTGACACCTGACACAATGACTCTTCCAATCTTAGCCTATTACATAACTTCAGGTGACAAGCACATAACAATGTGCCCACCGACGGGCTGGTCCAAACACCATCCTCCTATTCTAGCGGCCCAAGTAGCTCGATTACTGGTGTGAGCCATCAGCTTCTTCCATGAACTTGAATCACAGGAAATGGTGAAGAGATCCTCTGTATAGACACCCCCAATATCACAGCCACACCTTTCCTCCCCATTACTGTACAATAGCATCCATATCTTCCCTTCATAGACAGGATTAATCACTATGACCTCAACTATGGGGCTGGATGATTAGACACACAAGGGGGTTGACACAGCTGGAGTGCTAGTGGCAGGATGGTACAGGGAAGAGGTCTGTGGATAGACTTAGCATGCGCACACTCGGTGTACAGATTTGTGTCCTTTGTGACGCTTGGCAACAGATGACATTGGCAGGGAGCAATGTGAGCAATCGGCAGATGGAATGGCCCATTCTGTGGAGGTCACTCAGCCACCTTCCCATCACCCAGAGGGCTAAGAGTCAGTGGCATCGTCAGGGAGCTTGTTGGAGACCCGCTTCTGTAGCAGCACTGGGTGAACACAGTGGTGCATGTTTTGTGCAGACTCGTAATGAAGTAGGAATACCTTGTCCCCACGCACAGACACCCCTCAGCTCTTTTTGTCTTCCCCTCTCTTCCATCACCACCAAGGAGAAGCATCTCTCAGCCAGCATCTTCCTTCCTAGGTCACCGCCATCTGCCGTTTTCTGGACCGCCATTGGCCCCTCCATTCAGCTCCTCTTGTTCACTGAGAGTGCTCTGTATGTACATGGCGGCAGGGACAGAGGCTGGGCTTGGGCTGAGCACTATGGATTTCCACTAGCTGAGTGCTTGCTATGCTAGCGAGGGAACTCTGTGCACCCTCCTAGCATGGTACCCCAGTGTATCCAGCCATCCATGCAGCAGCAAGTGGATTACACTGGACTGCTTCCATTATAGCATGGGTGGTACCGATGGAGTTGCCGTCTCTAAACATGGCGCTTCTTCATGGACTCCCAGAATGCCTCACCAACAGTCACAGGGATTCTCTCCACAAAATTGTCCCTTATGCAAGCAGTCCACTTCACCCTGTCATGGGGTGACATTTTCTGCCCTTCCTCACCTTCTACTTCCTAGAGCCAGCAACCTTGAGGGAACGCTAGAATGACCTTTCAAATCTCAATTGTGGCCCCAGTAGGCAGAAATAGCTGGCAGAATTTAGTTGTTTTCAATCCATAAACCTTAGCCTCTAAGGGTTTAAAGGTCTCCATTTCAAAGCAAGGGACAGCTATACCAAACCAGAAAGACAGTGGTCATTGCATCATCCAAAACAGTCACATTAGAGAATAGAATTTTGGAGATACATCTAAAGCACACCAGCATAATGACCATGTAAGCGTGAGTCAATATAAATAAACATTACAAAAAGAAAAAGAACTAAGTCCCCACGTAAACAGCTACTCATGGAAAAACACCAACTAGCCCAAAGAACGTATAGGTAAATAAGGATAAAAGCAGGGGTTAACTCTGCCGTGAATGCAGAAACAACAGGTGTAATTAAAGAATCAAAACTCCAACATTCATAAAATGAAATATACAAGCCACTTAAATCAAGGAAAAAGGAGATTAGAGATGAAATGAGCAATGATATTTTCCATCCTTGGGAAGCAAAGAGGTCATAAGAGACTGCTTGGCTCGTATTTATTTTTTAAAAAATTGGAACACAGATGAAATAGACATTCTCCCTTCCCCCCCAAAAAAATAGTTAACTAGCAAAACCTACCCAGGAGATCATAGAATTGCTAAGGAGTCAATTTTCCATAGAAGTAAAAAAAAACAAAAAACTTTCAACACTGTTTTACACAACACATGCACACACATGTGTTCACGCACACACACAGATACAAAATGTCCAGATGTCCCACATAAAGATCAAATAAGCTGATGTCATGTCAAGCACATTGTTCCAAAACAGAAAAGGAAGGGAAACTTACAAATTTGATTTTTAGTGGAGAGAGAAACATCCAATAGTGGAAAATTCAATAATGTAGGCTTATGCGTGTTTGTGTGTGTGTATAGAAAAATTACTTCATGATTCTCATTGCCACTTAAAAGTCTTGTCAAGTTTCAATAGCATTTCTAATTTTTCAAGCAATCTTTAAATATTGTTATTTATGGGTATCTCCCCTTATTCTTGATTTGTGTTTTGTTTTGTTTTGCCTGATAGTCTGATTCCATAAGTGACCTTTCTGTTAGGATTCACAATAGGAGAAAACAAGGCCTAGTCTGTATACATCACCACGCGGAAGACGTTACACAATGTAATTAGGTAAAAGAAGTCTTGGAGGTATAAAAATTGGGGACTATGAGCCCACTTCTGCAGAGCTCTAGCCACAGGACAAGGGGAGTAAATGACATCCTTCTACCACAGTTTATGCAAATTCATGGGTGATAGAGCCACCAGGAAACAACCTGCCACAAAAGCTGTCTGCAAAAGAGCTCCCTCTACTGGAGGGGTGGAGAAAGCTCATCCTTACAGACCCGATCGTGGAATTAAACACCCATGGATGTCCATTGAACTTCTGATTCACCGGCTCCTCTTCCACTATCTGCTGAGAGAAATAGCTCAAGACTTCCAAAAACAGATCTGCACTGCCAGAAAATAGCTTCTGGTGCTTTGCACGTGAGGCCTACCTGGCTTGCCTTTAAAAACCAAGTTTTAAGACGCTAACCTGTGTGCTATCCATGCTGAACATGTGACAGTTATGCAAATAATATTCAGATCGCACACTCTTGCACATGTGAAGAACTTGTTTAAGAATTCACCCTGAGCCGGGGCCCAGTGGTTCGTGCCTGTAAGCCTAAAGTTTCACAATCCTAAACATTTTATCTAGCAAGCAAATTTAAGATCAGAAAGAGAAATAAGATTACAATAAGATTACAAGCATGAGCTACTTATGCTTGTAGTTGGAAGAGCCCTGCTCTATCCAATTAAAAAAAAATCTTTAAAATGTGTGGATATTTTCATCAGTATGGAGATGCAATACACAAATATACATATATATATACACACATGTCATATGATATTATACATATACATATCATACAGATACATACATATACACATCTATGATGATATAGTATGCGTAATGTGATTTTACATACCTGCACGCTGTGGAATGATCACCACATTCGAGCTGGCTAACATCCTTCGCCCCATGTCGTCTCATAGATTTTTCTGCCTAGGCTGGCTTTGAACCACAGTCCTCAGATCTCAGCCTCCTGAGTAGCTATTGCAGGCATGAGCCACCAGCACCGACAAGGATGCTTTCCAAAGAAAAGAAAACAAAAAACAAAAAAAGCAACCCAGTCCAATGCAAATACAGAAATACAATTTGGGGCAGGGGAGGGATTTGATCTGACACACAGATGTCAGCGTGCATACAGGAGGGACCGGGCTGCAAAGCACTGAACCATGGTACCTGCTGTAGACCTGCGTGTGTGTCTGTAGGGGTGGAGGGAGGGAGGCTGAGGAAGGAAGGCCTAGAGGTATTTCCCTGAGACGCCACCAGAGGATCCCCTAGCTCAGGTTGTGTGCCGCCTCCTGCGGTGATGTCGCTTAACCCATCCTCCCAGGCCAGGGCTTTCCCAGAACCTACTTAGAGCGTGATCAAATGCCAAACGCCCCAGCCACGGAACACAGGGCTCCCGGGCTGCAAGCCAACCGAGCCCTTCGTGTTTCGGTTTTTGTGAATTGCTTCCTCTTCTGATGAACACCGAGCTTCGGATAGTGCTTTTCGTTCTTTTTTTTTTTTTTTTTTTTTTAATTTTCCTTCTCTTTTTCTGTGAGTTAGGTGCCTTCCACGCATGCTCTCCAAAGCTTTCTGCTTTGGGGTCAGCCCGGAGAAGAGCAGGAAATCAAAGTCTGATTGCTTTGAAGAATCTTGACCTTGCGTTTCACCGTGTCGTTTGCTTTGAATTTTTCCCTCCCTTCCCTCTTGACTCATTTAGATCAAAATATCCTCCTCAACTGCTCTGTGGAGCTTTCCAAAGCCAAACATTCAGATTTATCAAGTTGGCAAAACCCAGTTTAAAAAAAAATGGGGTAAATCACTGCAAACTCTAGAAGGGAGATAGCATTGCGTTCATTCATAATAATCATGGGTTGAAGGATGGTTGCTGGTGGCTCACGTGGGTCATAGGAACTGCGCAAGAAGCTGAGATCTCATCAGGATCTAGTTCCAAGCCAGCCCAGGCAAGCCTAGGAGACTTATCTGCAATGAACTAGGTGGGGGGGGGGGGGGGGAATCCAGAAATGGGGCTGTGGCTCAAGGGATAGAGAGCCAGCCTTGAATAGGAAAAGAAGCTGAGAGACAGTGCACAGGCCTTGAGTTCAAGCTCTAGTGCTGGCACGCACAAAAGTAATAATAGTACACTGCGCTTAGGCAAGAAAGGAAAAGAAGAGATAGCGTAGGAGTATTGTATTTTCTTTTTCACAGGTTGGGTTTTTAAAAATAAATGCATAATAAACAATCCAGGCTACTTCTCATTCCATTGATATTTTACAAAGCCATTCAGGTACAGTCTGACTGTACTGTCCAAAACAGGTAAGCATTTGTGTGCATGTTCAATGCAAACAGAAATATGAAACAAAATCTACAGATTTTCCCAAAGAATCAAATGAGGGATGCCTACGTAGCACCCACTCAAGGAGCAGCCACTCAGGAGAGAAGAGGCAGCATGATTAAGACTGAGATGTTAGAACTGTCTGTGTGGGTGTTAGTCCTCAATATATAAGCTGTGTGATATATTTTTTTTCTTTTTTTTGTCAGTTGTGGGGCTTGAACTCAGCATGGGCACTGTCCCTGAGCGCTTTTGCTCAAGGCTGGCAATCTACCACTTTGAGTCACAATGCTACTTTCAGTTTCCTGGTAGTTCACTGGAAATAAGAGTCTGACAGACTTTCCTGCCAGGGGTGGGTTTGAACCACTATCCTCAAATCTCAGTCTCCTGATTAGCTAGGATTACAGGTAGAAGCCACCAGTGCCTGACCTAATTAATTCTTGAATAGGCAGAGAAACAAATCATTTCCCTAGACTCTATCAATGGAAATTGTATGCTGAGTAGCTATTGAAAGAGGAGTCGTTTTAAGAGTCATCATCTAACCTGTGTGCCAGCGCGCGTGTGCACATGGGTGTGCTAGTCTAGGTGCTTGAACTCAGGGCTGCGGGCGTTGTCCTTCATCTCTTTTTGCTCAAGACTAGTGCTCTACCACTTAAGCCACAGCTCCACTTTGTTGGAGGGAAGGGTTAGTTGCAAATAAAAGTTGCTTGGACATCCCTGCCTGTGGTTGGCTTCAAACCACGAACCTCAGATCTCAGCCTCCTGAGTAGCTAGGATTATAAGCGTGAGCCACCGGCACCCGGACACCTAATTGCTATTTAAAGCACTCGGTTTGGGGATACAGAAAATTAGTGATCAGGGCAGAGGATGGTAAATAAAAACTTGAAGCGGGTTTAGCAGTGGATGAATGAGGCCTGGATGGGGTCCGTGTGTGTGTGTGTGTGTGTGTGTGTGTGTGTGTGTGTGTGTGTGTGTAGAGCCTGGTAGGAGAGGGGATGACACAAGAAGCAGTGGAAGGAAGGAGCTGGAGAGCACAGGGTGGTCCAGAGTCAGGAACGTGGCGATCGATGCTAAGGATGTGAGACTCCTCATCCGTCTGGTCTCAGTAGTGCTCATTCCTCTTCACCCCGCCCACACCCAGACCATTAACAATAGTAAAGAGGCTGTGGCACCCTCCATGGATTTTATAAATAGTAGCAGAAAACCAAATATTTTAAAGAACTCTTTCTTTTGCTTTTCCTTTTCTTTTCTTCTTGGAATAGAAAAGAACAAAATTCCTAGTGGGCTTTCTCTGTGTTGAGATTCGTGGTTTCTGATCATTAAAAAATGAAGCCAGCTGGGTGCCCATGGCTCACGCCTATAATCCTAGCTACTCAGGAGGCTGAGATCTGAGGATGGAGGTTCGAAGCCAGCCCAAACAGAAAAGTCCCTGTGAGACTCTTAATCTCCAATAGATCACTCAAAAACTGGATGTGGAAATGTGGTTCAAAGTGGTAGACTAACTAGCTTTGAGCACAAGGGTTTAGGGACAGCAGTCTGGCTCTGAGTTCAAGCCCCACAACAGACCAAAAAAAAAAAAAGACATAAAAGAAGAAATCAGAAATGCCATGGAAAATTTGGACTATCAAAGGCTGTGAAATTCCTTGCCTGTCACTGCTCCACTGAGTAGAACACTCCGTCTGGTGACATTCCATCGTTCTCGGACCTAACATTCAATTTCACCAGTACTGGGTATTGCGATGTTTCCACCTTTCTTTTGCTGAGAAAGGAATTGTTACTTTTTTTTTTTTGTAAATTCTCCTCAGTGAGCTAGGGGGCCACATCAGGAATCGTGGTGCCTGGCAGGAGTTCAGGCATCTTAGCAGGGTGTCCTTTTCAAGTGACTTTTCTACCAGAAGCCATGCCTTGGGGAGGCGGGGGGGGGGGGGGGGTGCGAGTGTGTGTGTGTGTGTGTCTGTCTGTCTACCACCTTGAACCACACCTCCACATCTAGCTTTTTGCTAGCTAAAGAGCCTCTTGGTTGGTTTTTTTTTTGGGGGGGGGGACGGGTGTAGGAGCAGAAGTTTGAACTCTGGGACTGGGCGCTGTCCCTGAGCGCTTTTGTTCAAGGCTAGTGCTCTACCACTCTTAGCCACAGCTCCACTTCTGGCTTTTTGCTGGTTAATTGGAGCTAAGTCTCAGGGACTTTGCGGCCTGGGCTGGCTTCGAACTGCGTTCCTCAGATCTCAGCCTCCTGAGTGGCTAGGATGACAGGCGTGAGCCACCCAGTGAGCGGCTACTCTTGGAGTTTTCTACCCAAACTGGCTTCTAATTTGGGTCCTCAGGTCTCAGCAACCCCGGGCGTGCACCACCAGCGTCCAGCTTAAAACCCCCCTCGTGTTGAAAAACACGGGTAGGACTTGAGCCGGGGTTTCTCCTTTATTTTTCATTTCGTGTGTGTGTGTGTGTGTGTGTGTGTCCCGGGCACTGAGCCATCGCTTTTCCCTTCCAGGCAAGCACTTTTCCACCTGAGCCACAGCTCCATCCACTTCCAGCCCGTTGGCAGTTCTTGGGAGACAGGAGTCTCTTGGATTTTTTTCCTGACCAGGCTGGCTTCGAACTTGGATTCTGGGAATCTCAGCTTCCCGAGGCGCTGAGGATGACAGGCGGCGAGCCACCAGCTCGCCCGCCGGGGGCCAGAGGAGCTGAGACCGGGCGGCCAGCTGCCCCGATGGAATCCTAGGGGCCCGCGCGCCGCGCGCCCCGGGCTCCCTGCGGGATCCCCGGCGCCCCTCCCCCGCCCCGCCCCGCCCCCTTCCCGGCCCCAAACTCCGGAGTCCCTTCCGAGCCGGCGGCCGTCGCCCTGCGCGTGGTCGAGCGTGTAATTGGGGAACTCCTCCCCGCCGGGACCGCCTCGGAGGCGCCGCCGGGGGAGCGGCGACCTCTCCGCCCGCCGCCGCGCAGCGCCCCGATCGCGGGTGGTGGTGTGGGGGGGGAGGTTCGGGGACGAGGGGAGGGGGGCGTGTGTGGAATGGGGGAGTGACTCGGGTGTCCCCCCCCCCCCACATCCCTCCACACCCTCCGTCTGCACACCTGCTCCTGTCACCCCGCGGCGTGCGGACCCGGCGCCGGGGCGCAGGCGAGCGGGCTGGGCGCGCAGAGGCAGCCGTGCGCCCCGCGTGCGCCCCGCGTCGCCGCGCGGACCCCCCGGCCGTCGGGGGGTGGCGGTGGGGGGCGCGGCCCCGCAGACACCTGGAGGAGGCAGCGAGGGCCCGGACAGCCCCCATCGAGGCCCGCACTCCCGAGGAAGCCTCTGCCCAGCCGAGGCCTCGGACATCCCCCGCGCTTCGGGGCGCCATGGCCCCCAAGCTTCTGCTTCTCCTCTGCCTCTTCTCCGGCTTGCACGCCCGGTAAGTGGCGCGGGAGGTGGACGGATGTCCTGCCTCCCATCGAGACCCCCGGGCTGGGCGACAGGGCGGCGGCGATCGCGGTGTGCGGGCTCCGAGTCCCCGCCACCACCACCCTCCCCCCCCCCCCCCGCCCGACCCTGAGCGCCCCGCCGTCGGTCGGCTGGGCTGCGGCGCCGCGGGCGGGAAGAGACCGGGAAGTCCCGCACCTTACCTATCCCCGAGCTCGCTCTCCTCCCGGGGAAGCGGTCTGCAGCCTGCTCCTAAAGCGGGAACGGGGGGGACTCTCCTGACGGTTTTAGGATCCCATGCGTTTAGTAAAGGGGTTTGGAACCCCAAAGTGTAGGGATGGACAGTGGCCTCGTTTTTCTCCTTGTCTACCCCCATTTGCCCTCTCGCCCCCAAAGATCCCAAGGGCTCCCACGCACAGACACGGATGCACATTTTCTAGAAATTCAGCCAGGGGAAATTTCCAGGACCCAGGAATCCTGTTTTTCTAGCTGCCTGGCGAAGAAGACTTAAAAGAGTTAATGGGCTGAAGAGAAGGGGAGGGGGCTCAGGGCGCGTGGGCAAGGCTCCGTCCGCATCTCTGTGTGTCTATCTGTCTGTATCTCGTGTCTGTCTCTCACCTAGTTATTTTGCACACCCATAGACACACCTGGCCCCTAAAGCAAGCAAACCCCCAGGTTAGCATTGGTATTAAAGCTTCTGTCTGATATTGTGAACAATGATATCTCACCATGAACCTTCCTTACAGAATATCAACCAGCTAAAGGAGCTTAAACACACACACACACACACACACACACACACACACACACACACACACACACACACACACTCCCAAGAGAGATGGGAAGTGCTTCTGAGGATAGAAGGGAAATGGCACCGGAAGGGTTAAAGCCTGTTGCTATAAACACAACTGGCCATTCTGAGATGGTTTAATTCTGTCTTTCCAGGCTGGGGCTCTGTCTGGAGCTTGCAAACTGCTCTGAGCTGTTAGAGACTACATCAGCTCCCTGCGGCTTCCCTGCCCCAAACCCTAGCTATCTCAGAGCACCCTGGATCCCAAACCATGTTTGTTTGGACACTTATCCAATTTCCTGGACCTCAGAGAAGAGAAGAGAACATCCATTTGGGGGGGGGGGGGAGGAAGTGGGGTTCACAAGCTCAACAGCTGTCAGAATGTCTTGTGTTTTCATTTATGTTTGTGGACCAACAATCACCAAGGAAATAGGGAAGACACAGGAATTCTGCCACCTGCCAAGTCCCGAAGTCTCACTCCATTGAACAAGGTGTTTGTCACCTCCCTCCTCATAACCTTCCCCAATCCTCAGAGCTTTGAGGATTGACAAGGTGAAAGGTGGACTCCCTTGCACTCACAGGCAACTCAGAGAAGGAGGTAGCCCTCTGAGTATCTCAGAAGTTTCTTCCATGGGAATGGAGTTGTGGCTCAAGTGGTAGAGTGCCAGCCTTGAGTGAAGAAAGCAAAGGGACAGTGTCCAGGCCCTGACTTCAAGCCCCAATACAGGCACGTGCACACATGCGTGTGCACACACGCACACACACACACACAATAAATCAGGCAGAAGTTTCTTCTAGTCAAGAGGGAACTGGTAAGAGGAATGGAAAGGTGCTTTTTGATGCTGGTTGCACTAGAATCTCTATTTAGGGGCAAATAATGCCAGCTTCAGCCAGGAGGAGGCTAGAGCCACAACTGTGTCACCTTTCAGTGGTCACCCTGTAGTTAAGGGACAGCTAAATTATGCATTCAGATCTATGGATAGTTCACATGCTGAAAGGGGGGAAAATGAAAACCAGGTCATCTTTTTCAATATCCTATGTGCTCAGTGGGAGAGATGTCTTCCCACTGAGTGTCTGTCTGACTTGAAGTATCTGACTTGTATTTTCAAGTACCTGACTTGAAGCCATCAGGTTCCCCGGGGAATTCTCAAATACCCATAATATCTCATGGCTTTCTTCATCCTTCTTTTTGGCCAAGGCAAAATAGACTACTGATTTTTAATATGTTCTCTCCCTTATTTATTATTTATTTATTTACTTTGGTGATCACAATTGCATAGCATTTGGAAGAAGAAAAAAGAAGGAAATGTAACACTCTTATTGCTGTGTGTCTCTCCTGTGAAGGTGTGTTCTGGCAATAGGTTTACTGTTTTTGTTGTTGTTGTTGTTGTTTTACCCAGGCATGTAAAACAATCTGCTACCTGCTGTCAGCTTTCAAAATGGTTATTAGTTTTGTGAGGGTTCTCATTTGCATTTTGGAATGCTTTTCTGGTGTCAGTTCCTGGGAGAAGGTTCTAGCAATTGTTTTATGGAGCTACCACTGGGGTGGGGGTGGGGGTTGGGGTGGAAACCTCCCACTAGTCTGACACCCAGGAGTTGAGCTTATGACACAGGGAAACATACTCATTCTCACTTCGACTTCAGAAATGCGCCTTGATGATACTTAGCTGGTCCCGTTTCATGTTTAAAAATACTTTCAATTTCGTCCTTGTCCTTCGAGATGAGGAGAAAATATAAAGCAGGAAAATTAACGTCTGAAGGTTGCACAGTTGCCCGACGATGACAATACATTGCTGATTTATTTATTTATTTTTAAGGGGGAAAAAAAAAGCTAATTGCTGTGATGTTGCTTAGGATCCAGCAATCAAAGCAGCAGCATGCGCGTAACGATTATATAGAACCCACTTAGAATTGAGAAGCAAAGGAATGTTCTGTTTTATCCACCTTCTAGTGGGTCCCCTGAGGTGAGTTGTGGTTTTCCACAGAGCACAGATTTCCCTGCGGGCCTGGGTGGTCTGGTCTGTCTGGTACCTGCCACTCCCTGGTCCGCTTGGTATTCAGAGTGGGAGCAGCCCAGGGCATCTCAGCCCTTCAGCTGCAGAGCTAGGGCTCCAGCAGGGACCTACTGAAACAGCAGGGGAGAATGGAGTTTGCTTCCTTTCCTTAGGTCCCTTTCTCCCACTTTGCCCTAGCCATTCAAGACTGAGCTTATGCAATTTCAGGAAATCCCTCTTTCCATCGCTAGAGGGAGAATGAGGCTCATTAGAATCTCAGTGTGGAAGTTAGCTCACTGGTAATTTTTAGAAACTCAGGTGGTGAGCGAGGCGCTGGTGGCTCAAGCCTGTCATCCTAGCTGCACAGGAGGCTGAGATCTGAGGAGTGAAGTCTGAAGCCAGCCTGGGCAGGAAAGTCCATGACGTACTTACCTCCAAGGAACCACCAGAAAGCCAAAAGTTGGTGCTGTGATGCAAGAGATAGAGCCCTCGCCTTGAGAGAAAAAACTAAGGGACAGGGTTCAAGCTCTGAGTTCAAGTTCCAGCACCAGTACCCCCCCCCAAAAAAAAGTCAGATTGTGTATATAGAAAGTGATGAGTAGAAGGAAACAGCTAGAGGTTATGACCTGATTTTGAAGCTGTGAACTGGGAGAGGAGAACTGGAGGAAAAGGCAAGAGAAGGAAGGACAGACAAATGACAGACAATTTTGTGGCAAGTAGCTAGTTCCTCTGAAATAACTAGCCAATGATTTCTGGTTTTGTTTTGCTTTTGAAAGATGACAAAAAATGGACACTTGTGATCTTCTTCCTGACAATACCAAATATTTTTAATGTAGCCTTTAAAATTCCATGATATCATTTGTAAAAAGTTTCAGTTTTACAAACAGCAATTGAGATACAGTGCTTCTGGCACCTAGCAAGTATATGCCCCAAATGTTATAACTCCTGATGGATGGTTAATGCTCAGTTAATTTTAAAAGAGCAGAGCAATTTATAGTTTCTGTGGATGATTTATTTTGCCTTTAGGTGTTAGGGAAACTTGTTTTTCTGCCCCAAGGGCTATTTGCGTATTCATAACACAATCCACAGGCCATATATAATCAAGCTAGGGAGATAGGCCTTGGACAGCTGAAGAACAGCTGTTTTCTACCCTTCTAAAAGGAGTAGGAAATACCTAAAGTATTTACGAAATAGATTTAAGCCTTGCCTATCATCCTAGCTCTCAGGAGACCGAGATGGGGAAGCTCATGGTTCAAAGCCAGTTGGAGCAAATACATATATATTAGATCTGAAGGATACCATTTCCAAAATGAGGATTGTAAGCCCTGAGTTCAAGCCCCATTCCTGGCAAAGGCAATTAAAAAAGAAGAAGAAGATAAGAGAGGAAGAAACAGAATAAGATCAACCTAAGAAATACTTAAGCACAGAGGTCATTCTGCAGGGTGTATGTTATCAAAATCTTATTGTGCATGTGTCCGATTTCTCTTTCCTATCCATGGGAATTGCAATGGTAGATGTCAACAGCTGTGGAGTTAAAACAGGGTGAAAAACGGTCTAAGCTGAACATGTACCGGCATTGTTATTGCTATCCTCTAGACAGTGCAATGTAACAACTATTTGTGTAGCATTTGCATCAAATTAGGTGCAAGCCATCTAGAGATTATTTATAGCATCGGCAAGTGTTATATGCAAACACTATACCATTTGAGTTACTTATTTACATTTAATTTTGTGCCGGTACTTGGGTTTGAACACAGGACCTCTTTCTCTCCCTTAGCTTTTTCCTCTCAAGGCTGGTGATCTACCATAGGAGCCGTAGCTCCACTTCTGGCTTTTTTTTTTTTTTTTAACTGGTTCAGTAGAGATAAAAGTCTCTCAGCTTTATATGCCAGGACAAGCTTTGAACTTGGATCTTTAGATCTTGCAAAATGGCTGAGATTACAGGTGTGAGCCACTGACACTTGGCAAAACCCTACATCATTTTATATGAGAGATTTGAGCATCTGGAGGGTTCAGCAACTGCTGATGTTCTGGAACAAAAGCACAGTGAAAAAGGAAAGACTGTTGTATGTATGTTCTGGTCCAGTCTGTGTGACCTCTGTTGTAGACTATGCTATAGCTTGTTAATTTTCATAACAGACTCATAGATGTAACACACATGTACACATATGCATAATTATGAAGAGTTCAATGAAGGACTTATACAGTTCACTGAAGGACTAAACTTTGCCGGTGCTGTTAATTAATTTTATGTTCATTGTAGAAGATTTAGACAATGTGTGTGTGTGTGTGTGTGTGTGCGTGTGTGTGTGTGTACATGCGCTGTTCTAGGTCTTGAGCTCAGGGCCTGAGCTTTTGTGCTCAAGGCTAGTGCTTTACTACTTGACACACAGTTCCACTTCTGGTTTTTAGGTGATTGATTGGAGATAGGAGTCTTGTAGGCTTTCCTTTACCCCTGGCTTCTAACCATGATCCTCAGATCTCAGCCTCCTGATTAGCTAGGCTTACAGGGCATGAGATATGGACACCAGGCAGATGTAGGCAAGTCTACTAATTAACTTTAGGACATTGATATCCCAGAGCCCACGTGCCCTGACATGGTAGTGACATTTTGGTCCTCCTCTGGGAATCTGAAATAGAAATGGGCTTGCTGGCAGGCAAAATCAATCCACCTCCAAAGCGATTTCCATTTGGTTTTTGCTCCTCTTCTGTGCAGAAAGAAGTCAAGATGCACACACTGACAGAGGAGAAAGGAGATGGTTTGCTTATTTTGTGAGTGCTCCTGGGGGACAGTGACCGTCCACTTGGAAGTCAATTCTTGTGAGCTTTCAGGCAGAAAGTGCTTTTGCCAGCCCTCACTGGCTGTATGGCGGTGATGGCTCTCGTCATCTGAGCTCTTTCCATTCACGTAGGACAGGACCTATGATCTGCCAGTGTGTGCACTCCTGGCCAGCCGTGCAAGGAGCAAGTTGAGAATTGCCTACCCGTTAATTGTTACCACTGTCCAAGAACCCGCAATGTAGAAGACCGATTATGTATTAGAATGCTTTAATTAATTAATTTTTTCCCTTTTTGTGCTGCTACTGTGGCTTGCACTTTCAAGGTCTAGCTTGCTGTCCCTTAGCTTTTTCACTCAAGGTGGATGCTCTACCACTTGAGCCATACCTTCACTTGAAGCTTTTTACTGGTTAATTAGACGTAAGAATCTTATGAAGTTTTCTGTCTGGGCTAGCTTTGAACTTCCATCCTCAGATATCAGATGTCTGAGTAGTTAAGATTATAAGCGTGAGCCACCAGCATTGGAAAAAATCCTTTTCTTCCTTCCTCCCTTCCTCCTTTCCTTCATTCCTTTTTTTCTTTTCTTTCTTTCTTTCTCTCTTTCTTCCCTCCCCTCCCTCCTTCCCTTCCTTCTTCCATTCTTTCCTTCCTTCCTCCTTTTTTTCTTCCTTCTTCTTCTCTTTTTGTGCTGGCATAGGGCATGAGCTCAGGGACTAGGTGCTGTTCCTTAGCTTTTCAGCTCAAGGGTTAGCGCTCTACCGCTTTGAACCACAGCTCCACGTCTGGCTTTTTGCTGTGATTAATTGGAGATGAGAGTCTCACAGACTTTCCTGCCTGGGCTGGCTTCAAACCATGATCCTCAGATCTCAGCCTTCTGAGTAGCTAGGAAGACAGGCGTGAGAGACTGAACTTCCTTTAGGAACATTCTTGGGGCTATTTATGTGATTTGTGCATATCTTTTGTGTCATAATCACAGATCCAGAAAAGTAGAAGAAGATGAATACGAAGATTCTTCATCAAATCAAAAGTGGGTTTTGGCTCCTAAATCCCAAGACACGGATGTGACTCTTATTTTGAACAAGCTACTAAGAGAATATGACAAGAAACTGAGACCAGATATTGGGAGTAAGTACCAGATGCAATAAAAATCACATAATGATGAGATGTATTTAAAAGGTTTATTCTATTTTTTTTTTGTGCCGGTTCTGGGGCTTGAACTCAGGCCTGGGTGCTACCCCAGAGCTTTTTTTTATTTTTTGCTCTAGCACTTGAAACACAGATCTATTTCCAGCTTTTTGCTAATTAATAAGAGATAAGAGTCTCATGGAATTTCCTGCCCAGGCTGGCCTCAAACTGAGATCCTCAGCTGCCTGAGTAGCTAGGATTTCAGGCATGAGCCACTGGTACCCGAGCTGGCTCTAGAGTTTACTATGTAGACAAATAGGTCATTTGCAAATAAGGAGAATTTTATTTCTCAATCTGTGTGTATTTTATTTCCTTCTCTGTCCTAGAGCTTTCAGCCTTCTGAGGAAAAACGGTTGTGGCAGCAGATACTCTGACCATTTCTCTGACTGCTAGATATGATGTCAGATGGAGAAGTTTGTATATTATTCAGTTGAGTAATCTAATAATATTATAATATAATTATATTACTCAGTTTGAGTAATATACAAAATGCTTCCTCAATTCCTATGTTTGTGAGACTTTTTTTTTTAAAGTTGTGGATGAGTATTGAATTTTGCCAAATAGATTAACTGAAGAAGTCGACATGGTCATACATATTTTCTTTCCTTTAGCTTGTGAATATTGGGGATTTACTATACTGACAGATTTCCCAATACTGAAGGGGTATTGTACCCCCCAGAATAAGGTGTATTTGGTCATGTTGGTTAATAATATTCTTTTTTAAAAATAGTTATGTTTGGTTGAACTCAATTTGCTAACGTTTTGTTAAGAATTTTTTCATTGCTATTTAGGAAGGACAGTGGTCTATAGGGTTTTTGTTTGTTCATTTTCTCTCTTTCTTTTTGTATGTCAGGTAGTGCTAGCTTCTTATAATGAATTGGGAAGTATTCCCTCATGTTCTGGTTTTGGGGAATATTAAAAGTTTGTGTTATATTTGGTAAAATCCTATTCTAATACTCTGGGCCAGGAAATGCCTTTATTACAAATTTATTTGTTTAATACATTTCCTGTTTCCTTTTCTTTTTGTTTTTTGTTCTTTTTTTTTTGTGGGAGTGGGGAGGAAAGGGAGGTACTAGGGCCTGGGCACTGTCCTTGAGCTTCTTTTGTTCAAGGCTAACATTCTCCCACTTGAACAACAGCTCAAGGCTAGCACTCTACCACAGCGCCCCCTTCTGTTATTTGTTTTGTGTTTTGGTAGTTTATTGGAGGTAAGAGCCTCACAGACTTTTCTGCCTGGGCTGGCTTTGAACTGTGATCCTCAGATCTCATCCTCCTGAGTCGATCAGTTTACAGGCATGAGCCTGGTTGGTCCATTTATTTCAAGTGGTCAAATGCACACACGGAGAATTGTTCACAACTCCCTTACAAGCTTTTGAATGTCTGCAGGGCCTCTAATTACATCCCTGTTTTATCACTGATATTGGAGCTTTGCTTCATCTTCCACCTTTCTTTATTAGTCTGGCTAGAGTTTGGTTACATGGGCTATCTCAAAAGAACCAACTATCTCTTTCATTATTTTCCTCTGTTGTTCTTCGGTTCCAATTTCATTAGATTTGAATCTTTATTGTTTCCTTTCTTCTGCTTGCTTTGGGTTTACTTGGGTCTTCTCCTTGCTGTGGAATTTAGACTCGATTTGAAATTATTATTATTATTACTTTATTATGTAAGCATTTGGCCCTCTAAATGGTCCTTTTGCTACAGCTTCCACTTCCTCCCATGCAGTTTGAGATGTTACATTTTCATTTTCATTTAGTTCAATGCATGTATTTATTTCCCTTAAGACTTCTTTTTCCTTCACCTGTGGGCAATTTAGAAGTGCATTTTTTAGTGTCGAAATATTTAGGAGTTTTTCTGTTTTCCTGTTACTGATTTCTAGTTTGGATTCCATTGCGGTCAGAGAATACGGCGCATCAATTCAATTCTGTCCAGCTTGTTAATGTTGACTTATGGCCTAGGATATGGCCAATCTCGATCAATGCTTTAAGGGCCTGTGCAACAAAGCTGTGTCCCGTTGCTGCTGGATAGACTGGACCATCATTTGATATGTACACCCTTGTTCATTTCTAGTCTAATTTTCTATCAGTTGTTTTAGTAAGCTCACAATTTTGACTGACTGGAAAAATCGATCCTAGAGCTAGGCACCCTCCTTGCTTCATGCCTGTAATCCCAGCTACCCGGGAGGCTGAGCTCTCAAGATTGTGGTTCAAAGCTAGTCCAGGCAGACAAATCCAAGAGACTCTAGTCTCTAGTTAACTACTAAGAAGACAGAAGTTAGAAGTGTGGCTTCAATGATAGAACTCCAGCCTGAGTGAAAAAGCTAAGAGAGAGGAGAGGGCCTGAGTTCAAATCTCACTACTGGTACACACACACACACACACACACACACACACACACACGTATATTTTCCAAATAAAACAGCAAGCATACATATTCCTAAACAAGAACACAGCTTTTACAGGCGACAACTCTATTGAAGCCAATTATCTCTTAGTCCAGCCTTAGTCATTGTCAGAATGGGAGACAAGCTCTGCTTTCTGAATGGAAGGATTTTTAAAGACAAGCACACTTGGCATTAACCAGGATGTTCCTCTTGGTCTTCTGACCTCAAAGATCCACCGCGGACATTGCCATTGTCCTTTGGGCAGCCATGAAAGAACTCAGGACATGGCTTCCTATCTCATTGGCATACTAAATACTGTCTGATTGACAAAATCAGCAACTTGTTGGTTCTCAGTTGGAAAACAGTCACCGCCGGAGAACAGCTCCTCCTGGCACACCATGCTAAATTGGGACAGCATCTTCTGTTGTGGCACAGACAGAATCTGCTTGAAAAGCAAATTTCTCAGAAAAAAATTAGGGTTGCTTTTCATACTTTTTTTTTTCAAATATAGCTATTTTGTTCATGGTAGCCAGCACACTTTATTATGTGAGGATCTGCAGGTGGTTTTCCTAGTTTTTAGTTTAGTTTAGTTTGCTACTCCTGGGGCTTGAACTCAGGGCCCTGGGCACCGTCAGAGCCCAGAGCCACAGCTCTGCCTCCAGCTTTTTAATGGAGACCAGAAATCACACTGACTTTCCTTCCTCAATGCTTTGAACTTGGGTCTTCAGATCTCAGCCTCTCCTGAGTAGCTGGGATGATGGATGTGAGCCACTGGTGTCTGGCAACACATGGATTTTCTTGGTCATTGGTTGGGAATATCCACTGACCTGTGCTTCTCCCCCCGCCTCATCGCTACCTGCTTCCCATTCTTAGCTCATTAGTCTCTGCATCGTGAGCTTCCCCTTTACACCAAGCTTTGCCTTTGACACGTGGAAGGCAGCACAGACCTGAACACACTTCCTTCCTATGGGGAGTGAGGGAAGGACAAGGGGGTATTCAAATAGGACCCAGGGGGTAGATACACAGTACTCCCACTTCCGAGTCAATTAAACTTGTTTTATTTGAAACCCTAGAAAACTCTACTCATCTTCTTTTAAAATGGCACATGCAGCCAAGCTGATAACTGGTCCTCGCCTCTGTCGTGGACATTGAACCTCCTATTAACCTCTGCTGGACATTGCTGTCACGGTTGCCTCCACTCTTGGTTGTTCTCTAGCTCCTGCACCAGGCTGTCTTGCACCGCGAGTTCCTTCTAGTATTACTGAGTTTCTGTCTCTGTTGTCTGCAACAGGGCCTTCCACTGCGGAGGGACCCACCTTAAGGGTGACTAGGATGTGGTGTAACCAAGAAACCCTTCCTACAGCATTGTGGCCTGCTTCCCAGAGTTCCCAGTTGAGCATCATCCATCTTTTCATTTTTCCAGGATACAGATTCCACTGCCCTAGATGCCTGCGTGTTCGTGACTGCCTTCTGATATATGTAGTCTAAGTACAAGCCCGAGGTTGAACATCAGGAAATGCACTAAAATCTCTCTCTGTGGTTCTACTGTTACTTTTTGCCAGTAAACAGATTAAACCAGACAGACTTGTATTGCACAGAAGCAGCATTACTGTGAGCATCCTTTAATTAATTTTTTTTTCCTCCTGTGCTTGAACTGAAGTGTCCTGTGTTCTTGGTTGACTTTTGCACTCAAGGCTGTTGCTATAGCACTTAAGCCATACCTTCACTTCTGACTTTTTGCTGGTTAACTGTAAATCAAAGCTCCTGGACTTTTCAGCCCGGGCCTGGCTTCCTTTGAAATGTTGCTTTGGAGATTTGTTAGGTGATCTGAAGACAAACTGAGGCAGACTTTAGGGTCCATTATTCCCATTTGGTGGATTCAAGGTTAAGGCTGTCTTGAATACTTTCTCGAAAGCCTTGTATAGTTTGACTATTTCCACTTGGCTATTGGTTTGTTTTTTTTTTTTTGGCCAGTCCTGGGCCTTGGACTCCGGGCCTGAGCACTGTCCCTGGCTTCTTCCCGCTCAAGGCTAGCACTCCGCCACTTGAGCCACAGCGCCGCTTCTGGCCGTTTTCTGTATATGTGGTGCTGGGGAATCGAACCTAGGGCCTCATGTATCCGAGGCAGGCACTCTTGCCACTAGGCTATATCCCCAGCCTCCACTTGGCTATTGGAAACTGTCCATATCTGGTCACATGGAAGCTATTCCACCATCCTCACACGTACTGATCACAAGCGTGTGTCAGATTCGCTGCTTTGTTTCTTCTCCCACCTTCCTGAGTTGTATCTTGTTAGTTCTCAAAAGGCTGATCTGTCCTGTATCAGGGAATCAACTACACTATGACTGCCATAGTCTAGAAACCTTTTTTTTTTTTTTGGTACCAGTATTGGTGTGAGCTCTCACTTGTCTTTCTTTTTTCCTAAAGCTGGCACACTACCACTTGAACCGTACCTCCACTTTTGTTTCTCTGCTGGTTAATGGAGATACGAGTTTCATGGACTCTTCTGCCCAGGCTGGCTTTGGGACATGATCCTCAGAGCTTAGTCTTCTGAGTAGCCAGAATTACAAACATGAGCCACCAGTGCCTGGTCTCTAATTACTTTTTTTTTCTAATTAGATTTTTCTATTACAAAATGTGATCATTAATTGGATTTTTGTTGGTTTGTTAGTTTGTTGTTGTTGTTATTGTTTGGTGCCAGTTCTAGGGCTGGAACTCAGGGGCCCAGGCCCTGTCCTAGAATTTTTGGGCTCAAGGCTAGCACTCTACCGCTTGAGCCACAGCTCCACTTCTGGATTTTTAGTGATTAATTGGACATAAGAGTCTCATGAACTTTCCTGCGCAGAGTGGCTTGAAACCATGATTCTCAGATCTCAGCTTCCTGAGTAACTAGGATGACAGACATGAGTCACTAGCTCCTGGCCAATCATTATGTTTTTAAATAAAAACAAACCCAGCAACTTTCCTGGTTATTATCTGTCTTCAACTCACTGCTGAATTATGGATGCATCTGTATCTGTTTCCTTTCTGGGGCTATCCATCATTCAGAGTAGCCCCAAAGCCATGTTCTCTCCTGATTCAAGGTCACACGAGATGTCATTTATCTCAGGAGCAGCTCTTGTCATGTGAGCTGGGAAAAGCTGAACATTGTGGAAAAGGAGAGACAAAGACTAAAGTAAATCTCTCTTCCTTCAAAAACTTCAAACACTTTTCACTGTTCTGAGCAGAGATAAGAGAACCCAAGCCCATCCTGTCATCTATACAGTCAATGGCAAATGGGAGTCAACTTGAGAAACACGCTCAATTATTATGTATTTGTATGCATGATGATAACCAGGGCAATGCATAGAGATGACCTAGGGGCCCATTCCATTCAGGAGAAGCATCTGAGTAGCCTTGCTGGGCTCTGCTCACCATTTCTCTCCTCCATGCGATCAGTTAACCATATTGCGTTACCTGAACATGTAGCTTAGCTGGGCTTCGTCTCCCTAAAATCCACAGCCCACTGTTCAGAGGGGTAATGGCATCATCGCTCTCTAGCGATTCCTCTATCTCCAGACGAAAATTCAAATGTATTCCCTCTTGACTCAGAACAGATGTAGGAGGAAGGAAGCAGACATTCTTAATTGCTGTGCGAAGTCAAAGCTATTACTTTAGAGTTAGTTAACAGAATTCTACTCCTCTCTCCCCCAAAGTGAATTCAAATGCATAAGGGAGGTGGAGAACAAATTCTGTGCAAAAATTATAACTGTCATTTCCACGAGAGACTAATTACCCATGCAAAAGGTACCAGGTTAAGACCTCACCTCTTGCTCCTTGGTGGGTGATCTTTCCCTATGCATTATATCATTTAGGGTGAAGAACTTTCACCCATCTCCAAGCATTTAGGATTTCACCACGGCCCTCTCTTTATGTGGGCAGAATCAGTCTACAACAAATCTATAGCAGAGCCCATGGAAACAACTCCATTCTTTAATAATTTTTCTTACAATTTTTTTTCATATGGGAAGTGTATAATGAAGTTTCATTGTATAAGTAATTTGTTTTTTCTTCTATGTGATTTGGTAAATTCAACCCAGTCACTTGTTCATAAGTATAATCTACAGACTAGACCTAATTTGAATATTCAATTCAGTCCATAGAATAACAAATGAGGTGTCTCTTATGTTTATTCATCGCCACTTTAGGAATGGAGCAAAATAGCTCTTTGTGGATTAGAAAGTGTTGGAGTAAGAAATAACGGTGATTTTGCTGGGCGCTGGTGGCTCATGTTTTAATCCCAGCTGCTCAGGAGGCTGAGAGCTGAGGGTTGTGGTTTGAATTCTGCATGTGCAGAAAAGACTATGAGACTGATATCTCCAGTTAACCAGAAAAAGACAGAAGCAGTGGGGCAGACCCAGTAACAGAGTGAAAAGTCTTGAGTGAAAAAGCTAAAAGACAGTACCTAGGTCTTGAGTTCAAGCCCCAGTACCATTCTCCTCCTCCTCCTCCTCCTCCTCCTCCTCCTCCTCCTCCTCCTCCTCCTCCTCCTCCTCCTCCTCCTCCTAATCACCATCATCATCATTTTTTCATTAGTTACCAGTAGATTCACTAAGATAAATCTGTAGGTTTCTATCTCAAAGTAGGATGATTTAAATCTGCATCCAGTTCCTGCGGTTAGAATTATAGGCAAGCCAGGTCCTGGTGGCTCACACTTGTAATTGTGGCTACTTAGGAGACTGAGATTTGAGTATTGTGGTTCAAAGCCAGCCAGGGCAGGAAAGTCCATGAGACTCTTATCTCCAACCAGCCATCAGGAAATCAGAAGTGGCTCAAAGTGGTAGAGTGCTAGCCTTGAGCATAAAAAAGTGCCCAGAGGGCTGGGGATATAGCCTAGTGGCAAGAGTGCCTGCCTCGGATACACGAGGCCCTAGGTTCGATTCCCCAGCACCACATATACAGAAAACGGCCAGAAGTGGCGCTGTGGCTCAAGTGGCAGAGTGCTAGCCTTGAGCGGGAAGAAGCCAGGGACAGTGCTCAGGCCCTGAGTCCAAGGCCCAGGACTGGCAAAAAAAAAAAAAAAAAAAAAAAAAAGCTCCCAGACCCTGAGTTCAAGCCCATGACCAACAAGAAATAAAAAGAATTGCAGGTAATAACACCAATCCATGATGAATTAGCCAGAAATGGCAGCTGGCTCTCTTTCTGCCTTCCCACCCCCTCTCTGTCTCAGCTTCTCCTCTTTTGAGATCTGGAATAGATCCTCAGATATCTCCACTGCCATCAGAGCTTTGTTTTATGCTGTGCTTTCTGTTCATCTGTATGTATTCATTTCATCAATCTCCCATTGACATCCAGATCCACAGAAACTTCTAGATCTGGTTATAAGGCAGACCTGTGCTTGTGTAGCACTGGTGGTTCTACTAATGCCACATGAGGGCCGGTTACAGATAGATGGGAAGTTCTGATTCCTAGAATGTCATGGTTTGAAAGGCTCCTTCAGGAAATGGAATCCAGAGGTTCACAAACATAGCATTGTGTTAGGATTGCCTGAAGTGCATCTTTTTTTTTTGGCCAGTCCTGGGCCTTGGACTCAGGGCCTGAGCACTGTCCCTGGCTTCTTCCCGCTCAAGGCTAGCGCTCTGCCACTTGAGCCACAGCGCCGCTTCTGGCCGTTTTCTGTATATGTGGTGCTGGGGAATCGAACCTAGGGCCTCGTGTACCCGAGGCAGGCACTCTTGCCACTAGGCTATATCCCCAGCCCTGAAGTGCATCTTAAAACACTGAAGCCAGGCCCAAACGCAAGCCCTGTCAAATTGGAACAGACAGGATTTTCATTTCCTAGACACTGATTTCCACTTTGATCTGTAGTGTTACCATTCTTCTACTTACTTTGGGTTTGTGGTTTGCACTTTTTTCTGATTCCTTCTCTTCTTCTCTAACTTCTTCCTTTTTTTTTTGCCTGTCCTAGGGCTTGAATTCAGGGTCTGGATGCTGTCCTTGAGCTTCTTTTGCTCAAAGCTAGTGCTCTACCACTTGAGCCACAGCTCCACTTCCAACTTTTTGAGATTGGTTTCTTGGAGATAAGAGTCTTTGAACCGCAATCCTCAGATCTTAGTCCCCTGAGTAGCTAGGATTGCAGGTGTTAGTTACCAGCACCAGCTTCATTTAAGGTTTGCATTCTGCTCCACGTTCAGCTAGAGCTGGGTGGCTTGAGGATTTCCAGTCACCAGTCACTCCTGGGATCTCGAAACTTCGATCACGTATGGACTTCCACTCTCCTGGAGATGACATCATTTTATTTGAAGCCTTCTCTTCTTAGGAATTGCTCCTAGGGCAGAGTTATTTATTGCATTGACGCATTTGATCAACAGTTGTGTTTAAGTCCTTGTGTTAGGGAGGCTTCCGATCTTGGTTGATGTATCTGCTGGAAACTTAGGGATGGTTTCAAGCCCATGTCGTTATTTTTCTCGGATTGTTCTGAGTGGGTATAGCTTAGTGCCCGTGCCTAGAATTTCTAATGCTCAGAGCTGACTGCGATTCCAGGAGGGCCTTTTATTACTTGTCTGTTTCTCACTGTGTTACAATTCTGTTATTCTGCTCTGTGGTGTCTTTCTATTAGTACCCTACAGCTAAGAGCAACCTCTTAATTGTTCTCTACTAAGATCTCTATGGTTTTCAACAATACCCCAAGGCACAGATGTCTCCACAGTTTGTGCGAAACAACGCTGCCTTCCCCCCATGCAAAGCTGTGAAGCTTTACTTCTTCATCTTTCCTGTGTTCCTTTTCTCCTGCCCAGAATATCTCTTCTGGTACACAGCGCTAGTGCCTGGCAGAGGGTGCAAGCGGTCACCGGGGCATTGATGGTGGTTCTTGCCAGCCTGGGGCCTGTACTTTACTAGCAAATGGGCGGGGGCATCTGGAATAATGCCCTCCCTCTGAGGAAGGCCTTGGTGGAGAATGGGAGCATCCGTACTCTAGATCAGAGTTGGCTGGAATAGAACTTGCAGAAATGGAGCCGGGAGAATGAGAAGCCCATTAGGCTGCTCTTCCGAGCGTAAAACCAATTGCTTTAGACTTCGTTGTCTGGAGGTGCAAGGGCTTCCTCTGTCTCAAGGGCAGAGCCCCAGAATAGCGGTGCGGTCAAATGAGAATGGAAGAAGAGAGGAGTGGGTGGCTCCTGGTTACCATGCTGCTGTGGTTTTCCCTGAGTGAATATTTCTTCATGAGCCCTAGGTCCTTCTGACAATTATTAGGGATATTTCAGTGGGTTTTTTTTTAAATAAAAAGTCATTTTATCCAGCTGTTTTATTTAGCAGGGGTCTGCTGATCTTAGTCTACCATTCTGAAAGTTCTGCTTTTTCCTTCCTTCCTTCCTTCCTTCCTTCCTTCCTTCCTTCCTTCCTTCCTTCCTTCCTTCCTTCCTTCCTTCCTTTCCTTCTTCCCTCCCTCCCTCCCTCCCTTCCACCCCCCTCCCTCCCTCCCACCTCCCTCCCTCCCTCCCCCTTTGATACAGGATCCTGGTTCTTCAATAACCTTTCCTTTCAGCACTTAAAACAATTTCTTCTGGGTGCCAGGGTGTGGTTAGGTGTGAGGATGTGGGTGTGTGGGTGTGGGGGGGGGTGCAAGCTTGTAATACTACTACTTAGAAGGCTGAGATCTGAGAATTGAAGCCAGCAAGCAGGAATTGGCAAGTCTATGAGATTCGTATCTCCAGCTAATCAACAGAAAGCCGCAAGGGGAGCTATGGCTCAAATGGTAGATCAGCTAGCTTCAGAGTGAAAAGGCTAAGGGAGAGTGCAAGGCCCTGAGTTCCAGCCCCAGTACTAGAATGTGCACATACACAAGCACACATATGCCGAGCTACATAACAAAGACATTGCTGCGCTATCTTCTTGTACTGGTCTTCGTAAGGAATCTATAGTCACAGCTACCTGAAGCCAGTGAGTTCTGGGTGTCAGCTTCTCATTCATCTCTGCAGAGTTTTCAAAAACGTTTACCTTTTATTATTGGACTTGAAGAATTTGGTACCTTGAGATTTTTTTTTTCTGTGTACATCTCATATACGATTCCCTTGGAGTCTTTTAGATTTGTGGGATTTTACTTTATATTAATTTAGCCAATTTTAGTCATTCTTTTCCAACATTTTTTTTTGGCATCCTTCATATCTTTTCTCTTCCAAGACTTCAATTACACCTATTTTTAGGGTGCTCAAATTTTTTCTGAAGCTGGTTGATGTTCTTTCCATTTTTTTTTCCTGTACATTGAGAAACACAAAATTACACTTCATTTTAGATGTTTTTATAGATTTCAGTTCTTTTTTTTCTAACATCATATCTAATCTACTTTTTTAATCCTTCTCTGAGCATTTTCAGTATCTGATGTTTTTCTTAGTGGCTCTCTCTAGAGATTTGATTTAGGCCTCTACTTAACACACACACACTCTCTCTCTCTCTCTCTCTCTCTCTCTCTCTCTCTCTCTCTCTCTGTTGGTCATGGATCTTGAATTTGGGGCCTGGGCGCTGTCCCTGAGCTCTTTCACTCAAGGCTAGCTGTTGAGCTACAACAGCACTTTCAGTTTTCTGGTGGTTAATTGGAGATAAGAGTCTCACGGACTTTTCTGCCTGGGTTAGCTTTGAACCATGATCCTCAGGTCTCAGCCTCCTGAGTGGCTGGGATTATAGGCATGAGCCACAGGTACCTGGCAACTTTCTCTTTTTGTATCTCTTTTTCATATGTTATACAACTAACAACTGTCTCACTGTCCTTACTTGTGATTCTAATATTTGCATCAGTCTATTTTCCATTACTAATTCTGGCATTTGTCTCTGTTTGAGTCAACTTTGATTGACTCATTATTCTCCTCATCATGGATTGTGTTTTTTCTTGCACCTTGGGTGCACATTAATCTTTGTTGTTATTTCAGATACTGTGATATTTTTTTCCCTCTTGTTGACAGCTTGATATTTTTATATTCCTATAAATATTCTTGAGTGTCATTTGGGGATATAGTTAAGGTACCTAGAAGCCATTTTGATCCTTTGGATCTTGCCTGGGAGATTTGTTAGGTGACCTGGAGACAGGCTAAGGCAGACTCAAAGGCCACTTATTTCCACTACAGGGTTATCTCAAATACTCTTACCTAAAGCCTTGTATATTTTGATGGTTTCTACTCTGGCTGTTGGAAACAATGTTGGTTGCTGATCACATGGAAGACATTGCCCAATCCTGGTGGATCGCTCTCTCATTGGTTGTAGGTGTTTTCTTTACATACACTGAGAAGAAAAGAAAGGACTTAGTCAGATGTGATGCCTCTTCGCCATACAGTGCTATTCATTCTCAACAGTTTGACTGGTTTGTACTCTGAGCTCCATCTCCTTAACCAGGGAATGGTTGGGAGGCTACCACAAACCACAGACTAGACACTTTTTGTGTCTCTGTCTTTAAAAAAAATGTATAGCTGTTTTATTTATTTATTTATTTTTGTTTATGTGGTATCCAGCAATCGAACCCAAGGCCTCAGAGAGTTAAGCAAGCACTCTATCCACTAACTGTCTCTTTTTGTTCCTGATTTTGGGGCTTGAACTCAGAACCTCATCCTCTCATTTGGCTTTTTCAGCCAAGGCTGGTGCTCTACCACTCAAACCACACGTCTACTTTTGGCTTTTTTGCAGTTATGTGGAGATAAGAGTCTCATGGACTTTCCATCTGGGCTGGCTTCAAACTGCAATCCTGAGATCTCAGCCTCCTGAGTAGCTAGGATTATAGGCGTGAGCCACCAGCACCCAGCTCCACAATATTTTTATAACCCTCCATGAAACTCCATATCCACCGGCAGTCAGTCCCCTCTTAGTACATTTCCTCAGCCACTGCTAATATCTAATCTACTTCCTGGCACAATGTTTCTTTGTCCCTTCTGGACCTTGAGTCTAAACACAATAACACAGCACGGTAACTTTGGTGTCTAATTTTCCTACGGACTGACTTCTGATACTATCATGTTCTGAAAATTTGTATTATACGTTCAGGTGTCCATTTCTTATCAGCCAGGGAAAGTGTGCATAGCCTCATTTTTCATCTCAAATATAACAATAGTTCTTCTGACTTCAGCTGAGATATGGCGTCTTTGGCGTGATAATCACTCAGACATTCTGTGACAAATGGAGTCTGGGTCCAGAAGTGCTGATTTGGCTGTGTTCACAGTCAATAGGCTTTTGTACCTTCTGTAAATACAGCGAATGAATCTGACGATTCCGTGTAATTCTCATTGCTTAACTAAACATTGGGGTGCTGGCAGCTCTTTGCTTCTTTTGTTGACATTTATATTCCTCCTCCCCCTCACCATCTCCTACCACATTCACCAAAGTGTCCACATAGATTTTTTTTTTTAATTGGGAGAAAAGGAACAAAGATGACCTTCCTTCAGTGGCAGCCCTGTGCTGGCTCTCAGATCACCATGAGCAAACACCCGCATCGCTCTTCCATGGGGGAAACTCAGCGGATGAGATCAATGCACGACAGGAAGCCAGGCAGAAGGAAATCCAGAATCTGCTCCCTGTCTTAGCATTGCTGTTGTCTCCAGGAGGTGGTGAATGTTCTCAGAGACTATGTGAAAAACTCCCAACCTTTGTTTGGACTGACCATGGTGTATTCGCGTTGTTCACAACACTCAAGCCAGCTTTCCTGAGCCTCTACACTCGGCAAGCCGTGGCTGACGGGGGCATTTCCAGTTGGCATATGGAAGTTGGATATTGCCAACAAGATGAAGTCGTATACCATGTCTCCTTTCTTCAACAAGTTATCGGGCATCGGAAAGTTCTAGTTCTGATTGGGGGTTTATGTTCTGTCAAGTAACATAGAAAGGTTGAAAATTTTGTATGAATAGCATCAGATACATAGCATAATGTTGTCGGCCCTCTATGTCGGGGGGCCTCCAGCTGTGTGGATTCATCTATGGGCTGAAAGGATTTGAGGAATCATTGTGTCGGTACAGCACGAATGCAGACTAATTTTGTTTTCTTATTTTGTGCCAGTACTGGGGCTTGAACTCAGGGCCTGGGTTCAGTCCCTTGAGAATTTTTTTGCTCAAGGCTAGTGCTCTGCCACTTGAGCCACAGCTCTGCTTCCCGCTTTTTGGTGATTAATTGGAAATAAAGAGTTTCATGGACTTTCCTGCTCAGGCTGGCGTTGAACTGATATATATATATATATATATATATATATATATATATATATATATATATATATATATGTGTGTGTGTGTGTGTGTGTGTGTATTGTGTGTATATGTATTATATATTATATAGAGTTGATATTGCATGGTGCATGGTGACAAATAAGGATCCACTTTTAGTTTTCTTCACATGGATGTCCAGTTTTCCCAGCAGTAGTTATTGGAGAGGCTGATTTCTTTTCCCTACCATTTTGCTTTGAGTTTGTAGATCGCTTCTGGCAGAATGGCCATTTTCAAATTATTAGTTCTACCTATCCAGGAACATGAGAGGTCTTTCCATTTCCTGATGTCATCTTTGATTCCTTCCTTCAGATGCTTTCTATAGAGGTCTTTTGATTCCTTGTCTAGGTTTATTCCTCACACACCCCCTGCCCGCCAGAGGTTGCTGCACATGAAATTGTTTTCCTAATCTCCCTCTCTGATTGTACAGTGTTGGTATACAGAAAAGCTACTGATTTTTATGAGCCTATTTTTGTATCCTGCTGCTTTGCCAAAGTTAGTAATTCTCCCTAGGAGCTTGGGGATGGAAGGGTTTCTAGGTTGTTTTAGATATAAGATCATAGCATCTGCAAATAAGGATTGTTTGACTTCCTCTTTCCCTATGTGAATCCATTTTATGCCTTTCTCTTGCCTTATAGCTGTGGTTAGGAGTTCCAGAATTATATTGTAAAGGAGTGGAGAGAGTGGACATTCTTACCTTGTTCCTGATTTTAGAAGAAAGGGCTTTAATTTTTCACCACTTAATATGATGTTGAATGTTGGTATGTTGTATATAGCCTTGATTGTGTTGAGGTCTGCTCCTTCAGTGCCTAGCTTCTCTAAAGCTTTTAAAATTATTTTTAAAATTAGCAGTGTTTAGTACTTTTCACTGTGCATAACTTTTGCCCTTGGTTGAGTTTATTCCGAAGTACTTTATTCTTTTTAATGTGGCCATATATAGAATTGTTTTCTCAATTTCTTTTTTTTTTCTTGTTACTAAGGTACAGAGAGGCAAGTCATTTTTTAGTGTCTCTATTATATCCTACCGCTTTGCTAAATTTGGGAATTAATGCTAAAAGGTGTGTGTGTGTGTGTGAATTAATGCTAAGAGGGGTATGTGTGTGTCTACATGTGTGTGTGAACCATGTAACTTTTCATTTCACACACAGAATGTGAACTGAGGTCATTTCTCCATGTGGCTACTTCTCGTGGTTTACTTCTGGAAGCCCCCCACCCCCTCCCCAAGATTTGTGAGTTGAAAGCTTAGGCCTCACTCAATGGTGTTATGGGAGGATGGTGGGAATTTTAGGAGGTAGGGCCTACGATATACAAGGAATCTCTTTTTAAACTTTTGCATAATGAATTTTAAATTGCATCCTCCCTCTCCCCCTCCCCCATTTGTCTACGCCTCTCCCCTTGTTGATTCCACCCTTCTTCTTGCAAGTATTCATTTCCTAGTGCTTATTTTGTCAGGTTCTGACTTTGTTTTTCTAAAGAAGATGACAGTATTTGAGCTCTCCATAGAGTCTACTATACTTCAGTTAATTTATTCATCACCCTTTGCTTACTATCCAGTGCGTTGACTTGTTGATGTATAGGCACACCCTAGCTACCACAAAGAAGGGTAACCATGCAACCTTTGTTTCTCTGGGTCTGACTTACTTCACTTAACATAATTTTTTCCAAGTCTTTGCATTTCCTTATGAATAGTACAATATCATTCTTTCTGATGGATGAGTAAAATTCCATTGTGTATCTATACTATATTTTCTCGTTCTATTTCTTGATTGAAGGGTTTTTATGAGTGTATTATAGAAGCTCATTGTCTCCTTATTCCATGTTATTTTTTTTTAATTTCACTCACAGTGAGAGTAGGAGAAATTTATTTTGGTCTCTGTAAACTCTGGCTGGCCTCAGTGAGGTAGGTCACAGATTGAAGGAATGGTTGGGGAAAGAAGTAAGGACTGTGAAGAGTAGAGTAAGAGTGAAGTAGAGTGAAGAGTCACTAATTGGAGATGACTGGAAATGGAGTCAGCTACACACCCTGCACTTGAAGGATTAGAACCAAGTTAATCAGCCAAATAGGACCTTCATAGAGCTGGAAAGGGACCTGTAAGAGAGACTTTACCATCTCAGGGCTCAAGCTGTGACTCAGACACTTTCACATGGACCCAGAGTGCTGTCAAATCTGGACCACCTGTGCATTCTCCTATAGACTTGTTACCCAAGTTCCTCCACCTACCTTGTATAAACCTAGAACTCTCCAAGTAAGGGAAAAGCATTTGGGAGCATGGCTGTGCTGAAATGATATGCAGAGATTTAATGTGAGCCTTGGAGACAGAGTATTTGCATTTTTGAAGAGTCGGAGAGAGATTATTTGTGACGGCAATTATAATGATGAATATGATGATGATGATAATAATAATACCCAAATTAATAATAGATTCTTACTGATATCTTTGTTCGCTCAAATACCTTAGCCTCATTACCAATGTAGAGAAGTTGGGAATTGGGCATAGCGTCCTGAGTTTTCTGCTTTGGAATGCCAACAGGACCATGGGCAGATCCCCTCATCATTCATAATTTAACTTCCTCTCTGTGTGTTAGGAAAAAGAACCACATGGCTTACTGAAAAATTTTACAAAATGCTCATGATAGTGCCATTTAGTGATGGTTGTTCACCTTTTTGTTGTTGTTGTTGTTGGTCATGGGGCTTGAACTCAAGGTCGATGCCCCAACCCTGAGTTTTTGTGCTCAAGGCTAGTGTTCTACCATTTTGAGCCACAGAACCACTTCCAGTTTTCTTGTGGTTGGTTGGAGATAAGAGTCTCATAGCCTTTCCTGCCTGGGCTGGCTTTGAATTGGGATCCTCAGATCTCAGCCTCCTGAGTTGCTAGGATTATAAGTGTGAGCCACTGGCACCCGGCTTATTTCCTGCTGATTTATGACTGAATATAAATGGTCTAATCTGATTTCCCAATGCCATTCTCAGCCTGTTCTTTTCCAAAGAGGTAATATGATTTATATTGTAAAAAGTATTTCTTTCAGGAGTGTCCTTGACTTATATGATCTTTTATTAAGTTGTATATATGTGTGTGTACACACGTGTGTGTATGTGAGTTTGTGCATGCTAGTACTGGGACTGGAACTCTGCCTGGGTGCTGTCTCCAATTTATTTTTTATTAAGTCTAAAGGTCTGCTCCTTGAGCTACAGTTACCCTTCTGGCTTTTTGGTGGGTAATTGGAGATAAGAATCTCATGGAATTTCTTATCCATGTTAGCTTTGAACTTTGATCCTCAGATATCACCTTCCTGAGTAGCTAGGATTATAGATGTGAGCCACCAGCACCCAGCTATCAGTTTTTTCTCCTCCCTATTTTACTATTTGGGTCAGCTCCAACTGTCATCATGTTGGAACATAGTTAAAAATTCTTATTTTTGCAGGTACAGAATACATAGCTCATGTAAACATCCAGTATGGAAAGACCAAATAAGTCGAATAACTTTTCAATCACCGTTCTCAGGAGCTATCCATCACTAGGAGCTGTTCAGTGATTACCTATTGTGTGTCACACCTGGGGAAGGGGGAAATGGAAACATAGATCTGTGCCAAAGACTAGTTCTTGAGGATACTCAGCAAGCTTAGAACCCTCAAATGACCTTATAATGTGATGATTCATCATTACTACATGGAAAACAAATTTCCCTACAAAACCCACAGAGGTTTATTACACATATATGTGTGAGAACCAGTTTTCACAAAAGGTATTCATCAAAAAGTCTGAATTCTGGGGGCGGGGGGGGGGGAAAGAAAACCAAATGATTCTTCATGCTCCTCGTGGCCACGGAGGTTCACCCATTCAACATGGTAGAAATTTGTGTCAATACGTAGCCTCATTCCTTCAGGGCGGGATTCTTGCCCTAGAAAATGATGGAAGATCCAGTGCTGACAGTAAGCCACCCACGTCTGTACCTATTGTCTTACTGTGTTTCTTCTTCATTCTCCTACATGTCTCAAGTAAACCATTCTGTTGTGTCTTTGGTTTAGCCACAGGTTTATTTATTTATTTATTTGGGAAGTCTTGGAGATTGAACTCAGGGCCTCATGCTTGCTAGGCAGTTCCTTTACCCCATGCACCACACCCTGTTTTGCCACATTAAAAAAAAGTCCCATCTGTCTGCCTGCTGTCTGCCTGCCTGCCTGCCTGCCTATCATCTACCTATCGTCTATCTTCCTATCATCTATGTGTGTAGGTATGTATACATGTATGTCTATATGCACGATCTCTTTTTACTATCTATGTATCTGTGTATCTATCATTTATCTATTCTGTCATCTTTCTATCATCCATGTATGTATATATGCATGAAACTATTATCTATCTATCTATCTATCTATCTATCTATCTATCTATCTTCTCTCTATATCTTGTTAGAGATAGAATCCAGAGTTTTGTGTGTATTATGCATACCCTCTACCACTACATTGCATTTCCAATACCCAAGGCCTAATGGGGTGGGTCTAGATGAAATCATTTTCTTTGCCAGGGGGTGGTGGTGTTTGCAACCATTTCCATTGCTCATTGGAAAAGCCTGAAGAAGATCTGCAATCAGCTGATCCAGGCTGTGCTGTTCTGTCTTATGGAGAGAAACTGAGCTGATACAGCTCACTTGATGTAATTGTGTACCCTCCTCATGGGCCACTTGGCAGGAAAGAAAGTACCAGGAATAGGAAGGTGGAAGATGGTCATCAAGATTTAAATACAGTACATCACTGGCATTTGTCGGTTTTGCGTATGCAGATTTCATCAACCATGAATTGAAAGTATTCAGAAAAAGCTTTGGATCTGCACTGAATATTCCCTAGATCATTAGGGCCATCATTACCTAAATGATTCTCAATCATTTACATTGCATGGGTTATGATAAGCCACCTACAGATGATGGAATGGAAGTGGGAAGACATGCTTAGTTCATATGCAAATACTATGCCATTCCATGTGAGAAGTTTGAGCCTCCCGGGCTTTGGGTACTATATGGTGATTGTGGAATGACTTCCCCACCAGTGAGGGAGGAATGCCCACCAGCCTCCGAAGCAGTGATCTGGATGCCGATTGTAGCATGGGTTTCTCTTACATGTCTCATTCTATGTTGGCACTTTGCCTGCATCCTGGGAAGGACCATGTGGGATGCTTCAATGGAGCCTTTAGTACCTATCTCTTGGGATGTTTTGGAAATGAAAATTCTTTTTTTTTCTTCAGAAGAAGAGGCTGATGCTTGTTTAATGATAATATAAAAAAAACCTATACTGCGATTAAAAAAATGATTTGGGATGTCAGGTACCAGAGGGATTGAAGTCCAGAACTTTCTTTTGAAAACATATGTACCTATCTATCTATATATCTATCTTCAATATAGATAGATAATATTACATATTATGTATATATATATATATATATATATATATTTATCTGTCTATATAGTCCAGTTCTACCTTGACAGAATTTCTTAATATCCACAATCAATAAGTGAAAGAACCCAGTCACGTGCTCATGGCTCACATCTTTAATCCTAGCTACTCAGAAAAACTGAGCTCTGAGACTGAAGGTTCAAAACCAGCTCAGGCCAGAAAGTCTGTGAAACTCTCATCTCCGGTGAACCACCAAAAACCACAAGAATGAAGCTGTTTCTCAAGTGGCAGAGTGCCAGCTTTGAGTGGAAAAACTAACGGACAGTGCCCAGGCCCTGAGTTCAAGCCTCTGTACGAGCACCAAACAAACAAAATCAAAAACAAAGAACAAAAAAATAAAACATTCTCTGAGAGAGAGAGAGAGAGAGAAGAGAGAGAGAGAATTCATTTATTTCCAACCTCTGGAGACCATCAATAGTGGAAACTCTTGCAGCCTCTTAGTTCATCAAGAGTCTAACCCATCTTCAACCTACATTTTTGCTCTTAGCCAGCTCATCAGATACATACTCTTTTTCTTTTGCAGCACTTCCTTCTCTTTCCATCTTTCTCTCCCTCTCTCCTTCCCTCTCTGTCCCCCCCCTTATTCCAAATTCCTATCTCTTCTAAGCTTTACTATGTTCCATTCGTTTACCCCTCCTACCTCTAATAACTATATCTATAGTCCTTTCTAAGCAAGTCAGATTGATAAGTCTAATAAATATTGTGAAACTATCTTTACCATGTCTTGGAAAAATATACAATGAGCGGACTTTATAGCATTCTGGATGGCATTAGCAGAGGTCATGCAATGTTTGGAGACACAACAGACATCGAATCCAATGCAACTGAGGCAGGATGCAATTCCTTTTTTCTAGTAGCTAATAAGGTTTAGTCTACAGTGAAAAATCTTGCATTTTCAGAAACCCAGGCATCATTTGTACAGTGCATAGAATGATGCTGTGTTGTCTTCTGAAATGCCAACTGCCCTTTGGAGCTCACCTAACTTGGTTTTGCTGGTAGTGTTGAATGGAGTTGCTTCAAATTCAGCCTCATTGTTTTCATTGCAAGGACGTCTGAAAAATCATCACTCTGGCTACCGACTGTGCCATGTTAGAAGAGCCCAAAAGCTCAGAGTTTCTGATTCTGTCACTTCCAAAAGCAGAGTGCAGTCCATTTTGTGAATGAGCAGCTATTTAGTGGAAGTGAAGGAGACTCATTGAAATAATTGCATATGCAGCCACTCTTGTTTCCATAGAAACTCCATGTGGCAAGGTTCATGAGTGTTGTTTATCTCCCTCCTGGGCAGAAATGTTCTGAAATTGGCTCTGTCTCCTCTGTTATCAGTCCCTGAGCAGTAATAAAGAGGGCATCCTTCTTTTTTTTTTCTTTTTTTTGGAGGGTATGGGTTCCCTGGCTCCTAAGTCTTGTACACTCCCAATACCATTATGGCTCTCGCTTAGTTCCTTGGCAGGGGAGAGAGGAGAAAATGATGTTCTTCAAAGCCAAATTAGCCAATTTCACCTCTGAGATACAATGTCAGATTTGACAGCTTCTGATTAAGGAACCTAACATTCTCATTGAGGGTGGTAATCCATTGAGTTGTTACAATTCTTTTTTGAAAATTCAATTTTAGTGTATTTTCTTTTCTTGAAATGATCTTGAAGCTGTTGGACACAAGTTGGACACATGTCAGCTTACAAGTACCATGACTCTTGCTCAGTTTTATTTGTTTTTGAGCTAGAATACTTAACCTCTATGATAGAGGTATATGTATTTGAGTCATAACAATAGTAATAAACAATTGTCCAATTCCTCTTCTTCTCCTTCCTTCTCCTGCCCCTTCCTCCTTCCTCCTTTCTCTTCTCTTCCTTCTCCTCCTCCTCTCCTCGCTCCTCCACTTTTTTCTTCCCATTCTCCTTTCCCTTCCTCTTCTTTTCTTTCCTGTTCACACTTCCTCTTCCTTCTCCTCCTCCCATTCCTCCACCTCCCCTTCTTCCTCCCCTTTTCCCTCCTCCCACCTCCTGCCACCCCTTTACGCTTCTTGCCACTGTTTTCCTCTTTTTGGAATAAGAATTCACCAGAAGTCTGCTTTGGAACAATATCTACACAGTTGTGCAACGAATAAATAAGCCAAGTACATCACTGATATTGTGTACCTTTATAGCAAAATGTTGACATTAAATTCCTTAGGCAACGTTGTAGGTTTTATCTCTTACTTTTGCCATAAAATCAACTAATGTTATACAGATATCTTTATAGTCTTTTGTCACTGACAACTTGCAGTGGGTAAATGTCTTATTTTTCCTTCTTTCTTTTTTTTTTAGCATTTAATAAATATAAATAAGAATGGCTTATCATTCAAGAAGTTTCAAAGTAAGAAAAGTCAAGTGCGCATTATAAATGTAAGACAAATGCTAAGTGTTTGTGGTTCTTACCTGTAATCTGAGCTACTCAGGAGGTTGAGATCTGCAGATCACAGTTCAAAGACAGCCCCGGGAGGAAAGTCTATGAGACTCTCATCTCCAATGAACCACCCCAAAACTGGATATGGAAAGGTGGCTCAAAGTGATAGAGTGCTAGCCTTGAGCAAAAGAGCTCGGGAATAGTACTCAGGCCCTGAGTTCAAGCCCCAGGACCAACCAAAAATGAAAAAAGCAAGAAAAGTCCTCAAGAAAAATTCCACCCCTAGGATTACAATACAGGCTTGCTGTCTGAGTGCCGGATTCTCTGGGACTTTGGACTGTGTCCTCTCCTCTTTCTCTCCAGCACAGAGTACTAACCTATGTCTGTTTTTTCTCCACAGTAAAGCCGACGGTGATTGATGTGGACATTTATGTGAACAGCATTGGGCCAGTGTCATCCATAAACATGGTAGGAAGTGATTTCATTTTTCTGGTCTGTGGTTGCCGTGTCTTATCTTGGTTATAAACCTCACTGCTGATTTCGGCTTGGGATTTATCATACAGGCTTAAAACTCACAAATCACGTCTTAACATCTGAAGGAATTATGGGTATTTCAAGCAAAATGGTATCTAAGATAACTTTTTTTTATAACATCACCAGCTGTTTGAGATACTGCTTCTGATGACAGAGAACAGACCCCTTCCTTCCCTACCTTTGCACAAATATTTATAACACATGAATTTCTCAGTTAATATTTGGTGAGGTTTTGGTTTGTTTGGGTGGTCATGGGGCTTGAACTCTGGACCTGCCTGGGCACTGTCCCTGAGCTCTTTCACTCAAGACTAGTGCTCTGCTCCTTTGAGCCACAGCCCCACTTCCGGTTTTCTGGTGTTTCATTGGAGATCAGCGTCTCATGGACTTTCCTGCCCGGGCTGGCTTTGTACCCTGATCTTCAGATCTCAGCCTCCTGAGTAGCTGGGATGACAGATGTATTACAAGGATTAAAACTAGTATTTTGGGGGGTTGTTATGCAGCCATTGGTTTTATATGACTTCATTACAATTAGGGATGAATAAAAAAGACAATAGAAGGTCATTACTTTGAGTTCCCTTTTCCTCCTTTCGAGTTCCAAGAGCTTGGCTTTATTGTGTTTCTCAGGAAAAGACCTAGGATTTTCAGCTTTCTCTTTAAGTAGGAGGGTAAATCGACTGCTGTCCATTCATTTCTTTATTTCAGGAGACAGGATGGGATCAAATATGCTTTCCCGGAGGAGAGGGTTTCCACAGAGTTACAAAACAAAACTGAGCTCCAAATCAGCCCTTCCTCGTGGACAATGGCTGGTTAGCAACTTATGAATGACTTATTACTAAGTGTTGGTGTGTAGGAATGTGTTTAATACCAGCTCATGTGGCTGCAGGCAGTGATGTGTAAGATTCCCAGAGTAATTTTTGTGGTCCCAGATAATACAGCAAATGCCCTCCCCCCCTTCCTTGGCCATACCTTTGTGCCTGATTTTCAGGGGGAATGTGTGAAATTCAGTGGAGACTTTTCAAAATGCTAACTGACATGATAGCTTCACATTGCTGTGTTCTGGTGATAGAAATAACCCCTCCAAAATTAGTAGCAAGATCATTTCTTTTCACTGCCAGATTTTAAAAGCATTTTAAAAAATCAATGTAGGAGTAAAATTATATTTATGGGGGAACTTCCTTAAGAAAAAAACCCTCGGGATTTGGATGTAGCTGAATGGAAGTATATCCTTAGCCTGCAAGAGGTCCTGGGTTCCATCTGCATGGCCAACAACTAAAACCCCAGAACAAGAACAAAACAATGTCCATGACATCCATAAGACCATCCAAAGAGGTGACGTGAATAATAAAGGGACTTATTTACACAACCTAAAATCAAACTGTGGTTGCAGTATTTCATTCTTCTTTCTTTTTGTGCCAGTCCTGGGACTTGAACTCAGGGCCTGGCACTGTCCCTAAGCTTTTTTGCTAAAGGCTAGAACTCTACCACTTGAGCCACAGCGCCACTTCTGGCTTTTTGGTGGCTCATTGGCGGTAAGAGTCTCATGGACTTTCCTGTCTTTGCATGGCTTTAAATCATGATCATCAGATCTCAGCCTCCTGAATAGCTAGGTTTATAGGCATGAGCCACTGGCTTATATATCTTTTTTGATAAATAATGTTTATTTGGTTGCCTATGCTAAGAGAATGGCAGCTTTAATGTAATGTAAGAATGGTTAAGTGGTCTCTTGTGACTCACACCTGTAATCCTAGCTACTCAGGAAGCTGAGATCTGAGGATTGCAGTTCAAAGCCAGCAAGAGCATGAATGTCTCTGAAACTGTTATCTCCAGTTAACCACCAGAAAACTGGAAGTGGAGCTGTGGCTTAAAGTGGTAGAGTGCTAGCTTTGAGCACAAAAGCTCAAGGGTAACACCCCAGGCCCTGAGTTCAAGCCCTAGGACTGAGCAAAAAAAAAAGTTCCTTAATATATTTTGTGATGTTTTATCTGTTTGCCTTTGTGCCAGAGGATTTTATCTAGCATCCGATGTCTAACACTAAAAGAAAAAGTTCCTCTGTAGCTTCCTAGCTTTGAAATTATTTCAGCAAAAGGGCATTGCATTAATGTATCTCCAGATTTATACAGATGCTTATTACTGATCTCCTTTTGTTCACATTCAAGCATTGCTATTTGAACATTGTTAGGAATTTCTAGGTAGGAATCCCAGAGGGAGGAAGAGGCAAAGTGATAGTGTCCCTTCCTCCTGCCACCCCAGGTAGCAGGGATTCTTCTAGAGGTCAGCTTCCTCCTCGGGGAGGAGAAAGGAACAACAAAGCAGGCTGAGATTATCCCCATCCAAAATGACTGACTGGGCAGACCTGTGCTGGGTGGGATGTCCTGTGGTTAAAAGCAGGATGATATTCAGATCTGACTTCATATAAATAAAAGGATATGAGTCCTTTGTCTCTCTCTGAGCCTGACTTACTTCACTTAGCATAATTTTTTTCCAGGTCCATCCATTTCCCTGAAAATGATGTAATAACCTTTTTGATGGATGAGTAAAGTTCATCTCTCTCTGTCTCTCTGTCTCTCTCTCTTTCTCGGGCATGCATGCATGCGTTCTCTCTCATCTATCTATTTATCTATCTCACATCATATTTCCTTGACCTATTCATCTATTGAGGGGCATCTGGATACTTTTCTTAACTTGGCTATGGTAAATAGTGCAGCAATGGACATGGTTGTACATGTATCTTTACTGTACCCTGACTTTTAATCTTTTGTATAAATGATATATGCAAACAATACAAAGGATCACACACATATACACACTCCATATTAACTAAAATATTATATCTGCAAGGAAGAATTCCACAGGTGTAACTCCTTTGAACAACTTAGAGTTTAACACAATGGGTAGCAGGGAGTTAGAGGTTTGTAGGGTCTGGGGAAGGGGAGGGGAAGGGTGGGTAAATGCAGTGGTACTATTTACTGCACATGTGTGAAAATGGAACTAGGTAAATGGAGGGGCTGAGTGGCGTTGGGAGAGGTGGGAGGGGTGACCTTGACGGAGATGCACTGTACTCATGTCGGATTGAAGCCCTTTAAACATGATTTTAAAAACAAATTCATATATAGTCATTCTGAGGGGGAAAAGCTTGCCTTGCATGAAGAGAAAAAGCAGGATGCCAGTGTGTGCGGCATGGCTGATGGGTGATTCTTCCGGCACGTAGGCACAGTGGAAGGACCCTGGGTCTCCCGGTGACGGCCTTTGAACTCTGGTGGAGATTTGAGTGCTGTCCTTTGGTTTGCCCTTTAGAAAGCATAACACCCCACCACCTCCTGAGATAAGTGCAAAGCATATTTTATGAGAGTGGTTTATGGTGCATGCAGTGGATGCTGAGGATTTAAACTGTGAACGCATCCGAGGGTAAAGGATGACCTTGGCAAAAATGGCCCAAGGCATTGTGAGCCCTGCCTTACCAGATGCCCATCTGTGGCGCTTTGGTCACTTGAACATCCTGACTAAAACATACAGCAAGCCATCACTGGGAATCAAAGCTTTTTCCAACTCACTTCTCTTGTTTAAATAATTTGTCCTGAAGCCAGGATTGAGTAGGTCCCTCTTGTATTCCTAACCACTCAGGAGGCTGAGATCTGAGGATCGAAGATCCCCAGGCAGGGAAGTCCGTAAGACCCGTATCTCCAATTAACCAACAAAAAGCTGGAAGTGGAGCTGTGGCTCAAGTGGTAAACCTCCAGCTTTGAGTGAAAAGGCTAAGGGACAGCACCCAGGCCCTGAGTTTAAGCCCTAGTACTAGCACCAAAAAAAAAAAAAAAGTTGTTCCACATATCATGTAACTTCATTTCGTCTGCTTATTTATTTTTATTTATTTTTTTTAATTCCTAGACTGTGCCACTCGTGTAGTTAAAAGATACACTAATACATGGGGAGGCCTAGACTGTAACTGCACAATGCTGAAGCTGTTCTCAAGGCTACAGCAGAGTAACTGAACCACAGCAAACCTTGTGTTCTGGAAATAGTGACATGCTTGTTTTTAGTTCTCAGCAGAGTTAAAGCTGTCTCTTTTCACAGCCAGTTTCTTGAGGAAGCGATCACATACGTACCTTGACTTACTTCAGCTTTTCTCAAAGGGCAGGAGGCAAGCAAGAGTTTGTTTAAAATACCAAATGCTAAATACTAAATGCTAAATGCCTTTCCTCTGTCATCTGCGTGGCTACCTCTGAGTATCTCTTTGTCGATTCATTAAGCATTATCAGATGGTACTTGTGGTTTCCACTTAGGATCCTAGCTGCTCAGACAGGATGAGATTTGAAGGTGGAGGTTCAAAACCAGCCTGGCCACAATGAAAAGGCCCTGGGTACAGTTCTGAGCTTGGCTCACTTTGTTCAGTATGGTATTTTCCATGTTTCCCTGCAAATGGCATAATTTCATATTTCCTGATGGTTGCATAAATTCCAACACATGTACTTAAGTGTGTATTACATACACATATCATTGTCATTATTATTATGATGACACCATTTTTGTGCTAGTCCTGGGTTTGAACTCCAGGGCCTGCATACTGTCCCTGAGCTTCTCCACCACTTAAGTTCCTTCCATCTTTTGTGGTACTTAATTGGAGATAAGAGGATCACAGACTTTCCTGCTGGAGCTGGCTTTGAACTGCAATCTTTCTAACTCAGACTCAGGAGTAGGTACCTATTTTCTTTTGGATCCACTCTTCTTGGGTAGGACATGTGGGCTGTTGCCATCACTTGGCTATTCCGAACAGTGCTTCAGTGCACAGGGGTGCGTAGGTGCGTAGGCCTTTCCATGAGGCCCTTGATGTCGTCATCTAAGCTTATGGTTCTGCCTTCTGGAGCTGAGGCACAGGAAGTTCATACCATGTTTGAAAGAACATGGATCCGGAAGAGAAAAGGAACACTACTCGTTCTTTCCATCTCTGAATGCACAAGGAACAAAGGAATTTCAAACTTCCATTGTGTTGCCTCTTTTTTTTTTTTTTTGTCATCTAAGGGTCTTGGAACTCTCTACTATTTTATACCAAAATGCCATGAGAGATGTTATCTGGTTAAGATGGGCATCCATTGTACCAGGCATAAATGGCTGTGAGCTTTTCAGCAGTGTAGGAACACGGAGCTAAGCCATATTGATAAAACATCCGACCTTTGTTAGCTGTCATCTCATGCATTAGCTCCTTCACAGGCAGGAATAGCATCTTCCTTTTCTTTTTGTTCTGAACCTTTCCACTTGGGTTGAGTATTTCACAATGAGTGCTCATCATTCTTCACCACAGAAGCTACATTAGGAGCCTCTGAAAAGAACATCTTTGTGTCACATAAAAGTTTGTTTTTTTTCCTGAAAGGTAAGAGGTGTGAGATGAGCATTCTCATTGGAGCCTCTGTAGCCTGTCTCCCATCTCACTCTGATGAAGATATTCCCAGAAGCCCTTGCGCAGTCCAGCCTCTGTGGAGGGCGGGATGACAAGCGAGCTGCACCCCAGCAGGGAGAGAGGGGCAGGAGGCACAGGTGTTGTGAGCTGAGGCATGTCACGGGGGATGATGGGCCCTGATGAGGTTCCCATGGTGTCTGGTCACACACATCTTCTAAAGTAATCCTCCTGTGGCAATGTGTGGGATGTCACAGGATGGTGGGAAGGAGCCGTGCATGGTGCTAGACAAGGCCAAGGTGAGAAGCTGTGGGCCCGGAGAGGGAACAGTGGCCTCGGCACTGTAAGGAAATGGCGATGGGATACGTGGACACCTTCAGTAACGATGGGAGAAGCTGAGGGTGACTCAGGCCCAGCCGTGATCATGAAGCCGGTCAGTCTTCCTGATCAGCCACCGTGTGCTGGACAGGACACGTGCGAATGAGAACCTGATGGTGAATGGAATAACGGCAGCCAGGCCATTTTGGAGGCTTCAACCCTTTGTAGTGTTAACAGGCTGAATAAGTCAAGTCGTGGTGATCTATTTCAAACCAACATTTCCATGAGGAAATGCACAGGCATGCTTTCATCAAGAAGGTTTCTTCTTTTCTTGTTTTTTTGTTTTTTTTGTTTTTTTTCCATGCCAGTCCTGGGGTTTGAACGCACAGCTCTAGCACTGCCCCTGAGCTTTTTGTTCAAGGCTAGCACTCTGTCACTTGAGCCACAGCTCCACTCCTGGCCTTTTCTTTGGCAGGGGGGAGGGGGTTTAATGGTAATTAATTAGAGATAAAAAGACTTTTCTGCTCAGGTTGACTCACAGTCCTCAAATATCAGCTTCCTGAGTGGCTGGGATTACAAGGGTGAGCCCTTGGACATTGGGCCTTTGCAGTTCCGGATGTTTTCATTTGCCTCTCGGTTCATTGCACAATAGGTAATGGCACCAGGATGGGTGGGCTCTCCCTTTAAAACAAAACTCTGTTCCCTGACCAGGTAAGGGACAGAAAAGACAAGTTGTCCCAGTTCCTGTGGGCAGTGATGACATCTAGGATGCCTGTCCATGGAGCTGTCTGTGGCTTGAATATATAACCCACCCCTTGGGCCACACACCTGTTCGGATGCTGCCTTCTATGGAACCAGGGTCCTTGCAGATGCCGTTTGTAACTATGAGGTCATGCTAGCTAAGGCGGCCCCTATGCCATTTGATTGGGGTGTCTTTTTTTTTTTTTTTTTTTTTTGCCAGTCCTGGGACTTGGACTCAGGGCCTGAGCACTGTCCCTGGCTTCTTTTTGCTCAAGGCTAGCACTCTGCCACTTGAGCCACAGCGCCACTTCTGGCCATTTTCTGTATATGTGGTGCTGGGGACTTGAACCCAGGGCCTCATGTATACGAGGCAAGCACTCTTGCCACTAGGCCATATCCCCAGCCCCTGATTGGGGTGTCTTTATGGGAGGATTCAGATGCACACTGAAGGAAGGCACAGAGGAGAGGCTCCTACAAGACAAAAAGAGTGCCAGAGATTGGCAGCAATGCACCAAAAGCTAGAGGAGAAAGGTTCATTCTTGAAACCTGCAGAGAGAAAAAAAAAAAGCTGCCAGGACCTTGATCTTGGACTTTCAGCCTCCGCAACTATGATGTGTGAAGCCAGCAGGGTAGACTTGGCCTCATTTTAGCAGATTTCATCAGTGACCGGCCTCTGTCTGGTCTAGGATGCTGCCGGCTCCCTCCTTAGGACTCAAGGGCCCAGCTGGGCTCTGCTCCCTGGACACAGGAAGCCACGTGTGTTGCGGGCTCTTTGCACAGCTGCTCCGGAGTGTGTGAGGCCTGTCAATCACGTCCTCATCCATTGCTGTGTACCACAGTCTCAGAGCAGCCCTGTCTCCATCAATGTGGCCTGCTGTGACAAAATGTTAAGTTATTCCACAGTAGTCTGAGCTCTGATGGCTTACACCTGTCATTCTAGTTCCTCAGGAGGCGGAGATCTGAGGATCATGGTTCAAAGCCCGGCCAGGGCATGCAAGTCCATGAGACTCTTATCTCCAATGGACCAGCAACCTGTTGGAAGCGGAGCTGTGGCTTCAAGTGGGCAGCCCAGGCTCTGGGTTCAAGCCCTAGTACTGGCAAAAGAAATAAAGAGATCAGCAAACACAAAGGAGCCTCTCAAAGTGTGGATGCACTAAATCCACTTTCTAATCAACCCTTAGTGAGATGCAGTGTTTAGCATGCTTGCCTGGCGAGCCCAGAGTTGGTTTTTGGTTTTGTCTAGCTTTTTGTAGGCTTACCAGACAGAGGCTTGCTTTAAACTAAGCGCACTGACCCATAGCTTTGTCCCTCGAGACTGGTACTCTACCACTTGAGCCATAGTTCTGCTTCTCCCTTTTTGGTGGTTCACTGAAGAGTCTCGTGGACTTTCTTGCCCAGCTTGGCTTCAAACCTTTGGTCCTCAGATCTCAGCCTCCTGAGGAGCTAGGGTGACAGGCATTGGTGTCTAGGTTGTTTTCTTTCTTTCTTTAGGGGAGTGTTTGCAGATTCGATTCTGAGATCTGGGAGGTGGTCGGATCTTTGAGGCTGAGGGAGGAGGCTCCAGCTCCATCCTTTTGCTTGTGTGAGCATTTCATCCAATCACTTGTTTTGTTTGTTTGCGTTACAACTCACTACATAGCCCAGGCTGTCCTTGAACCCAAGATCCTCCTGCCTCTGACTCCCGAGTGCTGATACCTACCAAAGTACCACCACACCTGGCTTGATTTTTCTAATACTGAAGAAACTCCTGAATTTTCTTAACAATAATTAATTTTGCAAATGATTTGCAATCACTTGCTCTTTGTTCCTTGACTGCCTAATCGGCTTCAACCTTCTCTGCCATTCTACTGCCGTCTAAAGATAGACTTGTCCTTGGAACCATACAAGAAATTAAAATGAGTTTACGTTATCAAAGAAAGTATTATAAAGTACTGTTTTCCTTTTCTTTTTTTTTTCTTTCTTTTATTCCCCTTTGCCAGCAGTTACAAGTGAGATATTGAGAGGAAGGCATTTGAATGAGGAAAGCAATTAAGGCTTAAACATGGGAAAGGAATTTACAAGAGATAAAAAAAATGAAGATGTGAAGTCAATCTCCCTTTAGTCTGAAATTGTTCTCAATAATTCTGTCCTAATGAGATTGTCCAGAAGACTTTGTGTCTGTGAGTAGTGGGTTCTGGCTTCTCTGTGTTTTGTCCTATTCAGGTGACATCTCAGACCTGAGAAAGAAAACTTTCCAGTATTTCATACTCAGGGAGCATTTTTGGACTCTATTTATTAAAATCCCGTGAGCCCCATTGGTGATATTGAAACTGAAAAAAAATGTTGGGTGGTCTATGTATCATTGTTTTTAATGTTTACTTCTTTTAGTTGTTGTTGGTGGTGGTGGTTGTGAGGCTTGAACTCAGGGCCGGGGCACTGCCCCTGAGCTCTTTTGCTCAAGGCTGGCACTCTACCACTCTGAGCCTCAGCTCCACTTCCGGTTTTCCGGTGGTTCATTGGAGATGAGAGTCTCATGGACTTTCCTGAGAGGGAACTGCTGATTCTCAGATCTCAGACTCCCAAGTCGCTAAGATGACAGAGGTGAGCCACCGGTGTCCGGTCCAATGTTTCTTATTTTTAAAATACTGTAATTCTTGGGGATGGGGAAGTAACTCAGTGATAGAACATATGTGGGCTTGAGGCCCTGGGATTGATCCCCAGGATTGGAAGGAAAAGAGAGAGAGAAGAGGAGAGGGGAGGAGAGGGGAGAATAGGGGAGGGGCGGGGAGGGGAAGGGAGAGGAGAGAAATAGAGAAACAGAGAGAGAGAGAGAGAGAGAGAGAGAGAGAGAGAGAGAGAGAGAGAGAGAGAGAGAGAGAGGAGAGGGAGAGGGAGAGGGAGGGGAGGGAGGGGAGGGAGGCAAATCCATCCTTCTATCAAGCACTTCTTCCAGTGATGAACACGCCATTTGAGATTGAGCTGTTTATGGCAGATCCCTCCTGACTTTATCACCCCCTGAACATGCCACCACCCCACCTCGTTGCCTTGGTGATGAGCATGAACCTCAGAGGACACCTGACTTACATTCTAACACAATGAGTCCCAGGGAGCTGGAACCTGTGTTGTCCTGGAGGGGTGTGGCCAAGGGGAGGGTGGGGGTGGGGGGCACAGATCCATGGAGAGAGGAAGAGGGGGTGAATTCACCCACCCTGCTCAAGGTACATGTGTGAAAATGGAGCCAGGTGAGTTGAGGAGATGGGACTAAAAGCAGCAGGACAGTAGCTCTTGGTAGGTCTCTTAGCTCTAGAGGGGCAGGTGCTCAGCAGAAGGCTTGGTGGACTCTATAGTAAAACTCAGTGAACCAGCGGGCCACTAGGTTCTATGCTCATGAAGAAACACTGGCTAACTTTGGACTTGTTCCTTCCCTTGTAAATGGTGGTACAAATTATTATTAGTAGTATTGTTATTATTGGCAGTACTTGGTTTTGAACTTGGGGCCTTGTGTTTGTCAGACAGAGAGGTGTCCTACTACTTGAACCATACCTCTAACCTTTATTCTTCTTCCTTCCCTCCCTCCCTCCCTCCCTCCCTCCCTCCCTCCCTCCCTCCCTCCCTTTCCTTCCTTCTCTTCCTGAGCTTTTGTGCTCAAGGCTGATACTCTACAACTCCACTTCTGGCTTTTTGGTAGTTAACTGAAGATAAGAGAGTCACAGACTTTCTTGCCTGGGCTGGCTTCAAACTTTGATCCAAAATGAAATGTACTCATGCCAGGTGCTGGTGGCTCATGCCTGTCATCCTAGCTACTCAGGAGGCTGAGATCTGAGGATCACGGTTCAAAGCCAACCCCGAGTAGAAAAGTCCCTGTGAGACTCTTATCTCCAGTTAACCACTCCAGAACCAGAAGTGGAACTGTGGCTCAAGTGGTAGAGCACTAGCCTTGAGCATAAAGAAGCTCAGGGACAGCGGCCAGGCCCTAAATTTAAGCCCCATGACTGAAAAAAAAAAAGAGTGCCCAAACAAAAGGCATCTGTGACTCCATGTCTTTCTTGTTACATGTGTTTTATAACTAAAATCCTCCTCTGGTGATTGCTTAGAGACCCAGCAGCAGTGACAAACGACAGGAGAGAACGTCTTCGGTGGGGACCATATGGGATTGGTAGCTTACTCAGCTAGTTGTTGCATAATTTTTCATCTTGGTTTCCCCTCCAGAGATAAACCACCACACGTTCCTCTCAATTCCCACACGGTGAGTGTCTTCGTGGGGGAACATTTTGACCAAATGTTTCTGTAGTCGGTGAGATTTTCCCGTCTTAATGGTTCCGAGGTCTTTGGCAATGCTGAGTAATGAGAAATCCGGAGGTGTGTTAGGCCTGGTTAGGTAAGTCATCCGTGTCTCGGGATTGTCTGTGGTACATACGGGGGGCGGGGGGGGGTGGCGCGTGTACCTTTATTATGGTGGTTCCTGGTCACTGCCACAGTGATTATAATAACCTCGTCACGAGGGAGTCTTGAAGTCATACCATAATTAGTTACAAAAGTCAAATGTGTAGGCAGGTGTTGTGGCTCACGCCTGTAATCCTGGCTACTCAGGAAGCTGAGACCTGAGGATTGCAGGTGGAAGCGAGCCCAAGGCAAACAAGTCTCCATACTCTCATCTTTAACAAACCAGAAAAAGAAAAGAAGTAGAGTGTGAGCACCAGCTTGGAGTGAAAAAGTTCAGCAAGGGCATGAGAACCAGAGTTCAAGCCTCAATACACACACACACACACACACACACACACACACACACACACACCAAATATGACCTCATGATGTTCTGATGAACATTTTTTTTTGTTGGTCCTGGGGCTTGAACTTTGGACCTGGGCGCTGTCCCTGCACTCTTCAGCTCAAGGCTAGTGCTCTACACTTGAGCCACAGCACCACTTCCAGTTTTCTAGTGGTTCATTAGAGATAAGAATCTCATGGACTTTCCTGGCTTTGAACCGTGATCCTCAGATCTCAGACCCCTCAGGAGCTAGGATGACAGGCCTGAGCCACCAGCACCCGGCTTATATGCTTTCTTTTGAACCAGCAATGTATTGTTTGAATAAGCCAGAGAGAATTTCCAGTCTTTGACACATATCTGGCAATGCACAGTTTTAAGTGGTTCAAATCTATGCTTTACAGACAGCTTAAAAGTCTCCAGCTTCTAGCTCCTGAGAGTCTCTGCCGTAGTGACACAAGACGCAAGTGAGATTGCACTTGCTCTTGGGCTGGTCTGGGAGCAGTGGTAAGAATATTTTATTTTAACCCTGTGCCAATACTGGGGTTCAAGATGGATTACCTGTGTCTGGGAGACAGACCTTAATTGTGCCCTTTATCTTTATTTGGATCTATTAGGTTTTAATTGCAGGACATTTGCTAAATGTATCCAGTGCCAGATAAGCATTTCACTTGTGAAATAACTGAATTATGGGAAATGAGAGCGGCGGGGGAGGGGAAGGGGTCTGAGCAACTGTATTGGGAATGGCGTGTCTCCGTCTGTTGATCTTACACCGGTGGCATGGAGGGACACTGTGGCTCAGGGCAGTGACCGAGTTCTGCATCTGGTTTCCTTGTGGGGGGCTGGAGGGCAGGGAAGGCCCAGTGGGCATTGCACAATGCTGTGCTCTCCTCAGAGGGAGGATTTATGTTGCTCACGAGGTCTGCATGGTACATATAAAAACATGGGGTCCCAGCTTCTTTGATCTCCAACCTCTGTCCCCGTTGACTAGGTGGCTATCAGAATCTCTAGAGAAAGATATTTTTTTAAATTTCTTTTGTGCCCGTTCTGGGGCTTAGACTCAGGGCCTGGGCACTGTCCCTGGGCTTCTTTTGCTCAAGGCTAGCGCTCTACCACTTGGAACCACAGCGCCGCTTCTGGCTTTATTTTTTTATTTTTATTCTTAGTGTGATAAAGACAACAGACGTTCCTGTCTGGCCTGGCTTCCAACTGTGATCCTCATATCTCAGCCTCCTCGTTAGCTAGGATTATAGACATGAGCTATCTGTACCGAGCTAGAAAAACAAGCATTCTTTGGGTCCATAGCAGCCCTGGTGAGCAGATGCCTCAGCTGGCGATGCTCTGACACAGAAAATTCTTCTGGCCTGGTTGGTCAGCTGGGAGCCCGGTGTGATCCTCCCTCAGCGTGACTGCGGGCAGCTCCCCTGGGAATCCTCCTTGTCTCCCTTCTTCCACAAGGATCCACAAGGATCTTTAATTGTCTGCGATGCCCAGGCAGCTTTCTGTCCCCTGAGCTTGCCATTCCCTCTGATTGCACAGAATTGTAAAAATCATAGCATCCAGGGAGCCTCACCCCACCCCCACCCCACCCAGGAAGGCAGGAGGCCTTGTGCTTCTTTGCCTAAAGGACCAGCTGAAATCTGCCTCTCATTGAAATCACTCCCCCGAGAGGCAGAGAGTTAACTAAACTGCCCGGATGTGATTCCTGAGCCCACTGGGTCTTGGCGATTGGGGGGGGGAGTCAGTACTCCCCACAGCCATGCCAAAGGCCTGGCCTTGGAGCTGACGCAGAGAGGCCTGGTACCCCATGTGTGATGTCTGACTGTGTATCCTCCACCCCCTCTCTGCAAGATGGTTATTGTCTGCTGCTGATTGTGGGTGTGTAGCCAGGCCCCCCCTAGAGCAAGGACATAGCTTCAGGAAAGCAGATTCTGATGGACAGAGCCCAGTAGCCTTAGGGCAAAGGGGGCCAGGGCTGTAGGGCTGTATGGGCAAGTATCTCAGTTGTGTTCAACATCTGTTGTAGGATACTCAGTTGTTGAAGAAATCACAGATTGGGCTTCGTGCTGCTGGTGGCTCAGGCCTATCACCCGGGCTACTCAGCAGGCTGAGATCTGAGGATCCCAGTTTGAAGCCAGCTCAGGCAGGAAAGTCTGGGAGATTCTTTTTTTTTTTTTTTTAAGTTAGGAGTGGCACTGTGGCTCAAATGGTAGAGCACTAAGTTTGAATGAAAGAAGCTCAGGGATAGCTCCAGGAATGGTACCCCCTCCGCCCAAGAAAAGAAAGGAAGGAAAGAAGGAAGGGAGAGAGGGAGGGAGGGAGGAAGGAAGGAAGGAAGGAAGGAAGGAAGGAAGGAAGGAAGGAAGGAAGGAAGGAAGGAAGGCAGGCTTGCAGCCTTGGGGCTGTCCCTGAGCTTTTCTGCTCAAGGCTAGTGTTCTACTACTTGAGCCACAGCTCTGCTCCTAGCTATTTGATTGTTCATTGGTGATAAGAATCACGTGGATTTTCTTGCCCAGGCTGGCTTTGAACTGTGATCCTCAGATCTCAGCCTCCTGTGTGGCTAGGATAACCAAACAGGCAACATTTTCCGTTTACTATAGAAAAGGCTTAGTGGAGTTGCCTAGAAGATGGCTCAGTGTTAAAGCAGTAACTTACCTCCCATCGCCAGAAGAAAAGTCATTGCATTCAGCTTCCCCTGTACCACCGGGAAGAGTTTGGCTTCTCTTCCGCGGCCTTCCATCCCCATGGAAGTGTGACCACGTGTGGAAGATCAGCTGGGCAATGGTGTGTTTATTCATGCCAGCCGTGACTGCAGACCGCCAGCCAGGCTTTGCATGGGCATTCCTGGCTTCCGATTCCCAGGATGCCTCAAGGCGCGAAGACATCCAACCACAGGGGAAGAATACACAGGAAATCCGGGTTCACACCCCCCCACACACACACCGGAAGTCCAGGTGTCCAGGTTATACTCGCTTCCAAGAATGGGGCCCAGACCTCTCTACTCTCTGCAGAGCTGTGCCCAGGGGGGTTATTATTAGCCATGGGGATGAGGGTAAGCACACACACACACACACACACACACGTTGGGAAGGATGCTCTTTAAATTTTAGTCTGAGAGACTGAATCTTCACACCCTCATGAGGGACATACTCAGCTGGGACCTGAGACATCATTTCTTCATTTAGAGAAACCTGTTGAACAGGAAGTGAGACATGTCCTGCTCCCTCAGAAGGCAGAGCTGTCTCTGGAGGGTGGGAAATTGATTTAGGGATTAACAACTTTCTGCCTACATATCTGATTGCTCTGTGTGTGTGTGTGTGTGTGTGTGTGTGTGTGTGTGTGTGTGTGTTGAACTCAGGGCCTTGCACGCTTGGGTAGCTTTTTGATCGAAGGCTAGCAGCACTCTACCGTCTGAGTCACAGTTCTGCTTCTGGCAATCCTCAGATCTCAGACTCCGGAGCAGTTTAGGATGATAGACGCCAACCATCAGCACCCTTCTCAGATGCCTGTTTTGTACAAAGGAAATGGAATCAGTGTGTTTGAATGGAACTCGCTTCTCTGTGTTTCTCACTGTGCTCCTTCTGATGGCCAAGATATGGATGGAGCTTATCTGCCCATCACCTGATGAGGTGCTTTTCTGCTCAAGGCTAGCGCTCTACCACTTGAGCCACAGCACCACTTCCAGTTTTCTTGTGGTTCATTGGAGATAAGCGTCTCAAGGACTTTTCCTGCCCAGGCTGGCTTTGAACTGTGATGGTCAGATCTCAGCCTCCTGAGTAGGTAAGATGACAGGTATGAGACACCAGCCTCTGGCTGAAGGAATGACTTTGATTGTACTCACCAGGAAGAAATGAGAGAAGTTCAAGGTGACATTACTTTGCTTGATTATTGCACAATATATGCATATTTGTAAACCTAACACTGAATCCCATAAATATATGTAATTATTATGTGTCAATCAAAAGATAAATCGACAAGAATAAATATACAAATCAAGTTTCTGTATTGGAAAGTAATATCAACCATTTCATAAACCATTAGCGGTTACAAATGTGCTGCATAAATAAATATTCTGACTCTCTTAAGACTAATTCCATCTTTTAGAATCCAGAATGGTTATTGAATTTGTCAGAACTGACAAGTAATTAGTACTTAGTTTATACACATTTTATGTAAGTAAAATTGCTTCTTACCTGTTTGCAGTGCTCTGTTTTTATTTATTCACTTGTGTGTGTGCGCGTGCGCGCACGCGCGCACGTGCACACATTCAGATACTGGGGTTTAAACTTAGTGTCAAGGTGTTTTGGTGTTCTACCACTTGAGCCATACTTCAAGGGCTGCTTTTTGCTTACTAGATAGGATTGTGGGCATGAACCATCAGTGCCTGTCTGGCTAGTATTTATTTATCTCTGTTTATTTATTTATCTTGGTACTGGAATTAGGGCTTCATCTCAAGACACGGGTGCTGTCTCTTAGCTTTTCATGCAAGGTTAGCATTCTATCAGTTGAACCACAACTTAACTTCTGACTTTTTGCAAGTACGTTGGAGACAAGGGTCTCACAGGCTTCTTGGCTGGGCTGGCTTTGAATCATGATCCTCAGATCTCAGCCTACTGAGTAGATAGGATTACAGATGTGAGCCATGGGATGTAGAAGTTTCTCATATAAGAATTCCAAGGTGGACTTTTCTGGCTGTTTTAGTCTCCTCAGTTATTCAGGTAGAAGGAGAGATGCCATCACTCCTTTCCAACCTCTTAGGTTCCTCCATGTTATCTTGCCAGCCAGACGGATATCCTGCAAGCACAGTTTCTTCTCCCAGGCCAGGATATTGAAGTCACTCCTCAGCCTTTGCATCCAGGAAATGGAGTTGTCATGTGACTGACACCCCTCCCACCCACAACCTTGCTATGACACAAAGTGCTACAAAAAGATGCCTCTCCACTGTGGGGGTTATTTCAGCAGCCAAATCCATGTCACTAGACTATTCTGTGGCCCTGTAATTTCTGCATTGCTACTGATAATTGTGATAGCTCTCATTTCACTTGGACAATTTGGGTCAGTACATGTGGAGTCAAAGATGCATTTCAATCCTAGAGAATAGGTTTCCATTTCTGTAACAATTTCTAAACCCAAAGTCTCCCCAACCTGCCATCTGCCACAGTCCTCATACCAGTGAGGTTATTTCCTAGCTTGAGAGTTGCAGTATACAAGGGATCCAGTCACCTAACAGGGCTGGATCCTTGGTATCCCCTTCTTAGCAGCAAGCTTTGTGGATGGAAATACACCTGACAACTTTCAGGCTACCTAGATCTATTATGAGAGTAACATCAACAGGAGCACATAAGTAAAATGAACTTTACATTTTCTTTGGCTGTCCCAAAGAGGAAATTGGGTAGAGGCTCATTCTGATGACTAGTCTAAACAATGAAGGTTTAAAATTCTATTGACGATCAGTATTTGTATGTACCAAATGCTCTTTATTCTTAACCCTATTAAAGAAACATAAAGGAATTTGGGAAATTTGCTTTTTCATTCCTACCTTAAGGGTCCAAGAGAGGAGACATAAGCCTTTTCAAGGCTGTAGTCTTGATATGAGTATACATTATGCAGAGTTAAAAAATGGGTGACCAAGCCAGGTACCAGTGTCTCATGCCAGTAATCCTAGCTACTCAGGAGGCTGAGACCTGAGGATCATGGTTCAAAGCCAGCTTGGGCAGGAAAGTCCATGCGACTCTTATCTCCAATGAACCACCAGAAAACTGGAAGTGGCACTGTGGCTCAAAGTGGTAGAATTAACCTTGAACATAAAGAGCTCAGGTATGGTGCCCAGGCCTCAAGTTCAAGCTCCATGACTCACTAAATAAATAAATAAATAAATAAATAAATAAATAATAAACAACCAAATACATGAATGAATGATGGATGGGTGACCAAGCCTATATATATAGTGCTTCCCCCACTCACTGTCAAAGGTGTAGTTACATGCTTATACCACCAGGTGGCACCACAAAGAATGGCTACACTAATCACTGGGTCTGACAAAGGTTTGCTCTTTTAGCTTCCTTATCTATGTTTCACCAAATGGAAACATGGTTGCTTCCAGTACCTCTGCAAAGTCAAAGCTATCTCAGGGAAACAATAAAACACATTTCCATGCCATCTGGTTTTCTTTCTTAAATATGAATGGATAGATAGTACCACATGAGTTGTAACTTTTTAGCAATGCCGTCAAAGAAAATTATCCCCAGTGGCTTCAAAAACCAAATTGTTGAGGAGCACTGGTAATGGCATTGCATTCAGCGCGTGCGTCAGTGTACACAATATGAAGTGAAGTGGGTGGTGGTAGTGGTTAAAATCCAGTAGCTTTATGACATTTCTGTATGTATCAAACCACCTCTGGCTATCCACTTGCCAAGGAAGAGAGATTTAGGGAGACCTGGGCACACATTTCTCTACAGACTCGAGCTTGTTCTTTCTGCTGGCAGGTGAGTGTAGTGGCGCCAATCATCAGCCAGCCCACAGCCGATCCACGTGGTCCCTCCTCAGCCTTCTGGCCTCTGAGCATGGTTGAGTCTACTCTCTACCCATGCATCTATTAAGTCGTGGTGTGCTGCTCAGTACACTACAAACAGCCAGTACCCCTGCGACCTTTTAGAACTAACAGACTATATCCTAACCATACGTAGCAAAGGACTTCCTGCCCAAGAAGATTCAGCTCAGCTTTGGAAGGACTTGAGACGTCTAGGGAGTCCATGGACCCAAGCTTGAATGAACCAGAACAATGAATGTTTGTGGAATGACTTTTCTTTATCCAGAGTATGATATTCACTTACAAAAACAATCTTTAAGTAGTTGTACAAAAGGAGTCGTCATGTCGAAAAGCCATCTATGAACATAGTGCATCTGAATCAGCGTCACCACTTTCGACCTTCTCATCCATCCCTCCCCCTCCCCCCCTTCACTTGGCTTGGTTTCGGAGGATTCGTATTGAAGTCTTGACTACATTCTCCCCTGTGGGTTAAGAGGTGGATGGAGTGAGGATGCTGAGAACATTCTCGATGAGTCCCTGTCCCAATGTCGAATCAGTTATGCGGTATCAAGAGTCACATACTAAGAAGTAGGTTTCGGGACAGAGCTGTGGTTTGGTGAGGACTGATCTTCCTTTACCAGCTCCACTCTGCCCATCTCATTGAACACTTTTATGGTTATGAGCAGCCCAGATCTCTCTCCTCTCTGCATAAAAAAAAAAGACAGTTCAGGTCTAGGTTTTTTTTTTAATGTGTGTGTATATGCTATGTATTTTTAAATTAATTAATTATCAGACAGGTGATGTACGGAGGGATTGCAATTACACGAGACAGGCAATGAATACATTTCCTTTCCGTGTCTTCTGCTCCCTTATTCTCTCCCAGCCCTTCCCTCCAGTCTAGGGTTTATGTTTCTCTCTTCAGCTCTTCTGTGTCTTGCTGGTGGTTCTTTAGTTCGAATTTCTTCTCTTCAGTCCCAATATAACTTTGAGTTTTGATGAAAAGTGCCTGTCACCAAATATTCTAAGACCCTCCCTCTTTTCTCTTCCCTTTCCTCCCCTCCCCTCAAAATCTCTGTATCTATTTATTCCTAATAAATCAATGGGTAATTCAAACAGGTGAAGCCATCAATGAGTCAATCAGTCTTTTTTTTTTTTTTTTTTTTGGCCAGTTCTGGAGCTTGAACTCAGGGCCTGAGCACTGTCCCTGGCTTCTTGCTTTGCTCAAGGCTAGCACTCTGCCACTTGAGCCACGGCGCCACTTCCTGCTTTTTCTGTTTACCTGGTGCTGAGGAGTCAAGCCCAGGGCTTCATGCATGCTAGGCAAGCACTCCACTGCCAAGCCACATTCCCAGCCCCTCAATCAATCATTTTGGGTTTAACCATTGAGAATGTAATCATATAAACAGGCATGTTTAAGAATGAAGGAACCTGCCACTGCTCTTCTCTATTTAATATTTCTCCCAATAAGGAAGACATGTACAGACTAGTGTATCCATGATGCAAGGAAGGAAAGGCCCATTTGTGGGCACCCCACTGTGTGATTTAGAGGGGGCTAGAACCTTCACCAGCCTGTGTTCAAGTCTTACCTGTGTCCCTCATTCTACTTCCATATGACATCTAGGAAGCCCCATGTCATTAATGGTGGCAAAACACAGCCGGTTTTACTCATATGTTATATTAGATGAATCGATTGTTAAACTCTGGCTAACGGATTAGGGGATTTAATAAGTCTGTTGTCATAGAACAATGTTGCATTAAGATAACTGCTTTTCGGATAAAACGAAATGTCAGGTTTTTTACCATTTAATTAAAAAAAACACGCTGTGCAGCTGCGTAAATGCTTTGCACGATTATGATCACCACCCTCTTAAATTTAATTCCCTCCCCGCCGCCCGCACTTATTAATAATGTTCCCCCATGCCAGTCAGATACAGAAAAGATTTATGGTCAATACCACTTTCCAACACCATGCTCAGGTTGATTTATAGAACCAGTGTCTCTATCTAGCCGTCCCTCCTCACACACTTATAAAAGCAGCTTTTCTCCAGGGGCTGACATGCCAGTTCTGACCTCCGCTAAGTTGATAACCTCGCACAAATTGCATTCCAGCAGCAAGCCCGTTTTCAAGGAGCGTTTTGGCGCTGCAGGAAACGGTAGCATCGATTCTCTTCCCGGTGCACCCAGAATTCTTTGGCCCGGTCTGTCAGGCAGCTTGCTTTCTGCTATGGCATTTCCTGGGGGCACTTTTCCCTCCTGAAGGACCCTAATCACTAAACAAGTCATGCCATGACGCTCAGATCTTTCTCCTATTTCCTTCTGTCCACCAACCCTGTATTTGGCTGTTGGGAGTCTCACAAAATAAGTCTTAGCCATTACCAGGAGACCGATTTTCCCATAATGAAATCGTTTTCAGGTTTGCTGATTCACCTAACTCCTTAGACACCTGTGTCCTGGGAAGGACTTCACATTGTCTCTTCAGAAAAGGCCTAAGGACAGCTTCCCACACCAGCATTGCTCTTTCCCTTGCCAGTTATAATCAGAAATGTCTGTTTTACAGTGCCTATTCCTTCTCATTTGAAAAGCTCAGCATGAAAGGGCAACTTCTGAATGTATGCCTTATCATTGATACCATGTATAGATGAGCAAATGCATGCAGACAGGCAGACAGCAGATGAACCTAGGCACACCTTTGTGTTTCCTTTATTAATTTCAAAGTGAATCTGGACTACCAATTCTGGATCAGAGCAAAGAAGAAACACAAGAAGTTGTTCAATGATGACTGCAGGGTTTAAAGACAAATTCCAGGAATGCATGGGTTTCCCCTTGGTTGCTTGGTGATGGTTTAGTGAGCACCTGGGGGAAGATCCAAAAGGCCAGTTTCTCCTCCCCCACCCCCATTCCCTTCCCTTCCTTTCCCCTTCTCCACCTTCTCCTCCCTTCCTCTCAGTCCTTTTCCCTTTCCTTCTTTTCCCTTGCAAAGATCTATGACTTCTCACGTTCATTTCTTACAATGAAACAATAAATTAGGATCTCTTTGTCATTCTCTCTACTGCCATTGCCTCTCCTCCCCTCCTTTTCACTTTTCTTTCCCTCCCTCCCTCCCTCCCTCCCTCCCTCCCTCCCTCCCTCCCTCCCTCCCTTCCTTCCTCCCTCCCTTCCTCCTTCCTCCCCCTCCGCCCCCTCCCTCTCTCCCCTCCCTCCCTCCCTCCCTCCCTTCCTTCCTTCTTCCTCCCCCTCCTCCCCCTTCCCCTCCCCTCCCTCCCTCCCTCCCTCCCTCCCTCCCTCCCTCCCTCCCTCCCTCCCTCCCTCCCTTCCTCCTCCTCCTTTTCCACTTCTTCTTCCTCCTCCTCCTCTTCCTCCATCTTGGGGCTTGAACTCAGGGCCTGGGCTGTCCCTGAGGTCTTTTTGTTCACAGCTAGTGCTCTACACTCAGTGCCACTTCTGGTTTGGGGGTGGTTCCTTCCCCTTCTTTGATAGACTTCTATCTGTTCATTCCACTTGTGTCATCCCCAAGAGTATGGGCTAAGAAATTGGGAGTCGGCTTAAATGATCTTTGTGTCCCTTTGATGAGAGGTGTGTAGTGTAAGATTTTCGTTCCCAAAGACGTAACAAGAAAAGAGGATGAAATCGAACTTAGCTGTCTGCCAAGCAGTGTCCAGAGCCCTCCATAGGGCCCCCCTGACATAGTTAACAACCAAAATGCCTCCCTTAGGTTACAGCACTTGATAGACTTATTTTAGTCAGGGTGGGGGGGACATCAGAAAAATAACCTGAGCATCCCCATAAGCTTTTTATCTCCCCTGGAATCCTCTGCGGGGAATTTAACTAGACAGCTACCACATTGCGTGGACTTAGGTTTTCAGAGAGAGAAAATCCTGGCCAATTTAGATGTGTCAGCTCAGATATATACTTTAAAAAGAAATAAAAAAGAACCCCACCATTCTCAGTGGGAAGGTGACATTTGCCTTCCTCGTCCCAGAAAATAGCTTAATTTTTGCACGATCATATCCCCATAATACTGCTGAAATAAATGAGCTAAAGTGGCATTGACTATTTACAAGGATTAAAAATTACCCGTTCTGGGAAACATCTTTTGGGTTATTTATATGCACATTTCAACTTTGCTGGGATTTCTCTCTCTCTCTCTCTCGTTTTTCTTCTGCCTAGCAGCCGATAGAGCTGGCAGTTCTTCTGGTGATATACAATTATTGTTCCTACAAACCTTGTTTACTAGGAGCCATAGATCTTCTGAGCCCCAGCGCGGTCTCCAGCCCCCGCCCGCGTGTTCCCGTGGTCGGGGTGACCTTTGACTCGGTGTTTGGCTTTGGGAGGCTGAGTGCCAACTGCCACCTCGAAGTGGCTGCTGAATGGTCTTGGACAATGTCTGGCCCAACCCCTAGATAAAACAACCACAAATAATAATGATGTACTCTATTGAGGTTTGGGTTCCCAGAACAAAATAATAAGACTGCGCTACCTATTTTGTTTATGGAGAGTGCTTTGGGTGAGATTCTAATGATAGGTCTAATGCCCCAACTTTACATCAGCATGGGCAGAAGAGGAAACATTGGAAAGTAAACCCCCAGCTGGTGGAAAGACCTTCAGAGAAAACAGATGGGTTCCATTTAATTTCAGAATGGGTATATCACAGGACTGAAGAAGCAGCCAGTTACGGGAGGGGCAGTGTCTGTCTTGTTTTCCTGCATTCTCACTCCATTCCGTCTTGCAAAGAGGCATGATTCTTTTTTTGTCTTTGCATACTTCTATAACCATTTATTTACTTTTGTTGTTGGTGGTGGTGGTCATGGGGCTTGAACTTAGGGCCCATCTGTTGTCCCTGGGCTCTTTTGCTCAAGGGTAGCACTCTATGACGTTGAGCCACAGCGCCACTTCCAGGGTCCTGGTGGTTCACTGGAGGTGAGAGTCTCATGGACTTTCCTGACTGGCTGGCTTTGAACTGCGATCCTCAGCTCTCAGCCTCCTGAGTGGTTAGAATGACAGGTGTGGGCCATCAGCACCTGGCTCTATGACCATTCTTATTCTCATTTCATCCTGTTGGATTCTTTTCCAAGTTCTACACAGGAGGGAATGTATGTCTGCTGGTAGTATTGCAAGGCTGGTGATAGAGCTCAATGATAGAGTGCTTGCCTAGCACATGCCATGGTCCTGGGTTCAATACCCAGCACTGTAAAACAAATGAACAGAGATGGCACTGTTATTTCATGCTGAAATGTTGACACAACCCATGCTAGGTGAATGAGACAGACTAAAACCAACCCACATAATAGACACAGAAACCGCATCAACATGGGGAACGATTTGACTCCCGGATCCTTTCTAGCTATGAAGAATGGAAACACTGATCCATGCACACGTGAAATATTCTTAAATTTTACCTACCTATATTACAACCCCAGCTGATTTCCTTCCTGCCTGCCAGCTTGCGGCGAAAGGAGAATTTAAGGAGGACCTAAGGCTTGAAAAAGACTCGATATCTTGGACTGAAGGGGTGGCTCAAGTGGTAGAGTGCATACCAGGAACGTGAGAAGCGGAGTTCAAACTCTAGTAGTACTGAGAGAAAGAGACACACCCCCACACAGAGACAGAGACAGAGAATCTGATAAACAGAGGAGAGAGAGAAAACCAGTATCGCCTAGTAGGCTTGGTTCCCCTACATAAGAGCAACAAAGGGGCCAAGAGTGGCTTCTCTGTGTCCCACTGAGGCCTCTGGTTCCCTTACTTACCTTACCATGCGTTGTGGAGGAAGATGCCGCCGTCCTGCCTGCCTGGGGCATGCCCAGGGCCCCTTTCTGGTAAGCATGGAGCCACCTTACCTGGGAGGTTGGATCGTACCTTCCCCCAAATTAGTCAACAGCCATGGGTGGCCAGGGAAGAAGTAGGGATGTGGGATAATGACATTGATGTCATTGTTGCTCCACAGCACCCCCATCAGGTCAATCTGAAACTTGCCTCGAACTGAGACCACAGTCTGTGTCTCTTAGCTGGTTTTTCCCTCCTGACCTCTCTCTCCATTCTTTCCTGCACTTGACTTGCTCAAGACTCGCGTCTCAGGGCTTTGCATGTAGGGAATCTGACGTACGCTGTGGGTAACTCGCTATGTTCAGCCATACGACAGTAGACCTGCCAGGGTGGCTTTGCTTTGCAAACTTTGCCTACCTTTCCGGGCCTCTTCTTCATTCTGTTCTCAGTGAACTCGGCTGGACAGTCCTCTTTGGCCACCACCAAGGTCTCATAGGTTTAGGCCTGTGTTGGTGTCAGGACAGAGTTCTGAGTAGGAAACGTTGAATATAAAGAATGTCTGGGTTTCGGTGACACTGGAGTGGGGGGGAGGGCCTGTCCAGGGAGGAGCCAAGAAAAGAGAAGCATACAGGAACAGTAGATAAAAGAAGATGGAGACTAAAAGAAAGAGGCCCCTAGGGCTGAGATGCAGACACTGTTGGGGGTGGGGGTCATAACTGTGCCTCAGTGGGAGGCAAAGGAGTCCCTGGGGGTGGTATACTTGTGAAACTGGCCACAAGAGTACCACCAACGACGTTAAGCCACGCTTCATAGTGAAGTGACTCACCTGCACTGGAGAACCACTCCAGGAGGATTCTGGGAGAAGTAGCCGGTCCGCAGGAGGTACGGTGTGCTGTGCCGTGTATAAGCCAGGGGAATTCTGGGAGAACCACCCACATTGCAGAATAGTGCCGGTTACCGGACATAGAAAAGCCCCGTACCACTGTACCGTAAGAGCTTGGCTGTATAGACATCGCTGTGCTATAGAAGCTGGAGGCCGGAGCAGCCAACCCAAGCGCAGGGGTGGGGTGACCGGGGCTTACTCTGAGAGCACTCCAGAATCAAGAGGCAATGCTTCAGCAATGTCTCTCCCACATCCCCCTGTGGGTGAAAATTGATTCCCAGTTGGCAAAGGGCCTGGATCCGTTTTTATGAAGCAAATAATGAAGGGTGATGTTAGAGCTGGGAGATCAGAAATTGATAGCCAATGCAGTGTCTTACTGCCTCACATAATTCACCAGTAGGAACCATTAAGGGGACACTGTGACACGTGTGTGGAAGAATTGCAAAAGAGGGGGACACAGGATGAATGTTGTTACTTTTGTGGTTGGGGGAGGGACTTGAACCAGAGCCTGGGTGCTGTCCTTGAGCTTTTATGCTCAGGGCTAGTGCTCTACCACGTGAGCCACAGCACCACTTCTGGCTTAAAAAGAAATTTTTTTTTTTTTTGGTAGTTACTTGGAAATAAGAGTCTCATAAACTTTCTTGCCCAGGCTTGCCTCGAACCACAATCCTCAGATCTCAGCCTCCTGAGTAGCGAGGGTCACAGGCGTGAGCCACTGGCACCTGCTTCTTCAGGCTTTTGAGCTAGAAGTTCAGTGCTAGGGCACAGATGTTTGCAGTGCCCAAGGCCTTCTGCCACGGGTCAACCCACAGAAGCCTTGAGCGCCCGGATGTCCTTCAGCCGCGGGCCACACTCTGGATTTCCACGAAGATGACTTTTCTAAGGTGACGTTTCAAGTGGACGGATGAGACACTCATCTTAGTCATTTGTGCAATAGTGCGGAGACCAGCGGACTTATTCTGTAGCTGCATCATTCCGCAGCGCTCCTGTTCCTGCCTCAATTGCTGTGTGCCTAGGAGGCAGTTACCTCAAGAAGTCTCAGAGTGTCACCGAGCTTACAGTTCTGTGTATCGGAATGTCATCTTCTCAGGTGGATGAGTGCGGGACCCGTGCGTGGGTCTCCATTTCTCTTCCCTTTCCCTCCCTATGTACCTCTGAGTGTCTCAGAGTGTAAGTATAGAAGGAAAAGACTGGCAATGTATAGAGGAAAATGTTAAACTGACGTGATTCCAGGAAGTAGAGTTAGGATGATTTCAATTTCCATCTGTATACTTTACCCAGTCTTCCAAATGTTGCACAATCTGGATGCGGCATAATTGCGATGGGGGAAGAAAAATAGAGTAGAACTTATTTGGAAGTAATAATCACCTCACCATGTTATACAGCATATATTCAAGTTAAGACTCATGAAGAAATAAAAGGCCTTCGTCATCCACGCTTGCTTGGTGGAGTGAGAATGGGAAATTTGCTACAGGCTATGGGTATGTGCTCTTTCTGGATCTTCTCATCTGGTCTACTGGAAAGATAGGACTACAGGTGTGAGACCCTGGTCGGTGCCCGGCTACATGTCTTTTTTTATTTGAGAGATGAAGCAGAGAATTTGGTGAAAATTTTAAGGTGTGTGGTAAATGGCATTTCATCGTAAACCACAGAGCAATGCGGTGTACCCATTTAAGCTATGCTACATGTTCCAATAATATCATGTCATCTACCGTACCCCAAACTGGTTTGTGTGAGTGTACCCTGTTTTTACGTAGTGACAGCATGTATGGCACATAACTATACATGATAACGCCGCAACCTCTTTCAGCTTTGTCTTCACCAAGCTGTGACCCCAGAACCATGTGGGGAGCTAGAAGCGAATTGAATTTATTTTTAATGTAATCAATTAATTTTGTGCCAGTCCTGGGGTTTGCACTCAGGTCCTGGGCACGGTTGCACTCTCCCACTTGAGACACCGCTCCAAGTCCAGCTTTTTAAAGGTATTTCCTTGGAGATGAGAGTCTCACTGCTTTCTGGCCCTGCGCTGGTATTGAACTATGGTCCTCAGATCATCAGCGATGTCTTTATGTATGAAGCAGGAATTTTGGAAATAAAATTTGGAAGTAAAGGTCTCCATGACTGAAACCCACATTTCATTCAGAATTTCAAGAAAGGCAGCTAAGGACCCAACGGGCACCATTGTGAACACCCCAGAGCCTCCCCAAACCCTAAATTAGCTCCCCTCTTCAGATGCAAATATGGCTGCAAGTATGGCTCTGCCACGGGAGTCCAGGGCACCGGATTCTGGGCGAGTGTACTGTAATTCCATCCAGGGAAGGGGAAAGAAATCTGGTCTTGGCATTTAATGCCTTTGTTGTTTGTGGGTGTCTGGGTACCCTCGTCTCCTAGGTAACCATTCAGAATTGAGATAATCCAAATGGGAGGCTTCTTGTCACAGCCCTTAGATTCTTGTAGAGATTAGGCTGGCATTGTTATCTGCTTAGGAGGGTTTTGTGGTATTGTGTTGCCCAAAAAGGCTAAGGACGGGGAACCCATCTTGTCTTTGACCCCTTCCGTACTCCACACTGTCCTTTCTTTTCATCAGTGGACTTAGAACTTTTTTGTGTGTGTGTATGCCAGTAGTGGGAATTGAACTCAGGTCCTGGGTGAAGTCCTTTAGCTTTTTCTGCACAAGGCTAGCACTCTACCGCTAGAGCCACAGCTCTACTTCCATCTTTTTTTTTTGGTGGTTCATTGGAGACAAGAGTCTCACAGACTTCTCCTACCCCAGCTGGCTGGCTGGCTTTTGATTTCCTTCCTCAGATCTCAGCCTCCTGAGGAGCTTGGATTATAGGCATGAGCCACTGGGCACCCGGACAGTTTGCACAAGATTTTATCCAGTAGGAAGCAGAGGAGTTGCTGTGCTAATTACACATTTACTGATACCACTATCTCCACCTCTGTTTGACTGTCTTTGCTGGCGAATTCAACATTGTTGGGGCTAGCCCAAGCATTGCCAGCTAGGGAACTCTATTGACCAGTCCTGACTTGGTGCCCTAGCTTGAAAAATGTCTATCATACTGTATCCAAACATCGGATTGCTTTTTGTGAACAGGGGCAGTCTGCAGATGTGGGAGGCAAGGACAAATCCATTAAATGCAGCTGCCATTGCTCCATCTTGTAGGTTTTGGCATAGTAGGAGTGGATGTTTTTCTCTCTCTGCCTGGGAAGCCAGTGTGCATTCTAATTGTGCGGCAGACCTGATTTGTAGAGACATCAAAGCTGTTGTGTGCACACTCAGACACAGATATTGACTTCAAGTATTGAGTCTGGGTTGTTCAGATGTGACCTTCTTCGAGTATATGTTAAGAGCGTCTACGTTTTTGTCAAGAGTTCTCAGACAAGTTGTTTCATGAGATGTCTTACTTTAACAGTTATGGGATTGAGGGGAAGCCTTCATGACACTCCTGGCAGGCTGTACCATTCATGTAAATGGAGGAAACCTGACCGATTTTGTCTCTGTCCTGTGGCCCGCCTCAGGATAAGGTTGACAAACAGGCTCAACTTTTATCAGAACAGCATTGCAGCCAATCAGCAAGGCTGGCTCTTAGAGCACACGGAGAAGCCCCGGCTGGCCCCTTTCATCCTACCTTGTGGTAATAAGATCCTATGGCAATTCCTCATCTGCAGTCACAGTCTTTATAATGACGGCTCCGGCCTCTTCCCGGCTGGGCCTGTGAATACTGGTCGCAGTCCTTGTGAATCTTTTTCATGACCTTTAAACTCCCTCCTGCAGCGAATGGTTTGTTTTTCACTGACACATTTTGCTTTTCTCTTTCTGGACTCCACCAGTAGTGGAATATTATGAATTAAAGTCTGTCTCCAGTGCATCTTTTGCAAATGCAATCTCCTTGTCTTTGAAACTGATTCCTAGCTCTTCATCTTACAAGAAGACTCTGTTGAGTGCCCAGCACAGCCCAAAGCTCCACCATCTTTCAGAGGATGTGTATTGTTAGGAAACTGAGTCACAAGGGTGTTAGAATACAGAAAGAGCAGAAAACAATCTCAACAGACCAGATCAACTTTCCTGGAGAGTGGACAAGGGAGGCCTCAGTGACCTGAGGAGAAGCAGGAGACAGGAGGCGTGGCCCACACACAATGGCACAGGGGTGGAAGGGCCATGGTTAAGGGGCAAGGTCCCAGGGAGCTTGAGGGTTCAAAGAGGCTCTAGAGTTTGTGGTACAAGTCTAGCAGGTCGGGGGAATCTATTAAATCCAGTGCCTCATCTGCTTCCAGGAATTCAGGTGCCTGTCACCTGGGAGAGGGGAAGCAGCGTTGAAGATTTGTTTTAATTAGGGATTTAAAAATTTTTATTCTATTTTTGTCAGTTCTTGGGCTTGAACTCTGGACCTGGGCGCTGTCTCTGAGTTTTTTCACTCAAGGCCAGTGCTCTAACACTTTGAGCCACAGCACCCCTTCTGGTTTTCTGGTGGTTCATTGGAGCTAAGAGTCACATGGACTTTCCTGCCCAAGCTGGCTTTGAACCACCATCCTCAGATCTCAGCCTGCTGAGTAGCTAGGATGACAGGCATGAGCCACTGGTGCCCAGTTTTTGAAACTAGGGAATTCTAGTTGCTGCAGTAAATAGACACCAAAGTGTACAATGGCTCCAACAACAAAAATTGTTTTCTACTGAAGTGACACAGGATTTTCCCCCTCATTGGCTGGCTAGAAGCCAGTCTTGGGTCGTGTTTCCACTGAATGAATGGATTCCTCAGGGCTCCCAGACCTGGATATGGACATAATTGCAGGCTAAGATTCTTCATTGAGTATACAATTGTAACCACTATGATTTTCCCCCCCATAAAATATGAGAAAACTATCATCTTTGTTCATAGATAGGAAAAATGAAGGTCAGATCCAATTTAAGCCAGGGCTTCCGTTTTGCATTGAGTGGAATAGATTAGGTATGTGTGTGCATGCACACATGTGTATGTGGGTACATGCCTGTGTACAGAGGAGTGGAAGGACCAGGTACACATTGACTAGAAGAATAGAAAGCTGAGAAGACAGTTGGGGGCTGGCGTGCGAAGGATCTAAATGTTACACTGAGACATTTACAACTGAGCAATCACGGTTTTTGAATGTGTTATAAAAGCTCCCTAGAGAAACTATTGCATTTGAAGGATGGAGACCATTAGTTTTATACATATACATATATGTATATGTATATATACATATGAGGAGCGCCTGTGTTGGTATTTGTGCTTGAACTCAGGACCTCGTGTTCTTTTTTTTTAAATAATTACTTATTTGTTGTCAAAGTGATGTACAGAGGGGTTACAGTTTCATACGTAAGGCAATGGGTACACTTCTTGTACAATTTGTTACCTCCTCTCTCATATCCCACCTCTCCCCTCCCCCTTTCCCCTCTCCTCCCCCTATGAGTTGTTCAGTTGGTTTACACCAAACAGTTTTGCAAGTATTGCTTTTGGAGTCATTTGTCTTTTTATCCTTTGTCTCTCAATTTTGATGTTCTCTTTCCTTTCCCTAGTTCTAATACCAGTATATACAGTATCCAGGGTACTCAGATGAGATACAGTGATAGCATGGGGACAACCACAGGAAGGGGATACAAGAGGATCATCAACAATAGAAGCTATGGTTTCACATGGCATGTTGAAAGTAATTACAACAGCAATAGAACACTCGTTTCCATAACATGGAGTTCATTTCACTTAGCATCATCTTATGTGTTCATAAGGGTATAGCTATTGGACTGTTGTGATCCTCTGCTGTGACTGGTCTAAACCTGTGCTAATTATTCCCTATGAGGGAAACCATAGAGTCCATGTTTCTTTGGGTCTAGCTCACTTCACTTAAGGACCTCATGTTCTTGCTTAACTTTTCCTCTCCATGCTGGTGGTCTACCACTTGAACCTCAGCTTCACTTAGAGGTGTTTTTTGTTTGTTTGTTTGTTTGTTTTGTTAGTTAAATGGGGAGAAGAGGCTCATGAACTTTTCTGCCTAGACTGACTTTGAACTGTGGGCCTCAGATTTTGCCTCTTGCATAGCGAGTGTTACAGTCATAAGCTCTGGAGTCTAGTTCTTAATGTTTTAAGTGACAGTCACCATCCTCTCTCACAGCTTGTATTCAAAGCTGAGGGAGAAGAACAAACTTGGCTAATATCAGCATGTGGGGATGAAATGGTCTGCTTCCATTTAAAAAAAAATTTTAAAAAACCCAGGCACTAGTTTACACCTGTAATCCTACCTGCTCAAAAGGGAGCGATCTGAGGATTGTAGTTTGAAACCAGCCTGATCAGAAAACATCATGAGACTCTTATCTCCATCTATCCACACCAGTGCCGAAAGGGGAGGTGTGTAGTTCAAATGGATAGAACATCAGCTTTGCACAAGAAAGCTAAGAGAGAGTGCCATGCCCTGATTTCAAGTCCCAATACTTGCATAAGAAACATTAGAAAAGATTGTGTGATAATTATTTAACAGAAAGCTTTCCCTCCCTGGAACAATAAATACATCATAACGTCCTTACTGGGAAAGGTGATGTCACTTTCAAAGCATATTAAAACTTTTGAACCAGCAAATTTTCCTCGAATATGGGCCATGTGCAGATTGTGTCTTAATCGAGCCCCCCTATCATTTCTCTAGGAAAGAAACGGAATCTTAATTTGAATTTCAGCACCAAGGGCAGCGCCCAACCACACCGTCTGGCCATCAACGCTGGATGGAGAATAAAGAAGTTACATAATGCATCCTCAATCTATAGCACAAAAAATGAAGGCAGGCCCCAGGAGCTGAGTTCTTTGGGCAGCCAACAGAGAGGACTCATTCTATGGTGCCTGCCTGAGAAATCCGTTCCACTCTGTGAATAATTCATTAGACCTGAGGGAGTGAAATAATCCAACAAAGCACCAAAATCAGGCTAGCTAGAAAGATGTTCAAAAGTTGCATCCTTTGGAACAGTTTTTAAAAGTTCCATAGTGGTGTGAGGGGGGGCGGATAGGGGGGAAGTGAGCTTTACTCCAAGTCTATTTTTCGAGGAAGAGCTAATTTTTCTGTGGATGAGCCAGGTTGAACCGGGTTGCCTTGCTGAGGGGAGCTATCTGTGTGAGGGGTGGAAGGTCAGCAGGGTGGGGCCTGCTTCAGAAAAGTGTGGCCCAGATTACACATCTATCTGCTTGGCCACCTGTGAGGTCCTTGGACTAGGAAAAGAGATTCACGGTGTGGCAGGGTTCTCGGAGGTTTCCTCCCATATGGCATGGATAGGTGTCTATTGCTCTGCATGTGACAAAGTTATTTTTCCTGGTGAGAGCTCCTTCATAGTCTTAAAACGTGCTCCTTCTTAGCTCTCATGGGTCCTTCTTGCGGATGTTTGCATACTGTTCTCTTATTGGTTGCTCCAAGAGTCCCAGTCCCCAGCTTTTCATTTTCATTGGTTCACAGAATCTCAGCACTGGAACCCCCTCATGAACCTTTCTTGGAAGTTGGGGAGAGGGGTGTGTGTGTGTGTGTGTGTGTGTGTGTGTGTGTGTGTGTGTGTGTGTACCAGCGTGAGCTAGCACTGGGGCTTGAACTTAGGGCCTGTGTGCTGTTTTTTAGCTTTTTCACTCAAGGCTAATCCTCTACCACTTGAGCCAGAGCTGTCCTGGCGTTTTTGGTCCTCAACTGGAGATAAGAGCCTCGCAGACTTTTCTGCTCAGGCTGGCTTTTAATGCTTACCCTCACCACTCAGTCTCCTAATGACAGGGCATGGGCTACTCTTGCCAGGCTTGGTAATGTGTTTTTGAATCATCCTGTGTGGGTGAGATCAAGTTTAATCTTGAGAACATTTCCTAGCGCCTTGACAAGTGTGCTTATAATGGAAGTGAGAGGGAAGGAGAGCTGAGGCTGGCAGGAAAGGAGAAGGTAGAGCTCACCCAGACAGATGTGGCCATACGCCAAGGGGTGCTAGCAGCCAGAAACTGCAAGAGGAAAGGCAGGACTCGGCTTCACACACTTTGGACAGAATGTAGTCCTGCAATACCTTTCTGAAGGACTTCTGCTGTCCCAACCTATGATTAGTAGAGGAACAAAAGCTCTGTTACTTCTAGCCACTGAGTTCTGGTAGTTTGCTATGGGTCATATCAGGAGGCTAAGAGACCTTCCTCATTGGTGAATTGGCTTCCAAACATTTAGGCGACCTGTTCCGACTCCAGGCCTCCCTCTTTGCCCATCGATAGCCCTGTGGCTTTAGATTCTGTAAGCCTGCTGTAAGTTCACCTGGAGCACATTTTCTTCCTCTTCAGTGGTGCAGGAGAGGCCGTCCACGGGGGCTAGGCAATGAGCAGCCAGTCTTCGTGGCTGTGGCTGGGTGGTAGTGGAAGAGACTCACCGAGAGAGGTTCGGTGTCTTGGCAAGCACCCTGCAATCTCCAGGTGCGCGGCGCCATCATTGTGTGGTAACCACGCTTGAGGTTCATTAGCCTTGTTGTTCTAATTCTGCGAGCAACTCTCTTTCCTGAGCCTTTTCTTCTCGGGACAATCAGCGGGCAAAGGCCCACAAGCACCTGTGGAGTCACCCACCAGCTTCCTCAGAGCCTTCCCAGCCTGCTGGATTTGGCGGTGCAGCTGGACTCTTATTCTCTCATTGTTATTACTTTTCCCCCCTCTCTTCTCTTCTATTCTGGGATGCATTATCTTTAGAAAATGCCAAGATAAATGGGGACTCTTTTGCAAATGCCACTGAGGGCTCAATTGATTGCATCCTGTGCTGACCTTTGTGGAGAACGGAGGCACCAGCAGAGAATGGGCATCATCCTTGGGTTTCCATGAGCCTCCTTCCCCCTCCTCCTTCCCCTCTCCTCCTTCCCCTCTCACACCGTCAGTTTGGAGAAATTTTGAAAGGAAGTTGAGCAACATGAAAGAGATTTTATTCTGCCATGCAAATGATTTTTCCAGGTTTTGTAATGCTCACCTGATCACTCTAGAAACCAAAGAGGAGCTCTCTCTCTCTCTCTCTCTCTCTCTCTCTCTCTCTCTCTTCCTTCTCCTTTTCTCTCCTCCTTTTTTGTTTCTTCTTCTACAGTATTAAGGCCCATCTTTATAAATATCAGTGTAAAAGATAGCATTAAGAGTGAATGACATTGGGTGCTGGTGGTTCATGCCTGTGATCCTATCTACGTAGGAGGCTGAGATCTGAGGAGCATGGTTTGAAGCCAGCCCAGATAAGAAAGTCCATGTGATGCTTATTTCCAATGACCCACCAGAAAACCTGAAGTGGTGCTGTGGCTCAAAGTGGTAGAGCTTGAGCAAAAGAACTCAGGGACAGCTCCCAGGCCATAAGCTCAAGCCCCAGGGCTGACAGAAATGAAAAAACAAAACAAAACATGGAGCAAGCCTTTAGAATGAGTGAGCAGTCCTGGCTGTGTTTTGGCCTGCACAAGCTCCTCAGGCCATCCTTGCCAATTACTGCAATGAAATCTTCTCTGACGCTGAAAACACATGTAAGATTCTATTTTTCCAGCACTCTTAGTGATTCTGGATATATACTGCTGGATTTCCTTGTTTGGTTATGACTTTTTTTTTGTCAGCTGTGGGACTTGAACCCAGGGCCTGGGCTCTGCCCCTGAGCTTCTTTGTGCTCCAGGCTAGCAATCTACCACTTTAAGCCACATCTCCACTTCTGCTTTACTGGTGATTTTTAATTGGACATAAGAGTCTCATGGGGACTTTTCTGCCATTGCTGCCTTCCAATCTTGATCCTCAGGTCTCAGCCTCCTGAGTAGCTAGGATCACAGGCATGAGTGACTAGTGCCCTGCTTGGTTGTGACTTTTATGTGCAAACTTGACTCAGCTACGGGGTGCCCAGAGAGTCTACATGTGCCTGTGAGGGTTTGTTGTAGTTTGGATCTTAGCGTTCCCAAAGACCTATGTGTTAATAGCTTGATTTTCAGCCCAAGGCAGTATTGGGAGGTGGTGGAGAACTTATGAGGTCTTCTGTGAGCGCACGGTAGCACTGGGGACGTGTTCACAGCAGGGTTTGCGGGAGCCTCACCTCTTCTGCTCCATCCTTCTGGCCATGCGGGGGACAGGTTTTTCACTTCCTGCCACCGTGGTACACGGTGTGCTACTTCATTTCAGACTGCAAAGCTGGGCCCACCAGTCACAGGCTGAACCTACCACAGCAGCGCGTGAGCCACAGTAAATAACCCTTTTTTTTTTTCTCTTTATCAGCTGAAACGTCAGGTTATTTGTCACAGGAATGGAAAATTGACTCACACAGCGCGAGTCACACAAATTGCCCTCCTTAGTGTGAGTGAGTTGGGCCTCTTCCTGTCAGTGCAAAGCCAGGTCCTCTCCCAGCCAGCACCGTCAGCTCTCCTGGCTCTGCAGCTTTGCCACCTCCCCCCCCCCCACAGATCACGTGATTCACCAGCCAGCATAGCTGTGTGATCCACACTCTACCACACAGCTTTCTCTGTGGACAGGAATAGTTCTGTCAGTGGAAAATGGGGTTGGAGGTTTGTGTGAATGTGTGACCACTTATTTATTGTTTTACTCCATTTGTGTTGCTGTAACAAGAGACCAGAGTCTGAGTAGTGCACAAACAAATGTGGTTCTTACAGGTCTGGAGGATGGGAATCTTCTTTATCAGAAAGCCAGCACCTGCAAGTGCACTCATGTCCTCCTCAATACTTGGGAGTCCCTGATGTAACTAGCACAACACTTATAAAGGCAAAAACCACATCAGGGCAGATGTCACTTAGTCTGGGGCGCTAGCAAAGTGTGTTCCACCAGCAAAGCAAGATATCTAGGAGGAACAACCAGGGGCTATCAAGGGACAGTTATGTGAGGGGAACGATTGGGACAAACAAGGGCAAGTATTCTCTTGTGTGAAACTTTCCTGGAGCTAAGCAACCCGTGACACTGCTGCCGTTCAAAGAATATCACCTCAGTAGTGTTTCGCAGCCCATAACACAGATGAAGTTCAAAGAAAATCCTGTGTCACCCTTGGAGCTCTGGGACCTGCGTGAAAATTCCCCCATCATCTACTAAGATGCCAAGATGGCGGCGAAGACAAGATGGCGTTACTTAGATGCGGTACCCATATTTTATTATGAGCATGAGGCCAGCCACCGAGAAGGGCCTTGGAGTTGCCTTACACCATGGTGCATGGTTTCACATCAAGAGAAAGGAAGTGCATGAGATGGGGAGAAAATGGGCGCAGCTTCCGTTCACAAGGGCAGAGCTCTGGAACTTCTTACTTCTCAAAGGTCCCACATTTACTACTGTTGCAGTGACGATGAAATCTCAGCATAAGCCTTGGATATTTAAGGCCTGGTACAAGCTTCTCATAGTATTGCTAGGCTTGCAAAACAGACCCTCTCAGCTTTTGTCTGTACTGCAGAAAACCTCATTTCTATAGATGGAAAGAATGTACTTCAACCACAAGGCACTGGTGGCTCACGCTTGGAATCCTTGCTACTCAGGAGGCTGAGATGTGAAGATCGTGATTTAAAGCCAGCCCTGGCAGGAAAGTCTGAGACTCTTGTCCCCAATTAATCACACACACACACACACACACACACACACACACACACACACAGAAACAAAGCAAGAAGAACAACGACAAAACAAGCCAGATGTGAAGTTGTGGTTCAAATGGTACATCACTAGCCTTGAGCATAAAAACGCTAAAGGACAGTGCCTAGGCCTCTAGTTCAAGCCCAATATTTGGCACACACAACACAATAGGTATAGAAGCAGTAGAGAAACTACATGAGCCATACACAGACAGACTATTGAAGTTGAAGTTGCTGAAGGAATTGTTCTCTCTCTGTAGGATGTGGCACCCAACATCTCTGGTCCAGGCCCAGCGTCTTTTCATGTATAATGAGGGAATAATCAGCAGCTCTGCTTGAGGCCATTGTTGTCAGCATGAAAAGGGAGCTTGCTGAAATGTCTTTTCATTGAAGACTAGAATCAGGGCTCACATTAGCGACTGTCACATTTAAGGAGGTCTTGTGTTGGATGTGTGTCACCTGATTTGGAAAAGGGGGCCACTGTGAAAGTAGATGAGGTAAATGATTAACATATGTCACGTTGGAGGGGCCAGGTGGGCCCTGGATCAAAATGATGAGTTGTGTGTTTTGTTGTTGTGATATTTAAGTAGTTATACAAAGGAGTTTCAGTTCAGCATGTCTCTGAGTACAAAGCATCTTGATCAATTATTCCATTATTCGTCCCCTTCTCCCCCAACTCCACCCATCTCCTCATTACCTACGTCCATTTTCACATGTTTACATGTAGAGATTAGAGCTACCTCACATACACAGTCATAAATATGTATATAAACATACAGAACCATATGCACATACACACACGTATGTGTGTGAACAGGGGAGGGTCCCACTATAACTAACACCTTTGAACACCTGACTTACAGTTGAAGGAAATGAATACCAGGAAGCTGGCAGGTGAAGTCTGGGGGGTTACGTGGGAATTCAGTCATGAGGTACAGAGAAGCCACATTTTGAGAGGTCGAATTGGGAGTCTTTATTGGAAAGCTGGTGATTGCAGGTGGACTCTTGTCCCAAAGACCTGCAGCCCAGAAAGTAGATTGCACAAAGCTTTAAAAGGGCAAAAACCACATGTTTGGAGTGGGGACCAAGACTTAACAAAAAGCTAACCATATAGGGGAATACCCAAGGAGGAACATTCTCTGCAACAAAGCTTTCCTGGGGCTGAACAGCATGATACATCTGCAATTCAAAGAATGGCCTGTCTCATGGCTAGGCTTTTGGGAATTGAGTGAAAAGCCTCCATCTTCTATTAAGATGCCACAAGATGAAGTTACTCAGACTCTGCATCCTTATCTTGAGAGGAGAGGGGACGCACCATGGTGGGGTGAGTTGATGGGGGGATGAAGGAGAGATTCTTGAGAGAATCTAGTGGCCAGCGTACCTTCTCAGCCAGTGAGCCTCTACCTAGCACTTGGTTAGTTTGGGGCCTTTTGATTTAGAGTTGCTCACTACCCTGAATTAACATCTTAGATATAATGTCCCCCATGGCAAAGATGTGTGAAGGGAGCCTGCTGGTTGGTTACTGGGCTAAGGACCTAGAGAGACTCAACTTCCCAGGGAGCCTGGGTTCTAGGGGAACATTATTTTATTCCATCTCCCTCCATCTTTCTCAACCAATGTTGCTCCTGCTTCCTCTTCCAGCTGAAAACTCTTCTACCAAACGGACTCAACCATTGTCTTGCCTTTGGGACAGTCTGGATTTCCCATGACGTTTCTGCATCCCACATCTCTGTGTACTAGACCTTTGCAACTTTTTGTTTTCTTTTGATTTCTTCATTGCCCAGAAACATATCCATTTGGGGGAATAAGATGAAAATCTGAATATCTGTGATTCTGTTGCAGCTGACCAAGTGGCTCCTGTAGTTCCTTTGAACGTGAATGTATTCCTCTACACAATGTTTGCTTTTTTCCATTATACTGGGTTGAAGCATTGCCCTCTGTGTATGACCCTAATTCAGCCTCCATTCTCTGATAAACCAGGGTTCTCTGAAAAGCAAGCACTGCTGGCTTGCCTGCCACATCGGTGACACCCTGTTGTCAAGTTGTAAGAATATGGCATCACAGTGATGAATTTCACAAAGGCTTGGACTTAATTGGACTTGTCATTGCCCTATCAACAATGCCTGGCTCAGGCCCCCTAGCTGTCTGGCTCTCAGCCTCTCTGTGAATGAGGGCATTCACATGGTTGTTTGGGTTTGTGTGCATAAACTCTACAGCCTATGAGAGTAGGGTGGGTTTCCCTGGACTACATCAGGCTCTCAACCTTAATTCAAAGATCTAAAAGCCAAGGTGTTCCCAAAATGGAATCCTTCTTGAACATCGATACAGTAACCCAAGCAGAAAGTTTCACACAGGATGTCATGAAGTCAAATCACAAATACACTATGGGTTTGTTTGTGTTTTTTTTTTGTATGAAATGACCTTCAGACTCTGATATAAGATGTGTGTGAAACATAATTTTACATTGAGTTTCATCCCTACGATATTTCCTTGTATGTATGCAAGTATCCCCAAATCTGGAAAAATCTGATCCCTGAAGAACTAATGGTCTTAAGCATTCATATTATAAGGATCGTTGGGTTCTGGGGGCTCATACATATAATCCTAGTTACTCAGGAGGCTGAGATCTGAGGATTACAGTTCAAAGCCAGCCCAGGCAGAAAGGTCCTCATAAGACTTATCTCCAATTAACCACTCAAAACCAGCAAGTGATGCTGTAGGGAGCTAGCATTGAGCAAAAGCAGTCAAGGACAGTGCCCAGACCCTGAGTTCAAGCCCTGACACTAATGAAAAATAAGGATTTTTGCTTGCATATGAGTCTGCAAATACTCTCTCTCTCTCTCTCTCTCTCTCTCTCTCTCACACACACACACACACACACACACACACACACACATTTTCTTCTATAATGACAAAGGAGAGTCTGGGGATGAAATCTTTCCCTGGATTACATCATGATCTCAACCTCAACTGCTATCATTGTGTCTATTATTGCAACAGATGTGGGAATCACAACCTTTCCTTGTAAAAGTGATTTCTCATAGGTAAGATTCTGTCTTCATTTTAAATATTCGTCAAGGAAGGGGACACAAGAGTTCCTCTGCTTATGAAATCACAGGTGGTTGATTTGTAAAACCTTCCCACATTGCCTCCCCTCCCCTCCCCTCCCTTCCTCTTCCTTTCTCTCTCCTCCCCTCCCCTCTTCTCACTTCCTCTCCCCTTCCTTTCTTCTTACCCCTTCTTCCCCTTTTGTCTTCAAACCAGAGAGAGCATCACGCTTACTGGGCAGAAACTCTACTGCTAGAGTCACACTCCAGCCCTTTTTTGCTTAAATTATTTTTCAGATATGGTCTTGTATCTTGTGTCCAGTACTGGCTGCCTAACACAGTCCTCCTATATACAGTCTCCTGTATAACCAGGATCCTAAGAATGTGGCACCACTTCCAGATTGTTGATTGACATGGGGTTCTTGCTAAGACTTTATGACCCAGTCTGACCTTGAACCTCCAGCCATCCCATCTCTGCCTTCTCAGTAGGGCTGGGACTACAGGTGGAAGCCACAGTGCCCAGATTAGTCCTCATTCTCTAGCAGGAAACAGTCTCATGCTAGCTCAGGAGGGGAGGCCAGGATCTTCCTATCTCTCCCTACCCTTTCACTAAATGTAGGACTTGCCATCAGCGGCTAGGATCTGTGGAGCAGGTGTTTGGGAATGCAGCCTTTTCCCACTGGCCCCTCCTGGGCTTGCCCAAGGAGGACAGTCCCTGGAGCCCTGTTTTCCGCCTGTCGCTCTGCCTTCTGCCACCAGGATGCAAGCCAGAGAGGACACATGTTCCCCCTGGCTCCATTTCCTCTTCTGCACCAACTCCAGTTGAGACCGGGCTGCTTGTCGGCCTCGGAGGGTGAATTTCTTCTGCCCCTGGTGGGATTTCCTCTCGCAGGGTTCACCTGGCCTTCACGTGTGCCCAACAACCTTGCTGCCGCCTGCAGCAGTTCAACTTGACCTGGATTCCCGCATCCAAGGAACAGCCGCCATATGGTCAGCTTGGCAGGCGTGGAGATGCTTGCATTCAGAAACGCTCCAATTCATCACGCACCGTTCCCAGAAAAGAAAAATCACAGGCTATCAGCTCATACCAAGTGATGACAAATTGTTCTTTCCGAGTCACTGTGGACGCCGTTGCATAAAGCAAGGTTCCCGTTGGCATGTGGTGCTTTTTTTTGTCTTTCCTCCTTCATGTTTGTCATTCAATTTGACAAATATTTATTATACATGTTGCCCAGGATACCAAGAGATTGGTTAGAGAAAGTCTAAGAGTACCTTGGCTACCAGCAAGGGGGAAAAATATGCTCATAAATATCTGGTAAACCCGATGAGCTGTTGTGTCTGTGTTGCACTGGGAGATGAGGAATAATTGGCTCTTTCAGAGGAGAGCTGGTGGGTTTGTTTGTTTATTTATTTGTTTATTTATTCATTTATCTGTGGGCTTGGAAGGCTAGGCTAAGGGGCTGAGGGCTGGAACGGATATCTGCTGTTGCTTTCTAATTATCAGGAACATCTGTGGACATCTTTCTTCTATATATTTATCTTCCAGGACAGACACATAGCTTTGTATGTATGTTTTTCTATGTGAAATGGGCGGGGGGTGGGGGGAGCTTTCCAAATTGTAAGAGGCAACTTAAAAGGAGGGTTTAGGCCCCGTGTGGGGGCCTCATATCTGTCATCCTCGCTACTCAGGAGGCTGAGATCTGAGGATCGCTGCTTGAAGCCAGCCCAAGCAGGAAAGTCCCCAAGAGACTCGTATCTCCAATGAGCCACCATAAAATGGGACATTGCTCAAAGTGGTAGAGCATTAGCCTTGAGCAAAACTGCTCAGGGACAGTGCCCAGGCCTGGAACTAAAGCCCCATGACTGACAAAATCTATCTATCTATCTATCTATCTATCTATCTATCTATCTATCTATCTATCTATCTGTCTGTCTGTCTGTCTGTCTGTCTGCCTGCCTGTCTGTCTGTCTATCTAATGGCAAATAAATAAATAGCTTTTTTGTGTGTTTTCTAGTCTTACTTGTACTAGTGTCATTCTTACTACTCTTATTAAGTAGCTTTACAAAGGGGTTACAATTCCATAAGTCAGATTATGAGCACGATGCTCCTTGGCAAGTTACTCCACTCATTCCACCTTTATTCCACATTTCCTTCCCTCCTGTCCTTAACCTCAAGTTACAAGTTCAGTGTTTACATAATGCACATTAAATACAATGACCAGTTTGTTCACCCTCTCTCTGTTCCTGTTCCCCTCTTTGCCCAACCCTCAAACATGTCCTCCACTTCTTGGTATGCTAAACAAACAAACAAACAAACAAATAAGTAGTAAAATGTTTTGTGTAGCTAAAGCCTCAAGTCAACAGCCTCCAGGCCTACTTCCCGCTCATTCCCACCATCTCCCCTTCTACAGCCTCCTCATCCAGTATAGCTGGCCCCAAACCAAGCCGGGAATGGTTCTGCCATGGAGGTGAATAAGACTTATAGATACCATAGAATAACATGTATAGACACCCGTGTGTGGTTAGGGAACAGGAAGAATAAAGCAAACAAAAAAACCCTCACTTCCTGCTCCTTTTCAGTCTTTTCTTGTAGCTTTGGTAAATTATAAAAATTTTACACAGCCATTGTAAGCCATGTACAATGCCGCGGTATATTAACCACACTTAACTTCCCTTCCATCCCCTGTTCCTCTCCACCTGAGGGGACCAACCTCAGTAGATGGGGGGGTACATCCACCCACAGGTCTCTTAAATGCCTTTAACCACAGACCTCTAGGCCTGTGAAATCACTGCCTTTTTGCAAGGGCTTTTGACAGATCTGTGTCCTGTGGCGAGGGTTTTCTTTAATGATGAATGGGAAAATAAATAAGTGTGGCGTTCGTGATGAAGGCCAGCTCAGCTGTGGACGCATGCTGCTCTCAGTGTTTGGAAATTACCACGTTGGGATCATTTTCCTGTAGCATACACATAGTAGAGAGAGGCCAGAGAAAGGAACACGTCCCTTGTTTTAGGCTGTGTGGAGAGGGGAAGAATGTATTTCTGCTGAAATCTGAAGTGCCCTGAAAAGAAATCTCTGTTATTGTCTAGCAGTGATTTTATTTCTTTATGATATTACATTTAACCCCTCTTTCCCTCCCTCCCTCCCTCCCTCCCTCCCTCCCTCCCTCCCTCTCTCCCTCCCTCTCTCTCTCTCTCTCTCTCTCTCTCTCTCTCTCTTCCTGCCAATGGCAATTGTCGGGGTCAGAGGAAGAAGGAAGGATGGACTTGTTTAAAGCAGACATATGCGTTACCTTTCAGAAGCTTCACACAGTCCAAGCCTGGGTCTGCAATGACTGGATTTTTTTTCCATTTCTATAAGGATTACAGTTAAGTTATCACAGGACCCATCCGTTTCTCTTCTGGGTCTATTCCTAAAGGAATGAAACCACCACCTCATAAAATTGAAGGCTGGGTGCTGATGGTTCACACCTATAATCCTAGCTACTCAGGAGGCTGAGATTTGAGGATCATGGTTCAAAGCCAGCCTAGGCAGAAAAGTCCATGAGACTTTTTTAAGATTGGTCCTAGGGCTTGAACTCTGGGCACGGTCCCTGAGATTCTTCTGCTGAGTCACAGCTCTACTTCAAGTTTTCTGGTGGTTAATTGGAAATAGGTATCTAATGGAATTTTCTGCCTGGGCTGGCTTAAATCACAATCCTCAGATCTCAGCCTGTTGAGAAACCAGGATTATAGGCAGAAGAACCAGTGCCTGGCCCCTTTCTCTCTTCTTTATTTTCTGAAACTACAAGGTTCTGCAGCCTCATTTTGCATGAAGCTACTCTAGGACCAGCCATTTCTCCTAGGAAGCCTGGTTCCTTTTAGTGGGGATTGGCGTTAGAAATTAAGATGTTGTGAGGTGTGCTAATTGCTACCCAAAGTATCCGAGCTTTCTAAGTTTCTTCTAGCTGAAAGGAAAGAATACACATCGCTATACTAAGCATTATAAAAGCCTCTATTCACATTTCCACATACGTCTGTATATACAAAATTCAAATTCCGATTGTCCATGGTTTTACATAGCAAAGTGGACTGATATTTGTGTGTCATTTTGCTGTTCTTGCTCACCAAGTCCAGGAGTGTTTTCATGGATTTTTGAAATTGGAAAGTTTTCTATGTAGATAATGATTAGGTCCTTTGAAAATAAAGACAATTGCATTGTTTTACTTTCTCTTTTTCAGCCATATAACTTTATTTTTGTCCTGTTACATTAACTGAAGCCTACAGAAAGGTATTCCACAAGTTCCAAGGGTCACGACTTTGTTCCCCATCTTTTCTGACCAGATTTTTATCTTCCATAAATAGGATATTAGGGGTAGAGTTTTTATATATTCTTTTTATTGTAGTAAAAATTCTTCTCTGTCCTTGTTCTGATGATTGTACAATGAATATTGTTCAATATACTTTTCCTACATCAGACTGAGTATGTTTTTTTCTTGTTTGATCTGTTAATATCAAAATATTTCCTGATAGATTAATGAATGGGTGAACTTGTATTTTAGGGAGTGGGCACTACTTGGTAGTTATGACCTTTAAGCACTCCTGGATTCCATTTGTTGATCTTTTTGAATGATTCTGGTATCTATACTTATAAAAAAAATACAGATATCTTACTTCATTTCCTCATGTTGAATTCATTTTGTTTTAGTTTTTGAATAATGCTTCCTCATAAAATGAATTGGAAATGTTCCCTTGGCTTCTTTTTTCTGGAAGAGCTTGTAGAATATTGGGTTCATTTCCTCTTTTAAGATTTGATAGAATTTGTCAATTTAATAATCTAGGCTTGTTGTTTTTCCTTTGTCCACAGTATCTAGTTACTGATGCAATTTTAAAGATAAATATAGAGCTAGTCAGGTTGTCTATCACTGAGTGAGTGTTGGTACTTAATCTTTTTAAAAAATCAGTTCAGTTCACCAATTTTTCAAATTTGTCTGGATGGAATTGTCGCTGATATACCTTAATTGTCCTTTTAGCATTCTAGGACAAGTGGTGGCTTTTTGTTCAATTGTGATGTTAGCCATTTACTTCTTCTCCCTTTTTTTCCTGGTTGGTTTGACTAAAAGCTTTGCCCATATTTTCAAAGAACCATTTTTTTTGAGTGTGTGTTTTCTCTAGAATTTTTCTGTTTCTACTTCCATTAGTTTGTAGTCTAATTTTTCTCCTTTCTTCAATTCTAATTTTCCCATCTTTCTTTAGCTCCTTAGCATAGGAATCTGTTCTTTTCTAAAACATTCCTTTAATAATGCCAGTTTCCCTTCTAGCACTGTTTCAACCTTAGCTGACAAACATTGCTAAGTTGTATTTTTGTCTTTGTTTTAAGTTTACATTGCTTTTGAATCTCTCTTTAGATTTTTATGGTGACCCATTGGTTATGGCTGCCCTGCATGGCTTAAATTTTGAAGTACCTGGGAACTCTCCACTTACCCTTCTCTTGATTTCTAGTTTGGTTCCAGCACAGTCTGAGAGTGAACTTTGTGTGTTTTTCTGTTTGTGTAAAGACATTAGAGTGCATGTGACAGTACAGAGCAGGATGGCTCTTGGCAAATGCTTCATGAGACGTGGGAGGAAGGCTTGTCTGCTGTGGTTGACTGTATCTGTCAGATAGGCTGAGTTGATGGAGATTATCTTTCAGATCGTTTACATCCTGGCAGACATTCTTCCTGCTGATTAATGATAGTGAGATTAGGTTATTGAAGCCAACTACTACAGAAGATTTTTTTCTAGTTCTCCTTTCCTTTCTCTCAGTTTTCCCTTCATGTATCTTGACACTCTATCTTCACAGATTTCAGACTATTGTACCTTTCTTAGATAAAATAGATCTTTCTTTTAGCATACTGGAATGACCTACTGTATTTATGAGAAAAATCCTTTTTTGGTGACATCTTATTTGTTGAGTATGATAGACCTACACTGGCTTTCTTTTGACTAACATTAGCAGTATGTGTGTTATTTTTTATGTAAGGGATGCTCATAATAAAGCAAAATTGTGGGGGAATGGAGGGCTTTCTCTGCTTCTCTCCTCTGCTGGGTTTTCCCACTGAGAGTATTTTCCTAGGCCAGTGAGTTCTCTGTATCATTGTTTTCAGCTGTGCACGAAATCCCATCAGTGTGCACAGTACAGGGGCTGGGAATATGGCCTAGTGGCAAGAGTGCTTGCCTCCTACACATGAAGTTCTAGGTTCGATTCCCCAGCACCACATATATGGAAAACGGCCAGAAGGGGCGCTGTGGCTCAGGTGGCAGAGTGCTAGCCTTGAGTGGGAAGAAGCCAGGGACAGTGCTCAGGCCCTGAGTCCAAGGCCCAGGACTGGCCAAAAAAAAAAAAATGTGCATAGTACAGTATATTTAATTCTTCTCTGGCCCCAGTCATTTACTTCAGTGTTAATTGAGATTATAGAGGACAGATACCCTTACTCAAAAATTCTCTCATGGCATGTGTACTTTTGAAGATTAATAAGTTTAAATATTTGGAGCAGTTTTACACCTATAGAAAAAATGGATACAAATACAGTTTCTCTGTATCCCTTCTCTCCTGTACACTGTTTTCCTTGGCATTATTTTGTGTTAGAGCCATTTATTTACTAACAGTTGGTGCAGTTTGGTGAGAAGAGTTCATAGTTTATGCTGGGTAGGTGCTTGTGGCTCACACCTGAATCCTACCTAATCAGAAGATAGAGATCTGAGAATTGATTTTTCAAAGCCAGCCTGAAAAGGAAAAGTCTGAGATACTCCTTATCTCCAATTAGCCACCAAGAAGCTGGAAGTGGAGCTGTGGCTTAAGTGGTAGAGAAGCCTTGAGTGAAATAAAGCTAAGGAGTGTGTTTTGAGTTCAAGCTCCAGTATTGGAACAACAACAACAACAACAACAACAACAAGAGTCCAAAGTTTGCAGTAGTGTTTTCTGTGTATGTTGTCCCACAGGCCTTGATTACTGGGCAGTGATATTTGTGCACCATTATTATGGTGTTACAGTGTTGCTTCAGGGGCCCCAGTTTCTTCTGTTATGCACACTCAGCCCTCCTTCAAGAACCAAACTGTTTACTTATCACCATGCTTTGGCCTTTTCCATTTTAATGACCTTGAATCTTTACATTGAAAGTGGTTTCCATAGAGACAGAGTTTAGTTGGGCTGTTTCTTTTGTTGCTGTTCTTTCATTCACTTTGGCGATCACTAATCATTTTGTTCGTCCTCTCCTTTGACAGTTTCTCATTATGTACCCCAGGCTGGCCTCAAATTCACAATGTTCCTGACTTTGCCTTTAGAGTGCTGGAATTATACAGGGGTGCCCCATCATATTCAGTCTGTTAATTGTTGTAGAAGCTTTGCATTGAATGTGATGGTTGATATATATGTATAATATATGTGTTTGGGTATGTCTCTATATGTGGATATGCATATGTGTGTACATCACACATATATAGACCTGTATGTATATGTATACACATATACATTGTGTGCATGTCTCCTTTGCTTTAATTGAGCATTAAATGTGTTTTTGTTTTCAGTGGTTGTCCTAGTGTATACAGTATGTATTTTTCCCTGGTGTACATTCACTGTCAAGTTATACCACTGTCAAGTTATACTCCCTCACTGCTACCTCTTTACAGCTATTAATGATAATAGAACTAAGTGATGTCATTTTCCCTTCACTAATTGATACTCTCCTCAGTTGAGGCAGGATAGAATTTCTGACATATAGGATTTCTGGATGCTGCCACTGTTTCTCATGGTATTACAGAGGTCTGAACTTGGGACCATTCACTTACGAGGCTGGGACTCCACCACGGTGTTACCCCTTCAGTGCTGGTAGTTTATGTCAGAACACCTGGAATTTTCTGGTTCAGGGCCTTGGCTCCGTGAAGCAGAGGTTTTGTCCTTTGGTGATCTCTCAGAATGTACCATCCCTATAGATTTTCAGCCTTAGTATATCATCGTCATCATCATCATCATCATCATCTACAGTTCAATGGTGTTTTAATTCCCATTGTGTGGATAGTCTACCATTAATCATCATACTCACTTTTAGTTGATTTAGTAGTTATTTAACTCTTATCTGCAATTAGCCAGAGAAAGCCAGAAAAGGAGGCGTGCTTCAAGTGACATTACCTCAATGGTAGATTGCCAATCTTGAGCTAAAAAGCAAATTCAGAATTCCTAGCTTCTCCTAATAAAAAAAAAAAATTCCAAGGGAGCGAACAAGGCCTAGAGCTCAAGCCTCAATACCTGCATGAAATTTAAAAAATAATCATTCTTTCTAAGGGCAGTGCATAAATACATGTGGTATTTTTCAATTAATTCTAGTTTTTTTTTAAACTGAAAGTTATTCTATACTTAGCCAGTGGGAAGATAGCATACTTATTTTTAATTCTACTTCCTTGGGAGATACTTTCAATAGTTTTTAATAGGTTATTTTTATTCTACTATAATACAAAGCCATAGGCTTAATTTATACATGCTTGGTCCACATATAGAATGACAACATTTACTCAGGAGTCTCTGGTTCTTTTATTCTGTTAAATTGTGCTTATAGATTGCTATATGGATCATAGGAATATCATTTCTTCTAGACGTGATGTTGTTCCTAGACTTTCAAATGGAATGATCTAGTAAGTAATTGTCTTTAAACAGAAACACATCAGGAATTCGCATTACTCTAATTTGAATTTATGATTGCATGTCATCCACCCAACTTTACCAGTCTGAAGACTATTGCCTTTCGTAGGGGTGAAAAATCCCCGAGCGTGGATTTAGTGGTTTATTTGCTTCATTACACAACACACATAACAACACCAGGAGAACCATAGTAAGTAGAATTTGTTTTGAAATTCTGAAGGGTCTTTTGTGGTACTCCCCCTGAGAAGCAAATTTTGACTCTGAAAAAATAAGGAACATAAATAAGCATTCTGCTCAAGAATGAAGATAATGGCTAAGAATCAAGAAGTGAGAGATAAAGTTAATTGAGTATGTAAGGGAAGGTACAGAGTGACTGAGGGAATCAGGGATGTTTACTCAGAAAGACTTCTTTCTGTTTGCCTGTGGCGATGTGGCAGCCCACAGAGTTCAAGGATGTCACAGGTGTAATTAACATTTGCAACTTTATTTGCAAAGGAATATGTGGCCACCACAGTATGTCATTGGTTCTTATTTGAATTGTGGAAATAAATGTGGTTAATTTCCATGCTGTTGAAAATTTATCCTTAATCTGTCTTCATGTTATTACAGCCAGGACATATTTAAAAAGTAAAAATGAAAGAAATAGAGAAAGGGAACTACCCCTGCTCTGTTAGGGTTTGAAACTAGGCTGCAACTTTTTTATTATTGATTGATCTTCTTCTTTTTCCTCTTCTTCCTCTTTCTTTCTCCTCGTCCTCTTCCTCCTCCTCCTCTGCGCCTCTTCCTCCCCCTCTCCTTCCTCCTCCTCTTTTTCTTCCAGTACTCCAGTACTCAGGGTCTTGAGCTCTTGTTTGGGTTCTTTGTTCAAGTCTGGTACTCTACCACTGAGCCACAACTCCACTTCTGGGGATTAATTGGAGATTAATTGCAGAGTATTTGTCTGCCCTGGGCTGGCTTTGAACTATGATCCTCAGATCTCAGCCTCTTGAGTAGCTAGGATGACAGGTGTAAGCCACTCATGCAAGGCCTTTTGTTAGTCTAATGACAATGGCAATCAACCATCTTGCTTGTCTTTGTTGCTAAAGGCTGGTACTCTACTACTTGAACCATACCTCCCACTTGCAGCTTTTTGCTGGTTCATTGGAGGTAACAGTCTCATGGGCTTTTCTTTCCAGGCCGGCTTAGGGAATCTTAGTCCTCAAATCTCTGCCTCCTGAGTAGCTGGGATTACAGACAGACATGAGCTACCAGTACCCAGATAACCACATCGTCATGGTGGTACAAGACATCCTTTGTGTCCAGAGCTTTGTACCCTGGCATCCCTGGGCTATGCCTGTGAGGTCTCATTGCACTCGCCTCACAGGCATGGAAATGGAGTCTGGAGGAAGACTGAACTGAACCAAGACTCAGTTTTCCTGTGTTCTGGCTCCACGTTAGGGCTACCTAGCGCCAAACTGCCCTATTGCTTCACCTCGGGAGCAAAGCCATTGTTGCAGCTGGGTAAGATGGATGGCCAGTTGCATGCTGTAGTCAGGGGACTGGAGGGAGAAATGAGGTCACCCATGATACAGCCTTGAGCAACATCATAGCCGAAGCCCAGCCCTGTCATCCTTGATGAATTATCACAGGCTGTTGGACTTTCATTAAAAGGAAACTGTGGTGAGGCCCATGGTAGTGAATCAATCTTTCAGAGAGTGACTAAGTGGCTGGTTGTTTTGAATAACAGCTCTGGCCAGGCGGGCGGGGGTGGAAAGAAGGCACCAGAAACTTCTGGGGACAACTCTGGATGTAGTGAGCAAACTTAGTTCATAGCGTCAGCGCCTTAACTCAGGCAGTGCTTGCTGGGGGTTCCCTCCCTCGTGAAACCCTAGAAGAACTTCTCCATTGTCTTGAGAATAAATATGTATGTACACTATGGAAAGCTTTCCCCTCTACCCCCCTCCCCTACTGTTTTTGTAATGCTTCTGTGTTTCCCTGTTTGGTGCCTTCTAATTACATTTCCACTCTAGCTGTAACATTGATCCTCTCTCCAAAACCCAGCTCATTTTAGTACCATTATTTTTCTGTTTACTTTCTACTCAGGGGACATTTTTCCCCCTTAATTGTTCCCAATACATTAAATTAAAAAAGAAAACCTTGTTCTTCCTGTCATAAGGCTTGAACTAGGGACTGGGCATGGTCCCTGAGCTTTTTTTGATCAAGGCTAACACTCTACCACTTTGAGCCATAGCTCCGTGGTGGTTCGTTGGCGATAAAGGTCTCAAGTACTTTCTTGCCCGGGTTGGCTTCAAACCAAGATCCTCATATCTCAGCCTCCTGAGTGGCTAGGATTACAGGCATGAGCCACCAATGTCCAACAAGACATTGACTTTTAATGACAGCTGTCAGGTATATTTGCAAAACATCTTTATTTAATTATATTACTGTTTATATTGAAATTAATCATGAGGATATGTGAAAGGAATTTTGTTTATCTATGGGATATGAAAGAACTGGAATGAAATCATTGATTTCTTCCTCTCTTGTTGGTCATGAGGCTTGAGCTCAGGGCCTGGACAGTGTCTCTGAGCTCTTTCACCCAAGGCTAGGGTTCTACCACTTTGAGCCACAGCTCCACTTCTGGTTTCCTGGTGGTTCATTGGAGATAAGCGTCTCATAGACTTTCCTGCTTGGGCTAGCTTTCAACCACAAGCCTCATCTCAGCCTCCTGAGTAGCTTCGATTACAGGTGTGAGCCACCAGTGCCCAGCATATTACAGATTTTTGTTGGGCCATAAAAGATAATTCAAAGATGGGTAAAGTAATTGCCTTGCAGTATGTTCTACTGAGAGTAGAGCATGATGGAAGTATCCTTGTATGAGAAGCTTTAGGGTCTCCATCCTCCATGAATTTGCACAGAGGACAGCTTGGGACAATGGGGACAATGGGCAGCACTGAATGGCACACCCACTCTTACTTTGTAGTTGAACATCCTTTCACTGAATGACAGCAATTAACAATGAGGTTATTCGTAGCTACACCACAGCACGCTACAGTGATGGCTAGAGACTGACTTCTGGTGCAAGTCAATGGGCCTCCATTTGGTCTATGTCCATGGAGGGTGTCACATGGATACAGCAGCAGGACAGAAAACCAAATTAGAACCCAGCTTCTTTGTTTAAACTTGGATTCCTAAACACTTTGCGTCCTCAGTCTTCTTGGATATCCATCCTGAGGTCAATATGATTGCCCAATTTATGAGTGAGGAAACTGGGACGTTGAGACTCAGTAAAATCACTCACCATAGAGGAGGCGCAATGGCCATTTCCCAATCAGGTCTTTCCTAGCTTGGTGAACCCACCTTCACATTGAACTTCAACATAAGCAGGACAACCCTAGCTGCAAGGGAGGCTGGGATCTAAAGATTGTCCTTTGACATCAGTCCCCCATAGACAAATCAGACAGACTATTATCTCCAATTAAGCAGCAAAAAAGATGGAAGTGGAGGTATGGCTCAAGTGGTTACAGTGCCAGCCTTGAGTGAAAAAGCTTAAGGGGGTGGGAAAGGCCCTGGGTTCAAGAAGAAAACAAAATAGAACACAAACAGACCAAGGCACATTTAGTCATCCATTTGTCATGCTTAGCTCACAGTGACAGTACTAATGTTCTTTTTTCTCAAAGTATTTATGGGCCACGGAATTCCCATGCATTTTCAAGACTGCACTGTCTGCATATGGTTGGCCTGTCTCTGGGACTCACTGAATGGGATTCACTTTTCAGTGTAAGCATTACTTGTTGATGCAGGCCTTTCTGGGCTTCTCATCCTCCACTATTGTGAAACACACACACACACACACACACACACACACACACACACACACACACACACCTCTGCTGGAGGAAATTCATGAGGAAGATGGCCCAGTCCTGGGTGTTTACCAACCTGTCGTGAACAAACAAGAAGAAATAGCAACTTTTTTGTGGGGGGAGGGGTTCACTGAAATTGTGACTTGGAAATGTCTTTCCATTTATTGATACCATTTCTTCCTAGCAATTTGGATGTGTGTGTGTGTGTGTGTGTGTGTGTGTGTGTGTGTGTGTGTGTAAAAGTCTTTTGCCTCATTGATTCAGTTTATAAATATTCTAATTTTTAATATACTTACTTAGTGTTTTTTGTTTTTTTTCTGATGTCAGGGTCTGAATTCAGAGCCTTTTGCTTGCTCACTTGGTTTTTCTACCATTTGAACAACATCTCCAACCCAGAATTTTGTTGAATATTTTTGAGATGGAGTTTCGCAGAACTTTCTTTGTTGGCTTTGACCCATGATTTTCTAGAACTCAGTGTCCTAATAGGGTGACAGTTGTGTGAGCCACTAGTACTGGCTTAAATATTTCATTTGTAAAATCCTATTGTAAATACTATTATTTCCCACTTTCCTTTCTGGATGGTTAATGCTTGAAAACACAACGGGTTTTGCTTTTGGATCCTGCCACTTTTGATACCCTGCTTGGTAGAATTGTCCTGTGAAGTTTTTGACCTTGAGCTTTTATTTGTGTGGAGGTTTCTGAGTTCTGATGCAATTTCCTTGGTGGTGATAGGTCTTTTCACATTTTCTATTTCTTCCTGATTCAACCTTGAAAGATTGTGTATTTCTAGGAAATATTTCATTTCTTCTGAGCTATCCAATATGTTGGTGTACAATTTCTCATGTCTTCTTATTTCTTTTCTTTCAGTAAAGGTTGCAACGCCTTCTTTTCACTCTTAATTTTGTATTTGTTTTCTTGTTTATTTCATAAGCTAGTCAAAAGTCAGTCAGCTTTGTTGATCTTTTTAAAGAACTAATTCTCGATTTTTGTATAATTTATATGTTTTACTCTACTTTCACATCACTGCTCTAAACTTTATCATTTTCTTCTTTTTGATAGCTTTGAGCTTGTTTTTTTCTTCTTCTGGCTACTGAAAGCGTGTATTTCATTGCTGATTTGAGATCTTTATAATGAAAGCATTTAGAGTTCTGGGTTTCCTATGGAGCCTTGCATTGTATAATGTTTGTGGGTTGCATTTTCATTTTTCTATCTAAATATTCTATATTTTCCCCTGTGACTTTTTAAAAATCTTTGACCCATGAGTAGTTTAAGAGGATGCAGCTTTAACTTTGGCATTCCTGTGAAATTTTTCCTTTCCTTTCTACTTTTGACTTCCAGTTTCATCCCATTGCTGAGATTTTTATTTCCCAAATGAATGAGAACAGAAAAGTGAACGTGGCCATGCCTTCATCTTGATATAAAACTGGCCATTAGCCTGCCATGGTAGCACATGCCTATATTGCCAGCCCTTAGGAGGAGAAAGCAGAAAGATAGCAAATTTGAAGCCAACTAGCTATATAGTAAAAACCTGTCTCAAATAAATACATAAATATTCTGCTATGAAATACTATCTTTTCTCCAAATAACAGATTCACTACTTCTAAAGCATGTGACCTGAATTAATGTCTATAAAATCTCAGGTTTCCCACTGTCATGTTCCCTCTAAGTCATCCATTTATAATTTATGGAATCTCCCACCCCTGGGTGGCATTGCACCTTCATTCGTTGGTCATTTGGTTAATTAGATTGTGCTTTGTGCTGATAGCAATCCATTCCAAGGCCTTGTGTATTCTTAGGGCCCCTCCCCAGCACCTGCTTTTCTGTTAGTAGTCCTGTGTCCAGCCCATGAAGGATTATTTGTTTCTATGTCGATTCTGAGCTGTGGCTTTTCTGCCTCTCCTTTCACTTTATCCCTCCTCCTTTTTTTTTTGGATCAGACTCTGAAATTGAACACATTCACACTGACAATGCCTGGTTGTTCTACTTCCAAGTAGAGCAAGTAAATCATCACTTCTAAAATCTAAATACATACTACTCTGGGGGAGAAATTTCATTCCTTTTTATGACATTGAATTTTTCTTCATTGGTCAATTTGTCAGGAATTCATTCAATGGATTACTTTGAAGGCATTGTTAATGTTGTCAGGCTGTTAGTTTAAATATGCTAAATGTTTTGTCGTAAAAATCCAGATTTTTCATGTAGTACCCATTCAACAGATTTTGCTTTTCAATCAGATCATCCCTCAGCATGTGAAAGGATTTGGAATTCTTTGAAGTTCTTTGGCCACTTGCGTTTTAAGCATTGAATTACAGAAAATCAACGTGTATATGTGTATGTGTGTGTGTGCTGGTCCTGGGTGCTATTCCTGAACTTTTGTGCTAGAGACTAGGGCTCTATAACTTGAGCCACAGGTCACTTCTGTGTTTGTTTGTTTGTTTGTTTGTTTGGTTTGGTTTGGTTTTTATAAGAGTTTCATAGACTTTTCTTGCCTGGGATGGCTTTGAACCATGATCCTTAGATCTTAGCCTCCTGAGTAACTGGGATGACAGACATGAGCCACAGGTGCCCAGTAAGATTTCTTTACTCCTCTACCAAAGAGATGATTGTCCTGATTCTTTAGAGTCATCCCTCATTGTTTCCCACTACTTGAGGGAAAGCCAATTTCACCTTGAGCTAGTTCACGGACATCTGCTTGATTCTTTAGGAGTTGTAAAGGTTATGCTGTAGTGGCTCTGCTTGAATGATTTGGAGTGGATGTCATTTATTTGATCCCATGCTTTGATTACAGAGTAGGTAGCAGGTGCTAAGGATGAGGTATGCCCAAAAGACAACAGTGTCCTTGTCCTTGAGGTATGTTAGTTTTCTGCCCTGTCTCTGATCACCACAGTGAAATGACCACTCCTATCTCCAGATCTTTGTCAAGCCCCCAGCCTCCCTTCTCAGCCTTCTGTACCTGTTTAAGACCAACGCCCCTGGGACTGTCTTCTGAGTTCATGTCCCATCTCCTCTGGGAGGTTCCTGAGGGCTCTGTGATGTGATGACCCAGATGTTCCCTTGTCCCCTTATCTGATGAGTTCAATAGTTGCCACATGAAGATCCAGTGTCTGCCCACTTATGCGTGTCTTCCCTTTTTATCTCCTTCCCCTCCACATGAGCAATGTCCCGCAAACAACGTTGGATTTGAAGGCCTTGGAGAAACCTTCCTGGACTTCGATGCCTATACTGGTTTTTCCTATGATGCTCTTCCCTCTCTCTTGTCACGTGTGAGACCCAGATTTTGCTCAGAGAGAATCACAGTTTTCTCCACTCAGATCTTCTCTGATCATCTTCTTAAAAAGACACACGTGGCCAGTAGTGCACCAATAGAGTTCCCCGCACTAGAGACCAGTTTCAAAGCATGATGAAAACATGTAACAGCTCTGAGAGGTCAGATAGCATTTCCAAACACCAACCAAAGCCCCAGTAATCTCTGACAACTTCCATGCTGGTGTATCATTACATGAATGCACAAGCCTGTACTGTCATTTACAGTGATGAGAAATAATAGGTTGTTTATGAACAGAAATGTCCTTTGTCCATTATAGTAAGTTTTATCAGTTTATATTAGATACATAATGTGTGTGTTTAAGCAAACAATAATAAATTGATCTTTAAAATTTTATTTTTGATGAACATCTAGTAAAATACAAGTTTGGGAGTATAGCGGTATGGTAATAAATGTGTACATTGGGTAATTAGTACATTTTGTACTGGTAATTAGTACATCCGAGTAATTAGTCCATTGTCATTCATTTCCCATTTCTTTTCTGTGAACACATTAAAAATTCTCCCTTCTAGCTTTATTAAAAAAAAAAAAAGCTTTATAACACATTAATATTAGCTATAGTCGCTCACCCATGCAAGTGAACACTGGAGCTGACTTGGCCCATCTAACTGTCACATAAGAACCCATCTGCATAGAAAGAAATAATTGAATGTCTTTCCATGTGTGGCCAGGTAGAGCATTCTAGACTGAACGGATAAGAACTGCGTACCAAGTGACTGTTCCCCGCACGGGAAGCCTATCTGTCTTTATACACAGCCAGGTTAATTGTCTCCTGTCCTGACTTGCCTCGCAGATCCCATCTTGTAGTGCCAGCTGTCTGTTACTTAGTCTAGACATTCCATGGGAATCATTTAGATGGATTCTCTGTCTCAAAGCATGGTAGCTATGGGAGCCAGGGCACTTTATACCATAGTTGTTTTTTGTTGTTTTTTTTTCTCATTAGGTTTCTTGTCAGGGTAAAAATAACTAGAGAACCAGAAGTACATATTGAATCCTGGAATTGATGTTAAGTAAACCCCAAGCCCTCCCTTCTCTCTACCTAGGGAGGGATTGTAAAGAGCCATCAGCACCATGGGAACAATGTGGTTATCTACAGCTCTATAAATTCCTAAAGCACAATAATGGTAGGCTCCATCTTCCCAGCTCCATTTTCTTCACGTAAAGGAGATCCTATGATGGTGAATGAAATATGAACACAATGATTAAGCCCTTTACCCCTTTTAAGGATCTGCCAAGTTAGATTTGTCAGAATGAATTCTGTGCCCAGGAATCATCTAGATTGGTCTAAAGGAGGGAAAATTAGGAAATGAGTTCCATTATGGCTGACATGAGATGTGAAACTGACATCTACCAGCTTTAGAAAAAGTGATTTTCAGAGTTTTCTTTTCCTAATACACCTGATTTAATACTAAACATAATTGGAAGCAGTCTGGGGTAAAATGGAAGTTTTAACTGCAAGGAAAAGACTATGATTATGAATTATTCCATGTGGCTGTTTTTTTTTTTGAGTTTTGTTTTTTGTTTTTTTTTGTTTTGTTTTTTTGTTTTTTTACATTTTACCAGGTCCTTTCTTAAAGTGAGGGAGCTGAGGTGATTGTATTCAGGGAGTGGAGATTATTTATCAGGCATTTGATCTTTTTCCATGTGGTCATTAGATGACTCACATTCTGACTGTGTAGAAATGGGTCTAAATCCTTTAAAAGGGTTTTAAAAAATGACAGTTTCCAATTATGTGCTCTTTGGGGGGAAAAATGTCCTAAGTGTATTCCCTAGGGTAGGAAACAGGAATACATTCTAGGTTCTTTCTCTGCGCTCAACATAGCCAACAGGTCCCAATGTCTCAGTTATGCCCCATGAATTCTCCCACATACAGAGCCTCCTCCCCCTGCTCAGACCCTGCCTTGTCATCTCTCTGAAGGCCACTGTGACCAGAGCCTTGGTACTCCGTCCAAAGCCACCTGAATCTCCATCACTCCATTGATTGAAATAGTGCAGTGACTCATTTGCCTCTCCTCTAAGTGTCACAGTTCTCACAATGAAAAGCACCGAGCCTCTGTTCTCATGGCTGTGTGTCAGATGCTTGACTTCTAGATAGGCCTCTACCTGCCTACAAATGGCTGTCGGTTATCCTAACAGCCTCTCAGCTTCTTCCTGGGCAGCCTCTGTTCCTGTGGTTCTCAAGACTCAGGAATTAATACCCTAGGAAGCTTACTCTGTGTCTGTTCCCACACCACTTAGGTTAGTCTTCAAAAACTCTTTCATAGTATTTGCTAAGAATGTTGAATTGAAGCTGGGCAGATAGTGGTTCAAAGCCAGCCTGGGCAGGAATGTACATGAGACTCTTATCTCCAATAAAACTACTCTCCCCCCCCCCAAAAAAAAAGTCTGGACATAGAGTTGTGGCTTATATGAGAGAGTGCTAGCTTTGAACAGAAGGAACTCAGGGATAGTGCCCAGGCTAAGAGTTCAAGCCCCTGCAAAAACAAAACAAAACAACACACACACACACACTCAAAAGAGAATGTTGAATTGAAACCCCTTTTGTACAATTACTTAAGGATACTAATGGGGAAAAAAAAAAGATTTTTGCACCTCCTGCACTAGCTAGCCCACAGACTCTACAAATTGACACCTGTAGGGAATAGTACTTAGGCTTGTTTATAAGTGGCTGGCCTTTCCCTAAGACACCACACTGAAGGAAATGCATGACAGCATTACAACAAAGAAGAGGAGTTGAATCCAGGCATCTGGTGGCTCATATCTATGATCCTAGCTACTCTGGAGGCTGAGATCTGAGGATTGTGGTTCAAAGCCATCCTGGGCAGACAAATCTAGGGGACCCTTTCTCTCCATTTAACAACCAGATGTCAGCACGGGAGCCATGGTTCAAGTGATAAGAGTCCAAGCTGTGAGCTCAAGAGCCAAGCAACTATTTGGGGCCCTGAGTTTCAATCCCAGTATCAGCCTCTTCCTCAAAAAAAAAAGGGGGAGGGGGAGGGAAAAAATCTTCAAATAAAAACTAGCTAGAGTCAGCATACATTCAACAGGAAAAGCATTATGGCCTTCTCATGAAGAAGCAAAGGTAGGGGTATCTCTACAGCATCAGGGTGAGGCCCGGTGAGAGCTTTGAACACACCACTTGCAAGGGCACAGCAAATCTCTACCTAATTACATCGCTCCTACCTACTCTCATCCTGGCTGGTCCGAAGTCCGTGAGCACAAGCACCAAGCCTAGAAAGCCGAGACAGCAACAAGCCCCTAGTACTACAGGACTGCCCCATCGTGTTTGTTGTGGCTCCTCTCTCTTAAAATAGGAAAGATTGCTGAAGAAACGTCTTTTACTTGTAAGGATTGAAGTTTCAGATTTAATGTCAGCTCTTTCCAATCCTCTGCCCTGTGTGTGGAAGGTGCTGGGCTGTCCACCAGACACAGAGCTGCTGAGGAATTGTCTTGCGAGCTCTCGTCTGGTACTATAGACCCCCAAGTGTTTCTTCCTCCACAGGAAGAGTTGAGAGGAATCCATCATCTTTATCTGTGGCTAAGGCATGCGCGCATTTCCTTTTAGAGACACATACACATTTAGTGACACGTGAACTTGGGCTCAGGTGATCTCTTCCATCTTGTCTTTCTCAACCTTTTTCTTAGAGGTGGTGGGTGAAAAAGTTCCTTTCATTTTTGTTTGTGTTAAGTAGGTTTGGAGTTTCTACTTGTTCCTCAGCAGTTCCTGTTGTGTGACTTAAAAAAAAAATCTTGGTTAGGATTGAACCCACTGGCTCTTGCTCTCATGTACAACGGCTGTTCAAGAGCACTTTGGGAAATGTCTTCATTTGTTTCCTCTAGGTTGAGCTTTGTTGTTGATATAACTTCATTACTGTTCACACTTCATGTGCCTCACGCAGATGGGATATGTTCTGAGAGGTTTGCTATTAGGCAGTTCTGGTGTTCTGGGCATCATGGCATGTTCAAACACATATACCAAGGCCGCGATGCAGTCTGTAGATCATCTAATGTCGCTCAAGTGGACAGTGCACAGTGCACAGTGGGTGAATCCACTGATATAAATGCCACCCTCTTCTCTCACACAGACCCAGAAACAGTGCTTCCCCAGCTATCTGGAATCTCTTCCTCTAGTCAAATGACACTTTAAATTTACCCCTGCAGGTAACTGATTTTGTTTTTTCTTAATATCCCATTGATTTTGTTGTTGTTTTGTCAGTCCTGGCTGGGGCTTGAACTCAGGGCCTGGGCACTGTCCTTGGCTTCTTTTTGCTCAAGGCTAGCACTCTACCACTTGAGCCACAGTGCCATATCTAGTTTTTTCTGTGTATGTGGTGCTGAGGAATGGAACCCAGGGCTTCATGCATGCCAGGCAAACATTCTACTGCTAAGCCACATTCCCAGCCCCCTATTAATTTTTTTGCACCCCCCACAATCTTTGTAGAGCTCTTTAGTTTCATCTTTTTGTTTTGTCTTCCTGGAAATGTCCTCCCTTCAGTTTCCCAATACCTATGAAGCATTCCTACTTCCTAAGCTTTGCCTGCTTTGTGATTGTCCATTGAACGTGTCCTCTGGTTTTTCATTCATTTGCTGATTTCTTTTATATTTTGGAGGTTATAAATGTGTTGTTTCCTCCAGGGGATGCTTATTTATTTGTTTATTTTCTCTTATGTTTTCTGGATCTGGCTCCCTCACTTTTGACTGCTCATTTAAAGAGGGAGGTATTAAAAAGTCCACGTGTGCTGGTGGGTGATTTGGTCAGAACACACAGAGAGAGAGAGTGGTTTACAATGAGGTTATTAGGCTGCCTTCTTATATTTTCTTTGAGACCATACATTGCCAGCCTACTTTGTAGGGTTGCATTCCTTGTTGTTATTGCTCTGTGGCTGTCTGGCTAGAAAAGAAGACACAGGTGTTCTGCCTTGGAGGGAGAGTTTGATGGAATGGTAGAACAAGTTGAGCTCCTACCATCTGATGGTTTTAGCCTTAGGAGAGTGGAGGAGGAATAAGACTTTTCCTCCTGCCCTAAAGGCAGCCATCCCTCACACAACTTTGCCAATACCTTTTGTTTCCCATATTTAGATTTTAATTTTGGGGGGGAGGTTTATTAGTGCTTATAAGCTCATTTGTGTTCATCTTCGATTCTTTTGGGATAAGAAGGGAATGAAGCAAGTTTCTACATGTCTGCTTTCATTGTTATGTATTATTACCGGTTTCTTTTTCACTTGGACTTTGCAAGAATAGTTCCCACCTTGTAACTTTATAAAAGGTTTCTCAATGTTTGAGTTCATGCTATAAAATCCATATGGTTTTTCTAGCTTTTTTTGGTCATATTGATTCTGATGGTGTATATTCTGGGAAGAGTCAAGTCAGGAGCATATGACTTAAGTAAGTGACTTCCATCTGGATCGAACTCACAGATAGCATGCTGTTCCATGGTTTGGGAGATCTCTGTCTTCTGTTCAAGCTAGAGTGTCTTACCACCTCAGCTTGCTCTGGCATGGTCACAGGGAAGGTAATTGGGTTTTGAAGGAAGAAGAAAGGGAATGTTTTGTGCAACTCTAACCTAAAGATTAGATCCAGTTCTCACGACTGCTTGTCAGTTAGTCTCACAGGTTTAAATTCATCTTATTTATCCCAGAAGAATTTTACTAAAGAACCTCTCATGTTATTGGCTAAGGGCCTAGCCAACCCACATGTTTTTGTGACACGATGATATTTCAGAACAGCTTTTGAGGTGATGGTATATGGGAAAAGCAACTTTATCTCTTCTGTGCCTGGGAAGTGAAGGTTGTGCTAGTGCAGGAAGGTTGTTTTGGGAGAAGTGACCATGTTGATAAGGTGAAATGTTAAATGAGTCACTGTGAAGTCACTGAGTCTAAAAGCACAAGGGGGGGCGGAGAGCTCTCATTAAATCAGAACTCTCATTAAATCCTTTCCAAAACAGATTCCTCCTGCAATTATTTCATGGTATTTATTGATCACTGAAAGGAAGTAAATCTTCAGAGTATATAGAGCTAACTAGGAAAAGATAAAACAATATTGTGCCATTTTTAAAAAAGACATTTCAACACAATCTAGAGGCTTTCCGTTGACAGTGGCAGAGAAGTTTTCAGTGGCCTAAGAAACTGAGAAGCAAGGGCCTCCAAGATTATTCTTCTTCATAAAATCAAGGAACATGCTGATGAAATGTCAAATCATCATTTTTAAATATGCATATTATATTAATGTGAGTAACATTTACTCAAATAGAATGATCCAATCTTGGTAGGACCACTGAGATTTTGGCATATTAGCTTAACCTAGAACCAATTATCATTCTCCTCTCAATGGCTGTGTGTGTGGCTCAAGGAATAGTGCATGGAATCAGCAAAGGTAAAGACCTAAGTCCAGTCCCAGGGGCAAAACAATAGTAACAACAACAAATAAAACCCCAACAACAAACCAATATAGCAAACCAGTTGATTTATAATGATCAAGTGGAATTGATCATGAAAGGATAAGTCAAGCTTCAGAAAACTTTCATGTAATATTCCATATTCACAGGATAAAAACAAACAGGATCAACTTATCACATACAGAAGACTTTGACAAAATCAAGTATTCTTTTCATCAGAAAACAAAAAACACTCCAACCCACAGAAGACATGTTCTTGTGCTCGATACAGGAAAGCTTCCTCAAGCCAGAAAAGGGAATCTATAGAAAACTCAATGAATGTCCTACTGACTGAAACCCACATTTTACTGGGAATTTCAACTACTGCACATGGCATCTGTTCATGGCAAAACTAGTGAAAGACAGCTTACTGGAAAGAAAGAACTAAAACAACCGTTACTTTACGTGCTCATATTTGTAGAAAACCAAGAGTCCACTAGAGGGGATTAGATATAATGGCTTCAACAAAGGTACAGAATACAAGACAAATATCTTTTAAAAATTATACATTTTCGGTGAACAATCTGAAAATTAAACAGTTCTCTTTAACAACAATAAAAAAGAACAAAATATTTAGGAGTAGATTTTATAAAAATGAATGCAATACTTGCATACCATGGACTGCAAAAGGTGATTGAAAGAAAATTTTTTTTAAATCTGATAAATGAGAAGACAAGTCCTATTCAAGGATCGATAGACTTAACCTTGTTATATTAGCATTGTCCCCAAATCAATCTGTGAATTCCTCACAGCCTTGTTCAATATCCTGTGCTGACCCAATGCAACATTTCCAACAGCTGTTCAGAACACCATGAACAGTCTTGAAAAAGAAGAACAACTAAGTTGGAAGAGTTCCCCTCTACTATTTCTGAATCTACTGCAAAACTCTAGTAATCAAAACAGTGTGGCGCTGGCATGAGTGATTTGTGCATAGTGGCATAGCACTGAGCATCCAGAAGTAAACTTTTACATGGCACCGGTGGCTCATGCCTGTAATCCTAGCTACAAAGCAGACTGAGTTCTGAGGACTGAGGTTTGAAGCCAGCATGGGAGGAAACGTCATGGGAACCTTATCTCCAATTATTCACCAAAACATAGGAAGTAGAAGATGTGCTCAAGCCTGAGAGTGCCGGCTTTGAGAGAGAAAGCTGGGTGACATTACCCAGGCCCCAGTACACACACACACACACACACACACACACACACACACACACACACTCATATTTATGGGCAATTTACTATTGACAGAGGGACAAGAGGAATCAATAAATAAAAGAATTATCTAGCCTCAATCTAGGCTTCCGATTCCTTTGAAACAAGGACAATAGGAGTATTTTTACTTCATGGTATACCATCCTAAGTATTTCAGAGGGGACTTTTCAGCACTTGGCTGAGAATATAATATATAATAAGTAGTCATTTATTACTATTGTGTTATTTTGGGTCTATCAGTTAATATATTCAATTTTTAGATTTGTCACATATGAAGTGAGTGCTATAATAGCTCTGTGTGTGTGTGCGTGTGCATGTGTGTGTGTGTGTGTGTGTGTGTGTGTGCCTATGTTAGGGCTTGAACTCAGGCCCTAACACTCTTGCTTAGAATTTTGTCCTTAGGGCTGGTGATCTCACCAACTCCCACGGATGACTTTGTGCTGGTTAATTGGAAATTAGAGTCTCCCAGACTTTTCTGCCTCAGGCTGGCTTCTAACTTTTACCTTCCAATCTCAGTTTCCTGACGAGCTAACCACCACCACCACAATAAAACCTTTTTCTACACTGGTGACTCACGCTTATAATCCTAACTACTCAAGAGGCTGTGACCTGAGGATCACAGTTCAAAGCCAGCCTGGGGAGGGAAGTCTGTGAGACTCTTACCTCTAATGAACCACCAGAAAACCGGAAGTGGTGCTGTGGCTCAAAGTGGTAGAGTGCTAGACTTGGGCAAAGAGTTCAGAGACAGCGCCCAGGCCCTGAGTTCAAGCCCCACAACCATACCCCTCCTCAAAACAATCTTTCCTTGTTTCAATTTCAATACTTACCCCTTTCGGGAGACTGAGGCATGAGGTGGCAATTGCTTAGTTGCCTCCAGTGAGACTAGGGAATCATTGAATTTCTTAATTTCTCTGTTCTGATTATTTAAATATAGAGAAAAATACGAACATGTCTGCCAAACTGCTAAAATACTTTTCTCATAAGGTTTAGGAATGGGAAATAAGCATTAATTAGCATGTAGTATTCTAAAACTAACAAATAATATGTTAAAAATTGGCTGGGTGGGGTGGGGTGGGGCGGAGAGAAAGCAGGCACCCTGCAAAATAATATTAACTTCACTGCTTCATTTTATCTAGTTCAGCATTTTCTAAACTGCATTTCACAGACGAAAGTTACCAAGACACTTCCATTTAAAAATAATAATAATAAATGTGGAGGAGGGCTGGCCCAGTTCCTCTGTCAAGTCATTTTGGAAATGCTTCTAAAACATATTTTTTTTTTCCTTAAGACACTCACGACTTCAGGATGAAGCTACACAAGTATAATAAATGTGTTGTGCATACTTTTTCAAAAGGCAAAGATGAAAAAGAATAGAACCCTCCCAAGAAGGTTGGTTGTAGCTAACATGGAAAATGAGTTCTCTGCAAGCCCTGGCCATTTCCCAGGGCGCTCATGAAGACGGGTGTGTGGGTCACCTACTAGCTTGTTAGTGATTCCCGCACACAGTTTGTTGCTGCCAGGACAGATGAGGCTCCGGTGTCTCACACAGATGGGTTTTCTTTCCCAGCATAGACCACTCCTTTACCTCCCCGAGTACACTGTGTAGCAGACAGCCGGAGCGCAGGCCTGGAAAAGAGCAAGCTTGTCGACAAAGTGCTAAATAGACTAGCGCTCCGTGGGAACAACCCAGCAGGGTGGGTTTTTTTTTTGTGTGGTTTGTTTTTGTTTTATTCTCCCTAGGTTTCAGGAGATGAGGGAGAAATCTCATGAAGTGTCTCACAGTCTTATTAATTTCCCCAACATACTTGAGATGGATTTTTAATTAAATGCTTATTGAAGTGTAACTGCAGATCAATATGTAGAAGAGAGAAATAAGACAGACAGTGCTAGGCATAGTGGCACATGGCTGTAATCCCAGTGCTCTTCGGCACTTTTCTCTCTGGGCTGGCCTTGAATTGTGATTATCAACAACCTGGGCCTTCCAAATAATTAGGATTGCATGTGTGAGCCATAGAAGCCTTCTTCTGCTTTCCCCCACCTAATTTCCAAAGGATATTTCTTATTTTTGGAATATTAATTCTTCATAGCATCCTGCTATTATTTCAGTGACTCCATCCCTTTTCCTGCTTTTACAATGCTTCTGTTTCCTTTGGTAAGCTTCCTTTCTTTCTATTTGCTTTGGGATTCTTCTTTTGTTGTTGTTGTTGTGGGGCCTGGAACAAAGGGTTTGAGGCTAGCACTCTACCACTTTGAGCCACAGCTCCAATTCTGGTTTTTGAGTAGTTAATTGGAGAGAAGAATTTCTCAGGGACTTTTTCTGCCTGGGCTCGTTTAGAACCTTGATCTTCAGATAAATGTGTACCTGGGCACGGTTGTGTAACATTGTGGAATGTCTTAGGTTCAACTTTGCTGAAGGGAAAAAGATAAAAGAGAAGTAAATTCTCATTTTCCCCCAAATCACCTTAGTGTTTCTTCCTATCTCAATTTGTTTCAGAAGAGCACCACAAGGGCTATTTTTTTCCTGTCTGTGATCTTAAAAAGGTGTTATGGACAGCTCTGATAGAAAACACCCTTTCGTAAGAGTCATTGTATTTTTATTCTTTTATTGTTATTATAAAATTGATGTACAGAGGGATTTCATAAGTCATGTATCAAATAAATGTTTTTTCTCTTCATTTTCTTCTTTTCTTTTATTCTGTCAGTAGTGGGGCTTGAACTCGGGGCTTGGATGCTGTTCCTGAGCTCTTTTGCTCAAGGCTAGTGCTCTACCACTTTGAGCCACAGCGCCACTACTGGTTTACTGGTGGTTCATTGGATATAAGAATCTCATGGGACTTCTCCCTTGCCTGGGCTGGCTTTGAACTTTGATCCTCAGATCTTAGCCTCCTGAGTAGGTAAGATTACAGACGTGAGCCACCAGTGCCCAGCACAAATACATTTCTTTTTGGACAGTACCACGCCTTCCTTCACTGTCTCCCAGTTTTTCCCTCCTGTCTCCACTCTCTGAGTGATATTCAGGAAGGGAAGAGATGTGTCTCTCTCTTCATCTTTCTGGCATGGAATCTCACCTGTAGAACAAGATTTTGAAGGAAGTCTTCTTTCTCTCTGCCTGGCTTGGCCCAGAACTATATGGAGTGATGGTGCCTACCCCCCACCCTGCAATCCAGCCCCCACCTCCAGCATCAGCTGTGGCGGCCAGGCCCATGACAGCCCAACACTCTGGTAGGCTCTGGTCCTGTGCTGGCAAAGCAAACAGCTCCTGCTGTTTTCTGGGGGCAATGAAGAGACTCAACCTATTATTACAAATAGATTATAGAAATGAAATTGCCATTTTTACCCAGTAGCAAAAGAAGCCCATTAGACTGCAGGGTGCATGTCTTCAAGCAAAGACAAAACACTGCATTGCTTAGCACTTAAAAAAAAAAAATGATGTTAGCAAATCTCTCTTCCTGCCTGAAGTCTATTTTCCCAGGTCAACTTTCAGGGCCTTGCCGTTGGAGCCAGATTGCACTGGATGTAATCCAAGGGAAATGGAATTTCCATTCTCTCAGGATTCAATGTTCTTTACTAATTTTATTTAGGTTTTCTTTTGGTTTGTTGTTTCATTTTTTGACCTGTGGTCTTGCTATGCTTTATTGACTAGCCACAAACTTCTGGGCTCCAATCATCCTCCTGTCCTAGCTATTCAGGTAGCTGCATATTCAAATGCACCCAGCCTGCTCCGTTCTTCTGAATGGATACTTCTTCAGCTGCCAGCCCGTGTCAACGGACTGGACTGTCTCCAGTCCAGTGGAGTCCTGGGTGTCCCTCTATCCCTCTGTCATACCCACAGACCCATCCAAGTCCAGAGTCTGCCTTCATGCCTCCTGACTGGGCGTGTGACCCAAGGAGAATATTACTGATGTCAAAGGCAGCAGCTATGGTGCCTTTACCATGATGGCGTTGCCAGAATTCTTCTCCCTCTCTTTTTGGATCTGTAAAGTACACATCTCTCCATTTTCATGGGAGATTGGTACCATAAGACAAAGACCTTAGAGTTCTGATAAACAATTAAATCAAATTAATTAATTTCTAGATGAGGCTACAGAAGCAGGTTGGAGATGGATCCTCCAGGACTGTTGGATACCGAGAACCATGAGAAACCATTGGGAGAGAAGACAGGGGGAGAGGGATCAGATGAAAATTGTATGTCTCATCCTTCTTATTGGGGTCCTCCACGACAGATGCTACAAATGGCAGCCAGAACGGCATACGTACGCTCCCTCCGTGAGGAGCTAGTTCAGCATCCTTGGCGAGCCCCTGCTTTCTCCTTCCTGTCTCAGTCTTGCTACCATAGCAGAAAACCCACGGATTTGATAGCTTGAGAACCAGACGTGATTTTCTCACAGTTGTGGAGACCCAGGGAAATTACAGTGACATCACCGCAATAAAAGATAAAGTAAAAAGAAAAAAACGAATCTTAAAAGCAGCCAGAGGAGGGAAAATGATATTACACAGAGGGAAAAATTGGTCACAATGTGCTGATTTCTCATCGGAGAGAATGCAAATCACAAAATAATGGAATAACATGAAATATGGACAAGGGCAAAGGAAAATAAAAAACATTTTATCAGCAGATAAGTTCTCCGGGGTCGGTATTCTTTAAAAAAAGTAGTGAGATATAAAGTATTTTACAAATAACTAGGGAACTAAATTGTCACTAACAGGCAGACTACAATACAGGAATATTTTTCAAGTTGAAGGCCAATTAATTATAAGAAAATTGGTGTCAACGGAAGGATTGAAGAGCTCAGACATAGGTGGCATCTAGGAAAGTAAACTCATAAGACTTTTCTCATTGAAAATATTTCTTGAAGCTAGGTACCAGTGGCTCATGCCTATAATCCTAGCTTCTCAGGAGACTGAGACCTGAGGATTAGAGTTTAGAGTCAGCCCAGGAAAGTTTATGAAAGTCTTCTCCCTGATTAACCACGGAAGCGCTGAAAGGAGAGGTGTGTCTCAAGTGGCAGTGTGCCAACATTGAACAAGAAAGGATAGTGTCCTAGCCCTGTGAGTTCAAGCCTCAGTACTGGTGCACACATCCAAAAAAAAACAACCAACAACAAATGAATGGAAGTTTAAGACTATGGGAAGCCCACACAGTATAATTCTTTAGGAAGATGAAGTTAAAGCCAAGCAAAACAAATATCAGGAAATGGTTACTTACAAGGCGGGGACATGGGGAGGCGGGGGCATGGGGAGAGGAGTAGAGAATGAATGGGGAAGAGAGTAGAATGCAGGCAAGACTGTATTGTATACATCACAGAATTGAGAAAAATAAGGGATGCGGTAGGTGGGGGGGGCGCGAAGATATTGAAGCCATGACACTGACCAAGATACACTGTATATATACACACTACTTTGCTAAATGGCAAAAGAATTCAGTTCATAACTTAAAAATTAAGGGAAGTGAGGGAAGGGGTGGGGTGGGAGGGGGGGTGAGAATGTTGAAAGTGATCCAGAGACGCCGCATCATTAACGGCTCCGTTGAATGGCAACTTCTTTGTACAACTACCTAAAGACAACTTTTAAAATATTCAACAAAGATCATTGTCGATTTAAAGCAAAAAGTATTAACAATACATGCAAAATTTATAGACTACATATACAAACAATGTTTGTAAGAGCCATCAGGTGGAAGACAAGGGAAGGAAATTGGAAACAGAAGGCTGTAAGCTTTTTTTTAAATCTAAAACAGTATATAAATAGTCTAGTATTCTTTTAGGCTATATATTGACATATGAAGAGATCTATACTGGTTGAGCTTTAAGCTATATATCTGTAATCCCAGGAGTCTGGAGACTGAGGCAGGAAGAGCGCGAGTTTGAGGCCAGCCTGGTTTGAATATAGATCTGTATGATATTCCCTGTGGCCACTATGAAGCACAATTCAGAGAGCTCATTGATAGGTAGTAAAGGTGAATGGAATGGTAGAAAAACATTTGATCAAAAATATTTAAAACCCCAAGAATTCAGAGAACAAAAGACAGATAAAACAATAGAATATAAATACCAAGTTGCCAGGTAAACATATCAAGAAACACATCCATTACAAGTCGACTGAAGGCTACAGTTAAAAGTCCAATTCATCAGTTTTCCAATGGAGGCATTAGGAACCCTATCACAGTGGGAAATATATTGTGTGAATCAGGCAAAGACGGTGGCCAATAAGTGGTGACATTTTTATCTTGCCGGCATTTTTTTTTCCCTTCAGTTGTCCTAAGTGTGTGTTCAAAAACAGGCAGGCTGATGTAAAAATATGCCAATTACCAGCATATTATTTAAATGTCCTCAAATAGATTTTTGAATCTCTCATCCCAAGCGATTTTCAAATGGAAAAATATCTAATTACTACTTTCAAGTCTGCCCCTTCCAGATTGGGCTTTTAGCTCGGGCTCTGCGGCTGACACAGACTAGACTTCGGGGCGGGGGGTGAGTGGGGCTGGGAGCTTTGGTTCTGGGGGCTGGAGTTTCTCAGCCTCCAGGTGTGGGGATGCTCAGCACTGCCTGGGTTCAATGTTGGGGACAGGACAGATGTCTCTATGAGAAGATAGCCCATATGTTTTATTTTATTTATTGAGTTTTTTTGGTCAGTCATGGGGCTTGAACTCTGGGCCTGGGTGCTATCCCTGAGCTCTTCAGCTCAAGGCTTAGTGCTCTACCACTTTGAGCCACAGCACCATTTCTGGTTTTCTGGTGATTCATTGGAGGTAAGAGTCTCACAGACTTCCCTGCCTGGGCTGGCTTTGAACCGTGATCCTCAGACCTTAGCCACCTGAGTAGCTAGGATGGCAGGCGTGAGCTCCAGGTGTTTCACATTGGAAATCATGAAGGGCTTTCAGTTAGTTAGCTGTTATTTCAATGAGGTAAAATGGATCCATTTAAAGCTACTCCAGAGTTGAAACCTGCTCATATCCGAGTCTCTATAATGATATGGTTATTTGGGAATTTGATACAGTTAGAAGCCACATTTTGAGAGGTCAAATCGGGAGTCTTTATTAGAAAGCCAGCAGCTGCAAGCAGACACCTGTCCCCCAAATCTTCGCAGCCTCGAATACACTTAATATTGTTAGGAAACTGAGCCACGAGGGCAGGAGAATAAAGAAAGAGCAGAAAAACAACCTCAATAAACTAAATCAAGTCTAATGTCGAGCTGAAGAGGGACGCCGTGACCTGAGGAGACTCAGGAGACAGGAGGCGTGGCACAAAATGGCAGCCGAGGTGGTCAGGCCTAAATAGGATTATGGTAAGGGGGGCAGGGTCACAGGGATCTCACCAGTTCATGGTATAGGTTTGGCAGGTTCAGTAACCTATTGTCTGTGTCCCCACCCCTGCCTCTAGGAATTCAGGAGGACCCACCATCTGGGAATGGGATTTTACCTTCATCCACCAAGATGCCAATATGACACCAGCTAGACCCAATATCCATATTTCAATATGCTCCCCCCTGAATAGTATGTGTATAAATATGTAGTATACTGAGAGACAGAAACAGAGACACAGACACAGACAGAGACTGAGACATGGAGAGAGACCTAGAACCATAAACAAAATAAAAATATTCCTCAGATGTGTGGCTTTAGATCATCCCAAATGCACCTTTCTGGTTGACCAGGTGTCATGAGGATGTATGGGCATGGGAGTCTTCCCGTGTGACCACAGGGGACTCTTGAGTGCAGTGGAACACAGTTATGATGGCACCATGTGATGATGGACAATGGGGTGGCAGGTACGTAGGAGAAAGCGCAGGTGTTACACAACTGATGTTTGTCTCCGGTCCTTGGAACTGCCTTTATGAGATTCTGGAAGTGTCCTTAGTTCTCACCGTGGATGTCATCCAGTGACTTTGTGTAGGGATTGTCAAGATTGAGCTTCACACTGATGTCCACGGACCTTCCCAAGAAACTCCATACTTCTCACTTGATATGCTGGACTTGGATCATTTCTGTCCTAATCGTTAGCCTGTACATTTGCCTACGAAACCTCTCTTGGACACCCTGGCCACTTCCACAGTCTGAGATGCACTCGTAATGTTGGCTTTTGACTTCTTCTGTCCTCCAGCTGTGTAGGCAGCTCAGACATCCCCTGAAGTGACATAAATAAGCATGTACCTACAGTTTCCAAGCCAGGCAAGCCAGAAGGAAAAAAAAAAAACCCACTGAATCCTTGCTATACAGTTTAAAGATGATATAGCTCTCGTTACCTAAGAGGAAATTCGATCCTAATTCTTGCTGCTGCCAAATGATCTTTCTATTTTTCTAGGGACCCAGGGATAGATAACGATGGTACTACAAACCATAGAGTCTATAGACAGTCAATTCTTTGTACCTCGGCTACTGAGGCTTGGTCCCCTCAGGCCCCTACACCTTTGGGATTAAGTGTGAGTTTTGAGGACATGGTTTTGTGTATCCTGTCTCTCTGAAAGCACCAAGATGTCTGGGGCTCAATCTGACGGGCAGCATCCTCTGGGTGGCCTGGATTCTGCTCATCCGCCTGTGAAGGCACCTCCAGAACTCTCCTTCCACTTGCACTGCCTCAGCTGGGATTCGGAGGGCAACGTTCCATCACACAACAAGGCTCATTTCTTGTGACAGGGCACCTTATCGTTACAGTCTAGAAGTCTGTACTCATTTGCTTACTCTAAAGTTGATATGGCAGGGCTTCCTTTCGGTTGCATTTTAACCACCTATTTTATTTGCCGAGTGTGCTGGAGGTAATCCTGATTATTGATGCAGAGAATGACTGTATGCAAGTAGGGTCCCATTAGCAGTACAACAAAGAACAGTCTGTATTTTTAGAAGGGCTGTATGCTGGGAAGATAAAACCACACTCACACTCCATTTAGACCACTCAGTGCTTAAGGATTCCCAAACCAAATGGGTTGGGGAGGACAGGGGGGAGGAGCAAGAGAAAGGAGGAAGGGGGAGGAGCAAGAGAAAGGAGGAAGGAGGAGGGAGGGAGAAACCTATTGAGAGATTCTAAATAGCTTTTCTTCCTCCAAAATTGCTTCTTTGTAAGGTTTTGTACTTCATTTGTAGTTAATTATAAATATTGTAGGGGGGATAAGTTCCTTATAATGCTATTTGTAAGAAACTCTTGTTATGGAAGAAAACACAACACTGAAGAGAATAGTATCATAAAGTCCTTATCTGTCTAAGTGTTTGCCTGCCTATCTCGATCTATCTATCTCTGTCTATATCTATCTATCTATCTATCTATCTATCTATCTATCTATCTATCTCTATCTATCTATCATTTGTTTATTCAATACCATGGTTTGAACTCAGGGCTTCATGCTTGCTCAACTTGTTTGCTTGGATTTTCTTTACCACTTGATTCATGTCTCCAGCCCAGCTTTTTGCTAGTTCTTTTGGAAAACAGAGCCTAACAGACTTTTCTGCATGGGCTAGCTTTGAACCTCCATCCTACAGTTTTTAGTCTCCTAAAGTAGCTAGGATTACAGGAGTGAACCATTGGCACCTGATTCTTATTTATTGTTTTTAATGGTGGAGTAATTCAGTGCCAACTCAAGTCTGTCATCATTTTCCCCCCTTACTGGAGAATTGGTTATTAGAAATATGGATTTTGAAAATGTAACCACAGCTCGGCTCTGTGAGATTACACCTGTAATTCCAGCCACTCAGGAGGCTGAGCTCTGGGGATCCCAGTTCAAAGACATCTGGGCAGGAAAGTCAAACACCAAAAAGGTTAGAAGTGAAGGTATGGCTCAAGTGGAAGAGTGCTAACCTTGAGCACAAAAGCTCGGGGACAGTGCCCAAGCCCTGAATTCAAGCCCCAGTTAGTACCAGGACAAAAATAAGCAAACAACAACAATGAAATAACAAGCACAACAAAACCCCCAACCTAACAACACTGTGATTATACCATCAACAGAATTGGCAGTTCCTCCCTGCCATTACCCAGCGTTGAAGGGCTGCATTGTGTGGAAAGTATCTGATCATCTTTGTCTTTGGTTTCATGTGTCTTCTAATGGCCACAATTGCTGTTGACTTGTGGAAATCATCTTGCTTTGCAGCTTTCTTTCTCCTACTGTCTTTAACTTGCGTTTCCCATGCGTTCTGCATTTCACATGTCGAATTCCACCACATAACCTTTCTTCCTTTGTTCATAGCTACAGTTCTTTTGTGAAAAGCTACTTTCCCTAGTCAGTTAGAGCTATTTGTTTGCCTAGAGATAGGTATACAAGAAAGATGTGCTAAATGCTCAAAACTATCCCTTTGATTGTCCATTTCCAGAGACTGGCAGTCGCTAATGTTGACCATTTCTCTCCCCCCACCCCCCCTCTTTGCCTTCCTTCTTCATGGGTTTTATTAAATAACATTAGAAACCATTTTATTATGTATTTGATTCATTACAATCATGTAGTCATTGTTTTGTGTGTGTATGAGAGAGAGAAAGTGTGTGTGTGTGTGTGTGCATGTATGTATGTGTGTGTTAGTCTTAGGGATTTGATTTAGGGCCTGAGTGCTGTCCCTCAGGGCTAGCACTCTACCACCTAAACCACAGCTCCACTTTTGTCTTTTTGGTGGTTAACTGGAGATAAGAGTCTCACAGACTTTCCTGCCTGGGCTGGCTTTGAACTGTGATCTTCAGATCTCAGCCTCCTGAGGAGCTAGGATTACAGACGTGAGCCACCAGTGCCAGGTTACTCTGTGACTCTTGACATGGCCCTCAGAAATCGCATCCTCTCCTAAGAGTTCTGTCCATTTTGTTCCCCACCTCTGAGATTGCTCAGCCCTCTAAGGAAGTCCGCCTCCTCATAGGGGATGGGCATTTAGAGAACCACATCTAGCGCCTATGGGTGGAGATGAAGTTAGTCTCTAATGTTACTGTAATGTCTTTGGTTCAGCACTGGGGAATGAGTAGTATTTAAAGAAATCACTCAGTATCAAGATCCTCTCACTCTCCGCGAGGCCCTTCCATCCCAAAGGATGGTGGATTTCACTTTCTCCATCTCTCTGGGACACAGTTGAATGCACAATGGTGCATCTCTCTCCTGCATTGCAGGCTGTGCTCCAGGGGACTTGAGAAACTGGCCTTGCCCCCACCTGCACCGTGAAATCTCAAGAACTTCTCCCAGGTGTGCCGCCCCAGTGCCCAGGTTTGTGGAACAAGTGTGTGAGAGGAGTCTTAGGAGACTGAGGAACCCATTTGTGCCGTTCATAAACCAGATGCCCTGATGCTAATTCCTCACAAGACTTGAAAGTTCAGGGGCCACACTCCCAACAATCTGGGAAGGAAACAATTTTCTGCCTCTTACTTTTAAAGAAATTAAGAAATCTATGGAATTGTGGGCTGCTGGTGGATCACACCTTGTAATCCTAGCTACTCCAGAGGCTGAGATCTGAGGATCACGATTCGAAGCCTGCCTGGACAGGAAAGCCCATAAGACTCTTATCTCCAATGAACCACCAGAAAACCAGAAGTGGCAATGTGGCTCAAGTGGTAGAGCCCAGCCTTGAGCAAAAGAGCTCAGGGACAGCACCTAGGCCCTGAGTTCAAGCCCCACCCACGACTGACAAAAAATAAGAACTCATGGCATTTTAGAACTCATTTTAGGCCCCTCTCTAGATGGAGAATTTTGCTAATTTGTTTCATGGATTTTTGGCTTTTCTTTCACCTGCAAATAAACGTACTCTGTTTATCTTTTAAAAAATACACAGCTCAACTACTTGAAATAGGGAGAAATCCAAAAGTAATATAGCCATGAATTCCACTTCCCATTTATGACTTCATTTTTTTTTTAAATCACTCTAGGCTGGGCATGATGGCTGATTCCTGCAGTCCTAGCTAAAACAAAATGTGTGTTTGTGTGTGCACATGTGTGCACATATGTGTGTGTAATTAAATGAAAGGTGGAGTCTGTCATGAAGACGTTATTGGCCAGTTTTCAATAGAGACAATAAGCCAAAGGAAAAAGAAAAATACCGTACATACAAACCCTTGGCAAGCAAGACATCCCTTGGTGGATTGTCCTCAAGTAGGGAAACTTTTATTGGCTTTCCCACACAATGCATTCTGACCTTTGTGCTAAGAATAATTCAGTTTGTTGCATGGAGCCTTTTCAGTTCACCTCCAGCTGTGGGTTACAATGTAAGAAAGGGGCCATTGTCCCTTCCTCTGGGCAGCCTGCAGAGCCTCCTCAGCATAGCAGGGAAGCCTTTCTGGGGCAGATTGTGTACCACGCTCAGCCTTGGGGAGTCTACTTAGCAACTGTACATAGAAAGGCACCAGTGCTTTAAGCTGGTATTGGATACTTTATTCTGGGCCTATGGAAATAGATGTTCTGCAAAAAAACAAAAAAAACCCCAAAAGCAAATCCCAGAAGCAAAAAGAAAAAACAAAAAGCATTTTGATGCAAATTTGACTGTGAACTGTAATTATGGTAATTCATTTATTTATTTTGCAGCTTTAAAGAAGCCATACAACTTTCATTATGTTATCATGTATATTATGAGTTGTTCAGAGAAAGAGCTAGCATTTCCAAATGCTACCTGGACCACTGGCTACACCCATCCCTCCTTTTTTTTTATTTTTCTTTGTGCCAGTCCTGGGGCTTGAACTCAGGGCCTGTGTGCTGTCCCTGAGCCTTTTCACTCAAGGCTAGCACTCTACCATTTGAGCCACAGCTCCACTTCTGGTATTTGGGGTGGTTAATTGGAGATAAGAGTCTCCTGGACTTTCCTTCCTGGGCTGGTTTTGATCTCAGCCTCCTGAGTAGCCAGGATTACAGGTGTGAAGCCCTTTTATACCACTGAGATTGATGAGCAGTCAAGGAAAACTCACACAGAAGAGATACTGTAAGGGCCAATAACCCTTCTCATTAACCCCAAGAGGCTATGTGAGTTTAAGAAAGATAATAGTGTGTTTCTGTAACCCCATTTTAGGAACCAGTGTTTCCTGAATAGCTTGCTCTAGGTCACACTAGTTTATATGCAAGGATCTTATGCTCACCCCCTTGCTCTGAAGGAGACAAGGTGTTAATAAACCATCTTGCCATAATGCAACATGTTAGAATGCAACCTGTTATTATGGAGTACGAAGCACTGTAAGTAAAAGTGTACGTAAAAGCATAAGTGCTAAAGAGAATTCAGTTATTGCTTTGAATATCTCCGGTTGGGTTTGGTGAGGCCCTAGAAAGTCAGGAAGGCTTCTGAGAGGAGGTAACTTGAGAGAAGAGAGATGCTAGTCCTGAACTTGCACAAATGAGGTTTCCTAGGCTGTCCTGACCTTTCCCTGCATACTCTGCACTCGACACCACTATTTCTTTTCTTTTGTGCTGGTTCTGGGGCTTGAGCTCAGGGCCTAGGCACTGTCCCCTTACCACTTAAGTCACAGTGCCACTTAGAGCTTTTTCTGTTTATGTGGTGCTGAGGAATCAAACCCAGAGCTTCACCCATGCTAGGCAAGCACTCTACCACTAAGCCATATTCCCAGCCCCAAAGATCACCATTTCTGCAGGCTGATGTAGGACATTAAAATAGGGTGTAAATGCACTTGAGCTGGGTACCTGTGGCTCACATTTGTCATCCTAGTTACTCAGGACACTCACATCTGAGGGTTGCAGGCCAACGACAGCCTATGCAGGGAAGTGAGACTCATGTCTCCCATCCACTATCAAAAGCAAACTAACAGGTAAGTAAAGATGGTAGTAAAGTGGTGGCTTAAGTGGTAGAGTATCATCAACTTCAAGCAAAGGGACAGTACCCAGGCCGTAGGTTCAAGCCCCGGCACCAACACACACACACACACACACACACACACACACACACACACACACAGTACTTGAATCATAGGAAGAACCTCTACAGTCCCATAACACAAGGGAACAGAGTTTACATCAACCTATTCCGTATTTTACAAAGAACTACACAAATGTCGAAATATATAGAAATGATAAAGAGACTGATATTTTACCCTGCTTTGGTCATTACATGTTGTAGGTGTGCATTGAAATGTCCCTCTCTACCACATACATATGTACAGTGATCATGTGTCAGTTAAAAATCAAAAGATTTAACAAGCACTGAAGGCTAGCGCATAAATGTTTTGCAAATGTTATGCTTATAAATTCTCTGTGTCAAAATTCTAAATGTTCCAACAACTTTACTGTTGTGAATTCTAGAAGTTTAAATATGGGGACAGTTGCTAGTTAGCAGACATTTTTCTTGGAAGTTTCTTTCAATCTTATTTGGCTGTCTTCTTAACTATGAATCTATCAGTAGTACTAAAATCCTCCACTCACTTGAATCAGCTGATAAGATTTGATAAACATCTGCTTTTCCTTAAGGCTTGAGTGTTCGTATGTAGCATAGGAAAATTTAGAAGACTGACAAAAGTTTGGTCAACTGGATAATGATTTTTGGCAGTGCCCAGGTAAACCCTTGGATTCATGGTGTGGAAAGAGTTGGTGGATTGGTGCTCAGGAGTTGCATCTACCTTTGCCTGTGTCTCATTTGTGCATCACATCAGTCATATAGATGATCCCTACTGGCCCACATAGCACTTCAGTCTGTCTGATACTATTTGGCAAGGCTACCTACAGGACTAGCTGAAAGAAATCATGGAAAGTCATCTTCAGCATACTCATAGACACACCAACACCTAAATATTATTAACATATTTAATGGCTGTTATTGGCAAAAAGAAAAAAAAGTCAGAAAAAAATGGAAAAGTCAGAAATTACAAAAATCCACTTCAAAAAGTTCAATCAACGCCAGAACTGCAAATGTCACTTTTTAAAATGAAAAAGCTTATCAGTGAAGTACCTTGATTTACCGTTTTGAAATGCATCCAGTGATGCAATTTAGTGATGTTATATTAGCTATTCTCCATGCAGAACCAGGCTGCACCCATTTCCCATTATTGATGTCTCTGCATTCATTGTATATATCACAGAAAACAGCTATTATTCAAAAGAAGGTGCATTTGGGCCATTTTTCTGAATAGCAATGCTCCCAGTTTCTCTCCCCCCCCCCATACATTAACTTGTTTGCATAAAAAAATTCTGATTTTTGTGATGAAATCCAGCCAAGTTGATGCTTAGTCTGACTCTTAAGAAATTTATCATTTCCCCTTCGGTAGAGTGAATGCTTTAAGCAAGTAATCCTCAAGTGAGCAGTTTTCCCAGTTCTCAGCATCTATCCATTTCCAGAATACAAAGAAACATGCTATCCTAGGGCTTTGTTTCCCCGCAAGGGGCCCATTTGTCTGTGTCTTCAGAAATGTAGTCTTATTCCCTATCTGCTACTGACTGCTCAGGATGTTTTTCCCCCTCCGTGGTATAGATTTTAAATACTATGGCAAAAATGGAGTCTATAAGAAACCCTGGGTCTTTGGGAAGGAAGTTGTAATTAGTGATCGAAGGGGCAACTTGCAAAGAAGGAGAGACAGGAGGAGGGAGGAAAGGAAAGAGAAAGAGAGAAACAAAGGCAGTATGACAGAGATGGAGGTAGGAAGAGAGACAGAGAGAGATTTCTCTGTGTCTTCTCCCTGGTTATCAGAAACATGACTCTTGAAATCACAACACTTCTCTCTTCCATGTACAAGTTGGGCCTGTCTGTCATGAACACATATTCTTTCCAAAGAACACAGAGTTAAGGTTTTGGAGAGCACTTATGTCGAAGAGTGAGTAGGTTTACCACTTCAGCAGAATCTGATTATAAACAAACAAGGGAATGGCTTGAGTGTAATCAGTCAACCCATCAATAAACAAATAAATAACCTAGAATGGGAAGGGCATCTGTGAGCTTCTTTTGGGCTATTTACTGTTCGTTGCTCTTGGTGATGGGTTTCTGCCTGGAAGCAACCCAGTGCACCCACATTAATGACTACTCTCATGGTACTGGAAGCTTTGCATTTGACTCATTATACCTTGTCCTTGAGCCAGCTCTTTCCTACTGCCAAGGCCACCTACCCAAATTCACTGTGTCAATCATCTCATCATTAACTTTACTCTAATTTGGATCCTATTTCCAAGGTGAATCTGTATGTGTAGGGTGTGTGCGCATTGAACCATGGTCACTACTGGGAGTCATCATTTAAATGAAAAACAACACTCACTTCTTCCATTATTCTTTTATTTTTCTCCTTGTTCTCTTGACCCTAAATCCAGGGGGTTGGTCACTACCAGTGTGTGTGCCTCATCTTGCACATAGCAATAGCTTGGGCTTGAATTGTACACAAAAGAACCAAACACACAGCCAGGAACCAGTGGCTTATACCTGTAATCCTAGCTACTCAGGAGGCTGAGATCTGATGATTCTGGTTCAAAGTCAACCCCAGCATACAAATCCAAATGATTCTTATCTCTAACCAGCAAAAAGCGGGAAATAGAGGTGTAGTTCAAGTCACAGAGTGCATACTTTGAGAGAAAAGGGCTAAGAGAGAACTCAAGACCCCAAGTTCAAGCGCCAGTACTGGAAAAGACACAAAAAGAACTTAACACATATCATTATCTTTGGTTACTATTGTATGGTTGGAAATTCCTTTCACTTCTGGTGCAACTTTTTTTACCCCCCGCTTGTAGGGTTTGAACTCAGGGCCTGGGCACTGTCCTCGATCTTTTGTGCTCAAAGCTAGTACTCTACCACTTTGAGCCACAGCACCACTTCCAGTTTTCTGGTGGTTAATTGGGGATAAAAGTCTCATGAACTTTCCTGTGGAGGCTGGCTTCGAACCTTGATCCTGTCAGATCTCAGCCTCCTGAGTAGCTAGAATTATAGGCATAAGCCACTGGTGCCCTCCACTTATATGAGTCTTACTGCCTAGGTCAGTTAGGAGCTAAAAGGATGAAGGACTGACAAGAGTAAGTACTTTTCCCCTAAATCTATATATCTCCCAACATTTTAAACACTAATAATGATTGGTACTTAGTAATTGTGCATCCTATCGGAGTGCAAGGAGAAGTTCAGATACATATTTAAATTGGATTGTGACTTCATTAGGCTAATTAGCACCTGTCATTTCTTTGGATTAAGGACATTCGAAAGTCTGTCTTCTGTTTTGACATACATACACAAACATATATATATATATACATATATATGTACACACATATATACATATATACTTACTTGTCTTATTTAACTGTGTTTAGGATGGAGGCATTACAACCCCATTAGGTGTGGTTTGCTAAGAGAGCTTTGATGTATGAATTGTCCGTATCATGCAAATGTAGCAATAATGTAATCAACCTTCCCCCTGCCATTCCATGGGAAAAGCCTTCATTCTGGATTTATCCACCAGGGTGAGAGAAAGAGCAGTCCGTTAGTTTCCTTACCCAGCACACCCTTGTCACTTAGATGGAAGCTCTCTCTAGACCCCTTGGGGGGGGAGGAGGGGAGGGGGAGATCTGCACAACCTAGTACTAATGACTGGAGCCCTGGTGGCCATTCAAAGACATCAGACTCAAGGGACAGGCCCCGGAAGAGATTCAAAGATTTCTGTCTTGAATTTCCTAGTTTTATGTTTTCTTTTAGTTTTTCTTTGCTAACGCATTAGCATGTATCCTGAAGCCCCAGGTCCCACACCCTCCTATACCTTCCTGGATGCAGCTGTTTCTTTTTCTCTCCTATCAATGATGAATAATTATGCACTTACAGACTACATACTCTTTGAATGCCTGCTACGTGTGTTGATGTAAATTCAGGATAAACGGCAATGCATCAGATGTTCCAGCACTCAAACGATGAGTGGAAACCCCTTTGTACAACTACGCAAAGATAATTTTTTAAAAGATTATAATAAAAATAATAAAATTAGCCAGGTGCTAGGATGGCTCACAACTGTAATCCTAGCTACTCAGGAGGCTGAGATCTGAGGGTAGCAGCGGTTCAAAGCCAGCCCAGCCAGGAAAGTCTGTGAGACTCTTTTCTCCAATTAAGTCCCCCCAAAAAGCCAGAAATGGAGCTGTGGCTCAAGTGGCAAAGCACTAGCCTTGAACCAATGCCCAGGCTCTGAGTTCAAGTCGCACCACATGTGCATGTGCACACACATAATGAACAATAATAATAGTAATAAATTAAATATGCTTTTTAAAAGCCACTGCTGGTCATTTTTGGATTAGAATGTGTTTCTGGGGTTCTTTTTTTTTTTCTTGCCAGACTTCGCCAGATCTTTGCAATGTTTACATTTTGGTTTGCACGCAAGACACTGTGATGCATTTTTCATACCAGTAAGCTTCACGTCAGCACACTATTTCCACTCTACTATGCAAACGAACCTACTGGGGGGGGGTAAAAATATGAATGAAACCCCTATTGAGAGTTAGTAGTAAGTGAAAGCAGCAAAGTCACTGTCGCCTGAGGTAGGAGGAGAGGTAATAGGACGAAACCAGCACTACCCAGTCAGATCCTGAAACACCAAGGCCCATTAGCCTTGAGAGAGCCTGTGTGTTTTTGCAATGCCTCACTTCTCCTTTTGCCTCTGGCTAATGAGACCTCAGCTCCATGCTGCAGGACAGACTCTAGTGCTGGACAAGGGTGGAGGATGGACAGATCTAAGAACTGACTTCCACGTGCTGATAGCCACTCATCCCTTTTCAAAATCACAGCTTGTAGCCAGGCCCCCTGGCTCACACCTTTAACCCTAACTACTTAGGAGGCTGAGATCTGAAGATCGAGGCTCAAAGCCAGCCAGGGAAGGAAAGTCCATGAGACTCTCTTCTCCAATTAGCCACCCAAAACCAAACCAAACCAAACCAGAAATGGAGCTACAGCTCGAGGGGTCAAGTAGTAACTTTGAGCACAAAAGCTCAGCAACAGTGCCCAGGGCCCTGAGTTCAAGCCCCGAGACCGGCCCCAAATCAAGACATAAATATAAACACAAAGTGCGATGGTTGCAAAAATGCCATGGCCCTGAAAAGCGAGTCCCAAATGCTCAAGACATTGACATGACAGATCCACAAAGCACTCGAGTGGGATGATCAGGATGTTATTTTTCATAAAACATAGATGCAGAAATCAGGCAGCCCCTGCTATGTGTCTGCATGTGTCAGGGAACTCAGGCTTGGAGAACCCGTCTCATGCATCTGTTCCTGATCCACGCACTAGACGGCATCATCTGCTTCCCTGGGGGACCTGAGGGTTGAGGGAGGTGACACAAGGGGTGGGGGGGGGGCGCTTTGCAAAGAGGCAGGTGCTTAGAAAAGCGACCCCACCCCCACCCCGACCCCGGACATAGCTGCCAATGAAAGAGATCTGTGCTGAAGTCAAGTGGCTCCACTAGGCGCGCGGTGGCTGTGCACTGCTGGGAATCAAAAAGCGCCCTTCTGGGAGCCAGGCAGGGCAGAAGCTCAAGAGCCTGATGAACAGGTGCCCACTTGGCAGAGGAAATGAGTGGTTCTGATTCAGGCAGCGGACCGGCATCTGAAATTTACTGGAAACCTAAAATTCACCCTTTGATAGCCCAGGAAATAGTCTCAGAAAATACAGAGAGTAAAAAAAAAAAAAAAACCATCATAGCAATACCACTTCTCCCATCTTCTTCCCATCACACCCTGGGTGTCTGCTCAACCAATGAGAAGGGCTGGGGTGGTGCATCTACCACCCATCAGCCAATCGGTGCAAAGCTCAAGAGTTGAGAAAGGAGAGAGGCCTGGAACTATAGAAACTGCCCCAGGCACCGCCTGTCATCCTATCTACTCAGGGGGCTGAGATCTGAGGATCACAGTTCTAAGCCAGCCCAGGCAGGAGTGTCCCGGAAGACTTTTTAGCTCCAGTTCACCACCAGAAAGCCAGAAGTGGTGCTGTGGCCCAAATGGTAGAGTGCTAGCCTTGAGGAAAGAAACTCAGAGACAGAGCCCAGGCTCTGAATTCAATCCCCAAGGCTGTCAGAAAGCAAAGCAAATAAACAGTAACAACAAAAACTGCCCTCACAGGGGCTCTTTTGGACTCCTGTTGGGGGCCTGATGTCTAGCTAACTTTCCTTTGGAGCTTTTCTTTCAGTTCCAAATAAACTTACTCTGTTTACTTAAACACACACACACACACACACACACACACACACTTCTGCTTGTATGATTTTTTTAGATTTCAGTGAGAAATGATCATTTCATCTGAGAAGAGCCTGAGGTGGCGATTTTCTTCGCGCTCACGCAGTCTACTTTGTGCAGTATTATCTTAGGAATGACACTCTTTCTCTATTTATTTTCTCCTTGATAGCCAGGGGAATGATCAGGGATTGATAAACATGCTTCAATTTCCTTAGACTATGTAGATCTGGTCATGTTATGTTTCTAAGTGATAAGAAATTTGTTGTTAATTTAAAAAAAAAGCCACATTATCTTATTCTCCTGGGGTCTCAGACGGGCTAAGAAGGGGGGAAAATGAAACAAAACAAAACATTAGGCTTGGCTTTGCAACTCCGTTTTAGCTCCGGGCCGTGAGATGGATGAGGTGGTGAGAAGCTAGGAACTGAACGATTGAATTGCTAGCCTAGGGTTGGTTGCACAGTGATGGATGAGGAACCTGGGCACCAGCTTGCCTGATTTCATCCACTGCACTCTTCATTTAAGGAACCAGAAGAATTGTTTCGAAGATGAAGAACTGGCTAGAAATGGTTAGAGACTGCTGGGTGCTGGTGGTCCATACCAATAATCCCAGTGAATCAAGTGGCTGAGATTTGAGGATGGAGGTTGAAACAAGCAGGGGCAGGAAAGTCTATGAGACTCTTATCTCCAATGAACTACTGAAAAGCCAGAAGTGGGGGTGTGGTCCAAGGCAAAGAGCACCAGCTTTGGGTGAAAAAGCCAAGCAACAGTGCAAGGCTCTGAGTTCAATCCCCAATACTGGTGAGAGAGAGAGAGAGAGAGAGAGAGAGAGAGAGAGAGAGAGAGAGAGAGAGAGAGAGAAAGAGAAAGAGAAAGAGAGACAGACAGACAGAGACAGAGAGACAGAGGAACAGCGGGAGGGAAAGGGAGAGGGAGGAGCGAGAGAAAGGGGAAGAGAGAGGAAGAGGAAGGGAGAGAAGGAAAGGAGATAGAAGTTGATAGCACTCTGGACTTAGAAAACTGTTAAAGTGTATTTTTTTTTTTCTTTTCTTGAGAACTGAAACAGGGCTGGGAATGTGGCCTAGTGGTAAAGTGCTTGCCTTGTATACATGAAGCCCTGGGTTCGATTCCTCGGCGCCATATATAGAAAAAGCCAGAAATGGCGCTGTGGCTTAAGTGGTAGAGTGCTAGCCTTGAGCAAAAAGAAGCCAGGGACAGTGCTCAGGCCCTGAGTCCAAGCCTCAGGACTGGCAAAAAACAAAACAAACAGAGAACTGAAACATGGATTACTTTCTTCAGGGTTTATTTCAAAGATAGACATTTTTCTGGGTCCCAGTGGCTCACACCTATAACCTTACCCACTCAGAAGTGTGAGGTCCAGAGGTTCGATGCTGTTCTGAACAAGAGTGCCAGATCCAGCTAAAACTAAAACTAAAGCAAAAAGTAATGGGGATAGGTGAACACGGGTGGCTCACACCTGTCATCCTAGCTACTCAGGAGGCTGAGTTCTGAGGATCATGGTTCAAAGCCAGCCCAGGTGGGAAAGCCCATGAGATTCTCATCTCCAATTAACTACCTAAAAGCTAGTAGCAATGCTGTGGCTCAAGTGGTAGAGTGCTGGCCTGGAGCAATAGAAGCTCAGGGACAGTGCCCAGGCCCTCCGAGGGTTCAAGCACAAGGACTGGCAAAAACAACAACAACCCAAACCATCTTTTCTTTAGGAGGCAGTAGGGTGAAACCTATGTGAGGTCCTGGGTCTAACCCCTAGCAGTAGATACAAAAGTGATTTAAAATCTGTGTTTTTTCTTTGACATGCTATATTACCGAACTTATTTAGAAGTGTATTATTTAAATTCCCTATGTTTGCGGATTTTCCTTTTACTTCTCTTTTTCAAAATAGTTTCATTATAGTCAGAAAATGTGCTTATATGTCTCCCATTACTTTACATACTTTGAGGTCTATTTTACACATTGAATGGATTTATAAATATTTCATCAATTTTTGGACAGAATGTCCATATGTTTGGGATTGAGGTGTCCCTTTTTTGTTTGTTTGTTTGTTTGTAGTGTAAGGAATTGAACCCAGGGCTATGAGCATGCCAGAGAAGCATGCTACCTCTTAAGCTATGCCTCCAGCCCTTTTTGCTTAGATTTTATTTTGGTGATAGTCTTGTTAACTTTCTCTGGCTGGCCGCAAACTTGATATCCTACTGTGTCCTTCTGTAGAATATCTGGAATTACTGGGACCTGCCACCATGCCAAGATGAGGTGTGTGTGTGTGTGTGTGTGTGTGCGCGTGCGCGTGTGTGTATGTGTATATACACATTTATTTGTGTGCATGCACAAAAGTTATACGCTGCTGGTGGATGGTAGCCATCAGTTCTGTAATGTCCTTGATAATTTTCTAACAGTTCTGTCAGTTTCTTTAGAGGAAATTGAAAGTACCTGTTGATAGTTGTGATCGTTTACACTTTTCTGATTTGTTTTCAGTAGGATTTTTGTGTTCTGAGTGGAATGAACTTTTTGTTTGACTCTTTTTCATGTGACATGCCTGTGTTTCTCATTGAATGATCTCTTTCATCTCACTTGGTGACCCTTTGCATCACAAGCAATGTTATTTTCCTCATATTCCACTCCATGATATATTATCATACGTGAAATGTACAACATTAATTGCTTAAAATTAATGTTTTCATAACATATTGGTTTTCCACAATTTTTCTCATTTATGCAGTGACATTCTTGTAGAACATGTATGGTTGAGTCATGATTACTTCCTATCTGTAGCCTTTTAAGTGTTGTGTTTAAACCACTTATATTTAAAGTAACAATGAGTTGAACGTAATGATTAATTATGATAGCATTATAGTTAATATTAATATAGGGTCTAGTCTGCTTAAGAAGTCGGCCTATCCACTTACTTATTTACTGTCTCTGTGTTTTGTAGACTGCCCGGTGTTTAAAACTTTGTCTTCAATTCTTCTGTCTATCTTCTGCCATCTCTACTCTGTTATTGCTCCTATTCAGTCATTTTTAATATTCTTAACGTTACATTATGTTAAATTTTTCATTTCCTTTTTCTGAGTCTTTTTATTTATTCCAAGAGAACTTACAGTAGGTGTTTTTTTAACTTAATTGTTTTCTTATTAAAGTTGTTTTGTAAGACTTAATAGAAAAGTAGACTTAAAAGGAAAGTAATACTTTTTTCCATCACTTATTCCTGTTTCTCTTCATTTGCCTTCATATGGGTAACTTCATCACATCTTACGATTCCAACTTATTTATAATGCTTTTCAATATATAGTTTTGTATGGTTTTAAAAATTATCGTTACTGTAAGAATTACAATGCTTTCAATTAAATTAAAACTCCTTACAGTCCCTAGTTTTGATTAGTTCCCTATTCTCTTATTGCATTTTAATATCATTGTCATAGTTATTTTGTATATGCACATCAGATAGTCTTATGATTTAAACACCCAGTATTTTTAATGAGGTGAACTGGAAGATGGATTGTCAATGATATTTTTATCTGCTATTACCTACTCCAAGCTCTTCTTTCCTCTATTTCATTTCTGTTTGGAGAATGTTATTTGGCAGTTTTAAGGGATATTTGGTAGACTCCTATGCTTAATTTTTATTTGGGAATTTCTTTTATTCCACTTATAACGCTGGAGGTATTTTCTCTGGAATTCACAGCTGGCAGTTTTCTTTCAGCCCTTGTATGTGCTGTGCAATTTCCTCCTCATATCCCTGTACCAACCGGACAGTGTGCTAGCAGATGCAATGAGGGTTTTTTTTTTTTTTTTTTTATTTTTATTTTTTTTTGGCCAGTCCTGGGCCTTGGACTCAGGGCCTAAGCACTGTCCCTGGCTTCTTCCCGCTCAAGGCTAGCACTCTGCCACTTGAGCCACAGCGCCGCTTCTGGCCATTTTCTGTATATGTGGTACTGGGGAATCGAACCTAGGGCCTCGGGTATACCGAGGCAGGCACTCTTGCCACTAGGCTATATCCCCAGCCCGCAATGAGGGTTTTAATATTATGATTTAATCTTTTTTTGTAACTTAATTTTATATGATGATCTATCTGGACATGAGCATCTCTGAGTTCATTTTGTGAGGGGGCTAGTTCAGTCTATGGAACCTGTGGTCTTGTGTTTCTCATCAATCTTTGGAAATTTTCAACTATCATTTCCTCATATTTTTTCAATCCATTCCTTCCTCTCCTCTATGATCCTGAAGAAAAGCTATGTCTCCCACAAGTATTGTATAGTTCCCTGAGATTCTGTTATTCATTCATTCATTTATTTTCATGTTTCATGATGGTGGAGACAAAGGATAGGTCGTCATATATATGAGGTAAGCATTCTATCATTGAGCTATACCACCCCGCCAATGTACGTATACATCTATCTATCTACCTATCTGTCTATCATTAATCTTGCTCATCTATCATCTTTTGTCTTGTCTGTCTGTCTCTCAACCTATCTGTCTATCATTTATCTTGTTCATCTATTATCTTTTTTTCTATCTATCTATTTATCTGTCTATCATCTATATCTATGGAGGTCTCTATCATTTATTTTTATGGCACTGGAGATGAAGTACAGAGCCTCATGCCTGCCTGCAATCTCCATTTACCTATTTATTTATTTAGCTGCTGATTCCTTTACTGTCTTTATGTTGTGTAGACCGCCTAGTTTCTGAAACTCTGTCTTCAATTCTTCTATCTTCTGCCATCTTCATTCCGTTGTTACTCCTATTCAGTCATTTTTTAATCTTCTTAACATTGTGTTAGGCGATAGTTTTCATTTCCTTATTCTGAGTCTTTTTATTTCTTTCAAGAGAACTTAGAGTAGGTGTTTTTCTTTGACGTAATGTTTTGCTTAACGTCTTTTTGTGAGACTGCACAGAAGTGTGCAGAGCCCTAGAGGAAGGGCCCTCGCTGCTTTAACATCAAGGACTTGAGTTCCATTGAGGTGACTGAGAGAAACAAATGAAACAGGAAGAAGCATTACTTCCATATTTATATTTATTTAAATTATTAAAACTTTAATCTTTTTTTCTTATTTCCTGTACTTTATTCCTCTGTATTTAGAGACATGAGAATGTGGATAAAGTATTTTTTTTATTATACAGTATTATTTTACCTCTATAACCACACTATTTCTCAATCCCCCCAAGAACTAAATCCATCATCTTGAGCTTCTGCGGCTATGTGATCTATCCACGGTCACTTTGTCTTTATTCTCAGTCATTCGACTATTTCTTTGTCAGGGTATTGTTTTTCTGTTTACAAAATTGCTATAAGAAAATGAAGCAAGTCACCCCATTGTCAAGTCTTTATGACTCCTCAGAGATCTACTGTCTAGATCACAGTGCTGTTGGTGGGTCCCAATTGTTTGGCCGGACAGGTAGAAGGCCTGTCTATCTCCCAGACCATTTGGTTGGGCTTGTAACCCTGTGGGTCCTTCACTGCCCATCGTCCTTCCTGCAGCTGGGCAGCATCCTGAGGGTTGTGCTACAGCTCAAACCCTCAGCCAGAGGCAGGGAACACAATAGGCATCCAGTGAGCTCTGTAGTTGTGTGGCTGACACTTAGTGTTCCTGTCATTCTACACAGTAAGGCTAAAAGGACCTAAAAGGAATAGCCTGAGAGCTCACAGCTATTAAGCATTAAAAACAGATAGTACACCCTGAAGCACTGAGAGTTTGGGATGGGAAGAAGAGTATGTATGATAATCTTTCTGCTTTCTCTAAGACATCCATTTATTTAGAAACTTCAAGAAGACTGGAGATACATTCCATTTAAAGCTGAAGGACTAGCTCCCTGCTTCTGCCCCGGCCAGCTTTCAAGTGAATGTTGATTCTTTGATCCATTATGTGAGCAAGAAGATGCTTTCACCAAAGAGCTTTTGGAGCAGAATAACCAACACCACAATGCTGCTCTAGTTCCCTGGCCTGCTCTTTTCCTCTAACATACACATTTACTTGATCTTTGTGGCCATGTAGAGGAGGGAGAGACTGCTTAGAAATAATAAGATAATTCATGCTTGGGTGAGATGAAGCACACAGGAGGAAATAGCAAATACATTTTGTGTGTGGGGAGGGAGAGAAAGAGAAAGAGAGAGAGTCCTGGGGCTTGAACTCAGGACCTGGGCACTGTCCCTGAGCTTCTGTGCTCAGACCTAGCACTCTACCACTTGAGCCATAGCTGCACGTCCAGCTTTTTCTAGGTAGTTTACTGGAGACAAGAAGTCTCATGGACTTTTCTGCTCAGGCTGGCTTTGAACCATGACCCTCAGATCTCAGCCTTCTGAGTAGCGATCGTAATAGGCGTGAACCACCAGTACTTGGCAAAGGTAGCCAGCAACCACGGAGGGGACTCAAACAAATAGGCGCTTGGTGTAAACTTTTAGGAAAGAAAAGATGAAGGCTCAACAGGACCACAGGTAATGGGACCAAAACAACCACATGCTGACAGAGTGCTTTGTTTTTGATTGTGTGGTCAGGAAAGCCATTATATCAGTCTGGCCCTGATGTACTTTTACTTAAAAGTGAATTTACTTCTTATTGAAACAAAACAAGATTTCCTAGAATATGTCTCAGTGCCAGGGTTAACTTGATTTCCCTATGATGGGGTCTAAGTGGGAGTGTGCTCCCACTGGGAGGCTGAGGAGTCTAGTCGGGGGGAAATGAGTACTACTGTTCCCAGGAGGTTTTATCCCCTCTCCCTCCCTTCCTCCCCCCTCCTCTCCCCTCCCCTCCTGTCTTTCCCTTTGGTTGTTGAGACAGGATTTCACTATGAGGCTCAGGTTTGCCTTTGCCTCTGGTCCACCTACCTCAATTTCCCAGTGGCATGACAGTTAGGTACTACCCCAAGTAGCTCTCTTCCTTTTTCATCCACTTCTTGCCCTTATCTCTTCCTCCTCCTCCTCCTCGTATTTCTCTCCCTTCTCCTCCTCCTTTTCCTCCTCTTCTATCCTATCTGTGTGTCTCTGTCTCTGTCTCTGCCTCTCTCCGTCTCTCTGTGTCTCTGTCTTTCTCTCTCCGTCTCTCTGATCCTGGGGCTTGAACTCAGGGCCTGGGTGCTGTCCCTGAGCTTCTTTTGCTCAGGTTAACAACAGCTCCCTTTCCAGGTTTTTTTTATGAATCGTTCTTTGGGGATAAGAGCCTCATGGACTTTCCTGCCAGGGCTAGCTTTAAACCTCAACCCTCAGATCTCAGATCTCCTGAGCAGGAAGATTACAGGTGTCAGCTACCTGTGCAGGTGCTCCTTGGTTTTTGAGAGAGGGTCTCATTATGTATCTCAGGCCTGCCTTGGACTTATGGTCTCCCAGTGGAATTAGCTTGTACCACCACACGTGGCTTTCCCCTCCCCTCCTTTTCCTTCCCCTCCCCTCCCCTTTACTCCCCTCCTTTCCTTCTCCTCACTCTTCTAGAGGAGTCCTTTGGCTTCTTCCTGACACAGAGCTGGAAATGACAAATCGGCTGAATGTTTTACTTGCTGCTCTATGACCATTCTTCTAAGAGGTCACAGCAAGTCCCATTCAGGGTGATTTATGGGCCGATGTGGGCTATTTTGCAGCTTTCCAACATGTCAGATTTAATTTACGTGGGACAGCTGTGGTTCTACCCCTGCTAAAGCCCTCGGGGGCCCCCGTGGGAGGTGGAATTCCACAGGCCACGTGAGAAACGTCTTCGCATCACTCTTCCCTCTTAAAACACGCTGGGGGTTCACACGAGGACATCATGCCGGTATTTCTGTCGTGAATCTATGAATGGGGAATCCAGGCATGTGTGCCATGTCAGGTACGCATAATGTGCGTGAACCCTGTGGCTGAACGCAGCAGCAACGGAAGGTGTGAATGGAACCGGGGCTCTGCCTGGGCTCCAGGAGCGGAAGGAAGGCTCCAGTGCAAGGTTCTCCTCCTGCTTGTGTCGTACACACAGCCAGGGCGACTGTGCGTGAAGGACATGTTGGGAGTCCCCATAAAACCTTCTGGAAGCTGGGGGTGGGGGGTGGGGGGATGACTCAGTGCTGCTGCAGAGCCCTGACATCCACAGCTTTGCCTCCCCTCCCCCACCCACTCCGAAGTGTAATCTCAGGAGTGCCCGAATGGCAAAGGCCATTGAGTCACCACCACACTGTCATTGCACCACAAGCCAGACCATCCCCTTTATCTCCAGATCCCAAAGACCCATACTCAGGACATCTCCTGAAGGACCCCTTCCCTGCTTTCTAGAAAGTAGCAGTCCAAGAAAGGCTGGAAGAAGTACCAGAACCCAGCTTAGCGTGGAGGGGGAGGGGTGTGTGTGTGTGTGTGTGTGGTGTTGTTATGGCAACCAGAGTTTGAAACAAGGCTTAGGAGGAAATGGGGAAGTCCCACCACAGAGCAGGCCTGCATCCCCACAGTCCACACCTCACCCGCCCAGGGGACCGGCAAGCCCTTCTCTAGCATCACCAAGCAGCCCAGCCCATGCCAGAGGCCTTTCTTCCTGTGTGCATGGCGCCCTCCCTGGGATTAAGCAAATGCCCCGTGTGCTCACAAATTACAGGGTTGAGCAAATGCTCAGAAACGGGAATGAATTCTCCCCAATACTCTTCCTCATGTGTACTTTGCAAGTCTGCCTTCTGCTCCCCTTGCCTTCCTTCCTGGTCCTCCCTCCCCTCCCCTTCTCCTTTCCTCCTCTTCTTCATTCCCTTCCCCTTTCCCTCTCCTGCCTTCTTTCCATCCTCTCCCCTCCCCTTCCCTTCTTCCTCTTTCTTTCCTCTCCTCTCCAGCCCTGTTCCACCCTGCCAAGCCTGGTCCTGCCTGGCCTTCTCTCTATGTAGCCTAGAATAGCCTTGAACACCTAGACTGTTGCAGTCTTAGCCTCCCAAGTAGGACTGCAGCCCCTGGGCACCACTGGGGCTGCCCGTGTCTGCCTTTTCAAAAAGCCTTCCACCCAAGAGGAAGGGCTCCGTGTTCTGTGAGCACAGAGGAAGAGGAGGAGGAGGAGGAGAGGGAGGAGGGGGGAAAAGGGAGGAGAAGGAGGATCGGGCTCCTCCTTGGGATTCTTTGAGCCTTAAAGAACCAGAGCATCCCCAGGCCCCCAGCCATAGCTGCTGTGGCTCCCGCTCGCTCTCTATCTCTGCTGTCTTGCTGGTTAATTGCTTTCTTCTGTCCCTTCCAGCAGCAAGGCAGCACGGTCTGGTCTTACCTCCTCTGCTCCTCATTAGCGTTTCTCAGCCTTTGGCAGCCTGAACGTCAGGAAAATGAAATCCAATCTTAAATAAGATGAATACTGAGAAGCTGAGTGAGCCTCATGGGTAGCTGGGCCCTCTTGGCCTAAGCTGGAGGCTGGGTGCTAGGAACCTGCCTGGCTGAGCTGAAAGAAGAGCAGAAAGAAGAGCTCTGCAAAAGCCTTCCCGCTTCGGCCTCCAGACGCCCTGATCTCATCAGGCTCTCAGATCGCTTCAATAAATGCCATGAGTTATCGTTTACACAACTTCCATAAAGTGAAGATAAAGCTGAAATGGTTTGACCACTGCTCACATGTCACTGCAGATGGGCTTAGCAAGACATTTGCTGTAAGAGAAAGATAGCTTACGGGACCAAGTCATAGTGAACTGTGACGACCCTGCCTAAAAGTCATGCAAGGTGACTCCATTCATTGGCTCCTAAGGCAGACTATAGATGGACTGCCTCACTAAGTGAATAGGATGGGTGTCGGGGTTTTAAGCTCCCCGCGTGCTCCCCCGACCAGCTGGGAGAGACGGGGGAAAGCACGCCCCGACCGGACGAGCCAAGAGAGGAAAAGGGTCGGCAGGCCGCCCGCACCCAGCCTCCCTCACCGGAGGACAATCAGGCGGCCTGGGAGTCAAGTCGGCACGAGATCTGGTTTATTGGGGAAGTGCGTGCCCCTAATATAAGGCACAGGAGCCAATCAGGTCTGAGATCGGCAGGAAGGGGAGGGGTGTGCACCTATCTAGGGACTATGAGGGGAGGCAGGAGCTGTCCATCAAGGGCGGAAGGGGGGGGCGTCACCGCCCACAGAACCGCCTCCGGGTTATAACCAAAGACACTCGTAGCAGCTGTGCGTTGTTGTTAGGCGCTGCCATCTTAGCCACACGTGGCCCCAAGACTGAGAAACAGGCGGGGCCAGCTAGTTGACTTCCAGGTGTGCCCCACAGATGGGAAATGATTGCTGTACTGTAACTCTACACAGACAATGTTTTCAAACTATACCTTGAAATATGGCTGCATATGGATGCTAAAACCAGAAATGAAGCTGTGACTCAAGTGGTAGAGAACCAGCCTGGAGCGAAAAAAAAAACAAGAAAGAGTGCCCAGGTCCTGAGTTCCAGCCCCAGCTCTGGGCACAACCAACCAACAAATACATAAGTACATAAATAAATAAATCAGTTTGCCTTTCTGATAAGTCCTTGCAAGGAGAGATCAAGAGTCCTTGGAGAGGAGGAAGAAGAGACATCAAATGTCTCTGGCCCTTAACCCCGTAGCTCCCAGAACCATCGATACATCTCCTTTCTTTTAAGTAGTTCAACAAAGCCGTTTCTGAACGTAATGTAATGTGTCTCGGTCCATGTCACCCCTTTCAACATTCTCACTCACCCCTCCCACCCCACTCCTCCCCTCCCTTTTCTTAGCTTTTCAGTTATGTGAATGAATTTTATTTTTTGCCATTCAGCAAAGCAGTTCCTGTTTATAATGCATCTTGGTCTAGGGGCATGCCTTCAACAACTCCACCCCTTCCCCTTCAGCCCACCTCTTCCTATCACTTTGCCATTCTTGTTTTAAGGCATTTCCCCATCATGAATATTATTTGTTAAAACAGATGTAGAGAAATGCTTTTGTTGGATGACCGGAACGAATTATTTCCCACAATAACTCTTCCTGATTATATATAAAGGAATATGATTATTTCATATGTCATTGGGGGTGCTTTTTGTTATTATTAGTCTATAATTTAAAAAATACTGTCATTATTTATAGGTGAGGCATTATTTCCACGTTTAGTTGTAGGATCCTGAAATGTTTTGTTGTCCCTTTTCTCCCCCCCCCCCCCATATTTTTAATTAAAAAATACTGAGGTACCCTTTGTGAGTGACTCTCAAAGAGCAAAATTTGCTCATACTTACAGCTATTAATTAAGAAGAATTAGAAGAGGCTGTAACTGGATGAGGTCTTTTATTAAATAGACAATTAAAGTCATACAGATATTTGGAGGTGATTTTCCTCCTGACTGATGCAGAAGTTGATTGTTTTCTTGCCAGTGACCTTTATTTAATTAAATTCCATTTCATTTACTTCATGTTTTTGTGCCAGTACTGGGAGGTGAACTCACTCACGGTCATGGTATTCTCCCTTAGCTTTTTAAGTCAAGGCTGGGGTTCGACCTCTTGAGCTACATTTGTGGCTTTCAGCTGTCTAATTGGAAATAAGAGTGTCTTAGATTGGTCTCTCTTGGCTGTGATCCTCAGATCTCAGCCTCCTCAGTAGCTAAGGTTACAGGCGCCAGCCACCAGTACCCAGCTACAGTGGCTTTCATTTTATACATTGACTTGCTTCCCTGTGGGAAAACTGTTGCCCATAAAAGAAAGCTGTCTCTTCTCAAACTTCAGAACACCAGTGAGTTCCTGGCGCATTATATACTGATAGTACCTTATTTGTCTTTAAATCCCAAAGCATATTAGCAATCATATGATTTTTTAAAAAAGTATTGTTATTATAAAGGTGTTGTACAGAGGGATTACAGTTATGTAAGTCAGGTCAAGAGCACATTTCTTTTTGAACACAGTCACCCCCATGCTCTCTCTCAGTTTTTCCCTCCCTTCCCCATCCACAAGTTGTAGAGTTCATTTTGCACATGGTGTCCAGTGAGTCCCATGGCTGCCTTTGTTCACGCTTTGTCCCTCCAGTTCTCCCCTTGCCCTCCCAAAGAAACAAACAGGATAAACATAAAAAAGAACAACAATAACAACAAAAACTTCTCTTGTTTCCATTTCCCAGCATTCCTTTTGATAAATAATTATTCTGTATGATCAGATACATATAAGTGTTGTGCCTTTCTGTTCCTTTCTTAAGAATAACCTTTGATCTCACTGTGGATCACATGATATTAAAAAAAAAAAAAAAAGAAAGACTTGGGGCTGGGAATATGGCCTAGTGGCAAGAGTGCCTGCCTCCTACACATGAAGCTCTTGGTTCGATTCCCCAGCACCACATATATGGAAAACGGCCAGAAGGGGCGCTGTGGCTCAGGTGGCAGAGTGCTGGCCGTGAGCGGGAAGAAGCCAGGGATGGTGCTCAGGCCCTGAGTCCAAGGCCCAGGATTGGCAAAAAAAAAAAAAAAAGACTTGAGGAAGTTAGAAAACAATAGCAAAATATAAAAATAAAAGAAAGAAAATTAAGATAAAGCAGAGTAAGTCACAGCGCAATTTTAGTTCTAAAATCTCCCCATTGTCCAGTTGTAAAGCATGTTTTCATGGAGGTGGATTCTGGAGGTGTTCTGAGGAAACACAGCAGCACTGACTGCTGGGGGCGGGGGGGCGGGGGACAGGCAGAGACTTACCTGCTGTGCTATCAGACTCTGACCTAAATTACATTTCCCATTGCTTCTGTAATTTTTGCCTTGTTAGAACTGGGTGGCTCTTGTGCAGAATGTTTAAATCACCTTTAATCATTGTTCCCTTGTGTCTGTCTGGATAAATGTGGTCTGTTTTAGCTTCATAAAATTTCCTTTTCATTTCTCTGCCTCTTAAGGTACTCAACCTTTGAGGTCAGGAAAATGACCTTGTCTATCCAGATGGCAAATAAGAGATGAACAAAAAAAAGGCTGTTTTTTTTTGTTTTGTTTTTTTCTCTTCTTACTCCAAGTAAAGAAAGCCACACACTCTTTCTTTTTTTTTTTCTGATTGTCCCCCAACGGATCCATTGACTCTGAGGACAGCCAAAAAATGATTTGGATTTTTGTGAGTCTATCTATCTATCTATCTATCTATCTATCTATCTATCTATCTATATTGCCTTTCATTTTTTGCCCTCCTCATTTTCTTCCTGGGGAAGCTTGTTTAATTTCAGCATTCAATGGAAATCTTCCCAAATTGCTCTTGGCTTTTTGTGAGCTATCCTGGGAGCAAGTACTTTCCTCCAGCTTGGAGAGTGGCCAGTGGGGGGTTGGGATTTGCCTAGGCTTGGACAATGGCACCATCACTTACTTGGCCTCTTAGCCAAAGAGAGGGTGGAGGAGAGTTCCCCCAACGTGTAAACTGGAGCTACTAGAAGAAATGTGTTTTGCAGCTGAAAATTGTATCCAAAGGACTGAAAAGAGTGCTTAGAAGATAATACCGCAAAAGCATTGTTTCGTGAGTGATGATGGCTAACAAGTCCTATGTGTAGCCACCTTTCTGGCCTTTTGTCTTGGTGGGGAGCATGTTCTGGTGCCCCTTCTATTCGTGAGGTGGCAGGGAAATGACCTTTATACCTTTGGTCTTTTAATTGGCCCCATGGAAAGCCTCAAACATTCTTTTTTTTTTTTTTTTTTTTGGCCAGTCCTGGACTTTGGACTCAGGGTCTGAGCACTGTCCCTGGCTTCTTCCCGCTCAAGGCTAGCACTCTGCCACTTGAGCCACAGCGCCGCTTCTGGCCGTTTTCTGTATATGTGGTGCTGGGGAATCGAACCTAGGGCCTCGTGTATCCGAGGCAGGCACTCTTGCCACTAGGCTATATCCCCAGCCCACGCCTCAAACATTCTTGATGGTTTACTTAACCTAGAAACTTTCTATAAAGGTTGGTTTTCTGGTTTTGGTGGTCGTGGGGCTTGAACTTAGGGCCTGGGCACTGTCCCTGAGTTCTTCAGCTCAAGCCTAGCACTCTACCACTTTGAGCCACAGCTCCACTTTGAGTTTTCTGGTGCTTCATTGGAGTTAAGAGCGTCACAGACTTTCCTGCCGGAGATGGCTTCAGATGCCTGATCTTCAGATCTCAGCCTCCTGAATAGCTTGGATGACAGGCAAGAGCCACCAGTGCCGTGCTTTATAAAGGTTTAAATGATAATTAAAACTACGTTTGCATCTGTTGTTCACACACAGGCATGGCTCCTTGTCCTTTTGCCCCTTGTCCACAATAAGTGGTTTGCTAGACTTGGAGTTTGGAGAAACGGAACTTAATGGGGCCACAGTCCAGCAACCTTCCTGATGGCTTAGGTGTCTGGGGACATTGCGAGGCTACTCCTCTGTGATCCTAGCACTTATTCACAGGACTCAATCTATTGGTGAGATGATGTCCTTATCGCCATACATCCTACTTCCATTTAGACTTGTTTCTTAAAACGGGCACATGGGTGTGGATTTTTGTCTTGCTGAGACTGAGTTTAGAGAAAAACAAATTCTCTTTGATGGACATAGTCGATGAGCTGTATGCAGCAGAGAGACGCAGGAGCCAGCCAGTATTTATCAGTTCTCTGTCAGTGCAGATAAGGAATACCACCGAGCGGAGAAGCAGGCAGCTTAGCTCTTTATCAAGCACAAAGACAGAAGACCTTGTGTTATAATCCTTGACATCTTTGGAAGATAACGAATGTATCAACACACAGCTCACATCTTCTAACATCCTGCTTATTTCCTGGGTAAGGTTTTGCATGGGGGAGGGGAGGTGCAAGACCTCTGTGCTGGCTGACAGTCAGAGGGTGAGACATTCCACCCCACCTCTCCTGGAAGCCACTTGCAGCTTTCCGGTACTATAAAGGGTCACTCTAGATCAGCAGGGTCCCAGGGCTTAGATGGGCAGGCAGCTGGAGAGGTTCTGTAATTACATGTAAGAAATACACTGAGAGACGTAGGCAGAATCATTTTAATTAGTGGCATTCACGTGGGAGGCCCAGAACATGCTAGATTCCATAAAGAGCTGCAGTGCAGGATGGAGGCTCGACTATAGGAAGGAGTGCGGCCTTGGGGCCTTAGAGTTTGTAGTGGTGGAGTGGGGGTAAGGACAAGGGAAGAGAGTACTCAGTGGGTGATCACAGCCTGTCCTGCTAAGCAGATGAAGTCTCTCAGGGAATGATTATGACTTCAAAGCAACGCTGTTTCTTTTCTCATTCCTGAGACAGAGGCCTGACTAAGGCTGTTGATTTCCTGTAGCTGTGCAGGTTGCTTCCGAACAAAGCAGAACTTCGCAGTGCTAGTCCTGTGTCTCTAATTTCACAGAATAACCAATATAAAAGTTTGTAAAGTAGTATATAGTTCTGTGTTGTGTTCTGAGCCCCAATACAAGGGCTTTTTCATTCAAGGCTGGTGGTGCTCTACCACTTGGACCATACCTTCCCTTCTGCCTGTTTTGCTGGTTAATTGGAGATAAGCATCTCTCAGATTTGTCTTCTCAGGCTTTGAATCAGGACCCTCAGATCTCAGCCTCCTGAGTAGCTAGGACTTACAGGTGAGAGTCACCAGCTCCCTAGGTAAAGAATTCTACTGTTTTTTTGTTTTTTTTTTGCCAGTCCTGGGGCTTGGACTCAGGGCCTGAGCACTGTCCCTGGCTTCTTTTGATCAAGGCTAGCACTCTACCACTTGAGCCACAGCACTACTTCTGGCCATTTTCTGTATATGTGGTGCTGGGGAATTGAACCCAGGGCCTCATGTATACAAGGCAAGCACTCTTGCCACTAGGCCATATCCCCAGCCCAGGTAAAGAATTCTAAAACAACTTTTTAAGAGCACATGCCCCTGGGAATCTACTGCAAGAGCTCTTCCAACTGTGAGGCGCAGGGAGGGGACAGGCTCTGAGTTTCATGCCTCACCAGATGTGTGGAAACACCAAGCACAGTGCTAGAATCTGTTCTTCTGCAAGGTGAGATGTCCCTCAGTGGGTTAATGAAGTGATAAAATGGTGATACTGCCACATTGAACCCGTAGATGCTGCTACCTGGACACACTTCCCTGGGACAGTTCTACAAATGGAAGTGTGGAAGGCCTGCTTTGTGCATTGTGACTGTTGCCTTCACATTGCTTTTGTCTGTCCATCTCAGCTCATGTTGGCCTGGTGCTCTACCCATTGTCCATGAAGCTACAACCATGACAAAAGGATAGATCCCCAGCATGGAGCTTGCGGGTCCCAGTTCCTCAGCAAGAACACAACTGTCCAGCAATCCAGGCAGAACTCCTGCTTCTCAGTGAGGCTGCCTCTGGCTTGGTACACACGTGGCATTTTGCTACACAACCCTTCTCAGTTTGGGATGCAAGACATTTCCTTTTAAAGTGCCTTTTGTACAGAATCCTCCCTGCACACTTCTCACGGTTGACCACCACATGAATGGAAGTTGGGCCTCTTGGAGCCTCAGCCCTGTGTCACCACCCTCCTTTGCACTGCCTGTGGGTTTGATCCTCTGGTTGCTTTGATGAGCAAATCTGATATAGGTGAGGCCTTGGTACCGGCTGTTCATGGGAGTTTTCTTTTATTGGGAATATACAGGGATGTAACTGGAGTCTTCATCCAGAGGCACAACTCGAGAGATGCCAGTGCATCAATAAGTCAAATGAAACACGGGAATCAATGTGCGGGACTGAGAAAGGAGATGTATTAACCTAGCTGGCATATGGAGGAAGAAGGCAGGCAGCTAAACAGTGTACTTACTATGTGCTTGAGTCAAGAGAAGTGTGACTCACTTGGGTAGCAAGCTAGAATGTTCCCAGTGCTCTGTAAAATCCTCTTTCCCAATGACATGGGAGGCCCCCTGTGAGAATGAGTTCCTTGTGTTTTCTCAAACACATCTCACACCAGGGATGTCTTTCAAATGCCTTCACATGGCAGAATACACGGTGCCCCGAAGAGTGGTATTTTGGTGGCATTATTACCCTGAGCTATAGGGAAGAAAACACCATAATTTTGTTCTCTGGTCCTCATGCATTCCTGGCTGGCACTTCCTATATTAAAAGAGATTAACCAGTGACCAACGAACAGAAATACACACACAGGCAGTATCACAAAGACATGCCAAAAAACCCCACAAAAATCCTGGAACAGATCTCAAAGGAATGTCTTAGGTTTCAAGCTTAAATATTGTTCTCTGGAATAATGAAGAGGGGGATGGGGAAATCCACTTATCAGGAGAAAAAAAAAACAAGCAAAACAGAGCAGTAAGAGGGAAGTGTGTTGCAAAAAGACTTACCTTGGTGCCTTTTCCTTTGGCAATTACTAAGGATTTAGAAGTGGTTCTGTTTGTTTGTTTTTCTGGATACAGAGAAGGAAACAACCTTACAAATAAAGATTTCCTTCAAAGAATTTCTCATGTGAACTTCTCTCACAAGATAGTAGCCTTTCATGACTGCTTCTGTGTTTGTAGCTTCTTCAGAATGACCCTTCCATGAAAGAGGCATATTTGGGGTGACATTCTGGCCTCCCACAGTCATATTTTGGGATGGTATGTACTGAACCCCTTCAGTTCCCTGCTCAAGCTTCAGAATTTTGTGTCAACGGCGTCTCATTTGCATGGAAAACCCCAATAGAAAAATATGCTAATCAGTGCTGGGACATAAAGACTTGCAGAGATGAAGCCAGCAACATCTAGTTGGCGTTTTCATTGGCTAGCCAGGGTAAGGCCAAGGGTGACAGCCATAGCAGACTGGCCTCCTTTGAAGTACACTCTGAATTATTCATTACAACTTTATTGCATAAACCGAATGCAAATGAGGAAACTTCAAGGGCTAGAGAAGTCTAAGAGCTACCATGAGAGGCTAGAGTCTCCTTCACAGGTGCTCCATGGTTCTTTTTCCTGTAAGAGTTGAGGAATGCCATTTAACTAAAGCAGCCGCAGCAGTGTTTCAGGACACTGTTCTGAATGAAGGCTCCCAAACAAAAAAAAAGGATTTAAGGAGGTCAGATGTGTAAGCAAGGATCTTCTTTAAAACTGAAGTGTTTCTGAAGCCGTGCAAACGGAAATAGCTGGGAAGTGCATCATCCCTCGTGGTTTTTCTAAAGCTTTTAAAATGGGTCCATTCCTGGGCTTTCTGGATCAAGATACTTCCAGATTGGGAGCTGCTAGACTGGACCTTGTGAGCCAGTGGCCCTCGGGAGCTGCCGACCAGCACACAGACTGTTTCAGAAAAGCAAAAGACAACAGCATTGCTGGCCCAAATGATAAATGAGAACAAAGATACATTCACCAAAACGCCAGTGTGTACAAAAAGAACATTGCAACGCAAAATAAGTATGAACCCATGTGTTGTAATAAGCATCTTTAAAAAAAAAAAAGAAAGAAAGAAAAGAAAAGCCAAGGTGGAAATTTTTTAATCAGCTTTATTAACTTACCTCCTACTAGCTGCATCCATAACATAAAACTTTGGTAGGATGTTTTGCTGTGAGAAACATTTTTGACCCACTTGGCTGCTATTATTGATAACTAGGATAGGATTTGAGATGCCATGGTTCAACCAACTGATGTGTGTGTGTGTGTGTGTGTGTGTGTGTGTGTGTGTGTATGCATGGGCATGCACCAGCCAGTCCTTGAGCTTGAACTTGGGGCCTGAACACTATCTCTTGGCTTTTGAACTCAAGGCTAATGTTCTACCACTTGAGCCACACCGCTCCTTCTGGCTTTTTGGTTGTTAATTGGAGCTTAGAGTCTCATAGATTGGTCTGTCAGGAATGGCTTCAAACTGTAACCCTCAGATCTCATCCTCTTGAATAGTTAGGTTTACAGGTATGAGACACCAGTTCCAAGCTCCATTTAACTGATTTTTTTTTAGCAAGGCAGGGAGTTTGTTCATCTGGAAAAAAAAAAGGTTGTAATAGTACCTACTTTAGAAGGTCTCTGTGAGGATTAAGTGAATTAGTTGTGTGGCACAGTAGATTTAATTATGTTCATACTAATTCTGCTCCAATTGTACAGCCCTGAAGAGCACTGTAATATTGCCATTATACCTGAGATGAAAGAAGGGGAGGGAGAATTGGGGAGAAGAGCAAATTAAGAGGTCTGGTGTTTGGATCTCTGTACCAGATATAATGGGATAAAATTATCCTGGGGCTCTAAGTTCCATAAAGAGCAATGGCGACCTATTTACTGCTCCATTTTGTTTTTGATATTTTTTACCTTTGTGATAAATGAGACATTGAGGATTAAGAATTTATGCCTCAGAAGGAAAGGTGTCTCAAAACTTCCAGTGGCTCATTTTGTTTAAATGGATCATATAGTTGGGATGCCATGTTGGCCTGACACAGGTCAGAAACAAACATATTGTGAGATCACACAGATTGGTCTATGCCTGCTCTAATCTATAACTGAGGAAATGATAGAAGATAAGAACAAAACCAAAGAAACAGCCCCATGCTTTGTGTCCTGAACTGACTGAGCAATAATGACTTTTTTATTCTGCCTGGGCTCCCATTTTCTTCCTTGTTTGCAGACGAATTGCCACGACTTGTGTAAGAGTTTGTTTCCCCTGACAGACACAGCAATGATAGCTGGAGTTAGCAGGTGCTTGACTAATATGCAGATATTTATCTGAATTTTTAAGGAACATCTTGCATCACTGAAGTCTTATGCTGTGCTAACCTGGAGAAATTATGACTGAATCAAAGGCTTCAATATAGCCCATGATTATTTGCACCCCTTTCTTCAATCAAAAAGCAAACACACCAAAACCAAAGTCTTGGAATTGGAAGAGTGTTGGTTAAATATGGAATCTTTCCAAAGCCAGTTAAGTTTGTCAACAAATGTTGGCAAGTTGGGAGGAATATAAGATTAAAGGGGAGGCTCTATTTCAATCAGCAGTTTGAAAACAGAGAGCCACCTTATTATAAAAGGAAAGCAAGCTCCAAAGAAGCAAAAAAAATTACAGCTGGGAAGAGATGTAGAGGAATTTCCCCATCCAGGTTTCCAGGGTACATTATGCAAATTATAGACTAAGCAAATGAGGGAGGAAGTCCTTGTCCAGTGCTCAGTCCTGATTGGTTGATTGCTTCCTCCTATCTCACTGGTCAGATCCCAGTGACAAATGAGACTTTCATGAGATTATTTATTTCTTGGCAATTCAAACAGGAATATACTTGGACAAGGGCTACAGAAGTTCTGGTTGTGGCTCTTCCAGGAAGTAGGTCTCTGAGTCCCTAGCCAGCTAATGACTTCCAGATTTTTATATGCAGGCCCAAGTAAATAGTTCCTTGGGGCTCTTCTTCAAATGCCATTTGTTGTGAACTTCTTGGGCTGATTCGTAATAAGATTATTTTGTAAATTTCTTTGCATTTTCTTTTTGTATTGCCAGTACTAGGGCTTGAACTCATGCTGTTACTTGGCTTTTTAATCAAGGCTGTGCTCTACAACTTGAGCCACAGCTCCACTTTCAGCTGGATAATCGGAGGCAAAGAGTCTCATGGATTTTTCTACATGGGCTGTATTCAATAAGAGATCCTTGGATCTCAGCCTCCTGAGTAGCTAGGATTACAGTTGAGAGGTAGTAGCCCTTGGCTTACCCTTTTTTATTTTTTTGGTCAGTGGTGGGGCTTGAACTCTAGGCCTAGGCACTGTCCCTGAGCGCTTTAGCCCAAGGCTAGTGCTTTACCACTTGAGCCATAGCACCATTTCCTGAATTTTTAAAGCCTTGTAATAATCTCAGCACATAACTGTATCTCTGATACCACCTGTTGCCCATTTATTTTAGATCCTGCAATGCCTTAACAAGTATAATTGGTCTTGGAACTCTGATACCAGCCACAGTATTCTTATGGAAGCTGAGGTACCCCATCCCCACCAGCCCTGGTCCCTTTTCTACTTCTCCACCAGGAGAATTAATTATAGCTTCTTGAGCAATAGGTAGGACTTCATGGTTTTAAAGGCTTATTCTCATTAAGCGTGCAAGTTGGGTATGAGAAGTCAGGAAAGTTGTTATGATTAAGGATATTTGGATCCGGCATCTGAAATCTCACTTTCCATCTTAAATGTTCTCCTTCCTGCGTTAATTAATTCTTGCTACATACGGGTCAGTCTTCTAAATGCATTGTTGGTAGTCCCCAAATACCCTTAAAATTATGCTGAGCATCTGTAAATTCCAAAGAGATTAATCTAGGCAGAAGAGATTTCTGCTTATCAGTCAGGAGTTTGAGTGGGATGGATAGTAACATAGACTCAATAGCAATGGGATCACCACACACAGGGCAATTCTTCCATAGTAATCTGCAGGCAGATAATTCAGAGCAGACGTAGTGGCTTCATTAAATACTCAAGACCCCCTAGACCCTTTGATCATAACTCCTCATTGTCCAGAGTTCCTCCCATTCTTCAGTCATAATATGTTTGGCTTGCCTGGAAGCAAATATTTTCCTATCTTGTCAGGCCACCGGGAGGAAGATGGGTATGAGAATGAGTCACAAAAGTCGTGTGCAAGCCAGGCACTGATGTCTCACGCCTGTCATCCTAGCTACCCAGGAGACTGAGACCTGAGGATTGCGATTCACAGCCAGCCTGGGAAAGGAAAATTTGTGAGACTCTTATCACCAGTGAACCACTAGAAAACCAGAAGTGGTGCTGTGACTCCAAGTGGTAGAGTGTTAGCCTTGTGCAAAAAGTTCAGGGACAGTGCCCAGGAGGCCTTGGGTTCAAGTCCCACAATCAACCAACAACAACAATAACAAAAAAAAGTTCTGTGCAATAAAAACCTCCTCTTTATTGAAACTTCGGTCTTGTGGTTACAACAAGCTACAAGGGAAGCTGGGAAATCTGCTCTAAACTGAACACATTTTCCTAGGTCCTCTCATGAGGAGGAGGAGTTAATTGGGGGCCGCCAGATGTCTCCCCCTTACTGGGACATTGCTTTAAAGGCTTTTGAGTGTAGAAGAGTCACATTTTACAAGTCTTTGCATACTTGTGATTAAGATATGTTTATATATAGGTTTTTCCCTTGCCAAATTACTAATTAACTAAGGCCAATCCAGTTAGGTCTTTACCTGAGTGTCCCTCATTTACATAGAAATTAAAATGTAACATTACTTTAGCTGAAAGAAATGAACTTGACCTCTCATTTTCTGTGAAAGGATTCATTGCTAATAATTCTTAATCAGAACAAAGATACATTGAGAAGCTAATGGGTTTATCAAACTATCACTGAAATTATTCTCCATTCAATGAAATAGTTGGTGCGGTGGGGTTGGGGGGGGGGTGGATTTGACAGAGCTGGCTTGACAGCAGTGCAATTGGGGGCCAGCATTTGCTAACAAGTGTAGAAACTGTCTCCACAGAAAACTACATGGTGACAAATATTTAATTTGGGCTAATTATCTGTTTGCTAACTACTGGATAACTCTCAATCATTAACAACAAGCAATCTTACATTTCTTTCGGGAACTTAGCACATAAAACGTGAGGGGGGTGATAAATATCCATTGGCAGGATCAATGAATGAATTGAGACACTTTAGAGTGATGATTAATTTATTTATGATGCTTCCCACCATCTATTAGGAAATGAGAGGCCTGTTGAGCACTGGTAGCACACACCTGTAATCTTAGCTACTCCAGGGGGCAGAATCTGAGGATTGTGGTTCAAGGCCAGCCCACGCAGAAAAGTCTCATAGACTCTTTATCTCCAATTAACCAGCCAAAAGCCAAAAGTGGAGTGGATCAAGTGATAGAGCCCTATGGCCAGTCCCTGAGCTCAAGTTCTGTACTGCTCAGTACTGGCAATAAATGAATGAATGAATGAATAAATTAAGAAAAGGAGGGCTGGGAATATGGCTTAGTGGTAGAGTGCTTGCCTAGCATACATGAAGCCCTGGGTTCGATTCCTCAGCACCACATGTATAAAAAAAGCCAGAAGTGGCGCTGTGGCTCCAGTGGTAGAGTGCTAGCCTTGAGCACAAAAGAAGCCAGGGACAGTGCTCAGGCCCTGAGTTCAAGCCCCCCAGGACTAGCAAAGAAAAACATGTTTCCAAGACCCCTCCTCAACTGATGGCTGGGCATGGTGGGACATGGTTTGTCACCTAGCTGCATGAGAGGCTGAGATCCAAAGGGTCTCATAGTAGGCCACCCCTACTGGGGATGGGGATACCCATGAGACTCCATCTCAAGGAAGATGCTAAGTATGATGGTTCCTGTCATCCTAACTTCAAAGAAAAACCCAAGACACGTTGATCTTGGTCCAGGTACATGCCGAGGTAGCAAGAAAGACCCTATCTCAAAAACAGCCTAATTTTTTTTTTTAAAGAAAAGGCTGGATCATAGCTCAGAGGTGGAATCCCTGCCTATTAAGCATGAGCCCTGAGTTCAAATCTCTGTAGATCTCCCCCCTCCCAAATTTGAAATTATCTTTAAGTGATAGTAAATTTGAGTACCAGTCCCAGTTAATACACAACTCTGGCTTCTACAAGAGTTTCTCATCTTACATCATTAACTTGCCTTGGATGACAAGAACTGCAGACCTAATTAGGTAAACGTTGGTGTCGTGATCTGTATTCAGTACCCATCTGCAAAGACCTTCTATAGATGAGCATTTCTTTGGGGTTTATGAACCTTGAAAGGTAACCATTTACCAAAAACAACTGTGACCTTTAGAGAAGGGCATGTTGGGTAGTATTATGATTTATGGATTTCTCTTCTGGGTGGCCCTTGTGTTTTGTGTGTATGTGCTTGTCCCAATCGGTTTTGTGCCCCTACATGCAAAAGTTAGTAACTTACAATGAACAGAACTGTTCACTGTAAATGAACATTTGTAAATGAACACTGTAAATGAAATTGGCCTGTTATTTTGTAAACTGGGAAGTGATCAACATCTGGTAAGGACTTCAAGCAGCATGCTTGCAGGACAGAAGACAGAAGGGCAAGAGAGAGTGAGAGAAAGAACAGGAGGGGCTTGATTTGCTTATCTGTAAGGAGCCACCTCTGCAGTACCAGGTTTAACATAGTCATGAAGGTGGTACCCCAGGACTCGGCTGGTCCCATTAGATCTCACCTTCTAAGGGAGATGAATGCCAGCATACATCCTTTAGTCCTTTAAATGACTTCTTCTTGTAAGCCCTGAAGCCTGCCACTTCCTTCCACTCATCTTCTGTCATTGTCTTTTCAGCCTCAGGTCCACTAAGTGTGACCGACCCCCTCCAGACTTTAATTACACTTTCTGGCTTTGCCTCTCTGAAAACAACCCTCTTTCTATTAGAGATCACTGTGATGCAGATGGAACCCCGCGCTTTCCTCTGCCACCTTTCCTGGTGCCATCTGCTTGCTATGGCTCGGATCTTAAATGTCCTCAAGGTGCCCACATGCTAAAAGTTTGGTCCCTAAGGCACAGCTGTGGAAGGAGCTCTCAGCGAGTGGGAAGAAGTTACCTGTGGGCTGGTCTTGAAGGAGATACTGGGAGGCTGATTGGTCGGCCTTCTCTTTATGTCTGTGGTGAGTGGATTGCCACTAAGCATGCTTCCTATAATGAATTTTGCCATCATTCACCCTCCCAAACCAGGACCGAATGACCGTTACCCGAACCCACTTAATCCTTGAGCCAAAAATGAGCCCTTTCCTTTACTAAGCTGGTAATCTCCATTGTGATGCTGGAAAACTAACGTACCATAGAATTGTTCTTTTAAGCCTGACATTTTTTTCTCTTTTATTTTCTTTTAGAGTTACTGAGGATTCATACCAAGGGCCTCTCAGTTCTTAGGCAGGTGCTCTACAGCGTGAGCCACATTTTATATGCACTGTGTATTTCTTTTTTTTTTTTTTAATTCTAAGTGTGGACAGGCCTGCGATGAGAATCTCCCACTTGCGTTTCTCTTTGTCACTGAGGAGGATAGGTTGTGTGCCACTACACACATCCATTGTGATTTGGCTGTGCTTGAGGTAACAGGAAGGTGCCACCATGCCCAATCCTTGGTTGAGATGAAGTCTTGTATGCTCTGACTGGCCTAGAACCCCCAACTCCTCCATCCCCAACTCCCATCAGCAAGAATTACAGGCGTGCGTCACCACGCCCAGCTCAGACATTCATCTTTATTCTGAGGGAGAGTTGGCTTAATATACTATTCCAATCATTCCAGTAAAGGCAAAAAAAATCAATATATATTTTTACAAAATGTGAAAGAACAACTGGCATTTTCATACCTATAAGGCTGGCTAGCTGGGAGGTTGAGATTTGTGGGTAAAAGTCAAAGCCAGCCCTGGCAGGAAAGTTCATGAGACTCGTGTCTAATTAGCCACCCAAAAGCTGTACATGGAAGAATGGCTCACTGGGAGAGTGCCAGCCTAAACACCACCCTCCACACACACACACACACTCACACATGCACACACATACAGAGAGAGAAGATATAACAGAACTAAGGCCTTCTGTGGCTCCCTGTAAGTAGATAATCAACACCAGAGCCTGATTCACAGGGAGTGATTCACAAGGGCACAGGACTGCTTATTTCCCCCCTGCCCTCCCCTCCTCGTTAATTGCAGCACTGACCTTCACACATTTTCTGTCCTCTTGTTTTCTGTTGCGTGGTGATCCTCTGGGGTAGTCTTGTGGACAGGTGGCCTGCCTTGTGTGTAATTAGTTGCCCTCGGTGGCAAAGGTGGTGCTCTCAATTCTATTTCAGTCTCATAGTCTTCATTTCTTCACATCCTCCTAGGAGCAGGAGCCTACGGCCTTCTCCCCGAGTCTCCGTTTTGATGGAAGAACCAAAAATGGAGGACTGCCGGTGAAAAAGAAAGGAGTAGAATTTCTTATCCCAGGATGGGGCTGGGAATGTGGCTTAGTGGTAGAGTGCTTGCCTAGCACTCATGAGGCCCTGGGTTCGCTACCTCAGTGCCACATAAACAAACAAACAAAAAATTATTAGCCCAGAAGGGCAGAGTTGGAGTGCCTATGTCACCAATGTGTTGGAGTCATAAAGGACATCATTTTTGTGTGTGTGTGTCTGTCCTTGAGCTCTTTTTGCTCATGACTAATTACCACTTGAGCCACAGCTCCACTTCCAACTTTTTTGTGGGGGAGGGGAGGCGTAGTTAATTGGAGATAAGAGTCTCGTGGACTTTCCTACCTCAGCTGGCTTCAAACAGCGATCCTCAGATCTCAGCCTCCTGAGGAGCTAGGATTACAGGCATGAGCCACTGGTGCCCAGCATAAAGTTCATCTTTTAAATGTCCATCTATCCTTTTTGTTGAGGGCTAACCAGCCAACCCAGGCTCTGAGTGTGTATGAGGTAAAGAACACTTACTACTCCCTACAAGGAGGGGTGATTGAATTAAATAGCTAGAATAACTGCAGACAACTGTAGGATGAATTTCCAGGATGCCTGACAAATGCGATGTGGGTTCATAACCAACAATGACTTTCAGAGTCTTGGGGTGGCAAACATAGGAAGAAGGTCATGAGAAGTGCCTGACTCCAGCAGTCTAGGCCCATAGAAACATTCACAACCATCTTCTGAGGACTAGCCAATGCTTCTGGACCCTTCTCCCTGGCATAGCCAGGCCAGGCCCAGGGACTCACACCAGACATGGAAAGCAGAGCTGAGCAGCCTGGATAATCAATGGCAGATCAAACTCACCAGGGTGAGGCCCTGAGATCTCCTGTACACCCTGTCATGTGCACCTGCCGTAGCTCCTGGGCCTTTGCCTCTCAGCAGGCAGCGCTGACCAGGCCCCGTGTGAACAAGAAAGTCTGCTAGCTGCCATCCACTTTAGCACCCGATGGCAAATTAGCCCTGCTGTGCAGACTCTATTGCTGTCAGAAGCCTCACACCAAGAAGCAAGGTGTTTTCCCTGAGTTCCTGTTAGTGTGAATTGGATATAGAGCCAGGCTGGACTTTTAGAACAAATGTTCTTAACAGAGAACAAAGAGGCTTAAGAAATGTGGGTATATATTTCACTTATAATGGGCAGGAATCAAATGACACAAGAAGGCAGTTGAAAATTGCCAAGAACTGGTATGTGAATTTATTTGCAGCCCGTCTCTGTCACAGAAAATGTGACCCTGTACTGAAGAGTCCCCAAGTCCCTAATGAAACCTTTTCTGCTACATCAATCAAAGTAAAATGAAATAATGGATGAAATACCTAAGAAGTGTAATAATATGAATAAAACCACACGAAATAATCAGTAAAGCAGTATCTTAGACTAACTATTTTAGGCCAATCCCCTATCACACGAGGAGAGGGCCCCTCTTTGAACATGGCTTCCAGAGGACTAAGGATCATTAAACATAGATGATGCTTTTCTCTCCATCTTTGTCCCCTCAGTGGAACCAGATGGGGCCTGCTGTGTTCTGAGCAACTTCCACTGTGGGGCAGAGTAGGAGTTCAATCTCTCCTGTAGAACAAGCAAGGAAGTGCCTTCAGGAACGCATGGGACATGCCGCGATATTACCTGCTTAAGATCATTTCTGTCCTCTCCAGAGCCTTTAAAAAAAAACCGTGGAAAGAAAGATGGGGTGGGTGGAAACCCAAACAGTTGGTGTTTCACCACATGAAGCCACCAAGAAAGACATGAGTTGCATTGTTAACTGTTGGGTTTTCCTGCTTCCTGGGGGCTGAGCAGGGTGGATGTGGAGGGAGTTGATTGGTGCCGGGAGCCTCTGATCTACCATTTAGCTCCAATGGGAGATGGTGATGTTCACAGGAGGGAGGAGGCAGGCGGCAGCCTGGGGCTGGGCCCAAGCTACCCGGGAGTGAAACCAGAACATGCTTATTCCTGTCTGCATCCTCCTCCTTTTTCCTTCCTCCCAATGCACTGTTCACAGGACATCTCTACACCACATCGCCTCCCCACCCCCATTGGTGGTTTGATCTTTCCCGTTGATGCCTGGACGCAGATCCACAGATCTGTGCCCCTCCCACTCCTCATCTGCATAAAGACCATCTCTGTTTCTCCCCCTAAGAGCTACGCGCCACTAGCTGGCCCCAGAACCTCCAGAGTGGCGCTGTTCAGCACCACTGCATAAGAGGCAGCTTACATTCAGACTTAAAGTAAACAGAGCCTCCATGTTTCAGTTTCTGGACGAGGACCCAGTGGCTCACACCTGTCGTCTTACCTATTCAGGAGGCTGAGATGGGAGGATCACAGTACGATGCCAGCCCCAGTCAAAAAGTCTGTGAGACTCTGATCTCCAATGGAGCTGTGGCTCAGTGGTAGAGGGCCAACCTTGAGTGAAAAAGCTAACAGTCAGCTCCCTGGCCCTGATTTAAGCTCCAGTACTACACACACACACACACACACACACACACGATGTACCTCAGAATGTACCTTAGATGCTTAGCATTCATAGTACTGGGTTTAGTGCTGAGTTTATCCCAGTACTAAAAATGTACTTCCTAAATTCCACTGTTTTGTGGCACAGGAGAATGACAATAGATAATGGCCCATGTGCTGTATAATAAAGAAAAGATTTTGAGTGTTCTCACCACAAAGAAATGATCAGCATAAGAGCCCATAGAAATGATCACTATTAGAGCCTATAAATGTTTACCCTGATTTTAACATCGTGATATGTAATATAGATATATAACATATAGATAATGTATACTGTATTACATATCGAATAAACAAAACATGATACCTCATTAGCATGAACCATTTCATAGGTGATTTAAGAACATGTGTAGGAAAGGTTACCATTTCCTTCGTCTCTAGTTCTAGAATAGCTCTGGTACCTGCAGAAAGTCCCAGGCGGCAACCTGAGAGGACAGAAGGACAGAACTGCGAAGTTCCATGCCCTTCCCTCTGCCTTCCCTGCCTCTGCCACCCAGACAAACAGACACAGCTTTGTCCTCACACAGGAGCCCTGGCAGAACCGGCTGGCTGCACCCGCCCATGTCTTGGAGGGCTAAACACAAAGGGGGAGCAGGGAATGCTGTGTGGGGTTGTGCATTGGGCTGAGGGTTGCTTGTTCAAATGTGACTCATTGCCACCCTTACCTTCCCTAGTGTCCATGTCAAAGTGATTGATCTGGGGTTATTGGGGCCAGTGAGGCCGATGAGTGAAGCCAAGCATCCTGGCAGGTGTCAGGGTCAGGCTAAGTCACAAACAGAGCCCTCCTAAGCGACACAGGAAGATTCCATTCATTGCCCAGACAAATGCCGATGGTCCTCTGAGGAGTTTCTCCATCTACCTTGCATCCAAGGTCTCCACAGGTTGACAATGACCGACATGCATAAGGCCACACAGGACTTGCTGGGCTGGGATGGGAAACTGGACTCTTTGAGAGAGAAATTAGACTCCTTGCGGTTCTCATCTGAGGGTTCGACTCCAGGCAGGGAGGGAAGCAAGGACACCCCATCTATTGCTTCTGAGGGATGATCCAGGGTCATCTTTGTATGGATAAGAGAACCCCGATGGCTGGAAAAGAGCCCATCCATCGAGATTTTGTTTGAAATAATAGAAGAAACAGAGCAATGTCGAATGAAATCTTAAGCTGTCTCCACCCTCAGTTTCTCTCAATCCAGCCATGTATCTTCAAGGAGGGGGAGGCCATGCAAGTTGAGATCTGATTGCTTCTATTGAGATTCTAAGAGCCGTGGTGGTGTCAGATCATTTCCTAGGCTCTGCCCTCTGCATCTCGATGCAGAGACTGTCTTCATTCATGGAAAGAATGTCATTCATCAGAACACGTGCCCAGCGTGTGTCTTTAGGCATCTGAGGAAATTGATTTGTACAAGAATACCCCAGGCTGCCATCTCTTGGGTGTTAGCAGTGCGGAGGCGGAGGCTGAGCTGCTTGGCAAATTTTGCCCTTTTCCTTTCCTGTCTTCCACCCTTGGGTTGGAAGCTTCTTGCTCTTCTCTCCCCCATCCATCCTCCTCAGTCCCTCTCTCCCATCCAGCGGATTTATTTATTTATATGACGTAACAATCTCACTACTGCCAGGCACTGGTAGCTCACACCTGTAAACTTAGTGACTCAAGAGGCTGAGATACAAGGATCTCAGTTCAAAGTCAACCCAGGCAGGAAAGTCCATGAGACTCTTATCTCCAATGAACCACCAGAAAACCTGAAGCGGTGCTGTGGCTCACGTGGCAGAGTGCTAGCCTTGCTTGAGTGAAACAACTCAGGGATAGGGCCCAGGCCCTGAGTTCAAGTCCCAGGACCAACAGAAAATAAAAAGGAAAATAACTTTATGGAGGGATCCCCAACACCCTAGAATTCCTTGTCCCTCATGTGCTCTCTCTCTCTCTCTCTCTCTCTCTCTCTCTCTCTCCTCTCCTCTCCCTCCCTCCCTCTCCCTTTCCTTTTTCTTTTGCCGGTATCAGGGCTAGAGACCAGTGCCTAATCTCTTGGTTTACTTTCCTGCCCACAGCTGGTGTTCTACTGCTTGAGCCATGACTCCACCCCAGCATCTTGCTGATTCATTAGAGATAGAATATCTCAGTCTTCCCCCACCTCTCATCCCCTCCTCACCCCCAATGCAGTGCCCAGGCTAGCTCTCTCTGACTTTCCAGGTCTCGGACTCTCCGATGGCTAGGATTATGGTGGGGGGGGGGGCGGGAGCCACTGATAACACGCTTCGAATTCATTTTTAAAGGCAGCACCAGTCTGGTCTGACCCTTTGCCAGTGTCAAAGATGGCGCTTTGCTCTGGCGGTTGGGGAAGGAGCTGCTCTGTGGGCGCGAGTGAGACTGTCTCTCGTGGGTACTCACGCTGTCTCTGCGATCTCAGCCCGTCCGTGTCTGGAGGATTTCTCCCTGGTCTCCGTTGAGCTGCGCGGGGTGCGCAGCGCTGCGCCCTGGCGGCACTGGTGCGGCAGCGGGGCGCCGCCCGGAGCTCAAATCTGTGTTTTCAGACCAGCAAAGTTGATTTTTTTTCCTTCCTGGCCGGAATCCCTGTACTGTTAGAACGTATGTGGGCTGTCTATCTAGGGGTAAAAGTTTCTCTGGGGTGGGAAAGCTGCGATGTTGGAGGGAGCTCAGCTAGGGCTCTGCCGCCATCAATGTTCATCGCAGCACAGTTTGTCATAGCTAGAATCTCGAACCAACCCAGATGCCCCTCAGTAGACGAATGGATCAGGGAAATGTGGTACATATACACAATGGAATTTTATGCCTCCATCAGAAAGAATGACATTGCCCCATTCGTAAGGAAATGGAAGGACTTGGAAAAAATTATACTAAGTGAAGTGAGCCAGACCCAAAGAAACATGGACTCTATGGTCTCCCTTATTGGGAATAATTAGCACAGGTTTAGGCAAGTCACAGCAGAGGATCACAAGAGCCCAATAGCTATACCCTTATGAACACATAAGATGATGCTAAGTGAAATGAACTCCATGTTAAGGAAACGATTGTTATATCACAGTTATAACTACTTTCAACGTCCCATGTGTATCTGTAGCTTCTATTATTGATGATGTTCTTGTATCACCTTCCTGTGGTTGTATCTACGCTAGTTCTGTAATCTTAACTGAGTATATTGGAAACCATGTATCCTGGTATTAGAACTAGGAAATTGAAAGGGAATACCAAAATTGAGAGACACAGGGTAAAAAAAGACAAACAACTACAAAAGCAATACTTGCAAAACTGTTTGGTGTAAGTGAACTGAACAACTCATGGGGGGAAAGGGAAAGGGGGAGGAGGGAGGGGGAAATGAGGGACGAGGTAACACACAGTACAAGAAGTGTATCCAATGCCTAATGTATGAAACGGTAACCTCTCTGTACATCAGTTTGATAATAAAAATTTGGGAAAAAAAATAAAGGCAGCAGTCTCCCCTCTGGTTTGAGCCTCTTCTGAGAATCTCAGGCATGGAGGGAAAGTGGCTGACTGAGGCTTGAAGGTGTAGATGTGCTGCTACTTCCTGGGACGACAGGAGCTCACTTCAAGCACGAGCTGTGAAAGCTCTCCTTTTGGTCAGGCCAAGCAGCCTGTGGCCGGGAGCTTCATGGGCCTCTGGGCCTGAGGGCCTGTCTTTCCCAGCCCTAAGGAAGCTGAAGGAATGGTTTCTATGCTACCACGACCAGCGTTTCCCTTCTTTCATTCTCAGCTTCTCCAGACAAGACAGTTTCACTGTCTTTTCAGGCAATGAGTACATTTCATTCCCGTGTACCACCCTTCTCTTGCTCACCCTTTGTCCCTTCATTTCTGAGTACAGTTTCACACCTTGAGGAACAAATAAAACCTAGGTGGTGTGTTTTTAATTCTTGTTCTCTGTGTGTATGTTGGTACTGGGCTTGAACTCAAGGCCTGCGTGCTGTCCCTTTGCATTTTTGTTCAAGGATGATGCCCTACCACTTCAGCCACAAATTCATGTCATTCTTTTTTGTTGTTGGTGGTGTTCATAGGAGTTAAGAGTCTTGTGAACTTTTCTGCCTAGACTAGCTTTGAACCTCGATCTTCAGAGGTCAGTCTCCTGAGTGAGTAGCTAGAATTTATAGGTGTGAGCCACTGGTAACTGGCAAATGCTTGATTGACATAGAGTCATTGTCAAGCAGTCAGCTCATTCTGAAATTGACTTTTCCTCCCATAATGATCAGAATGCACAGATATACTTATTCACAATTCGATCCACTACATCCTACTTTGTTAAACATCCTCTCTCTCTCTCTTTTTCATTCCACCTTGTGCCATTTTCAATACAAAAGAGACACCTGTTTCTCGGATGTATTACTGTCTCGGTGTGACACAGATGAGCGATTCGGAATTCTCAATCTCATCCTGGCCAAGGATAAGTATTATATGAAGTCTTCTATGGAAGCCGGGCCACTGGAGCCCGCTTGCCCCAAAGCCAAGGGCTGTCACAGATAATGCAACATGCCCGTGGCACCTCAGTGGCAGTGACAGGGTGACATGGATCATAAACTTCACTGAAAGAACATCGATGAGAAATTTAGAGCCAGGGCTTAGAGGAAAACAAAAGTGATTTAAATTCAGCACCGACATGCAGCACCATAGCAGACTCTGATTGCTCTGAGTTTGGTGCTGCAAGGACCATGACCTCAGTAGTCACTCGTCTGGACACTCTTAGGTCCCCCAAAATGACCCCGTAGGTTGTGTTGCTGGTTTACCACCGTCACTGGGTCCTACTTCCCTGGAGTCCTTTATTTCAGATTGAAAGAATGCTGTGACAGAAACTTGGATATTTCCCCATACGAAGAGACTTTGAACTTGTCAGATGCTTTCACAAACAAACCTGTGAAGCCTGAGGCTAGCCATTTCAGAAGCAGATGGGAAGATGTAATGCACAGATGGGACCAAAATATTTAAAACATTCATTGTCTGCCCATCGATCTGTGGGAATACTTATTTTCTTTTAGCTCTATAAACTAGAAATGTTAGACCTAAGATTAAGATTTATCCCCTCTCTGTCTCTGTCTGTCTGTCTGTCTGTCTCTCCCTCTCTCTCTGTCTCTCGGTTGTGGGGCTTGAACTCAGGGCATGCATGGCACTTTCCCTGAGCTCTTTTGCTCAAGGCTAGCAGTCAACCACTTTGAGCTACAGCGCCACTTCTGTTTCCCAGCATTAATCGGAGATAAGCATCTCACAGAGACTTGTCTGTTGTCAGAAAGTCAGCTTTCTTGTACCATGAATTTGTCTTTATCACATGGATCAGATCATTGACCCTTTCTAATAAGCCTTGAAATCTTCTTATCTTGGTTCTGCACATTTGTTCTTTGCTTTCAAAGCAATTTTGTCTAGGATAAATGTTTTACTTTGCATCTTGGAAACATTTTGTCAGCTTGTAAAAGATAACCTACTAGAATCTTATAATCTTGATTGGGAATATATATATATGTATATATGTGTGTATATGTGTGTATATATGTGTATATGTATATACATACATACATATATATGTGTGTGTGTGTGTGTCCAACTTGGAAAAAAATCAACCTTTTACCTATTTACCTATTTTTAACTTTAACCTATTTTTATGAAGATTTTTATTATCTTTAAGTAGTTGTACAGAAGAGTTGCCATTCAACAAAGCAGTTTATGAGTATAGTGCATCTTTCCAATGGCTTACTTAATTACTTTGCTGCTGCATTTGTTATTTATTTTGGAGATGTGCTTCTATTTGAGGTATACCCTCCGCTCCTCTTTTCCATCAGTTTTCTTTTTCTTATTGTTGTTTTTTGTTTGGGATGAAGTCTCAGGTTTTAAACTGTGATCCACCTGCATGTCAGGGAGGTATCCAAGCTTTGCCTATAAAACCCATCTTGTTCCTGGAGCTGCTGGATCATGCCTATAATCATAGCTACTCTGGAGGCTGAGATCTAAGGATCAGAGTTCAAAGCCAGCCCAAGCAGGAAAGCACATGAGAGTCTCATCTCCAATTAATCACCAAAAGAAGCTGGGAGTGGAGCTGTAGCTCAAGTGGTAGAGTGCTAGCCTTAAGCCAAAGAAGCTCAGAGCCGTGCCCAGGATGGCACAAACAAACAAAAAGACAAAGCATCCTTTCAGTCATTTTAATTACCTTACTTTGAGGTGCCTCTGACTTGTCTTTAAAGACAGTTCCTACTCTAGGTTTTTTGACAGATACTGCCTTTGTTGGAGCTGGGGTTTTGTTGTTGTTGTTTTGTCTTGTTTATTTGTTTGGCTTTGGGGGAAGTCTGACTGCTAAGTGAGGGTTGAGTCATCCACGGGCAAACAGGAGACTACTGAGCAGAGCCACGGAACCCTTGGGGTGCAGTCATCCCAGCTGTCCCAGAGGCGGAGGGCGATGAAGGATGCTTCCTAAAGATGCTGTTTATTTTATTCATCTTCCTCCGGGAGTTCCAGAAAGAGTACTCAAGAAAAGCCTACAACACTTCTGCTCCTCAGGAGTTCAAAATAGAACAAGAGCAAATGCTTTCAACAAAGTACTTAACCACTGAGATGTACACTCCGTAACGGGGCTTGAAAGACATTTTTGTCAAAAGGGACGGCTGGTAAATATTTGATCCATCTCAAGTACCTAAGCAGCATGGAAGCATCCAGAAGACCCTGTGCCGAAGAGATGGATATGGCTGGGGTTCAATAAAGCTTTCTTTATTAAACCAAAACAAAATCAAAACCTATGGTAGTCTGAACTCTCCATCCATAGTTTGCTGACTTTTATTTTTGTGGTCCTGGGGTTTGAACAGGGCTTGGGCACTGTCCTTAAGCTTCTTTTTGCTCAAGGCTCTATCAGGCAATCCTCAGCCCTCAGCTTCCTGAGTAGCTAGGATTCTAGGTATGAGCCACCAGCGCCTAGCCTGTTTGCTGAGTCTTATTGTAATGACAGTGGACGGGGGAAGACCAGGGGTGATCAAGGCATAACAGAAAGAGAAATGTGTCTCCTAAACTAAATGAAATTATTGGAGAATGCGGTTTGATTCTTAGAAGACTTTTTGGCTGGAGTAAGGAGGATCCGTTGTATATAATTTAGCCCAACTATGTGTTTATTATACTGTACTTTGTGGCAACAAATGATAACACAAAGGTCTAAGTTATATTCCTATTACAATCAATACCTTAAAAATCACACAAGTTGCCAGGTGCTGGTGGCTCAGTCTGTAATCCTACCTACTCAAGAGGCTGAGATGTGAGTATGTTGGTTCGAAGCCAGCCTGGGCAGAAAAGTCTGTGAGACATATAGCTTACAAGGTAGAGTACCCACTTAGCATGCATGAAGTCCTGCGTTCCTTGTGAACATACCGGAACATAGGATGGGCCCATGGATGCCTTTTTGAATGGAGCCCGATACTCTGGAGAAAAGACAGGTAAAGGGTCTTGCAGAACACAGCGGGGGCGGGGGGGGGGGGATGATGTATAGTGATGACCCCAGGGTGTGAATTATCCAAAGTGACAAAATCACATGACCTGGACTTGTCGGGAGACTTAGCTTCCCCAAGAATGTCACCCTGGTCTCAAGTCCTCAGGCCCTCTCCCAGAGGACCATTTCCACCTTTCTCTTTCCTCCTATCCTTCCACTGTGTGACACAAATACAAATGCATTGCTCTTTCTCCACTTTACATGTTGGAAGCCACTGCCAATCATGGAGGACCCGTGGTATTTTGTTTTTTGCCTTCAAGAATAAATCATTCTTTTTTTTTTTTTTTTTTTTTTTTTTTTTTTTTTTTCTTTCTCAAATTTTTATTATCAAACTGACGTACAGAGTGGTTACAGTATCATACGTTGGGCATTGGATACATTTCTTGTACTGTTTGTTGGCTTGTCCCTCATGCCTCCCTCCCCCCCCCCCTTTCCCTCCCCCCCCAGGTGTCAGTTCACTTACGCCAAAGAGTTTTGCAAGTATTGCTTTTGTAGTTATTTCTCTTTTTTTACCCTGTGTCTCTCGAATATGGTATTCCCTTTGAATTTCCTACTTCCAATACCAGTAAACACGGTTTCCAATATACTCAGATAAGATTACAGAGATAGTGTAGGTACAAACATAGGAAGGTGATACAAAACATCATCAATAATAGAAACTACACATACACATAGGACGTTGAAAGTAGTTACAACTGTGATATATCACTTGTTTCCATAACATGGAGTTCATTTCACTTAGCATCATCTTATGTGTTTCTAAGGGTATAGATATTGGGCCTTGTGATGCTCTGCTATGGCTTGCCTAAACCTGTACTAATTATTCCCAATAAGGGAGGCCATAGAGTCCACGTTTCTTTGGGTCTGGCTCACTTCACTTAGTATAACTTTTTCCAAGTCCTTCCATTTCCTTACAAATGGAACAATGTCATTCTTTCTGATAGAGGCATAAAATTCCATTGTGTAAATGTACCACATTTTCCTGATCCATTCATCTATGGAGGGGCATCTGGGTTGGTTCCAGCTTCTCGCTATGACAAATTGTGCTGCGATGAACATTGTTGTGCTGGTGGCATTACTGTGATTTTGTTTGTGGGCTTTTGGATAGATACCCAACAGTGGGGCTGCTGGGTCATAGGGGAGTTCTATATTGAGCCTTCTGAGGAATCTCCATACTGCTTGCCAGAGTGGCTGAACCAGTTTACATTCCCACCAACAATGAAGTAGGGTTCCCTTTTGGCCACATCCCCTCCAACAATTGTTATTATTAGTTTTCTTGATATATGACATTCTTGCTGGGGTGAGATGGAATCTCAATGTTGTTTTGATTTGCATTTCCTTTATGGCCAGTGATGTAGAGCATTTTTTCATATGTCTATTGGCCATTCTCATTTCCTCATCAGAGAAGTTTCTTTGTAAGTCTTTAGCCCACTTGATGAGGGGGCTATTGGTTCTTTGCAGTTTTGTTTTGGAAGAAGGTAATTTTTTTAGTTCTGCATATATTTTAGAGATGAGGCCTTTGTCTGTTGAATGTCCGGTAAAGATCTTCTCCCAGTCTGTGGGCTTTCTGTTTATCTTGAGAGCTATGTCCTTTGCCGTGCAGAAGCTCTGGAGTTTGATGCAGTCCCATTTGTCCAACCTTTCTTTGATTTGTAGCCTTTCAGGGTCTTTGTTAAGGAAGTTCTGTCCTGTGCCAAGGAGCCCAAGTGTTTCTCCTACTCCTTCCTTTAGTGTCTTCAGGGTGCCTGTTTTGATTTCAAGGTCTTTAATCCATTTGGAATTGATTTTGGTGCAGGGTGATATATAAGGATCTAGTTTTAGTTTGTTGCATGTGTTGAGCCAGTTTTGCCAGCACCACTTGTTAAAGAGGCTATCTTTCTTCCATACTATTGTTTTAGCTCCTTTATCAAAGATTAAGTAGGCATAGTTCTGTGGGTTTAATTCTGGGTCTTCAATTCTGTTCCATTGGTCTTCAGGCCTGTTCCGGTGCCAATACCAAGCTGTTTTTATTACTATAGCTTTATAATACAGCTTGAAGTTGGGTATTGTAATTCCTCCAGCACTGTTCTTTCTGCTTAGGAGTGTTTTTGCTATTCTAGGTCTTTTATTGTTCCATATGAATTTCTGGATTGCTTCCTCTATTTCATTAAAGAATGGTGTTGGGATATTAATGGGTATTGCATTGAATTTGTAGATAGCCTTTGGCAATATTGCCATTTTGATTATATTAATCCTCCCAATCCAGGAGCATGGGAGGTTTTTCCATTTTCTTAGTTCTGACTTAATTTCATTTTTCAAGCTTTTAAAGTTCTCTTCAAAGAGGTCTTTCACTTCTTTGGTTAAGGTTATTCCTAGGTATTTTATGTTTTTGGGGGCTATTGCAAAAGGAGTTGCTTTCCTGATTTCAGCCTCGGTCTTCGGGTTGTTAGCATAGAGAAAGGCCGTTGATTTTTGAAGGTTTATTTTATATCCTGCAACTTTGCCAAAGTTTTGGATCAGCTCTAGTAGCTTGGGGGTAGAGTCTATGGGATTCTTTAGGTATAGGATCATGTCATCTGCGAAGAGAGAAAGTTTAACTTCATCTTTTCCTATTTGGATCCCCTTTATATTCTCTTCTTGCCTAATTGCTCTGGCTAGGAATTCTAGTACTATGTTGAAGAGCAGGGGAGAGGAATAAATCATTCTTAAAGCCTTCATCCTTTAAGAGGTCTTTTTACATAACTTATAGTATATATGTCCTTGCATTATTACAAATATGGGCAGTGAATGGGAAGGCAGAAATCATGGAAGTGTCACGTGTTTATGAACTGAATGTGTTTAAGTGTGACCTCTGATTACTCAGCACTAAATGTAGTCTCCCATCTGTGCTGTGTGCTTTAATGGTTTCAACCGTGCCTGAGTGCAACCGTCAAAGACATTAGGTAGATTTATAGTGCATGCATTTGACTCTCCAGGTTGTCTGGAAATACCCTTGACCTTCTTGATTTATACTGGAGTTACTATGTGGTTTAAGGTGATAGATTGCTTGCTGAGCAAATAGAAATCCCTCCATTCAAATCCTAGCCCTGCCAAATTCTCACAGTTCTTTCCAAGTCTGCTTAATAGATCCCTCAAGTATACATGTGATTTTATACATCTTAGGAAGGAAAGCAATGCTACCATGTAGTGAATCCTTTAAGTATTCTAACACAGCAGAATGTTTTAGTATCTTAAATTGTTTTCCTTTTGTTATTATTATTATGTAGTAGTTGAACAAAGGGGCTACAATTCCATCAATCTTATTATGAGTATAATGTTTCTTGGTCAGTGTTAGCCCCTCCGTTGTTCTGTCTTATTTTTATTTTATTTTTTGTCAGTTGTGGGGCTTGAACTCAGGGCCTGGGCGCTGTCTCTGAGTTCTTTGGCTCAAGGTTAGCTCTCTGCCACTTTGAGCCATAACCCTACTTCCAGTTTTTGAGTGGTTCACTGTAGAGAAGAATCTCACAGGAACTTTTCTAACTGGGCTGGCTTTGAACTGTCAGCCTCTTGGTTCGCTAGGATTACAAGTATGAGCCACTGGTCCCTGGCTACATTTTTTTTTTAATTGAGATAAATCTTGGGCTGTATTAAATCAGTATCTGTATGAACTGTATGGAGAAAATGTTGTTTTATGAACAAAAGTCTAGGAAAATCCACCTCCCTTTCCTGTTACCTGTCTTGCAAGCAGATCCACCTCCTTTCCCACTGGATGAGGCTGAATATCTGATGGCGTCCAGTGTCTATCTTCTGTCAATTGATACATAGAAGGTGTGTTCTTACTGCTACCAGGCAGATGACCAGTGGTTCTCAGTGTGGCCATATGTTCCTTACTCTTTCTCTTAGGATGATGATGACCACTGATCATTCCATCACGGAAATGATCGTCCATCCACCCAGTGACATGCGCTCACTACGCACTCATTTCTGTAGCGCAGAACTGATGACGATGCCCCAACCTCTTTTAACTGCAAGAACCAATTGGTAACAAGGCACAGAGATGTCAGAGAGAAGAGAACTCTATGCCCAGAGGGACAGAAACATCAAGTTGGGTTAGAATGGCTTTCACTAGAGGTTTCTGTCACCCTAGATCATAGTCTGTGCCCTTATGGTCTTGGCAGATCATGGGAAGTTTGCGGGAAACTAAGAGACTCAACAGGCTATTCCATGCATGGCATCTACTAGCTATCTGTGCAGACTGAAAAGCAGGCAGGGACGTGAGAGAGATTTGCTTGGGGAAGGCAGGCGTCTCGTGTGTCAGAGTTGGAGGATGTTGGTTTCAAGGACAGCTCACTGAAAACTAGAATCCTCAACCACTGATTTGGGGAATATTATTTCTTTCCGGAGTTGTAAGTAGGGGCAAAAATAAGAAAATGCCCACCGTTCCCCAAAGCCCTGGCTGTTCCCCGATCCCTGGCCAAGAGACAGTAGCTTAGCTCCCCATCTGAGGCAGACATTTTGATTCCAAGCCCTGTGGTGGAGCCGAGTGGTTCGTCTGTTGTCCACAGTGTGTTCTTCAGACTAGAACTTTCTGTGGGTTGAATGAGATGTTGCCAGATGCTCAGCGTAGCACCTGAAGAATGGCGGTAAAGCTTCGATGGACTGGCATGTTGAAAATAGTAAGAAATAAGGTTGGAAGCGCGTGCAACGGCCCACACCTGTGACCTGTGTGACCTACTCAGGAGGCTGTAAGAGGGAGGATCACAGTCCATCGCTGGCAAAAACACGAGCCCCCATCTGAAAAGTACCCAAAGCAGAAAAGTACTTGTTGGTGTGACTCAAGTGGTAGATCCTCTGCTTAGCAAGCGTAAGGTCCCAAGTTCAAATCCCAGTCTATCTCTCTCCAAAGTAAGCAAGAATGGACTGGGCTATCAGGAAGCCAGAGGAAATTTGGTTGGAAAGCTTTTGTTTGAGGCATTTGTTTTGCGGTGCCTTTCAGAAATGACTGAAGAAACAAGAGTGCAATGACAGCCCAGAAATGGAACAAAGTGCCAGAAATCTCACTTTCACGATAAAGTGGGATCCAAATAGGGACCGGGAAACATGTATTTCACTGGAAACACCTATTTCACTAAGGTGATATGAAATGAATGTTTATGTTCCTGTACAGCAAAAAATAAACACAGGTTTTGACTGGTCAGCTTGTTATCTGGGAGAAGTTTGTAAGTTCTCTGTTTCTCTTTCCTCCTTCTCTTCCTTCCTTTCTTATGCCAGGACTGGAGCTTGAACTCAATGCCTGGGCACTGTTCCTTGGCTTTTTCTCTCAAGGCTAGCACTCTACCACTTGAACCACTGTTCCACTTCCGGATTTTTGCTGCTTAATTGAAGATAAGTGTCTCACAGGCTTTTCTTCCCAGGCTGGTTTTGAACCATGATCCTCACATCTCAGCCTCCTGAGTAGCTTGGGTTACAGGCATGAGCCACCAACACTTAGCTGTTTTATGCCTTTCTCTTGAAAGTCTAGACTGGTCATGCCATGAGAAGGAGACAGAACACACAAAACATTACAGAAGAAGGGCTGTGTAAAGTGGTCACAAATGACACCTGTTCTTGTTTTTTTTAGCTTTCTTCATCTACATTGTCCTTTTGCTCTGTAATATTGCAGAGTGCATGAGACATTGAAGTACAGGCTAATTTGAAATACATAATGAAGACAGAGGTTATAATTAATCACCCTAAACTTCTTGATGATTTCTGAGAACCACTGATGTCTGGCAGGAAGAGATTGATTACTTAGTGGAGTCTGAATAAAAATATTCCTAGACTTTTATTGTTCTAGGACACAGAATTCATAATTATGTAATAAGCCCTTAATAACTTGGTATTGGCTACTGTAACACATTCAGCTTTTGTTTTGCTTTTCCCCCCTTTATTATCTGTTTCACAACATTACTCACAAAGATTACAAAATACTTTGACCTTAATTAGAACTATCGTGATTTTAAACAATTGCAATTTACATTTGCTGCTGTGAAAACAATACGGGGAAAGTATTTTAGAAGATATTGAGCCATTATTTATTTTTGTTTTTAAAAGGATCTATCTCGAGAACAATTACAGATTAAGAGGAAATTGCAAAGATAGTACTGAAAATCTTGGGTAAACATTCACCCATCTTCCCTAGGGAGATGGCTAACTATAGTGGAATGTTAACATTGTTGCCATTTGCAAACCATTCCAATTTCCCAATTTTATACATGTTCATTTGTATTTGCCTGTCTGTGGCTGTATGCACTTTTTTTATTACATATTTTGATCTCATCATCACTGGGAAGATACTGGTCCATCACCACAAAGATCTCCAGGGGACTATTTCCTCACCATGATCAGTTAGAGCCCCGCCATTCCTTCCCATCCTTAGTGTCTGGAAATGACAAAGATATTCTCCAAGGATGCTTTGTGAGTCCAGTCATACAATACGGAACCTTTAGAAGTTGCCTTAGTTAGTTCATCTCCTTTTGAGATCCATCTACTTTGTGTGTATTAATAGTTGGCTCCTCTTTTCTCCCTAGATAGTATTCCATTCCATGCTATAAATATGCTGAGGTTTATTTAAATATTCACTCCTCGGAGGACATCTTAATAGTTCCCCATTTTCTTTGTTGCTGTTGTTGGCCTTGAGGCTTGAACTCAGGGCTTGGCTGCTGTCCCTGAGCTCTTTAGCTCAAAGTTAGTGCTTTACCACTTTGAGCCACTTCCAGTTTTCTGCTGGCTCATTGAAGATCAGAGTCTCACAGACTTTCTTGCCCAGGCTGGCTTTGAACCATGATTCTCAGAACTCAGCCTCCTGAGCAGCTAGGACAACTGGCGTAGCCACCTCCATTTTTTTATTATTATGAGAAAGAAAGCTCTCTAAATAACATTTTGTGTAGGTTTTCTTGTAGGTATAAGTTTTAATGTCCCTGACATAACATCCTTAGATGTGTGATTTCTGAGTAATGTAGTTTAAAGTGTATGAGTTTTAGTTGTTGTTGTTCTTATTTGGAGAAAAATCAGCAAACCATTTTCCAGCACAGATGTACATTCTAACATTTCCAGCACTAGTGCAGGAGAAATCTAGTTTTTATGTAGCCTCACTGGAAGTTCATGTTGCTTTTGGCTTCTAGTTTTCCATTTTAACTGTTTTTAATAAGTGTGTTGAGATCTGATTGTTGCTTTAGTTTCCTTTCTTTTCCTCAGGGTAAGTGAGATTAAATGCATTTCCACTGTGTTATATTTCCTCTTTTGTGCAGTGTCTGTTAGTATCTTTGACACATTTTCTTTCCTTCTTCCTTCCTTCCTTTTGTTGTTTTATTTTGTTTAAGTTATTATACTGGTCCCAGGTCTTGAACTCAGGGCCTGGGCATTGACTCTGAGCTTTAGTGCTCAAGACTAGGTCTTTCCCACTTTAAGCCAGTGCCATTTCTGACTTTTTGCTGGCTCATTGGAGATAAGAGTCTTGCAGACGTTCCTGTCTGGGCTGGCTTCGAACCTCTGTCCTCAGATCTTAGCTTCTTTAGTAGCTAGGAAGATTAGAGGTGTGAGCCACCGGGGTCCTGCTTGACCCATTTTCTAAGTGAACAAATTTGTTGTTCGTTCTGTTCCTTTTTGAAGAAGTTCTTCCTATAATCTAGATGTGAGTCCGCTGTCAAATATCTAACTTGCCAACATTTTCTCTAAGTCTGTATATTACCTTTTTCCCCTTTAGTAGGTTTTTGGAGAGCAGAAATTTTAATTTTGGAGCCAAATCTATTGATAATTTTTTTCTTTTATGAATCATTTTCTTGGTGTGGTATATATAAGCTCTACACCTTGACCTACACATTTGGAATACTTTCTTTTGTTTCCTTCCAACATTTTGTGAGTTTTATATTTCGATTTTTTCATCCTTTCATCTAATGTTCTAGAGAGAAAGAGAAAGAAAGTGTGTGTGTGTGTGTGTGTGTGTGTACACATATATATGGTGCTGGGACTTGTGTACTTACTTGGCTTTTTCACTCTACCACTTGAGCTACACCTCCACTTCCAGTTTGTGTGTGTGTGTGTGTGTGTGTGTGTGTGTGTGTGTGTGTGTGTGTTTGGTAGTTAATTGGCAATATGAGTCTCATGGACTTTCCTGCCTGGGCAGGTTCAATAACCAAGATCCTCAGATCTCAGCCTCCTGAGTAGCTAGGATAACAAGTACAAGCCACTGGTACACAGCGGAATCATCTGTTTCGTGTTTACCATTCAGGTCTGCGTTTATTAGCTATTCTGTGTGGGGAGAGATAATTCATCTTATCCAGAGCTAAAAATTCTGTATTTGCCTATCCTGGTGGTCCAGAAAAGCAAACTGCAAGCTAAGTAATATACATGTGTACAAGCACAAATATTTTCTCCTTTCCCATTAACTGAAGTTGATTAGGAAACGTTAGTCCCTTTCTTTAGTGAGAAGAATTGTGGAGACATACACACTTTGGATGGGCTATTATGAAAATTAAACCTGTTTGCGAAAGTCTACGGTTTAATAAAAAAAATCTATTTTCCCCCAACTATCTGCCAAGCAAACACAGGCATGAACAATTAGAATTGTGGCCCGTTTTTAAAATTGCTAATGTGATGAGTCATAGAAAAATATATCTTAAGAGAAATCCAGACATTGTATATAGGTGGTCTCTTTCTTTCTCTCTTTCTCTCTATGTGTCTGTTACTCTCTCAGTCTCTGACACACACACACACACACACACACACACACACACACACTTGCTTCTTGTGTTTAAACCTGGACCTATTAGGGCAGCTAGAGAGTACTGGGAGAATGTAGAAAAGCCTGAGAAAATCCTCAGAGTCGGGAGAATCAAAGTCTAACTGGGGTTTCCATGGGAACAGAACCAAGCTCATCACTGACCTTCGGGCTCTAGATCATTTGATGGGTGCTACGCTTCCTTCCTCTACATTGCTACAGTCCCTAATGGCAAACGCAAAAGTGGATGCACGTTCACATCTAGAAGCCTTGAGGAGAAGCTATTCAGGGAACCATCAGTTGGTGATGGATGGAAATCCTGTGTGTGGCTCTTCAAATTATTTGAAGCTGAGATTAGATTTATTTGTGGTAACTCCCAGCCTTCTGTTCTCATGGCTGCTTTCTTCTCTTACATTTATCCTGATGGCTCCTTTTTTCTTTGGGTAAAAGAAAAAAGTTTGCACTAATCCATAAAAGAAATTAGAATAGTAGTTGCCTTGGAGATGTCGTGGTTAATGCCCAAACAAATCAACTGATTTTTCCTGACACAGCGCTGTCAGTGTCAAGAAATACAGGAGATTCGAGAAATACAGGAGACTAAAGGTTTTCAACCACATTTTCTGTTTATAGTTTACCTGTACATGGAAGTAAGCAACTTTCGAATGATCCTAGCAGCAAGAGTCCATTTCTGCAATCAAACTAATTTTATGGGTAGCTATCTTGGACGTGGGAATTCAAATGGCTTCTTGCAAGTAGCAAGTAATGTTTTAATTCTGCCTCTGGAACACACCACTCTACCCATTGGGAGATTTATTCCATTAGAAATGAAATGAAAGTCTTTGATTTGGGAACATGTTCAGAGACATTTTGCAACATTTGGGGTTAATCCATTACTAGTAAATATAGAACTGTGAAGTCGACTCAGTAAAGAGGTTGGGGTCAAGAAGTCTGTGCTTGGGTCAAAATGTATTTGACTATGTGAATAATTCAACCTAGCTGTGGGATTGTGGCTGTCACAAGAAAATGAGGGAAATAGTGCAGATGAGTACAGATTATGAAGATTATGAGTGCAAGATTATGAAGGGCCGACACAGAGCTGGAAATTTACCAGAAAGAAGGAAAGGAGGAAGGAAGGAAGGAAGGAAGGAAAGAAGGAAGGAAAGAAGGAAGGAAGGAAGGAAGGAAGGAAGGAAGGAAGGAAGGAAAGAAGGAAAGAAGGAAGGAAAGAAGGAAGGAAGGAAGAAAGGAAGGAAGAAAGGAAGGAAGGAAGGAAGGAAGGAAAGAAGGAAGGAAGGAAGGAAAGAAGGAAGGAAGGACCATCCACCATTTCACCTACTTGGGCTGATAAACAGACTTTACCACCTTTTTAATCTACTTCCTGCTGATAGGATATATCCATGAGCTTTACAAGGTCCCCCAAGGAGATCTTCATTGCATTCGCCTTTTAAATTTTTATTTTATCTTATTTTTTTACTACCAAGAGAAGCAACTGTTCAATGGTCATGGCTCTGTCATTTATTAAGGGTTCAATTCTTCAAGGCATTGGCCATTACTCATACCTACCTGTTGCTATCGGGCTGGAAAATGAAAGGAGGAAGATCATGACTCAGACATCTTAATACACACATGCACACACACACACACACACACACACACGTTACTATAGAGGTAACATATGAAGAGGTTATAGTTACATAAGTCAGGTAACATGTACATTTGTTTTGAACCCTGTCATCCCCCCCCCCACCTCTCTCTTTTGCCTCCCATCCCCACCTGGGAGTTGTATAGTTCATTCTTCATATAGTGTCCAGTGAGTACCACTGCTGGTTTTGTTCACCCTTTGTCCCACCTTTTCTGTGCCCCCCCCACCCCATTACCCTCAAAGACAAATAAGCCAACAAACAAGACAAAAGGAGAAGACAACGGAAACAGCAATAAGAACCACCATAAATCTCCTGTTTCTGGTTCAAAAACTATTATTTTCTATGAGCAGATGCACATAGCTATTGAGCCTTTGTGATCTGCATTAGATTTATTTTTTTTTCAGGTACAGTCATTCACTTTTCCCTAGGCTGGCCTTGTGCAGCGATTCTGCTCTCTCTACCTCCCGATTAGCTGGGGTTGAAGGCATATACCAAGCATTGTATATGTCCTCATGGCTAGAAGACCTGTGAAAGCATTTGGTACATGATAAGACAGCTTCACATACTTTTTATATACTTTTCTCTGGCTGTTCGGGGTTTGGATGCCTCTACTGATAATTTTGAATTCCTCATAAATGAGGCCTTGATAGCAAGTTTCCCCTTAGTGTGCTAAGTTCTCAATGATAACACGAGCTAAAGGCTTGTTTAGTTTCATTAATTATCAGATATATTTTACTCGTAGGCCTGTTAAGCTAATAATTTCAAATACCCTTGAGTTATTGATAATGCTTAGTGAGGTGAGCAGTATTTATTTTTGTTATTTATTTAAGGTTTTCTTTAGAAAAAGACATTGAAATTTTAATATATAACAACATTCCTTTTTACTCACCTCCTATTTTCTTTTCACATGGACCTACCCATTATCAGCCATATACATGACTTTAGTACATTGTTTTCCAATTGTACTTTTACTACCATGAGCTATATTAGAACTTTAGAGATTTTTTTTTTAGTACTAAGGATCAAATTTAGGGCCTCTTACATGTTGATCAAGCATATACCCTAAGATTCATATCTACTCTCAGCTAAAAGAGTTCTTCTTCAGTTCATGAGGTCTTTGTCATTTTTCTAGATCTCACTATGATGATATGTGGGTCTCACTAACTCACTCAGATCTGTGCAAGGTGCTATTACTTGCCTGAATTAGGTGGTTTACTACTTCCCATGATCAGAATTAAAGTGATGAAACCACAGACAATCTCATTCACATTTCCCATTTTTTGAGTGATAGATTTTTTTCTAGAAAATTTGCCTGCAATTTACATCTGAAAAATATTATCCAGAACTCCTTAGTATCTACTGAAAGAATGAATAACATACTAGAAATGTGGACCATTGATATAGACACGCATCTTTATCAGCAATTATTGATTTATCAGAGAGAGAGAGAGAGAGAATTAAAAAGTCAGACATTAGTAAAACATTCATCCTCTATTCAAGAAAAAAATAGATATCAGTTGTATCTATTAGACAGCAGATGTTAAAAGGTCTGAGGATTTACAAACTTGGCAAGTCTACATTTTCCTGAAGGAAGTAGAAAAGTTATACGTTCACTTGGAGATTCATTTGTCAGTGATCATTTTGAAATTAAGTATGTACACTTTTACCCATTGGCAACTGTGATTTAATAAACTGCTGTACAGTTTTTATTATAAATATTCATATGTACTATGTATAAGGGAGGGAAAGTTGTGGGTTTGTTTTCTCTTTTTTTCTATTAGTGAGAATGGTCCTCAACTTCTTTCCTTGATAATATTATTTCTGATGTTCAGTCAGCCTTGTATTCCTGACATAATATCTGTTGCTAAGCACTATTTGCTGTTTGTTTGAATGGATTTTCCATCTTCATTTGTTGAATATAGAATAACCTGCCCCCCACCCCAATCGCTCTCCCTTCCCCCTCCCCAGTGTAGACCCCAAAGCTTGTGAATGTATCTTTTTGTAAAACAAGGGTTTGGTGCAGGAACTAGATTAAGGATTATGGGATAGGGAAGTTATCCTGAGTTGTTGGTGTTTGTCAATGTAATCACCAGCTCATTATTGGAGGGAAGAAGAAAGTTCAACTTCAGAGCAGATCTGATTAAAAAAACAACAGCAACTGTGGAATAACTGGAGATAAGAGCCAGGGAATGTCTTTGGGACCTTTTAAAGTTTACTCTAGGAGTCAAAGTATGGATTCTTGAATTTTCACATCCACATGCAGTTAATACTATACTATTGATAAAGAAAAACAAGTTGAAATCTTTAAATCATACAAGTTCATTCCTCTCCTCTCTTGTGCTTTATGCTGTAGTTTTAAATATGGACTTTTTCAGCATACATTTATATATTTTATGTGGGAATGTAAATTGTTTGCTTAAATCTCTTAAATGTTTTACAAAGAAACTAATTGGAAAAATTAAAACAGTAATGTTTGTTTCTACAGCTGTAAACCAATCCCATGTACAATTTTCCTCCAGCTTAAAGAAATTGTTGTTCTATTTTGTGGTACAGGTCTGTTGCCAACGAAATATTCTAGTTGTCAATGTCTGAAAATACCTTTGCATTATGTGAACTTCTGGAGGATATTTTTCACTGGATATAGAAGTCTTGGGTGACAGTTTTGTTTCTGTATTGTAAAGCAGTAGTTATTGAAATGATTATTCCTCCATATGCCTTTTCTTACTGTATTTTAGTTTGTTTTCTTAGTCAACATCTTTTTTAAGGGCATTATTTTAAGTTCACTACAGTATGCTATGAATCTTAATGCTTCGTATGTTAATATCTCTGCTACGCTTAGAGGAAATACAGGCTTCACCTTGGCTCTTGTGATAAGTATTCATCACTTAAATCATTGCCTTGTCACCTCTCACCCACAAACTGAAGTCCCACTGACACTTATCAATGTGACATTAAGATGGCATTTTCCATTTAATTTCAAGATTTCAGAGAAAAAAAACATCCTACAGTCCACACAACCACAGATAACTAATTTTTGAAACAGGAGCCAAAAATATACACTACAGAAAAGATGGCTTTTCAAAAACTGGTGCTGAGAAAAGTTAGTATTGGCCTGTCAGAGACTAAAACTTGGCCCCTATCTTGCACCCCGTATAAAATTTCAACTGGAGTAAAGAGCTCTCAAAATGAGACCTGAAACTTTAAATCATCTACAGAAAAACATAGGGGAAAAAACTCCAGACTCCATTGCCTAAAGGATGGGAACACATATTAAAAAACAACAACAATGAGGCAACATCAAATTAAAAAGTTTCTGCACAGTAAAAGGAACAATTGCTTGAACTAAGAGACAGACCTACAGAATGGGAGGGGAATCTTCATGAGTTCCTCAACGGATAATTACTACCTAGCATCTACAAAGAACTCAGAGAAATTAACCAAATAAAAGATCAAATAACCCAGGTAATAAATGGGCAAATGAACAGGATAATTCTTGTAAGAAGGAAATACAAATGGCACATTGATGCCTGAAGAAATGTTTAACATCCTTTTCATAAAGGAAATGCAAATCAAAACTACACCAGCTCCATCTCACTCATGTTAGAATTCCAACCAGGAAGGAAACAGCATGTACATACATTATATACACAGATATGTGTACGTGCTATGAAATATTCTATAATATGAAACTACGTCATTGGAAGGAAAATGGATGGTACTGGAAAAGATCATATTGAGCAGGACAATGTGTGCTCCAAAATGAAGATATTCTGTGTGTTTGCTTATATGTGGAAATTAGACCTGAAATGGTACAGCTACTTTGGAAAACAATTTGACAGTTTCTTAAAAAATGCAACATAAACCAGACCCCAGGGCTCAGGACTATCATCCTAGCTACCCAGAAGGCTGAGATCTGAAGATTACAGTTGGAAGTCAGCTGGGGCAGAAATGTCTCGGAGACTCTTATTTCCAATTAATCAGCAAATAGCCACTTGTGAGCTGTGTCTGAAGTGGTACAGTGCCAACCTTGAGTGCAAAAGCCTCATAAGAGCTCGAGGGCCTGAGGGTAAGCCCTAGTACCATCACACACACACACACACACACACACACACACACACACACACACACACAGAGAGAGAGAGAACAAAGTAAACGCACACAAAAGAAATCTAAAGGCAACAACAAAAAACTGTGGCTCACGCCTGCGCTCCTAACTGCACAAGAGGCTGAAATCGGAGGATTGAGGTTTGAAGCCAGTTGAGTCAGGACACTCCCCAGACTCTTATCTCCAACAAACTACCAGGAGAGGGAACTGTGGCTCAAGTGGTAGGGTTCTAGCATTGAGCAAAAGAAGCCCAGGTGCTGAGTTCAAACCCCCAAACAAAACAAAACCAACTGCAGGCCATTACGTAAGTTGTTTGTTTTTTTTTAATGGGATTCGAGCATTTTACCAAAAACTACCCACCTTAGCTTTTGTAATATTGTCAGTTCTGTGGAGATCATTAACTCCTTAAAATGGAGAGCAAATGGGGTTTGTCCATGCAGTTTTATTGTTATTATAAAGGCGATGAACATAAGTAAGATAACGAGTTTTCCACCCAGGAGTTAGAGAGTTCATTTTCCACAGTGTCCAGCACGTGTCACCCTTTGTCCCTCCATTTCTGTGCCCCCCTTCCTTGCCTTCCCAAAGACAGATCAATGAACAAACAAGACCAAAGGGAAAAGAAAAAAAAAAAAAAACAACCACCAAGAAGGAACCCTCTTGTTCCCACTTCCTGGAGCTCATTTTGATCAACATTATTTGATATGATCAGATACACAATGGGATGATGGTGCCTTTGTGTTCCTCTCTGAGAACGTCCTCCTTTGGTCTCACTGTGTGGCAAAGCTTAGAGACCTGCATGATGAGTCTTGTCCCCGTATATGTTTTTGGAACCACCTGCTGTGTTTACGCGTGGATTTACAGGCACATCCTAACTACCACAAACGAGGCAACGCAGGCAACCTATGTTTCTCTGGATCTGGCTTACTTCGCTTATTATCATTTTCTCCGAGTCTTTCCATTTCCATATGAATGGGACTATCCCATTCTTTCTGATGGAGGGGTAGAATTCCATTGTGTGTGTGCATGAGCGTGTGCGTGCGTGTGTGTGTGTATATACCACATTTTCTCCAGTGAGTAGCAGAGAGTCAAAATGTTACATCCCAACGGACTGGTTCAGAATAGAGACACACTGGTGTTTTGTTTTGTTTTGGCCAGTCCTGGGCCTTGAACTCAGGGCCTGAGCACTGTCCCTGGCTTCTTTTTGCTCAAGGCTAGCACTCTACCACTTGAGCCACAGCGCCACTTCTGGCCATTTTCTGTATATGTGGTGCTGAGGAATTGAACCCAGGGCCTCATGTATACAAGGCAAGCACTCTTGCCACTAGGCCATATCCCCATCCCCACACTGGTGTTTTCCATCTTTGTTTCCCAAACAGAAGCTGATGTACCCAGCAAGGGTAAAGGGAGGTGGTTCCTCCCCGCCCCCCTGCCCCTAGGCAAGGACCCCAGTGAGGTGGGCAGATGGATTCCAATTGCTTCCTGAATAATCATACACGTCAATTAGCAGAAATGAGGATCCTGTTCGGAGGAGCAGAGAAATGGGGGCAAAGCCAGGATGGAGATGTGAGAAGCAACTTTCCTCCTGCCGTTACCATGGCTACCAGGACGCAGGCTAGTGGGCTATTCCCAACACCACAGCAAGCTGACATGCTTTCAGGAAGGGGACAAAGGGAAGAAGCAGTTCTCACAACTGCCATAGCAACAAGCATAGCTGATGGAAGATAAGACTGCTTCTTTCTACCCAATAAAGAACATTGCTATTGCTCATTAATTAATACTTGTTAGTGAAGCAGATCAGTGGAAAACATCCATCCTGAACCAATGACTTAAAGGGTAAGACATGGTTAGACACACCTGTAGGAGCTCAGCACTTTCACTCTCTGCCACTCCCTGAAAACATCTCTGAGGTTCAGGGCTGAGGGGGAGAATTTGGGAAGCCTGCAGCTAAGACTGCTTTCCATTTGCTGCAAGATTCAGAAGAAATTCCCTTAACTTGTTTCTATCCAAGTTAGTGTTCGGTGGTAGATGTATAAACATGAAAGAAATCATATAAAGAGAATTGTGTTTAGAAGGTGTGGAAGGAATGTGCATGCAATTGCAACACGGTCTAGCAAAGATCAAAGTGTATTGTTTTTGTTGGTGGTGGTGGTGCAGGGGTGTGTGTGTGTGTGTGTGTGTGTGTGTGTGTGTGTGTGTGGTCCTTGGGCTTGAACTCAAGGCCTGGGCACTGTCCCTTAGCTTTTTCACTCAAGATGAGTGCTCCGCCACTTGAGCCACAACTTCACTTCTGGCTTCTTGGTATTGAACTGGAGATAAGAGTCTCACAGACTTTCCTGCTTGGCTGGGTTTGAACTGTGATCCTCAGATCTCAGCCTCCTGAGTAGCTAGGATGACAGGCACGAGCCACCTGCTGCCCCTGCCAACTCCTCTCACTTTAATTGGTGTAGAATCTTATCAGTCAGCTTTAGATGTCAGTGCTTGTTAGACCACCGATTTTAGTACCTATAACCACTTGGAAGGCAACGTCTCATGACAGAAAACAAGCGAGATTTGAACAAGGAAATCACTAGACGTGATCACTGGACAAAATATATTATATCTATTTCAAGTGAGAGATGAAGCACAATGGCTACAGAGCCTTTTAGAATGAAGATTTAGGGAGTGTTGACAATTCACCACAGGTAGCTCAACCGTTAGGACCATGGTACCTGTTAGGAGCATCTGCTGGGAAGGTTTTTTTTTGACCGTCTGAAGTGGTGCAGAAATTCTACCCAGTCCCTGGGAGATTGAAAGAAAGAGATTGAAGTTCAACAGCCTTTTACAATGGCATTTGGGAAACCCTTTAAACTTGAGAGTCAAACTCCCACAGTCTGCAGACATGCAGGGGGAAATGGAATCGAAATAGCCCCACTCTGACTGAATTGAAAAGGCAGCAAATGGAAACTCTAGGAGAGGAGCGAGTAGAGCAACCTCTGTCTTCCCTCTTGAGCTGCAGGTGGGGCAACTAGACTGTAATCAGCCTTAGCTCAAACTAACTTTGGGGAAAATGGATAGGTACTAAGTTAATATTTGGGGTCATTATCTCTCAGCAAGACAGTATATCAATAGCCATTTCTATTTCTAGTGTGTTAGGGTATGAACAGAGATGTTAGGCCCTATACACTATTTTACACAGGGCTGAGAAACTTCTTACTTTGGTGTTCTTGGAATTTCTGGGTCCAGTGCCCCCAAGTCACCCAAAAGTATATAGGTTTCCATCATGAAGAGGATCAACTGACTTCCTCAAGACAATACAACCATTTGTGTAGATTAAATCACACACACACACACACACATACTCCTTTCACATATATTCAGAAGCTTTTCTAGACCATATAGCAAATGGAGAATCATTCTCTCATACCATGACTCAATTCTTCCTGAGACTTAGGAAGTCTCCAAAAGAGTAAGAGAGAGCCTGGCATTTAAGCCATGTCTGTTGTTTGCCTCCCCCCCCCACCCCAGCACTTTCCACTCAAGGAAGTTTGAATCCGGGCAGAAAACCCTGCACAGTTCTAGCCACCATGAGAAGAGCTACATCTATTTCCCTCAACCCCTGCCCATCTAGGGTTACAGTAGCAACTGGGAGAGACAGGTGGCTCACTTTATTGAGGCAGAGCCCACTGAGCTTTGATTAAAGATGTACCTGTGCCCAGGGCAGATTCTCCACAGAAAGGCCTTCAGTATTTCTCCTGGTGGCTTCCTACTCTGTGAGTGACATTGGACAGTTTGGGAGCCTCTAGTCTTCTCAGCATACCATTTTTGGTGTGGTCCTTTTACCCTTTGAGGTCTCAGGGGCAAGCATAATGGTACCCCAGTATTCCTGGACTTTCTTGCCTGGACTGGAGATGGGTGATGGAGAAGAATCCTCCATTCTCTCCATCACACCTGTGCTGAAGAATGGCCTTCTGGGAAGTGATACCCAAGGAGAATCTGCAGGCTGAAAGCAGCTGACCCTAGACAGTTGTTCAAATCCACATGAACACCCAGAGGCACAGTTAAGGTAATCGTGCATTTATGGGGCCAGTATAATTGCATATGTCTTCTCCTTTCTTCTCCTGACCCACTTTAAAAGCAATGACTTATGATAATATGCACGTAATTGTATTGCACTGTTCAAACATATAGAATTGCAAAATGCAATAATGGGAAAAGAAGAGATGGGCCGAAGGAAATTGTATATGAGTAAGGTTGTTGATACCCGTGGCTCACTTGAATCTTTAGGCAAAAAGGAAAGAAAGAAAGAAAAGAATAAGAAATGGTGACTAAGAAGGTTAATATAACAAACTCTAAAAATACAAATGTATAATCACTGCCTTGCTTTCAACACAGAAAAAAAAATGCAAGTTGATATCAGAATTTTTACATATAAAAATCGCTAATAGATGCAAATTGACAGGTACTTCATCAGAAAAGATGAAAGAGATAACAAATAGAGTAAGAGATTTAAATTGAGAAGGTTAAAGTTCAGCCAGGCAGGAGTGTCTCATGGCTATAATCCTAGTAACTCAGGAGTCTGAAGTCTGTGAAGTGCTATGTAAAGTCAGTGTGGTCAGATAAATCCATGAGATGCTGATCTCCAACCAAACAGGAAAATGCTGGACATGCAGGGATAGCTAAAAAAGTCCCAACAAGAGTATAAGACCTAGTATTGATGTGTGTGTGTGCGCGCACACACACACACACACACACACACACACACACACCTGTCCAATATCCTTGTTTGGTAAATGTAAATATATGACTTAAAATTATGGATGAGCTACCCCTACCTACCTATTTTAACATAGAAGAATTAAAATAAAACATACAATATAACATTTGGTGCCAGTGGTTCATGCTTGTAATCCTACTTACTCAGGAACCAGAGATCCGAGGATCACAGCTCAAAGCTAGCCTGGGCAGGACAGTCCCTGAGACTCTTATCTCCAATTAACCACTGAAAGACAAGAAAAAGAGCCGTGGTTCAAGGGGTAGAGCAGTAGCATTGGTTGAAAACGCTACAGGGCCAGTGTCCTGGTCTTAAGTTCAAGCCCCAGTACTGGCATACATAACACTCATACACATACACATACACACACACACACACACACACACACACACACAATACAGTAGCAAAAACAGTTAAGATTTGGAGTCAGCAGAACTTTTGCAAATTGCTGGTAGAAATGCAAAACGGTGCAGCTACACAGAGCAGTAGTTTGGCAATTTCTTATAAATTTAAATATGTCCTAAAATGTGACCCAGAGGTCCACTTGTGGATGTTTATGCTGGAGAGATGAAAAATTTATTTCCATCTAAAATCCTGGGCATTAATATTTATAGCAGCTTTATATGTAATTGCTAAAACAAAAAAATGAAAAAACAAAACTGGATACTACCCAAATGTCTTTCAGTTGGTAAATGGATAGACAAACTCTGGTGTATTTCTATAATTGAATAATATTTATCAAAATAATGATCTCCCGGGACACATGGACTTAGCCAAATGTCAAAGGCATTCAGCTAAATGAAAGAAGCAAGGTTCAAGAGGTTGGATATTGAATAATTCCACGTGTGTGACTGGCATACTCTAAAAACAACCCCACAAATTAGGAGAATGGAGAAATTTTCAGTGGTTTTATATGGTTGTGTGGCTAAACTAAATGGAACCTTGTGGTACATTGAAAGGAAAAAGAGTACTATATGAAATAAAAATAAGTATTTTTAATACTGTCAAAAAGATCAATTATCTAGGGGCTGGGGATATAGCCTAGTGGCAAGAGTGCCTGCCTCGGATACATGAGGCCCTAGGTTCGATTCCCCAGCACCACATATACAGAAAACGGCCAGAAGCGGCGCTGTGGCTCAAGTGGCAGAGTGCTAGCCTTGAGCGGGAAGAAGCCAGGGACAGTGCTCAGGCCCTGAGTCCAAGGCCCAGGACTGGCCAAAAAAAAAAGATCAATTATCTAAGGAAAACACTCACAAAAGACATAGATCACTCTATATGGCTAACTGCAAAGCACTACTGAGAGAAATTTAAAGGACCTAAGTCAAGATAATCACAGAGAGAGAGAGAGAGACTCAGCAGGAGAGCACCTGCCTAGCAAGCATGAGGTTCTGAGTTCAAAACCCCAGTACACCTCCCCAGAGTATTTTTGTTGGACTAGAATTCAGTCATAAGAAAACAGACAAGCCACATTTTGAGAGGTCAAATTGGGAGTCTTCATTGAGCGACTGCCGGTGGACTCCTGTCACAAAGACCTGCAGCCCCTCAAGTACACTTAATACTGTTAGGAAACTGAGCCTTAAAAGCAGGAAGGGAAAGAAAGAGCAGAAAAACAATAGACCAGTTCAACTCCAGTGGAAAGCTGAAGTGGGACGCCATGGTGACAGGAAGAAAGACAGGAGCTGGTCTGAGCCTAAAATGGGGTCAGGGACAGAGGGCAGGGTCACAGGAAACTCAAGAGTCTCCCGAGTTCAAGGCATAAGACTGACAGGTCCAGTAACCTATCATATAAGTCCCTGCCCATCACCTGGGGGTGGAACTTCCCTGCCTCTACCATGAAGACAAGATGGTGCCAGCTAAACCGATTGGCCTACTAAGGCCAAGATGGCACGGTTAGATCCAGTGTCCTTATTTCATTTTAAATTGCATTGCTTTATAATCCAGCCATTCTCCCGAGTATTTCCTCCAAAGAATTGAAACCAAGACCTCAAGGCAAAAATTAGCCCTCTGATAGTCATGTATAACACTAGGAATAATAACTCTTGTAATTTCATGCATGTCTGTAGATAGATGCATGCATAGAGGAAATGTGGCATATTCATACAATGGAATGTTATTTGGCCTTTTAAAATAAAAGACAGAAATTCTGGACTAGAGGAGAAGATGGATGCATTTTGAGGACATGATGGGAAAGGTAACAACCCAGTTATTAATGAACAAATACAGCATGGTTCCACCTACACAAAGTCCCTTAATTAAATTCATAGAATCAACCAATGGGATAGTGGCTATGAGTCTGGAGAATTGCTAAAGCTTCGTATGTTATTAGTTATGTAAGACTGAATACATTTCAGAGATTTGTAAAACATGGCCCCTGTACTGAACAAAACTGTATTGTACAGTTTTTAAAAAGAGGTTAAGAGTTCTCACACTACTCATTAAAGTGAGTCAGAAAATGGACTGCATTCAAATGAATAATATCTTTTATCCAGAAGAAGAATTAAGAGAGGAAGGAGATTATGGAGTAGCTCAAATGACACACGGGTCCTATAACTGAGAGCTGAGCTAGCCTGACCGAGCAAGAAGCTGTTTAAAAATCTAAAGACAAGTAGCTTACTCTGCACTATCTAAGTGAATCACAGATTAAATAATGCAATAGCTCTAGCATCCAGAGAAGCTGGAATAGCTTCTAAGTAGGTTAAAATATAGACTCTGGATACAGAACTAGAGATCTGGAAGATTCATTAGTGTTTCCCTTCCACTGTCTTATCTCTCATGCATATGTAACTATTGCGTTAAAAAGACCTGGCTCAAAATAGACTGGCGTGCTCGGTGATAATCAAGGGAAAACAAAACAAAACAAAAGCCAAGAGCAACTCCAGGCTACAGAGTTTTAGTCTTGGATGAAGGGAAAAATCAGAACCTGAGTGGACAGAGCTATAACAGCCATAATAGCATTGCTTTTGTGTATGCAAACCCTTTTGTCTTTTGAAAATGTGCACTTTTAAATAACTTTGGTAATAGTTACTGTGTGTGTGTGTGTGTGTGTGTGTGTGTGTGTGTGTGTGTGCTGGTACTAGATCTTGAACTCAAGTTCTTACATTCTAATTTGATTTTTTTTGTGGCTGGTGCTCTACCATTTGAGTCATGCCACCAGTTCTGATGTTTTTGTGGGTTGATTGGAGATAAGAATCACCAGGATTTGTCTTCCTGGCTGACCTTGGAGTAAGATACTCAGGTCATCTTCCTGTGAGCCACCAGTGCCTGGCTAACATTTATCACATTTATAAGCTATATTCATTGTACAAATGTCAAGACTTTGCAAAAACTGAAATGCAACATGTTCTTAGATTTATATGATGATTTTATAAAGACTGTATGTCCACCGTAACAATGTATATTTGAGTTCTGTTTTTCAGAATGTCCCATCTTTGTTTTCTGTATGTGTGGACTTAATAGGCCTACATTCCACCACTTGAGCCATTTTCCCTGTCATTTCTGGCTTTAGTTATTTTTCAATTGAGTCTTGCATTTTTGCCTAGGACTAGTTTTCAACTTGTTCTTCCTACCTGTGGCTTCCTGTGTAGTTGGGATCACCACCGTTATTGGCTTACTGATTGACAGGAGGTCTTCTTAACTTTGTGTCACAGCTGGCCTCGAATCACACTCCTGATTTCTGCTCCCAGATTATCTGGGATTACAGGCATGCCGCACTGTGCCTGACCTTCAACTTCCATGTCTACTCTTTCACAATTCCCACCTTTGAAAACATTGAAATTCTGCCTTTTGTTGGGTAGGGCATCGTACATTCCCCAACAGAACTTCACAGGTTCTTGAGAATGTTTGTCTAATGTACCTTGACATCTCAGATTGATATTATTCCTCTATTATAATTGTAAATTACACTCTCTATTTCTGCTTTCTAATTACATTCTATTTTTGGTAAAAGTTAAGAATGGGAAAATGGTTCGCCTGACTTCTGGTTGAAGGGAAAGTGCTTTCTGTCTTCTGACATCATCTTCATATGAAAAGTTTTGCTATACCATGATTAACAAAGTGTCACACATGTCTCCTTATGGGAATAGAATTTTTGTTTCTATAAGAACCTCCCTTGCTAACCCTCATCTCTGAGTCTGTAGAATTTGCAAATACTGGAGCTTAAACTCAGAGCCTAGGCACTGTCCCTTACCTTCCTTCTTCCTTCCTTCCTTCCTTCCTTCCTTCCTTCCTTCCTTCCTTCCTTTCTTTCTTTCTTTCTTTCTTTCTTTCTTTCTTTCTTTCTTTCTTTCTCTCTCTCTCTCTCTTTCTTTCTTTCTTTCTTTCTTTCTTTCTTTCTTTCTTTGCTCAAGACTGGTCCTCTACCATTTTCTTTTTTGTTTGTTTGTTTTGGTTCATCCTGGGGCTTGAACTCAGGGCTGAGCACTATCCCTGAGCTTTTTTTGCTCAAAGTTAGTGCTCTACCACTTTGAGCCACAGCTCTGCTTCTGGGTGTCTGGTGGTTCATGGGAGATAAGCGTCTTACAGGCTTTCCTACCCGGGCTGGCTTGGAGCCTCGATCCTCTTTTCTCAGCCTCCTGAGTAGCTTGGATGACAGGCGTGAGCCACCAATGCCCGGCCCATTTCCTTGCTCATTAGGAAGGAGTCTCCAACTTTTCTGCCTGGGCTGGCTTTAAATCATGATCCTCGGATCTCAGCCTTCTTTGTAGCTGGGATTACAGGCACATGCCACCCGCCCTGTCTCTATTAAGCGAGGGCCAGCTTGCTTTTCTCTCTTGCTTTTGTCCTCAGCCCTGTGACTCGACCGTGTGACTGATCCTCCACTCTCTTCTTCCTCGTGGCCTTCCAGGGCGCACCTCTGTTCCAGGTGCTTTTCCAGTCTGACAGGGATGGTAGAAGACTTTACCCTCCAGGACTCACTGGGGCTAATACTGTGTGTGTGTTCAAGCCCTCACAGTCGCAGGCACAAGCCTGGAACCCCTGTTCCATTCCCGTCTTAGCCAGCCTTTCTCTTTGTCTTGGACTCAAACATCTTCATTAGTGTGCTGTGTCTACAGCCCTTTGCACAACTGGCAGTGGCCCCAAGAAGACAGGGATGGCCCTGTTCAAGCCAGATAGTAGGGAAGCAACAACGGAAACACAGGCTGTGTGGTTTCCCTCATTTGTGGCAGTTAGAACGTGCCTATAAATCTACAAGTTAATACACTGGATGGTAAAAATACATACATACATACATACATACATAACACACATGCATACATACACGCAGACACTGGGACATATTAAATTATACAAGCACCAGGCATTCATACCCAGTGAGACCAAAGGAAGCTATTCTTAGGAGAGGAACACAAAGGCACAATGCCTATGTGCTTCCGATGATATAAAATAATATTGATGAAAATAAACTCCAGGAAATGGAAACAAGGGTTTGTTTTTTCTTTTTCTTCCGTGTTGTTGTGTTGGTTTTCTTTTTGTCTTCTTGGTTCCCTTACCTGTCTTTGGGAGGGCAAGGGGGAAGCACGGAAATGGAGGGAGAAAGGGTGAACAAATGCAACAGCAGGACTTACTACAAGTACTATGTTGAGAGACTATGTTGAAAATGAACTATACAATTTGTGGGTATGGACAGGAGGGAAAAACTGGGAGAGAGTGAGGGAAAGGGTAAAAGGGTTACATTGCTCAAAAAGAAATGTACTCATTATCCAACTTATGTAATTGTAAACCCTCTGTACATCACCTTCGAAATAACACTAAAAACCATTTCAAAACAAACAGTGCTCTTCGGAGCCAATATAACATGATTTATCATTCTGTATTCAACAATAAAATATTTCATTCCAAAAAAAGAGAACATTATTAAACTCGCCTTCCCTCCTCCTCATCTCTCTCCTCCTCTCTTTTTTCCTCCTTGCCTCTCTTCCTCTCCCTTTCCCCTCCCCTTCCTTCCTCTCTGTTAGGAGGCACAAAGTCAGGGTCTGGGTGCTGTCCCTGAGCTTTTGTGCTCAAGGCTAGTGCTCTATCACTTGAGCCACAGCTCCACTTCTAGCTTTTTTTTTGGTGACTTATTGCCGATTTAGACTCTCATGGACATTTCTACCCACGCTGGCTTTGAACCGTGATCCTCATATCTCAGCTTCCTGAGTAGCTAGGATGACGGGCCAGTGGTACCTGGCAACTTTGGAGGGGTTTGGGTTGTTGTTAGTTTACGAGTTACAGATGGGTATTATTAAGAAGCACACTTTTTCTTCTCTTTTGGCAAATTGCTCCACATGGCCCCAGTAATTCATGGCTTATTTAGAAATCATTAAGCCTCCAATTATAAAAACAAATGACAAGCAGGGGCCTTCCACCAACCCAAAGACTTAGATGAGGACAGATTCCAAAGGGATTTCACCTGCTCCATGTATTAGTACTTCTGACACATCCATTTCACTGCCATTTATGAATTATCTAAAAATGTTTATTTTTAGACAGACACGGGAAGATGGTGTTTCTTCTTCTGCCAAAAGGGAGGATGATTAATGCCATTACAAAGAAAGTTTATAGGAGAAAGGAAAATATTTCTCTGTGGGTGGGAAGTGTTTCTCCAACATTTAGTCAACTGTAGATACAATAACGCAGCCACCTCCTGAACACGTTGTACACCCACTGAAATTGGAGTCTGTGGCAGGATTTCAGAATAAAGAGGAGTAGACTGGCTCACCCTGGCTCCAGACCCTCAAGGGAAATCAGAAATTCTGAGTCTGTCATGACTCTGTGACCCACAGAGATGGGTTTATGGATCATTGCTAAATACTTCCTGCAGAATTCAAACCCATTAACGTTCTCTCCTATAGTAGAAGACAGAACTTGTGAAGCCTTTCTGTCATATTCTTGAAAAAGTAAGACAACAATAAGGAAACTAGTAAACTAGTGTCAACCATGACAAGGCTATACTTGCAGGCCAGGATGTAGAGAAAGACAAAATAGCCAGGTAGCACCAATGGCTCTCGCCCGTCACCCTAGCTACCCAGCAGACTGAGAACTGAGGATCACGGTTTGAAGCCAGCCTAGGCAGGAAAGTTCATAAAACTTTTCTCTCTCCAATTATCCACCAAAAAACCAACAAGCAAATCAAACCTGGAAGTGGAGCTGTGGCTCGTGATAAGAGTGCTAGCCTTGAGAAAAACTGCCCAGGCCCTGAGTTCAAGGTCCAGGACTGGTACTAAACACACACACACACACATACACACACACACTCATATACAAAATAAAAATAAATGTTATTTACAAGTTGAAAGGATGCTCCGTTTTTCAATTTTCATCAGACTGTGTGCTTCTGTGCTACAGAAGAGGAAACCAGGGCTGAGGAAAATAAAGGACATCACATAGTTTATACACGGAGTGGAAGCAGTGGTTGTTCTCTGAGCTTCTTTCCTTCTCTCATCCTAAGATCTCAGCCCCTGTCAGCCACACTCCAAAGTCACCTTTGACCCTAGACAGGAGAGCAGTTGGAACCCCATCTCTGTGTAGGTAGATGGCTACTTTACTTGTGCTCTGAAGCCCCAGGTTGCCCTCTATGAGGGATTTTGTTTTCTCCATCTCGGTATTTCAGGTGATTGATACACTTGCAACTCAGGGAGAGTTCTCTCTAGCATGTCCCGTCTTGCTACACAAATGCAAATCAGCTTTATTGTTAAAATTTTGGTGTCTGTTCTGGGACTTCAACTCAGGGTCTCATGCTCTTGCTTGGCTTTTTCACTCAAGGCTGGTGCTCTACCACTTGAACCACTCCTCCATTTCCTGGTTAGCTGGAGAGGACAGACTCCTGGGTTTGTCTGCTCTGAGCCCCATCTCCTCAGATCTAGGATTGCAGGCGTGAGCCACCCGCACCTGGATGTGAACGTGCACTTTACAGTAGTCTTCCAACGAAGAGGGATGAATAGCTTTCCTAACTCGAATGGAAAATAGAGATGATGAGAATAGAAAAATGCAAAAAAAAAAAAAAGAAGAAAAAAGAGGGCCATTCTTTAGTCTGATTGTTTCTATACCAAAAAAAAATCCTTTGCAAATTTTTTACCTTGTGTGCAAATACAAACTTAATGAGTAACTTCAATAAAAATTCTTGTTCCAAGTTTTGCTTTAATGGTAAAATAGTCAGATTAAGTGAACAATGGGGTAAAGAAAGAAGTTTTGAACAGTTTTTGAATTCTTTCCAGCAAGTACACATTCGGTACTTTAACATCCCATGGCCGGAAGGGAGGTAGCCATGTTTAGGGAGAATCTTATCATCCTTCTCCCTCTTTTAACCCAATAAACCAGTGTTAAAGGAAGAAGTTCGCAGTCCTATGTACTTGTAGTTCATCTAAATAAATTCTGCACATTAATTAATGAATCATATAATTAATTAAATTACATGACAATTGTATTATATTATTATATTATATAATATATTATGTTATTACATACTATATACAATCATATATTAGACAGTTAATTATATATTAATTATATGTTCACAAGTAATAAAATAATTAATAAATAAAATAGATTCACATAAATTCACATAAAAATAAATCCACATAGGAGAATTTTATTAAGTATTGGTGCATGCTGCATGTAAATACGGTCTTTTACTCATAAACCATCCCTGGAAAGAAGGAAAGAGGTGGGTGGCTATGTTGTACAGAAGCCAGTTGGGCTCATTTTTCTCTCTGGCGGGAACTCCCTTGCTCTAGTATCTATCAGCATCTAGTATCCAGCTTGGCACCCTTTGTCCCTCACCGAGGACTTGGCTCAAGTGGCCTGCTTGGTGAGTCTTGCTTGTGTCTCCGCACTTCCCATTCTGGAAGTCTCCTCCCACCCCCACCCCCCATCCTGCCTGGGACAGGCTGGGGGTGGCTGTCCTCCGAATCATCTCTGGGACATGCTTGCTTACAACATGTGTCTCACATGCCCTTCCACGGGTCTGCTCCTTGCGGAGAGAATTCTCTAACCCGTGACTCTAGGGTGAGCTAGTCTGAGTGTTTTAAATCCCATGTGGCTTTAGTGGTGTTCTAATTAACTGCTGGTCACAGCAGTGTCTTTTATTTTATTTTTGTCAGTTGTGAGGCTTGAACTCACAGACTGGGTGCTGTCCCTGAGCTTTTTCACTCAAGGCTTCGCTCTAGCACTTTGAGCCACAGCTCTACTTCTGGTTTTCTGGTGGTCCACTGGTGATAAGATTCTTGTGGACTTTCCCTGCCTGGGCTGGCCTTGAACCAGATCTCAGCCTCCTGAGTAGCAAGGATGATAGGCATCAGCCCCAGTGCCCAGACAGCAATATCTTATTGGTCCTGAAAACTTCCGAATGCCCTCCAAAACTGGGCCATTGTCTCTGTAATCTGTTCCCTTTCAGTCTTCTGCTGTAATCAGCCTGTGGCTTGGGTAGCAGTTCTCCATAGTTCATGTTGTTGCTTTTTCTTTTCCTTGTGTTTTGGATTTTCTGTTAGAGAACCATGCTGAATAATAATATGTTGTTGTTATTATATGAATTATTACTGAGTTATCATGAGTTAACACTATGGATCACCTGCTCTAGATTAGGCACTAAAGGTTTTCATTTAGTCATTTCCTTTGGACCTTTACACATTTATTTTTTCCCTCATTTTACATAACACAGGCTCGATCAGAAGTTTGGACTTGGGAACACAGCTTTTCCATCCACACTCTTAAGTATATTATTCTGTCTCTTTCAACCCCTTGCCATACGTGATATAGGGGCAGCAATTTAAGCCATTTACAAAGCCAGTGTCCTTTATTGGTTATCAATTGTTGAATGCTGCTCGGTTCAGCCAGATACTTGGGGCTAAACACCAAGTCGGGATTGAGGAAGGGAAGAGGTCGATACAGGGAACATTTCCAACAAGGAAACCTAAGTCTGCATAAAGGACTCTCACACAATTGCTTGTCTCTCTCTTTTGCTCTGCGGCAGGAATACCAAATCGATATCTTTTTCGCTCAGACCTGGACGGACAGTCGCCTTCGGTTCAACAGCACGATGAAAATCCTCACGCTGAACAGCAATATGGTGGGCATGATCTGGATTCCGGACACCATCTTCCGCAACTCCAAGACGGCAGAGGCGCATTGGATCACCACCCCCAACCAGCTCCTTCGCATCTGGAACGACGGGAAAATCCTCTACACCTTGCGGTAAGACACCCCGGGCATCTCCAAAGGGCTTTTGGTCATGGATACGTCGTGTTTGTGCACAGTTCAGGGGCGTAGGATGATACATTTGACACACACCTATCCTACGTGTTGATCAAATCGGTGTAATTAGCATTCCCACCTCCTCCAAAATTGAATATTTCTATGAATTTGGAGCTTTATATCAGCTATTTTGGTACTTATATTTATTTCAAAATGTATCATAAATCATGGACTGGCGTTACCCAGATTGTGCTATCGAACACCAGAATATCTCCTCCTCCTACTGAGCTACATGAAACCTTTCATTACTAATGGTCTGATTTAAAGTTAGTTTTTAAAATTAAATTTCATTTGAATTCAAATCCTTAAGTCATTGCTGGGAAGAGACCCTATTCTTCACCTCTTAATTTCTGTTTTTTCTCATGGCATTCCTGCTCATGAAAGCCAGGGGTATGAAAATAAAGGCATAAGGTGCTGGGAATGTGGCTGAGTGGTACAGTGCTTGCCTAGCATGCATGAAGCCCTGGGTTCGATTCCTCAGTACCACATACAAAGAAAAAGCTGGAAGTGGCGCTGTGGCTCAAGTGGGACAGTGTTAGCCTTGAGCAAAAAGAAGCTTAGGGACAGTGTCTAGGCCCTGAGTTCAAGCCCCAGAACTGGCTAAATAATTAAAAATAAAAGCATAAGTAAGGTAATGAGTACATTTTCTTGTCGGTGTTACCTCCTCCCTGGTTTTCTCCCACTTTCTCTCCCCCCTACAACTTTTCTCTGCCCCCCCTCAAGTTGTAAAGTTCATTTCCAATATAGTTTCTTGTAGGTATCACTTTTGCATTGGTTTACCCTTTGTCCTTTGTTTCACTACTTTGTGATGCCCCTTCCATTCCCCAAGTCAGATATATATATGACACATTGTCCTAGAATAAAAAACAATGAGTAAACCAAAGGTGGAGGAACAAAAATGAGTGAAAAACAATAACGTCACAAACTACATTAGAAAAAATTCCCATCTTGTTTCCATTTCGTGGAGTTCTTTCAAATCCCACCCTCCTAGCATTCTAGCTGTACAATCCTAGATAATGCCCTGTAAACTGTATGGGCCTATTTTCCTGTCTTAAAAATGAAAGGATAATGTCTTAGAAGAGAGTGGCAATGTTGAAATGGAATATCTATGTACCCTATCTTGTCCATAGAAATATATTCAAAATGATATTAAATTGTAAGCACTCCTTAATATTAAATATTACTTTTTCACTTTGGAAAAAAAAAGAAAAGAATGTTGAGTATTTAGAGGGTCTGGCCCGGACGGATGTAGAATGTCTGCTGAGAGCCTTCCTCTGGCGTGGGAAATAAGCAGGCAAAGATCCAAGTAAGAAATCTCCCAACCAGTAGTTTGATTTGGCATCCTACCTCTCGTAGACTATGATCCCAGTTTCAAAGAGAGAAAGACTCCATTCAAACAGATGGAACACAATGACAGTTGTTGTGTTTTATTTTATTTTGTTTTGTTTTCCTCTTGGCTGACTTGGCTTGTGTTTCCAGACACAGTTGGTTGGAGTTGTACTCACTGGGGTTTTCTCTACCACTGAAAGTTCAAAGCAAGGCCCAATAGTCATACAAAAGCAGCCCATGGCTCTGGCTGTGAGGGAGCAACCAGGGCTGGGTGCTGTGTCACGTGACTGGCCCCACACTCTCCTGCTACCTCGCCCAATCGCACTGGCTTTGTCCAGAGCCCTGGCTGTGTTTGCTCCTGACTCTGAGAGAGATGTTTGGCTTTTCCACAGACTCACCATCAACGCTGAGTGCCAGCTACAGCTACACAATTTCCCCATGGATGAGCATTCCTGCCCGCTGATCTTCTCCAGCTGTGAGTCTATAGTAGTATGTGAATGTCATGTGGACCGTGGTCATCTAGTTGGTATGGGGTCACTGCTCAGGCAGAGAAAACTGATGATGCTTTTGGTATTGGTCACCTGGAGATATATATATATATATATATATATATATATGTATATATATGTGTGTGTATATATATGTGTATATATATATATATATATATACACACGTAGACTTTATTACCTATGTCTATTGCCTAGACTTTGAGGAAGCATTGGAAAACTTTAAACATGGAAGGTAATGTGGAAGGATTCTGAAATCGGTGACTGTTCATTTATAAAAGACTTCTTATGCTTATGAGATAAGCCTATTATTTAGAAGAATGCCAGATTCTTTTATAACATTTTGTGGCTTTCATATTTTAAGGCAAAATGATTTAGCTTCTATACAGGAAGGTATAAACACTCCTCTAAGTGTATTTGATACATGGTGCTATTGTGTCATTTTATCTTCTGATATTTTATTGCTGATTGATATCCTAGCTAGAGAGAACATCTATAAATTCTTAAAGACAACATCTAATACTAGGTATAAAGGGAGCTGTAAAAGGAAATGTCAAATTTATTTGCTTACTTATAAAGATTTCTACATTGGTCAATGTGGAAATGTATCTATTGAGTTTACAATTTGCTATGCAAATTTGCAATTTAAATGCATTTTCTTATGATCTTTTAAGTAGCTGTACAAAGGAGTTGCCATTTAACGGAGCAGTTTATGAATATGATATATCGTGATCAATGTCACCCCTTTCAGCACGCTAAATGTATTCATCTCATGAACTTGTGTATGGCTCCTAAGAACTCAATTAATGTTATTAGCTTTCTTTAAAACTGCCATTAATGGACACATCTGATGAGATCTCAGGCAGACGTGTTTTGTAAAACAAGGAATAAACACATTTTGAAATTTATCTTAGCTTTAGAAAAAGAAAGAGGGGAAGAGGGACGGATGAATGGAGAGAGGAAGGGTAGGTGAATGTAATCGCAATATTCAGTGTAGATGAGTGAAAATGGAACTGAGGAAACTGAGGGGCTGGGTGAGGTTGGAGGGGGTACGGGGGAGAACCATGCAAGAGGTGGCAAGGATCAAGATGTGTGGTACTCCCAAATGAACGCGCTGAACCGAAACCCCTTTGTACAACTACTTGAAGAGCTGTTTATTGAAAGCAGTTTTGCAGCCCAACATCCGTGGTTCATGCTTGTCATCCCAGCTTCTCAGGAGGCTGAGATCTGAGGATCACAGTTCCAAGCCAGCCTGGGCAGAAAAGTCCCTGTGAGACTCTTATCTCCAATGGACCACTCAAAAACCTGAAGTGGAGCTGTGGTTCAATGTGGTAGAGCAGGAGCCTTGAGCAAAAGAGCTCAAGGACAGCACCCAGGCCCTGAGCTCAACCCCACAACTGACAATAAACAAACAAACAAATAATATTGTTTTGTAGCTACAAAAAAAAAAGAAAAAAGAAAGGAAGGGAGGGACAAAATAGCAAGTCAAGTTTCAGTGATTCTCTTGACTGAGTAAAAACAAAACAATTCTTACATAAGGAACAGCTTAATTAGTTCCAAGGAAACTGCGATCCTTTGCTATTAGCACAGATGGTCCGTGCCCCGTGAGCAGACAGACATCAGAATGCTTCTGGAGCTGGCTGGGCTTGCGTGCAGATCCATTCAGGGCCCGGGGTTCTCTGCTTATTTACTGTGAGAGTGATTGACCGAGCCCAAACTACCTTGCGCATGGCCAGTGAGTTTGGTATTACACACATGTCTATGATTCGCCTACTGTGGTTGATCACAAAGCCAGCTGATTTCTGTTATTCCTGCCAATAGGTTCAGAGGCTGTTGATTCATCTGATGAACGTGTTGTCTTTTCAATGAGTTATTTTCATAGTTCCATTTTTTTTCTCTTTTTTCTTAATCTCCTATTCAATTCTGACAGTCTCTGATTTCTCTACCACATTGGCTTCAGTTTTAAATCCATGCTACTGTACTGTTCAATTTTCTACGATGTGAAATGGATGCTGGCGACTTCTGACATTTTTGAAAGCCGTGAGCATTCAATTTCCAGCACTAAAGAATGGCGGCAACTCTGGCCAAATGTAATATAGATATACAGACATATATGCATATAAATATATTATAATATAAACATAAGCTACTATAAATAAATGTAAATCATAATAAATATGACCATATCAGTGACTATAAATAATAAAAATAATCATGTAAATTACATTATTGTAATATAAATATACTTATATATGTTTACAATACAACTATAAATATAGATTATATAGATGTATAATATATGTATAAATAGTATATATTTATGTTTAATAATTAATATAAATATATATTTGTACATATATACATATATATAATCTAGCTTTGGTAGAATGCAAGAAAGATTTTTTTTCCTTTTATTTTTTTAGAGAGAGAAAATAGAGTCTGAAATTCTATAGGAAAGCTTCTAGGATTTTGTTGTTGTTGTTGTTGTTTTTTTAGTTTATAACATTAAATATATCATTAAAACCCTTTAAGGGTTAAGTCTGCTGGCCAAATAAGAGACATCTATGAGTTGCATTTAATCCCCATGTTCATCTTCCACCATTTTCCTTTGCTTTCCATCCTGCAGGGCAGTTTCCTTGTAGTCTCTGAGCCCTTCGTTTCCAAAAGTCTTCCTGTGCAGACCCACACTTCTTGTTCTTTTTTTCTTTTCAATGCTATCTCTTAGAGATCAGTGGCTCTCCAATGAGGTATACCGCAAGGCCAAGATTTAATCTTATGACTGCCTGAGAGTCACATATGAAAAATTAGGAGCGGGCGAAATCAATGTCACCCTGTCACTTCCCTCAATACAATCTGCCGAAAGCTTTCTCGTTTGCACATGAAATCAATGGGAAACTTACTGGCGCGGTTTAGGACTTCAGCAGGAGGGAGTTTCCCGTGACATCTCAGACCCATGAGAAGCGGTTCTAGTTGTGGTGGCCTGCACCAGGAAGCCCTTCCGGAGCTGCTCAGTTGTCGGTCTATGAAGGAGGCCTGAGAGCTGCCATTGTGCACTGCCGGGACGATCCCACCTGTGGTGGCCGGGATCCAGGGGCCTCAGCAACCACCATGTCCATGGTGTAGTCAGGAAACACAGCTCGACCCCGAGCTGCCCACCCTCACCCTCCGGATGCCACTCATGTTTAATGCAGCCCGAGTCCACATGGGTAATGCTCTTGATCTTTGCTCATTGTTCTCCCTGTTTATCTCCAGACATCCCCTCCCTCTCTCCCTCTTTTCCTGTCTGTCCCCTTACCCCTCCCTCTCTCCTTCTTCCCTCCCTCCTTTCCTGCCTTCATTCCTTATTTCCTCCCTCCCTCTCTCCCTCCTTTCCTTCCTTCCTCATTTCCTTCTGCCCTCCCTTCCTTTCTCCTTTCCTCCCTCCCCCCTTCCTTCCTCCTTTCCTCCCTTTCTTCCTTCCTTCCATCATCCCACTGAGGATCAAACTCAGGCCTTCCGAATGCCAGTGTTCACCTGTGGTGAGCCACCTTTCCTAATATAAACTCTGTCTCTTTACTCGTGCCGTTCTAGACTTGCACTCCAGTCAGTTATGAGATCAGTCTTGTCTAACATCCATGTAAATGTATGGACGTGTCTATAAGCTAAATCTCACACACATGGTTCAAGTTGGCCTGTGTGGGGTGGGGGGTACATGTGCTCATACTCCTGGGGCTTGAACTTAGGGCTTTGTACCGTCCCTGAGTTGTTTGTTCTATCACTTGAGCCACAGCAGCACGACTGGCTTTTTTTGAGAGAACCGTCTCAAGGGCTGACTTGGAATCACAGTCCTCAGACCTCAGCCTCCTGAGTAGCTAGGATGACAGGCGCGAGCCACCGGCACCCGGCTGCTCACAGTCTTTTTAAGGCATTTGTCAACACATTTGCTTGGAAGACATGCGAACGGCAATGTGTCTCTATACAATACTATAATACAGTATTCTCTGTGTCATAAAAATGAACACATTTTACTAACTGTGACAGCAACTATCTACAGTTGTCCCGCAGGATAGATTCCAAGACCCTCCCCCCGGAGTGACAAAATCCATAGATGCTGAGCTCCTTTCTAGAAAACTATGCATTTGCACAGAAATGGTGTGTGTCCTGTGGGTGCTTTGGCTCATCTGCAGATTGCAAATAATACTTAACACCAAACTCAACTTGAAACCACCTTTGCAACCAGCATACGGCCAATGCAAGGTGTGAGGACTTTCTAGAACTTGCATTTTCCACATATGTTACATTTACGCCAGAATGTGGAACTCATCGGTCTATAACTCACAGATGCATAGGGCCAAAGTGTAATTCAGATGTCAATGTGGACGTTGAGAGTCTTAAAGCTAAGAAACACTAGTCCCTCCTGGATCATTGTTCCTGCTGGTGTGGAGGTGTGGGGGCTGGGGAGGACCCTGCCACTAATCTACAGACCTGCTCCCTGCCAGGGCTGCGCAAGAAGGTTGAGCGAGTGCCATCTGCAAGCCACCCTTGAAAGGGATCACTTCAAGAACAAGCCCTGATTGCCATCAGGGAAGGTACGCAGACATTGATTGGCATGGCTCTCTTGCTTTGCACCTGGGATTCTAGAATATGCTTTAGTCTTCATGATCCTTGGGAACCATGCCTTACCCTGAGCGCGCACGGTGAATGGAGCTTTGGTGCAGGGGTTGTTCATCGCCTCCTGGTGCCCATCTCTCCTCCGGGCCAGCATGGTATCCTTTCTTCAACACATCCTAGCTATGACCCAGAGGCCAAATCCAGGGCAGTGCCATGTTTCTTCGCTGTGGCACATTGGGGTCTGAGCTTAAGTTCATTACTACTGAATTTTCATCAGACTCTGGCTCACACCTTCCCATGGCCACAGGGTCACTGAGGAATATTAACTTGGGGGAAAAAAAATTCAAGACATCTCAGGAGGGAAATGCTACAAATGAGGGGCTCAGTGCCTATGGGGGTGGTGTACTGTCTGTGTTTCATGATCAGCTTTGTTTGTGTGAGGTGAAGAGTCAGCCCAAGAGGACAGAACACTTATATTTAGCCTGTTGACTATGAGACGCCAGCACACGGTCCATTTTCTGTGCAGAGCAACAAACAAAACAAGCTGAGATGTATTTGTTTGTGTATGTTTGGGGCCCCATTGTGGGAGCTGCAATCAGTGCCTCAAAATCTTGCTTGGTTTTTTTTCCCCCCCTCAAGGCTGGTGCTTTACCATGTGAGCCAGACCTCCATGCTCAGCCTTTTTTTTTGCTGGTTCATTGGAGATAAGAGTCTCTCAGACTTTTCTGCCTAGGCTGGCTTCCAGTCTTGATCTTCAGACCTCAATTTCCAAAGTAGCTAGGATTACAGGCATGAGCCACTAGTGTCTAGCAAGACTCATGCCTAGGAACTACCAATAAAGCCCTTCTTCCTGTGTTGCAGCGTGCTGAGGAGAGCCAAACATATTTCTCTGTACACCCTTACCGGCCAGTCCTTGCAAGAGATCTTAGTAGCCTGGCTCCACTTAGCTACATCAAACCCTCTTCTTTTCTTTGCCTACCTTGCAAGTGCAAGTAAATGAGGTGGGCCATCTACCAGGTGGGATTTCCCAGCAGAAAAGAACTCCCCTTCCTGGGCCTGCTGTTCTGGAAGGAAGAGAAGGAACACGAGGCCCCCGGAACATCCTTTCTCTCTGCTGGAGGAGTTAATCATCAAGACTGCAGATGCTGCTAACTGCCATTAGAAGCTCTGTGTCCTACAGGGCAAAGAGACTTCCTAAAGGAAGATGGACTTCCAAGAAGAGAAGCTTTCTCGCCATGTGTTCTAGTCTGCCAGACACAGAATGCCCACCCAAATAGGTGGTGCTGGGTCCTGTGGACTGGACTGCCCCTCTAGGGTACATGCAATGACAACACTCTCATTACATGCCTTTCATGCTGGGATTGTCTTGCTAATTTGAATAATCTACCCAACAAGGTTTGCATGTCTGTCTAAGGGAACTGGTAAACCTTGAGCTTCCTCTGAGTTAAGGAAGCAGGTGTGTGATTTCTACTGTCTTCTCCAAAGAACAAATGACTAGAAGGTACTCAGGTTTTTTTTTTTGTTTGTTTATTTTTGCCATCACAGGGGTTTGATCCATCAAATGTAAATATGTTATTTACCGATACCAATGAATGAGGTCAGAAAGCTTTTATGTAATCTCACATCTTGCATAAATAAAGCGGACACTGAAAGTCAGTGAAAGGAGACCTGAAGCATTGTTAGCAATTGCTGTAATTCTAATCACCAGGGCAGCATTTGCTTGATTTATGGGACATTTTCTATTGCTCATGCAACCAAGCCTAAAAACCAAAATGCTGTATAACTCACGGAGCAGAAAAATCCCCGGAGAGTATACGCAAGAAATCAGGCGACACAAAGGTGACTTTGCTAGGAAGGGTCCTCTGCTCTATCTGTTACCAGTCTGGCACTTATTTGTGTGTGGCATTTGCGTCTTATTCGTGTGTGGCAATCCTCCAATGTCAGCATTCCGTGCTCTCCTGAGGCTGTTTCCTCAAGGCTGGAGCTCTACCGCCTAAGCCACAGCCCTCACTTCCGGCTTTTGGATGGTGGGTTGACAATGAAAAGAGTCTCTTGGATTCGTCTTGCCTAGGCTGCCTTGGAAGCGTCATCCTCAGATCTCAGCCTCCAGAGAAGCTAGGATAACAGGTGTGAGGCTCGGCGGCCGGCTGGCGCTTGCCTTCTGCAAACCAATTCTTAGGAACAGAAAGGTGGCCGTGCCAACTTTGAAGGTAGATGACCAGGAGGGAGAGACAAGATGGCTGAGGTGCCCTGCTGAGAGATGGATAGGCCTTAAGAGCCTGAAAGACACTTTACTGGATTAGAAGCCTGCCTGGGTCAGAGCCCTCTTGTATATTTACATTGTAGTTCAGCATTTTGTTTGGTTTTTCAGGACACTTTTCCAGAGATAATGTGATTAGTGTGATGATAGCCTAGATTTCTTTTTTTAATGGGGAAAACAATGCTATTTGCTTTTCTGATTATTTTTCTTGTCTTTCTATTTTCTTGCTTTCTTAATTTTTTTTTGCCCCATGCCAAGACATAATAATAAGCAATATTTGGAGAAGTAAACATAAAAACTCTTTAGCTACTTGGTGTGTTTTGTTGTTGCGTGTGGTTGTGTATAATGCCATCAATTCGCTAACGTCTTCCATAGCTTTAAAAATTAATGTGGAGCCAAATGCTGACAGCTCATGGTTGTAATCCTAGCTACTCAGGAGGATGAGATCTGAGGATCAGAGTTCAAAGCCAGCTTAGGCAGAAAAGTCTGTGAGGCCTTTCTCTCCAGTTAACATAGCAAAAGCCGGAAGTGGCACTGTGGCTCAAGTGCTCGAGTGCTGTCCTTGAGCAAAAGAAGCTCAGGGAAGGTGACCAGGCCCAGAGTTCATGCCCCAGGATTGGCTAAATACATAAAAAACAAACAAACAAACCTGGAGCTGGGTAAGGAGTTCACCTCTATAATAATCCTAGCTACTCAGAAAGCTGAGATGTGGGGATCACAGTTTGAAGCCAACCTGGGCAGGAAAGTCTGTGACACTCTTATCTCCAATTATCCACAACCAAAAGTTAAAAAAAAAAGTTATTAGTAAAGCTGGAACTCAAATGTTAGAGTGCCCAACCCCGCCCCGCCCCCCCCCCCACAAAAACCTCAGGGATGCTGCCCAGGCCCTAAGGCCAAGCCTCGGGACTTGCAAATTAATTAATTAACTAAACATGGAACCAACTTGAATCTATGGGGGCTTGAGTGGACCAGCCCTTTATTGCAATGGGACTGACTCAGGAGCTTAGCACTAAAACAACTTGCAATCCTCTTTCTCCCAACACACACATAGGTGCATTTCAATCTCCCAGAGTCCCCATTGTGGGTTTTTTTTTTACTCCTTCAATACCTTTCAGAAGCTAGCAACGCCAGTGAGGTCCTCTGTCAGTGTCACTTGTGCACTTAGGGCTGTGCCAGGGTTGCTACAGTGCAGAATGCTGACAAGGAACATTGGAGATGAATAGCCCACACTTCCCTGAAGAGGCTCTTGGGTTATTCTTGGTTATTCTTCTTGCTATTATTATCCCTATTATCAGAAGAGGCCAATTGGAACTCAACTCGAAGCTCAGGCCGTGAGACAGGGAGAGATTTTTGCTGAGGCATGGCTCTGCTCTGGGACACTTATTTTGAGTGAACATTTAAAAATATTGGCACTTTTTTTTCCCTCCCTCTTTGGCAACTGTGTGAGCCGGAGCTACATTGGAGCCACGGAAATGAACTAGGCAGATGTCAGCGCAAGGGTGGGAAATTGGAGATGGCTGAGCAAAGTTTTCTGAATTTTAAGAGGCAAGATCGCATTCTCCTGAGGTGATTCATTTAGGGAAAAGAAAAAAAAAAAAGGAGTAAATGCCAGTCCGTCACTCAGTGTCGGTATGTCTGGATGTCACTACAGCTGGATTTGAGCGATCTCAAATCCGCATCCCACCCTCCTATCTGGGCTGCTTCAGGTGCAGCGCCATCGGAGTCAGACTCTGGTCCTCATGGCTCCCCCATGCGTGAGGTCCCTGTCAGCCTTCACGCAGCCAGATTCTGATACTCTGTCTCACCCATCTTCCCTTTCACAGATGCAAAAACTGAGCCTCAGCCCGGCCCTGGTGGCTCCCACCCACAGTCCTAGCTGCCCCTGGAGGCTGAGACTTGAGGATTGCAATGTTGAAGCCAGGCCAAGCAGAAAAGTCTATGAGACTCATCTCCCAATTAAGCAGCGCCAAAGCTAGAAGTGGAGCCGTGTGTCTCAAGTGGTAGAGGTGCCCTACTTGGTGGGGGGGTGGGGCAGGAATCCAAGGATATCCAGGCTCTGTGTTCAAGTTACCAGCTTCATCAAAACAAACAAGCAGAGTCGTTTTTGAAAGAATACTCATACTGGTACAAGGTCTTGAATTCAGAGCCTGAGTGTTCCTGGCCTTTTCTTGGCTCTTGCTTTTCCCTGTCCGGGGTTCTATTTCTCCACCCTTGATTTTGAAGCAGGTATTTGCAAAGCAGGAGTTATAGAGTCAAGGCAAATCCCCCCCCCGCCCCCACCCCCTCCCCATCTAGAGAATGCTAGAGATGTGTTCTTTATCATCTCCATTCACATTCCAACCCCTGCCTCCTCCATGACAAATGACAAGCAAGAGCCTCCATTCAGGACAAGCCACTGCTTCCTGCCCCCCCCCCCACCTTCCCAATGGCCCAGGCAAGGGTCTGCGCATGCTCAGCGGGTGGCCAAGGCGGCCATGGAAGTCACTGGTGGTGGTGGTGGTGGTGGTGGTTGTAGACAGCTTGATAAAATATGAGAGTTCTGTAGAAAGGAAGGCATTAGTGAAGCATGGTAAGGAAGGGAGCCTTCCCTCTCAGGTCTGAGTCCAGAAGGTTCTACCCGCTCTTGTCTTGGATACAGTGTTAGCAATGCCCATGGCCATGGCCGGTGGCCTCTGTGGTCCTGACTTCCACGCGGTTACGGGTGGTTTTTCTGCCCTCTTCAGGGGCGGGTGATGACCCACCCCGGAGATGTGGCTGCCATCCCCGGCCCGCACAGGCAAGTCCAGGCAATGGCATGGCCAAGTCAGTTCCTCAGGAGCACAGAGTTTCTACCCAACGGGGAGGACCCTACTGGTCTCATGCTGGCTTCTTGTCTCCTCTGAGCCCGGCTCCCCTTCTCAGCAGCTCAAAGCATGGGTACCCACAGCTCTGTGTTGTCTTCTTGGAGAGTTCATACCTCGATCGTTCTACATTACCACTCTCTACCTCTGAAAACCTTCGTGGAGTTTGATTCACGTTAGTGTGGTGCGTCTTCCTGTAGTTGGTTAGTGTTAAGCACGGAGACTCTTTCTCCCCTCTCCTTCATTTTAATGCGCCTGCAGGTTTACAATTCGTTTCTTATAGAGAACCTATAGTTAGGACTATTTTATTTATTGATTTATATTTGCCTTATTTTATTTTTGTGTGTCAGTCCTGGGGCTTGAACTCAGGGCCTGAATGCTGTCCTTGAGTTTTGGTGCTCCAGGGTAGCACTCTAACATTTGACCCACAGCTCCATTTCCAGCTTTTCTGGTGATTCATTGAAGATAAGAAGCTCAGGGGCTTTCCTGCAAGGGCTGGCTTCAAACCACGGTCCTCAGATCTCAGCATCTTGAGTAGCTATAATGACAGGCAAGAACCATTGACAATCAGCTAGGACTGTTTACTTACTTACAGTACTGGACCTTGAACTCAGGGCCTTATGCGATTGCTTGGCTTTTTGTTTTATCTATCTTTCTATGTCTCTCTCTCTTTCTCTCTCTCTCTCTCTCTCTCTCTCTCTCTCTCTCTCTCTTTCTCTCTCGCTCGCTCGCTCACTAATGGCACTCTATCACTTGACTTCTGCTTCCAGCCCTGACTTTTTCCTGGTTCACTGGCAATAGGAGTCTTAGGGATTTGTCTGTTCAGATTGGCTTTGAACCTCCATCTTCATCGCTCAGCTTCCTGAGGAGCTACAGGCAGGGCACGAGGAATGTGAACTGTGAGCATAACACTCTGTGATTTAGGAGAAACTGCCAGGACTCCTCCCCTCTCAGGAGCTGATGTACTTGTGTTACCAGGGTGGAAGGTCAAAGAAGGTCATGGGGCACAGAAGACCCTGTCACTTGCCATGTAGTGCTGGCCCCTGGGAGGAACCGAGGGCATTTCAGATTGACAGGTGCTTTGCTGTCAACCTCCCAGCGTGAGAATGATGGAAGTAAGAAATCAGTAAACCAAATCGTTTTTCCCTGCTGGGCTGTGGAAGCCGTAACATAATTGGGAAGAGTGTCTGTCAATGCGTTGAGATGATAAATGGCTCTTTCTTTGTATGCTTAGTCAATGTTTTGGAGAAAGTTGGGTTGGGTTGTTTTGGGAGAATGTATGGAGCACGTCTTTGGTGGATTTCTAAATGCCCCTCTCGGGAGGTGCTTAATAGATATTTATTCTGTGTAGGTGGCTGTCTTAGAGAAATCATTTGCATTAATAGCTCGAGAAGGTATAACCCATGCACTGCCTCATTTTGGAGAATGCTATTTAACTTAGCAGGTGGTTCGTTCATTAGGAGGAACTTAATGCTGTTTCCAATCCAGAATGTCGTACAGCTTCAGGTCTCAAAGGCACATTCCCAAGAAAAGGTAACAACACAGTATTTTAAACAAATAAGATATAGTTAGGGTGTATCCTGGGTGGGTTTTTTGTATCTGGGACCACCAGAGGCAAAATAATCTAGTTTTTTGTTCTGACAGCCTAGATGGGGGGGTCAAGGCAATGTTTTTAAATGCACCAAAATAGGCTGCATCTTATCGCTTTAGAGACTTTTCATTTCATTGGATAGCTGAGATCTGCAAATGTTCAGACAACTCCAGGCATTTCCTTTCCTTTCCTCAGAGGCAGGCCAGGAAGAGGCTATAGCTTGGTGAACGGTACACAGCCTCAAGGCTTGAAGAAAAGGACAATAATCTCTGAGAGATTGGAGCATGAGATTGCAGGGTTTATCCAAGAGAAATATCAAGTTCATCTTGAGTAATGTATTTCCAGAGAAATTAAAGAGTACTGGGTTTTTAGGCCAGCGTGTGAGTTGTCTGATCTGTTCTACAAAGGCGAGGATCCTCCTGAATTTGTTAGACTTATTCTGACTGAACAGGTATTTATTATTTATTTGTTTATTTATGCCCCATCCTGGGGTTTGAACTCAGAGCCCTGGGGGCACTGTCTCTGCATTTCTCACTCAAGGCTGGTGCTTTACCACTTGAGCCACAACTCCACTTATGGATTTTTGGTAATTAACTGGAGATAAGAGTTTCAGTGTCTTTTCCTGCCTGAGCTGGCTATGACCCTTGATCCTTAGATCCTGAGTAGCTGAGATTGTAGGTACAAGCTACCAGTGCCTACCTGAATATATGTTTTTATAGTAGCATGTATGGAATAAGAGCAAACCCTGGGGCTGGTTTCGATGAACAAGTTCCTCAATAATCTTAATATCTAACTAGGTGATGATTTCATACACAAAACATAGACTGTGAAGGTCAATGCAAATTATTTTTTTTTTACCTAGTCTGTATCTAACAGTTCATTCTTTGAAGCAGTCTTTCTAAGGGAGTTTCACTAAAGAACTCTCACTGTAGTGAAAAGTTAATATTGGACAGAAATAAATGTCTGAAATATTCCCTCAATGTAGTGGTATTAGAGTAAATCTTTGCAAGAGTGTGTTATTATATAATAAAGTTATTTTGATCGTTCAATCAAATTATATAAGCACTTATTATTTTAAGGAATAACTGGTACCCTCTCGAGTGTAGATTTTATTTGTTTAATGTGTGTATACCAGTCCTGGGTCTTGAACTCAGGGCCTGGGCACTATCTCTGAGCTTTTGTACTCAAAGCTAGTGTTCTACCACTTGAGTCACAGCTCCACTTCCAGCTTTAAGCATGGTTAATTGGAGATAAGAGTTTCTGAACTTTCCTGCCTGGACTGGCTTTGAACTGCAATCCTCTGTTCTCATCTTCCTGAGTAGCTATGATTACAGAGCGAGCCATGGGTGCCTGGCTGTAGATTTTTTATTTAAGAAAGTTGCAGCTCGATAGAGCATTCTTTTTTATTCTAGATTTGAGTCTTGTGTCTACCTTTTCATTGCTGAGAAATTTCTGAATTTATTAAGAGCTGTGTTGAGGACTCTTATCTACCTCAGGGATTTATATATTTCTCTTTTCAGGATTTTTAATTTTACCTTGTGTATTTTCATGTTATCTTGTTAAGTAAATAGCATAGAGGATATTCTGTCTTCATGGAGAATTAACTCCACTATAATTCCATAAATCTTTTCTACCCAGGAAAACATTCCTGCACTAATGTTTGTTTTGACTAAAATAAAGAGATCCATTCTTCCTTTGATTACCATTACCATGGTATATGTTTCTCTACTTTTATTTTTAATGAACCTTTAGGTTAGATATTTTTATAGACAACATTTTGCTTATTTGTTTGTCTGTTTGTTTAAAGCCAATAGTGTACTGGCTTGAACTCAGGGCCTTGTGCTAATACTTGGAAGTAAGAGTCTCAAGGGCCTTCCTATCCAGGCTGGCTTTGAACCTGGATCTTAAGATGTCAGCCTCTCGAGTAGCTAGGATTACAGATGTGAGCCATCTATGCCCAATTCTTATTCTTCCTTTTAACACTTTTAAGTATTTTAGTCCATAGTTTTGCTTGGTTTATAATAAAGACACTGTAATTGCTGTCCTTGTTTCTCAGACGTGAAGATGTATGCTTTTCATTTCCCAGCCTTTCCCATAATTGACTGGTTTTGATTTTCTGCAGTTTGGGTATAATATATCTCAGTGGTGTTTTTAATTTCATTTTTATGTTGTCTTTGTTTATTTTAAGTCTTGAGTTCTTCTGAGGTTCTCGTATTGTACATTTTTGGTCTTTAATTTTGGTGTGTTCTTAATCATTATTGTTCTACATCAATTTTTTTCTGCTTTTTTTTCTCTTCCTTTTTGATACTTTAATTATGTGCGTGTTACAAGTCTTCAAATAACCCACCCTGTTTTCATTCTTCTTCTATTTATCTGAGAAATTCGAATTAGTCTCCCAGGTTGCTCACCGGTTCTTCCCTTGGCTTTGACGAGTGTACTCACAAGCCTATGAACACATTGTTCATTTCTGCAGTATTGTGTTTAATTTATGTTGTTTCTGTTTAATTATCTCCCACTATTTGCAGTTCGTTTCTGCGTAATACCTTCCTTTTCCATCAGCACTCCTAACATACTAACCACCACTGCTGAAAATTTCTTCTTTGAGAATTCCAGCATCTATGACATTTGTAAATATAACTCGAATGATTGCTTTACCTCTGCAGATTGCTTTTGTTTCTTTGATTGTTTTTTTTCTCCTCTAGCGGGCCTGATAAGTCAAAGAAAAGTATTTAGTTTTAGTTGGCAAATAGTAATTATTTATATTGCACTGGGATGTTTTGATCTAGCATGGATTGCAGTCAATCAAGCTAAGCTATCCCCTTGTCAACTTCATCTTTCCCTCTATACCGAGAACAGTTAAACCCTATTCTTTCAGCAATTTAAAAAATATGCATCGCATGTTTGAAATGCTAAGCAAGTTCTACAAGCTGTATGAGTTGATAGTTGGTACCCAAGACTTTGAGTATGAAAATACACGTTCATACGCCTAGGAGCTAGGCTGTGTTTAATGCTTGCTGTAGCTTTTAATGCCGGAGGTTAGAAATTCCGCAGGTATCCCTGTGTTCCCCTCCCTTTTTGAGCTGGGCCTCTCTGAGTACTCCTTGGAGACAGCCTGAAACTTATGGCTTTCTCTGCTTTAATCTACTTTATTAGACTGGAGCCCTTCTTTGGGGGTGATGAAGAGTGGGCCATGGGGAACTTTCTGCAACCAAAGAAGTACATTGGTCCACTCATATCCACAAGAGAGAGTTCTAGCTTCCTGGAGGATATGGAAATCCATGGGAGCTCAACTCCCTTTCTATAAAATATAGTATGTGCAAGGCCCTCTACTCCCACCCCCACTTTCCCACACACTTTGAGTCATCTCTTGCTCGCATCTAGTATACTCAAAACACCTGGTAACATGTCACTCGTGTGGAAATCATTTTGATTTTTGTTTGCCAGTCCTGGGGCTTGAACTCAGGGCCTGAGCACTGTCCCTGGCTTCTTTTTGCTCAAGGCTAGCGCTCTTCCACTTGAGCCACAGCGCCACTTTTGGGTTTTTCTGTATACGTGGTACCAAGGAATCGAACCCAGGGCTTCATGTATACGAGGCAAGCACTCTACCACTAAGCCACCTTCCCGGCCCCCTCATTTTCTTTTGTAAGCATACATTAATTATATATTGGAGCCATTCCGCTGTTACTTTCCCCACACGCATGAGTCATGTATTCTGATCATGTCCCCTTCCTCTCCCTCCCTTTTTCTCTTACCCCTTTCCCAAAACAATGTCAGCCAGTTTCCTTGTTCTAATTCCCCAGTTGTAAATCATCTCTTTGGTCCTGATTTACCTCTTTCATCCTCCTTGTGAAGCCCAGCCCCTCCCCACTTGTTCCTCTCCTGATTGTCTAGTTCTCTTTCCCCACCGACCATCCCTGTGCGGTCGCCAGCTTTCATTGAGGCCCTGTCTACTGATTTCATAACTGCTTGCAGTACACTACAAAATTATTCACCCTCTTATCTTTCCCTTCCCCTCTCTCCCCTTCACCTACTAAGTAGCAGAAGTCGTTTTTCAACACATTGGTTAGGAATAATGATGCAAGGAAAAAAGGAATAATAAAACTTCAGCAGGAATACAATTTGAATAGTTTCCACATAGCATTGGTTGTATCTGTAGATGTGGAACTAGTGGATAGAGATGGGCAACAATTCTTCACTGTCCTTTATTTATTTATTACCTTTTAATTAGGTGTACAGTGTTCAATTCAACATGTCAGTTTATGAATATTGATTAATATCACCTTTTCCATTGTTCTCTCCCAGCTCCTCTAATCTCATCCATCCCCTTGATTTTAAAAATATATATATTTCTATTTTAGAGGTGATGTACAGAGGGATTACAGTGACATGAGTCAGGGAATGAGTACATTTCCTTTCGTACACTTCCCTTGTTCTCTCCCAGTCCCTCCCTCCCGTCTCCACCCACGAGTTGTACAGTTCACTTCCCTCAGTGTCCAGTGAGCTCCATTGCTGCACGTTTTCACCCTTTTTCTCTCAAGTTCTGTGCCCTCTCCCTCAAAACATACATGTGAATACACCACACATAAGGTAAAGAAGACAGAATCATCAAAAACTAAAAAAAAAAGTCTTTTGTTGTCATATCTTTGAGTTCATCTCAGTATGTATATTATTTTACAAAAATATGAAGAGGCACTTAAGCATTGAGCCTTTGTGTTTCTCTCCTAAGAGTATCTTCTTTTGGTCTCACTCTGTGTGAATATCTAGAATTTGTATAATTTGTCATATCCCAATGCATTTTAGATCTAACTTCTGCATATCAGAGAGAACACATGCCTTTTGTCTCTCTGAGCTTGGCTTACCTCACTTGACATGATTTATTCTAGTTCTGTCTATGTCCCTGCAAATGACATTATTTTATTCTTTCTAACAGCTGTGTACAATTCCATAGCATATAGATAGGTACCACATTTTGTTGATCCACTCATCTATTGTGGGGCATCTGCAGCCTCTCAATTTTTAAAATTTAGTTTTATTGTCAAGCTGTTGTACAGAGGGGTTACAGTTACACATGTAAAGTAGTGAGGACATTTCTTTTTTTTGGCCAGTACTAGGCCGTGAACTCAGGGCCTGAGCACCGTCCCTGGCTTCTTTTTGCTCAAGGCTAGCACTCTGCCACTTGAGCCACAGCGCCACTTCTGGCCGTTTTCTATATATGTGGTGCTGGGGAATCGAACCCAGGGCCTCATGTATACAAGGCAAGCACTCTTGCCACTAGGCCACATTCCCAGCCCGTGAAGACATTGCTTGTTAAGCTTGTTATCCCCTCCCTCATTTTTCTCCCATTTTCACTCCCTCTCAGTCCACCCCCCAAGTTGTACAGCTCATTTACAACATATTGTCCCCTCATTTTTTTTTAAGTGAATGTGTGTTTGGGACTAGGATATTCACAAGTATTTCTCTAGTTGTCTACCCCCTGCCCCCCGCCCCCCCCCCCCACGCCTTCTATTTCCTTCTTTAGCTACAGTATTCCATTCTATTTCCTGGAACTCCTTGCTGCAGTGGACCGGACCCCATCTCTTAGGTGAGGCAGGAAGGCTGGAATTGGAGGAGAAGGATAAAGCTCTGGCAAAACCCATTCCCCATTGTAGTAGATCTCTTTTAATGATGAATGTTCTGGGTGTATTTCTTCACCCTCCCTTGCCTGAGAAAGCAAGGGCTTTTCATGGATTCTTGCTTGGGAGACTTTGTAGGGTTCCTGGAATTACAGCCTATGAGTATACGCGAGGGATTCCCTAAGAAATTTCTCCCTGTCATTCATGCGGGTTCATACTTAGCTTCCGAATGCTCCTCACCAGGACACTTTCCATTTTCCCCAATTGCTCGTGACACCTGCAGCTCTAACTCTGGATCCGTGGGCCTTCGGCTCCCTGCACTTAGCTGTCACTTCAGAGCTCAAGGTGGTTGTCTCTCTGCAATTAGGACTGGTCTAAGCCAGTAACCCACCTTCCGTCAGCCCGGCTTCCCCTATGGTAAGAATGGGCTACTTCCAGCCTCCTTTCCAGTTGGATCTGACCCTGGAAAACCTTTCATAAGTATTTCAATTGCAGTTAATATTTGCCAATTAGAGAAATTGAGGGGACGAGCAGAGCCCATGCTGGCGACAGGCTCTTTGATCTCCCAGTTTGCAGTGCCAGAATCTACGAGCCTAAATCTTGTATAAACCATTCCGTCTCAGGCACTCCGTGGTAGCCAAAGAAAATGGACTAAGACAGACAGATATGTCAGTGTTGGAAAGAGGCCATCAGTTGATTGCCAAAGGAACTGTAGACTCTCACTCCTCCCTTCCTTTGGCTCCGGGAGTTGAAACAGAAGCGATCTCAGCTGAGCATTTCAGTACCACCAGGATGTAGCTGGAAGTGGGAATGCAGATAATGGACCTAGGAGAAGGGGGATCCCAGGCCTAGTCTGGGGCATGCGCAGAGACGAGGAGTCAGCCATACGCGAGGAGGTGGACAGAAGGTCCTGACAGGAGAGTTCATGTCCTATTCTGTCTTTGGCAGCTGATGTGTAGGTCTCTCTAGCCTGATGCAGCACCACTCTGGAGAGTTCTTTCAGTTTCTACATCTCAGATTCTTTGAAGACTGTCGGGGAGTGACTGCTGACCCACTGGGTGACATAATCTCCATTTTGCTGTCACCCTTTGCCATTGTAGAGACAGCCAGAGACAGCTGGAGAGTCTTTGCTAGCTTTTTCCTTTTCTTCTTTTTCCTATACATTTAGCCAAACTAAGATAAAAAGACTCAGGGAATCCTATGAAATATCAATCTGAGATAGAGCAAACAGACTGATCACCTTTCAGTCAGTACTGAAGACACGGAGGTACAGGGCACTGGTGGCTCACACCTGTCATCCTATCTAGTCTGGAGTCTAAGATCTGAGGATCACAGTTCAAAGTCAGCCCAGGCAGGATAGTCCGTGAGACTCCTCTCTAATGAACCACCAGACAGCTGGAAGTGGCACTGTGGCTCAACGTGGTAGAGCACGAGCCTTGAGTGTATAAAGCTCAGGGACAGCGCCCAGGCCTTGAGTTCAAGCCCTATGACTGGCCAAAAACCAAAACAAACACACACACAAAAAAAACCCAAAATCCAGAAGTAAAGGGGTTGCTGAAGTGGTAGAGCACTAGCCATGAGTGGAAAAGCTAAGGGAGAATGAAAGTCCTTGAGTTTGAAGCCCCGGTACTAGCACAAAATTCAAAGGAAAAAACTCCATTCATTTACTGGGCAATTGCTATCTGTGTTATCTTGTTTTACTTTAATTGTTGATCAGGAGACATTGCAAACGAGGAAAGAGCTTGATGGTGGGCATCAGTGTAGATTTCCCAGGTGTCTTCTCCTTCAGGGGGGTCAGGAGAGTGACAAACAAACAAAAGAAAGGCCAATGGCTCATTCATCTGATGGTCAAAGTCAGTGTAATGCAAGGTCACCCAGGAAAATCATGTTCTTCCCGAAAGCACTGAAGGACAGCACCCAGGCCCTGAGTTCAAGCCCCCATGGCTGACAGAAACTACAAACCAACAAAACAACATTTGTGTGTATATTTTCCAAAGTTTGAAAATAATCAGCTTGGCTACTTTGACCAGTGGAAATGCTAGTTCATGAGAAAAGCTTCATCTTTCAGCTGCTTGGATGTAAGAATAATCGTAGGTGGTATCTCAGATTTTTGTGCTGGCATAACGGAACACCCGACACTAATTTGTAAGAGATAGAGATTTTTAACTGAGTACTGGTGGCTCACGCCTGTAGTCCCAGCTACTCAGAAGACTGAGATCTGAGAAGCCTAGTTCAAAGCCAGCCCAGCCAGAAAAGTCTATGAGACTCTTGTCTTCTACTGACCAGCAAAGAAAACAAAACAAACTCAAAACTGTGGCTTAAGTTGTCAAACGCCAGCCTTGATGGAAAATACACACACACACACACACACACACACACACACACACACACACACAAGTGCACGAGGTCCTGAGTTTAAGCCCAGTACCAGATTGCATGCTCTCTCTCTCACACACACACATTCATGCATGCACACACACACACACACACACACACATATACACACACACATGAAAGCCCAGTTTTGTATGACTACAGAGCAAGAAGAGCGTTTGGGGTTTTTGTTTGTTGTGTAGGATGGAGGAGGGGCTGGCTACCCCGTGTTCTGTTGGTTTGAGCTCCCTGAAGGGTGCCAGCTGTGTGCCAGCTGTTCAGGGACAGCTTCTGTCTGGATCCTGAACACATGTTGTTGCCCCCCAACCGCAATGAGCTTTTGCCTGAGGATGAGGGCAAAGTCAGGGTAGGCATGAGCCGGGAGGTGTGGACACGGAGGAGCGCGCCTTGTCTGAGAGCTACAGCGGCCCCTTCTGGTTGTGAGTCTGCACTACAGGTTAGCTTTATGGACAGCGAGGTTAATTCCCCTCAGCTGCCCAGAATCTCAGAGGCCATGAGGCCCCAGCCCAACCTAGGAGACAGACAGACAGATGGACTGACAGAGAAAGAAATGGAGAGACAGCGAGGAAGGGAGGAGAGAAGCAAGGGAAGGGAAAGACACCACAGCCCTTTGTTTAAAATACTGTACATTAACAATAAGATACATTCTTAATATGGTTTATTGTTAGACTTCCCTCTCAGACTTTTCTTCTTTTTCTTTTTGGCAGTGCATTCCAGTGCAATCAGATTTTACTATTCTTCCCGATGGCCCATAACCAAAACTTCCTTTAATGAGAAGGGATACATTTATTCAGGGTTTTGTTTTCGTTTTAATTTTTGCAAGTCATCGAATTAAACATAAAACCAAGTTAGGATACACACAGTACTGTGGTACATCAGCCCAGATACTATTATAAATGCCAATTTGAAGCTGAGGAAAGAAACATTTACAATCTATTCCGCTGGGCTGAAGGCAAAATAAGACATAAAACAGCAGAAGATATAAAAACAGGAAGGACAGTATCTTGTTGTACTCAGTACATACCCTGCCTTCTCCCTGCTTTTTTTACTCGGAACCAAGCATGGATGGACAAACCACATGCTGTACTGGGAATGCCTGCTAGATCCTGCCAACTTTCATTCATCTTCTGAAGTTGAATCCAGACCATGCTTTCCATAGCAGGTTCCAAACGGAAGCTTATCTAAGTCACCGAAGTCATGCCAAGACTATCTGAACATCTTTGTTAAAGCCTAAGGCTCTCCCATTTAGTTCTTAGATGCATGGTATTGTTTTGTTTTGTTTTGTTTGTCAGTCATGGGGCTTGAACTCAGGGCCGGGGTGCTGTCCCTCAACGCTTTCGGGAAGAACATGATTTTCCTGGGTGGACTTCCATTACATTAAATTGACTTTGACCATTAGATGCATGAGCCATTTGGCCTTTTTGTGTGTGTCCTGCTCCTGAGTCCCCTGCAGGATAAGACAGTAGTTTAAACCTCCAGGAAAAGCAGATGGGGCTAGCCCAGGAACAGGCCGAAACACGCTGTCCTTTAGTAGGAGCGAATGGTCAGCCGTCAGCGAGGGATGGAGGGAAGAATCTCTTGCCAGAAGATCTGTTCTTATAGAAATGTCATTTCCTGCATCCAGCTGTTGGCTGGAGTTCAGTTAATTGAAGATGATGTGTCAATGAAACAACTTTATTAGCATGTCCCATTCAATCTGTTACTTCCAGCTTTCTGAAATGATTGTACTCTGTCTTTAAATATTAGGACATATTTAGTCTCTTTGAGGATACTCTGGCCACCGCCTTCTAATTGAGAAAAGCCTCAACTTAGGACATTAATATGCTTACATATTTATGCATAGACAGACACCCATCATTTCCTTGGTTCTGATGGGCATTTTAAAAACTTACTATCGGGGCTGGGGATATAGCCTAGTGGCAAGAGTGCCTGCCTCGGATACACGAGGCCCTAGGTTCGATTCCCCAGCACCACATATACAGAAAACGGCCAGAAGCGGCGCTGTGGCTCAAGTGGCAGAGTGCTAGCCTTGAGCGGGAAGAAGCCAGGGACAGTGCTCAGGCCCTGAGTCCAAGCCCCAGGACTGGCCAAAAAAAAAAAACAAAAAACAACTTACTATCTTTTCACAGTGGTAAAAGGGGGTTTTGAGTCAACTCATCAGTTTGTGAGTCCAATGCACCCCGATCAATGTCGCCCCTTCCATTGTCCTCTCGGATCACTCCCAACCCTGCCCCTCCCCTCCGGTCCCCGGGTTCCATTTCCACAGATGTGGATGGTAAGGTATGACTGTCTCCACCCTCCCTTCTCTCTCCATTTGTCTGCCCTCCCTCACCTGCAGTAATAACACCTGTTCCAGCTTCCTGGTTTTCATTTTGTTCAAAAGATTTTCACCATTGACCCACACGCATGTTGGCAGGGATGTGGGGAAAAGGAACCCTACTGCACTCTTGGTGGGAATGTAAACAAGTACAAACACTCTGGGGAGAAGCCTGGAGGTTCCTCAAAAATCCACACATAGGTCTTCCCTATGACCCAGCCATACCACTCCTGGGCATCTACCCTGAACCTCACAAGCCAGGATATGATAGAGACACCTGCACATCCGTGTTCATCGCTGCACTATTCACACTAGCCAAGATACGGAAAGGGCCCAGATGTCCCACGATAGATGAGGGGACCTAAAAAACGTGGTACCTGTACACAATGGGATTTTACACAGCCATTAGAAAGAATAAAAGAATGTCATTTGCAAGAAAATGGATGGAACTAGAACAAATCATGTCAAGTGAGGTAAGCCATGCTCAGAGAGACACATGGCACATGTGCTCTCTGATATGCAGAAACTAGATCTAAAATGCACTGGGGTATGACAAATAGCACAGGATTCTAGATACTCGCACACAGTGAGACCAACAGAGGATGCTCTTAGGAGAGAACCACAAAGGCGCAATGCCTAAGCGCCTCTTCATATTTATGTAAAATAATGTACATACTGAAGTGAACTACAAAATATGGAAACAAAAGACTTTTAGTTTTCGATGATTCTGTCTTCTTTACCTCCTCACATGTATGTCATTGGGAGAGTGGAGGAGGGGACAGAACTCGAGGGCAAAAGGGTGAAAGCGTGCAGGAGTGGAGCTCACATGGGCATGGATGAAAGTGAACTGTGCAAGACGTAGGTGGAGACGGGAGGGAGGGGCTGGGAGAGAACGAGGGAACAGAAGACACTGTACGAAAGGAAATGTACTCATTCCCTGACTCATGTCATTGTAATCCCTCTGTACATCACCTCGATCATAACAACAAAGTAAATCTAATTTACAAAAGGAATTACACCATTGCAATTCTTCCTACTTCACTCAATTTGTGTCTACCCATCTATGACCCCGTGCCTGTTTTCATATACATTTATAATTTATCTCTAACTTCCACAGATGAGAGAAAACATGTGCCGTTTGTCTCTGGGAGCCTGACTCACTTCAAACACATCCTTTGAGTGGCCATTTTTAATGATGACAGCTACAGATGCTAATCCTTTTAATCATCTGACATGATTTGCTGTTTGCTCACATGAATGTGATGGTAGACTGAATGGTTGTTATTGGTTTATTTTTTTCCAAGCCTACTGAATTGTCTTTTAGAAGCTCACATGGGCCCACCCTGTATAGACAATTACAAGCCCAGAAGTGAAATCACAAAGTAAACCTATCTTCTGAGATAGCCTCAGGCTTGTTCTTTACTGGAACAATCTCGAATCTGATTTCAAGAGTGAGAGAGAAATACAGCTTCTCCTACCTTGTCATTATAAAAAAAAAAGATTTGCAATAACGTCATTGAGAAATCTGTGACTCTGTCTCTTTCCCTCTCTATTGCTTTCAGTCCCCGTGACCTTGAGCCTAGAGGTTCTTGTACGCTAGGTTGTGCCCTGATTGGTTACCTCTATTACAATTAGGTGCTTTGGGAGGTAACACCTTATTGGTTAGGTTCCACAACAATCTGATTTGGTTGTTCATTCCTAATCAGGTATTTGTACACCTTCTCCCCAGGTCACAGGAAAGTAACTGAAACTTGGGAGAGACTAGGCAAGGACAGAGGCAAGATCTTCAAAAAGAGTGTCTCTTTTACATCTTGTTTAGACTTTCTAGGCCAACGTGCTGTCTGGGGCCCTGAGTCATAACTCGTTTTCTCTTTCCATGCACCCTTCAAGGTAGTAGGCATGGAACAAACATGGTGGACTCAAGCTAGACCCCAGCAATGACAGAATGCAAGTACAATGACTTGCACAGGATGGAGGAACAAAGAGCCTTTCTCCACCTGAGTATTTCTAATGGATTGGGTGACAAATTCTGCTTCAGGGGGGCAAAGAATGCCCACCCCCTAAGTGCAGGCTTGAAGTCTACTTCTTGAGCACTGAGATACTAACATCCTCGCTAATGGTTCCTAAGACCCTCACTAATCATACTTCATTTGGTTTCTGTCACTAGATAGGGCTGGGAGTGGCCATTTGTATACCTTTCTTGGCCTCAGATCCCAGGATTCGTGCCTCTTTTTCTCCATCAGCTAATGAGCAAGAGCAGCTACTGAGGGGAAGGCCTGCTTCCCGGTGGGTGCTGCTTGTGATAAAACAGATGCTCTCGTTCAGGGAAGGCCACCAGGCCAGACAGATGGCCAGCTTCATTTTTCATGGGGTGTCGTCCCATCTGGATGCTTCTAGAAGACTCTGTTTTCAGGGATGATTGAAAATACCTGTGATGCACATGAATAAGGGCCTTGCAGTGTGGAAGGGGCCCCACAGATCTTATGTCAGCCCCACATTGGGCGCCAGATGTCGGGATCTGAACGATCCCGTTCTCCCCGATCTCCCGGGGAGAATGGTGAATCCCAAAATCTATGAAAGAGCACTCGGCCTTACCTTCCGCCAACAGAAGGCCAAAGGCGTGCTCTCATGGACTTGCGCTAAGTTGAGGAAAGGTTGCTGGAGCCTCCCCTCCCCCCAGTCCCCTCACATGTTACCGGGGGCGGAAAGAAGGCATCAGGGACACGCTGCGGTGGTGGGATGCGTCTCAAAAACTTTAATAGGGAAAGGCATTTATATAGAGGCAATGGCAGGAAAGAAAGGGGGCTGGCCAAAGGGCCAGTCATAGGCTAAGGACTATGTCCATCAAGTGATATCACGAAACTTCCTTTGTGGGCGGGACAACCCCATCATGGTGGCACGCACGTGTTCACCTCCCAGGGGCGGAGGCTTTCTTTTCCAGTTGAGGCCAGAAGGTGGGAGGAACCTCCCACCCTACCCCAGAGCTGGCAGGGAAGGGCAGCGTCTTGGGAGCTCTGTGCCCTTCCCCCTTCATGGCCGAAACTGAATCCCCAACATTGCAGAATCTGCATAATAATCACAAAGGCATGAAATAAGATGAGAAAGAGGTTATAAGTTTTATTTTTATTTCTTTAGAGAGGTTATGGGCAAAAGCTGTCCACTGCTGCAAGCCTGGGGTAAGCCATTGTTAAAGCAATGAGCCAAGATGGACCAGTTTCTACTTCTGGAGTTTACAGCAGGCAGGGTAGGAAGAGAAAGTTGGGGTGGTGCTTGTGGGATTTTTTTCTTTTTGTTTTTGGCCGGTCCTGGGGTTTGAACTCAGGGCCTGAGCACTGTCCCTGGCTTCTTTTTGCTCAAGGCCAACACTCTGCCAACTTGAGCCACAGTGCCACTTCTGGCTTTCTGTATATGTGGTGCTGAGGAATCGAACCTAGGGCTTCATGTATACGAGGCAAGCACTCTTGCCACTAGGCCATATTCCCAGCCCAGGATTTTTTTTTTTTTTTTGCTAGCCAATGATATTATTTTGGGATAGTTGCTGTGACCCCAGAATCGCATGGGAAACTAGAAGAGGGAAGTCATAAGGAAATCAAAATGATAGCACTTTAAAAAGTATAGCAAGCCAGGCATTGCTGGTGCATGTCTGTAACCCTAACCCTAGCTACTTGGGAGGCTGAGCTCCAAGAATCTCAGTTCAATGCCAGGTTCTGCAAGAAAGTCCTTGAGACTCTTAACTCCAACTAACCAGCAAAAAAAAAAGCTGTGGTCTATGTAGTAGAGTTCCATTCTTGAGTGAAAAAGTGAAGGGTCAGCTCCCAGGCCCTGAGTTTAAAACCCATTAACAGCATAATTAGTTAATTATGAATGAACTATTCATGAATGAATGAATGAGTTAATGCATGGTGGCCTTCATTAAAAGCTGAAGTTGTTAGAGGGCTCTCAAAGCAAAAGTGCGTAGTAGGCACTTAGTGAGCTGTGGGTTAAGTCTCATCCCCATCCTTCAAGACTTAGTCCTGTTCCTAACAGGGTCTTAAGACATCAGACGGTCTGACAAAGTTCCCAGAGCTGCTGTGTTCAGCCATTCATCCAGCTAAGCGCAGGCCACCTCCTGTAGGCTGGACGCTGTGGTCATTCCCAGCCATCAGCACACAGTAGGGACCCTGTGTGGAGAAGACCTCAGTGGTGCTGTCTACCTACTATGTCCTGTTTGGCTGCACAATCCTGCAAGATCATCTCTCCTGATGCTGTCTCTCTACCCTAGGCCAAAATATTCCTCGTTATTATCATGTGGTCAAGGATAATGGTTACAAAATAGTAAATAAACATCATTTTTATCCTTCAAAACTTCCGCTCACTGGGCAGACATGGCTCACACATGTCCTCCCAGCTTTTCATGAGGCAGAGATCTGAAGATCACAATTCTGTTTATTTTGATGATGTTTATGGCTAGGGAACACCTCTACATGCACACAGCATATACATATACACAAACTTTCTATACCCTACAGCCTAACACCCACTGTAAATTATGAGCAGTATTCTGGTTTTTTTGTCCTCTCTGTTGTTTTTGGTGTCATTTAATTGGGCCTGGGTTGTTTTGTTTCAGTGCTTTAAACATGCCGACACTGTAGTGGGTAGACCAGTTGTCTTGTACCTCATACCTGTGCTAGGGTAGTGATGTCTTGTTCTCATGGTAATTTTTGGCAGGAACACTGCAGAGCAGACTGTAGCTGGCATCAGTACTTGGGACAACTTGCCACTGGCTTTGCCAGCTTGTAAAGGCAGATTGCCCAATGTCTGTGATGTACAGTAAAGGGGAAGATCACAGAGGAGAAGCCAGAGGGCTCAGGGAGTACAGTTGAGGAGACTACAAGTGTCAAGATTCCATGCCCTGACCTTCAATGTTGGGCCAGTGAGTCCCAAGTGTGATTTTTCTTTTCTCAGCATATGCACAAAAGTCTTTGGGACGACACAAAAACATAACTCCAAGGTAAAGGAAAAACATGAACAGGAAATGTCATTCTCTTCAATGTATACAACTGCTGTAAACGTCTTCGTAGGTTCTTGTGATGACCTTGAACTTGTCAATTAAAGTATTCCCCTCTTGTTTTGCCATAGCTCACTACCTGTGGGATAGGTGCTCAGTCTTTTGAAAGTGTTCTATCTCCCTGCCATGAGGCTAGGATGCTTCTGTGGGCACCCTGGTTGAGGCTTTGAGGCTGTGTCTGCAGGGTGGAGAAGAACTCTAGTCCTCACATGGTTCTGGGGCTCTTGTTCATCCCTGTGGTCGTGGCCCCTTTCTGTCCTCCTCACAAAATTCTTTCTGCTTCCCTCTTGGATCTCAGGGGCTGCAAACTCCTGTATTTTGTTCTCAGTTAGAATTGAAACTGGAACCCATTTCCCATGCCCACCTTGTCTCCCTTGGCATTCATTTAGCTGTCACTGCGACTGTAGGTTTCTGTGTCCCTGCAAATCTACACCTATTGCAGCTCACTAGGTGATGCATCTACCTCCTGCCACTTTTTCTCCAAACCTTATTTGTACTCTGGGGGAGTTCCAATTTCCCTTCTGTTTACTCTGCAAAGTGAAATAAGAACCTGAGAAGTGAAATAAGAATCTGAGAAGTCTAACAAGGAACAATTTTCATGGAATGAGAAGTAGAAAGAGGTCAGGGCAAGTGCAGAGTCCTTTTCATGGATTCTCTCTCACTTTCTCCTTCGCCCTTTCTCCCTTCACCCCCCTCCCATTGTTTTTTGTTGTTGTTGTTGGTTGTGGGGTTTGAACTCAGAGCTGGGGCACTGTACCTGAGGTGGGTTTGGGGCGGGGTTGGGTTTTGTGGCCAGTCCTGAGGCTTGGACTCAGGGCCTGAGCACTGCCCCTGGCTTCTTTTTGCTCAAGGCTAGCACTCTGCCACTTGAGCCACAGCACCACTTCCAGCTTTTTCTCTTTATATGGTGCTGAGAAATCGAATCCAGGGTTTCATGCACGCTAGGCAAGCACTCTACCGCTAAGCCACATTCCCAGCCCTTTTTTCTTTTCTTTTTTTTTTTTTTTAAGGATCAAATCTTGGAGTCTTTATTGAAAGGCTGGCGACTGCATGGTGGGTTCTTGTCTCAAAGACCAGCAGCCAGAAAATACACTTAACATGGTTAGGAAACTACACCAAGAAGGGCAGAGAGGGAAAAAAGAACAAAAACAATACTAACAAACCAATTCAGCTCCAATGGAGAGCTGAAGTGGGATCCCATGGTGACTGGAGACAAACCAGGGAACAGGACACAAACATAGAGACACTGGCATGGCGTTCTGAGCTCTTTCGCTCAAGGCTAGAGCTCTATCACTTGAGTCACAGCTCCACTTCCAGTTTTCTGGTGGTTCATAGGAGATAGGAATCTCATGGATTTTCTTCCCTGGGCTGGCTTTAAACCATGATCCTCAGATCTCAGCCTCCTGAATAGCTAAGAGTATAGGCGCAAGCCACCTGTGCTCAGCTTCTCTCCCCTCCCCCCTCGCCCCTTCCTCTCTGTCTTTCTCTCTTTCTCTCTTTCTCTGACTCCCCGGGCAGGTGAACACTTACCCTGTGCGTATCACAGCCTGGACTGACCATGCTGCAGGTTTTCTTCGCTCTGTTTCTGTTGCTGACTTTGGATGATTGGAATCTGCTTAGTGAGGGATTTCCATCTTCCACTTCCTATCTGAGACCCAAAAGAGCACGGATTGCCCAGTGTGCCAGCTCCAGCTTGCTTCCTTATGAACTGCTTTGCCCTGGAATCCCAGGAAATCACTTCAGCAATAGGAATAGGCACCTCTTGCTTCATGTGGCAGCTTGTTTCATGCAATAACACAGTCTCTTCCCCACCGGTTAGATCTAATGAAACAAGCCTGCAATGAATCTGGATGCTGTGGGAGATAACTGAGAAAGACTCAATCGATTGGCCACGGAGGCGAATCATTCTTCCGCCGTGCTTCTTTCGGCAGAACCCAAGCCCCCCCATGCAGCAAGTTGTCCCAGTGACACTAGAAGCATATGTGTGGCTTTTCCAGCTGTAGCCAAAAAAAAAGAGAGAAAAAAAGGTATATATCCACATCTTTATTACCTAAATGGGGTTCAAGCCACAACTGACACCAAAACAAAAAAGAACACCTATTCCCTAGAGGGCAGATCTTTTCTAGATGCTTCTAGATGGCTGGAGCATCTATCACTGAAAGCAAGATGGAAGTTTTCTCTAATCTTTATTTACTCTGAGAATCTGAAAAGACTCCCAGAAGTAAAATTCCAGGAAGAGGATTTCTCAAAGGCTCCAGTTTAGAACTGTGAGCTTTGTCCATCCTCAGCCTCCAGGGATTTGTCAATTCGAGTCAGATTTTCCTACTGGCTTTCGTTCCTCTAGGAGCTCCCTCTCCTTCACATCTTCATTAGGTTTTCTATTTTTGTTATTACAAGGCTGGAGGGGAGTCTCTTTTGTATTTCTTTTTTGCCAGTCCTGGGGTTTGAACTCAGGGCCTGAGCACTGTCCCTGGCTTCTTTTGGCTCAAGGCTAGCACTCTGCCACTTGAGCCACAGCGCCACTTCTGGCCATTTTCTATATATGTGGTGCTGGGGAATTGAACCCAGGGCTTCATGTATATGAGCCAAGCACTCTTGCCACTAGGCCATATTCCCAGCCCCCTCTTTTGTATTGCTTGACCCACTTTCATGACTAGGATCTGAGGTGATTCTTCTTCCACGCCATCTGCTTGAGTAGATAGGAAAGAGAGGAGAAAGATAGGGCATGATGTTTCCCAGGATTTAGGATTGGTACCTGTGTAGAAGTGAGTATGATTTGTTCATGATTCTTGCCTTTCCATGTCTCAGTTAAAAGAGTTATGAGAAGTCATTGATACTTCACAACAAACATGGGATATTTAATGTCATTCTTATGATTTTTCCATGACTAATGAAGCTAGAGTTGGATTAATAAAAGGTTGTTAAAGATTAACCAAGAAGCTGGGTGCTGGTGGCTCACACTTGTTATCCTAACTACTAAAGAGGCTGAGATCTGAGGATCACAGTTTGAAGCTAGCCTGGGCAGGAAAGTCCCTGAGACTCTTATCTCCAATGAACCACCAGAAAACCAGAAGTGGTGCTGTGGCTTAAAGTGGTAGAGCGCTAGCCTTGAGTAAAAGAGATCAGAGACAGTGCTCAGGTTCTGAGTGAAAGCTTCACAACCAACAACAAAATAAAAAATAAAAAAAAAACCCTCTGTAGTCTTAGCTACTCAAGAGGCTGAGATCTGAAAATCATAGTTCAAAACCAGCCCAGGTACAAAAGTTTGTGAGACTCTGTTCTCCAATTCAATACTCAAAAGCCAGAAGTGGAAGTGTGGCTCTGGTGGCAGAGCACCAATCTTGAGCAAAATGAGGGAGGAGGTAACAAACAGTACAAGAAATGTACCCAAGGCCTAACGTATGAAACTGTAACCTCTCTGTACATCACTTTGACAATAAATAAGAAAAGAAAAAAAAAAGCTAAGGGACAGCACTTGGGCCTAGAGTTTAAGTCTCAGTACCTGCACAAAAAGCAGAAAGAGAAAAAAGCAAGAAGTGCCTAAGTTATCTTGAATACCCAACGTCCTATTTGCCAGCATTTACTGTATAAGCCTAGTATGTGTTAGATATGCTTTCAAGTACTGGAAACACAGCAGTATATAAATGTGCAAAAGTCTCTGCTTGCTTGGCATAGTCAAGCTAAGAGCTGCAGCTTTGGGCAATTCACTTACCCCTCAGTTTCCCTATCTGAGAATAAGCCTGCTTTTCATTGCCCAGAATAATTCTGATTTACGATTATTCCTATTCATCTGACCAGGTTAGTGTTTGTTCTGTTTTGATTTATTTACCAATTAAATATTTCTAGCTACTCAAGTCAACTATACCAAGCAAACCATTGTACAGGGTCACCTACTATAAATGTAGTAAATGCCTAAGGAATAAATGACTGTCACAATATAGAATTATGTCATTCTTCCATGATTTATTTTGCTTAAAAATTGTTGATTCATAGCCAAGTATGGTGAATGATTCTCACAGTGTAAAATCACGTTGTTTCTTCCATTAGTTTTGCTTAAAGGTTATCAATTAACTGGTTATTTTGGCTCTCCCTTGTAATTCTGGCTTATCAGGAGGTAGAGATTGAGAGAGTAAGTGTCTTAACTGGCTAGGATACAATGTTAGATTCTCTCTGAGAATAACCAAATTAAAAAAAAACACAAATCTAAACAAAAATGATTATAGAACAAGGCCCTGAGTAAAATGTGAGTACCGCCAAAAATATCCAATTCATTAGAATAATAAAAATGTTTATTTGTTTTTAATGAGTGCTTATGAATTTGAAAGCAATGTGTACAACAAAGTGTGTCTCCCAGGCACAGAACTCCAACGGTTTTATTTGTCTATTTGTTTTCTTGTTTGAGTGTTATTCCTGTGGCTTGAACTCAGGGCCCAGGTGCTATCCTTGAGCTTGTTTGTGCCCAAGGCTAGTGCTCTCTTACTTAAACCACAGCTCCACTTCTGGGCTTTTGGTAGTTAATTAGAGATAAGAGTCTCACAGACTTGCCTGCCTGGGCTGGCTTCGAACTCTGATCCTCAGATCTCAGCCTCCTGAGTAGCTGGGACTACAGGTATGAGCCACCAGCCCCTCCCCAACCCCCGCCACCTTCCATGTTTACTTTTATAATGGTACATATTGTGTGTTGAATTCTGTGTCGGTTGAGGCCAAATGATTGATTTTGTGTTGATTTTTCTACTGGTTTTCTTCATAAACCTTCTATAGCTAAGGACCATGTAACAGACTTCCCTCAATAAATTTCATCAGCTATTTTTACCTTAACTAATGTTAACCTGTTTAACAAAGGACGGTATTTAATTTCACTCAGTAAAAATGTACCAGAGCAACTAAGTGTTGTATGCCTTCTTAGTGAGGATATGTTTAACATCGCCAATCTGTGTGAACTCCAAATCTAAAATGTTCCGATAATTCATTTGAGCACACACAAAAAATTCACATCTGTCCTCATGTAAAGGATCATAGTAAACATACAGGCACATTAAAGATACTCATTTTATCCAGTATTTTTAGTGTGCCTGTGTTTCATGTAGCAAAAGTATATATTAAATAAATTGTCAAGGAACTATGGCTTACACCTGTAATTCTAGCTACTCAGGAGTCTGAGTTCTGAGGATTACAGTTTAAAGCCAGCCCTGGCAGGAAATTCCATGGCTCTTATCTCCAGTGAACCAGCAAAAGCCAGAAGTGAAGCAGTGGTTTAAGTGGTAAAGAGCCAGGCTTGAGTGAAAAAGCTAAGGGACAGCATCTAGACCCTGAGTTCAAGCCCTAGTATTTAACAAAAAGAAACCAACAAAATTATCAATTGATTTTCATGTTTGCACTTGGGTTTCATCCCCAAGATCTGTATGCACACACACAGAAATTCTCCCCCAAACAAACAACATCTGAATCTGAAATTCTGGACTCTTCCACTGTTCTAGGCTTTCTAGAGAAATGCTGCCCAGCTGGTGTGCACCCACAGTGTGAGATTACAGTCAAGCTTTGCAACAGAGAATGTGCAGGGCACAGAGATTTATTACAGTGGCACAGAAGACAGCTCAGGTTGCCAGACTCTGTAGCATTTCTTGATTAAATACAAATCAAGTGCCACAAAGAATGACTTCAGAAGTACACTGAACTGGAGCACAAGTCTAGGAAACGAGACTCAAGGATTGCATTAAACAAGCCGGATTCTCACACAACCCACCTGCTCAGAGTAATTTTAAAAAACCATTAAGAACAGACACAGTATAAAAACACACACAGTCGCCTATTGTGAGAAAAGTTGTGGCTTGAGTCAGTTTAGTCCATAGAAAATGAGTTCATGGGTTAGATGAATTTTTGGGAGAATATAATCCCCAAAATGACCCTATGTTATGTTCTCATCATTTGGTTCCCCAACCCAAGTTGGAACTTCAGTGTGAGTACACTACAGTGATCACGAGTAAACATGGCTCATTGATGGTACAAGTAATAGAAATGGATCTATTTTCCTTAATGTTTGCCTAGCTGCACCAGAAGCTTTCTGTACACTGTAAATGATCCTAAAATCTGTGCAATATGTAGACTGCCCTTTGTTGCATGTCAGATGTCTGTGGAAGGGGGAGCACTGTGGTTTGAACTCAAGACCTTGCACTTGGTACTCTACTACTTGTGCCATGCCCTCCAACCCTTTTTGCTTTAGCTACTTTTCTTTTTTTAAATTAAATTTTATTGATAAGGTGATGTACAGAGAGGGTATAGTTACATGATAAGGTAGTGAGTACATTTCTTGTCATATTTGTTACACCCTCCTTCATTTTTCTTTCCCTTCCCCAGTTCAGATAAGCATATATACATTATCCAGTGTACCAGAATCATATACAGTGACCACAGGGGGTACATCAAAGGAAATTCACCTAGTACATTAAACATAATGACAACAGTAAAATCCTCCTGTTTCCATCTCTTGGAGTTCATTTTGCTTAGCCTCATCTTATATAATCATATGTATGTAGCTGTTGAGCTATTGTTTAGCTACTTTTCAACTGGAACCTTTCGCATATTCCCAGGTCAGCCGGAACCAGGCTCCTCCCACTCGTGCTTCCCCTGCAGCTGGAATGATGGGGGTATGCTATCATGCCTTGCTTTTCATTGGTTGACATGGAGTCCTGAGAATTCTTTTGCCTCAGGTTGGCCTCAAACTGACATCCTTATGATCTCTGCCTCCTGAGAAGCTAGTATTAGAGGAGTGAGCCACCATACCTTGCCACTTGTTGATGTTTGCTATAGGTTGTGTTTGTGCAAGAAACAGAATCATTGGATTGTCTCCGAAGTATCTGCAACCCACAGGTTTCCTTGGGCTTTTGGGTCATGTTCTTCCCTCTGCAGTGCAGAGCTGATGTTCTCAGCACAGCACTTCCTACTGTGTCTGTGGCTGCTGGTGGGGGAAGGGAAGGAACACAACTTCTTTCATCATCCTCACTAAAGCATGGTAGATATGGCCCACAGATTTCCACAAAGCAAGGGCATGCTTTTCCTTATCTTCTGAGTAAGTAACAGGGGTGTGTGTGTGTGTGTGTGTGTGTGTGTGTGTGTGTGTGACTTGTATTTCTCAGTGGGGGCTGTTTGATTTCTCAGGCAGCACTGATATGAGTTATAAGCACAAAATCCTAGAGACTACCAACATGTCTTCCCCAAAGTCCCATGGTCCCTAGCAACTCTTCTTTCCCCACCTTGCAATCTTGTGACAGTGCCTTTATGTACATATGTATAAATATAAATATGTAAATATAAGTGTAAATATATGTATATAAGTTTTTATATTTGAAGGTGCTGAGTCACGATTAGTAAAAGGAACACAGTGGGACATATTCTGCATGGTCTATTTTTTTTTTTTTATTTCTCATGAGCATCATTCTTTCCATTGTTGTTGGTTGTAAGGCTTGAACTTGGGGTCTGGACACTGTTCCTGAGCTTTTTTTTTTCACTCAAAGCTAGTGCTCCTACCACTTTGAGCCACAACTCTACTTCTAGTTCTCAGGTAGTTAATCAGAGATAAGAGTCTAATAGACTTTCTTTCCCGGGCTGGCTTTGAACCACGATCCTCAGATCTCAGCCTCCTGAATAGCTAGGATGACACTCATGACCCACCAGTGTCTGGTTCTTATTATGAAAACATTAAATTTAGTTTCATCTTTAGATGAAAATTTGCATTATTTCCAGATCCAGGTTTGTTTGTTTGTTTCCGTTCTGTAAAGGCTGTTAGAACCTTGCTGTCTGGTGCTTGGAACATTTTTTTCTTTCTCTTAGGCAAGTATCTACAATAACTGCTACAATGTAGGATATATGCATCCCAGGAGATAAATCTATATGGTCACTTAGTGTTTCATACTGAGAGTCAGACTAGTCGAAGATTACTGCATGCTGGGTTTGTTTTCCTTGAGCACCGGCAAAGCTGAGAAGACTTATTTGCCATAAGGTCTCAGAAAGGGGTCGTTGCCATGCCTTGCATTCCTCAAGAGAGTCAGTCCTCCGCAATCATGAGGAGAAATGACTCAGAAGGCCCTGGCACACTGTGGTAATGCGTCCAGCTGTGGTGTTTGGCTGCTCTATCCCCGTGCCCAGCCTGGTCTGTGAGTAACACAGGAGAACAAGGGGTCGGTATGGAGTCCATATGCCCCCCTGGGGAGCACACAGACTGACGACCACTAAACTCCAAGAAATGAGGTGTACACACAAAACAGAAAGCCTAAGAGTCATTAATAACCTCAGAGAGGTGGGAAAGGCTATTGTATCCCCTAAAGCAATTTTGTAAGTTCCGCACACAAAAAAGAGAAAACAGATGTCTGGAGAATTAAATATGTGAATGGGAAACTTTCAAAAATTAAGATTCATTTAAAGGGCAGAAGCATAACTAGATAACACAGTGATGTGAGCTGGCAAATGGAGCCAAAGGATTCTCACAGAACACAGAAAAACAAAGCAATGCCAAGGAAAGATGGCTAAACACAGGAATAAAAACTGGATGGGAGTGGGGCAGAGACAGAGACAGAGAGACAGTGGATAGCAAAATGTGTGGATTATACTTACAAGGTTCATGCTTATTCCTCAGTGGTTTCTATTCTCGTACCACAAAGGCTAAAAAAAATTTTTTATGCAGGATCCTGGAATACAATATATCTTACCAAATAAAGTATTTACATAAGGACGACATCATTCTAGAATTACTAGACCCATATTTAATACATTATGGAGATAGACTACTGCTATGAGAAGAGAGCAGAAGCAAGAAATGAAGGAAAAAGTAGCTGAGAGAGAGGAGGAGGAGGAGGAGGAGGAGGAGGAGGAAGAGGAGGAGGAGGAGGAGGAGGAGACTGAGGACAAAGGAAGTGCCACTGGATTCATTCTCTTCTTAACTCATCCTGACTGAATTTTCCAGTTGCCTTTTACTCTTTGTCTCCTGCTACTGTATACTTGACTTTGCAACCTGTGACTGAAGGGATCTTAACTGTCATCCAACATTGTAACCATTCTGTCTCAAGTCAGGAAGGAAGGGGGGCATGTTGAAAGGGGCGGCATTGATCAAGCTTTCCATATATTCAGATACTTGGATGGGAACTCCTTTACACAGCTTCTTAAAGAGAAAAAATGAAATGTCAAAAATTAACAAAAAGAAAAGATCTTTAATGGACAAAGAATGAATGTGTTCAAGGAGTATCCTGAGATGCTTTGATAGACACATACATTGTGTTATGATGACAATCAAATCAACGACCATATCCATGCCCGTCCATGAGGGTTAGCCGCCATTCCTCCCGTCCTTCTCTATTGCCAACCCCAACCGCCATTAATCCGCTCTCTGCTCCTAAGAATTTCAGTTATTTTTAGGTTTCACATTTAACTGGAACCATAAAGTATGTATATATTTCTCATCCATATTGCCGAAAGCAGCAGGATTTCATTCTTTTTTTTCTTTTGTAGCTACATTTTATCATTGAACTCACTGAACACCACAATTTCTTCCTTTCCCTCTTAACTTAGAGACTCAGATCATATCACGTTTACTGCAACTTGCTCATTCCCCCAGTGCTTTTCACTCATTGGAGATATAGTTAGATTTCTGTTGTTGTTAAATTCAGTATTTCCCCTAGAATTTCCTAGGAAGATGCCTTATGATTCTTTTCTTTGAGCTCCGAAATCCTGTGGACTGTCACAAATACATAGCAGTGTATATTTTTCCACATAATATCATATAGAATGTGTTCACTGTTTAGAAAAAAGCACATCTGCATTTATTTAGGTAATCCTACCTTCTTGTTCTAAACACCTAAAAACCATGGACCTCTGCATTCTACAGTCTCTTTCCAGAATGTTTTGAGCTTTTAGAACTTAATACTATGTATCCATTTAATATTAAGCTATGTTTCTGTGCTTCTGTGACTCCTGATAGCCCACTCTCTCTTTCCTTTTTTTTTTTTTTTGTCAGTTGTGGAGCTTGAACTCAGGGTCTAGACACTGTCCCAGAGCTTTTCTGCTCAAGGCTAGCACTCTACCGCTTTGAGCCACAGCGCCACTCCCAGTTTTCTGGTGGTTCATTAGAGATATGAGTCTCACAGACTTTCCTGCCCTGGATGGCTTCAAACTGTGATCCTCAGATCTCAGCCTCCAGAGTAGCTAGGATTGGAGGCATGAGCCACCAGCACCTGGCTGCTCATTCTTTCTTATCAACAACAGCAACGTAAATTCTAGTATGTGGGAAAGAAAAGAAAAGCAACGCACAGTGGCTCATATTTGCAATCTCAAGCTGGTCTAGAGCCTACCTAGAAAATAACCAATACAAAAAGGGCCCGGGAGGTGGCTCAAATGGTGGAGCCCCTGCCTAGCAAGTACAAGGCGTTGAGTTTAATCTTACGTGTCACCAAATAAAAAGAAAAAAATCCTGTGATTGTCTTTTTAATACTTGATATGGTAAAGACCATTCACTGTTCAAGTGATGGTTGATGAGGTTGGATTGTTACCTAACATGTAACACTTGTTTTTTTTTTATGGTTTATTCTCTCTTACCCTCATTTTCTATCTCCTTTGGTTTCCATTTAGCAGTTTCTACCAATCCATGCTATTGGTTCATTTCATGTGCCAGCTAAACTTTAAGCAAATGTGAACAATTGGCCCTGAAGTTTGCAATCAACACTTTAGGTTTGCCCAAGCACCTCGTTAATTGACAATACTGTGCACTGTTTCAAGTGTACTATGACTACTAATGAGCACTATTCCCTAAGTGACTCATGCTAGATACCTTTCAGCCACCAATAAATCATTATTTCTTTGAGCAAACGCTTAGGATAATTATTAGGAAATAATAAATGATTTTTATTTTCTTTCATTTATTTCTACCCCACAGCTATCTTGATTTCTAGACCCAAGTTTCTGACCTCAATTACTTTTTTGTCTCTGTGAGGAACTATTAATAATATTGTTGTGCAAAGCAGGTCTGCTGCCAGTAGAATCTCTCTCTCTTAAAGTCTGAAAGGTATTTATTTATCCTTCCCATTTGAAGGATGATTTCTATTTGGTTGTTGTTGGTCATGGGGGTAGAACTCAGAGCCTGACCTGGCACTGCCTTTGAGCTCTTTTGCTCAAACCTAGTGCTCTACCACTTTGAGCCACAGCTCCACTTCCGGTTTTCTGGTGGTTCATTGGAGATAAGAGTCTCATGGACTTTTCCTGCCCAGGCTAGCTTTGAACTGTTATCCTGAGATATCAGCCTCCTGGTTAGCTAGGATTGTAGGCATGAGCCACCAGCACCTGGCAGGATGATTGCTTAATCCAAAGAATTGCAGGAGAGTGAATTTTCTTCTTTCCATAGTTTCTATTATTCCACCTCACTGTTGTTTGCAATGTTCATAAAGAAAAGTGGGCTATAATTCTTGTCCTTGTCCTGGTATTAGCATGGTGTCCTTCGAACCTCAGCTTTAAAGATTTCTCTCTGACCATTGTTATCTGTAGGTTGAATAAAGTATGCCTTGGTATGTTTAAAGAAAATTATGCACAAGACTTTGTATTTCCATGATCTGCTGTGTGTTGTCTCTCAAGCATTAGAAGTTCCCAGCCCTCCTCATTTTCCTGTGGTCTGATGACATCTGTTACACTTTTTGGAATGGATTGATAATTCTTAGACATTCAATCATGTTTTCTCATTTCTTTAAAGTGGGAGGCATTCCTGTTGATTTATTTTCCTGTCCATTGCTTCTTTCCTTGCTTATGTTTAGTAACAAGTCATCCCAGGCATCCTCCACTCTACTTCTCTCTGGCTCAGTCTCTGGCTCTGTGTCTCTCCCTCCCTCCCCACCCCACCATGTTTTTTTATTTTATTTATTTATTTTTTTTTTTGGCCAGTCCTGGGCCTTGGACTCAGGGCCTGAACACTGTCCCTGGCTTCTTCCCGCTCAAGGCTAGCACTCTGCCACTTGAGCCACAGCGCCGCTTCTGGCCGTTTTCTGTATATGTGGTGCTCGTGTATCCGAGGCAGGCACTCTTGCCACTAGGCTATATCCCCAGCCCCCCCACCCCACCATGTTAATAGATGAATACTAAAGTAATTGTCAGTTGGATAAGTAGCTCTGTATTTTTTAAACTTACTTTACGATGATTATAAAGATGATGGACAGAGGGATTACAGTTACATAAGTCAGGTAATGAGTACATTTCCTTTCGTACAGAATCATTCCATTCTACTTCTCTTGTTACAATTTTCATTTGTCTGTCCACTTTTTCACCCATCTGAGATATTTTCACTTTTGTATTCGATCCCTTCACATCAATTACAGGTACTTTAGTTTTCATGTCTTACAATTGAAAATATCTGCGTCATATCTTGTCTAACGCAGATGGTATTTTTTTCCCCTCTCTTCAGACTGCAGGTCCTTTTCTTACCATTTGCATGCCTTGTGGCTTTGTTGTTGTTGTTGTTGTTGCTGTTGTGGAAAGCAGAAATGTCATGAGATCATAGGACTCGAGTTAAATAGGCCTGTGCATGAACATTTGGTTGAATCTGGCTGGGAGCTAGGCAGTGTTTAGTGTTCATTGTAATGTGGATGCCAAATGCCTCAGACTTCCTCAATGGCCTTGTTTTATAACACCCTTGACTCAGAGCTTCCCCAATTAATTACTGCTCCCCAGAGAAAGTCTGTTTCTTGCAGTAATTTCAGATGTAGCCCACTGTTACCATATATGACTCAGTAACATAATGTAACAGATATTATATGTAGCATATAATATATATTATGACATATAACATATGACATATTATAAATTATATATTATAAAAATATACAATGTGCAATATACATTGTCTCTGTGTGTGTGTGTGTCTGTGTGTGTGTGTGTATGTGCTGGGCTTGGACTGGACTGTTCTTCCTCACTCCCTTTTCTCCCTGGCCTCAGCGTTCCTGTTTTCATAAAGGGGAGGTCCACGTGACTATAGGTCCACGTGACTATATTCATACCTCGTCTTTAGTGACCCAGGATGGCTGGAGTAGGGGAAAGCCTTTCTTCCAACTAGGATAAGGCTCTGGTCATGACCTTCTCACCATGGGTTGCTATGGAGATTATTGCGGGCATAATTAATCCTGATTCCTGTGGTTTCTTCTACCTGCTTCTCCCATTACTCCAATCTGTAGAGCCCTTGAGAGAAATTCCTCAAAAGGTTGGGTCTTCTAATCCTGCGCCTGTAAGATTCTAATCCTCACTGCAGTTTCAACATAGCTCCCAGCACTCCATCAAATTTAATGTGCTTAGTGCTCTTATTATGAAAATAGTCCCTGCTATTTTCTCCTGTAAATACTACCATTACCCAAAACCCAAATGCACTAGGTGCTTATGCAGAAAAAGAAAGGTTGCTCAGAGCAATAGAAAAGATAAAGATGTAGTTGTGTTGTGAACTTCTTCTGGAAACACACCTTTGGTTGTTTTTTTAAATTTTTCAAATTATTTATTTATTGTCAAAGTGATATACAGAGGGGGTTACAGTTTCATATGTAAGGCAGTGGGTACATTTCTTGTATAACTTGTTACCTCCTCTGTCATTCCCCCCCCCATCTTTGGTTTTTATATACCCCTTATTTTTAACATTTATTGGAAGGAAGAAGTGAAAATAGTATTCCTTTTGTGTGTGTGTGCCAGTCATGGGGCTTGAACTCAGAGCCTAGGCTCTGTCCCTGAGCTTCTCTGTGCTCACAGATAGTGCTCTACTACTTGAGTCTCAGCACCACTTCTGGCTTTTTCTGAGTAGTTTATTAGAGATAAGAATCCTAGCTCTGTAGGCTGTTGAGATATGATTGCAGTTCAAAGCCAGTGTGGGCAAACAAATCACACAGAATCTTATCTCTAGTTAACCAGCAAAAAGCCTGGAATAGAGGCAGGGCTCAGGTGGTAGAGCACTAGCCCTCAGCGAAAAAGCTAAGGGATAGTGTCTAGGTTCTGAGTTCAAGCCCCAGGCCTGGCACACACACACACACACACACACACACACACACACACACACACACACACACCCTAAACACTAGGGTCAGGTGGCTCATGCCTATAATCCTAGCTGATCAAGGAGCTCATTCTGAGAATCCAGGTATTGAAGGAGCCCAGGTAATAAAGTCATTGAAACTCTTATCTCCAATTAACTAGCAAAAAGCCAGAAGTGGAGCTGAGGCTCACATGGTAGAGCACTGGCCTTGAGTGAAAAAGTCAAGTGAGAGCCGGAGGTCTGTAGTTCAAGTCCCAGTACTAGAGCCCACGCACATGCGTGTGTGCACATGCGCACACGCGTGCACTCACCCACACCCACACTCAAAGTTACTAACATTTCCCTAAATTCAGCAAGAAGACGTTTCCTAAATTTCTTTAAAGAAATAAGAAGGAGCCAGGAGCGGGGGCGGGGGGGGGGTGTCTTGAGTCGTAAGCACCAACACTTTTGCTCTTAGGAACCAATTACCAAGATGGTGGGAATCTGCCTTCCATGCTGCAATGCTGCAATGCCAAGCAGCAGATTCTCCCATGCCAATGATAACACCGCCCTGTGTTTTTTCTGCCTGAATTTCTAGATTTGTTGGATTTGTTTGTTGTTTTGCCAGAGAATGAACTCAAGCTCAGTATCTAATGCCTTCACTCACTGGTTGGCACTCTAAGACCTGAACCCATGCCTCCAACTCCTCTGCCTGAATTTCTGAAGGCCGAGGAGTTCAGGCCTGGGTTGAGTTTAGGGAACAAAGAACTAATCATGTATGGGGAAGTTAATATTCCAACACATGCTATTGGTTCTCAAGAATCTGTGATTATTTCCTTAATTGAAGAAAAACAAACAGCCAGGCACTGGTGGCTCACATCTGTCATCCTAATTACTCAGGAGGCTGAGACCTGAGGGTCTTGGTTCAAAGCCAGCCTGGGCAGGAAAGTCCATGAGACCCTTATCTCCAATGAACCACCAGAAAACCGCAAGTTGAGCTGTGACTCAAAGTGATAGAGTGCTAGCATTGGAGAAGCTCAAGGACAGTGCCCATGTCCTGAGATCAAGCCTCACAAGTGACAAAAATAAAATATAATAATTAGGTGTCACACATACAATACCCTCAATTGTTCTTCTAACATGACTGTCCCCTATCTATCTATCTATCTATCTATCTATCTATCTATCTGTCAGCTACCTGTCCACTCTCTATTGGTAGAGAGGGAGAGAGAGGGAGAGAAGAAGTACTTGTTTAGATTTAAGACTATATGGCTGAGCTAGGCTGGACTTGAACACTGTCATGTTTAATAACCATGCTTATATAAGTTTATTGGTTGAGGTGTGCTATTAAGGCAATTAAGTTTCCTCATCCACTACAACAATCTCAGCCCCAAGTTCCCTCTCACTCTCAGTAGCTCTGATTTCATCACATGAAACATGAAAGCAGAGCTCTTAAGGGCAAAACTAGTTAGTACCATTAAGTGTGTTACTTACTTACATAACACTTTGATTCTTCACATTGGAGGAAATGAGGAGGATTGAAGGAATGAGATTTCTGTACATTATTACAAACACAGATAGTCACAACTCAGTGGCTCAACCACCTTACTGATGTCATTGGCACTATCTACCTATCCCTTAATCTGACAACTCTGTTTCCTGGCATACATGTTCAAGAGCAATGGGTGCCTATTATGAACATTCAAGAATCCCCACTGTGTCATGCATGCTCTACAAAAGTCCCAGATACCCACTGATCAAAATTTGGACAAATGAACTGCATCATATTAACTACTGTTAAATACTACTCCGCAGTAAAACTCAGAATGAACTGTGGAGAAATACAACACAATACATTTCCCAGACGTTGCTTTCTATCAAAGGAGTCAGACACATGCACACCCATTCTGAGGATTGCAGTTACATAAAGTTCAAGAACGGGAGGAAGCAATGGACCAGGCAACGGCAATATATTCATTGTCGTCATGCATTTGTGACTTGTGAAATGTCTTCTTTCAAGAACCAAGTGCAACTTTTGGATTTTCCTGTTAGCTTCTCATCACAGACCCTTCAGAAGTTGTATGATTGTTTAGATGTCAGAAGGTTGGCCACTGAGATGTGTTAGTCAGAGATTTTGGCAAACTAGCTTCAACTTCAGTCCTTCAACAGTTGACAAGAGACAAAGCAACTGAAGGATGGTATTCTCAAGAGAAAACCTCAAAGCTGTGACAACTGTGAACAACTAAGGAACAGTTTCACAAAACCATAGATCTGGAAGCTGAAACAAAAGGGCAGAGACCAAAGGGTGGGCGAGATGAACAGAGAAAGGAAGGGGGGGTGAATATTGTCATAATAAACCATGTAATGAGGATAGAATTGGGAAAGATGTAGGAGAAGGATGGAAGGGGTAACATTGATTAAGATGCATTATACTCATAAACTGACATGTTGAATGTTAAATTGATACTCCTTTTTGACAACTATGTAAAGATGATAATAATAATTACAAAAGAGTTTGCAGTAGTATACATATAAATACCATCTACACTGCCATGTAGAACTTATACAAGACTTTATATTAAGGAAGGTCATTCGCTCAATTTGTCTCTTCTATTTTTTTAATAGTCTGTAAATCACGTAAGCTGAAAGCTGTAGTTTTCATTCAACCATCAAGAAAGCTCCTACATTTGTTGTAATACTGCTTGAAAAATATCTTTAGTGACATTTCCAAAGCTCACCAATGTTTACTGACAAAGTAATGTACTTTAATTTGTCATCAGGCAGTTCCCAAGATTTATTTTTTTTTTAGCATGTGCCTCACCAGAAACAGATAGATCAGGCTCTCCACAACAGTTTTAGACAGACAGACAGACAGACAGGCAGGTAGACACATACATACATGCATGCATAGAGACAGATATAGATATATAGCTATATATCTATATTTATATTTTTTTTTCCTGTGAGGGCCATTTCTATGTCAGATAGGCATAGTTTGAAGTCCAAGAATCCTCCTTCCTCATTTGAAGGGGATTATTATAACAAGCCCTAACATGTTAGCACTAAGTATTTTCTTGAAATGGAATTCAACTGAGATTACACCATGCGAAATGACACTTGTACAGTCAGGTGGTAAGCCAAACTCCATATTGATTTCACTAACACCGAGAGATAAAGTAAGTGAATGTTTGAAGTGTGTGTGTGTGTGTGTGTGTGTGCGCGCGCGCGCCAGTCCTAGGGCTTGACCTCAGGACTGGGCACTGTTCTTGAGCTTCTTTTGCTCAAGGCTAGTGCTCCACCACTTGAGCCACAGGACCTCTTCTGGCTTTTTGGTCTTTAATTCGAGATAAGTGTCTGACAGACTTTCCTGCCCTGGCTGGCATCAAACACAGTTCTCAGATGTCAGCATCCAGAGTAGCTAGGATTACAGGCATGAGCCACTAGCGCCCTGCTACAAGCCATTCATTCTTGAACATAGGTTTTCATTGCTACCGGCACATACTTCTTTCACGTGCTTATCCACTTCCCTGCATATGACATGATTTCATTCTTCCCAATGGACATAGAACACACACCTGTATGTGCACTTAGGTGTATGTATATTTATATATATGTATTTATAGCATATATTTATATACACATACATACACATATATACATACTTATAAACATATGTATATATCTATTCATAAACATAAACGTTTTTTATCCCTTTATCCACAGTGGGGCATTTACTCTGTTCCCATAATTTGGAATCTCTTTAAATAGTTGTGCAAATGGGTTCAATTCAACATGTCAATTTTTGTGTACAGTGTATCACAGTCAGTGTTTGTAAAAATTTTAATGTGGCTTAGTTTCTTTTCATATTTTAGTGGCTAGTTTCACTAAGTACAGAAGTTTGGATTTACAGTCTTCTCAGGGAAGTGTGGACTATGTGGTTCCCAGACTTTGTGGTTTCATTTATTTCTCCTAAGCCATCTTTTACTCTTGCTGGTGAGCCCTGCCACACTACAGCCTATTTTTGTCCTGCTGCTTCAAAGATTGTCCCTTTGTCCCCAACTTTTGCCAGTTGGACTGTGATATTCTTGGAAGTCATTAAGATTCTTAGATGTGCAAATTCATGCTTTGCCTCCTAATCCAGTGGGGTTGAGAGAGATGAAGAAGAATGATGGAAGGGGTAACATTGATAAAGATGCAATGGACTCAGAAACAGACATGTTGAACTAAAACTCATTTGTACAGCTACTTAAAGATCATGTGTAAAAACATGGAGCTGAAAAACCCCACACACTCATTTCCCACCAGCATGGTATAATAATGAGATGTAAAACAAGGCTCTCAAATTCAAGGACAGTGACATCCGTGAGAAGAGGAGATGGGACACACACACATTTCCACACTCACACAAAGTACAAGACACGGTATCTGCATACAGCGTTTAACGTTCACAAAAGGCACGGCATGGTGCAGTGGTCACTGTGGATTTACTTTACTCCCCCTGAGTTCTTTCACTCAAGGCTAGCCCTCTATCACTTGGAGCCACAGCGCCACTTCTGGTTTTGTGGTGGCTCATTGGGGATAAGAGTCCCACAGACTTTCCTGCCCAGGCTGGCTTTGAACCGTGATCCTCAGATCATAGCCTCTTGAGTAGCTAGGATTATAGGCGTGCGCCACCTGGCTGATGAGTTCTTAAGAAGCTAGGTAGGACACAGTAATGAGTAATCCTGGATTTACTCGTGGAAACTAAGTAAGGAGCGGTAAATAAGAGCAACCAAACAGGTGGGGGGGGGGGGGGGGAGGAGAGGAACCTGTACACAAAAACCTAGAAATAAGAGGTTAAAATAAAAAGGCAAAACCAGGAGTCTGCTTGGCTATCTGACAGCAAGGGCAGAACTCATTTCAACAGCTGATATACACTTGGTATTCACTTTAGAAACTTAACCTACTGGATTTCACCTCCCATTTGCAATGCTGTAGGAACCCAGAGGAATAAATTCAAAGGCTAAATGAATGGCAGAGCCTCTATTTACCTCCCGTTGTTATTCATTACCTACTATTGAAGTTGAATTAGTAACTGAACATTTCCAAAACTCTGAAGATCCCAAGCCACAAGATGGGTGTGGTTAAGCTAAAAATAGAAAATTAACAGATGTCCATTCTGTGCACTGAAGCAGGGAAGAAATGCCTGCTTGTGGCAGCGTAGATGAACAGGTGGTTGTTCTGCGTTTATCATGCTAAATAGTGGTTTCCAATCTCTACAGTTAATCAGCATTCAAGTGCCTCGCTTAATTACATAGCAACGGTGTCTTTGTAATCCCCTCATTTTCCTAGGCATACCTAGTAACCTTTGTTCAAGCCATAGCACATTTTCAATTATTCTATCAAAAAAAAAAAAAAAGACTCAGGAGTAAGCTTTGACATTTGTTGAAACCTCTGACTTAGAGGTCAGAGGACGTATGTTTTCTAGAAAACAAAAACAAAAACCTGACTCCTGTACTTGACTTCGAGATTCTCATGGAGAAAAGGAAGGGTTTTCAGGTAGATTTGAGTCCAGGCATTATTCTGTGTGTTCTATTTAAGTGGCTGGCTCCATAGCATTTAGTCCATTTTCTTCAAATGTCTTCCATTTTCCTCCTTAAGAATATTCAATTGTTTCCTTTGAGTGATAACATTCGACCCAGATGTTCACCCAAAGAAAGAAAAGGGCAGAGGAGAGTTAGAAGCTAATGATCCCGTTTTTATTTTTTGTTGCTCATAGGGCTTGAACTCAGGGCCTGAGCTTTATTTTGCTCAAGGCTAGTGCTCTACCACTCTGAGCCACAGAGCCACTTCTTTTTTTTGGTGGTTCGTTGGTGATGAGTCTCAGGGACTGTCCTAAGATTGCCTGTCTGGGCTTTATAAACCTTCTTGGCTCTCAATAATGATAAGATGAACACTTCTGAAACTGTAGATATACTTTAAGAAGCAAGTCACAGTCCTAGTCTTTGTAGAATTGCCTATAAATTTTTCACGAGAACACAAAAAGGTTATACCCAATTCCTGCAGAAGTAGACTTTATGTTGTTAAATCAGTGACCTTTGAGAAGCACCCACTTATTTGGGGATGAACAACACCAAGAAGAACAAAATCTGGGATGCACTATGTTCTAATAAAACATTCAGACACGCCCATAAAGAAAGTCTTTTGTAGATAACTGCCCTTTTATTCGATTCGTGCTGAAAGAAAACCATTCCATGAGGGCCCAGTGCTGTTTCCCAGGTGAGCATGCGCTATGGCCTCCTTCCTCATTGAATGACTGGGTCTGCTTAACCCCGTATAGCCGCCCAATCTCCTGCTATGGATCTGAATGCACCTCAGCAATCCTTGCAGAAAAGGGGGTGTTGCTTTAGATCCTGGGATGATTCATGACCCAGACAGAACTGATCGGCATGGCTCCAGAGATCAGATCACACTGCTCAGAAAAGCACACACCCCGAAAAAATAAAATCAAAAGAAGAATTCTTTTTGGAATTTTTGTGTGTACTATTTCTAGTCCAGGATTCATACCAGGTGGAACTATGGACAGCAAAGCTGTAGCCATAAAGGGTGATAACTGTACTTTGTGTTCATTATGGACCAAATAAATAAACACCGCAGCCATATAATATCCGATGGACAGATGTAAAAATCAAACCAGGTAACTGGAGAGGATGGGCGGGGCTGGGAGAATTGAGACGTATGATGGAGGTGATGTGGATCAAGATGCGTGCTACTAACACACTGACGGGCTGAACTGAAATCCCTTTGTACAGCTACTTACAGATAATTTTTACAAATTAAAATAAGCACAGGATAACTAAATGTCTGGTTAAAAGCCATAATTATTTCTAACAGAAAGGAAATCCTAACAGATTAGCATCTGCCTTAATTCAAGTAACTGACTACAGCCCAGTCCTGGAGAAGGAATAATTTTGGCACTGTCAGGGATACAGATAGATAGATAGATAGATAGATAGATAGATAGATAGATAGACAGATAGTCTCATTATTACACTGGTCACTTTATTTTAAGATGTCCAAATAAGAAGTCCAAATAGAGAACAGTCATTTAGAAAAGGGAAAAAAATACAATAGAGGAATTTCAGACACGACCGGTACTTAGCGTTGGATGAATGATATTAGAACCAATCTATCTTCCAATGTGTTTACACAAACCATCTAGGCATCCCAGTGTAGTGATGCATGCCTGTAATCCCAGCAATCTAGAGGCGGAGGCAGGAGGATCTTAGTTCTAGGCCAGCCTGGGTTGGAGCATGAGCCCTGGTCTTCAGAAAAAGGAAAAACTAAGACTAAAAAAAAAAAAAATTATAGTTGTTATGATAGGATTTTTGAAGTTGGCCAGATTCAGATAAACTTGTCTTCAAATAGACTTTAAGAAAGTGCTTGAGCAGGGTGCTGGTGACTCACGCCTGTCATCCTAGCTACTCAGGAGGCTGAGATCTGAGGATCACAGTTCGAAGCCAGCTCAGGTAGAAAAGTCCCCATGAGACTCTTACCTCCAATGAATCACTCAAAAACCAGAAGTGGCTCAAAATGGTAGAATGCTAGCCTTGAGCACAAAGAGGCCCTGAGTTCAAGCCCCACAACTGGCACCCCCCCAAAAAAAATTCTTGAATATTTTGGAGGACTAAAAATACATTGAAGACTTAAGGGTCCAAATGGGGGGAGTGATTTAAAAAAAACAAACATAAAGATGATCACGTGAGGCCAAGTTTCCCTCAGCATACTTTAATAGTTTTTGAAGAAACATCTGAGAAGATTAAAGGCTAAGATTTCTTGACAGTCTCATGAACTTAAAGACAAAAATGAGCCTAAGGCACACCAGGGGGTCAGCTTGTAAAACAACAACAACAACAACGCCTGTTTAGAATTTGTTTCTCAAGTAAATAAATACAACAGCAAAGGTAAACTTGAAATCATTTAATCCTCTTAGGGTATGGTCCCCAGTAGAAAAATCACAGCAATTCTAAAGTCAGTTTACATGCAGGATTTCTAGGGTTACCGTATTACTAAGAACCAAACACAAATCCTCTCTTCTGTTGGGTCCCAAATTATGTACATAAAATTGTGCTTGGACTATCTGCAAGTCAGTAGAAAACGGAGAGACAGAAAAGAAAGCACATCATAAACCACAAACCCAAAGACCAGAGAAAAAAAGAAACAGATTCACCAGGGATCTAGATAAAGCAATTACCATACGCACGGGCAAAGGACTATGCCTGCAACTCTGGCATGATTAAAAGGTAAGATGTATTATGTAATTCAGTGGACCAGAAACAATAAGAAGAAAGTCGGTTTTGAAAGAGAAGTCAAAACTGAAGTTTAAGAACTCCGATGATGGGGCTGGGGATATAGCCTAGTGGCAAGAGTGCCTGCCTCGGATACACGAGGCCCTAGGTTCGATTCCCCAGCACCACATATACAGAAAACGGCCAGAAGCGGCGCTGTGGCTCAAGTGGCAGAGTGCTAGCCTTGAGCGGGAAGAAGCCAGGGACAGTGCTCAGGCCCTGAGTCCAAGGCCCAGGACTGGCCAAAAAAAAAAAAAAAAAAAAAAAAAAAAAAAAAAAAAAAAAAAGAACTCCGATGATGAGTTAGTGAACTGGAAGGAAGGTTAGAATATAATTACTAAAATAAAATAAGAAAATACCAAAGCATAAAAAATAATAAAACTGGAAGTAGAAACTGTTGGTGCAGTAAACAAGCTAAACATGTATTTAGCTGAACTTAAAAAAAAAAAAAAAAACCAGAGGGGAAGCTGTGTGGTGGTGGTTCATACCTGTAGTGCTAGCTACTAAGGGAGGGTTCACTATTGATGTGAATGACGCTAAAACAGGTAGGAAAGTTCCTAAGATTCTTATTTCCAGTTAATCAGCAAAAAGCCAGAAGTGGAGGTATGGCTCAAGTGGTAAAGCACCACTTCAGGTGAAAAAGCTAAAGGACAATGCCCAGGCCCTGAATTCAAGCTTCAATACTGGCACAAGATTAAAAGAAAAAAGAAAAGAGGAAAATGAGAGAGAAGCAATAAGAGCTCAGATGCTTTCAAAACAGACAAAAGGCATCCAATCGAAAATTCAAAAACCCCTATGAGCTCCACCAGGATGAATACGATGGGATTAAAACACACTTAAAGGCCCCCAGGTAATCAGCGGAGCAGCAGACCGAATGGAAAACCGTGCCAAGCACCTAGAGTGGAAACGTCCATTCCCATCAAACAGATCGTGGTTCTATGGACAGTCAGCTTCTCAGGAGGAAAGGGAGGCTTCAGAGGGCGGTGGAGTGCGCGTGCTCACAGTGATTTGCATCAACGACCCTGGCGTCCCAGGCCTGGGGAGAGCCACAATTGTGGGGTACCTTCCTCCAAAGCCTGAAGTCCCTTTCTTGTGACTGGAGTGGCTCAGGCCAGCCTTTTGCCTCCCTCCCCCCCACCCCGCCCCCAAGCAAGGTCCTTGGGGGTCCCTTCTCCCCGACATCCCTACCTGCACTCGTCATTGGCATTTCCCACACTGGCTGGCCAATCTTCCTGAAGCAGGATGGAGTCTGTGTTGTTCTGATGGCCGGCCGTGTGGAGCGCTTCCTCCTGTGTCGTTTGGCCAGTCTTCCTCTTCTGAGGAGTCTCGCTCCTTTGTGAATTTATGGGGTGCGTTATGTGCTTGGAGAGGAGATGGGTTTCTTGAGCTGCTGGTACATTTTGGATCGGAGTGTGCCCCTGACTTCTTTCGCTGTGTCCACTGGCTTCAGCTACCTGGATAATGTGACAAGTGCGTGCTGACCATGGCTCATGGCTGTAAAGACTTCTGGTTACACTTGCTGATTTCTGATGGCCTTTGCCACGTGGTGTAGGTGCACCCTTACCTGCTTTATTTATTTTTTTTTATTTTATTATTATTTTTTTTTTTTGCCAGTCCTAGGCCGTGAACTCAGGGCCTGAGCACTGTCCCTTGCTTCTTTTTTGCTCAAGACTAGCACTCTGCCACTTGAGCCACAGCACCACTTCCAGCCATTTTCTGTATATGTGGTGCTGAGGAATCAAACCCAGGGCCTCATGTATACGAGGCAAGCACTCTTGCCACTAGGCCATACTCCCAGCCTGCTTTAGTTCCAAGCCACAGGGAGCCAGGGGAACGAACCGCCTTGCCCACTGGCGGATGAGATGAGCTTTATGATGTCTGGTGCTCTGTCCACAAGCCTGCTGCCTCCACGCGTGGATCTCAGGGCTCCAGTCTCTTGATTTCCCTTCTGGATGTGCACGCACCATGCAGACCCCCATAGCTGCTGCAACTACGGGGCAAAACCTGGGGCAGAGGCAAATGTCCTGTGGTTATCTCTCCCGACTATGTTGTATAAGTTAGCTATCGGGGGATGAGCGGTGCTGTGAATTGAGCTCATTCCTAATGGGAACATTTTCTTCAGAGAGAGGTGGGCCTAGAGGTCCCATACGGAGGTGGCAGAGAAAACTGAGACCATCCCAAATCCCCGGCTGTTCCCCAATCTGCCCCAATCGCTTTTATTTGAATGGGCTGCATTTCCTTGCCATTGGTGAACAGGATCTGTTTCGTTTTGTGAATAATGAAATGGAGAAATCCACCTCCATCAAACCTAAAAAGAATGCCACCTTTTGTACCATGGCAGGGGAGGGGGGGGTGGGGAGTGGGGAAGCAAATTGGCTCAGTTTCTCCTGTGGTTCTCTTGGTATCAGAGAGCAGCCTCTAGCTTTGGGTGGGGTGGGTCTTTCCAGTGTTTTCTGAAGGATCTGGCTCATAGGAGCTCTGGGATCAGATCAAAGGGTGTGAGAAAGAGGAAGGAGAAGCCCTGTCTCTCGGGGAGCTTCCATCTCTCACCCTCCGCCATTCATTTATAAAGCTGTCACTTAGAACACTGGACACCCAGGGGAAGCCTGAAAGGGGGGTTGGGAGGAGAGCTCCTCTCACAAACTGGGAGGAATTCAGTTGACAACCAAACGTGGACAACTGCGCCCCCTCTCATCTTCGAACACTATTTTCAGAAATCGATTTCAAAGCTATAGACTTCCAAGCAGGCCTCGCCCCTTCCTCTCAAAAGTGACATTATGTCACTGTAGTAAAGCGGGGGAAATCCTGACCCTGAAGCTACTTACACTGGGAGCTACGCCACAAACCTTATTCAATTTTTATTTCTGTTTGCATTCACTCCTTTTGTACTCATTCCTGCCAAAGAGAGCGATTTTTTCCCCCTGTGGGTTTTTTTTTTCCAAGAGTTTTATGTTTTTCAGATTTTGTAAATTTATTCCGAGTTTTATTGTTTTAGGCTTTTGATCCATGTTGAATTTATTTTCATCATAGGGCATGAGATAAGGGTCCAATGTTTCATTTCTTTTTTGCCAGTCCTGGGGCTTGAACTCAGGGCCTGGGTACTGTCCCTGAACTCCTTTTGTCTGAGGTTAGCACTACCACTTGAGCCACAGCGCCACTTCCAGCTTTTTCTGTGATTAAAGACAAGAGTCTCGTGACTTTCCTGCTCAGGCTGGCTTCAAACTATGATCCTCATATCTCAACCTCCTGAGTAGCTAAGATGATGGGCAGGAGTCACCAGGGCCTGGCTTTTTTGTTTGTTTGTTTGTGGTGATTCTCTTATCCTTCTATCATTCTTGAAATGTGAATGTTTACTTTTCTTGAAATTTCATCATTTTTCAACTCTAACTAGCAATGTGCAAGAAACACTGGTTGTCTAAATCCTTGGCAATATCTGAGAATTATCACTATTTTTAATACCAGTTCAGTGTGAAGTGATATTTCTTTGTACCTTTCTATTTTAGGCATCTTTTCATGCTTTCATTTTCCATGTGTGTCTTTTCTCCACAGCACATTGTCACTTTGTGTCTTTTTTTCATTCTCCAATCTGATTATTTCTTTATATTTTTAAAGTTGTGCTTTACATGATCATTATATATTCTAGACAAAAACTGTTAGCAGATATGTGGATTTCAAATATTTTATGCATATGGGTAACTTATATGTTTCAACTTACTCATAGAGATTTTAAATAAAAGAAGACTCTGATTTTGCTGAAATCCGACTTGCCAATAAATTCAATGGAGTTTGCTTTCAACATAATCTCTTTTGGGGGTAGTGTGTACTAGGGCTCAAAGTTAGGATCTTGAGCTCTCTCTTGACATTTCTGCCCAAAGCTAGCTTTCTAGCACTTGAACCACACCTCCAATTCTACCTTTCCACTAGTTGATTGGAGGTAAGAGCTCATGGGCTTTTCTGCCTAGGCTGGCTTTGAACTGCAATCTTCAGACGTCAGCCTCTCACACAGTTAGTTGGCATAACATATTAAAACTTGTTGCCTAGATGATTTCCTCCTGTATTTCTTTCTCTGAAAGAAGAAAGTTTTGTATCTTAATTTCAGTTCATTTTTTATGTTTCCCATAAAGGTCAGACAGAGGGATTTTGCCTATGAATGTCTGGTAGCTCTAAACTGCTCTAGTATCATGAATTGAAAAGGCCATCTTTGCAGCATTTGACTTGCTTTTTCCTTAAAAAATATATGTAGAGATATTTGAGTCTATTTGAGGATTTTCTATTCGTTTCCACCATTGTACATGTCTGTCAACCACCAAAAGTACTGTCGTGATTAATGTGAAAAAAAATACATGGTGTGGAGGGCTTTGCTCAGCTTTAAAATTCAAGTTGTTTTAGCTGTTTGAGTCCCTCTGTCTTTCCATTATAACCTTTTCAATAAGCTTGCCAAATGTACAGGGTAGCTGTGAAAATGAAAGGCACTAGGGAAAACAAAATGGTTGCTATATTATGTCTTCTAGTAGGAGTAGTATATGTCTCCCCAACATTTTAATCTTCTTTTATTCCAATCACATTATTTAGATCATCTTTTATTGATTTCCACCCTAATTTCATAACATCTAGCATGCAGATTCTGCTTACATTTTATTAGACTTACACTCAAGTATCTCTTTGGGGGAAAGAATGATTGTGAACATTATGTTGCTCTTAATTTTTACCTGTAGGTATTTATCACTAGCTTATAAAAATAAGATTTGAGATGAGTGCCAGTGGCTCATGCCTATAATCCTAGCTTCTCAGGAGACTGAGATCTGAGGATCGCAGTTCAAAGCCAGCCTAAGTGGGGAAGTCTGTAAAAATCTTATCTTCAATCTTTTTTGTTTGTTTTCTGGTCAGCTGTGGGGCTTGAACTCGTGGCCTGGGCACTGTCCCTGGGCCTCTTTGTGCTCAAGGCTACTGCTCTACCACTTGAGCCACAGTGCCATTCCTGGGTTTTGTTTTTGTTGCCAGTCCTGGGGCTTGGACTCAGGGCCTGAGCACTGTCCCTGTTTGCTCAAGGCTAGCACTCTATCTCTTGAGCCACAGAGCCACTTCTGGCTTTTTTCTATATATGTGGTGCTGAGGAATCGAACCCAGGGCTTCATGTATATGAGGCGAGCACTTTTCCCCCACTAGGCCATATTCCCAGCCCCCATTCCTGGCATTTTTGAGTAATTTACTGAAGATAAGATTCTCAACAGGGACATTTCTGCCTGGACTGGCTTTGAACCACAGTCCTCAGTAACTAGGTCTTATCCCTAATCTTAAGCAGCTAGAAAAGCTAGAAGTAGAGGTATGGCTCAAGTGGTAGAGCACCAGCCTCGAATCCCTTGAATGAAATGGCTAAGGGACAGCTCCCAGTCCCTGAATCCAAGCCCTAGTACGATGCATTTCATGTGATTATTTCTCTATCTCTTGACTTTGCTGGCCTTACTTCATAGTTCAAGAGTTTGTTTTAATTGTAGGTTCTCTGGGATTTTGTATGTGGACAATTAGGGAGGCTTCCTGTCTACAAGACTTTGATTTTGTTTTTACATCTGACTGTATTGACCAGAACTTCCAAAACTATGAAAAATAACAATTAGGACTGGTTTCTGATATTGGAGAGAGAATGTTCATTTTTCCACTATAAAATATGATGAGAGGTTTCCTAAATGCAATTTACTAAGCTAAAGATATGTTTCTCTACTTCTACAGTTGTCAAAGGGTTTTCTGTTTGCACGTCTGTGTCTTCTTGTTTTGTTGTTCTGTTACGGAAACTTGAACGCATGGCCTCAAGCTCTTGGTTGACTTTTTCGCTTACAACTGGTGCTCTGTCGGGATCTGAACGATCCCCTTCTCCCCGATCTCACTGGGAGAATGGTGAACCCCAAAATCTATGAAAGAGCACTCGGCCTTGCCCTCCGCCGGCGGAAGGCCAAAGGCGTGCTCTCATGGACTTGCGCTAAGTTGAGGAAAGGTTGCTGAAGCCTCCCCTCCCCCCAGTCCCCTCACATGTTACCAGGAGCGGGGGCGAAAAGGAAGGCATCAGGGACACGCTGCGGTGGTGGGATGCATCTCAAAAACTTTAATAGGGAAAGGCACTTATATAGAAGTAATGGCGGGAAAGAAAGGGGGCTGGCCAAAGGGCCAGTCATAGGCTAAGGACCATGTCCATCAAGTGACATCACGAAACTTCCTTTGTGGGCGGGACAACCCCATCATGGTGGCACGCACGTGTTAGCCTCCCAAGGGCAGGGGGCTTCTCTTCCGGTTGAGGCCAGAAGGTGGGAGGAACTTCCTCCTACACTACCCCAGAGCTGGCGGGGAAGGGCAGCGTCTTGGGGGCTCTGTGCCCTTCCCCCTTCGTGGCCGAAACTGAATCCCCAACAGTGCTCAACCATTTGAACCACACATCTACTTCTGACTTTTTGCTGGTTAGTTGGAAATAAGATTTTTCTGTCAGGACTCACTAAAAACTTCAATCCTCAGCTCTCAGCCTCCTAAGTAGCTAAGATTACAGGTGTGAGCCGCCAGCACAGGGCCAGTTCTCGGAGTTTTTGTCACAAGTGGGAATTCAGAATTGTCAAAGATGTTTCCTGCACTGACAATAGTGTGAAATTTCTTCTTCAGCCTGTTTGTATAGTGGATAGTGCTGGTTCATTTTTACATGTTGAATTATTGTTGGGAAAAATCCTATTTTGTGTGCCATACAATCCCTGTTGGTGAATTTCTTGTATTGTTCAATATTGCTATTGTTTTAAAATCATTTTGTTTCTGTTCATAAAGGATAACTATCAGTGTTTTTCATTTTCATACTGTTTTCTCTGTTGGTATTGAATTGATATTATCTCAATAAGTATTCTGGGAACAATTCCATCTTTATTTTTTTGGGAGAGATATTATTAGAAATGTTGCTATTTTGGTAGAATTGCCATTAAATTCAGCAGATGATGGAGGGTGTTTTTTTCTTTCCAGATGTTTTAAAAATCATTGTACTTTGGCAATAGAATGTTCTTCCAATTATTCATTTTTTGCTGTCTGATTCTGAAAATCCTACCTCTGCCTCTTGAGTAGCTGCAATTACAGGCTTATGCTACCATACTTGGCATGCATAGTATTCTTTTAAGAATTTTTATTAGCACTTTTATACCACTGACATCATCTGTCTGGCAGCTTAGATGTTAAATAAGCATGGTATGTGATTTTGGACAAATACTATGAACAGGGCTTTTTTTTGGGGGGGGAGGCTGGAGGATATTGTAAGATAGGTAGGAAAAATGCAAAGGCAAAATAACAAAATCTGTAAACAATGTAAATGAAGTTTCCCATACAGCTACTAGACAGGTAGAATAGGCCAGGTAATTCTTTGGAGCTCCTGACCCATTCTGCCCCCCCTCCCCCACCCCCTGTTGCTAAGTTGCAGATTTTCAGTTACCATAGCTACAAGATGCCTCAATTTCAAAGCCAACTAGGAATGGAACATGAAAACTGATCAGTTAAACTACCACAGGTGGCTATGTTACTGAGATCCAGCCACATTTTTGTTTAAGGAACACTTTTTTTTAGTCGGTTGTGAGTCTTTGATTAATTTTCAGAGTTGTTAATGCCTGGCTTTCACATTTTTTTTTGTTTTTTCAGCGGTGGTGTTTCTGCTAACGTTCTTCACGAGCTCCGGGCACTAGGGCCTCCCATCCTCTCGAGTTTTAACCCACTGATTCTTTGTATGTGCTTAGCATTTCTTCTAGAAAACCCATGGTTATGACTTCTGTGTTTATTTCAAATATAATAGGCCATCTAAACCGATATACATACATTTAAAGTGATTTATACCTTAATGACCAGCTAGCTGTTAACAACAGTTTTCTATTCATTATATTTTTATGTTTTATGTTTTCTTATATCTCTTTTCTACCCGTTTGTTTTTTGTTTTTGTTTTTTTTCTTTTTTTCTTGGTACCAACTAGTACCGGCTTGAATTCAGGGCTCTAGCTTTTTTTGCTTCAGGTTGGTACTCTACCATTTTGAGCCACATCTCCACTTCTGGCCTTTTGGTGGTTGTTGAGAGAGGAGTATCATGGAGCTTCCTTGTAGGATGTTGAATGAGAATCCTCGGACCTCAGGCTCTTGAGAAGCTGTGATTATAGGGTGGACCCCTGGCACCCCACTCCTCTTCCTGATTCGAAGGAAGCCTTTCACAGGAGGCTGTTTTCATTCCCTACTAGCATATTATTTCTCTACTAAGGAGTAGCCGTAGAGCTTACGATATACTCTTAATTAATCTGAAGCTCATCTTTAAATAGCATGCCACTTAACCTCTACTGAAGGTGCCTATAAAAAATTATTCTCATTTATCCTTCTTATTCTTTCTGCCATTAATGTCTAGTTACCTACTACATTATTTCTATTAGTGCTTCAGTTCTCTTTTAGATCTATTAAAACACAAATTAAAAGGTTTGATATCCCGAAACTTACTATTCCTTTTATGATACTCTTCCTTTATATAGATTCAATTTTGCCAGTGCTGTTTTTCTCCTAAGGATGATATTTTGTTTTACTTTTTAGATTTCTTACTAGGCAGGTCTGCTGTCTGTCTTTTATTATTATTATTATTATTATTATTATTATTATTATTATTAAGTAGGGCCTTTGTTTTTTGTTTTTGTTGTGTGTGCCTGCCAATCCTTTGGGGTTGAACTGAAGGACTGGGCACTGTCCTTGAGTTTTATGCTCAAGGCTAGTGCTCTACTATTTGAGCCACAGCTCCATGTCTAGGTTTTTGATGGTTAATTGGAGGTAAGAATCTCATGGACTTTTTGCCTAGGTTGGCTTGGAGCCTTAATCCTCAGATCTTAGCCTCTTAAGTAGCTAGGATTACAGGCCCGATTTATCTTTAAGTAGTCTTCCAAAGGGGACTCAGTTCAATGTATCAATTTATGAGTACAATGCCACTTTTTGTTGTTGTTGTTAGACATGGGGCTTGAACTCAAGGCCTGGGCGCTGTCCCTAAACTCTTCAGCTCAAGGCTAGCGCTCTACCACTTTGAACCACAGCTCTACTTCCGGTTTCCTGGTGGTCATTGGTAATAAGTCTTGTGGAGTTTCCTGCTTGGGCTGACTTTGAACCACACTGATCAGATCTCTGCCTTCTGAGTGGCTAAGATTACAGGCATGAACCACAAGCACCCAACTTACGACAATGCATCTTGATCCATGTTGCCTTTTCCCTTCGTTCTCTCCCATCTCTCCAATCCCCAACCATTCCCTCAAGTTACCTGGATTTATTTCCACAAGTATACATCAAATATTATGACTGTTTTTGCCCACCCTTCCTTTCTCCTTTCATCTGTTCTTCCTTTCTCTGTCCTTCATCTCTACCCACCACCACGTTTCCGCTTCTGTATAATTCATTTTTATCAAACTGTAAGTTAGGAGTTACACCACTGATCCTTCCCTTTCTATACCAAACTGTAGTCATTTCCTCTGTGTGTATATGCATCTATGGCCCTGTATATCCCAGGATATGTTTATCACTGAAATCCTTCTTCCATGTAGGAGAAAAGGCTTGTGTCCTCTTCCTCTCTGAGCCTGATTTGCTTCATGTAATGTACTTTTATCTAGGTCTGTACATTTCCTTAAAAAGGATGTCATATGATTCTTTCTGACAAATGGGTAAAATGGCCTTGCATATACATCTATGCGTCTATAGTTCCTTTCCTTTCTTCCTAGAATTGTAATCAATTTTCGTCTTATGATTATTTTAGACTCGCCTACAGATGCCAGGAAATGGCCCAGAGTTTCTGTGTACCTTTTACCCATTGCCCTTGATAGCACAATTTGCCAAAATTGTAGTAAAATACCCAACTATTAACCTTGAGCACTCAAGACACTGAGTATCCGCATCGTTGTAAGGACCTCGTGCGGCCTTCGTGGACGCCCAAGTCCACATCCTGAGTGGACAGCACTGCTTTGCTCTGCGTTTCTATCATTTCATCATCCCATATACAAACAGAACCAGACAAAATGTAATTTTGGATTCGCCTTTTCGTTCTCTATCTCTTGCTTCTTCCTCTTCCTCTCCCTTTCTCTCTCCCCTTCCATCTGTCTCTCTTTTCCTTTCCCGTTTCCTCTCTCCATTTGTCTTCCTCTCTTTTTCTCTCTCCCTCTTTCTTTCTCCCTTTCTCTCTCTCTTCCCCATCTCTGTCTCACTCTTTCTCCCTTCTTTTCCTGTTCCCCTTTCTCCCTCTCTCTCTCTATGTCTTCCTCTCTCCCTTCTTCTCTTTTTCTCTCTCTCCCTTTTCTTTCTCTTTTCCTCTCTCTCCCCCTTTCTCTCCCTCCTTTTCTCTTTATGGAACAAGGATCTCATTTGCCCACCAATCGAGCAATGCCCCCAGTCCTTGGTGTCTGTCATTTTTATTGTGGAGAGAAAAATCTCCCTAACTTTTGCCCCAGGCTAGCCTGGAATCCTTGATCTCTTCACCTTCACCTCATGGGTTACTTGGGATTATAGGAATGCTTCATCATAGCTGGCTTATTTTCAATTAGCTAATTATCTGATGTTCACCTGGATTGTTGTGGGAGCATATCATTCAAAATAGTTTGTGTTGTTACTGCTTGGAGATAGTCTTTAATTTTTTTGCTTGTGTCAGTTATGGGGCTTGAACTCAGGACCTGAGCTCTTCTGCTCAAAGCTAAGTGCCCTACCACTTTGAGCCAAAGGACTACTTCCAGTTTTCTGGTGGTTCATTGGAGATGAGTCCCCAGGGGACTTTCCTGCCCAGGCTGGCTTTGAACCATGATCCTCAGATCTCAGCCTCATGAATAGCTAGGATGACAGGCTTGGGAGACAGTCTTGCTATGTAGGCCTCACTGTAAAAGGCCATTCACCTGTCTCAATCTCCCAGGAACTGGGTTTACTGGCATGAGCTAGCAGGACCAGCACGTCCAAGCGTGTTTCCATTGTATTATAGATTCACATTTCATAAATCAGTGACTGCAGCTCATGAATTTGAGGTAGATGATACAAATGAGAAGGGAAATGAGATTTTTCTTTGAACCTCTTACATATTAAAGTTGGAAGAGGAAGGAAAAGGCTCCAAGTCTTTTGGTTGAGCCCTCCAACACAAAGCAATTCTGCCGCTCTCTGAACTTGGTCTAGCTTTCATCTTCCCTGCACCATCTCAGCGAAGGGCTAGACTTTTGTAACATAAACCATGTCTTTAAAGGAAATATTACGACTTCCTTTATGGCAGGAAAGATTAAAGTGGTTTTTTTCCCCCAGTATTTACTATGCCATATTCAACTTTGCATGTCCAATTACAAATGATATATTTTCTTCCTTAAAAAACAAATCAGTAGGAAAATCTTTCCCCACCCCGTATCCTTTTTTGCAAGTCACTGTAACAATACTTGTAATTAATTGCAGTTATTTTTTAAATGTTTTATCTCACTTCATTTTGCATTCATCTTTTCAAGTCAAAGCAACCAAAAAGGTGCAAAGATGCCTCATCGCTTGGGAATTCACAGCAAATGAGAAGCAATAAATAGATTGTAAATCATGCCTCATCCTTTTTAATAATGTTCAGGGGGAAAAAAAAGATTTTTCCGATAATAGTGGACACTTTCAGGAGATTTGTCTTCACGATAATTGATGATTAAAGTATTTTCAGGGAAGTAATTATAACAAGTCTGCCACATGATTTGTCTTCATTCTACAGATCTCAAATTTGCCAATGGGTAAGGCAAATAATATGTAAGAAGTTGCGTTAATAAAGAGTACATAAACTCACCTGGATAATAGTCAACTTTTCTGTAATTTAGATTATGAAAAGGGGATTCCCAATTATAATAGAGATGACATAGTTTATGGGGGAAAACAGATTTTTAAAAAGGAACATGAGTTCTAACTTTAGAAAAGAGAGTTTTGCATCCGTGTTCATGTAGCACAAGAGAATCCTTTATTTTTTCCTGATGTGTTTAGGGCTTAAATTGCATTTGAGTAGCTCATCTCTTCATGCTTTTAGGATCGATGGGGTCCCTCATTCTAAAACTCCATTGAGATTCATGTGGGTGCTTTGGGGTTGATTTTAAATTTCAGAAGAGGTAAAGAATGTGAGTCCCAGATGCTGAAGCTTGCTGACAGAACCAAATTCTGCACCCAATGCTATAATTTTGCACTTACGTCAAGCCAAAGATGTCTCATTTTCATCTTATCAATAATTATTTTTGGGAGATAGAGGGAATAAGATACCAATATTTTAATATTCCTATTTTTCTATGAAATATTTTCAGTTAATTAATGTTCGTGGTTTTCTTTTTTTAAGAACTTATTTGAAGCCAGGCACCTGTGGCTCACGCCTGTAATCCTAGCTACTCAAGAGGCTGAAATCTGAGGATTGTGGTTTGAAGCCAGCCCAGGCAGAAAGTCCGTGAGACTCTTATCTCCAATAAACTACTAAGAGAAACCAGAAGTGGCACTGTGGCGAAATGGTAGAGCACTAGCTGAAATTGCTCAGGGACAGCACCCAGGCCCTGAATTCAAGCCCCCCAACTGACCCCTCTTGTCCCCCGCAAAAAAAGGTGTCTACACCCCAAATCAGCTTGCAGAAAAGGAGAATACAAAGGTGAATAAGCGAGTTAACACATGAATAATCCTTTTGAAAAATACAGTTCTTACCACCAAATAAACCATTTCTTTTCTTTTCTCACCCAAGAAATGTGGGTGGGGGAAGTCATTTGAGCAGTTATTGCCTGGGTTGCAGAAGCTTTAAACCAATTTTTAGTTCACTGGTAATTTATGTTTGGGGGAAAAAAAGAGAAAAGAAAAAGGAAGCTGAACCCTCAGTCTGCAGGTATGGATGGCAGCTGTCAGGAGGTGGTTGCCATGCCAACGCGGGGTCATCCTGGGTGGCGGGAAGCTCGGGTGAGGTGGACTACTGCGGATGAGAGCTCGGTCCGGACGTGTTGCCAATGTGCCTCTCGGAAGGGGCTTCTATCTCCTGGTGTTTGAAAGTCGTTTTTAACCACCAGATTGTGCATGATGGGTTTTCAGCCTTGGAAATGAAGAATGGCTCGGTTATAGATGAGCTGATTTGCTTTCTGTACATGAAGGAACATGAAGTCTCTTTCCAGCATCTGCTCCTTCTAGCTGTGGTCTAGCAGGGCCCTTGTGCCCTTACATTTGGTCCCCACACATGCTGAACTGCTGGAGACTCACTGGCACCCACCCAGCTCACTCATTCACTATCAGGCCCATTAACATGGCACCCTCTGCTTCTTGAAACTTTGGCTTTCTTGTACTGCACCCTGCTGTCTTTAAGCTTTCTTGGTTGTCTTCTGTAATCTTTTTCTCTTAAGCTGATCAACCTTAATAAATAAATTGCATAAAATAGGAAAACCTTTCTTGCTTATTTGTCCATATGGCTGGTTCCTTTCTTTGCACTAAAGGAGAAAATACCACTTTAAACCAAAGGACTGCTGGCAGCAACCCAGCAAGCCCTCAGTCCCATTTCACACCATGCGACTCAAGAAGTGTTGAAAAAAACCACACTGAACTTTGATCACTGGCATTTAGAATAGCAGTATGTCAAGCTACTTTCAGTTCTGACAAATAAGTATGTTGGAAAGTTGCTGACAAAAAAATAAATAAATCACAGGAGAGATTTGAAGAACAAAGTATTCTTGATATACTGAACAGAAAGACCCTAAGAGTCACACCTTTGAGGTGTTTGAATGTATTCGAATCTCCTTGAGGATAATCTATTTTCCAGTTAACGGAAATGTCATAATAACTGAGGCTGTCAAGAATATCAAATGTATACTTCTGTTTTGTTTTGGGGTTTTTTTTTTTTTGGTCCCTGAAAACTTCCATTTCCAAATGGAGTCGTAATGTACAATTTCAACACAATATACTTTGCATGGTAAACACTTTCCCATAAATCCATTTTCTTTGTTAGAGTATCCTTTCTTGCTAATACGTTCTTGCTTTTTCTTGGAAGAACCTTTCAGCTCGGTTGCTGAGAAAACATGGAAAGAGAGATACTTTTCAATTACTAAGATAAATCTCACAGAACAAGGAGCAGGGGTAAGAAGAAAAAATGTGTTGTCAAAAGAAATATTGAGTCAGGTGCTGATAGCTCATGCCTGTAAATCTAGTCAGGAGGCTGAGACAGGAGGGTCACAGTTCAAAAGCCAGCCTGTGCAGGAAAGTCCATGAGACTGTTATCTCCAATTAACCACCCAAACAAAGCCAGGTATAGAGCTTGAGTCAACTGGAAGAGTGCTAACCTTAATCGAAAAAAGCTCAGGGACAGCACCCAGGCCCTGAGTTCAAGCCCCAAGGCTAACAAATGAAATAAAGTATTGAAAGAACCAATGAGATAAACCAGACACAAAAAGAAATACTGTGTAATCTCCCCTAAATGTGGTCTTCAGAAAAGTCTAGCTCAGAGAGAAGGAGGGAAGGAAGTAGAGAAAGAAAAGGAGGAAGAGGAAGAGGAAGAAAAAGAGAGGGGGAGACAGAGAAAAGAGATTGGGGATTGAAGGGACCAGAAGAGGAAGGCAGAGGAAGGCATGGGAGACTACAGTCAGAGTGCAGTAACTAAGTTGACGCAAGCTAATGAACAATGTGCTGACTAGAATGAATGGCACTGGATCATTTATTTATCTGATTTACTAAATGAGTAGATCTTAAGTATCCTCAACATGACATGTACAGAAAACACAACCATGTGAAGTATTGGATGTGTTCATTAGTTATAACAATTTCAAAATGTAAAAATACATAAAAAAATCACACTGTGCATCTTAAACATATGCAATTCGTATTTGTCAACCCTATCTCAATAAAACTGGGGAAAGTCATTCAACAGTTTAATTGGTGAGGACTTGGTGATTATAACAGATTGAAAGCAGGATAGTTTGATTGCACTGCGAGTTTCTCATCTTGGCTTTACCAAGACTACAGGAGTAAAATAAATTGAAATGTCTGAGATTAAAAATATACAAATAAATACATAAAAGATGGAATCGCTACTGCAATAAGTGAATATGCAGAGGGCCTCATTTGTTTTTATCTCCTTTATGCTGTCTGTCTTTATGCTGATTCACACAAGTGCATGCATGTGCGCGCGCGCGTGATACTATGTCTGAAAATCCTCAACTTGCTGAATACCATCGTCTCTCATTTTGTCTTTATTTTTGTTCGTCGTGAGGCTTGAACTCAAGGCCTGGGAGATGTCCCTGAGCTTTTCCCCTCAAGGCTAGGGCTCTATCACTTGGAGCCACGGTGCCAATTCTGGTTTTCTAATGGTTAATTGGAGAGAAGAGTCTCACAGACTTTCCTGCCTGGGCTGGCTTTGAACTGTGACGCTCAGATCTTAGTCTTCTCTATAGCTGGGATGACAGGTATGAGTCCCTGGCACCCAGCCCTCATTTGCCTTTTTCAGTCATATCCTGACTCTCTTTTTTCTTTTATGCTAAGACTAGGCCTTGAACTCAGGGCCTTGCACTCTCCCTTAGCTTTTACCCTCAAGGCCAGTACTCTACCACTTGAGCCACATCTCCACTTCTGGAATCTTGCTAGTTAAATGCAGATATTAATAAGATCCTCTCAGTTGTCTATCTGGACTGGCTTCCAACCAGGATCCTCACATCCTAGCCTCCCAAGTGGCTAGGGTTATGGGTGTGAACAACTGGTACATGGCTATGCCTTCTCTCTTTGGTGGCATAAAACATCCAATATTTAAAGTACGAATACAACAGAAATGGGTGACTCCATGGAAGACTATGTGTGAGTTTAATTCTCTTTTGGGGTCCTAAGCCCCACCCTTGGGTTTGCTGATTCATTTGGAAGACTCGCAAGACAAGAGAGAAAAACACATCCACAGACAAAACTTACTAGAGGAGAAGGACACAGAATAAGTAACATAAGAAGAAGATGCACATCTAGTGAAGTCTGGAGTGGTCAAGCATTGGTTTCTAAGCCCTTCCCTAGCTTGGACCACTCGGTAGCATTGTTATTAAACCTATCTTCACTGTTATATAAACCCATCTTTCCATGTATGAGCAGAGATAAGATCATCACAAGGTCCAGCTGGCTGGGGAAGCCAGTGTGGGTATAGAAGCACAGAGCTTCAATGAAGAGCTGACTTGGGGCCTTGCTCCCAGTGACTGAAATTTGCAGATCCCAATGTTAAAAGCAGGCATCTGTCATCAGTCATGAAGATCGTGTAAATTAGTCCAGACCAACTGTCATTCTATGGTTCGGTGTCTCAAGTAGGAAACAAAGGAAACCTTAGTTTTGATGATAGAAAACTTCTCGAGACCCAAATGCCAGGGCCATAGTTCAAGTCAGTGGTGGTTTCAGATGTTCGTAGAGACACTAACCTCAAACACCAGTACCTGCTGTGTGAACCCCGTCTTTATGATCATCTCCCAAACTTTATAGTTCTGTAAATCTTGAAGTCTATTTTTCCTTGACTTAGCATGTCTAAATTTGTTCCTAATTTGCTACACAGTGAGATTCTTTTTTTGTTTGTGTATTTGAATGGATCTTGTCTTATTTTCTCCTCTTGGAGAATGAAATGGTGATTGTGATTGGTATGAAAGTTTCAACCTGAAAATGCTCTATTTTTAGTGAATTAGATATAGCTCTGTTCTCAATTTTCTTCTTTTATTCAATGTTGGAAACTTTGATTTGCTAGAAGAGCCTGATTTTTTTTTTTTTTTGGCAAGGAGCATGGAAAGTAAAGAAGCTAATAGAACTGTGGAAAGTAAGCCTTCACCTCTAGCTACCATAGTCAGAAAAAGTATTATGAAATAATCAGCCTTTAGCCCAAGCTAATCTCATGCCAATTTGAATACTGACTCCAAACACTCAAATGTACCTAAGGTTCTTTTCTACTTTAGAATAAAATCTTTAGAATTCCAACAAGAAAGTAGGGCCACTTGAACTCCGATCTAAAGTGCAGAACCCATCAGCAACTAGATCTCCTCTTAAAAAAGAACAAAGACAATCATAAATACAAAGAAACAAAGCTTTATCCCTCCATCCGGCATATCTAATAAATCAGGTCTTACTTGGTGAAGCTTTGTTATTAAGTATATGTAGTTTGGCTTACCAAACTACAAGTGGGTTTGAGGAGGAAAATAAGGCATCTCACAACTTGAAAGAATTGCCACAAGGTGCAGGTGGCTCACATCTATAATCCTAGCTACTCAGGAGGCTGAGATCTGAGGATCGTGGTTCGAAGCCAGCCCTGGCAGAAAAGTCCACGAGCCTCTTATCTCAAACTGACCACCAGAAAACCAGAAGTGATGCTGTGGCTCAAAGTGGTTAGAGCACTAGCCTTGAGCGAAAAAGCTCAGGGACAGCGCCCAGGCTCTGAGTTCAAGCCCCATGACCAATTTAAAAAAAAAAAAAATTACCCCTTCAGGGATCTGGTGGCTAAGCTGAGAATTTAGTCCTAGGTAACCCTTTGGGAAATCCAATTACAGTAGCTAACTCAAGCAAAGGCAAGAGAAGTAAAACTCAAGGGCTGCATTGTTGAAAAGGAAGCCCACAGGGGCTTCCTGTGCTTGTCTTCGAGGGGCTTTCATTTCACATGCACGCTTTTGCCTTGGGTCCCATAGATTTCTTTTTCAAGACCATCTGGAGTGAGGGCTGTCACATTAGCATTCAGAAACATCACAATTTTTCTACCGAACTCTGAATGACAACTCAATGTCTGATGTTTGGCTCCCGCGAAAAAGGAAATACAATTTTATTATTTTGACACTCTTCTTCTGGGAAATGTTTCAAACGTGCAATACTGAGTGTTTGTCAATATGGAATTTATGGGGGAAGTTATACAACAACGGCATGGTTTACAACTGAGTTGGAGAGTTAATGGACTTTTAAGCCTTTACTGTTCCATGTGCAATCATTCTTAAGCACCTTTTGGTGATCAGTCTGCATTTAAATATTCTATGTACACAGTCTTGCCTGAGTCTTTTTTTTTTTTTTTTTTTTTGGCCAGTCCTGGGGCTTGGACTCAGGGCCTGAGCACTGTCCCTGGCTTCTTTTTGCTCAAGGCTAGCACTCTGCCACTTGAGCCACAGCGCCACTTCTGGCCATTTTCTGTATATGTGGTGCTGGGGAATCGAACCCAGGGCCTCATGTATATGAGGCAAGCACTCTTGCCACTAGGCCATATCCCCAGCCCTTGCCTGAGTCTTTACATGTATGATTTGAGGTCTATATTTTTCAGATAAAGAAGATGTCCTAGTCTGTTTTGTGTGGCTCTAACAAAAATCCCATTGCTGGGTAATGATAAGAAGATGCTTATTGGGAATAGGAATGTTGTGGCTGTAAAACCCAGACCCTGTGACACGGGCATCTAGTGTGAGCGCAACTTGGAAGATGATATCAGGGAGTGGAAATGAGTGTAATAGCAAGGAAGAAAAAGGTGGGGGAAGGGTCAGCCTTGCTCTTTTTGAACAGACTGTTCTGGCACAAGCTCTATTCCTGCAAACCAGCTCTATTACAGAAGCAAACCACCCTCCCAAGGGTGGTCATAACCCACTCACTTTCCTATTGGACATACCCCTTAAAAGTCCCACCCCGTTCCCCTGCCATTTCATTGGGAGCAAATCCAGCATATGAACTTTCAGAGGAAAAGCCACTTCGACATCACAAGGAGAACCTAAAACTGAAGTGGCTAATCAAAGTGTGAAGGGGATCGTTTTTCTAGGAGATAGCTCCAGTTCCCGTCCTGTTACTCCTCTTTGATTCATATATATGACTTTTCTAAATTATTCAAAAAGTATAATGTTACTTTGCTATTAGTGGGTTTTGGCTTCCCATCATGACCGGAAATACCTGAGATATAGAATACAAAGTTATTTTGTCAGCCAGGCACTGGGGGCTCACACCTGTACTCAGGAGGCTGTGATCTGAGGATCATGGTTTGAAGCCAGTCCTGGCAGGAAAGTTCATGAGACTCTTATCTCCAATTAACAATTAAAAAGCTAGAAGTGGAGCTGTAGCTTAGTAATTGAGTACCAGCCTTGAGCAAAAGAGTAAAGAACAGCACCCTGAGTTCAAAACCAAGTACCAGTACACATATAAAAAAGTTATTTTGAGCCAGGCACTCGTGACTTATGCTTCTAATCCCAGCTACTCAGGAGATCTAAGGATTAAGGTTCAAAACCAGCCTGGGCAAGAAAGTCTGTGAAACTCTTATCTTCAGTTAACCACCAGAAAACCAGAAGTGGCACTGTGGCTCAAACTGGTAGAGTGCTAGCTTTGAGCAGAATAGCTCAGGAACAGTGCCCAGGCCCTGAGTTCAAGCCCCATGACTGACCAAAAAAAAAAAAAGGAACAGGTAACCTTACAATAATACTAAGGATAATTTTACACTAATTATTTTCCTCTATTTTTGTCATCAATGAAATTTATGCAATTTTAATAATAAAGTATGTCATAATCTGAATCTTGTTTCATCTTTTTATGGGTTAGAGCTATAGTTTTCTGTGCACTTTCCTAATTGGTCCCCCCAAATGAGAATAAAACATAAAAACAATTCCAGCTAAAGAGAATGAAAGGAAATCCTGCTCTACCACACTCTTCTTCAGCTTTTCTGCACAATCCCACAAGGGTTTGGGACTAGAAATTCAAGCAAAGAAAGAATTTGAAGTTGAGAAGAATGTCTACTTCAATTTGTGTCTAATTTACACATGGATTTTCTTGTAACTACATGCCTACGTCTTGTCTAAACCTTTTAGCATTTACAACAATTCTGGGAGGTAAATGGAATAGGAGTCTAAGAAGCTTTTTTGCTGTGCTCCAAAACCGTTTTCAAGGGTGAATGAAGAAAGATGTTGTTCCACTCACAAACATGGAGAAAGTTTTTGGAATCCAGGAGAACAGATTTCCCATGTCCACGATGCATTTAATTTCATTCCTCAGGGACTGAAATACGGGAAGAAGAACTATCGTGTGAATTGTTCGAAATCAAACGGAACTTTACAGATTTGGAGCTACATTACTGAGGCCGTTATGGAATGAGAAGCAGCAGAAATGAAGATCGAATGCTTGTTCCCGATGACGGCCATTGAATGAAGCCCAGGTTTAAACTGAGCTCGTGCGTGCTTTCGGTAATTCCACAGTTAACTACTGGGCTCAGAGTAGGCTCCAAGTCATAGTATGAGACACACAATCTAGTGTTCTGAGGCTCATTGAAAAATAACAACTTTATTTTTCAATTTTTTGGGGGGAAGGAAGGAAGGACTGTACTGAGGCTTGGATTCAGGACCTTGAGCTCCCACTTGATTTTTGCCACTGGTGGTTGGTGCTCTGCCCCTGGAACCATGCCTCCACTTCCAGCTTTTTGCTGATTAATTGGAGTGAAGGGTCTCAGGGACTTCTCTCCCTAGGCTGGCTTTGAAGCTTGGATCCTCAGGTCACATCCTCCTGCCTAGCTAAGATTACAGACATAAGCCACCAGTACTTGCTAAAACAAAACAAAACAAAAACTTTATTATTAAAGCGGTTCACATACCATAAATACCATTATTTTAATGCAAGGAGTTCTGCTGGTTTTGTTTTGTCTTGACTTAGCTTCAAAATTGTGTGCGTGTCACAACTATGGAAGTTTTTTTTTTTGTATCATCCAAAAATAAACCTATGTATTCTAGTTGCTTCCCTATACTCTTTTCCCATATATCTGGTAACTACTTTCTGTATTTGGGTTGACTTCCTTTGGATATTTCTTATAAATGAGTATATGGTATTTAGGGTCTGGCATTTATTATTATTTTTCTTTGATTGCTGATGCTTTTGTTGTATTATTTAAGAGATAACTACAGAATGGCCATTGAATTTTATATCTAAGCTTTCTCCTAAGAGTTTTGCAGTGTCTGACAGCCAGGTATTCAATGCATTTTTGCATCACCTTTTGTACATAGTAAGAAGGGAGGGTTTCGCTTTTTTGCATGTGCTATCTGGTTTTGCCAGCACCATTTGTTGAAATGACTCTTCTTTCCCCCAATTATTTGTCTAGACACTCAATTGCATTTCATTTATCTCCGTATCTGTCTTAGGACTGTATCCTCATTACCAAAGCTTTTTAATAAGTTTTGGAATTAGGGTATGTGAGAGCACTCCAACTTTATTCTTTTTCAAGATAAGATTGTTTTGCTATTTTAGGTCCTTTGAATTTCCATATGAATTTTAGACTAGGATTGGCAATTTCTGGAAAATACCATCTGGGGGTTTTAAAAATGGAATTGTTCTTGCAATTTTGCTTTCGGAATTGTTCATTGCTACTAAGCAGAAATTCAATTTATTTTATTTTATTTTTGTCTATTGGTCTTGTATACTGCAACTTGACTGAACTTCTGTATTACTTCTAATAGTTTTTTCCCCCCGTGGATTCCCTGTGATTTGTTTTCATGCTGCTCGTAAATAGAAGGTAGTTATATGTACTCCTTTCCAAAATGGATGTCTGCTTTCCTTCTCATATTTTTAATTGCCTTGTGTAAAACCTCCTGTTGAATTTTGAATAGAAGTAAGGGCAATCGACATTGTAATTTTGTTCATGGGAGTGTAGGCTTTTTTTCTTCCACACTCAATAGGCTGCTGGCTGTATTTCTGCTGAAAAAGTTTGCCTTATGAGGTTGCATAGATACAGAAGCCTATAAGAAAGACACAGGCATATTGGGACCTTTAACTCATTCTACCAACACTGCCAAACAGGTTCACCACGGAAAACTCTGTGCTCCTTGGGAATCTCCTAACAGGTCCTAGCCTCTTCCAAGCTGCTAATTGTTTTTCACACCTCCTGGGGTTGGGGAGCTCCTGGTTTTCAAAGCCATGCATAGTGGGGGAAGAATTCCCACAATGCTCTCTGTTCTCATTGAGCTTCCCACATTTCTCTCCCTTTTCCTCCATGGATGGCTGAAAGGTTTTGTCTCATGCCTAAAGTTTGGAAAAGGTTTTTTTTTTTTTTTAATTTTATTTGAGTTTGGCCACAATTGCTTATTTTGGCCAACATTCTCCTTGCCTTTCTGTGAGAGTGGATTTTCCAGAAGTCTTTACTGTATCATTCCGGAAGAGCTTTCTTTCTGAGGGCTGTTTTTATGTAGTTAAATCAATGACTTTCATCAAAGTGATTCTCAAATTCAGCTGGTGCTGGGAGGCCATCCTTGGCTGTAGGGTACCATTGCCTGTGTTTCAGTTGTAGTTCACATGCTCTATCACTATGGAAAGTCCATCCTGAATTGAAACAATGGGAAGGGGGGGGAATGTAGGGGTGCTCATTGGGATTTCCTGCAGAAAGATCATCATTAGGCCACTGCCAGACTTCAAAACTTCTTGACAAGGTGAGTTTTGACCTTGTGTCTTCTGCACAAATGCTAACAAATCTAAAATGGGTAACTTTCTAGTGAATGTTGATTTTCCACACACACCCCCCCCCCGCCCCCCGCCAAATGATTAGGTGACAGTTCCTATAGGAATTTACATGAGCCTTTTTTTACTGGAAGCATTTTCTTCATTAGCTACCCATGTCAGTACATGGTTCATGCTACATGAAGGCTGTGTCTGACCCTGGAAATGTATTTGGGTAGCATACTGTATGCAGTTGGTTTTTGGTGTGTCTGAATCAGTATAACAATTGCCAGTGTGACTCTGTAACTCACATACATATATGAGTGGGCAAAAAATAATGCACAACTTATTTAGAGCAGATTCCATAGAATGGTGTGTATGTGTGAGAGAGAGACAAAGATGGAAATAATAACCACTTGTGGGTAATCATTGTGCTGATTGAATCAAATGATAAAAAATGACTTTTCCTTTGAGTGTCTGTAGAACTGAAGCACAGAGCAAAGGACACACTTGACAATACAGGGGACATGATACTGTGCTATCTTGTCACCTGACTAGCTTGGATTGGAATAGTTCCATTATCGACATGAAATGACTCATAAAAATTATACGTTATACATGCAACTAGCTAGTCCAGAATGGAGAAATAATCTCAATCATGATGTCTAACTTGTAAAATGAGAGCAAATGATAGCATATAATATGACCGAACACCGTGCTGCCTCGCTCTATCTAGTGCACTCTCTTTTCCCCCTTCACCTCCATTTTTCTCTCTAGTAGTTTACCACGCTCCTTTTTTGTAAAGTACAAAAACCACCCATGACACAATCACCTGCCATTACAGAGCAGGGATGGTACATAAACAAGTGTCTGTTTCTGTGTTTCAATAAAACTTTATTCACAAAAATAAAGTGAGGGTCAAGTTTTGCCAGGAGTCATAGTGGGGCAACCCAGCTTAGACTGTCCATTCCTGGCCTCAAACTGCAATCCTCAGTTCTTGGCCTCTTGAGTTAGCTAGGGTTCCAGGCGTGAGCCACTGGCACCTGGCTCTGTAGTGAAATTTAAAGCTATTTCATAATAACTTTATGCGCATTTTTTAACTCTTTGTATAAAGAATAAAGCAAATAACACGTTGAAGTCCTGTCTAAAGACAATATGAAAGGCTCACATTGTCTCCAAAATCAGTACCAACTTGGGAATCCACCAATATACAGGGTCTGAACTTGAGCTCGGGGCCTGGGCACTGTCCTTGAGCCTCCTTGTGCTCAAGGCTCTACCACTTGAGCCACAGCACCACTTCCAGCTGTTTCTGAGTAGTTTATTGGAGATAAGAGTCTCACAGACTTTCTTGCCTGGACCGGCTTTGAACCCTGATCCTCAGGTTTCAGCCTCCTGAGTCACTGGGATGACAGTCTTGAGCCACCAGCTCCCAAGTCTATCCAGTTCTTGAACTCCTGTCTCTTCCCAAGGAAAGTAGAGTCCTGTCTTCCCGGGCTCCATGTCCCTGCTTGCCAGCGTCACCCTGGGATCGAGAAGCTTCCAGAAGAGTCCATCCTTGCTTCCAACCTTGGAGATACACTTAACTCTTCCAGAAGAGATGAATCATCATCACCACAGAAAACACAGCGCTAAACTGTCTTCAAAATAACAGATGGCGCCGCCTTCATAGGGCCGAACTGTGCTTTCAGTGTTACTAAGGTACGAAGCTAGCTCACACACGTTCAGAAGAAATCATAGTTTGAATACAGAATTTGGATCTCTTCCCAGGCTTAGTGATACGGTGCCACGCTGCTGGGCTTGGCAGCGAGCCACAGCTCCCTGCCCGCCCCACGGTCACGAAGGAAACAGGCCTGCAGGTTAGATGGAGGCAGCACATTTTTCCACTCCAGGCATTTTCTCTGGAGGATGATGGGTTTGTCAGGATGGTACCTGACATTCCGCCGCTGGCTAAGCTCAGCCTCTGAGCTATACCAGGCGCGCCTCGTGTTTCCCAGTTTGCTCTGCAGCAGGTACAGAACGGTAAACCCCAGGTGATCAAAACACACTAGGGGGAAGAGGCAAACGGGGAACGCTTGTTTGCCCTCATCAACTCTCTCCTCCGCTTCCTAATGAAAGGGCAGGGCCCCCTTCCAGCATCAGAGCCTCTGCTCTCAGTGAGTCTCAACGCGACTAGAAACTCACTCATTCAACAAGCAAGGGATGAATGACAACCTTGGACCTCCAGGGTGGGAAGTTCTAGAGGTTGAGATAAAATTACACTCTGTGGTTAACACATACAATTAGACAAAGGGCAAAAGAGTGGGTGGGAGCAGGTAAAAGGGTGGATGACACTAGAGAAAAATACCATCCATACCACTCAGTTATATGATTAATTGCCCTCGAGCTTCCTCATGGCTAGTTTTACTGTGGGAGATTTTTTTTTTTAAGACTCTACTGTAGGTCACCTTACTACCATCTGATGTTGGTAATCTGTCCCACCGCACCCCAGTATAACCTCAGAATCAGTCCCTACACAGCTTCCACAAACACTTTCAGAGGATAAGTATGGGGAGGGGGGAGTGTGAGTGTTTCTGGAACTAAAAATTTTATTTTAGCCAGGCCCCGGTGACTCACATCTATAATCCTAGCAACTCAGGAGGTTGAGATCTAAGGATCACAGTTCAAAGCCTGCCTAAGCTGGGAATGTGGCTTAGTGGTAGAGTGCTTGCCTTGCATGCATGAAGCCCTAGGTTCGATTCCTTAGCACCACATAAACAGAAAAAGCTGGAAGTGGCGCTGTGGCTCACGTGGTAGAGTGCTAGCCTTGAGCAAAAAGCCAGGGACAGTGCTCAGGCCCTGAGTTCAAGCCACAGGACTGGCAAAAAAAAAAAAAATCAAAGCTAGCCTAGGCAGGAATGTCTGTGAGACTCTTATCTCCAATAAAATACTCAGAAAAAGCCAGAAGTGGCACTGTGGCTCAAGTAGTAGAGCACTAGCATTGAGCACAGAGAGGCTCAGGGACAGCAATCGGGCCCTGAGTTCAAGCCCCAGGACTAGCCAACAAAAAGAAAGAAAGAAAAATTCATTTTTACAAAAGATTGGTATTTCAAATAGTATTACTGTTTGGTCCCTGGTGGCTCAGGCCTGTAATCCTATTCAGGAGGCTAAGATTTGAGGGAGGTATTGTTTGCAAGATGGACACCATCAACAATCTACTACAAGTAGTTCCCTATACAAAATAAACTCCAGAAGCCAATTGAGCTCACTCTTTCATGTATTCATCATTAGCTTAAGTATTCTTCTTCCTCCCAAGACCTCCAGCATCATTTTTCAATCTCCTTTTGGCCCCTTGATACAGAGAAATAGAAAGAACGAGGCTATAAATCCTAATCATATTTTAATATTTCAGAGGAATAGAAGGAAATAGTTCATAAATGCCACCATTTCTTTCCAAGTGGAGAGACTACAGGAAGTCAGCGGCTCAGTTCATCAAAGCAAATAAGAATTGGCAAGCCTCAAAGCTCTTCCTGATTTGACGGATGGTGTCTCCCAGCCTGGCCAGACTCCAGGCCTCTGAATTGACACCAGTCACAGGCTGTGTTGTATCACCCTTCAAATCCGTAAGCCCCAGCCCCGGTGTCTCAGGACATAACGGAACTTGCAAGAAGCACTTTTAAGGAGATCATTTAGGTCTCAATGAATCTTGAAAGTGGGCAGTAATCAAAAAGAAATAGAGATTAGGATACAAACATTATCGGATCAAGTGTGAGGTGCCCATGACTCATGCCTGTAATACTAACTACTCAGGAAGTTGAGGGCTGAAGTTCAAAGCCAGCCCGGACAAGAAAACACCTGAGACTTTTATCTCCAATTAACCAGCAGAAAAAAAAAAGCCAGAAAATACAGCTGTGGTAGAGCACTAGTCTTGAGAAAGAAAAAACAAATCCTCTGGGACAGCAATAAAAATAAATAAACATATAACTCCATAAGATGATTGGATGCAGTAGACCAGCTTACCTTGGAGACAGGTTTCCCAAAAGATCGGAGAATGTGAACTGAGCGTTTGAAACGTGACTCACAGGGAGAATCCATCAGCAGGTGCTTCTTCTTCCTTCCCAGTGCTTTGGTCGAGTCCTGTGTGGCCCATAATTACACAGACGGTCCCCGGGTCACTGTGGGGAAAGGAGTTTTATAGGTTAGATCACACAGGCACTTGGGCCATTACCTGGCTTTGTGGCTCACGTGACCAGCTTTGCCTGCATCTGGCATGGCACAGGCCAGTAGGTTCTCTTCCAGGCAACACCAGATCGCCCAGTTCCCAGGGCATATAGGAGGAAGCAGTGTTGTTTTTTGTTGTTGTTTTCCAGCGACATTTAGCCTGAATTTAGTCCTGGCCTGCTTTTCTGACCTCTGGTTTGGCTGGAGCTTTTGAGAAAGCAAAAGAGCATCTCAGGGCCACTGTATCGGATTTCCTAGTTTTTTCAGGGGCCCCACAGACAGAGAAAAGCTCTCATGAGGGAGAAGACACCCACAGGTCCCTAGAGAGAAGACTCAGAAGAAACCAACCCTACTAATGTCTTAATCTTCCACTTCTGGGTTGTGAGACTATAAATGTCTTTATCCCACAGGCTACCATAGTTGATGATAGCCACAGTTGCAAAGAATGATGAATTCCTTGTGTCAGGGTGTTCAAGGCAGTGACTGGATCGGGTTCAGTTTTTAATCTTTGTTATCTGTAATAGACTTTTCTATGTGAGGTATAACTGCCCAGGCCTTCATTTCCCTTTCAGTTCACATCCTGGCTGGAATAATGTGTTCTGCATGAACGCATTTGCATTCACTCACTTTCCCAAGTTAGTTAAGGAACAGAAACAAAGGAAGTTCTACTCACAGCCATGTAAGATCTTGGTTGTGAAATCAGAAAGTTGACCTAAAATTTCCATAAAAATATGGTCAAGTGTTTTTGTTTCCTCTCCTATCTTTTCTACATACAGATAGGTGGGTACTTAAGGGGCCAATTGGATAAGAGTTCTACTCTTTAGGCAGATGCCTAAAGTGGCAGAAGTAGCATTTGGGATTATTGGTGATACACAATTTGTGTGTGTGTGTGTGTGTGTACACATTTGCGCGTGCATGCATGTGTGTGTTAGTATGGAGTTGTACCTCACACTCTCCCTCTGTTTTTGCTCACAACTGGTGCTCTACTTCTTAAGCCACATCTCCAGCCTGGCATTTTGCTGGTTAGAGTCTTCAGGACTCTTCTACCTAGGCTGGCTTCAAACTGTGATTCTCCAAGTCTGAACCTCCTGAGTATTTAGGATTACAGGTATAAACCACTGGAACCTGGAGACGGGATTTCTGTACCCCACTTGTTCAATTCCTACCAACTAAACTCATAATCATTGATCAATTGATGGAATTTCTGCCATTATCCCACCGTGTTCTGTATGGGAATCTATCCTTTGGCCTCAGTGAGAAAGCTAAGTAACTCAGCAAATTAATTCAACAGAGATTTACTGGAAACCTGCAAGATCTCCAGATTCCAGAAGCACTTACATTCTATGTATTTTAATCCTTTTCTCCACAATGTCTGAGAATAAGGCAGGTATATTTGGGAGATGTTGCTGGTTTTGTTGGCGACATTACAATAAAGCAAGTACTGCAATACAATAAGTCACAATGAATTTTACAGCATTTCAATGCTGACAAAAAGTTATGTTTATCTGCTGGGCATTGGTAGCTCATGCCTATAATCCTCGTTACTCAAGAACTGAGATTTAAGGATCACAGCTCCAAGCCAGCCCAGCTAGGAAGTTCTGTGAGACTCTTTTTAAGTTTTTATTATCAAACTGAATTACAGAGGTTACAGTTTCATACATTAGGCATTGGATACATGTCTTGTACTATTTGTTGCCTCCTCCCTCATTCTCCCTCCCACCTCCCCCTTTCCCTCCCCTATGAGTTGTTCGGTTCATTTACACCAAACAGTTTTGCAAGTATTGCTTTTGTAGTTGTTTGTCTTTTTTTAACCCTGTGTCTCTCGATTTTGGTATTCCCTTTCAATTTCCTAGTTCTAATACCAGTATACACAGTTTCCAATATACTCAGATAAGATACAGAGATAGTGTAGGTACAACCACAGGAAGGGGATACCAGAAGATCATCAATAATAGAAGCTACAGTTACACGTGGCACATTGAAAGTAGTTACAACTGTGATATAACACTCGTTTCCATAACATGGAGTTCATTTCACTTAGCATCATCTTATGTGATCATAAGGGTATAGCTATTGGGCTCTTGTGATCCTCTGCTGTGACTAGCCTAAACCTGTGCTAATTATTCCCTGTGAGGGAGACCATAGAGTCCATGTTTCTTTGGGTCTGGTTCACTTCACTTAGGATAACTTTTTCCAAGTCCTTCCATTTCTTTACAAATGGGGCAATGTCATTCTTTCTGATAGAGGCATAAAATTCCATTGTGTATATGTACCACATTTTCCTGATCCATTCGTCTACTGAGGGACATCTGGGTTGGTTCCAGATTCTAGCTATGACAAATTGTGCTGCGATGAACATTGTTGTGCTGGTGGCTTTAGTGTGATTTTGTTTGTGGTCTTTTGGATAGATACCCAAAAGTGAGGCTGCTGGGTCATAGGGTAGCTCTATGTTTAGCCTTCTGAGGAATCTCCATACCACTTGCCAGAGTGGCTGAACCAGTTTACATTCCCACCAACAATGAAGTAGGGTTCCCTTTTGTCCACATCCCCTCTAACAATTGTTATTGTTAGTTTTCTTGATATAGGACATTCTTACTGGGGTGAGATGGAATCTCAATGTTGTTTTGATTTGCATTTCTTTTATGGCCAATGATGTAGAGCACTTTTTCATATGTCTCTTGTCCATTCTCATTTCTCCAATTAACCACAAGAAAAGCTGGAAGTGGAACTGTGGCTCACATGGTAGAGTGCTAGCCTTGAGCACAAAAGCTCAGAGACAACGCCCAGGTCCTGAGTTCAAACCTCAGCACTTGCTCTCTCTCTCTCGCGCTCGCTCTCTCTCTCACACACACACATACACACTGAGTTATATTTAAGTATAAACTATCCTATATGTGATAGTTTTATAGAGAAAATATGACCATGCCTTAATTGTAAAATATTATATTGTCAGAATATTCACAATTGCTTAAGACTTCAGAATCTCGTGATCTTTTCTCTTGTGGAAGATTTTGCTTCTGCAGATTTTACTGACTAAACAGAATGTTTGTTTTTTTGTCCGTCCTTGGGCTTGAACTCAGGGCCTGAGCACTGTCCAGCTTTTTCTGCTGAAGGCACTAGCGCTCTACCACTTTGAGCTCCACTTCTGGTTTTCTGGTGGTTCGTTGGAGATAAGAATCCCATGAACTTTCCTTCCAAGGGCTGGCTTTGAACCATGATCCTCAGCTCTCAGCCTCCTGAGTAGCTAGGATTACAGGTGTGAGCCACTCATGGGTCTCCAGCTGCCAGCTACAGATTTAATCTCAAGGAACCACATTCAGAGGGATGGGTGAGAATGTAGAAAGGAGTGACACCGATGAAGACACATTGTATTCATAAACTGCTTTGAATGTTGACTGCTTTGCACAAGTCACCATAATAAAATAATGGGTAATAAATAATAAAATAAAGAACATCAAAAGGAGCCATGTTCTTTGCTCATCCATGGGAAACAATCTCTTGTCTATTCAAGTTCTATTATGAGGCGGATGCAGCTCAGTCTCATCTTCAAGTTCCACTCTATTTCTTGTTATTTCTATCACAGTTCCATTTGGTCCCCACTCAGAAGCCTTGAACCCTTGAACCCATCCCAGTCATCCATAAGAGTTTTGGGAATCAACTGCTTTCAAACTAGATAGTAATGTTTTGATCTCCTGCCATGACTCAGGTATTTGAAGAGTGTCCAGCATGGTGAATGCCTTCCCAAAGGAAACCAAGTTTCCAGTTTACTCAGATGCAGCTGAGAAATGTCTATATGACATTTGTATCTTATGGATTGAATTTTCTCTGTGCATGCCAGTCTTGGGACTTGAACTCAGGGCCTGGGTGCTGTCTCTGAGCTTTTGTGCTCAAGGCTGGTGCTCTATCACCTAAGCCATGGCTCCACTTCCAGCTTTTCTTTTTTCCTCAGATCTCAGCCTCCTAAGGAGCTAGGATTGCAGGAGTGAATTGCCAGAGCTCAGCTTTGACTGGAATTTCTTACATAATGGAAGCTTCAAAGCTGACATTACTCTTTGATCCATAGGCTGCAGGTGGGATGTTGTGTTGGTAGCCATGGAAACTCTGGTCTCCTTTGTAACGTTCAGTCAGGGCTGTGGGGTGGCCAGTTGCATTGTCTTGAGAAGTAATTTTTTGACAGGCCTCTATTCTCTAAGCAGAAGGTCTTAACGGGAGCCCACGCTGTAAACAGATGGGCCATCATCCACTCTTTGATGTTTCATGGGCAGAACACAGGCACCATCGGCTTATTATCATTACTAAGTCCTCTTGACAGTTCTGAAGGGTAAATGAGCATTTACTGAAACTTAAATCACTGGCCACATTCATCCCTAACCTCAGTCATCACTCTTTTACAGTGTTTGAGACAGACATTGGTTTCTCCTCCCTGGCCAATGGAATTCCAAGATGGTACCATCTTTCAGTGAAAGGTTGTCCCAACTCCATCGCAAAGCTGTTCTTTAGTATAGACACCTTTGTCAACTGTCTCAGTCTTCTGGATTACCTCCGGTAGCTTTTCCATCTGCCTCTGCTGCTTCTGGTTCAGTTGATAGGATGGCGACATCTTCAGTGAAACCTCACAGACCAAGCTCTGCTAGCTTTCAACCATTCTGCATCTCTGTCAGCCTTCCTAGACTGGAAGAGACATAGACTTGCTCTAGGTTTGGGCCTCAGCTTATTCTTCCATGTTATGACTGCTTTTCTTTGATCCTGACATCTAAAACTATCCCTGTGTCATCTTAAGGTTGTTTAGCTTTCTTATTTTCCACCTATATCTTGGAGGAGCACTGTTAATTTTCTTTGAAAGCTTTCATGTCACATTCAGAGATTGGTAACTTGACACTACAGGCTTAAGTGTCAGCCTGTCTTGTTTTTGGACATAACGTTCCTCACTGAGCTTAATGACAACTAACTTGATTTAAAGAGAGAGATTTAAGTCTCTTCCTTTTCCCTGAGCCCTTAGAAACCACTGTGGAGTTATTAACTGGTCTTGTTTTAATATTATTGAGCTCGGGTAAATTAGGGAAGACCCAAGGAAAGGGAGGAATGGCAGACAGTGAGCAATCAGCAAGCAGGCAATGTTTATCAGTTAAGGCAAGTGACTGTGTTATGGAGAGTGGTTCGCTGCATCCTAAAGCAATCACACAGTAGCAACTTCTCAGTCGCTGATGGAAATGTCTGAAATACTTGTGAGAATTACCAAATTGTGACAGTGGACAGGAAATGAACTAATGCTGTTGGGAAAAATGACATTCTGTGTACTTGCTCAAGAGAGGCTTACCATAAACATTTCATTTGTAAGAGAAATAGTAACGCCACCTCATTATCTTATGAAGTACAGTAAAGAAAGATACAATTAAGTAAGACATTTCTATACTGTCATTCTCTTTAAAAAAAAAAAAATGAACAGCTGGGCTCTGGTGCCTCATGCCTGTCTAGCTATTCAGGAGGCTGAGACCTCAGGATCAAGGTTCAAAGCTATCCCAGGGAGAAAAACCCATGAGACTCTTTTCTCCAATTAACTACCAAGAAAGCTGGAAGTGGAGCTGTGGCTCAAGTGGTAGAGCCTGAGCAAAAAAGCTCAAGGACAGCAATGGAGTCCTGAGTTCATGTCCCAGGATCAGAAAAGAGCTAAAATAAAAACAAATTAAGGTTTAGTTTGTTTTAAGAGATATGCTTATTGTTCAGAACGGGGGGGGGGAACCTCTTCTTTCTAATCAACTGTCAAAGAAAGAAAAAAAAAGCTAGAACCAGAGGCATGCTTCAAGTGGTAGAGTGCCAGACGTAAGAGAAAAGGCTGAGAGAGAGCAAGAGGTCCAGAGTTCAAGCACCAGCACAAAATAAACCAGTGAATAAAACAGACTGCTAGAAAAGGATTCAACTGGAATCAATTTGGGGTGTTGACAGTGGGGAGACGGGGCAAGCAGGGTGAGGCCGTGAGAACCCTCTCTACCTTCACTCTGCTTTGTGGTCAACTTAAAGCTGGTATCAGAAATTGAGGATCATTATGTTGCCCTCCATCCATCCTTGTGAATAGCGAAAGAAGAGTGCAGGTACCATGTAAATACAGGTGACAAGAAAGGGTCTTCTGGGGGGTTCCAGTCCTGGGGTTTTTAACTCAGGGCCTAGGCACTGTCCCTAAGCCTCTCTGTGCTCAAGGCTAGCGCTCTACCCCTTGGGCCACAGCACCACTTCCGGCCTTTTCTGTGTATGTGGTGCTGAGAAATTGAACCCAGGGCTTCATGCATACTAGGCAAGCGATCTACCTCTAAGCTACATTCCCAGCCAAGAAAGTTGTTTTTTTTGTTGTTGTTGTTGTTGTCTGATTTTTTTAAGAAAAGAAATATGGTAGGGAAAGGAAGCATATGGCAGACATGCCATAGGGAAATAGCAGTTTGGCTCCTTTCTGCCATCTTGCTCATCTTCAGGAGTCATAGAGACTGTCTGTGGGTTAAATAGTAGTAATGGATGGGTCTCCTTTGTGGTCCCATTCTTATTTCAACATTCTTTTGTCCTTCTTGCTGCCTCAATCGTTTATAGGCCTCACCTACATTTCTTTGTCAGGGAGATTTTGAGTTATCAATTTACTCTTGTCACCTACACAGTTCTATAGGCCTTAATTCTCAGCCTGCTTTACTACTATCATTAAAACACTAAAATTATATGTACTGAGATGAGGTGGAGATAGATAGATGATAGCTAGGTAGGTATACAGATGAGCTAGAGAGATAGAGATAGATAGATAGATAGATAGATAGATAGATAGATAGATAGATAGATAGATAGAGAAATTGGCCTTTCCCCACTCATTGTCTTATAACCTAGGTTGCCAATCTTTCACTGTTAAGTGTGATGTTAGCTACTCGTTGTTTCATAGTGGCTCTTTAATTCCTTTTGTTCCTGTTTTTCTGGGAGGTTATATAATGAGCTGATATTGAATCAATTATGATGATGATCAAACAGGGTTTTTTTTTCTCTTTTTTTTTTCCATTAGTAAGGTAAATCATGCACTGTTCTGCAAAATTAAAATCATTTCCTGGGAGAAATTCCACTTAGTCAGGATGTGGTCTCATTTTTTTATGAATTGTTAGATTTCAGGTAGCAGATATTTGGTTGAACTATTTATGGCAAATTCCTTTTCTTGAAACCTCCTGTCTGGTTTTGATAATGTGGAAAGAACTGCCTTCATAGAGGAGAGCTAGTGGGAGGGGGGTTAGGCAACTGTAAAAGTGAACAGGGAGCAAATACATCCGAGATATTCAATGTACATATGCAGTAAAGGAAGTGGGAAACTTGACAAGTGTTTGAGGGGAGGGAACTGACAAGATTAGGGAACATGATGGAAGAAACAATGGACACTTACATAAACACATTAAATTGTAACCTCCCATGTACAACTTTTTGAAGGCCAGGAAACAAAATTTAAAGAAATGAGCTGAGGGGCTGGGGATATAGCCTAGTGGCAAGAGTGCCTGCCTCGGATACACGAGGCCCTAGGTTCGATTCCCCAGCACCACATATACAGAAAACGGCCAGAAGCGGTGCTGTGGCTCAAGTGGCAGAGTGCTAGCCTTGAGCGGGAAGAAGCCAGGGACAGTGCTCAGGCCCTGAGTCCAAGGCCCAGGACTGGCCAAAAAAAAAAAAGAAATGAGCTGAGAATAACTGAGTTTTCATATTAATGTGGTGAAAGAATTTATCATTGTTTTTTCTAAATTCTTTAGAGGTTAGTTCAACTTCACCCATTGTGTTGTTTGAATCTTCTTACAATGTAGTAATTTTTTTCCTATTTATTCAAAGAGTTACATGAAAATTCACCGAAAGGACTGAGATTCTTTTCCCACCTCAATTCTACCAATTGAGGCACTAAGCTATATTATTTCAAATTTAGATTGATACTTCTCCTCAACCAAAAGTTTTGTGATTATTAAAGATACTTCATTTTCTCTTAACAATTGCCTTTTCTAATTCTGACATGGGCTCACTCGCTTTACTTTGGTTATTGTTTTCATGACCTAGTTTCTGCTAACTCTTGATTTTCAACTTCCTGATGCTCATGTTGTAGATAGGCTTTAAGAATAGTCCGCAGATACCAGGTATGGTGGCTCACACCTATAATCGTAGCTACTCAGAAGGCTGAGATATGAGGATTGTGGTTCATAGCCAGCCTGGGCAGAAAAGTCCACGAGACTCTTATGTCCAAGTAACCAGCAAAAAGCAGAAAGTAGAGATCTAGCTGAAGTGGTAGAGTATACCAGCCTTGCACGAAAAAGCTAAGCAAGGGCCAGAGGCCCTGAGTTCAAGCTCCAGTACCAGCACAAAATATAAAACAATAGTTCAATGTTTTTCAGGGTTTCTGAAATACTGGTCTGCTAAAGTACTACTTTTTTAGGTATAGCTATTGTATAACCAGCAATCTTTCTAGATTTAGCTATTGATGTTTAAATTATCACAACTAGGCTTTCCATTGACTCTTTTCTATTTCTATTATCTTGGTAGTCGCACAGCACCATTCATTATTTAGAACTTGTCTTATTAATTCTACAGACTTCATGGTTGATCAGGAGTTGGTGTGTTTTTTATTGTTTTCAATAATAAAGACACTGTATATCTCATTTACGCTGGTTTTCATTATACAATAACAGAGTCATGAATTCCAATTCTATGTTCATTTAAATTCCCATAGAGCATTATTATAGATTCATATAATCAATATTAATGAGGTTTCTCTTCTCCATGATGTTTATCTTTATTACAACTCAGCGCTTCTCTCTAGAATGACTTCTACCTGACCAGAATTATTTTGGTTCAGATATACAAATTATTCTTGCCCTTGGTTATTGCTTTCTGGGAAATGTCTTCCTTTATTTCTTGATGGTAATTTGCTTGGTACAAAACTCTACAAGTGTGGAAACTTTCCTTTGTCACTTGGAAGATTTTACTCACTTCTGTATTCATTCAATCATTCATTTGCTAGTCCTGGGGCTTGAACTCTGGGCCTGGTTGCTGTCTCTGTGCCTTTGTGCTTAAGGCTAGTGCTTGAGACAAAGCTCCACTACCAGCTTTTTGTGGTTAATTGGAGATAAGAGGGTTACAGTCTAAGAGGGTTACAGACATTTCTGCCCCAGCTGATTTCAAACCAGTGTTCTCAGATCTCAGCCTCCTGATTAGCTGGGATTACAAGTGTGAGCCACTGGTGTTGGCCTGATTTATTATTTTAAGGTTCATTTTTCTGTAGACAAGTCAGATGTCAGGCGAGTTTCGGCCTTGAGAGTACCCACCAGGTTGATTTTTACTAACTGCTTTTAAAATTGTCACTGTCTATTGTTTTCTACAATGATATCATGTTGTGTTTATGTGGAGCTTTTGTACTTACACACCAATTTTATTTGTTGTCTATATAGCTTGTTAACTCTATAGCTCTGAAACTTTCTTCAGTTCTGGAAAATCTGTACTCATTAGTATTCCAGATATTGATTCAGGCCCATTATTCTGCTTTTATCTCAGACAACAAATGAATGCCTGGGAGGTTTTGTTTCCCATAAATTCTCAAGGATTAATCATGGGAATTTTTTTTGCTACCTATTTTCCAGTTCCGCATCACTGAAATTCAACTGTGTCCAATCTATTGTCCAACTCATCCTCAGATTTCTTAATTTTATATTTTTTAGATCTAGTAGTGGGTTTTCTTGGGTCTGTATTATTTGTACTTTCTTGCCAATAGTCTTAATTTTATTATCTGTTTCCTTAAAAACGCTAAAGATAATGAATACCATTACAAATTTATTTTGAAAGCAAACGTAAGACTTGAAAGTGTAGTTGAGTTGTAGAGCATTTACCCTGGGTTCCATCCCAAGCAATGGAAGAGAGAATGGAAGAGGAAGGGAGGGAGGAAGGGAGGGAGGGAGGGAGGGAGGGAGGGAGGGAGGGAGGGAGGAAAGGAAAGAAAACTGTCAATACTGCTTTTGTCTAATTTCCCTGAGATTTATTTCTCTTGTCTGTTCTATATTTGGATTTAATAATATTGCTTCTCTTCACATGTAAGTATCATCATTTCTTCTCATCTAAAGCCTTTATTAAGATGTAAGTTATAGTCCAATAATTTATTTATGAAATATGAGGAATTCAATGATGCTTAGCGCATATTCATGAAACTATACAACTTCTACAGCAAGCAAGCTAGAAAAATGTCATCAACTCTCTCTTTCTCTCTCTCATTTTCTGTCTCCCTTACATACACAGATACAGGCAAGAACCACCCAGGTCACTTCCCATGAGCTCCCACTCCTCATCCCTAACCACAGGCAAATTCACTTCCATTTAAGTGAACATTCAAGTATTTGTGTGTGGTCTCTATGATGAACTTTACTTTCACATACCCTGAATCACTACTGCATCCCATTTCCAGTTGCAATGACAATTACTATAAATCTTTATGCCTGAGTAATAATAGTTCATGGTATATATTACCATATTTTGTGTGTGTGTGTGTGTGTGTGTGTGTGTGTGTGCACATGCGCGTGCCATCTTGGGTGCTGTCCCTAAGTTTTTTAAACTAAGGCTAGCTACAGCTCCATTTCTGGCTCTTGTTTTTCTTTCTGTCTTTGCTAATATTTATTCATTTATTGGTAGTCAATTGGAGATGAGAGTCTCATGAACTTTTCTACTTGTACTGGCTTCAAACTGCGATCCTCAGATCTCAGCCTCCTGAGTAGCTTGGATTACAGACGTGAGCTACCACCAACTGGCTTATACTATAATTTTTGATTTATTTATCAGTTGATGGGCACTTCAGCTGAATTTGCAAATAGGACAACTTCTTATCATTGCTGGATCACCATAAAGTCAGTAGAGTCCTTTGGAGAGAATTGAAAAACAAAACAAAACAAAAACAAAACCAGGGTGAAATGTAGAGCCTTGGTAGGTTGATTTCTCAGAAAGAATGACTTACTCATGGTATGGAAAGATTACAATAGTTTAGGATCTGGTACCCTGCCAAACACCAGCCTGATAATGAAACAAGGCAGAAGTCAATAGAACCTACTCATCTCACTTGCTTGTTTTCTTTTACCCATTATCCTCCCAATTTTCACACCGTTTTTAACTCCCTTGTCTTTCATCATTGAGAATGCATTTTCTCAGAGTCATCTCATTTTTCCTGTAAAGAAGCACTTAAAAGATATCAGATGGTGCTATCAGTGGCAAGCTGTCTAGGAAAAAAATAAAAGGAGTTCTTAAGAAAGTGCTCTAAAAATGAGGGGGGAAAATGTCACAGATAGAGTCTGGAGTCTATAAGAATATTGACTGTTTTTATCCTGTCAGGGAAAGGCCGGGAGAGTGGCCGTTTATGAGGGTCACTTTCCAGTACCATGGTAATGAATTCTGATGCAATTGTAGATATCTTGAGAGCTAGTGTTCATTCTCTTTGTGCTCCTCTTCCACCTGGAAGTGAGGGAAGGAAGATCTCAGCATGCTGTGCATTAGCCATGTACAGTAACTCATGCCTATAATCCAAGATTCCCAGGAAGCTGAGAAAGTGGAGGAAGATGTTTGAGGTCAGCCTATGCAGAAAACTATAACAGATTCCATCTCCCCTCCTCCCCCCCCCCCAAAAAAAAAGGCAGCAAAACAGAGCTGAAAGCATGGATTTGGGAAGGGAACCACCTGAACCAGCAAGCCAAGTGTGAGGGGCTGAGTTCAAATCCTAGTACTACCAAAAAATAATGCCAGATCACTACTATGTATAAGAGGTCATTGTGATAACTACACATACATATTCTATACATTTATACATGGATACATACATTTACATCTTTTTTTTTCCTAGTTTCAGAAGGAAGTACTATTTAAAGCCTACAGTGCCATAGTCTGTTCGTCAAAGTGTAATTCTGAATTAACATTCCAGTTATTGCTAATTATGGACATGAAAATGGAATATAATCATGGGTTTGACCAGCAGAACGAGAATAGCTTTGATTAGCAGGACGACTTTAGCAAACAAGGAGTCACTGAAGAGTGCTAATCACAAAAGTTATGTTTTATAAGAGGAAATAATCTGAAGTATTCAAGCTGGGCACTGGTGACTCACACCTATAATCCTAGCTACTCAGGAAGCTGAGATCTGAGGATCATGGTTTGAAGCCAACCCAGGCAGGAAAGTCTGCAAGACACTTATCTCCAATTAACCACCAAGGAAAGCCAAAAGTAAAGCTGTGTCTCAAGTGGTGGTAGAGCCATAGCCTTGAGGCACAAAGCTCAAGGACAATGTTGTGACCCTGCATTCAAGCTCTAGTACCAACACAGACACACAGACACAGACACAGACACACACACACACACACACACACACACACACTTGAAGTATTCAAAAGCAGAGAATGCACAATCATAAAGATAAATTAGGAGGTCTTGCGAAGTCCAGAGGAGAGTTTGGGAGGGTCTGAACTCAGACAGAAGTTAGGGGTCACATGGATAGGGGCAGATTCAGGACAGATCTATGCATCCTGGAGATTATACAAAAGGGAAAATGGATGGTGACTGATACCTTTGTAGCCTGTACATCTGGGGAGATTTTTTAAATATCTGCCAAAGGAAAAAGAATAATGAAAATAACTAGAATTCTGTTACTTAAAAAAAAAAAAAGAAAGAAAGAAAAGAGGGCTGGAGTATGGCCTAGTGGCAAGAGTACTTGTCTCCTACACGTGAAGCTCTCAGTTCGATTCCCCAGCACCACATATATGGAAAACGGCCAGAGGGGGCGCTGTCGCTCAAGTGGCAGAGTGCTAGCCTTGAGCAAAAAGAAGCCAGGGACAGGCCCTGAGTCCAAGACCCAGGACTGGCCAAAAAAAAAGAATGAAGCAGGGTGCCGGTGGCTCACACCTATAATCCCAGCTACTCAGGAGGCTGAGAACTGAGGATGGAACCTAGAAAGCCAGGCCAAGCAGAAAGGCCAAGACACTGTTAACTCCAATGAACTAACAAGAAGCCAGAGAGGAGCTGTGGCTCAAGTGATAGGATGCTAGCCTTGAGCAAAACAATTCAAAGACAGTGTCCAGGTCCTGAGTTCAAGCCCCAGAACCGATACTACCCCCCCCCCCCAAAGAGAGAGAGAAACAGACAGAGAATGAATTTTGTGTTAGATATGGTGAAATGAGTGTACACACACTTTCCTAATGGAAATAGTACAAATCAGACATCGATTCAGGCAAAGGGGCAGCATAGTTCTGGAAAGCATCATTTCCAGGGAGATCCCAGCCTGGAAAAAGCATCTAAGCAGAATCGCTTGTAAATGCAACTCATTTTCATGTGAATACCAGTTATGACATAATTATCCACATCATTAGGCCTGACAAATATGGTTTGAGTGCACTTACCTAGCACTTGGATTTGATGATAGTGTATTATCTGTTCTGAAGAGCCCTGATTCAAGTCGCTCTGCCAAGTTTTGATGAGTACACACTACATAATCCCCAGTCAGGGGAAGTAGAGCAACAGAAAGACAGGGACTTCTCTGAGGTCCAGTGCCGTGTCCTCTGTACACACATTCTACATGGGAGATCTCCAGGAAGTGTCTGTTGATGGAAAGGATTGCCCTCAAAAAGCCCGGGGAACTTCAGAAAATGCAGAACACAAAAGAAGGCTGGGCCTCAGCCATGTTTATTTCTGCACAATTCACCACTGCCACGATATGGAAGCAGTCTGGATGTGCTGTAACAGATGACTGGATCAAGCAAAGGTGTTACATACGCCTTCACCTCCTCCCGCTAAGACACGGCACTCATAAACTGCTTTGCTAAGTGCAAAAATGAAAAATAGCTGCGCTCCAGTGGCTTATGCCTGTCATCCTAGCTACTCAGGAGGCTGAGATCTGAGGATCGCCGTTCAAAGCCAGCCCAAGCAGAAAAGTCCCTGTGAGATTCTTATCTCCAATGAACCACTCAGAAACCAGAAGTGGTGCTGTGGGTCAAAATGATAGAGCACTAGCCTTGAGCAAAATTACTCGGGGACAGTGCCCAGGCCATGAGTTCAAGTCTCACTATGGACAAAAAATAATAACTGGAAGAAGAAACTGGTGATAGTGATGCTGATATTTTTCAAGCCATGTGAATGACATGGTCCAACAGTTTCAGAACCCTCAGGACTTAGAAATCTCACTACCCATCAAGGCACCTGGTGCTGCTGCCATAGTCATACTTCTTTGGCCGTGGGAGGATTCGGAAAGATGAAACTGGCCCGTAATACTTTAGTGTAGCTTCCTAGGGACACTCAGAGCAGAGAGCAGATAAAGAGTGGGAAGACAGGCAGAGTGGTTTTTGTCCTGTGATCTGTACAAATTCATGTGACTCGGTCCTGAGCAAATCATCCGTGTTGGCATATGAAAAAGGACTTGTTTTTAGGGCTTCTTGCAAAGAAGCCTTAGTGACATATGATATGGACCACGAGGTAAAAAGGGAAAAAATCCCAAGCAGTTACCGCCACAGGAAGCCAGAATAAGTTCCACCAATCGAATACTGAATCTTGTATAAACCCCAGTGCTTGGAATGTCATTATTATGTCATTATGATGGTTGTTATTAATCTGTTCTCTTCCCCTTCAGGCAGTTAGCTCTAAGTGTGTTCTTTTCAACTTCAATAGACATAAGCGTCATTCCCATTTACTGTGGCATCTTAAGGTAGTTTTGAAAACATTTCCCATTATCATTTTAATAATGCACTTCCTGACGCCTGAAACTGTCAACAGATTTTTTTTCTCCCCCTTTTCAACGGAGCCTTTTTCCCTTAACAGCATCTTGAATCTGTAAGGTCTCAGGAGATGACGGGCTGCTAATGTTGCTGGTTACAGCACTGTGTGGGCTGACGAGGTCCAGGAGCCCTGGACATTCTGAGGAGCTGTCCCGGCTCCCAACAGTCTTTAGTCCAGGAAGTTTGCCGTCCTCTGTAGATAAACCCAGAGAAGAATTAAGTGGCCTCCACAGTGTAAAGGAGGATACGTGAACCCCTTGGTACCTTCCAAGGGTCTTCACATGTTGAAGGTCAGTGCCAACTGGCACTGGTGGCTCATACCTGTTATCCTAGCTACTCGGGAGCCTGAGATCTGAGGATGGTAAAGCAAAGGCAGCCTGGGCAGGAACGTCCGTGTGGCTCTTATCTCCACCAAAATGACAGAAAACTGGAAGTGGAGCTGTGGCTCAAAGTGGTAGAGCACCAGCCTTGAGCAAAAGGAGCTCAGGGACAGCACCCAGACCCTGAGGTCAAACTTCATGACTCACGAAGAAAGGGAGGAAGGGAGGAAGGGAGGGAGGGAGGGAGAGAGAAGAGGACACTGCCACCTCTATAGGAGCTACAGAGAGGATATAATTCCTTTATGACACATTTAGCTCAACTCCCACCGTGGATTATACAAGGAAAAGGCCAAGAATCCACTGGTACATGACTAAGACAGAGGCAAAGATGCCCCCACCACCTCCAAGCCAACAGATACAAAACAATTCCCCACATCTGGCCTTCATGGATCCAGGGGCCAGCCTGCTTTGGAATTCAGAGGCTCTACAGGCTCCCAGAAAGGAGAAGCTGGCAGGATCCATGGGCCTCCTGGGTTCGAGGCGCTCACGGACGCCTATTAGAGCCAGCTTGGAGCTTCTTGACCAGAGCCCATCCTAAGAGGCTGGTGGCTTAGGCTGGGAAAAGGCTAAGGGACTAGACAGCATGGGGGCTTCCAGGCCCCGGAAGCAGCTGGACGGAAATGGCCTCAAGGCCCAAGTGTCACCAGTCACACCACACCAGCCCCAGAATAAGCACCTGTGCTTCCCCCGCCCCTTCCTCCAAGGGAGCTCGGTAGAACCCACAATTGCATGGGTGGGGGGGTCATGGAGGAGGCGGAATGAGCAGGGAAGGGGTCTGCATTTGCATTTGCAGACTTCCACCTTCTCAGTAGGCCTGAGTCCCCGGGGACTTGGTCCAAGTGGAAGCCAGGAAGTTGAAGAACAGTGGTCACCCGAGATGGGACCGGAAGTCACCCATCAAGCTGAGAGTTGTACCCAGATTCTTCCAAGGTGCAGAGTGAACAGGCCTCAATCAGGGCAATGGACAGAAAGAGTGTGTCTCAGTACATATTGTGCTGCTATGACAAAAAGTTGCCAATTAAGTGATGTAGAACAAGAAGGGATTTTGCCACTCAGAATTCTAGAGGAAGTCCAATTTGTATCCAGCATTTGGCAACAGCCTTGTAGCTATGTCACCCCATGTTGGGAGGAAATAGAGTAAAAAGATAAACAGTGGAATATGCAGCCTAACCCTCCACTGTTGTATAATTGATACCAACCCATGGCCCTCCTTCTCTTCCTCCAGCTGGACCCCCCCCCCCCACCTTCCCCACACTGTTGTTCTGGGAGCTCAGTGCTTGCTGGTTTTCAAGTGCATCCCATAGGAAGGAGGCATAGAAGTCATTGTTACTGACCAGGTCAGCAGCTAGTATTTGGAGTTTTGACTTTTCTCATTGTGGAAATATGACATTTGGGACCTGCATGTATTCCAGTGGCTATCTGTTCAGTGTCACCACATTTCTTCCCTGACAAACTCCTTAGATATTCCTCTAGTTTGAGATAATCGTTTCATGCAGTGATGGGACCAGGTTTTTCACACACAGAAAAAAAAAAGATTCATGCATTCAGGCAAAGAAAGATCCAGCATTGGATATAGGCCACATGAAGTGGCCCATATTTAAGATGCGTAGCCGGGATTAGGGATTCATTCCCTGGTACTTGCCCTCTTTACTCTAGAACAAGATCCCCTCCCCCCCCTTTGGTTTGTTTGTTCAGTTGGTTGACTGATTGGTCTTTATGCTGGTCCTGGGGCTTGAACTCAGGACCTTGGGCCCTGACCGGTGAGCTCTCCTCCCCACCCCACCCCCAAAGGCTAGTGCTCTACACTCGAGCCACACAACCATTCTGTAATTTTGGAGGTTAATTGAAGATAAGAGTCTCTTGGATTTTCCTGCTTGGGCTGGTTTCAAATGGCAATCGTCAAATCTCAGCCTCCTGAGTAGCTAGGATGACAGATGTGAGCCACCAGTGCCCGGCAGGGCCCCACACTTCTGCTTAGCTTCTTCACTCAAGGTTGGCACTCTACCGTGTGAGCCACACCTTTCCACTGGGGGATAGGAAGCCTCCTGAGCCAGCCTCCCTTTGTGACCTGGTCTGTTGTGCTTCCTCTATTTGCTGGGCAGTGGCATAAGCAGGGCCCACGGCTTTCTACGCTGGTGGCACACCGAGTCTCTGAAGGAGCTCACTTCATCCAGGTTTCTGTGTGATTAGGCCCAATCAGAGTCAGACAACTTCAGCTTTTCAACTGGAGGGACGCATCTGGTTTCTGGCTATTACCCAAGGTTCCCCAGGAAGCAGGTCTTTGCAGCTCCATCCACCGTGATTGGTGGAGCCCAGCAGAGAAGACAGAGGCAGAGCCAGTGAACAAGCCAGTGCTTGTGTTTCTGAACTATGGAATAAGGCCAGAAACCATACTGAGACTCTCACCCTCGGACCTTCTCCTCTCAACCCCACACCTCGTCTCAGTCCCAGCCCTGTCTGGATGAGCTGTGGGTCTACCCTGGATGCCAGGCACATGGCGTAGGGACACGCCCAGGCAGTGTCTGCGTGGGAAACAAATTTAGGTCCTAATGCCTCCCCTGGAAAGAAGCTCTTAGGCGTCCCTTTCTCCTCCACTAATGTAGCTGAATGGCATAGGATGGGACGTCGCTCCAGCTTCATAAAGTTTATTGCCATTCATGCTGTGTATCTCGGTTACAATGTAGGGAACGAAAATGCAAGGCCATTCAATCGTAGTACTTTTTGGATAGGTGACATGTATTTTGTCCAGCCGATTCCCTCCCTGATTGAAGTCGTCAAATGGGTTTAATTTTGACAGGACCCCCTCATTGCTGGGAATGCAATCATCTTTCCTTGAAATTGTAACTTGTCCGAATGCTCATCAAGGCTGCCGAGGGATCCCACAGCTGGCTCGTGATTTCAGGAAATGCAAGCTCAATCTCATTATCAGACGGAGAAAGCAATCAATGCCTGTGGCTCCTTTGGCTCCGAGATTGGGTGGCAATACAAATGTGTCTCTGAGGGAAGTTTCTGTGAACTGAGTTAAGTGGGGAGGAGGGAGCGCTTTCTCCTAATGCCTCTGACAAAAGAACCAAATGGAAAATGATACAGGCTTATTGTCCAGAGGTGATTTTTCTTCTGTAAGGTGACTGGATGCAAATTACCAACATCAGGAAGTGTGCAGGGAAAAGAGCCTCGTCTGCTGCGTTGTGCGGATTAGCCCTTGCTTCCTGTGGCTAATCATGACTGGGTCCCCTTCTCGGGAACTTGGCTGAGAGTGTTCTTTACGGGGTGTCTGTGTCCTCCTCTCTTGTGCCAGCCTTCCACACCCACCGTCCTCATGCTTCACTCACTGTACAGGGTTTCCGGCATTTTCTCCCACAAGGCTTTGCTTCCTACCCTATCCTTTCCAATAGATGCTTCCCATGTTAACCCTTCCCCCTTATTGGTGGCAATGGAAATAAACACAATCCTTATGGAAAACAGTAGGGAGATTCCCTGAAGAATTAAACATTCAACTCCCTCGACATAAATTATCACCACAGATGAAAGCATACCGAATCATATGCGCATACACACACGCACTGGAGTCAAGTGTGCCATATGGAGGGGAGGGCTACGATGGCGTAACTCCTACAATCAATCAACGTATCAGTTTAATGACAGAAACACCGGGAAGCTGGACTATGTGTTGTCAAGAGGGGGTGAGGTGAAGGGGAGGGAGGGCAGAAGACTGGAGGGAGGAAGGGTTGGGGAATCAAGTCTTAATATCCAATGGCCACTTGTGAATATGAGATCAGGTAAACTGAGGAGGTGGTGCGGTTGGGATGAGAAAGATGAGATGGGGAGAATGATGAGTAGGAGGCCATTGATCCAGACACATTACCTGGCTTATGACATCATAAGCCCTCTGTACAACACCTTAATATTATTATTACTACAGTTTTAAAATAAAAAGGTGCATTGTACACATGAGTAGACATGTTGAATTGAAACCTCTTTGTACAACTCCTTAAAGATAATCATAAAAACAAGATAGGAAAAGAAGATGAATGACCACGTAATCTAGCAAGCCTTCTAGTAGCTTCTACCCAAAGGAAAGAAAGCATGAGGAGACCCTACCATTCCAGTGTTTATCCCAGCAATTATCCACAAGAGTTAAGATATAGAACCTGGCTAAGTACCCATCAATGAATTCATAAAGGAAATAATATATAATTTAATTTAGTTTTTTTATGCCAATCCTGGAGGCTTGAACTCAGGGCTTGGGTGCGATCCCTGAATTTTTTTCCACTCAAGTGTAGCACTCTGCCACTGGAGCCACAGCTCCACATCTGGCTTTTCCTGCCAAGGCTGGCTTCAAACCATGACCCTCAGATCTCAGCCTCCTGAGTAGTTAGGATCACAGGCATGAGCCGCTGGTGCCCAGCCAGTTTTTACTTTTGCAACAACATGGATGGGTGTGAAGGCCAAGGTACATGAATTAAGTCAGATACAGGATGACAGCGGTTCATAACCTCACTCCAATGGGGAAGTTTAAGAGGCTGATCCTGTCTGTGGCAGAGAGAAGAAAGTTTTCCTAACACCTGCAGAAAATTGGAGGGAAGAAGAGTTGGAGAAAGGAAGAAAGCTATTGAGTAGATAGACAATGTTGGCTAGGGCCTAACTGGTAGAGTTCTGTAATATAGTAGGGTAACTGTGGCTGCTAACGGTGGACTATATATTTCAAAACAGGTTGTACAGAGGAGTTTGTTTCTGCAACAAAGAAATAATCCCTGTTTGAGGTGATGGATATGCTAAGTATGCTGATCTGATCTGATTTATCCAGGATGGCAATATCACACACGGTACTCTATAAATATATACAACTATGTGTCAGTTACAAATTTGAGGATGCTTTTTTTTTTTTTAATTTTAGCCAGGTGCTGGTAGCTCATGCCTATAATCCTAGCTGCTCGGGAGGTTGAGATTGGTGAAGCTCTGTTTTAAGCCAGCTCAGGCATACAAATCTGTGAGACTTTTTATCTCCAGTTAACCAGCAAAAAGCCAGAAGTGGAGATGTGGCTCAAGTTATAGAGCACCAGCCTTGAGCAGAAAAGCAAAGCAAGATCATGAGGCCTTGAGTTCAAGCCTTGGTACTTCCTCCCTACCCCCAAAGAATGTATATTTAAGAAGGCAAAAGGCTGGGCTGGGGATATAGCTTAGTGGCAAGAGTGCCTGCCTCGGATACACGAGGCCCTAGGTTCGATTCCCCAGCACCACACATACAGAAAACGGCCAGAAGCGGCGCTGTGGCTCAAGTGGCAGAGTGCTAGCCTTGAGCGGGAAGAAGCCAGGGACAGTGCTCAGGCCCTGAGTCCAAGGCCCAGGACTGGCAAAAAAAAAGAAGGCAAAAGGCACTTCCACTTTAGCACTCTAAACTCAATGCTTTTTGGCCTCTGTATCAAGTTTCTAAATGTAGGGTTTGGTAGAGACCTGCTGTGTGTTGTTTTTTTCTTTATGTATTATCTAGTCTCCAGTATTCTATGATAGTCCCACATGCTTTGATGTATTCTTGAAATATATAGCCTACTTTCATACACTGTTATTAGTTTAAGGCTCATGTGTTTTATGTCAGATAATTGTACCAGACTTTTAAGAAACCAATGTTTATCATTCTAATTAAACACAAAACATCAAAATAGCATGTTTTATCCCAATGCATCATCTGCTGTCACAAATCTTTGAGGGTTTTCCAGAGTAACCTTGGCACTTGTGTGAAAGCCACCTACCAAACTTGCAACGATTCCAAATAATAGACGCAAAGCTCATTTGGCAACTTTGGCAACTTGTTTTTAAACAGAGCAAAATCCAACTGAGAGGATGTGTTTTTACCAGCTATGCAGATGATGGTGCAAGATGAGAAGATATTTCAGAATAATTGTTAACATTTTATTTGTTTTGTTTTTTTTCTGCCAGTCCTGGGACTTGAACTCAGGGTTTGAGCACTGTCCTTGGCTTCCTTTTGGTCAAGGCTAGCACTCTACCACTTGAGCCACAGCGCCACTTCCAGCTCTTTCTATATATGTGGTGCTGAGGAATCGAACCCAGGGCTTCATGTATACAAGGCGAGCACCTTACCACTAGGCCCTATTCCCAGCCCCTGTTCACATTTTAAATGTGCTATTCTGTAGTATCATTCATTAGGATTCTATGTATGTATCAGAGGGAGAAATCTGAGATGCCCAAGATGTGACAAGCGCCATGAAGGCACTGCCTCCGCAACATAAGAAGGAAATAAAAATAAACACCACCAGAACATAAGGAAGTCTGTGGTGTCATTATTTCCAGATGACACAATTTTATGTCTTGAACAAAGAATGCACATGACTGAAATAACTCGAATTAGTAAGAGTTTTGAAGTGGGCTTGATAGAAAATAAAAACGTGCTAACAGCTTCTATTGAATTACTGATGTCTGTAAAATATGTAAGTGAATAACACTTCATGACCATAAAAATATGGACAGCACACTTATTTTTAGAACATTTTTATATTAAGGATAATATATGTCTATATGTGTAAATCCCTGTGTGTAAATATGTATGTGTGTATATATCCTTTATATATGTGTATAGATATATATGTGAGTCTGTATATAGGTACACACACGTATCTGTATCACGTGTGTGTATGTGTCTGTGTTAAATCAACAGTAGAGGCAATTGACTCTGTTATCAAACCTACTTAGAAGGCAGAGATTGGGAGATTGTAGTTCAAATCCAGCCTGGGAAAATCCAGTCCACGAGACTCTATCTCAACCAATGGCTGAAGGCAGTGACATACACTTACCATCCAGGTGACACAACAAAGCTCGAATAGGAGGACCACAGTCCAGATTGTCCTGAGCATCAAGAGGGACCTTATCTTGTACACAACCAAACAAAAAGGAGCAACTGGAGTGGATCAAGAGGTACAGTGCCTACATAGCAAGTCTTCAATTCAAACCCCAGTACCACTAAAACCAATCAATCAATTGACAGAGTTTAAGAATGCCATGTTTTCTATGCAGTGGATGTAAGAACAGACTCTACAACCCAGTAGATGCTACAACATCCTTCATGCTGCAATATCCCTAACCCTCCCTGTAGCAAATGCTCGTCCTTGCCTATCTGTAGCATTTGCGCTGCATTTGCATGAACATTTCTTCCATGGCTTCAGGAACATTCTGATGATACACGGACATGGACAAGAAAATCCTCCATTTACCAAAAGCAGAATTTTCTTTTCTTGCCTAAAACAAAAATAAATTTGGAAAGCTTTCTCTGGAGTCTTTGAAAATCACTGTAATCTCTTGCCAGTAAATGTTCCTCAAAGTAGGTCAGATGCATCTGACAAGGAAGCCACTACTTAACTCTCGCCATGCATAGCAAATACCACTTATGTTTGTGTTGAATATAATTCTTCTCTAAAAGGCAGCCTCATGGCTGAAACCACTGGGGGAATCAGAGAGAATCTTAGGGGAGTGCTGGAGGGTGTCCCTCGAGGTGAATCAAGGCAACTGAGGCAGAGCTAACACTCCGCCAGCTCTTTCTATATATGTGGTGTTGAGGAATCGAACCCAGGGCTTCATGTATACGAGGTGAGCACTTTACCACTAGGCCATATTCCCAGCCCCTGTTCACATTTTAAATGTGCTATTTTGTAGTATCATTCATTAGGATTCTATGTATGTATCCCCCTGTAAGGATCAAAGCCTGGGAAGTCACACATGAGATTCTCCTGAAAAGGCTGGTGGAGAGAACTTTCCAATGTAGCATCTTTTCCATCGTATTTTTATTATCTTTATGAAGTTGGACAAGGCAGTTACCATTCAACATGTCAGTTTAGGAGTACAATGCATCTTGGTCAACATTATCCCACCCATCATTCACCACCATCTCTCCCAAACCCACCCATCCCTTCCATTTCCCTGCTTCCATTTTCATATATGTTGAATATCATGACTGTGTTCTCCCGCCCTTTCTCCCTCCCCTCCCTTTACCTCACTTTTCGGACACCTCAAGTTCCAGAGGGTTTTGAAACACATTAGCAGCAGTCTGAGTACTTGTGATTGTCTCACAGGGAAGGAAGCAACATTCTGGCTATGCAGTGTTAGTGATATTAATCGACCACTCTGGGGACTCAGTACTTTGCTTCTGAAGCTCACAGATCCATCAGAGGATTCCAAGTGGCTGTATGACATGTATGTATGTATGTATGTATGTATGTATGTATGTATGTATGATTGTATTATGGCATCCTGGGGCTTGAACTCAGGGCCTGGGCACTATCTCTGAGCTTTTGGTAACTGGAGATAAGGACTTTCCTGCCTAGGCTGGCTTTGAACTGAGATCCTTAGCAGCTTTGTGAGTAGCTAGGGTTATAGATGTGAGCCTCCAGAGCCTGGCTTGAAGTGACTTTAATTTAATTTCATCTATCCTCCTCCATTTGTTAGTGGTATATGTACTTAAAAATAAAAATTCTACTCTTATCTTTTAGCTTCCAATTCGTGTGTGTGTGTGTGTGTGTGTGTGTGTGTGTGTGTGTGTAGTGTGTGCCAGGACTGAGGCTTAGAATCAGGGCCAGCCTGATTAACTCAAGGTTAGCGTTCTACCACGTGAGCCACACCTCCACTTCTGGCTTTTTGATGATGAATTGGAGAGAAGAGTCTCAAACTTTCCTGCCTGGGCTGGCTCTGAACTGTGATCATCTAATCTTAGTCTCCTGAGTAGCTAGGATGACAGGTATGAGCAACTAGCACACCACTCAGCCATACTTTACAGAGGGGTAAATGCTTAATCCTTGCCTAGTATTTATCAAATTTTAGTGGCATCTGTTGGTATACCTTCCAATTCATTCTCTTCTTGACACTGAATCAGTGTTCTGTATCTAACCACGCTATGATCCATTTTTATTTCTTCCTTTGCTAACTGTTAATAGCTTTAAATTATTTCATTTTTGTACTGAACTTCTTATCTTCTTTTTTCTCATATTTAAGAGTCATAGTAGGGCTGGGAATATGGCCTAGTGGCAAGAGTGCTTGCCTCCTACACATGAAGCTCTCTCAGTTCGATTCCCCAGCACCACATATATGGAAAACGGCCAGAAGAGGCGCTGTGGCTCAAGTGGCAGAGTGCTAGCCTTGAGCGGGAAGAAGCCAGGGACAGTGCTCAGGCCCTGAGTCCAAGGCCCAGGACTGGCAAAAAAAAAAAAAGAGTCATAGTGATTGGCCTTTTGTCTGTGCTAAGTATATTTTCCTCGATTATTATTTATCGTTTTGAATTTCCATGTAGGGCATATTTTGATGCATTACTTTTAAGTCCTTTGTGACTTCATTCCTTCATTTCTTCGTTCCTTTGTTCCTTCTCTCCCACCTTCTTTCTTTTCTTTCTCTCTTTCTTCTTTTCCTCTTCTTCCTTCTTCCTCTTCCTCCCCCTCCTCCTTTTTCCTCTTCTTCTCCTTCCTCCTCCTCCTTCTTCTTCAGCACTAGGATTTGGATTCAGGACGCTGTGTTTGCCAGGCGAGCCCTCTACCACTTAAACCACTCTACCTAACGTATGCTCCCACGTAACTGCACTGACGGCGCGCCTTACCACACACACCAGCTAGGGATTGAGTCGAGGAGCCTCCCTTCTTCTGCCTCCCGACTGGCTGGGACTAAAAGCATAAGCTTCTGTGACTAGCCTTTATATCACGTCTTTTTCATGTTGAGAATTTTAAGGGTTTCTTTATTTTGCCAATACTGAGGTTTTAACTCAGAGTCCTGCATTCGTTCAGCATTCCCTCTACACATTGAGCCACAATCCCAGCCCATTTTTGCTTGAACTATTTTTCAGATAGAGTCTCATGCTTTTTGTCCAGGACCAGACATAGACAAGTATCTTCCCATTTATGCCTCCAACATAGCTGGGATCACACAAATGAGCAATCATACTCAACCCCTATAAAGATATTCTTAATTGCTTCTGCTTTAGACAAGTTGGCCTGAATGGATAGATCAAATGGTAGAATCCCTGCCTAGCAAGCAGAGGGCCCTGAGTTCAAACCCTACAACATACAAAAATAAACAAATAGGTATACAGATAGACATAAAGAGATTTTTCAAGTCCATTTTTTTTTTTTTTTGGTCAGTCATGAAGCTTGAACTCGGGGCTTTTGGTGCTCTCCTTGAGTTTTCTTGCTCAAGGCTAGCACTCTACCACCAGTTTTCTGGTGGTTCACTGGAGATAAGAATCTCATAGACTTTCCTGTCTGGGCTGGCTTTGAACAGTGATTCTCAGATCTCATCCTCCTGAGTAGCTAGTATGACAGGTATGAGCCCCTAGCTCAAATTCAGTATTATAAAGGAGTTCATTCCAACTTTTTCCCATCCTAACACAGCTGTGAAGACCCTCTCTCTGTCTCTATGTCTTTCCCTCTCCTTCCTTCTCATTTTTCTGTCTCTTTCTCTCTCAAGTTTAGATCTTTGATTTGAAATTTGTTCTGGCATTCTGGTGAAAGACACTAGAATCCCTAAAATTAGGGATCCTAATTTATCGTTTCCCATGTAGCCTCTGCTGATCCTAAGTTCCTTCCTCGGCTTCCATTAAGTTGCTGCCTGCATTAGAAGTCAAATCAGAGAAGATGCACATCGATTTTCTGCTTCTTTGGGTAGTTGTGCACATCACAGATGTGTTTAGAATCATGCCTTTACTCTGCTTATTTTATTTTTATCTTTCTGGCAGTATTGGAATTTTAATTCAGGGCTTTGTACTTGCTATGCAGGCATTCTATCTAAGTCCTGCCATTAGCCCTTTTTGCTCTGTTTGTTGTGGGGTTTTTTGTTTGTTTGTTTGTTTTTATTTTCTATCTGCTGGTCCTGGGGCTTGAACTCAGGGTCTTCATTAGCTCTTGTGCTCAAAGCTAGCACTCTACTACTTGAACCACAGTTCTACTTCTGGCTTTTTTGGTAGTTTATTGAAGATAAGAGTCTTACAGACTCTCCTGTCTAGGTTGGCTTCCACCCTCACATCTCGGCCTCCTGAGTAGCGGGATTACAGGTATGAGGCACCAGTGCCCAGCTGCCCTGGTTATTTTTGAGATAGAGCCTTATCACCTCCCCCACCCCCAGCCTTCAGCCTTCTTGTGACACTTCCTGCCACGGCACGGGTTACAATTGTATTGCCACAATAATCAGCTTTTTTTCTGTTGAAATGGAGCCTCCTGAACCCCTTTGCTCAGGTTGGACTGCAACTGTGATCCTGGATTTCAGTTACCCACGCAGCGAGAACAACAGGCTCATGCTGCCACGCACACCTGCTGCTGTTTAATAGCAAGAAAATCCAAGTCCTACCTCCCGGCTGGACTTCCCCTGGACCATGCTGCCTGGTCATTCTTCCAAATGATATTTATATTCAAATTGTCCTAAACAAAAAAAGAATGTGGTTTTCAATTAATAACTTAGAGAGAATGAGCATCTTTCTATTGTCATATCTTTTCATGTTCTTGTGCTAACTTTCTTTTATAAAATTTGTGGTTTTTGTTAGGACTGTGCCATGAGAACTGTAGGATACTTTTTGAAGTATTTTTCTTATGCCAGGTGCCAGTGGCTCACACCAGTAATCCTAGCTACTCAGGAGGCTGAGATCTGAGGATCAGGGTTTGAAGCCAGCCCGTGGCAGGAAAGTCCATAAGACTCTCATCTCCAAATAGCCACCAAATATCTGGAAGTTGAGCTGTGGCTCAAGTGTTAGAACACTAGCTGTTACTGAAAAAGTTAAGAGACAGCACCCAGGCCCCAACAGTGGCACATCGCCCCCCCCAAAAAAAAACCATTATTTATTCTAGTTTGTCCATTTATTATTTCTGTCTTCTGCGTATTGGTGGGCGTATTTCTAATTGGCATGCCTCTAGTGGTTTTATCCATTTATTTTTCTGGATTAATTAATATATCCATTACAATGCTAAATAATAGCAAGGACAATGAATACTAATGTTTTCATTAATATAAAAGGAAAGAGAATTCCCTAATGTTTTCCTATTAAGTTTTTGGCTTAGTCAGTCTCATGCCTGTAATCCCAGCTACTTAGGAGGCTGAGATCTGAGGATCAAGGTTCAAAGCCAGCCTGGGCAAGAAAGTCTGTGAGGCTCTTATCTCCAATTAACCACCAGAAAATCTGAAGTGGCACTGTTGCTCAAAGTGGTAGAGTACTAGCCTTGAGTGACAAAGCTCAGGGACAGCACCCAGGCCCTGAGTTCAAGCCCCACCACCAACAAAAAAAATAAACTAGAAGAAAAAAACAACACCAAATTTTGGGCTTTTCAGAATTCTACTATCTACCTACCTATTTATCTACCATCTATCATTCATCTGTGCAATATTCATTAAGTTTTAGCTTTAGTTTCACTGCAAATGTTACCAAACTTTTTACTGCGTATGGGGATGTATTTCCAATGGGTTATATTCATGAATTTCTGCTCTTGTGTCCCTGGATAAATCCTGTTAATTCTTAATGTAGTGAAAACACCTTGCTGGTAGATCCTATTAATTAGCATTGGATGTGAAGTTTTGCATCAACATTTGCAAGTGAGATTGCTCTCCTGTGCATTCCTTGTCAGCCTGGGCATCATAGTTGGCTCAATATGTAAGAATATAATCAGGTAGTCTCCTCCACTTTCCAGTCTCGGGACTGATTGAAGCAGCACTGACAGGATCCAATTATCAAGGTTTGGAACAGTTCCCTGCCGGCCTCCCTGGGCCTGGTGTTTCTCTCATGTGTTCCCTTTTGTACCACCTTCTAATTCTTCTTTCTTTAAGATCTAAGTTGTTTTGAAAGACAATTCAGAAGGAAAATAAACAAGACTTACCAGGTTTCCTGAATAATCTATGGGTAGAATTAAGATCATGACTTTACAGGGGGGTATTTTCCTGAATTAAAAAAAAATTATCTTTAAGTAGTTGTTCAAAGGAGTTGCCATTTGGCAAAGTAGTTTATGAATACAATGCATCTCGATCAATGGCAGCCCTTTCAATGCCTTTTCCCATCCCCCTCAACCCACCCCTTCCCTCAGTTTTCTTAATTTTGTAGGAGATAAATTGAATTCTTAAAAAAATATTATAAATGTGATATACAGAGGGGTTATAGTTACCTAAGTCAGGTAGAGAGTACATTTCTTATTGGACAGTGTCACGCCTTCCCCTCACTCTCTCCCAGTACACTGAATTCTTGACTTCAATCCCCCTCCCCCTCCTCCCTCCTTCCCCCCCCCCCCAATTCATTTCATTCCTCTCCCCTTCTTCCCTGGGCCTTACCCCATCCCTTTCAAGTACCCATTTCCTGATGATGTTTATTTTGTTGAGCTATGGTTTTTGTTTCTCTGAGGAATTATACTGGTTGAGCTCTCTCTTTAATCTGCTGTATTTTAGTTAATACATGCATGTATCTTTGCATGCCATCCAATGTATTCACTTATATGTTTATAAACTGATTCTGCTTGCACATATTAGGGAAAATATGCCACTTTGTCTCTCTGGGCCTGATGTATTTCACTCACTGTATTTGTTTCCAGGTTCTTTTCATGTCTTTGCAAGTGATAAAATATCATTCTTTCTAATGAATGAGTAAAATTCCACTGTGCATATGTACCACATCTTCCTGGTCCATTGAGGGGTATCTGGGCTGATTCCATACTTTGGCTGTGGTAAATGGCACTGCAATAGACATGGTTATAATGGTGACTTTCCTGAATCCTTGTTTGGATAAATTAGATAAATGCTCAGGAGTGAAACTGCTAAATCGTAGGGTAGTGCTATGTTTTTGAGAAAGCTCCTTACTGTTTTCCAGAGTGGTTGAACAAGTTTACATTCCTACCAAGAGTGTAGTAGGGTTCAAGACTAGTGCTCTACCACATCTCCACTTCCAGCTTTTGGGTGCTTAATTGGAGATAAGAATCTCATGGACTTTTCTGTCTCAGCTGGCTCAGCCTCCTGTGTAGCTGGGATTACTGGGCATGAGTCATCGGTGTCCAGCTTAGAAAATGCTTTCATTGCAAGGACTCTACGCAGATTGTCTGACAATGGGCTTCTTAGTGGTAGGAGTCAAGGAATGCACCTGCAGAGCAAGTATTGCTGCCACTGATGCCTCTAAGAACCAATTTCAGCTCAGCCATCACACTGTGGGGACAGATGAACAGAAGATGGGAGATGTTAGCCATGTCCTTGGCTAAATTTAAAATGACAGCTTCCTAACAACAGGCATTTTCTCTTTAAGAAGTTGCAAGTGACCAAGAGGCTGAGACCTAAGGATCATGGTTCAAATCCAGACAAGACAGGCAAATTCAAGAGAGAGATGCTTACCTCCACTTAGCCTGTAAAAAGCTGGAAGTGAAGGTGTGGCTCAATCGCTAGGGCATCAGCATTCTTCCTGATGTGCTGACCACAATTTCACAGAGCAGTACACAGTCATGAAACAAGAGGCATTCTTGTGCTGTACTTCAGTCTTTGAATAATGGACCAACATCCACAATGTCAAACAGAAAAGAGGGACATAATCCATAAAGCAGATGGTCTTTAAGACAAATGGATGCAAATGACGAATCATCAGTGTTACCAATTAGCACTTTATTAATGTTTGCTTAAGTGTGTATGTATCCATATGCATCAAAATGATGAGTGTATTTCTTCCTACCGGAGTAATGACTTCAACATCTTTATGCTTTATGAATCAGTATAGATTTAATAATGCCAATGCTGTTAGTTAATAATGCCAACGCCTGGGTGGCAATCTGGGACCTAGGACTATTCTTGGGAATGAGATATGCCCTGTGGGGCAGATTCCCTGCAGAGACTAGAGACAGGATCTTACAAAGAGAGCCAATACACTAGATCATCAGTCTTCTAACCAGGTCAGAGAACCCCAGCACAAACTGAACAGTGTTTTTCCAAGCATAATTCAGTAGTATCCAAGAGTAGAAATGGAGTTATGGAAGCAGACATTTGCCTTATATCTGGCTCAAGCTCAGGGGGCCACCAATCCTCAGGGACATCCCTAGGACAAGAGGACAGAACAGCTGCTCATGATGTCCCAGCTCTAGTCAGGTCACCAATTCTGGCCCTACGGAAGGAAATGCACCAAGATCTTGCTTCCTAAGTAATTCCTGAGAACTGATCTGAATCTGCTCATGGAAACAGGAGACCAATATCACATTTCAGCTAGTTTTCTGTTGACATTACAAAACAACTGAGGCTGAGTGATTTATTACGAAAATGAGTTTATTTAATTCCCAGTTCTTAGGGATCAAAAGAATTGTTTATCATTTGTTTGGCTTCTGGTTTCTGGTCCCAGGATGCTTCCGGTCATGGTGGAATATCAAGACAGAGGAAGTAGGAGCAGAAGAAATATGTTTAGGAGAGAGAGAGACAGAGGGAGGATGATCGCCTGCATAGCAATCTCCTTTGTAGTAACTAATTCGTCCCTGGAGAATGGACTCACTATCACATGATATGATCCAGTCTTAAGAAAATTAACGACCATCTCAATAAAGACATTATTGTTATCAGTGGTTGCCCCCATGACTTCCACAAGGCTCCCAACATTTGCAACCTGTAGGGTCACACCATTTGTCACTCACAGCCAACATGAACTGTCTGTCAGTCATCCCCTGGATTCAACAGTGATTGCCTGAGATGGTCATGCACTAAGTTCTGTGTGTGTGTGTCTGTGTGTGTGTGTGTGTGTGTGTGTGTGTGTATAAGGTATGGAGGGAGGGTAAGATGAGCGTGGAGGAATTGATTACATTTGGATGGAAAGGATTCTGTGGAGGTGGGAGAAGTGGGGAGAAACCAAGCACACCTGACAAACACCTATACTCATGGAAGGATATGGAAGCTAGCTCTCCGAGGTTCAAGAGACAGTGATCTCTATTCACCGCATCCTTAGGTACGATGGACAGGCTTGTGATGGAGCAAGGTCTTGCTGAGCATGAGGATTTGCTGCAGACCTTGATGGCATCTGTCCTTTCACTCGCAGACTTTCTGTGTGTCTCTACAGGCAAATTGTGAGAAGACATGTAGCCTAAAACTTTAACTCCTAATAAGGAGCCAGACTCCAGTGTTTTTGCTTAAATGATTTATAAAAACCTATAACCTCTGAGGCTTAATATTTGCTTCTTCTTCCCACTTTTAGATGGCTATCCCAAAGAAGAAATGATTTATAGATGGAGAAAAAATTCAGTGGAGGCAGCAGATCAGAAATCATGGCGGCTTTACCAGTTTGACTTCATGGGCCTCAGAAACACCACAGAGATTGTGACAACGTCAGCAGGTAGGGGATGAGTTTGGGGAGGTACAGCTCTCTGAATGGAAGGATGTGTGAGCTTCCCCGCCTAAGCCTCAGGAGAAGTATCTATTTGCCTATCTACCTATCATCTATCTATCTATCTCTCTGTCTCTGTCTATATATCTACAAAGAAATACCTATCTATCTAAAAAGAAATACCGATCTGTCTATGAAGAACTATCAGTCTCTATTGTCTGTTTATCTACCATCCATTTACTCATTTATTATCTTTCATCTCTCTGTCATCTATTTATCTCTACCATCTATTACCTATCCGTCTACCTACCCATCGATGAAGAAATACTTCTATCTATCATCTATGCTTCTATCTATATATGAAGAAATACCTCTCTCTATATAATCATCTATCCATCCATATATGAAGAAATACCTCTCTCTATCCATCTATGAAGAAATATGTATCTCTCTATCTGTGTATGAAGGAATGCCTATCTATTTATCTACTGTCTAACCACTCAATTATTTATCTATTATTTATCATCTGTCTGTCTTCGATTTATCTCTACCACCTATCTATCCATCCCTTATCTGCCACCCGTATCTCCATAGGCAGAATGTGGAATTTATATCCTTGTATATTTATTTAACTAGTTATATTAAGGTAACCATGATACTCAAGTGCTATTCCAGACCAAACAACTGATTCCAAAAATGAATTTGCTTTTCTTTGTGCCAACACTGGGGCCTGAACTCATAGCCTTGCACTTTTGCCTGGCTTCCCCCCCACCCTCCTTCATGGCTGATGCTCTAGCACTTAAGCCCCACCTCTCCTTCTGGCACTTCCGTTAATTGGAGAATCCATGTCTCCTGGCCTTTTCTGCCCAGGCGATCCTCAAGCCTCAGCCTCCTGGGTAACTAGAATTACAGGCATAGTCAACAGCATCTGGCAAGAAAATATTCTTAAAATGTCTTGGCTTGAATAAGAGATGGGTAATTAGAATTGATTTGTAGTTTTCAATCAAATTTATATTTGTATTATGACTATAAACCTAACTGGGATTACTGACCGTGTTTATATAAATCAATTTTACTACTGGTGAAAGCTCTATAACTTCCCCTATGCAAATTAAGAGCCAAATATTACTGAAAATTCACAAAAATGTCTTTTGAATTTTAATTTCCTAGCATCTTCCTTTTGTAATTCTAAACTTTATCTTAAATTTTGGATTTCTTTTCCAGTAGACTAAACATGATCCAAATAATTACCTACTAATTAGATTTTGTTAGATGATCATTTGTGCATAATAAAAGCATGCAATTAGATGAAAAGCAAAACTTTTCCAATTAATATATTTGAATATCTTTTTAATTTTTTTTTTTTTTGCTTTTTCTTCGGTGTTTCTTTTTTGTTTTCAGTATTTACTCTTTCCGTGCCCCACTGTATTATAACTGATTTTCTTTTGGCAAGGTGTGGGGGTCAGATGGTGTTTAAAACCAGCTTTTGTACATCTCTTACTCTTTGTTAATATGAATATCATTGACTCCTTACATCCTGAAATAATAACCAGATTAAGACATCAGTTTTTATAATTGATTTTAATAGTTTTTAATTGCAAAATTGCATGAGAGAGACATTTACACATCAACAAGGGCCCTTAGCTGGGCGCCAGCAGCTCACACCTGTCATTCTAACTATTCAGGGGGCTGAGATCTGAAAATCACAGTTTAAAGCCAACCTGGATAGGGAATTCTGTGAGACTCTTATTTCCAACTTAACCAGTAGAGGGCCAGCCTTGAGCAAAAAAAGTAAAGGGACCGCACCCAGCCCCTAAGTGCAAGCCTCAGTACTGACACCAAAGTAAACGGAGGGGCCAGGAAAAGCTACGTTAAAAAGAAAAAAGGGGGCTGGGAATATGGCCTAGTGGCAACAGTGCTTGCCTCGTATACATGAAGCCCAGGGTTTGATTCCCCAGCACCACATATATAGAAAATGGTCAGAAGTGGCGCTGTGGCTAGAGTGGCATAGTGCTAGCCTTGAGCAAAAAGAAGGCAGGGACAGTGCTCAGGCCCTGAGTCCAAGGCCCAGGACTGGCAAAAAAAAAAAAAAAAAAAAGAAAAAAGAAAAAAAAGAAAAGAAAAAAAGCAGATTTCCTCTGAGTTTGTCAGGGGCAAAACTGAGAAGTGAGATCTATGCTTTAATATTAAACAACAATAAGATTAGGAGAATGGAGTACTCCACATTATTTAAATGAACTATGGAGGTGATACAGAGGGCAGTCTCTTTCCGGGTTCTGACCCATCTGCATGAATAACCCCATTTGTTAGAAAGGTTAGAATGTGACCTAAGGCTGCAGGGGAGGGGTGACCCGCAGGAAGGGCTACTCCAGCATGAATGCGCTAAAACTGGGGGCTCACTTCTCTTCCTGGTGTTCTCCCAAAGCAAATGCCAAGCACAAGAAAATGCAAAGGCAGGTTGAACACACCTGGCTCTCTGCTCATGGGGTTGGAGTTGAGTTTAATAAAATCCTAGCTCAGGAAAGTAGGGCAGAGGGGACTATAGAATTGGGGGATAGGGAATTCTGCAGGTTGCTATCATGGCCCATAAAGAAATCCTAATAAATCTAAGATCTTACTGGCTAAGTTTGTTTAACAAACATAAATTTCCATACCATTTATGTAATTACCAAAACCTTTTTGTATGATTATACTTGAAAAGAGACTGTCCTTTGGATGATAAAAATAGCTGACATATTTTCACCAAGTAATCTGCTTGGGTGCCAGTATTGGGGTTTGAACTCAGGGCCACAGGCTCCGGATCAACTTTCTGGCTCCCCTGGGGTACTCTACTATTTGAGTATTTGGGGTACTCTACTATCATGCTTCCAGTCTAACTGAGTCTCGGGACTTTTCTGCCTTGGATTGACTTCAAACTGCAATCCTCCCGGTCTGAGCCTCCTGAGTAGGTGTGAACCATGTGTGCTCAGCCCACAAGTGAATCCTGAGGTGTGCTGCTGTCCATCGGTGAGCTTTAAACACCGCACAGCTCTCGTAAGGGCATAGCTGTCAGTTGTTGGCTGTAGGTAAACCAAAAAAATGGATATACTAATACACCATGTATTTATTTTAAAGTAAAAGTGCATTACGGCAACAAATGCACGAGAAAATCGATTTCTAAAGAAGCAAGGCTCACTGTTTCAGAGTTTGCTCCATGATCAATTGGCTCTGTCATTTAGGGCTTGTGATTATCATGGTGGAAGGCACTCCGAGCTTCATGGCTGGGAAGCAAAAGAGAGATAAAGAAGGGACTATATTCCCATTATGCTCTTCATGGACATTCCCCCTCAATGACGTAAAGACCTCCCACTGATGCTCGCTGGATAATGGTTCCACCACTTCCCAATAGAAGCACTCTGGAGAATAAAGCTTTGACACACGGGGCTTCAGGGCACATCCCAGATCTGAACTATAGCTCTCTTTTAGGTTCTATGCTTGTGGTAGTCACATTTTTCTATTGTCACTTTTTATTTAACATGAAAACAACAAAAATAAACCCTGTGCCTACCAAAGTTTATCCAGTGGCTCTACTGGTAGAAAGCATTTGGCTTTTATACCCTTGAGAATGACACAATTCAGGTGGTTTCATATTGTTCAATATATCTTCGAATAACATTCTTAGTTTTGTATCATCCTATAATATCTCAGGTTTCAGAACCACTCTTTCAGCTTGGGGAGATCAAACCCCAAGTCCCCACGTCTTGCTAAGGGATTTTCCAGGGAGCACCGCTTCACTATAAGAAGGCTAAAATGAATCAGATTCATGTCCAGTCGTGACTGGTTTGAAAACAGAGATATGATGAGCTCCTTAGTACTCTGAAGTGTCATAATAAATGTCTAACTCTATCTTGGTGATAACGATTGTTTCAGAACCTTTTTTGAAGTAAATAAAATATTTTTATTATAACCATTCATTTAATCACAGCTCCATCTACCAAGGGAAAATTGAGTGTCTCCAGCTGTGCTTGAAGGCTTGGTTGGAGGAAGCTACAGCGAGAGTAAATAGTCTTTTCCGTATTTAAGAGGAAAGCACATACCAAGTGCAACTTTGCTGTGGAAATCAAGGTGGCAGGTTGTGAATGTGGAGTTGTATTCTGTGTTTGGCTCTTCTGGTTTATATCCAGCATTAAGAAATGTCGATAGTGAAGACTGTGTAATGAATATTCATAAACTACAACTGCTTGCTAAGTGGACCTGCTGGCTCACAAGGTGGCAAATGACCAATGATGCACTGCTGGCATTTTGAAGAGCTTCATCAGATGCCGAACTCAAAGTCGTGATAATGGCAATAATGCCCTTACCATAGGATACACAAATCTTATTTAAATCTTGACATGCGCGTGAGTGTGTGTGTGTGTGTGTGTGTGTGTGTGTGTGTGTGTGCTGGTGGTTGAATTAAGAGCCTTTGTACTCTTGCTTGGCCTTTTCTGATCAAGGTTAGCTGTCTACCACTTGAGCCACACCTCCACTTCCGACTTTGTGCTGGTTATTAGAGATGTGCAGCTGTTACTGATCTGTGGCTGCTTGAAGCCATACAGTGGTTTCTGTGTGTGGAGAAGCTAGCTATAGATAGGCAATTTCTTTCTTTTCTTTCTCCCAAGAAGCCAAGACTGCACTGTCAAACTAATTCTTACAATCCCTCTGAAGTTAAGAAAGGGTGGATGCTATATTTCCATGCTTGAAGTCTACTGAAGTAGTGCTTCAAGGAAGCTTGCTTAGAGAAATAGAAAAAGCACTGGAAAAATTCAGAATCGTAAACTTCCAGGTGCAATCATAACATCCAGTGCTATGAATGAGGTGGGTGGCCTTCATTACTGCCTCCCATCTCATCTCTGTCATCTAGCCCTGTTCCCTTTGGAACATGATCCTAAGTGGCCATTTGTATTTGAACGGTGAGCTCTTCTCTGTTGGGATGACAGTAACACCCAAGGAATATATCACTGATATCATTCTGCTTTCAACCTTCAGTGGAATCAGAGTCTTCCAGAGGGCTACAAGAGGTATTCTGAGGTCAAGGAATCAAGTCTTCAAGCCCCAAGACTAGCAACTGAGAGAGAGAGAGAGAGAGACAGAGAGAGAGAGAGACAGAAAGAGAGAGAGAGAGAGAGAATCTTGCATGCACAAGAGTGAAATCTGCTGCCATACAGTATTAAGTGGCTTCGAGCATACCAACAGTGCCAGAGATGCACCTGAAAAAAGCGATACAACATTAAGCTCCATTTGAAGCTACCATATAGGTGCTAAACTAAAATGACCGTGGCTTGCAGTACAAAATCCTGGAGAGGCTGCACAGAGGGGTGAGTGCATGTCCGCATGTCCACGTGTGCTTTACCTGCAGGGGTTTGCTGAGCATCTCAGAAAAGGAACACGAATAATTAAGGAGTCAGGAAAGGAAGTTAGCATAAGGTGAGCAAAGTGTCTCATATTTGAAGTCCCAGCTACTTGATACGCATAAGTAGAGGACCACAGAGTGAGAGATGATGGACAATAGGCAAAAATGAGATGCCATGTGAAAAAAACTAAATTAATAATAGGTGGATGTGTGACTCAAGCAGTAGAATACTTGCCTAACAAGCAGATGGGCCCTGGGTTTAAACCTCAGTAACACAATGCAAAAGGAGGATGGGAGAAAAGGAAGAGAAGGAGGAAGAGGCGAAGGGGAGGAAGAGGAAGAGGAGACAGAAGAAGAAAAGAAGAAGAGGAGGAGGAGAAAGAAAGGAAGGAGGAAGGAGAGAAGGAAAAAGAAAAAGGAAAGAAGGAAGGGAGAGAGGAAAGAAGGAAGGAAGGAAGGACAAGAAGAATATTAGTTGGTGTGAAAAGCTATCTCCTTGAAATGAGATTCAATAATCTAGCCTTGAAAGCCATTTTCTCAGGAATAAAGGAAAGGAAAGCAAATCCCATACTTCAGACATTTTCTCAACTCTGAAACCATAACGAGAAGGAGAGAAAGGAGAACTGGTACTGTGTTGACAATGCCAAGATCATCGCTGAGCTTACAAAGGAAAGGGGGCTTTTGTGAGCACACTGAGCTGTCAGTAGGAACCCCAGAAGGGGTATTTTTGAGTTAGAAATATATGGAAAACAAACACAAAACCTCATCAAGCTGCAGCTCAGCCTTGCGTTTCCCCCAGCTCCTGATTGTATTAAGGTGATTAACTTCAAATCCATTGTCCTGGAAAATAACAACAAAAGCTAATGAAAATTCTTTTCTTAACAAATGTACACACAAATATATGTGTTGTAGCCAAACGACTAAAACCCAAAGGAATGTAACAGTAGAGAATAGGAAAAATACCCACAGGTGATTAAGATATAGAAATTAGCCACAAGGACTTTAGAGTGTAACTATGTATTTTTTTAAGAGAACAGCAGGGGGAGATAATTAATGAGAACACAGATAATTTTAACAGGGAAAAGGAATTTATCAAAAGAGATATAAAACATTAGAAATTCTGAAATGAAAATCCCAGATTTTAATGAAAAGGAAAGGTATGACCACTTGATTTTTATCTTCAGTAAGTAAAAATAGAAAATTTGTAGGAAAAAGAAAAAGTGAAAGATAAGTTAAAGTCAAGAAGGTAGTAAATACATAAGTAGATTCTCAAAATAGATACCATAGTGACTCAAATGATGGCAACACCTAAATTAAAAATAACTTAAAATTATCCTAAACGGCCAGATATCAGTGGCTCACACCTATAATCCCAGCCTCCTCTCAAGAGGATGAGGCCTGAATTGGAAGCCAACTCTGGGAACAAAGTCCAAGAGACTTTTATCTCCAATTAACTATACTAAAAAAAAAAAAAAAATGCCAGAACTGGAACTGTGTCTCAAGTGGTAGAGAAGAAGCCTTGAGCACAAACAGCTCAGGGACAGTGCCCAGGCTCTGAGTTCAAGCCCCTCACAAATATAAAAATAACAACAACAGCAACAATAATAATAATAGGCTAAGAAAATGTGGTATATACACACACAATGGAATTCTACTCATCCATCAGAAAGAATGGAATCATACCATTCATAAAGAAATGGAAAGACTCGGAAAGAATTACATTAAGTGATGTAACCAGAACCAGAGAAGCACAGGTTGCAGTTTCCCTCATTTGTGGTAGCTAGAATGTGCCTATTAGTCTACAAGTCACCACACTAGTTAGTAAGCGAAGAGTTACAAGTGCATTAACTGAAGTGTAATCAACTCTGTGGAAAGCACATATAGTATAATTCCTTAAAAAGACTAAGTCAAAGTCCAACAAAATATAAGTAGCAGGAGATGGGTACTCGGAAGAGTGGAGGGTCGGGCCAAGGGGAAAGGAGTAAAAGACTAAAGGCGAGAATTACAGGCAAGAATTCATTGTACATCCCACGGAATTGAGAAATATAAGGGTAGGGGTGGGCCAAAAGTGGGTGAAGATATTGAAATGATGATACAGATCAAGATTCATTGTATACATACACTGCTTTGTTAAATGGCAAAAAGTTCAATAGACAACCCAAATTAAGATAAAAACCAAATTAAGATAAATAAGGAAAGGGATGGGTGGGTGAGAATGTCCAAAGGGATAGCGTGGATCAAGATGGACTGTGTTCATAAACTGCCTGTTGGTTGGCAACTCCTTTCTACAATTACTTAATGATAATAGAAAATTTTTTTTAAATTCTGTTTTCAGCCTAAAGGAAAATGAGAGAGACGAGGAGATTGATTCTGTGACCTCCACAGGAAGTTTTCCCCATCTCTTGCTTCCAGCTGTTAAGATATTTGCAAGCTAGTCCATTTCTTTGCCATATGACAGTTCTCCATATCAGTTTGATCCCCAGCCCAGTCATCTAAAATAATTTGAGCTGCACACGTGACACCTTTTGTCCTGGATGTAAAGCCACCAGCAGTACATTTGAGGAGACAGGCCCAGAAGTATAGAACATGCCTTTCATGTTTGGGACAGCTCCCAGAGATCTCAGAAGTGCATTTGTATTAGAGGCAGACCTACCAAAGGCTCCCTGACGTCCAAGGATGAGATCAAGTCAGAAGCCTTGGGCTCAAAAATTAATTGAGCTGGTAGCTTTTTAAACTAGTGCCTATTTCATTACAAGGCCCTACCTAGGCTCCTTCGGAGAGCTGCATTGATATAATCAAAGCAAGAAGGATGAAGAAGAGCTGTTCTTCCTGCCTATGGAAAAAGGCTACAAAGCCCATTCATTGCACACATCTGGTATGTTTGAACTTCATTCGAGCTCTGAATTTAGCCCCTACTTGAAGTAGTTTTCCAAACTCCAAAAAAATTATTCTATGAAGTTCTTTTTAAATATTAATGTCAGTATTCAATGTTCCATTAAATACTTTCCCAGAATGCCCAATGAAAAATCTTAGGCAATCACTCTAGTTCTAGAGTCAAACTGCTTACATTCCCATACACCTGTACCACTTGCCTGCCATGGGAAATTCCTGTGACCCATCCTCTCACTGTTCTCTTAAACAAAAAGGAAATTGCCTTAGCTACTATATGGCTGATGTGAATTTAAGTGAACTAACATCTGCCAAGTGCAGAATTGCCACCTATAAATAGAAATGCTATCTATTATCACTGCTTTAATGTCCTTTCTGGGATAGTTGAGGTATTTATACACTGGCTTTTCTGAGTAAATAGTCCATTAAATCAGCTACAAGACTTCTATTCAGCGAAACATGCTTTTAGCAGGTATTGTGATGAATTTTACATCTTCGATGCAAATAAAAATGCATGTGTGGAAAGCTCAAGTAGAAGAAAGTCTAAGAGTGTGACTTTTTGTCATATTTGTCTGAGTGCGAGCTGGATAATAAATCAGTCTGGGTTTTACAGTTATCATCCTAAAAATAGTGACAGTATCTTTGTGCACAAGATTGAGTGAAAATCTTTCAAACCCACTGTGAGTCATCCTCTGTCTCTAATTCAGAGAGGAAATGTAGGAAAAAAAATCGCTGCCTGGCCTAATGAACTGCTAAGAAATTTGAAATGTTGAGAGAGAAATCAGAACTGAATATATCTTCTCTTTTAAATTCTTATGTAATCAACTACTTCTGCCATGAACCTAAGGAATTTATAGTAGTTAGTATTAGGTGACAATAATGTTTATACACTATAGCATTTTATGGTCTTCATTTGGTTCTTGCTATACACTTTTGATAGAGATAGGACTCATGCCAATATCTCCATTTATAGATGAAAAATTGAATCTGACAAAGTATCAGACACAACCAAAGCTACAGTTCTAATAGGTATGATCAGTAAGTTTAGTTTCTCACTTAAACCAGAGGTTTAACCATAATATCATTGCTATACAGAGTTAATTTTATTTCCTATACCCAACATTGAGTTTTCAGAATATCTAAATTTCTCTAATCCAGTATCAAATTGTGGCCTTTGAGCTTCCCTTTCCAGTATTTTTGTTGGTATGGATAAGGTTTTGTATCATTTTTCCCATTGCATATTTAGATTACAATTTCCAGTCATTCAATCAGAAGAAAAGTCTTAAATCTCTACTATGTTATAGGGAGTATGATCATTTAAAGTCATTGCTACAGTGCTATAGTTCATATCTTTGTGTATGTGTGTGTGCACACGTGTGTGTGTATGTGTGTATGCACATATGCACCAGTACTGAGGCTTGAAATTCGACCTTGGGCACTGTCCCTTAGCCTTTTTGTTCAAGGCTGGTGCTCAGTCACTTGAACCATAACTCCACTTCCAGCTATTTGTTGGTAAATTGAAGATACGAATCTCAGGGACTTTCCTGCCCAGACTGCCATTGAATCACGATCCTCAGATTTCAGCTTCCTGAGTAGCTAGGATTACAGGAATGAGTCACAAGGGCCTGGCTCTAATTTCAATAACTTGACTCTCTTCCAAATGTACATATGTGCAAGGCTTGGTCCATAAGGAGGTGCTCTTGGGAAATGGCAGAACCCTTTCATGGCGAGGCCTAACGGGAGGTCTTTAGGTCACTGGAGAAATTTCCCCGAAGGGAATTCTGGCCTCTTACTCATCTCTTGGTTCCTGACTATGAGGTGGCTGGTTTTCTATACCGCACATACCTGCGGTACACTGTCTTGCCATCATCACTCACAACTCTACCTATCTCTCTATCTATCCATCCATCCATTGATCATCTATCTAGCTCTATCTATCTATCTATCTATCTATCTATCTATCTATCTATCTATCTATCTACTATCTATTGCCAGTCCTGGGGCTTGGATTCAGGGCCTGAGCACTGTCCCTGGCTTCCTTTTTGCTCAAGGCTAGCACTCTACCACTTGAGCCACAGCGCCACTTCTGGCTTTTTCTATATATGTGGTGCTGAGGAATGGAACCCAGGGCTTCCTGCATGCTAGGCGGGCACTCTACCGCTAAGCCACCTTCCCAGCCCTGCCCACAGCTCTCAAAGCAACAGCACTAACTCAACACAGCCACACAGCCCAGAACGTGGGATCTCTGAGGCTGTCAGTCAAAACAATTTCTCTTCGTTCACTGTCCCAGGTATTTGTTACAGAAACCTGGTTCTGGCCTCGCTATAGCCCAGGCCAGGTGTGACCTGGATGTGATTCTCAGCAAATACACACGGGATCCCTCATTTGGCTTACTTCCTCATCTTTGGGAAGAAAAGCTCATAATTAAAAAAAAAAAAAGAGCACTGGGCTCCAATTGAGTCATATTCCTAGCTATTCAAGAGGCTGAGATCTGAGGAGTGAGGTTCAAAGCCAGCCCACAAGCAGAAAGCCCTTGAGATTCTTATCATCAATTTACTACCAAAAAAAAGCAGAAAGTAGAGCTGTGGCTCAAGTGGTAGAGCACCAGCCTTGAGCAAAAGAAATTTAGAAACAGTGCTCAGGACCTGAGTTCAAGCCCCAGGACTAGCACACACAGAAAAATAACCAACACTGGACTACAGGTGCCTGCAACCAAACACTTCCTAAGCTTATAGCTGATGGCCTTGGTTCAGCCCTGGGTGGGGCTTTCCTTTTCCTTTCTGGCTGAAGTTTTCTATTCCTCTTCCTTCTCTATGGAGACTTTATTTTTTCTTCAAGTCAATAGAATTCTTTTATTGCATCATTGGGTTACTACAAACTTGTTGTCAGGATCCTGGCTGGTGTTTCTGAAGATGGGTTAACTTAGATCTTATTCATCAGCCTGTTGAACTGTTCCTTTTTCAGAAACATAGATACCATCCAAAAATGTAATTTCCACCTCGCAATATAGAAACCAGGACCACCGCCTCAACCCTATGATTAATGTTCACTCTTAATCTTAGCACATCCTTTCAGTCCTCTCTCCACTCATCTTCATAACCAAAAATCTACAAATACCAGCTAAAACCAGTACCTGTGTTTAACCACAAAAAAAATAAAGCGTGAGTCCACTAAAATGCAACCATGCCTGACCTGTGTAATGCATTAGTGGAGATTCCTCCAAAAAGTGATCAGCAGTGAAAGCAGGAGTCAGGTGGTCAAGGGGTCAACCAAACACACCCCATGGAAGCCACACCATCTGAGGAAAAGCGTCAACGGAGGAAAAAGACCAGGAGGAGATTCAGAAGTTTCTTCTGTTACCCCCTGTGTTCTTATTTCAAATGTGTGGGAAACATTAGTGATTCGTGCACCTTTAAATGATCTTCTGACTCCTACATGCCAAAGCCACCAGTATCCCCTTTCCCAAGAATTTCTTTTTAGTAATATCTTGTATGCTTCGTGAGATTTTGCTTTTCAAACACTTCCTATTAAGCTGTGTTGGGATAATCTATTGCTCTTTTATCTCTAAGGCCTTTGTTTGACCATTAAGTAAAGCTCAGGAGGTTTGAGCTTTCACAGAGATGTTCTGTCATGGCTGACCCATTTATCAATACCAAATGATACCAATGAGGCTGGCCGAGAACAAAATATCTTTTATAATATAAGCAAGCAAGCCCATAGTCTTAATGAGAACTTAGAAACAGATTTAACCAAGAATTTAACATAGCTCCCTCCCTGTGTCTTAGCTGTGGAATCAGGCTATTACAATGTCGCTTCTTTCTTCTATAATCAAGTCATAGATAAACCACGCACTGTGTGGTTCATGCCTATAATTTCAGCTACTCACAGAGGCTTTGTTCTGAAGATCTCAGTTTGGAGCCACATAAATCCCAGAGACTCTTATCTCCAGTGAACTTGCAAAGAGCTGAAAACGAAGGTGTGGCTCAAGTGACAGAGCACCAGTCATGAGCAAAAAAGCCCAAGACAAGCACAAAGAAAGCCCTGAGTTTCAGTTCTAAAAACAATAATAACAAAATAAAGTCACAGATAAAAGGAATCCTGCAAAAGTCATGGTTTAGTCTTGATTTCGGTCTCATGTGAGGCGGGTTTGAAGAGGGTGCCTAGCTAATCTATTGGGTTCTAGAATATTATAAGAAGACAAGGGCTCACAGCCACGGTGACTTCCTTCAGCAGCCCATCAGCATTGCATTGTGGGATGTCAGTACATTTGCATAGCCCCTCCCACATCCAGCCTAATTCAGACTTCTTTTTCCTTACAACTTTCTTTTTCTTTTAATTAAACTGGAGGGCAGGATGTTTTCTAGGGAATGAATCTTTGAAACAATGGCAGGTAGGGCTCAATGAAATGATATGGTTCATTTTACAACTATTTTGTTTTCCTGATACAGAACAGCTATTTGTTGAAAGCATATATTTATAGTGTTCCTTGTATTAATGAAAGAGTCATCCACAAATACACATCTGTGTGTATACATGGCTCTTGCACAGCAGGTGTCTTTGACACCACATCTGCTATTTAATGCTTCTGTCATCTGGATGGTTGTGTATCTTCACAACCTGCTCCTTAGTCACCAGAAAAAGCAAATTCTATTGACTAAAATGAGAATAAATTCATCATATTAAACCAAGAAAGGTGCTCTACCTATTTCTTTTTTATAGTTGGGTAGAAATGTTGTCTACACCTTTTCTGCCCCAGCTAGCTCCAAACCTCCCTCCTCAGATCTCAGCCTCCTGAGTGGCTAGGACTACAGGCTTGACTGATTTTCTTATCCTGAACAAACTGCAGATTCCAAGGACAAACTCCATTTCTTCATTATGCATAATCACTTCAGCATATTACCAAATTCTATTTGTTAGTATTTTAAGAGTTTTGGCATTCATATTCCTAAGGGATGGTCATTTGTAGTTTTCTTTTTGTCTAGCTTTGATATTAGGGTAATTCTAGTTTGGTACACTGAAGAAAGTAGTCCCTCTTCTCGTCTTTCCTGCAAGGGAATTGTGAAATTTAAGTCAATTCCACTTTAAAAACTTAGGAAAATTCTTTGAGAAATAAACTCAGATCAGATTTCTTTATTGGGAAATTTTAAATTATGAATTTAATTTACTTAATGGTTATAGGACTATTTAAATGTTATTTTGTAGTTTGAATTTTCTATGGTACTTTGTGGTTTTTGTAGAAATTTGTTTATTTCCTCCCAAGGGTCACACTTATGTTTATAGTATTCCCTAATTATCCCTGCCAAGCCTGCAAAGTCTGTGGTTTCCTATTTTAGTTCTCATATTGATGCATTCTCGTTATGTCTCTCCCCCCCCTCCCTCTTGACTCATCCCTGTTTCTTATCAATCTTCCTAGTAACTGGTTGGTGTTCTTGATTTTTCAAAGTAACATTTCTGTGTTCCTTTGAGAATTTTCTAATTTGCTCCATCTTATCAATCTCACTGATTTCTAGGATTTTTTTTGTTTAGCTTTTTTAACTTTTATTTTATTCATTAGCATATATTATTAATACAAGGGGAATTTTAGTGTGACGATTCCATAGCTAAGTTGTTTTCTTGTGTGTGTGTGTGTGTGTGTGTGTGTGTGTGTGTGTGTGTGTGTATGTGCTTGGCCAGTCTTGGGACTTGAACTCAGGGCCTGAGCACTGTTTCTGGCTTCTTGCTAAAGGCTAAACAGCTGAGTTTTTAATGTGTGTGTGTGTGTGCGTGTGTGTGTTTTACTATCTTTAAGTAGTTGTACAAAGGAGTTGCCATTTAACAAAGTGGTTTATGAATACAATCTATCTTGATCAATGTTACCTCATTCAACATTCTCACCCATCCCTCCCCTACTCGTACCTTTCCTCACTCCTCTTAATTTCGTAGGATATATATTATATTCTTTACTCCCATTCTGTCCAACTTCTCTTTACTTGGACTTCTGTTTTTTATTCCCTTAATTGTATTTGGTTTTCTTTTGCTCTTCTTCTCAAATGTTTTAGAGTGATATCTGTTTCAGACATCTTCCCTTGAGCTTTTTCACTCAAAGCTGGTTGGTTCTCTAACACTTGAGCCACAGTTCTGCTCCCAGCATTTTGTGGAGGTTAATTAGAGAGCAGAGTCTCACAGACTTTCCTGCCCAGGTTGGCATCAAACTACAACCCTAAGGTCTCAGCCTCTTGAGTAGCTAGGATTATTGGCATGCATCTAGCTACAGGCTATACTTTGTTCTTGTTGACATGAAAACCTTTTACACATTTCTGAGACTTAATTTTAAACAAAATTAGTTTTAGAGTACTGAAAACCTAGGTTTGGTGAAGTGGTTACTTGTTCCTGATCTAGGTGTATATGGCTCTCAGGAAGAATGCTTTTCTGGAGGAATCTCAGGAAATAAGCTCTAGTTCATAGGTAGATTTGTTTCTGAATGCCCACTTGTATCCCTAGAGCCGCCATTACTGAAACAATAGCTCTCAATCTAGTCCAAATGACTAGCTATAGACAGAACAGTCATTGGTGAGAGGCTCAGAGGAACTCCATATATACACATACATACACACACATATGTGTATATATATAATGATATATAAATGTATGGGTGTGTATATATATGTATATATATATATATATATAAAACTTCAATCTGAGGATTGGGCTTGCATTAGTCTAAAAAAACTTAACTGCCTGTTCATAAAAATTATTATTTTAATGGAAATATTTATTTCAGAGTAAGGAGCACTCTTAGGCAAGCAGTGTCAAGTTGCTGTATTAGCATTAATGGAGCTGTAACTTGAATTGAAGAAATCAGATGCAAATCAGATATGGTCTTCTATCCCCAATTTGAAATGTGACACACATACACACTGTCTACCATATCTGAAATGGAGCTACTCACGAGGCTGAGGCCTCAGGGTTGAAGTTTGAAGCCAGTTGGGGCAGACACATCCCAGACACTCTTATCTCCAATTACCCAGCCAAAAGCTGGAAGAGGAGCTGTGGCTCAAGTGGTAGAGCACCAGCCTTGGGTGAAAAAGCCAAGTGACAGGCCTTGAGTTTAAGCCCCAGTACCTGCACCCCCCAAAAAAAAAATGGGAGAAGAGAAAGACAGAGGGAGGGAAGGAGAGAGGGAGATCATGCACAAATGAACATTTCTAGATGTTGCAAGGGATGGCGCTAGGGGATTAATATGATTATCCTTGAAGACATTAGACACTCTTCACTATGATATGCTGGGCACAGAGATTCGCTTTCCACCGCCAAGCCCACAAATCTCCCTCCAATGTTACCTGCAGACTCTCATGGAATAGCATCAGACCAACTCTTGGGACTCCTAATCAGTGACCTCAAAGGCATTTTGAACTTTCATCACAGATCTCATGTGTTCGAGTGCCAAAGAGGCTCATCCGTCTGAGACTCCTGACAGCTCGGCTCACCCTCAAGCCACATGGCTCTGTCAGCCGTGAAACATGACTGTCTTTGGGCACAAGATTTGGAGAGATTTTATACAGAGGCAGATATGCCTATGAAACAGCCCAACCCAGACTTCCCTCTTTCCTGCATTTTTCTGGCATTTGTTGCTTTGTCCCTGTTTCTTTGCCTGCGTGGAAGCACCTTTGAACACTGGGGAATAAGTATGAACTCACTTGTATGTCTCATGCTGTTTGGGTCACCAACAGAAGTAGAAGCATGTGTGAAGCATGTGTAAAGCGTTGATGAGAAAATGTCAACATGTGAAGACCCTGTGCTCAGTTGCCCTCTCATAGACACATTCTCAGGATTGGCAACTAAGTAACAAGGTAGGCAGTGAAAAAGGCAAGCCTGGGCTGGGGATATGGCCTAGTGGCAAGAGTGCTTGCCTCCTGTACATGAGGCCCTGGGTTCGATTCCCCAGCACCACATATACAAAAAATGGCCAGAAGGGGCGCTGTGGCTCAAGCGGCAGAGTTCTAGCCTTGAGCAAAAAGAAGGCAGAGACAGCGCACAGCGCTCAGGCCCTGAGTCAAAGCCCCAGGATTGGAAAAAAAAAAAAAAAAGAAAAAGGCAAGCCTGGTGCTGGTGGCTCACACTTGTAATCCTTTCTACCCAGGAGGCTGAGATCCCAGGGCCATGGTTCAAAGCCTATGGAGGCAGGGAAGTCTATGAGACTCTTATTCTCAGTTAACTAGTGGAGCTATGACTCAAATGGAAGCAAAAAATACAAGGCCCTGAGCTTAAACCCCAATACCAGCAACCACCTCCCTAAAAAAAAAAAAAAAAGATTAGATTATATAAGATCTTTAGAAAAAGGGGCTGGGGATATGGCCTAGTGGCAAGAGAGCTTGCCTTGTATACATGAGGCCCTGGGTTCGATTCCCCAGCACCACATATACAGAAAAAAAAATCGGCCAGAAGTGGCGCTGTGGCTCAAGTGGCAGAGTGCTAGCCTTGAGCAAAAAGGAAGCCAGGGACAGTGCTCAGGCCCTGAGTCCAAGGCCCAGGACTGGCCAAAAAAAAAAGATCTTTAGAAAAATATTACTCAAGTTAATCAGGTTTTAGTAAGGTAACTACATAAAAGATCTTCTCCTTCAACTGACAGTAAGGAAAAAAATATCATTGCTATATAAGAGCAATAGAGTTGTATAATGTAATTTAAATATAAGTTTAATATAAATATAACACATTTATATTTTAACCAGTAACAAAAATATGCATGCACCAAGAACTAAATCTAACAAAACATTCTAAAACTTTTTGAAGGAAATGCAATATTTCACTGAAAGATATTCAAATTGAAATAAGTAAAACATTGTAAGAGTAAATGTTTTTTGCCTTCTTCTATTGGGGACTGGTTCTGGGGCTTGAAATCAAGAACTTGCACTCTGGCTTTTTTCACTCAAAGCTAGTGCTTTACTATCTGAGCCACATCTCCATTTCTGGCTCTTGGTGGTTAATCAAAGATAAGAGTTGGAGATTTGTCTACCCAGGCTGGTTTTGGACCGTGATTCTCAGATCTCAGTCTCAGGAGCAATTGCAGAATTGAGCAATTGCAGGTACTGTCCCCATTCAGTCACAAGAAACAGAGAAGCCATATCGCGAGAGGTCCAATTGGGAGTCTTTATGAGAAAGCCAGCAACTGCAGGTGGACTCTTGTCCCAAAGACCTGTAGCTCAGAAAGCAGATTGCACAACGCTTCCAAAGGCAACAACCACATGCTTGTGGTGGGAACTAAGCCTTAACAAAAGTGTTAAGCAAAGCAGACCAGATAGGGGAACAACCAGGGGTGAGCAAAGCAAACCAGCTGGGGGAATACTCTGGAATCAGAGACAGCATTCTCTGTAGCAAAGGTTTCCTGGGCCTAAACAGCAGGAGGCATCTGCAATTCAAAGAATGGCCTATCTTGCCTGGAGGCCTTTCTGAGGTGGATGAAAAGCCCCCACTGTCCATTAAGACTCTGGTAAAGACAAGACATTGTTATCTTAGACCCAGTATCCTTATTTCATATGCAGACAGGATTATTTCCAAGGCTTTTGCAATAGAAACAATATAAAGAGTTCTAGAAAATATCTTTCTAAATTTTCAAAGATGATCTTTTTACTTAAAATAGGACTACACTTAAAAAATAAGATGACTTGGTTGACAAAATTTTAAAACTAGTGAATGAAAAAATTTTTAAATAGTAGATTTAATTTTTTATTTGAATTTGTTTGAAATATTATTTTAGAGGATGGCCTATCATCTATCATCTGGTTAGAGTATGTGTGTGTGTGAGAGAGTGTGTGTGTGCACATATGCACACATTTGTGTTTGTGTTCTAGGACTTGAACTCAGGACCTTATTTTCTTGCCTGTCTCTCCTGCTCAAGGCTGGTGGCTCTATCACTTGAGCCACATCTCCACGACTGACATTCTGTTGGTTTCTTGGAGATGAGAGTCTCACAGATGTTTCTGCCCAGGCTGGCTTCCAACCAAGATCCTCAGATCCCAGCCACCTGAGTAGCTAGGACTACAGGTATGGACCACCACCTGCTGGCTGATTTTCATTTCTTTAAAACATAGTAAACATTCTCAGCCAGGTACCTGGTGGCTCACACCTGGAATCCCAGCTCCGTGGGAGGCTGAGATCTGAGGAGTGGGGTTTTAACCCAGCTCAGACAGAAAAGTTTGTGAGATTCTTATCTCCAATTAACCACCCACCCCAAAAGGCCAGAAGTAGAGCTGTGGATAAAGTGCTAGAGAGCCAGTCTTGAGCAAAAACACTTAAAGACAATGCCCAGGCCCCTGAGTTCAGACCCCAGGAGTGGCACTAAAAAAAAAAAAATAAATAGTAAGTAATGTAGCCACCATTCCCTTTAATAAGGATAATCAAGGATCATTTTCCCACCCTTCTATCTATCATTGATAGCTTCCTACAGTCCTCCATCCACACACCCAATACAGGGACTTTGACTGAAGCTGCTATCACCCTGTCACGTGGTCACTCACAACTCCATCTAGCCCCTAAAAGGCATCCCCTCTCCAGGACTTGCCCTCATGTTGGCCTTCGTTCTGAGGAAATGGTGAGAGCCTTTTCATCCCACCTCGCACAGCACAGAGCAGCGACTGCTGCCCCCTGGTCCTGCAGGAAACCATTTCCAAATATGACACTGCTTAGGAAGGGTGCAGCAAGATCTGTGAGTCCGGCAGAGGACTAAGCCAATCCCACGGAGGGCGGGGCCCCGGCCTGAAGGGGAAAGCAGATGGATTTGCTAAATCAGAATGTGTTTCCATTTGCTTCTGACACAAGATGCATGATGCTGGTAATTGCAGAAGCCACTTCACTCTTTGCCTATTCCATGGGGGCTCTCTTCATCACTCCTAGGGTGATTTGTCATGCATTATTTTGTTTGTTTTTGTTTTGTTTTTCCTCCTCCAGCTTTGTCTGAAATTTTGTGTAAAAAAATTTAATGGATGTTTGAAACAAAAGTAGACTAATTCAATTACATTCTCCTCCCTCCCCCGGAATAAATGATGTACCTTTGGCATCATTTTGTGTTTTTTTGAGTTCAGGTGAGTCACCCTGATTCCTTTGCATTGAGATGCTAATTTGCTTGAGATTTTCAATGTTTCTTGGAAAAGGGGTCCCCAAATTAATGTTTACTTACACTCACCATTCCAGTATATTGCTATAATCGAAAAACACATAGTTTATGGAAAAATCCTGTCAGGTGGACTCCACCCGTCTCCCTGCCAATCTTAAATAAAACTGGGATTCTTTTCCACTCCGAAAGTAGTCATGGATTGCTTACCATTAGGTGATACTGGTAAATAAGGGGGATATATTCTATAACCCAAACCATGTGACAACAGCTATTAGTAATTATGAGAATAAAATTCATCATCGTCATTGTAGGCAGAAGGAGAGGGGATCGGAGGCCTAGGGGAAGGATCTGGGTAAGTCTGAGCACCAGCGTAGACCACAGAGTGTTTCGTGCAGAATGGTGTTAGGAATGAATCTGAGGACCTGCCGTGTCGCTACAGAATGAAAACCAAAACTGAGGAATTACTCAGCAAGGCAAATTCTACTCCTGCAGAAGGATGTGCTGCCAACAAGAGTCTGATTAGCCCACACACTGGGTGAGCAGCCTGCCCAGGTTATAGCCCTCATGTGCTACTGTCTCCTGTCCTGATTGGTCAGAACTTAGGTTCACGGTCTTAAGTGATTGGCTTCAAACTGTGATCCTCAGATCTCAGCCTCCTGAATAGCAGGATTACAGGCGTGAGCCACCAGTGCCTGGCTGGATGAAGAATATTATACCCGGTCAATTACCCTAAAAGTAGAACAGCCAAGTGCAGGAATGAGTTAGGGAAATAAACCTTTACTCATAACAGGATGTGACTCAACTGCAATGAGTTTCCTTTCCATGGGATTTCATGAGGTTTAACCGAAAGAACATGTAGACAGCGTAGGATGCAGAACAACTTAGAAGATGACGGCTGCCTCTCAACATGGCGTTGCTCATGCCAAGAAATCAGTTGCGGGGAAAGATCTTAATTCTTGCAATGGTGTGGACTGCAGTAAAAGTGTGAATGCCACCCAGGATGTTAGTGAAAGATTGCAAAGGGAAGACTATAGTGATCTTGGTATTTGAATAATGATCCTTCTGGAGACAGGGCATCGAATGGCTGGAAGCAGAGAAGCACTGAAAGTTATGATAGGAGATGGTAGTGAGGCCTAGCAGGGGAGGAATTTGAGAGTGAGGTGGTGACTAAAACTGTTAAGAAGAGACAGGAGGAGTCAATGGTAGCTTCTGAGTGTCTATCTTGAGCGTGTGAGAAAAGCAGTTCTGGATGACAGTTCAGTTCTGGAAAGCTGAATCCATCAGCTAAAGGGCTAGAGGACACAAACCGGGAAATTGAGGAGAGAGAAGTCTCAGCAGGAGGTTGCCTAGAATACAAATGGAGATATTCTAGAAGCTAGAATACAGGAAAACAGAAATATAAAATGTTCCCATGAGTTTATGCATAATGTGATAAGTGTTGTTATGGAATAGTAGTCCTTAAAATGGCTGACTCTGAGTGAGTGGCTGCAGCCGATGATCCTAGCTACTCAGGAGGCTGAGATCTGAGGATTAAAGCTCAAAGCCAGCTCAGGCTCAGGCAGGAAAGTCCATGAGATTCCTACCTCCAATTAGCCACAAAAAGAAGAAAAGGAAGTAGAGCTGTGGCTCAAGTGGTAGAGCAAAACCATTTCAGGGACAGTACTTAGGCTTTGAGTTCAAGCCCCAGGCCTGCTCCCTCCCCCCCCCCAAAAAAATAAAAAACAGAGAGGGATTGAGAGAGAGAAAGAGAGAGAAAGAGAGAGAGAGAGATTGTTTGAGGGTTGAGTTTACTTGTTACCCTTGATTTTAATTATACAACATATGAATAAACTCTACTAGTAAGAGTTCATCAAGTCATGACCTGCTGTGGATCACAGGGACAGGTTTGCCTACCCTACCAATTAATATCAATTTATTTTCCTCTCTGTTCCATGAGCAGTAAAAATGCCTTCCAAAAAGCCATGGCTGCTGTAAAACTTCAGTGTAAGAACACCCACACGCTGGTCATTTTCCTGATTTGATATTGCTGTCTTTGCACGTTTATACAAGTTATTCATTTTGCAAAATAAATGATAAGTTTGTTCTGTTAACTTTTTAGTCTCTGACAGTAGTCTTAACGTGGACACTGTTTCATTCCAGGTGATTATGTTGTCATGACGATATATTTTGAATTGAGCAGAAGAATGGGCTATTTCACCATCCAGACGTACATCCCCTGTATCCTGACGGTGGTTCTATCCTGGGTGTCATTCTGGATCAAAAAAGATGCTACACCTGCCAGAACTGCATTAGGTAAGTTCCATAAAAATGTTCCATCATCTTGGGCAACTTTTAATACAGAAGCATTCATAAATATCTTCAAATGTAATTGATATAACTTGGGAGGTATGTTTTTCCCCTATTTTTATGCTTTTTGTTTTTCATTTATATTCATACTTTTTTATTTATATTTATTATTTTTTGGTGCTGGTAATGGGGCTCAACTCTGGGCCTAGATGCTGCATCTTAACTTTTACACACATAAAATATGTTTCCCTATAGTATTAAACAAAGACCCTAAAATTCTTTTTCCACTACACTGACTTGATATTTTTATGTACGTCAGCACTGAGGCTTGAACTCAAGGCTTCAGGTTTCTGCTTAGCTTTTTGGCTCACAGATGAAGTTCTACCCCATGAGCCATCGTTTTGGCATTTTTCACTAGTTCACTGGAGATAAGAGTCTCACCACCTTTCTTGCCCAGGCGGGCTTGGAACCACTATCCTCGCATCTCAGTCTCCTGGGTGAGTAGCTGGGTTAAGGCATGAGCCACCACTCCTAACTCACTACACGGATTTAAAAATCTGATTGGGGAGAATGCAAAAGTCTTGAGGTACACAAGAAGTACAGTCAGCACAGATGGCACCTGTCCATCTGTCACACTGTCCGAGGTATTGTCAGATCAGGAAGAGTGGGATGGGGCCTTGAAAATCGGTAAGAGTGTACATGTTAGATAGGGCAGAAGAAAGTAAGCAAGAAGCAAGAGGAAGGAAAGAAGGGAGAGAGGGAGGGAGGGAGGGGAGGAGGGAGGGAAGACCTATGGCAACAGGAAAAATGTGAGTTATGAAATACCACATAAGTCATGTATCTTTATTTTAAAATATTTAAAATAAAAATGTCAAACCATAGAGAATTATTAAAAAATCCAATAGTCATTTTAGGTGGAGATGTCCCTTAATGTACAATACTGTTATACCCTGATTAAACCCATGGGTAAATTGAAAGTATCATGAATCAGAAATGCATATAAAAACTTTGTCAGTGACTCACACCTTTCTTCCCAACTACTTAGGAGGTTCAGATTTGAGGATCTCTGAAGCTAGCCCAGGAAGATAAATCTTAGATACCCTTTATCTCCAATCAACCAGCAAAAAGCCGGAAGTGGAGTTGTGGCTGTAGTGGTAGAGTGCCAGCCTTGAGCAAAAAAGCCAAGCAAGATCAATGAGGTCCTGGATTTAAGCCCCAGTACCATCAACAAAACAAAAAAGAAAGAGAAGGGAAGGGAGGGAAAAAGAGAGGAGGGGAGGGGGCACCAGGTATTAGTGTTTCACACCTGTATTCCTAGCTACTCAGGAGGCAGAGCTATGAGGATCACAGTTTGAAGTCAGCTTAGGCAGGAAAGCCTGTGACACTTTTATCTCCAGTTAATCACTAAAAAGTCATAAAGTAGAGCTGTGGTTCAAGTGGTAAAGCACCAGCCTAGAGCGACAAAGCTAAAGGACAGCCCCTAGGTCGTGAGTTCCCGCTCTGGTACCAGCTCCAACATAATAACAATAATAACAATGCAACTTTGCTTATAAACCGTGCAAACATTAATAAGGAAAGTTGAATACAAGAGTCAACAAGGCTCGGTGACATATCCATGGGGAGTGGAGAGACAGATGTTCTGCTTTGGTTGCCTGGTGTCCTCTTGTCATCTGGTGACGGTTCCCTGTGCAGGCATCACCACGGTGCTAACCATGACCACGCTCAGCACCATCGCCCGGAAGTCCCTCCCACGAGTGTCCTACGTCACCGCCATGGACCTCTTCGTTACCGTGTGTTTCTTGTTCGTCTTTGCTGCCCTGATGGAGTACGCCACCCTGAACTACTACTCAAGCTGTAGGAAACCAGTGGTCACGAAGAAGAAAACATCGGTGAGTGACAGAGGCGGCAGATGTTTTTCTCTAGGAGGGGCTGGACATGCTCCTGGAGAACGAACACACACACACACACACACACACACACACACACACACACACACACGTTTCCAGACAATTTCCCAATAGGATTTCTGACCAAAGTGGATCATTGTGTAGCTAAAGCAATAAGAATTTACAGGCTGGACAGAGATTCTGGAAATGGGAAATATGGCCTTCCACATCTCCAGATTGTTTGTTGTTGTTTGCTTTTTCTTGGTGGTGGCTTTGTTTTGCAATATTGGTGATTAAACCCAAGTTTGCTCCTTTGCTAACAAGCTCCCTACCACTTGAACCCTGCTCTCCCCTCTCTGTTTTTCTTTTAGAGAGAGCATCTTGTTAACTTTATCTGGGCTGGCCTCAAACCTTGCTCAAGCTTCGTACCTCTCTGGCTCTGGGCTGGTAGCTGGCATTAGAGCCATGTAGCATCTTGTTCAACTCGAGTTCGTTTATACATATCTTCAAGATGTCTTGCAATAAGGTGATTTGGGGTGCAGATCTCCATGGCAGTTCTCATTACTTTTTCTTCTTTTCATGCAGCTATTGCATCCAGATTCCTCAAGGTGGATTCATGAGCGAATAAGCCTCCAAACACCCTCCGTATGTATATAGCCTGATGGGTGCCAATATGCTTGAGTCAACATTTTCTATGCTTTTTTCTTTTTTTGGGGGGGGGGTGCTAGTTCTGGGGCTTGAACTCAGAGCCTGAGCCATGTCCCTGAGTTTTTCTGCTTAATCTAGTGCTCCACTACTTGAACCACAGCTCTACTTTGGGCTTTTTGATGGTTAACTGCAGATAAGAATCTCATAGAGGGGCTGGGGATATGGCCTAGTGGCTAGAGTGCTTGCCTCGTATACATGAGGCCCTAGGTTCGATTCCCCAGCACCACATATACAGAAAATGGCCAGAAGTGGCGCTGTGGCTCAAGTGGCAAAGTGCTAGCCTTGAGCAAAAAGAAGCCAGGGACAGTGCTCAGGCCCTGAGTCCAAGCCCCAGGACTGGCCCCCAAAAAAAAAAAAAAAAAAAAAAGAATCTCATAGACTTTCCTGCCCAGGCTGGTTTGGAACTGAGATTCTCAGATCTCAGCCTCCTGAGTAGCTAGGATTACAGGTATAAGCCATCAGTGCCCAGTTCCTGTGCCTAGTTATATAGGCATTATTTTAAATTTCATGTCTAATCTGTCAGCATTTCATTTCAAGCTTCTTGCTTTCCAATACATGTCTAAGAATTTCAGCTCATTTTATGCTCCCAACAACCCCTCCAACAAATGAGGAGAGTAGAAGAATTAAGTCCTGCCGATGTTGTTGGGCATTTTCAAAAACAAATCTACAATTACGAATGCATCTGAACCTTTCGCGAATAGTTATAGGTGGAATGTAGCTCTCGTGAAAAATTGAGAAATGTCTCATTAAACCACTGCCATGAACTACCACTTTTACCACGTGCCAAAACTTGCATGCTAGGAATGGTCAAGACTTTTCTCCCTTTAGGTATCAGAATTCCCGGCATGCTTTGCATCTCATCATCACAAGGATATGGTAATTGAATGCATCTTAACCTCGTTTCACAAGGAGACTTGTTATTTGTACTCTGGAAGTGTAGAATCAGGGGTGTGCTGGCAGAAGGTTAGTGGGCATGCCATTTTGACAGCTCTGGGAAGCCAGCAGAGGCTTCCAAATAGAACCAGACTGAAACATAAGGGAAGGAGGATGGCACATCCGTGGTACAAGTCAGAACTAATACCCTGAGAGCCCTCAAGGACTCATTCTTCACACACAGCCAGGAGACTGGGAGTTGAAGGAAAGAAATATTGACATCTTTGGTGTTGAAATGATACTGACAAAAAATAAAGAAAGAAATCCTTTAATGCAGAGAAGAAAAAAGAAATTTCCTCAAAGCTTTTAAAAAAATTCAGGGGAAGTGTTTAATGACCTTGAAGAAAGCACAAAGAAAAGAAAAAGAAAAACAATTTACAAATCAAGAGTGTCAGAACAGGTGAGAAAAAAAAAATCAGCCAGAGCTCAGAGGAGTAGAGCCAAAGAAAAATGAAAAATTTCAGCTATTAGGTAAGAATTGTCACTATTTAACTCTGCCATTATTCACAAGACGAAGCACAAACAGCTGAACAGCCCCCTTCCCCCCTCCCCCCCAGGACAAGAACAATAGTCCCCACTGCTCTGTGCCTCAGTTTCCAAAAATACCAAATGGAAAGCTCACAAAGTTTGCTTGTGCTTGGGAGGCATAGAAATGATTCAGGAAGGTGCCAAGGTAGCATTATACGCACAATAAATCCAGAACCCAGCTCTGGCCAAAGGTGACCTAGAAAACATTGATTAAAACTACTGTCTGAAAGGGTTTGAAATGTTCACGAGAAATGTAAAGAAATGGCTTAAACAATCTAAGATGTAGCTATGTAAGGCTCTGAACATTGTAACTTCTCTTTTTCAGCCTTGTAAAAATGGAATTCATGCCATTTCAAATCCCTAAGCTATCAAGACACAGAGCTGTCTTGAATATTGTATAAAGTGCCTTTAAGGTTTCAGTGACCATAGGCTTTCAGGTTCCTAAATGAAAACATGAACCCTTTCTGCCACTTTCTTGTAGCTTATTGAAATCACCAATTAATTTTTGGTGAGCTGTTCTCTCCCCGATTATTATTATTATTGTTGTTGTTGTTATTAATTTGTACTTGTACTGGGGCTTGAAGCCAGGGGCTTGAGCTCTCACACTCAAGGCTTGGGCTCTCCCACCTGAATCACATCTCCCCTCCTTGCTTTCTGCTGATTAACTGGAGAAACAATTCTCATGGAGTTTCTTGCCTGAGCTGGCTTCAAACCTGGATGCTCACATCTCAGCCTCCCTGAGTAGCTAGGATGACAGGCGGGAGCCATCCCCACCCAGCTCTCTCTGAGCACTTTGGTATGTTTGTTTCACATTAGAGAAAGAAAGATTTAAGATGTCCTTGTTTGCCACAAGTCAGCAGAAGAGAGACTGGAAGGGGCTAACCGGCATTTGGAAATAAATGTGCTCCTCCTCCCTCCTTGATAAGCTGGGAAACAGTTTTGATACTGCAGTGTCGTTTTCCCTGCACCAGAGTTGCAATGGCAGTAAGAGCCATCTGGCCTGGTGCTGGGAAACTAGAGAATAGAAGGTCTGCCCTCCATCTCCTTTACCTAGCAGCAGATGTGAGACATATAGATCCCAGCCAGTTTTTGATGGCTCACACCTGTTATCCTGGCTGCTCAGGAGGCTGCCATGTGAGGATCACAGTTCAAAGCCAACCTGGGCAGGAAAGTCCATAAGACTGTTGTCTTCAGTTAGCCACCCAAAAAGCCAGAAGTAGAACTGTAACACAAATGGAATGTGCTATCCTTGATTTAAAAAAAAAAAAGCTCAGGGACAGTGCCTCTGCTTTCAAGCCCTAGGACCAGCACACATGTGAGTGCGCGCGCATGCACGCACACACACACACAAGTATATCAGTCCCAGAATTCCTCTTGGGATGGTTTCCTTGCATCTTCCAATGATTATGATGTTATTCTTTTTGCCGGCAGAACTATTCTCTTCTTGACATGAGGCCACCACCACCTGCGATGATCACTTTAAATAATTCCGTGTACTGGCAGGAATTCGAAGACACCTGTGTCTATGAATGTCTGGATGGCAAAGACTGCCAGAGTTTCTTCTGCTGCTATGAAGAATGCAAATCGGGATCTTGGAGGAAAGGGCGGATTCACATAGACATCTCGGAGCTGGACTCCTACTCTCGCGTCTTTTTCCCCACGTCCTTCCTGCTCTTTAACCTGGTCTATTGGGTTGGGTACCTGTATCTTTAAAGCTTTTCTTTCGTGATGAGTGAGGAGCACTTAATTCATCTTCTTCCCCTTCTGTCAGCCCCACCCCCAGACTAGTACTCATCAATTAATTGGGAGTAGCAAGGAAAGATGTTACTCAATTCTATCTGAAGTCATGTTACCATTCAGTAGCACCAAAAGTTTGTGGCAAATATTTTCAATATGCATTTCTCATGCACCCATGCACACACACGCATTCAGTTGTCCCTACACACACACACACACACACACACACACACACACACACTCACCCATGGCAATTGACTTTTCAAGTATTATTCTATTCTTGCTTAATCCCTTATTGAATCTGTGGTTTGGTGCTGTTCATGCGTGGTTTGGAATACTGGAAGCAGCTGGTAATTATGATCACAAAGAAATGTGTACATTGTACAAGCATATAGCTGAGGGGCTCTCTCAGGCCCATACCCATTAACACAGCTTCCCTGCACACCTCCCTGGCACCGAGCCTTCCTGTGAGAGCTCCCTGGGTAGAGTTATGCTCACTGTGGCCTTGGCTTGCATTCACACAGGTTCAGTTGGGAGCAGCCATGCGCATTATGTCATGTGGGGCCTCCTTCTCTCTGTCGCCATTATTGTTAGTCCTGGGAGGAGGGGTGTCTGTGCACTGTTCACACATAGTTCCACTTGAGGAGCACACAGGACATACGTTATATGGTTTCCAAAACTCTCTTGTGGCACAAGTAATCGTTTTATTCCCAACTCCTGATACTCAACAGAATTTGAACACTGGGTTCTCAGGCTAGTTGAATTTGAGTCCCCTTTAAAGATGGCGGTTAGGGGTACAATAATCGTCTTCATCTTGCAAAGCAAGACATGCCAGAATACTGAAAATATATTCCAGAATGTGAAAGAAATGTAAATAGGCTTTCAAAATTTTCTTAGGGAATATTCATTTTCAACTAAACCAACATAGATGCAAAAAATGAGTAATGGTTATCATCAATTGTATATTTTGATGAGCAAAATTATTTTATACTTTGAAATATGAACCGAGAGTGAAATTCCAAAGGCTTTGGAAAAAAAATCTACCACCATCCCAAATCACTTACTTTTTTGATATTTTTATAATACAAAGCCAATCTGCTTCTTGAAATTAGTTCTTTATTACAACTGGATGCCAGTATACATGCCATGTGACTTTTTGCAAGCTTGTCTCCATTTGTAGGAAAAAGTCCTACTAGGGAGTTAAATGCTTTGACATTACTAAATATTAGTACCAAATTGCTGTGCTTCTCACTTTTCCTCACATAGGAACCTGAATTCCCTTTACTAGAAACCATGCATTTTGCTATTTTTTATTGTGAATAACTATCATTACTCAGAACAGAAAGAAGCAAAACATTATTCAGATACCTATGTAAAGGTAATGATTTCACACACGTTATTCAATACATACTAGAGAAAGGAGATGGGAGTGGAAGAGACCAGGAAAAAACACTGAAATTAGATATGTCTGTTTATCTTATTTTTAATACTGTTTTATACCAAGTGAATATGAAAATATAGATACATGATCACCTGGTTTTCAATGACCAATTAAGTCTATGTAGTGTGAGATATTTAATTCATTTCCCATTTGCCTTTTGGTTTGGTAGTTTTGCTATGTAAGCCACACATCAGTTAGCTTCTTCTTAGCAAATTTCAACTTTTAAAAATAAAATAATAAATGCTTCTGGGGAAATGAGTTGAAAATACTGGCTTGGATGGAATTTTTCCTCTACTGGGGAAGTCTACCTGTTACTACATTAGTTCTGTCTCTCAATCATAAAGAGCCCCTCCTGTCCTCAGGCAGATTTACCTAGAAGGGGCTCTGACCAAAGAACTCCACAGAACTGAGTAAAATGAGCAAATAGTATGAATACAACTGCCTATATCCTGAAATTTAAAAAAAGTATAAAGAATATTGACCTGTTTTTTTTAAGAAGTTCTGGAGATAACTATGTTTTTTTAGTGAAATATTACTAGAGAGAAAACCTTCAAACATTTTTTTTTTAATATACTCTAGATTTGAGCCCATGTTGACCTTAATGCAATGGTATGGATGTCTTTTATTTTCAAAATCACTCAGTTAGTAACCCTCATGAAAGTGTACGTATAGGACATACATATTAAGAGCCTCTTTTTCTGAATCCAGATTGGAAACCTTCTTCCCAACCTCAGCCACCGCCCGATCAAAGCATAGGAGTTCATAGCTTCTGTTCTGTGAGGGGGAATTTTCAATTCGAGTCTTAAGAGAGGATCATTTAATAAAACATGAAATAGACTGCATATTTAGTCATCTTCCCACTAAGAAAATCTGACTAAAAAAGAATCAACACATCTCCCTGGAGCACAGGGATAGCCTTTGCTCCCTGCCATTCACTTCCTCCCTGTCAATCTCAATTCCTGAGATGAAATTTCTCAGCCGCCAAATACCCGAGAGATGTGTGTGCCTCACTCAGTGCCAGTTCCGTCCAGCGGATGGAAAAAGATGACTCAAGACATATATTCATATAGCTAAGAAAGATGAAGAAGAGTTTATGGAAAGATACCCTCCCAAAAAACTCCAGAATTTCCCCTGTCCTCCACTTTTAATGGGTCAGAGAGTAGACACTAGCTAGAGACAGGCTCAGTTTACATATCAAAGGGTACATTCCAGGATGTAGAGATAACAGGATGTCCATGCATAAGTAAATGAAAATTCTGTCTTTGGACAGGATCTCTGTGTAATGTCAAGCACTCAGAATCCTGTGTCTTTACTCAAACACAAGATCAGGTACACACACACACACACACACACACACACACAGAGTTTTCTGCTAGCATCAGGCTTTTTTGGAACACACCATCCAATCATACTTCCTGTACCCCATCATAGCTCCCACAGGCCTTTAGGATCTCTATGCCTCAGGTGCAGAGCTCAAGGGCTTTCAAAGGATCATTAAGTTTCCAGGCACTGGTGGCTCACATCTGCAATCCCAGCTACTCTGGAGGCTGAGATCTGAGGATCACGGTTCAAAACCAGCCTGGGCAGGAAAGTCTGGGACTCTTCTCTCCAAAGAACCACCAGAAACCCAGAAGTGGAGATGTGGCTCAAAGTGGTAGAGGGCTAGCCTTGAACAAAAGAGCTCAGGGATAGCACCCAGGACCTGAGTTCAAGCCCTACAACAAACAACAACAAAAGGATGACTGAGTTTATTTTGACAGGAAGGAAGTAGAGAATAGAGTTGGGGGAAATGAGGGAAATGCAACTTTCCTTTGCCAAGATGCTTAACTGAGGCATTGAGACTGGTTCACCAAGCTCTAATCACACTTGTCCTGTGTATGCGGCTGAGGAATATGTGAGTGGAAGTCATCTGGGTGACCAATATTTCAAAGGTGCTAGTGTCCCTCTTCAAAGTACTCTGAGCCAAGGAGATGACAGTCCTGTGTTTTGACAGAGTCCAAATTCCTGACCACTGTGGTTTATACTTAAAAACTGTGACTCTGTCTTTCTTTTACTGCATTCTAGGTGAAGGACAACAGAACAAAAAATAGAAAAGCATTTCACATATTATTGGAAATAGAGAAAAATGTCCTCTTCAGAGCCTAGGAAGTCTCAATTCTACCATCTAGAACAGACTCCCAGATGCTGGACAGAGAAAGATAATACAGTTTACTCCAAACCCAGCCAATACTGCCCCTGCTCTATCGAAAGTATGCCTTAAAATAAAACAAAAAGCTCATATAATACACATCTTGCAGGAGTTTGTTATTTTTCCATTTCCTGCAGTCAGCTCCACTTCATTGTTTAAGCATGGATTAAAATAGGATTTCATTCCTTTATATGACAAAGCCTTCTTAATTTTGCCTCCAGTCAGTCCCCCTTTTTTGTGAATTTTTCAGTCTGGGAAATATTTGTCATGTATTGCAACCCACGTTCATACCGCCTGTGGGAAATTAAGAGCAGTGTGAAAGTCCACAAGTCCATCCTCGTGATGTGACACGAGAGTCCACAGAGAAGCTTCTCACCAAGTTGTTTTGCTGGCAATAGCTTGCTGCAGTAAAATTAAATTTTGAGGCATGCTTTGTGGATCTACAAAAATGCTACATCCTGGAGATGACAGAAGAAGGGGACTGGGGATAAGCAGCCCCATTTTTACATTGACCAGTGCTTGCCACACTACAATAGCAAGGGGCTACTCTTTACCAAAAAGGGCTAGAACACAAAACAAAACAAACCTCTGCTTGCTTGTTTTTTGGTGTTGTTTTTTTTTAATCTAGCTAGTAACTTGATGTGACTTCCTTTGAGACTTGGACAATTTTTTCAAAGGTCTCTTACCATTATATTTATTACTCTATCAGTCCAAGGCATCAATGCATTTAGAATCTTCCTTTGGGATCTTGTAGTTTATGTCTGAGTGCTTTTCCTAAGAGTTTATAAAACATATACATACAAGTTTTCACCCTCAATTTCTATGAACTAATCTGATGTAAATGAGCATACACTGAAATGTCCAATTTTATTTGTATCAATGAATTATCCATTTGGAGAATCAGAGAAATGAACTAAAAAAAGGTATATATTTAGAAAAGTGTCAGGAAATTAGGGAACATGAGCTTCTGAATACTATTTATAATTTTTCTTCTGTGCCCCCTTTCAAATAGTCCTCTATCAAGGAAATACACATTCCATATATATTTCTTTCTCTCAGTTTGGCTGCAGGACGAAATCACGGTTAAGAGATTAAAGTACAAAGACAGCACTGGTGGCTCATACCTCTAATCTTAGCAACTTAATAGGATGAGCTCTAAAGATCGTGGTTCAAAACCAGCTTGGGCAGATAAATCTAAGCAATTCTTACCTCTAATTAACATGTAAGGAACTGGAAGTGGAGATGTCATTCAAGTGGTAGAGAATGCCAGCCTTGGGTGAAAAAGCCAAGGAGAATGGGAGACCCAGAATTCAAGCCACAGTACCAGCATAGGCGCACGCGCGCATGCGTGTACATACACACACACACACACAAACACACACACACACACACACACACACAGTTTATGATCTGAGATGGCAGGAAAACAACTCAAAGGCTCATTATTTAGGAAAGACTAAATTTTTAAGTATCTGGTAGTTTTGAAGATGGGACTTCACATCATTTCCACTCCAACTTTCTTCTGAGGAAAAGCAAATCCAAGAACAGAAGGTTGGTCTGTTCTATTAAGGTCAAGAGAGAGAATGTCTCTAGCTAGCTAGTTAATTAGCTACCTTGTTATTTTTCAAACATGCTGCAGTTGAATGATGCTTTGCTGGGGTTTTTTTTTTTTAGTGCTATCAATAAGTCCTCTAAGTTTTAGTATTCTGCTTACAGAAATGGATAGTTTTCATCCAGATGCAATAAACCATTAGTCTCTAACAAGTTTTCCAAGTTTTAAGTTCATCAAATGGATTATTTTCAGGTTATACTATACAGGTACATGGGCTAGAAAATAATTAAGCACACACATACACACACACACACACTCCACCACCACCCTAAACAAGCACTATTTGAATGTAGTAATTCAGATAATCTGTTCAGATAAGGACCAAGTTTTACCACTTCACTTCTGGCATTTGTAAACACAATGCAAGGGTTCCTGCTTGGTGAGCGAGCCACACCGAATGAAGTACTGACAGATGATAGCTCCTGGAAGGGGCAGGGGGGCGGGAGAGACTATCCTCCCTGAGGAAAAGCCAGTTGCTGTATCCATATTGCAGTTTAATTAAGCAGGTTGAGAAGAACAATTAATTGATAGTCAGTAATGAAATCCAGAGACTAAGCTAGATTTTGCTCTTTTCTAGATACTCATGGGTTCTTTCTTTGTGGTTCACCCAACCCCAAAAAGAAAAAAGCTTAGTCTATCCTCCATAACCATGGGCTCTGAGTCTGTTGTTTTAACCAGCCAAACATGGAAGGTATTGTTAAACACTGTACCTGAACTAAACATGTAATAGTCTTTTTCCTTGCCATCATTTCCTTAAACAAAGCAAACAGGACAACAGCTCTTGAACACAGCATTTACCTTGTGTTAGGTATTTTAAGTTGTCTGGGGATGATGTAGTATACAGGAACGTGTGTGAATACTCTGTGCAAATAGTGTATCATGTTATTTAAGCATCAGCAGGTTTTGTTGTCTTGGGGTCTGGGACCCAATCCCCTGCAGATTTTGAGAGGAGACAGCAATGTTTACACTTCCTCTAACAGCCTTAGACCCAGATTTCTCCTTCCAAACCCACCCACTGAAGTGCCATCCGGGAGGACAGAACCACAGTCAATTCACACTGTGTAGAATCTGTATTCCTTAAATCACAAGCCAGCCAACACGGTGATTTCTGTTCCTCTAGGTAACCAGACTTCACAAAACGAGGACACTGCCAACTTGTCCCTTTTCACAGAAGGATTAAAGGTCTCATTTTTCCATCCCACGTTTTTTTTTCTTTTTTAATTTCCTAATACAAAGCATTTTGTAAAGTGTCCTTGGTAATTACCTGTGGGAGAAAGACCAGTTCTTCAGATCCTCAGCCGTCACTTTGTGACTATTCTGAGAATCAAGATGGTGGTAGTGAGAACCATGCACTCACCTGCAGTTTTGCCCCGCGCCCCACCCCCCCCAGGCTGAGCTTTCAGTCTGGAAGCTTGAGGCCTCTCCCAGGGCCAGTGCCTTCCTGGAAATGGTGTGGACACACTGGGTGAGGTTTCCTGGGATGGGTGGAATAGATCCTCAGGCGCTTCAGACTGGATTAATTATGCACAGCCTTGTTAATAAGCACAGGTTCGGTGCACAGTCCTTAGTCTACACAGATCAATGGGAAGGAAGAGTGTTTGATCTTAGATTTATAGAAGGTTTCCTGGTAACATCTTAAGTAAAAGTCCTCACCCACTCTCAAGATTCTACTTTTCAGGAACAAATGTTATGTTTTGATTTGTATTGGTGTTTATGACACTGATATTTGTTAAATATTCTTCATGCTTATAAAAATAAGATGGATATTTTTTCTGTTCAGTTTTATCAGTGAGTGAAATCCCCAAAATACACAGAAAACCTTGGTGGGGACATTTTACCACCCAGTCTCTGTCCAGAATTGGAGCTCCCAGTCTCTTATAGCTAACCTGCCCCAGTTAGGTTCTTGCAAGTTGAGGGTAATCAGGAAAGATACTAAAAAGTTCAAAAACTGTTTTTCAAAGTGTCTCTCAAGACGTCATTCTGTAGAATATGCACATACTTTGCTGATGGAAATTTTAAATTGTCAGCCAGATACAATGCTAGATTTTTAGATGAAATAAACTATGGGACATGACCACAACCATCACCACCACCACCACCATCACTTCTCCTTTCCTTTCTGAGCCCTTAGATTCTGATTCCACACAAAGGTTCAATGTCTTTTCCAAACTGGACCAAAATTAGAACCCGATGAGAGGGGGTGGGGGGATGAGAAAATGTTATTTCAGTTTAAATAATTGATTAGATCACAGACTCAAGTTTTCCAGCCTAAAACCTTTTCAGGACTGCATTTTTCCTTTCAGCAGCTCTGCCTCAAGCAGAATTTGAAATCACTGAAGAGAACATTCCACCATATTCTCCCCATCCGCCCTGCCCTTTTTGGGGGGGTTACTTTCCTTCTCATTTTTGTATCATTTGCCTTTTGGAAATGCATTTTCTTAAAGATAATATTTGAAGTGGCCAAGAACTCTTCTCTCACATGGAGGTATCTTTGAAAACTGCAACTTTTGTTTCTCAAAAAGATACTCTATTTCTCTTCATATCATTTCTAAGTTTTCCTTCCCAATAATATAGCTTTAGCATTTTTTTTTACTTTGAATAGAAATAGACACTGGAAAAATACATATTAGTGAGGTCTTAAGGTGTTCACTGTTATCTCCCTTTAGAAGAAACTATTTTATTGCAACATCCTAAGTGACATGTTCAATCATCCTTTCATAATGGCTGATTTTGTGCTCGTGAACAATGTTTACATGCTAATGTTTGTATAGATGTATGTTATTCTTTATATGAGCAGCTCCTGGACTGAGCAAAAGGTTTCAGAAATGTGTTTTCTAAGACAGATTCCTAAGACAGCAGCCGTGGTCAGGGACTGGACCTTGTATCTTGTTTAGAGTAAGGGGCCATCTTGCGTTTACATGCAGTGATGTATTTGTGTTTGTGTGTACAGCGGTAAAAATGGACAACTTACTCATGTGTGTATAACTCTACCCATCACCCCAAATTTAGTTAAAACAAGTAGACAGGAGTGCAGTTTCCTAGTGATAATTTATATTAGCTTCTTAAGCCTCTGGTTAAGGCAAAAATAAAATAAAATAAAATAAAAAAAGACAGCCAAGAAGAAAGGGAGGAGAGAGGAGGGGGAAGAGGAGAGAAGCAGAGCTAGAGGAAGTGGCAATGTTGGTACGGTTGTTTTTTCTTTCATGCTGGACCGTATTCTTTGTCTAAGCAAGCATGCTTACTCCTGAAGACAACCAGGTGTGGAATCTGAAGAAGCCAGTTTCATTTTGAGAGCACTATTTTTTTTCCACGTGGGCACACATTTGAATGACTTGCTGATCATTTATGCATTGCAGTCAAGTGTATATGATGAGCTGACAGTAGTGCTCAAGATGAAGATGGCAAAAAACCATCATCACTGCTTGTTCTTAGGAAGCCATGTTCCCAGATAAACTGAGGGAAGAAGCATCGGGTCTGGCTGGAAGCTTGTGCAGGTATTCAAAGGGGGGGGGGGGGGGGGGAAGGACCTGAGAGATGTTCTAGGAAGAAAGAGATGGTGGCAGAGGCCCAGGCTGGGCCATGTCTGTTTCCATGGATCCTTTCTGCCTGTACAGCCATGCATGGTTCAAGGGAGAGAGAAAGGTGACCGTTTATCCAGAATATGAAAGCATTTTGGAATCAGTTCTGCAAGCCAGGTGTAGCCAAGCTTGGCCTGGACATGCAAGGAGGGACGCGCCCTGCCCGGGTGTGTCAAGTAGGCAAGAGGCTAGCCCAAGGTCCCCACTCACACCAAGTGACTTCCAAAGCCCTTGTCCCCTTCCATTCCGAGTGGGCTTGGGGGTCCTGGCTCCTGGTGGTCGGGCCATCTTAGGTGGGACCTTCTCCCCTCCCACGGAGGCCGTGACTCCCCGCTATCTGTGCAGCTCGTGGTGTCCTAGTGAATCGAGACGTGCCTTGGCGACCAGGGCGGTGTCGCGCCCCGCTTTGCGCGTCCCGTCCCCACCGCGCCCTCTGGGCCAAGCCCTGCCAGAAGCCAGCTGGGCCTTGTGGCTGGGCCGCCCTCTGTATTTGTATTTGTATTCCTACCTTTGTACTTCTAATACAAATAAATGCACATGTTGTCAAAAGATACTCACAGGATGTGACTTTCTGCTTTGGGGGGGGGGGGCTAACCAGGAGGGTGCCCTGTGTGGGTCTCAATGGAGCCCTGCCTGCTTGGGGAGGGGATGTCAGTGGCCCAGCTCCTTTGCTCACGTCAGAGGAACCCCACTCAAGCTCAGATTCTACAATGCGGAGGGGCTGGTGTTTTGTTCTGTGGCCGAAAGAGGAGAAGAAAGAACTCCCAACTGTGTGATTCCTCAGAAAGGCTAAATAGTAGTTCAACAAATTAAACGCTCAAAAAACAAAAAGCAGCAGGATGGGGTCGGGGGGAGACAAAGAAGAGAAGAAGGGAGGAGAATGCACTCCAAGTCCAATGGAGAGCCTACAAAATTAAGCCAAGTGAGGGAAGGAGTTGTTTGAGAGGGATGGGTGAGAACAGTGAGAGGGAGCCATGGATTAAGATGCATTCTATTCACAGATTTGCTGAATGGCACCTCCTCTTTACAACTACTTAAAGATACATTTGAAGAACAGGACAAAAATGACAAAGAAAAATTAGAAGGGGTCAGTTCCCAAGGGACGCTCATTCTCCACGCCTGCTAAACGCTAGAATGTAGAACCCTCAGCTCAGGCATGAAGATGAACCCCGCACTCATGGAGAGGAGCCCCCCCCCTCCCCACCTCCCAAAGGAGGCATCGTGGCCAGTGCTAGCATCTCCCAGAAGCTGATCACATAAAGATTCAAGCCCTACCTCTGTTCATCAGCACCTCCAAACCCAGAGCTGACATCCATTGAGGACTTAGCAAAAGTGCCGAGGATCAGGTGCTGCTGCCCCAAAGGATACAGTCAGGCTTGGTGGTTCTTGTTTTGTAATTCCAACAATTTGAAGACTGAGGCAGGAAGATAACCAGTTCAAGGCCAGCCTGGACCACAGGAATTAAAACAAAGAAAATAAGAAAGGGTATACTCTTTCACAAACAGAAAGGAAAAAGAAGAAGGAAGGAAGGAAGGGAAGGAGGGAAGAAGGGTGGGTGGGGAGGGAGGGAAAAGAGAGGGAGAAAGAAGGTAAAATAAAAAGGAAATAAAAAAGAAAGGGTTGACCTTTTAAAGTAAGATGCAAAAATAGATACTGATAACCTGATGATAGAGTGAGATTTTTAAGGAAATGTAAAAAAATCTAAAATTCTGACACATCTTCTCCAAGGGAGGAAAAATAATTGAATAAACCAAACAAGTGAGAAAATACAAGCCTGAGGGGAATCATTTTCCTAAAAAGCAAAGCTTGTTTAAAAATGGAAAGTCTGCCTGCCCGCAGCAGCTCAAGCCTTTAATCCTAGCTGTATGGAAGGCTGAGATCTGAGGATGGAGATCTGAAGCCAGATCAGGAAGGAAAGTGTGTATTGTTTTGTTGAGATCTAGAGGTCAGTCATATTTCTTTGAAGTAAATTGGAAAGCCAGGCACCAAGGACTCACACGTGTAATCTTAAGCTACTCAGGAGGCTGAGATCTAAGGATCACAGTTGGAAGCCAGCCCAAATAGAGAAGTCAGTGAGATTCTTATCACCAATGATCCACCCAAAAGCCAGAAGTGAAGCTCAGGGTCCAGTGGTAGAGCACTACTGGATTTGAGCAAAAAGGCTTAGGGACAACACCCAGGCTCTGAGTTGAAGTTCCATGACTGGTGTGTGTGCATGAACACACACACACACACACACACACACACACACACACACAGAGGAAAATGGAGCTGGGCATCTGTGGCAAACGCCTGTAATCCTAGCCACTCCAGGGGCTGTGTTCTGTGAAAGAAGTTGGAAGACAGCCTAGGAAGGAAAGTTCTGAGACTCTTATCTCCAATTACTCAACAAAAAGCCCAAAGTGGAGCTGTGGTTCGAGTGGTAGGGTTCTAGCCTTGAAAAGGTATAGCACCCAGGCCCTGAGTTTGTTATGCCCAAGTCATGAGATGACCTCCAAGAAGACCACCGAGAGCCAGACGTTCCGAAATGCAAAAGCAAGGCTTTATTCAGGCAAGCTGCAGCTTGGGTCTTGTCCCATTCACTGACGCAGTGGAGAGAGGGAGGAGGACCACAAAGTTACAGTAACCAGGTGTTTAAGCAAGATTAGGGTACAGGCACAATTCTGATTGGCTCGGGGCTAGGAGCATTCCAGGGTTGACAGAGGTTACCAAAACAGTCCTTTGGTGTCTGGGTTCTGACAACCTGCCCTGCTACATGGAGTATTTGGCGGCCTGGGCGGCCTCACAGTGCCTGTTTATCTTTGGCTAGCATGGCCATTTCTCAGAGCTTGTGCAGGCCCAAGGTTACAGGCACAGAGTGGGGCCTGGCTGGCTTTAAGATAGCTTTGTTTAAGGAATTTACAGCTCAACAGTTTCAACACAAACAAGTCTAGTTTTTACAGTTCAACATAAACAACAAGATGGCTGTGGTTTCAAAATGGAGTCACTGCTGCCTTAAAGTAGAAAAGTAGGATTTTACCTTCACTCTTCAAGTCCCAATACACACACACACACACACACACACACACACACACACACACACAGAGTAAATTGAGGGAGGTCTTTGTATTGGGGATGTATACACTTTGCCTTCCTTTGTTGGATTTTCATAGTTTAACAATGATACCCCTGTGTGCTTTCCTTATATTTATTCTAGTTGGTCTTCATATGAATTCTAAGGTTTGATACCATTCACGAGTTAGAAAAACTCTTAGTCGAGACTTCCTCAATTATTTTTGCTTCTACACTATTTGTTTTGCTGTTTGATTTTTGTCATGTGTTCACTGTGCAGCGTTTGCATTTTCCCTGATTTCCCATAAATTCAAATTGTGGTCTTATTTCACTAAGATAATTTTTTCCTGGGTCCATCTTTCACTTCTCTGATATTTCTAATCTTCCATTATAAACCCATTCTTAATTCCAGGTCTAGAAACAACCATTTCATTCCTTAAAAAAAAAAAAAAAAAAAAAAGATGTTGGCTCTCTAGAAAAAAAAAATTCAGTATTTTCTCATCTACCTTTTGAGTATTTGTTGTAGCTTGAGTGTGCTCCCTCTCCCAGTGCATCTGTTTGGAATTTATGCCCTCACTTGACCTTTTCACTCAAAGCTAGCATTCTACCACCGGAACCACACCTCCCACTTTTGTCTTCTGGCTTGCTTTGAACCTCAACCTTAGATCTCAGCCTCCTGAGTAGATAGGATTACAGGCATGAGCTACCAATACTCAGCATGGTTTCCCTTTTTAAGACAAGATACATGTGTTGTTGAGAGTGGGAAGACTGGAGGAAAGAGCAGAGGAATAGGGAGAAGAAAAGTGGGTGAATACACTCAAAATATTCAATGATCATATGGGGAAATGGAACTAGGTCACTTTCAGGGATCGGTGGGGCTGAAAGACAGTGGGGAGAAGGATGGATGGGGTGACATTAATCAAGATTCACTGTACTCATAAATTACTATGTTGACTTGAAACCCCTTAGTACAACTACTTAAAGATTATAAAAACAATCTTTAAAAAATAAAGACAGAGGGGCTGGGGATATAGCCTAGTGGCAAGAGTGCCTGCCTCGGATACACGAGGCCCTAGGTTCGATTCCCCAGCACCACATATACGGAAAACGGCCAGAAGCGGCGCTGTGGCTCAAGTGGCGGAGTGCTAGCCTTGAGCGGGAAGAAGCCAGGGACGGTGCTCAGGCCCCTGAGTCCAAGGCCCAGGACTGGCCAAAAAATAAAAATAAAAAAAAAAAATAAAATAAAGACAGAGGCCTAGGGGCTGAACAGATTCCTCATGTTTGACCCATCTTTATGTATTTTAAAATTACCTGTTGAAATGTTCTGTATGTTTCATAGGCATGTAAAAATGAATCCTGTGTCCAGTCATCGTGCAAGGCAAATGCTGAGGTGATAAAGGCCTGCTGAGGTGTGCCTGAAAGCTGTGACAGGTAGAAAGGACACAAAATAGAGTGCACGCAGATGACTGTGTGTATGCAGTATATCATACAGTACGCTGCTTCTTTTTCATTCATCTTTGTGTGCTTTTTCCCCCAAGCTGGGGACCATTCTCCACGGCTCATTCTGAACCTTGCTATTGAGGTGATACTGTAGAGCTGTGATTGCACTGGCACAGATGAGGAGCGACTTATTGCTATTTCATTTTAAGTAGCCAGAGAATGAGAAGGTTCAAAGCCCAGGGTAGTTGCATTCTCAGTATTTTTCCAATGCCTCCCTTCCTCTCATTAAAGTTTTGAGAGCAGGAGAGGGAAAAATGAAAAGAATTTCACCCAAGGAGACTGAGAATCATAATAAAGACTCATTTCGTGCCTCCGCTTTTCCATTATCTGTAAAAAAAAAAAATCTTTTGATTTCCAGCATAGTCTTCATATTTTCTGTTAATTTCTCATGGGAAGATCAGACTGGCAGTTCAGGGTTAGAGATAAAATTGAGAATTCCTGTGGTAAATTTCTCACTTATAAAAAACCCAATTTTTTTTATTAGTATCTAAAAATACAGAGACATCGAGACCTGATTCATTCTGAGTGCAGCCAGGAGACCTGTGCTAAAGGACCCCACTACCTGAGTATGCGAGCAGGAAGGATCCAGTACTAGAAAAGAAACTTGAATACGAGCCTGTTGTTGGCAGAGAGCTAATTTTAGACAGTGGCTGCATCTTTTTTAAGTTTAGTTTCCTCATACATAAAATACAGAGTGGGCCAAGACCTGGTGGCTCATATCTGTAATCCTAGCTAGCTACTCAGGAGGCTGAGATCTGAGAATCGTAGTGCAAAGCCATCCTGGGCAGGAAAGTCCATGAGACCCTTATCTCCAGTGAACCACCAGAAAGCCGTACATGGAGCTGTAGCTCAAGTAGTAGAGTGCACAAAAGCTCAGGGGCAATTCCCATGCCCTGAATTCAAGCCCCAGGACCAGCAAAATAATAATAATAATAATAATAATAATAATATAGATTATATGCAGTGTGATTTTAAGGATATGATGAGATTGAGCAAGGGGTATATTGTTGACATAGCCCCCAAATTCTCTGACCTTATCAAGCATGTTCTCCATCTTTCTGTCTCAAAGATGCCTTTCTGATTCCCCCAAGTACAGGATAAGGAGTCAGGAACACAAGTGTGGAAGTAAACCTTCCAAACTGTTCCATGCGACCTCACAGGGCTGCAGTCCAGCTACTGTGGCTGGCCAAACTGAAGGGGGAAAGTGGGAACCAACAGCACTGCAGTGCTGGGACAGAAGAACCCATCAACCCATGGTGCCTCCTTAGGAGTCTAAAGAGAGCTAGAGAGCAGTGTTTCTGTGGGTGCCAACTGTCCACACTGAGCTTTAAACAAAGAGCTGATCTATGTATCCCCAGAATGAAGTCTGTTCTCTCAGTCACATAATTCCCTGTAGATACTGAGACATGACTGTGCTTCAAATCACCGTGGCAGAACTCACGCTCTAGATCAAGATGGACTAAGAGGAAAGACATCTGCCTCCTGAGGAGAAAAACTATACAGTGTTTATGACACTGGGCATGAGGCAATGAAGAGATCCCTAGAGGGTAAAGAATGAAGGGGAGACTATGGCTGCTTTATTAAAAGCCTTGAGAGGTTTAGCTTGTAGTGCAAGGAAAGAAGATGCAGGCAGAATGGTGAGAAGTCCCGAGGAGAAGAGACAAAGCACTGCTGAGTCAGAGTGCTTTCTCTTAGCTTTTTTTGCTCAAAACTGACTGACACTCTACGACTTTAGCTAAACTCCACTTCTGGCTTTTTGCTGGCTGGTTGGAGAAAAGTGTCTCATGGAGTTTTCTGCATGGGTTGGCTTTAAACCTGGATCCTCAGATCTCAGCCTCCTGAGTAGTTAGGATTAAAGGCATGAGCCACCAACCCAGAGCTAAACAAGAAACTGTTGACAAAGATATAAAGACAATTCAGGAAGACTGGATAGTTTTAAACAAAGAGGCCCAAGAATTTCTTTTAAAGAAAAAATCAACTTGGATTCACAGTATTGTCACACACACACACACACACACACACACACACACACACACAGGAATCCAAGAGAAATCTTAGATCCGAATTTAAATTCTAAAATCATAAAATTTACTGGAGAAAATATAAGTAAAAAGTATTTGCAACTTACTTCTTCAAAAGAGCACAGCAAACAGATGATTTGTAAAGAACAAGAAATAAAGGTAAGTTTGTTGTTCTGTTCTCTTGAGTCTTTTTATTTTCTTCTTTTCATTAACAGAATGAAAATCATGCCAGTTTGAGGGTTCACGTAAATAGCAGGCATCGTGCCATCTGAAAGAGGCTCCAGGGGAAGGGACTCCGGAGGCCTCAGCATTGCTGTCTAGATGAGGCCTTGTGGGCAGAATGTGGCCTTTGAAGCTCCCAGAAAGAAAACCTAGAGTTCAAGCCGGAGCAGCTTCTTCTCCTTTCTGGGCTTGACAGTGATCTAAACGCTGGCATCTGGTTGGATATGCACCTTTGTCTAATATAGCCAGGCAACACTACCGTTTTAAAATGTTGGACGATTCTGGTTAAATGAATTTGTTATACCGAAACAAACTTAAATCCATTTTTAAAAAAGCTTATGGATGGATTTGTGTTACATTTTCCAAAATGATCTGATTACTTCCTTATAAAGGAAAAAGAAAGACATTGTAGAAGTACAGGAGAGCAAAGGTCGCTTGAGGTTTTGAATAACTGCTTGCCATAGGTCCCAAAATATATTTACACAGGAGGAATTGATTCTGTTGTTCTATTGCACAGAAATTTATTATACACTGCAAAATAAAGCAGAAAGTTTGAATGTTTTATGTACCATTAACAGCAGTGTAGGGATCCAGCTGTCTAAAATCCAAGACCTGGGTGCTGTCCCTTAGCTTTTTCACTCAAGGCTGACACTTTACCACTGGAGGATACCTCCACTGCTAGATTTTTTTTTTTTTTTTTTTGGCCAGTCCTGGGCCTTGGACTCAGGGCCTGAGCACTGTCCCTGGCTTCCTTTTCCTTTTGCTCAAGGCTAGCACTCTGCCACTTGAGCTACAGCGCCACTTCTGGCCGTTTTCTGTATATGTGGTGTTGGGGAATCGAACCTAGGGCCTCACGTATCCGAGGCAGGCACTCTTGCCACTAGGCTATATCCCCAGCCCCACTGCTAGATTTTTGCTAGTAAATTAAAGGTAAGAGTCTCACAGACTTCCATGGTTGAGCTGGCTTAGAACCTTGGTCCTCAGATCTCAGCCTCCTGAGCAGCTAGGATTGTAGGCGTGAATGAGGCACTGGCACCTGGCTTCAGTGCTCCTTGATTAGAGTCATTCTCTCCACATTCTTCCTCATCTCAAATGTTCCATTCCCTGAGAGACTCATTTCCTATTTCCCGCTTTCTTTATCACCTATGTCCCATTTCTTTTTTCATTCATCCACTTCCCTCCCACTACACTCCCCCTTACAAACTCATTTCATCCTCCTGGTATTGATTTTTGTTTAATTATCAATCATTTATTTCATGGAGTTTCACTGTTACATATACTATGATTCAGTCACCTGCACTGTGCTTATAAGTATATGCCTCTATGTGTGTTTACATAAGAATCTAAAGAATTAATAATGACATTGATAGGTGGTCAAAGGAGCTAAACAGACACTGTTCAGAGCAAGAAGTGCAAAAGACCAATAAATTCACAAAGAAATGCTCAACATCCCTGGCTGTAAAGGAAATGCGAGTCAATACAACTTTGAGATTCTACCTCACTCCAGTAAGATTGGCCATCATGGAGATGATACAGGGGAAAGGTCATTCAAATACACTGTTGGATGGGAATGCAAACTAGTGTGACCTCTAAGGAAATCAGTATGAAGATTCCTCAGAAAGCTGAACATAGAGTTATACTATGAACCAGTAATACCACCCTTAAGCATTTACCCAAAAGACTACACTTTGAGGTACAAGAAAGTCACCTGTACATCCATGTTCATTATGACATGGTTCACAATAGCCAAGTTATAGGATATCCTAAATGTACTACAACAGATGAATGGATCAAAGAAAAAAAAACATGGTATATTCCTCAGTATGTGGGATTTTATGTATGCATCAGGAAGGATAAAACTATGTCATTTGCAGGAAAAAGGATAGATCTGGAAGACACAATCTCAGCATTTTAGTGCTATAAATTTCCCTGTAAACACTGCATTAGATGAATTTCATGTTTGTTTTGTTTGCAATATTGTCTTTTGGGGAAATATTTTATTCAATTTTAAGAGTGTTAGAGAAATTTTCCAGATGTCATTCCATTACTCATCTCTACTCAGCTCCGCTTTAGTCAGGTCTCATACTCTGACTGATTTCAGTTATATTTGTTTGTTTTATGTCCCAGGATCTATAATATCTTGGAGTTGTCTAAAAACTTGTGAAAGGAAGATGTGTACTGTTATTGTTGAATGGAATTTTCTATAACTGTTAATGAGATCATATGGATTGATGGTATCATTTCGTTTTTCTATAAACTTATTCATTTCCAAATTTCTCTTTTGATTACTCAGTGAGGCGTGTTGAAGTCTCTAAATTATAATAGCAGATCTATTTTTTTGCTGTTGTAGTTTTATGTCTTTTGAACTTCTGTTGAACACACATTTAGAATTGTTATATCTTCCTGGTGAATTTATCATTATGCAATAAGTACCTTTCTCCCTGGTAATTTTCTTTGCTCTGAAATTTACTTTATCTGACATTGTTGAAGAGATTATCACAGGGACAAAAAGTCATTTACTCTGTATTTTATTCTGCAAATAGAATTTGCCTTGATTTTATGCTGATCTACAAATCAATATGATGAGAGAATGTGAGGAGCTTTCAGAAGCAACCATGCAACACTAACATTGTATTTATAATCTAGTCACCTCCGTCAAAATTCTCTTGGTGTAACACATATCCAACCCCTAGATGCTTTGATATTCTGAAAACATAATGCAGTGTGTAAAGACACACATTTAAATTCCTCAGGAAATCAAATAAAAAGGATCAAAACACTAGAAAGTACAACTCTTCAGTTTTGCCTTTAGACTTGAGTTTTATAAGCCTGTTCCTGTAATTACCGTTCAGTAGAAACTAAGAAATCCTTTAGATATGCACCTTATTCTAATGTGACATAAATTTTTGCTCATATTGAACCTACTCTATGCTTAGAATGAAAGCTAAAGAGCCCTGTGGTTTGCTCTCTGTAATCTGGGGACCCCAGAAAGCTGGTGGATAGCTCAGTCTAAAGCAGAAGTCTTGAAAGTCAGGAGAATCAACATCAAAGAATAAGAGAAGATGACTCAAAAAAAAAAAAAAAAAACAGAACAAACGTTCCCTTCTTCTGTCTTTTTGCTCTCTTCGAGTCTTCAGTGGATTGGATGGTTTTATTTATTCTTTATTTCTATCATTTCAAATGCAAATCTCTTCCATAAACACCCTTGTAGATATATCAGAAATTCTGCTTCACCAGCTATCTGGGTTGCCAGTAGGCAAATTAATCATCACACCCCTCTGGACTCCTTTTTCTTTTTTTGTCTGTCATGGGGCTTGAACTCAGGGCCTGGGCAAAGGTAGATTATACTATATTTCCAAATATGTGTATGAATTTTAATTAACTTTTGCTTTCACCCAACTCATGTGATCTTTAGCTTAAACTCCCAAAGCCCTTCTACTCTCATTTCTGGGGGTAAAAACTTCCTGATAGAAGCTTAAGCAAAGACTAGCCATTGGTTATTGGACAAGAAATAACTAATAATGTCTCAAATTGTGAAGATCCATATGCTTATTATGAGCCCAGAACTACTACTCTGACTGAGAGGTTCACTTATTTCAGCAACTTCCTTTTGCTGACTACATGAGAAAATTGCCAGTTTATGGTTATTTTCAGCTAGAGAAAAAAAATCTTCTCCCATCTTCTACAATCCCCCCTTTTCCTTATCTGCATAAGCAAAAATCACAATAAAAATACTGGCTCAGACTTCTAGCTGCTCACGAAGGAAAAACAGTATGTTGCTTTGAGCAGAGAGAGATACAGAGAGAGAGAGAAGAGAGAGAGAGAGGTGTCAGGAACAGATGTACAAAGGATTATTTTGAGTACAATAAGGAAGCGCATTTACTGCATTGACTTTGATATAAAAAGTCACCAATCATGCCTCTGACAGCCCCAGTCCTCATGTGTGGGAAGACCCAGGCTTAGCAGATTGAGAAGACAAAGACACTCAGAGAGAAATCCCAGCAGGCACAGGTCCTGTGCAACCATGAGCAAAAGCCCTACACCACCATCAAGTACATTTCTCCAGTAATTCCTGGTATTTTATTCATAAGAAATTGAAACTAGCCCAAGAAATAGCCTGGCAACCAAAACAAGAAAAAAAAAAAAAAGACAAGCATATTTGTTTTTTTAAAAAAAATAGCAGGGGTACTGGTGGCTCATGTAATTCTAGCTACTCAGGAGGCTGAGATCTGAAGATTGTGGTTTGAAGCCAGCCCAGGCAGGAAAGTTTGTGAAATTCTTATCTCCAATTAACCATCAGAAAGCCAGAAGTGGAGCTATGGCCCACAGTGGTAGAGTCGTACACTGCCTTGTAGGGAAGAGCTCAGGGACAATGGCTAGGCCCTGAGTTCAAGCCTCATTACTGACCAAAATAATAATTATAATAAAACATAGTTAAATCTTTTTTCTTTTTTTTTTTTGCCAGTCCTGGAGCTTGAACTCAGGGCTTGAGCACTGCCCCTGGCTTCTTTTTGCTCAAGGCTAGCATTCTGCCACTTGAGCCACTTCTGGCTTTTTCTGTTTAGGTGGTGCTGAGGAATCGAATCCAGTGCACGCTAGGTGAGCACTCTACCACTAAGCCACATTCCCAGACCAGCATACTTAAGTCTTAGCAGATATTCTCATGAAGAGTCAGATCAGGTACATCAATTATATATACTCACATAGCTCTCCAGATATAAAGATGACACTTCAGAGTGACAGACCTTACACACACACATTAACAAGGTGCACAGTATGCTCAGTTCCTAAACTCTTCTTTTTCTCTTTCTATAATTCTCTGCCAATGGGTTGCTTTTAGTTTGAATAATTAATGCTGCGCCTCTATTCTGCAGTTAAAAAATACAAATAGACCTGCAAACTAGAGTGGTAAGATGAATTCTTCTTCCATTTTGCTGATCTGCAGCTGTCTCATCGTCATTTGAATTAGCCTCATGCCTTTCTTGTCTGTGAGACAAAAACTTCACTTTCTTACTTCAAAAAGAGTTAGTGAAGCGTATGACAAATAACAAAACGTCAATGCAAGCCAATCTTTAAAAGGCAGAGCCATAAACATGATGGTCGCTGAAGGTTTTAAATCCCATCAGAGTCCACAATGGACACGTTTGCTTTTGAAAAATTTTTACACCTGAAAGTATTGGTTTAGATGTTAATTGGGAGAATTAAAGAGACAAAAGATTAGTCTTCTGTATTTGATGGTTTCTTGAGAAAATACTGGAGGTGTCACTTCTAGCTCACAGCTCATTCTATTCTCCAGAATAACTCTTTCACCTGGCACCAGTGGCTCACGCTTGTAATCCTAGCTACTTAGGAGGCTGAGCTCTGAGGATGGAGGTTCAGAGCCATCTCAAACAAAAAAGTCCATGAGACTCTAATTAACCACCAAAACACTGTAAGTGGTGGTATGCCTTAGGTGATAGAGTACCATCCTTGAACAACAACAACAATAAAAAAAAACTATAGGACAGAGCTCAGCCTCTGAATTCAAGCTGCAATACCAGCACAAAAACACAACCACAAAGAAAAAACCAGAAGAATAATAAGGAAAGAATAATGCTTTCATTTTATCCATTGAAGTTACACCTTCACGCACCAGGATTCGGTCTCAAATTTCTTGCTGACATCAATTGGATTTAGTTAGAAATACATCAACATTCACTCCCTCCATCTAAGATCAGTGTGTCATCCACATCTAGTATCTATAAAGTAAGGCAAAGCCAGCTGACCTGACAAAGTTTTGAAATAAAATATGTATAAATATTGTTAAATGTAAGATACACTAAAGAAAACCTACACTGCGCATGTATGATGTATTACAACCTTACATAGTATGTAAACTGGAATAGTATATAAACTCACATGGTATAGAAACTTGTTTCCAGCTAGGACAAGACATTTGTGTTATTGAATTCCTATGTTTTCACTGCATGCTGGAATGGGGACCATTTCTTCTTCCCTGAGGAGCAATGTTGTTTTATTGCTGTTATACCCAGATCAGAGGCTTAAGATGAAAGGAAAAGTAAAGCAAAGACAAGGTTTTGTAAACCAAAAAGAAAAAAGTACAGATATTTTAACTTCTATAAATTAAGCACACATAACAAAATTTCCACATTCAAAAGAATATGAATAACTACCAGACCGAAAGCCTTCATTCTTTTTCTTTTTAATTTTTATTGTCAAACTGATGTACAGAGAGTTACAGTTTCATATGTTAGGCATTGGATACATTTCTTGTACTGTTTGTTACCTCCTCCCTCATTCCCCCCTCCCCCTTCCCCTTTCCCTTTCCCCCTATGAGTTGTTCAGTTGATTTACACCAAAGTTTTGCAAATATTGCTTTTGTAGTCGTTTGTCTTTTTATCCTTTGTCTCACGATTTTGGTATTCCCTTTCACTTTCTTAGTTCTAATACCAGTATACACGGTTTCCAATGTACTCAGATAAGATACAGTGATAGTGCAGGTACAACCACAGGAGGGGATACAAGAGGATCATCAACAATAGAAGCTATGGTTTCACATGGCATGTTGAAAGTAATTACAACAGTGATATAACAGTTGTTTCCATAACATGGAGTTCATTTCACTTAGCATCATCTTATGTGTTCATAAGGGTATAGCTATTGGGCTCTTGTGATCCTCTGCTGTGACTAGCCTAAATCTGTGCTAATTATTCCCTATGAGGGAAACCATAGAGTCCATGTTTCTTTGGGTCTGGCTCACTTCACTTAATATAATTTTTTCCAAGTCCTTCCATTTCCTTACGAATGGGGCACTGTCATTCTTTCTGATAGAGGCATAAAATTCCATTGTGTATATGTACCACATTTTTCTGATCCATTCGTCTACTGAGGGGCATCTGGGTTGGTTCCATATTTTAGCTATGACAAATTGTGCTGGGATGAACATTGTTGTGCTGGTGGCTTTAGTGTGTTCTTGTTTGTGGTCTTTTGGGTAGATGCCCAAAAGTGGGGCTGCTGGGTCATAGGGTAGCTCTATGTTTAGCCTTCTGAGGAATCTCCATACCGCTTTCCAGAGTGGCTGAACCAGTTTACATTCCCACCAACAATGAAGTAGGGCTCCCTTTGCCCACATCCCCTCCAACAGTTGTTATTGTTAGTTTTCCTGAAAAAGGACTTTCTTACTGGGGTGAGGTGGAATCTCAATGTTGTTTTGATTTGCATTTCTTTTATGGCCAGGGATATAGAGCACTTTTTCATATGTCTCTTGGCCATTCTCATTTCCTCATCAGAGAAGTCTCTTTTTAAGTCTTTAGCCCACTTTTTGAGGGGGTTATTGCAGTTTTGTTTTGAAGGAATGTAATTTTTTTAGTTCTGCATATATTTTAGATATGAGGCCTTTGTTCGTTGTATGGCCAGTAAAGATCTTTTCCCAATCTGTGGGCTTTCTGTTTATCTTGCAAGCTATGTCCTTTGCCCTGTAGAAGCTCTGCAGTTTAATGCAGTCCCATTTGTCCATCCTTTCTTTGATTTGTAGCATTTCTGAGTCTTGGTTAAGGAAGTTCCGTCCTGTGCCAAGGAGCCCAAGTGTTTCCCCTACTCCTTCTTTTAGTGTTCTCAGGGTATCTGTTTTAATTTCAAGGTCTTTGATCCATTTGGAATTGATTTTGGTGCAGGGTGATATATAAGGATCTGGTTTTAGTTTGTTGCATGTGTTGAACCAGTTTTGCCAGCACCATTTGTTAAAGAGGCTATCTTTCTTCCATCCTATTTTTTAGCTCCTTTATCAAAGATTAAGTAGGCGTAGTTCTGTGGGTTCATTTCTGGGTCTTCAATTCTGTTCCATTGGTCTTCAGTCCTGTTCCTGTGCCAATAACAAGCTGTTTTTATTACTATAGCTTTATAATACAGCTTGAAGTTGGGTATTTTAATTCCTCCAGCACTGTTCTTTCTGCGAAAGCCTTCATTCTGCACATGAGGAAATGTGTTTAAAAAAAAACAACAACAACAAAAAAAAAACAATGATGACAACAAACCCAGCCAAGTGCTAGGGCTCACACCTGTAATCCTAACTACTCAGGAGCCTGAGATCTGAGAACTGCAGTTCAAAGCCATTCTAGGCAGGAAAGTCTGTGAGACTCTTATCTCCAATGAAACTACCAAACAAGCAGAAAGTAGAGCAGTGGCTCAAGTGGTAGAGAGCTAGCCTCAACCAAAAAGAAGCTCAGGGATGGTGCCCAAGCCCAGAGTTCAAGCACTAGGCCAGGCACAACAAACAAACAACAACCAAAAGTGAGCTACGCACATCACTTTGTGAACACAATATCAGCAAGGAATTCTTGGTACAAGTCAGCAAGCCTTATCTGAATTCTAGTCAGCTTCTGACCAGTTCCACAGACTGGGGAAAATACCCCTTTCCCTAAGTAAGACAGTATGGCAAAACATTTCTAGCCGTGAGAGCTATTGCACAGGCCTGCCCAGCACGGAGAGACAAGTATATGAAACTATGTAGTCTAAGACATCTTTCAACTAATCAGGAGGATGAAAGACCTCTATACTCAGCCCCAGTCCAGCAAACCGATATAGTTGGACTAATTCCCCTATAGCCAGTTCTCCTTGAGGGCTAGCAAGGGAAAGATACAACCCATATGATTTCAGAGAAAACTTTTTACTGAGTGGGCCCACTAAAGGCCCCAGATATGGCCACATACCTGAGGGTGGGTAAAGTCACTCTGGGACACTTGTGTCCCAAAGAGCTACCAATGGAGGCAGACAGGAAGCTGCTTGCTAGAGCACACATTCTAGGGTCCAGATTTCTATCTCTCCCCCCAAATTATGAAGCCTCCCAGAACCTGCTACCCATTTGCCCTATGTGCACTAAAGGACAATTTAAACTGAGAGCCTTACCAGACATCGGTGGCTCATGCCTGTGATCCTAGCTACTCCAGAGGCTGAGATCTGAGGATCACTGTTGGAAGCCAGCTCTAGCAAGCTTCCAATAAAGCATGAAAAAAAGCCTGAAGTCACCTGGCCCTGGAGTTCATGTCCCAGAACCAACACACACACACACACACACACACACACACACAAAACAATTGACAACTTTGACAGAAAAAGAAGTAACTCATCACAGAAAAGCCAGAGCAAGCACTGGACTTCCTGAGCAGGGCATCTGGAAGTGGCAGAGACTCCATAGCTGTGCTCACACACTCTGCACACTCTAAATACACCTGGAACTCCTCTCTTCCCACCCCACCCCCCTACCACTGAAGCCTGCCAGAATAAACCAACTCCAGAGAAATTCTCCTACTCCACAGGTCCTACTTTGCATCACTGCACTAAGGCCTCTGTACCCTACCAATGGAAAATGGCATCCAGGCTACCCATGATTGAACCAGGAATTAGGGACTACAGAGATCTCTGAGCTGTTTTTGCTCAAAGCCAGCACTCTACTACTTGAGCCACAGTTCTATTTCCAGCTTTATTTTTGGCGATTAATTAGAGATACAAGTCTCATAGACTTTCCTGCTCAGGCCTGGCTTTGAACCGCAATCCTCAGATCTCAGCCTCTTGAGTAGCTAGGATGATAAGTGTGAGTCACCAGCTACTGGCCCCATTCATTTTTCTTTATTCTTTCAACAATATTCAAATTCATCTATATTCCTGCCTCCTTACTTTCCATGCCACCTACAAACAATACAAGGCCCCCTGGAGTTGGCAATGAGAGTCTCACAGAGAACAGTTTTCTTCTGTGTACCTTCAGAAGGAAAACAACTTTAATAATGTCTATAAAGATATTGCAACCTCACTTGCAAAATACTACTACTAAGATCATTATAAGAACCTGGATAAAGCTCACTCTCAAAACCCACAGTTATTAGATATTCTTTCTAGTCTGTATCCTTAAATACACACACACACACACACACACACACACACACACACACACACACAATTACAACGGCTACCATATGCCCCTTTAGTGGCCCCAGCTTGGCCCCTTCCATTATGTCCTAATTGGATTGCTAGTTTTACCTTTTCGTTGGCCAACAGGTAGGTGATCGCTCAATTCTGAAGTCTCATTTAAGGGTCTGTTTCTAGGTGTATTCAGGATTCCAAATTAATGTACAAGTCAGACTTTTGGCAAGAACCAGATGGCACTCACAAAGCACCCAGGCACAAACAGCAACGTGGATGAGCAGTTTATCGAGCAACAAGCAGAGTTGCGCATCAACAGGAATGATAATGTTAAGATGAGGCTCAAAGATAGCAACAGCTGGGGACATGAACAATCTTGGCTCAAAGAGCTAAGAGGAAAAAGTATTGCTACCCAGGGCTTCTGAGAGATAGAACCATAAAGAACAGTCCAGTAGCATCCATGTCTACAGAGGAGTGCAGTCACTGCTAGACAAATGTCAGGCAAGATCATCTGAGATCGTTCTAATATCTGGCAACCTTGTTTCCCGCTGGTATCCATGGTGGCGGAGCCTGGTAATGCAATCTGATGGTCAGCCACCCAGAAAGCACACTGAACAGGGAGTGGATGAGTACAGGTGGAACCTGAAGAGCAAATAAATAGAGAACAATCTACCTCTGTTTTAGGAGACAATGGAAAATCCTAGGGAGGTCTCACAGGCTGTTCTTTCTGGTTTTGACACAGACCTCTATCCCATGTGCCGTATCTTCTCAATGGAAGATCTACTGCGTACTTAGCTACAGAGACTCCAGAGACCAGACATTAAGTCTTTGCTGCAGATATCAAATATCATTATCTATCAAGTGAGAGAGAAAGAAGGAAGCGGATGAGGGAGAAAGGGGAACTATTAGTCAGATAGAGATTAAAAAGCAGTGGACATAACACATAGCAGATAACATGTGTTCCATCATGGCACTTTTTATTCCTATAGTGCCTCAGGCTCCTCCCCCAAATGCTTCTTTTTCCCATGATGCTGTGTTTCTGCTCAAAATTTACTCTTCCCATAATGCCTTTGGAACCTATTCAACCAATAAAAAGAGCTGAGGTAGGTGCATGCATGCCCAAGCCATCAAGCAATCAGCATGAAGCCCTGGGGAGGAGATTTGTTCTAGAAAACCACTCTGTGAGATTTCATTGGACTCTGGATGGAGAGTCACAATTTCTTTCACGGCTTTGCTTTCACTTTAGGATAAATTTACTCTATTTAAACACTTTGCTGCCTTTTAATTATCTATTGGATGGAGAAAACAAATCCACACCCATAGATGGTATCAGAGACAGAGGTAAAAAAGGAAAAGTGGAAAACTCTTGTGATATTCTTTGGGCCTATTGCTCTTGTCTCAAGGCAGCCAAAAGGCCGGCAGCACATCCCATCTTCCTTCTCAACAGGACAGTGGCATGCTCAGCTGACAGAATGAAACCAACATCAAGCCTTTGAATTGCCACAGTGGAAAAACACGCACCCACCCCACATAAAGTCAAATGTGTATTCCACGAGAGAGCCCTTACACTCTAATAAGTGGCCATACACCATATTTTCCATCATGGCGCTCCTTAGTCTTGTGGTGCTTGGGGATCCTGCTCAAATTTGTCTTCTTCTCCTAATCCAGATCAACCAATGAGAAGAGCCAGGACAACTTACGAACAAGCCATCAAAAAATCATTGCAAACCCCAGAGAAGGAGATATGGGAAGGCCAATACTATAATAACAGACCCCCACTGGACTCTTCTTTGATCCAGGCTGGAGAGTTTCTGTGACTTTCTTTCACTGCTTGCCTTTCACTCTCAAATAAACTTCTTGTGTTTGCCTTAAACACTTTCCTGCTCTTCAATTCTTTGGTGGGCAGAGAAAACAAATCTGTTCTCCTGGACATTCTCCTTAGGCAGTATCCGGTTTTTCTTTTCAAAGGCCATCTCTAAAAAAGCAGTGTTGTTCCTTCCCCTCCTGCAGATTCCCATTTAAAGGGTACCTATTGCAATCCTTAAGAACATTCCAGCAAGTCTGGAATAGGTGAGACAAAACCCTTCTCCCAAGATTCACTGAGTGTGATAAATTGAATTCAACTTTGTAGACAACTTTTCTCTAGAGTCACTGAGGATCTGTGGCTGACCAGTTTTTTTTGTGTGTGTGTGTTTTTTTAAAACTTCGTTCTCCCCTGAGGGTCTAGGAGTTTTCACTGGATTCACTTGGGAAACTCAAAATAAGCCCTGCTGGGACTCACATGGGCTGACATGCTTCTAGTACCTAACACTGAATTAGCAAGCAGACTCCCAGGGGAGGCTGGGACTGGCTGGCAACCTCCAAATTGAGTCAGAGGAACTCATAGAACAGACAGTCTTATAAATAAAACAAATGAATCAAACAATAAACATCATGTCCAGAATATGAAGTTTGAAGTTGTTTGACTCACTCAGGAAAGTGATTTTCAGATGAGGAAAACCAGATTATTTAGTTGCAATCATGTGAACTGTGGGCCATTACATTTAAATTTATCATTAATGTTGGCTACATCAGCAAACCAGCTAAAAAGTTCAAAAGAACAAGGCAACGTGTGTGTGTGTGTGTGTGTGTGTGTGTGTGTGTGTGTGTGTGTGTCTATATTGGAACTTGAACCCACAGCCTGATGTTCTTGCTTGGCTTTTTCACTCAAGGCTATCCCTGTACCACTTGAGCCCTACCTCCACTTCTAGCTTTTTGCTGGTTCATAGGAGATATGAGTCTAGCAGACTCTTCTGCTTCAAATCTCCATCCTCAGATCTCAGTCTTCTGAGAAAGTAGGATTATAGGCATGAGTCGCCCAGCACCTGCTTCTAAATAAAACAAGTGAAGGTATTAGTGGTTTGTATAATTTTCCAAGCTGGGAGTCTATTGGGAAATGTGCCTGACAAAGTGGTCTGTGTTTTGAGATTCCAATTGCTTTCAATCATCAGAAAGTCTTTTACTTATTTTCATCATCAAAGGGAAAAGTGTTTCTCTTGCTTGGTGTCCATTCTGTCTCAGTGAGTGGGCTATCAGACCTAATTCCTTATCATCTCTGGAGCCTACTGTGGCATCTCTAACTACTAAGGCTCTCCATCATTCTTACCATTGAGTACACATACACCGAAAGAAGCTCCTTTAACTACTTTCTGAGATGAGGTAGATGAGCTCGAGGAGAGAATGCTGAAATCAACTACTTGTCTAGTCCCCCCTAAGAGACACTCAGGAGTTTCCTCCTCCCTCTGTGCCCCTTTATGATTAAAAGGGAACAAAGTGGTTTAGGGAAGAAATGTGACAGGATAGGTGAGAGCACAGGGAAAATATATTATTTTTAAAAAATATAAAAAGAAGCCAGGCACCAGTGGCTCACAACTATAATCATAGCTACTCAGGAGGATGAGATCTGAGGATTATGGTTCAAAGCCAGTCAGGGCAGAAAAGTCTGTGACTCTCCAGTTAACCACCAGAAAACCAGAAGTGGTACTGTGGATCAAGTGGTAAAGTGCTAGGCTTGAGCAAAGGAAGGTCAGGGACAGCACCCAGATCCTGAGTTCCAACCCCAGGACTGGCACTACAACAAATTAAAAAAATAAAAAATAAGTTAAAAGGTCCAGACTCAGAAGTTGAATTCAGGAAGCAACTAGCAAGACAGTCAGTCTTTCCTACATTTGGATGCTAAATTATAAGGCCTAGGAGACCTAAATGGGACTAGTTATCTAAAACAGCTCTCTCTTTTGAAATGGCAAAAATTTGGTAAATCTCTGGATAGAGACCACCAGGTGAGAGGTTGAACTGAGGAAAGGAAGCCCTAAAGCACACCTATTGTCCCTAAGTTTTAGACAGGCTCCAAAACATCTCCAGGTACTAGAATAATAAGTAATACTCATCTTGGCGTGAACTACCATTGCCAAAGAACTGGGGTTTGTGTTTCTCTCTTTCTCTCTCTCTCTCTTTCTCTCGCTCTCTCTCTCACGCTCTCGCTCTCACTCTTTTTCTCTCTCCCCTCACCCCACCCCCAGCTCCTGGGTCATCTAGCTATTTCCCTTAGTAGCATACTTTCCCTAGTAGCTATGCATTTTGCCTTTTTACATTGGTGTGTATATTTTAATCAATTCTTTGAGATCCCAAGAATCTGGAATCTTTACCTCCTTGATGACCAGAGCCTGGGTGCTATCCTTTAGCATTTTTTTGCTCAAGGCTAGTGCTCTACCACTTGAGCCACAGCTCCCCTTCTGGCTTTTTGGTGGTTAATAGGAGGAAAGAGTCTCATAGACTTTCTTGCCTGCGACTGGCTTTGCATCTCAATCCTTAGATCTCAGACTCCTGAGTAGCTAAGGATACAGACATGAGGCACGGTGCCTGGCAAGATGTACACGAAACAAACAAACAGATGTTGTTTTAGATGTTTTTGTTGACCTTGTATACCCATTTACTTTCCTCTGGGTATAGAAATGCTCACTGTCTCAGCCCACGTGTACCCAACAAGAATTACAAAGTCGCTTCAAGACAGAGCCAGTCAGAGCTAGTGATACAAAGACAGGCACTCTGGGAATGCACGTCAGTCAGAACGGCAAAAATAAACACCAAAAGTAACTGCCCCAAATGCTCACAATAAAGGGGAAGAATAGGTTCCTTTCCACATTGCTGGCAGAAATGTAAAATGGGACAATCACTCTGGAAAACAGCTTGGCAATGTGTTTAGAAAGTAAATATGCAGAGTGGAGGGAGGAAGGGTGAACAAATGCAGTCATGGTACTCATTCTATGCTGTGTGAAAAATGAACTATGCGATTTGTGGGCAGGGACGGGAGGGGGAGACTGGGGAGAAAATGAAGGAAGAAGTGACACTGTCCAAAAAGAAATGTACTCATTACCTGACTTATGAAATGGTACCCACTCTGTATAACTCCTTATAATGACAATAAAATTACATTTTCATACAAGTAAATATGCAGGGCAGGGAGTACAGCTCAGTGGTACAGCTCTTGGCATAAGAGGCACCAGATTGCAGCTAAGTACTGCCAGTAAAGAACAAATATACAGTTTCCATAAGGGATTGCCAATGGGTACAATTTAGGAGGTGTTATTCAGAATTTCTGTCATAAAGGTGCAAAAAGCAAATCCATACCCATTGATTTCTCTTGTTGCATAAATGCTTTTAGTAAATTCGGGTTTCCGGATGGGCTAAATTGTGGCCCATTGTATGGATTCATTGTGGGTCACAGATTGCTTGGCTGCTGGCAGCAAGGATCTTCCAAGTGCTTATGGAAGAGTTGTTGTTTGGTGCTGGTCTTGGGGCTTGAACTCTGGGCTTGGGTGCTCTGTTTGCTCAAGGCTATCACTTTATCATTTAAGCCACAGCTCTACTTTCAGCTATTGTTTTGCTTTTGGGTGGTTTATTGGAGACAAGAGGGTACTTTATATGCCAGGCGTTGGTGGCTCACACCTATAATCCTAGCTACTCGGGAGACTGAGATCTAAGGATTACAGTTTGAAGCCAGCCCAGGGCAGAAAAATCTTAACAACAGGAAAGCTGAAAGTGACACTCTGGATCAAGTGTTAGAGCACTTTAAACAACTGGCATACACTAAACACAAAGGAATGGCAGAACTAGAAAACAGATCCTGTCAGGAATCGGGGAGAGGGAAGGATAAATGGAGAGGGTGAAGTGAGGTGAACAGAGTCAAAACTCTTTATGTACATGTATGAAGAGTGATCAGGGAAACTTTCTGAGATAACTTTGGGAAGTAGGAAGGAGACACAAGAGGGAATGACATGAGGAGGGGGGCTCTTTTCAAGATGATTACACATTTCAAAATAACAGATCTAAGAGTGTTTTGGTGGAGTCTTTAAGTTCTTTTAATGGGGTCAAATCATCAGGAACAGACTTCTTTTTGGATCCCCTCCTACCCCCCCCTTTTTTTCTCTCTTGCTTTCAAGTGAGTGGTGGGTTTCAATTGAGGTTTTATTTAATTGGTTTTTGTTGTTGATGTGTGGGGGAGGGTACTGGGGCCTAAACTCAGGGCTTTGCACTCACACTTGGCATTTTTGCTCAAGAATGGTGCTCTACCACTTGAGCCACAGCTCTACCTTCTAATGTTTGCTAGGCAACTAGACATAAGACTCTCATGGACTTTTCTTCCCGGGCAGGTGTGCAACCACCATTCTCAGATTTCAGCTTCCTGAAAAACTAGCATTACAGGAATGAGCTACCAGCACCTGGCATCAACTGAGTTTTCATTTTAATTGACTAACTGAAATTTTGTTTATTTTTGTTTCATCCACTTCACTATCTTTAGTGTCCGTTACATGTTTGGAGTTGCATGATTGCCTTAGCAATGTAACTTTCATATTTTTGTTTGTTCCGGTGTTGAGATTTGTACAACTAGGACTAAGTCATTGATGGGAAATTTAAATCACCTGGAGTCTTTCTAATAAAATAGTCTCAGCATCTGGGGCTCTAGGTTGTAGTTTCTCATCACTGGACTAGGGGAGTAGTTCAGCAGCCAATCATTTTCTTTTGGGGGGCAGTACTAGGGGCTGAAACTTAGGGTACCACACTTGCTAGGCATTTGCTCTACTAAATGAGATATGTCCCCAGCCCTTTCCACTTTCATTAATTACTGCATAGAGTCCTGTGCTTTTTCCTATACAGGACTTGGCTACAATACTCAAGTTATGCCTCTCACCTAACTGGGACTTCAGGAGCCGTCGACTACGCCCAGTTTGGTTTCATTGAGATGGTACCTTGCTCTGTGTGTGTGTGTACACACACACATACACACACACACACATATGTGAGCGCATGTGCCTTGGGACTTGAACAGAAGGGCCTGTGCACTGTCCTTGAACTTTCATGCTCAAGGCTTAGCACTCTATCAATTGAACCACAGCTCCACTTCTGGCTTTTTCTTGCGGTTAATTGATGACAAGAGACTCACAGACTTTCCTGCTCAGGCTGTCTTTGAAAGGTGATCCTCAAATCTCTACCTCCTTAGTAGCTAGTGAGAGCCACCAGCACCCAACCTGGAATTCTTATTCTGTCACCAAAGTCAAGGATCTGGGACTAAAATCCTAAGAGGAAGAACCCTAACTTCTATAAGGAAACTTCGCAAACCCTCTTCCAGACTAGGTGACAGTCCCACATTAGTCTTTCTCCTTCTCCATAACTGTCAACATAACTACCTTTCTCCCAGACACTGTGACCAGAATTCACAAGAGTCACTTAGCTGCAAAGCTTTCTTGTTGTCAAGTCCCCTAAGTAGCTCAATCTTGAACAACAGGCCCATTTTCAAGATGGCGCCTCACTGTGGTTCTCTGAGATGTGGGAATTCCTTTCTTGTCCAGTGCTAGCCCACATACCAGCAATCACTGCCCTTCCCTTCCCAATCCTGTCACTGGGTTTAAGGCCTGCAAACGGCATGACTTGCTGCTACCTCTAGGAGTGCCTGGCTTAGCTGGGGATGAAGCCTTGGGTTTCCCTGCTCATCTAGGATGGCTGAGCTTCCAGACTGTTTCCTAAATTATTCTGTTTCTCCCCATACTTCTGTTGTCTTGTCCTTCCTTCATGGTTCCCAGCACTCTTCTTCTCTTTCTCTCTTCTGAATCTAGTCTCTCCTTTATTACTTTGACTCTTCTCAATCACAGTCAAATAGGAAAACCTTCTACTCTGCCATCGTCTTCTTCATTGATTTTTTAAAATCAGTTGTAAACCAGAACAAGGCTGCCTTGAAGTGCTTGTGTTCTGGATAATGAAAATGTCAGATTTGACATTTCAACTCTCAAATATCACAAGGTCAGATGGTCTCCTTTGTAATCAGGAACACAAGGCCCCCGTGGGTCCTTCTCTGAGTCTCTGTTACTTCTTCAAATATCACAAAGTCATCTCATCTGGTTTGAACTTGATGTAAATGCATTCCTACAGACTATATAAACGGTACTCTTTCATAGTTAGCTGTGTTTGTTTATATCGAGACAGACAGGGTCTTGCTATGTAGTGTCTGACCTATTTCTGCTAATATGCAGTGACCGACTGCATAATTCTTACTTTATATACTGTTAAGTTCTTCCTTCTTTAATTTAGCATTTTTTTCTTTTTTGCTAGTCTTGGGGCTTGAGCTCAAGGCCTGGGCACTTTGTGCTCAAGGCTAGTGCTCTACCACTTGAGCCACAGTGCCACTTTCGCCTTTTTTCTAAGTAATTTCTTGGAGTCTCACAGACTTGCCTGCCTGGGCTAGCTTTGAACCAAGATCCTCAGATCTCAGACTCCTCAGTAGTTAGGATTATTGGTGTGAGCCTGCAGCACATGACTAATTTAGTGTTCTTAAACTGGAATCTCATCAGCTTTTGTGGAAGGAAAAATTGTCATAGTGCATGACACAAAGCATTGCAGGCTGGTTGGCATTTCTGGCTCTACTTAGTAAATGCCAATAATGAAGTTCCTTTTTTTGTAATGATCAAAACATCTCATTATGTGATCAGATGTCCTTTAAGCAGGCAGGACTCTTCTTGGTTGAGAAATATTCCTTTAGAAAGATTTCTAAATCAAGTTATCTCTTGATATGACAAAAAAAAACATTCAAAGAGATAATGAAAATACTGCAGGGATTTCTTTCTTCTAATGTTGCTATGGAGATTGAGAAGTTGTGTGTGTGCGCGCGCACACGCATGCACACATGCGCGTGTGTGTTCAGGTTGACCTCAAACTCCTGGACTGAATCAATTCTCTGGCTTAGCTTCCCTATTACCTGGAACTATAAACATGAGCTACTGCACCCAGGCCAGGACTGTCACTTTGAAGGCTGATCCCCTTAATTGTATCACTGCTGAGGTAGACTAGACTTTTCTAGCTTATCATTTTTCCTGAACTAAGTATCCCCTTTCATTTGTAGATAGAGATTTTATTTCTCCTGAGTTACATAATTTAGTATTTGTTCTGCTTCAGATTTGGTTTTCTTCTAGGGTGGGACAATGTATAAATATATTTAATATTAAATCTGTCTTATTTACTGTCTTTGTCTAATCTTGTAAAGTCATTTACCCTTCATTGATGTGCTTTTCTTGTCTTTTTTTCTATGACAAGATTTGTAATCTTTAAGTGTATCAAATATTAGGCTTTGTGCATACATATATTATTTAGCTTTTCATTACTGTAACCAATACCCAAGATAATGAACTTATACACAGAAAAGGATTATTTGGGCTCACAACCTTTTTAGGATTCAGTCAATGATCAAGTAGACATTGTTTTCAGACCTCTGATAAGGCTACATTTTATAACAAAGACAACACATGACACATTAGAACCTCATTTTATCCCTACTTCATGAGTGAAAGAAACAGGGAGAAAGGGAAGTCTACTTAAAATTTGTTTCATTTCCTTGCAACTTAGCAGTAATTCATTCATCCTGTTCTTACAATGTGGAGTTCATTTTTTGTTAAATTATGTAATGCTAAGTAATACATGCACTCACAAAGCCACCATGCTATATGAGCTATGTGAAATGTTTTTCCAGTGAGACATTTCAACTAACTTTTAAAAAATTATTTTTAAGTAGTTTTACAAAGCAGTTGTATTTCAACTAAGAAGTTATGAATATAGTGAGTTTTGATCAATGTCGCCCTTTTCAACACTCTCACGCATGCCTCCTAACCCATTCCTCCCCTCACTTTTCTTAATTTTTAGGATATGTATTGAATTTTTTTTCACCATTTAACAAAGCAGTTTATATATACAATGCACCTCGATCTGTGTCATCCTTTCTATTTTCTAGAAGTGAATTCTTCTGCTATCTTCCTTGAGAGGCTTGAGGCTGCCTTGGGGTGGGTAAGGAATCATTGTGGATCATTTCCTATAGTGATTTAGACTTGGTTTGGTCCGAATTCTCAATGAGCAACCAGTTAAATCCCAGATTTTATGCAGACTTCTTTACTTGCAGTTCTTATGCTCCGTAAGTACCATAAATCCCAGCTCAATATCCCTTGTAGGTTTAGAATTAAATGTGCTGCTGATGATCATTACCTGAGGAAAAGTTCTGTTGCTATTTTATTCACATGGAATTTCTAGTTTCTGTTTTTGTGAAAAATCTGATTATGGGCTGTGCGGCTTGCAGTATTGAGGGAAAGGCAGCGAAGAGGAAACAATTTTTGTGTGTGTGACTGAACAGTTTCCTAAACAGAACTGCAATTAAACTGATTCTGAAACAGATCTGCAATTAAATATTTTTTCTGCTGATCCCTCTCTTCATCACCCTCTGGGTAAAGGGCAACTCTTCTAAGACTTTGCTGCTCAAGGCTCTCAGAGCTGCTAATGGATCTTGATAAGCCATTTTCCGGGTTTAGTTTTGCTACAATTAAGAAAAAAATTACAACTACATTTTACTTCATTTCAGAAACTAGAAGAATCCTACTTCTGTAAATTGAAGCTGTACATGAAAGTCTATGTACACATAATTCGATCTACATCAAAGCAGAAACATCTATTTCTATGCTTATTTCAATTTGTATGAAAGGGATTGTGCTTAGACAGTGAAAAAGAAGAGGATTTTCTTCATGGATCTGCAAGAAGCAAATAAAAGCATAGGAAGACAAGCAGGATAACATGTTTATGGAGCCCAGGTAAAACTCCTTGCTTGTCTCAGTGATGTAGATTGAATAATTCACCACTTGGAGCTAGACTGGTCTGTTTTTATCAGCTTCATGAGGCAGTCAGCGTAACTCTTTCCACAATTTTCCAATTCACCAGTGAACTGTGTGCCATGACGAAGGTTCTTTGGTGGTGTTTATAAAGGATAACCCTATATTTTTATTTGAATCTTTTGAGGCATTCAATAGCAATTTAGTACTCTTACATCAAGGTCCTGAGGGTGGTTTGCTTGTAAATCTGTATACTTTCTTGTTTTGTTTTGTTTTTCCTTTTGCCTCACTTTTGCTGGTATAAAAATTGCTGTACCTTTGCTTCTGAAGGAAAGAGTGTCTTTGTTTAAAAATTTTCAAGGAATAGCTGATTGCAGTAATTCCTCACTGGAGCTGAATGCGTGAGCCAAATGCATCATGGGGAAAACATGTGGCTTGATCAACACTGAGAGGTCTTGGTGAAGGAGATGGAGACATTGAGGTTTCTACAACGTTCTGTGAGTTTCTCTCTAAAACTTCATGTTCCTCACATTGCCTGGAAGAAGGAGGCATAAATGAAGGAAGAGATTTCTGAGCTATATTTTGAAAATATCAGGTAATGCCTATGAATTTGTTTCACATGGCCACCAAAGCAACCGAGTAGACAGAAGAAAGGGAGTGCAGTGAGAGAATCCAAGATGGTGAGCTAAGGAATTATGTCAGACAGCTTTCCATGACTACTACAAACACCTGAAACAATTACCTTAGAGAGAAAAAAGGTTTATCTGAGCTCCAAATCCATGACTGGCTGTTCCCTTGTTTTAGGACTATGGTGAAACGAATTATCAATGTGGAAAGGTGAAGTGGGAGGAGCCTCTCTCCTTGAAGCAGGCACATGGGAAGCAGGTTGAGGAGTAAAGGGGCTGAGGATCCCAGTATTCCTTCAAGGCCATGGCTTTTACCAGTTTCCCACTAGAACCTGCTTTGTGTGTCTATGTGCCAGTCCTGTAGCTTGATCTAAGGGCCTGAGCACTGTCCCTGAGTGGTATTCTATCACTTGAGCCACCAATTTTGGCTCTTTGATGATTAATTGGAGACAAAAGTCTCACAGACATTTCTGCCCGGGCTGGCTTTGAACTGTGATCCTCAGATTTCAGCCTCCTGAGTAGCTGGGATTAAGGGTATAAACCACTGGTGCCCAGCTGAGCCCATTCTTTTCTACTGCTTGTTTGTTCTAGCACTGGGACTTGAAATCAGGGAATCCAGCTCTCATTTGGCTTTATCCTCTTAAGGCTGATCCTCTTCCACTTGAGCTATACCTCCACCTCTGGCTTTTTGCTGGTTAACTGAAGATAAGAGTCTCATGGACTTCTGCCCAGGGTTGGCTTCAAACCTTGATCCTCAGATCTCGGCCTCCTGGGTAGCTAGGATTACAGGCATGAGCCACGGATGCTCTGGCCTTCATTCCACTATTAATGTTTCCATGACCTCCACAAAGTGCCATGTTGGGAGCAAAACTTTTAACCCATAGGTCTTTGGGGGAACACTCTAGATCCAATCTACAGCAAGTTCGAAGTCATAAAGCAGGTCATTTTGTCTGTTGACACTTTAGTGCTAAGGCTTTGCATATTCTAGTTAAGCACTGAAGTCCTACACTATACCCCAGCCTCAAAGGAGTCACTGTGAGACAAAAATTATCATGTATAATTGCTGGCTGAATATTTTTTAGCTTTTAATTTGATTATCTAGAACTCAATTACTATTCTATTACTGGAAACAGAAAGCAAGGTTACTACTAAATCAGTTTTTTTTTTTTCCTTGAGGTAGTTTGCTCTGGATGCAAATGTTATTTAAAAAAGGTGCTTTCCTGAAGATCTTGAATTTCCGATCTTATACTCGTTTCTTTCAGGGAGGGGGTTGTGAGGCTTAAACTCAGGGCCTGGGAGCTGTCCCTGAGCTGTTTTGCTCATCTAGCCCTCTACTACTTGGCCACAGCTCCATTTACAGCTTTTTTTTTAGTAGTTAATGGAGATAAGAGTCTCATGGACTTTCCTGCTTGGGCTGGCTTCAAACCATGATCCTCAGTTCTTAGCTTCCTGAATAGCTAAGATAATAGGTGTGAGCTACCCACATCTAGCCCAGTCTTACTCTCTGAACATACCTTGAATCATCCGGGAAGTATCAAGAGACTTAGAATTTTTGTTGGAAGAAATAAACATTTAATTAGGACTTATGAAATAATTGATAGGTAGGCAGGTTGTATTGGGCTTTATTTCAGCCCTCTGTGTCTTTCTTCCTCATACTGCTGTGAATTATCGAAGGGAAGAAACTATATTGTAATTATTTGTCCATATAGCGCAAAGGGGAAAAAATTGAAATTGTGCCAGTACTGGGACTTGAACAGAGGACCTTGAGCTCTTGCTTGGCTTTTATGCTCAAGGTTTGCACTCTACCACTTAAGCCACACTTGAGTAAATTTTGCAATAAATGTATTTTTAATAAAATGATGAATGAATGGATATGAAAGCGTCTTGCTAAAATTAAATAAATGCCATCTTTTGTCATAAGAGGATAATGATGCAACTTTTCTAGTAATACCAAGCATTGTAGCTTCTTTTCAACAGGGCACAAGAGAGAGTAATGAGTCCCTAGCTCCTTACGCTAATGAAGACTGTGCAGGCTTTATATACTGCTATTGTGTGTGTGCTGCTTGTTTCCTCTTCTACTTGCTGTCTCCAGGGATGGTGCTGGGCGGCAGCATCTGGTTTGTTAGGAGGTGCCACATCTAGCTCTAAGCTGAAATTGGGTGTGCTCAAATAGGAACCATCAGGTTTGCAATTTCAGAGTAAGTTCCTTTTACCCTGAAAATTAAGACTAAAGATTCCAATAGGAAACAATGCTCTTCATCTTAATTTACAAAACTAAACAGGGGAAAGAAAAAGAAGAGAAAGAGAATACACTTATTTTAATAACTGGTTCCTTCAAATTAATTTGACTGTTGCTAACAAATGTGGTACACACTCATTCACAATATAAGCTATTCTATAAAATAAAAATGTAGGATTCCAATATCTAAGAAACATAGAGGGATGCTTGGGACCAAAACACAGGTTTTTTTCCTCTCTTGTGTTTCCTAGTTGGAAAATTCATGTAAACCAAAGTGGCCACAGGCCTTGACATTAAGGCTGCAAATACTGTTTTGTGGTTTTTTTTTTTTTTGTTTTTGTTTTTTGGCCAGTCCTGGGCCTTGGACTCAGGGCCTGAGCACTGTCCCTGGCTTCTCTTTTGCTCAAGGCTAGCACTCTGCCACTTGAGCCACAGCGCCACTTCTGGCCGTTTTCTGTATATGTGGTGCTGGGGAATCGAACCTAGGGCCTCGTGTATCCGAGGCAGGCACTCTTGCCACTAGGCTATATCCCCAGCCCTGTTTTGTGGTTTTTAAAATCATATTTTGACACACACACACCTTTCTTTTTTCCTTCTTTTCTCCTTTTCTTCCTTCTTCCCCTTCCTTCCTTCCTCCTTCCCTTCTTTGTTTCCCTCCTCCCCACCTTCTCTTTCCTTCTTGTGCTAGTCCTGCAGCTTGAACTCAGGGCCTGGACACTGTCCAATGAGCTTTTTTGCTCAAGGCTTCCACTCAATTTCACTTCCAGCTTTTTGTGTCTAATTGGAGATAGTCTCACAGACTCTCCTGAGCTGGCCTTGAACCACAATCCTCAAATCTCAGCCTCATGAGTAGCTAGGATTACATGTGTGAGCCACCAATACCTGGCTCACATAAATATTTCTCATGTGTATGTACCAGGGTTTTTCTTACCCATTTTTTCAACTGCAGAACATTTTAGTTAAATTTCATATTTGATAACTGTGCCTCTAAATGCTAAAAATACTAGTGCAAAGATTACCGTATGACGGTTTTATCTTGGTGTTATGGTTTGAAATGAAATATCATGTTAAAACGTTGGTCCCCAGCTTCTGGTACTCTGACAAGGTGTGGGCACTATGGCTAGAGGAAGCAGGTCACTGTAGGTGGAGCTTTGAAAAGTTCTACCTGGTCTCTAGTCCCTCCTACACTCATTGCTTCCTGCCAATCATGATGTGAACAGCCTTCTTCTCCACACATTTCCTCTTCATGTTCTGCCTCACCAAGAGCCCAGAATGAATGGAGTTAGGGACCGTCAACTAAAATCTCTTAAATTGATCACCAAAATGAATCTTTTCTACTTAAATTGTTTTTGTCAGGCATCCTGTGACAGGTATGAGCAAAGTAACTGATACAAAAAATTGTAACCACAGAAGTCTGGGTCATTACCATGACTAGAGATGACCATGTGGGCCTTAAGCTGTTGGAACAAGTTAGTGGGAACAATTTGGAAACATTTGGAGGATCAAGCTAGAAAAGCCTGGGATGTTGCGCGCAGAGCTCAAAAGGCAGTTCTGGATGTAACTCAGAAGACTGGAATGCTAATAGACTCACCTGCACACATAAGATGTCCATGGAAATGAGGACTCCTATTGTGAATTGGACTGGAGTCCATTCAGGTTGACTTCCGGCAAAGAATGTGTCTAGAATTCTGCCCATGTGCTGAGACTTTGAAGTGTGGCAGAATTCTAAGGTAATTAGTCCTACTTAATTACTTCTAATTAATTTGGTGGAAGAGTTTTTCAAGACAACATTGCATTTAGACTGTGGTATAAGTGTTGCTGGCTGCTTTGAGCCATGATGTGTGTGTGTGTGTGTGTGTGTGTGTGTGTGTGTGTGTGTGTGTGTGAAAGAGAGAGAGAGAGAATTGGAGGCAAAAAGCACAATGGAAACATTTGAAAAAATGCAATCTGGACTCAAAAACAGCACGTTTAAAGCTGTGGGCAAGGAGGATATAGCTGTTAAAGAGATTAGTGCCACTAAATAGAAATCAATGACTTTGTACTAAGATAACAGAAAAGATACCTTGAAGGCATGTTAGAAACTGGATGGATCTCACCCATCATAGGATCAATGGTGTAAATGTCTGAACTCAACTAAAAGAGTACTTGTGCCAGGCATGTATGGCTTATGCCTGTAATCTTGATACTCAGGAGGTTGAGATCTGAAGATTATGATTACAAGCTAATGTGGTCAAGAGAGTCCTTAAGACTCTTATCTCCAATTAACCACCAAAAAGCCAGAAGTGGAACTGTGGTTTAAATAGTAAAGCATTAATGAGTGAAAAAGCTTTGGCCCAACATTCAGGCCCCGAGTTCAAGCCCCAGTCAAGGCATAAGCAAATGAAATAACCATGAGCAGAGAGCTATATTACTCCAGATTATTGGACAACCTGTGGGCCATATTAGTCACCAGCTCCAATCAGAGGCTCCACAAAGCCTGCATGAGTCCTTTAGCCCCTTTGACTGGATGTTCCATCCCATGCACACCTTTGGGTTCCAATCAGCCCGTTGCTCATGTGTCAGTCATTCAGGGCCAATGAACCAGGACATGATGTCCAGGGACCTGAGTGCAAGGCTTCTCAAGGCCTTGGTGATGTGAGGGGCTTGCACACAAGACTGTTCAAGGCCATGGTGTGGAACGCAGAACTTCTCTGTAAGAGAGGATCTTTGTCCTAATTACTCAGTCAAGCCCTTTTTTGAAGCTCTCATTATTTTTATTTATTATTATTTATTATCTCATTATTATTATTTATTGTACAAAGAGGTTACAATTCCATACGTGAGATTATGAGGATAGTAAATCTTGGTCAATGTCTCTGCTTCCATTGTTCTCCCCCATTTCCCTGCTCTAATCCCTAGCCTCAAGTTGTGTAGTTCATTCTTCACATAATACATTGAATATGACTGCATTTTCTCACGCTTTCTCCTTCCTTTCATGTGACTGGTCCTTTGGCCTCCCCCCCAAAACATGTTTGTACTTCCTGGTATTCACTTTGACAAACAGTACATTAGTTGCCAGAGAAATTATGCCTTCAGATTCCTCCCCTATGAATACTCCCTTTTAGTCAGTCTGTGTGCATATGCATGGAGTTCTGCATATGTTATCATGCATGTTCGCATTTAGGTGGATCTTCTGTCTATGAGAGAAGACATGTGTTGTCTGTCTCAATGAGCCTGGCTGACTTTACTTAATGTAATTTTATTTTCCTGGTTCTACCCATTGTGCTTTTAATTTGCTATTCTCCAATGAGAAGTGATGTTGAGTGGCTTTCATTCTTTGCTCGCCATGTGTGCATCTGCTTCGATGAAGGGTTTATCCAGATATCTTTGCTCAGATTTTTTTGTCTGTTGTGGAGCTTGAACTCAGGGCCTGGGTGCTGTCTCTGAGCTCTTTTCCTCAAGGCTAGCGCTCTACTATTTTGGGCCACAGCTCCACTTCTAATCAGGAGTGACTTTTAAGTTCTGGCTGCAGTTGTAGTATAAACAATCATTTGAACATCCTGTTTTATATTGATGCATGAAAAGAGTAATGGTAATTGGCAGTATTTGCTTGTAAGGAATCAATAAACTGATTGCGGTTCATTAGAAAAGGTCACAGATAGACAGAAGGAATAAGTTCTGGTAGTCCACTGCACAGGAAGGTGACTGCAATTATGATAATGGTTGTATATTTCTAACTAGCTAGAAAGGAAAATTGAAAAACTTCACCCACAATAAAATGATTCATGTCCAAGATGATATATACACTAAGTATCCTTATTTGTTCATTACATAATTTATACATGTATCAAACCCATAATTTTTTACACAGTGATTATCAATTAAAAGTAAATTGACCACAATAAACAGATTACAATGAACCAAATTAAACAGAAGTACCTTGCTACTGAAAATTAAATAATCAAAATAGACACAATTTGCCTTAATTACAGGCAAAATTAACATTTTGAAAGAAATATTAAAATACATGTTTTGCTGACTTTCTATTCATCATTCAATTTCACAGCTAACTAGGGAAGCTACTTGAGAAGTATTTTCATGAATCTACCCTAGAAGATGCATTCCTCAGTTTACTCATTTTTCTACTATCATCTAGCATATATTAATATATTTACTTGGAAGTTCTGACATAGATTTTAAAATTATTTTTACACATTTTAAAATAAAAGAAACCTTAAAATAATAAGCAGATAACAAGGAGGATTAACTCTTCTGACTAGGTTAAGAGAATAAGATAAAATGGAAGTTTCAATATTTAGTAAAAATCAAATATATGTAAGTTAAAATTATTTCTTTCTTTCTTTCTTTCTCTGTATCTATTTGATTGTCTGTCTGTCTGTCTCTCTCTCACACACACACACACACAGAAAATAATGGACTAAATGTAGCAAATGGGGAGTAAATGTAAATACTCAGAAATTCTTTGTATTCTAATTACAGATATTTTGGCAAGTCTTAAGTTATAACCAAATGAAATGTTACAAGTAAGGAAACAATAAGGAAATATAATTAGGCCTATAAAAAGATTTCAACATCCACAAATCTAACAGAATCTACAGAAAGAAGAAAGAAAAAAAACCTAAGGGATTCTGGGAATAAAGTTATCTGCTATAAAATAACAACATTTAAAATATTGAAACACAGGGGCTGGGGATATGGCCTAGAGGCAAGAGTGCTTGCCTCCTATACATGAGGCCATGGGTTTGATTCCCCAGCACCACATATACAGAAAACAGCCAGAAGTGGCGCTGTGGCTCACGTGGCAGAGTGCTAGCCTTGAGCAAAAAGAAGCCAGGGACAGTGCTCAGGCCCTGAGTCCAAGCCCCAGGACTGGCCAAAAAAATAAATTAAATAAATAAATAAATATTGAAACACAGAAGTTCTCACTATAAAATGAATGAGATATAAATTACAAAAGCAAATTAAAAAATCCTAAGATTAACAATTACAGAACAGCACAGATGAAAGAATTTTACAGGCCACAGGAAACAAGCCCAGAGTCCAGGTAGGAGAGGCTATAAACCAAGTGTCTAGGGCTGATCAAGGGCATGTGAATGGCACACTGGGACAGCTGTAGCAATGTGATCACTGGGCCACAGCCCTGGGCTACAAGCTGGCCTAAGTCCAGGATGTTCTAGAAGACTAGAACAATGCTCTAGAAGACTAGAACAGATGCCTCTTGAGGAGCAACAGGAGAAGCAATTAAAAAGTAAAACCAGCCAGGCAAAAGCTGAAAAGAGTAGCTCTTGCTTCAGCCAGGCCAGCCAGTGCCTTGCTCCCACACAGCTGTTGGGCCCCATGGCGGGGGGGGGGGGGGGACCCCTGAGGTAGGGACTCTTGTCAGGGAAAGAAGGGCAACTTGAAACTGATAGCTAGCACAAGGTTGTCATCTGTCAGATCAGCACAGAGCCATTTCTTCTGCTGGACCTGTGTCCCTTGTCTCCTTAGAAGTAACCTCTGTGATGGGCTGGGAATATGGCCTCGTGGCAAAAGTGCTTACTTCATATACATGAAGCCCTGGGTTCGACTCCCAGCACCACATATATAGAAAATGGCCAAAAGTGCCGCTACGGCTCAAGTGGCAGAGTGCTAGCCTTGAACAAAAAGAAGCCAGGGACAGTGCTCAGGCCCTGAGTCCAAGGCCCAGGACTGGCAAAAAAAAAAACCCAAAGAAGTAACTTCTGTGTTTCTTTTGCTGGGAGACCCTCTTGGTCAAATATTTTCCTACTTTGAGCTGGAAAAAACCTTTACTCTCCACTTCAGAGTTCCCATATTTTTCTGTGACCAGAAGTAGTCTGTGCCAGTACTGAGGCTTGAACTCGGGCCTTGGGCACTGTCTGTTAGCTTTTTTTACTCAAGGCTAGCATGCTATCACTTGTGCCACAGTTCCACTTCTGGCTTTTTGCTGGTTAACTGGAGATTAGAGGCTCAGGGACTTTTCTGCAGGGTTGGCTGTAAACCATGATCCTCAGATCTCAGCTCCCAATGAGCTAGGACTGCCGGCCAGAGCCACCAGCCACAGGCTCTGAGGTCACTTTCTACTCTTCCTACACTATCTTCCAGCTCACCTCCTTAATCTCTCCCATTATCTAATCCCTCCCTCTAGATTGTTAGGCTTTATCTATCTTCAAGTTTTTTAAATGCCCATTTTCAGCCAAGTGCCAGTGGCTCACCCCTGTAATTCTAGCTACTCCAGAGGATCATGGTTCAGAGGCAAGCTGGTCAAGAAACTCTTATCTCCAATTAACTGCCCAACAAAAGCTGGAAGAGAAGCTGTGTCTCATGGTAAGTCACTAGCTTTAAGAAAAACTAAAGTTCAGGAACCACACCAAGGCCTTGAGTTCAAGCCCCAGGACCAGCACCAATAAATAAACAAACAAACAAACAAATCTATTTTCTTTTTTTGGGGGGGGGAGGAGGAGGGAGAATCATTTCCTATAAACCAGAAACTAGATTAAATGATTTCTCCATCTTCAGTTCCATCTAACGCTTTGTGTTTTCAGTAACAAAATGTGTGTTTTCAGTAACAAATCTGTTTTGGAATGCTTCTTTAGATCTAAAATTTCAGGTTAAGCTTGTCTGGTCTACATTTCATCTTGGGGAAAAAAATTCAACCTATTCTGTTATTCTCTTGGAAACAAGATTTAATAGTAATTGCTTTTTGGGACCAGATGAAATCAGCTTCATCTATAATTCATTGGGGGCAAAAGGGTGATTCGATGATGTATCCAAATTTTAAACTTACCAGTTTGTCCTACCCCTTAAGCATTTAAAATAAAATATGCAACAAAATGGATGACTTAGTGGAGATGGAAGCCCACTAATTGGGTTCCCCATTAAACCGTTTACATACAAGTACACAGTTTTTATACTAAGGATTCTTGTTAAAAAGTCTTGTAAAATTAATGTCTTTCATCCAGATATATCAAATGTCAGTGGAAGACCAGTGTGACTTCATTAGATATGTTTAGTGTATTTAGAATGTGTAAATTTGTGCTTTGAACTGTAGTTTATTAAGTGTAAAACTGCATCATAGTATTCGTTGTATTTGACCTGATGTAACCCTTGTATGATTGCAATAAATTTTTGTGTAGGTTTTACTGTTTTTTCAGGCTAAAACATGGGAAAGGGGCTACCTAGCAAGATAGTTTTGAAATAGATGTGTATACAGTCTGTTTTGAGGGTTATTTTTCCTTACAGTCAAGTTTAGTTTTGCTCGGTATATTTTTCAGTTATTTCAGTTATTTTCAGTCATTTAAAGTGGTAAATCATTGTAAAGTTGAGATTTATTATGGAGAGTTGATGTGAAGTAAGCATGATATTTTAATAATTTAACACCAAAAAAAGTTAATCCTGAATAAGCCAATTGTAATAATAGGTGTTTCTGTATAGCTAGAATGCATAGAGTACTTACCTTAGTAAATCTTTAAATCACAAGTCTTTGACTGACATGGAAGACTCTATTAAATACTTAACTTGGTGGTGGGAGGGAAATAAAATTGCAGAAAATTGCAGAGCACTAAAACTTAAAGAAGGGCTACATCTATATGTAAGGTCCGCTCTGGGAGGGCTCCATGCAGATGCCCTCCCCGTTAGGGAAGGGGGAGGTAACTGCCTCCAGGTCTGCTGGTTACCCAGGTAACTGGGTGGAGACTTAACCAGCTGAAATGTATACTAAGCCATGTACCAATGGCACACACCTGTAATCCTAACTACTCAGGAGGCTGAGATTTAAGAATCGTGGTTCAAAGCCAGCCCAGGCATGCCAGTCAAAGTCCATGAGACTCAACACCAATTAACCACCAAAAAAGCTGAAAATGGAGTTATAGCTGAAGTGGAAGAGCACTAGCCTTGAGCAAAAATACAAAGCTCAGAGAGAGCATCTACGCCAACTTGTCTATGGTTTATTTCCTTGAAGTATTAAAGCTAAGGAGATAAAAATTAAATTTAGCTATATACCTTTATATGAAAATATATCTTATTAATGACCTAAGTATTTCTTTTTTTCTCTCAAGAGGTTTGAATAAACTGATGCCAAGAATTTATGGAGAAAAATGATAAGATTTTACTATAAGACATTCATGAATAACTGAGTAAACAGAACAAGTGAATATCTTCATAAACAGAAAGGAGGAAGCAATAAAGGAAGAGATCCTTTCCCAAACTAGTCTGTAAACTCAATGCAATGCCATTAAAATCCCTACAGATTCTTTAGTGGAAATGAATAAACCAATTCTAAACATGTCTAGAGAGGAAATGGGCTTGAAGAGCCAAAAGAATATCAAAAATTAAAATGAGGGAGACCTCAACTTCCTGACATGAAAATCTAGAGCCTTTGGAATTAAACAGTACAGTATCAATACAGGCTGAGAATGTGAGTATAATAGGACAGACCCAAATTGAATAAAAATTCATTTAGGTATGATAAAGCTGTCATCTGAAATTCTGAAGAAAAGAGAAATGCAACAGAGTTGGCTAAACTGGCTATCCTCTGAAAAGGAAATGTGGTGAAATTCTAACTCATCTTTTAGAAGAGCAAACCCCACATTCTAGACTCAACACTAAAATCACAATGATTTAGAAGAAAATCTAGGGAGAGTGTCAGACATTGGGGAAGGCAAAACCTTTCTAATTCAAGTCAAATAATTTTTTAGAGAAAATCAATCTGGTTCCTTCAAAACTGAAAACATACATATGAATAAATGTGCCATGAATAGTAGAAATCTCAAAGCAAGTAAGTTTTAGCAAAAATCAATATGACACCCTCAAAACTGAAAAGTTGCATATGAATATATGTGCCATGAATAGTAATCAGATTACTTAGACTATCTAACTATAAACAATAAAAACATTCCAGAAAGTGAGTTGGGCAGAGAACCATAAGACACAAAATGCACATGGATAAACATGTTGTGACTGTAAGTTTGTTTGATTTTTGTGTGTATGTGTGTACATGTCAGTGAATTTAGGGCCTGGGCGCTTGAGCTTCTTTGCTCAAGACTAGTTAGTGCTCTACCACTTTGAGCCACAGCTCTATTTCTGGTTTTTGGTAATTAATTGAAGAGTCTCACGGCCTCTTCCACCCAGACTGGCTTTGAACAGCAATCCTCAGAACTCAATCTACTGAGTAGCTAAGATTACAGTCATGAGCCACTGATGTCTGAGTGATTTTTGCTATGTAGTCCAGGTGAGACTTGATCTTGCAATCCTCCAGTGCTAGCATTTGGGCCCAGAAGCTCCAGTGTGAACTCTTGATAGAATGCAATGAAAGAAAACTCTCCTCCTTACAGTACAGCTCCAAGGTCAAAGCCATTGGTTCACAGGGAAAGCCAAGGAACCATGGGGCACCACCAGCTCTGTCGCTAGCAGTCATAATCACCTCAATGCTCTTACTGCTTTGCTTTGACAAAGACGGTTGATGTAAATGGTCAACTTCCATCCAATCTCCATGTATCAGACAGATTATAGCATTATACCTGCTAGGGAAGCTCTAGGCCTTTGTACTTGCTTGCATGGGGTTCAGTCATCTCTCACAGACCAAGCACAAAGAAATTTCCTGAGGGCAAGAATTCAGATAATGTCACTTATTAGCTCATGACCCAGCAAGTTTCTAAAATTAGTGAGACTTATGAGTGCATAAATCTGACTCACTAAATAAATATATTCGTATCAAAGGCCAGCCAGAATTGTAATGGATTCACAATAGAGCAGGTATGAGAAAGACCACTGAAAGTGATTTTTCATGGGGGTCCAGGGGTCTCAAAGGTTTATCAAGCACCCCTCAACTCCTCTCAATGGACTCTGCTAGTGTGGAAGCATTTGGTTAGCTAACTGAAGACAAATATTACAGGTGCATTCTTTGTCTACTATTAGTTGTTGTTGTTGTTAAAAAAAAAAACAGCCCTACTTTGGATATTAAAGTACATCCATTTATATCTGACAAACCATGGTCGTGATTGGTGATTATTAATGATGATGGTCACACTCCACTGTGACAGAGAGGGGATGGGGGGGGCAATACAATAACAGGAGACTGGGCCAAAGAACTGAGATTTGGGGTACCAGGAGGTCTGATGCGATTCCTGCTGTAGAATCCCAAGATCCCATTAACAAGCATTTTTATTGAGTTTAATGCAGAGGGACTGTAGGTCTGTGCAAAGGTTAGGGTTACAATCATTAAAATGCGACACAGTTTGTATACAAGTGATCATTGACTTCCTAATCTTAGGAAACAGAGGGAAGCAATAAACATTCCATAGCACAGACTCTTGTCTCCAAGGTTTAAGCTTTTAGTGTCCAAACATCTCTAACTTAAACACACTTAGGGCACTAATTTTTACCTCTGTCCGCCTGCACTGTTTGACCTTTCCCAGGCACAGCTCTCAGCCTTCTGGATGGCTGTCTGGGATAGCATTCCTATCTCTTTCATCCTTTCCAGGTCTTACAGCTCGGCTCCAGAGGTCCTCACAGTGATCACTAGCTAGCCTTTTCTTTATTAGACATCCACCTGAGGCTTGACTGACATTTTACCCTTTAGATTCATTCCATAGAGATGGAGATGCTCATAGTAAGAAGAACCTTCACTTCCAAGCCCACAGGGGCCTTCCGGTTCAGCCAAGGCAAGGAACTAAACATGTTTTTAGCGGGGTTTGCTTTATTTTGTGTCAGTATTGGGGTTTGAATTCTAGGCCTGGAAACTGTTCCTTAATTAATTTATTTTTTTCTTTGCTCAAGCCTGGTGCTTTACAACTTGAGCCACAGGGCTGCTTCCTTTTTTCCCCTACTTATTTGGATATAAGAAGCTCATAGAAGTTCCTGCCTAGGCCAGCTTTGAATCACAATCCTCAGATCTCAGCCTCCTGAGTAGCTAGGATTACATGGGCAACAGGGCCTGGCTCTAAAACAACCTATAGCTCCAAATAAAATTTAACAATCTGACCAAGAATCCCAGGCAGTGATAGCAATAACTCCTTCCTGATGGGTAACTTTGAGACCAGAATGCACTGGGCCCTCCACTTTTACAAGGATACTGACAGCTGCCCCGCCAGCTCTAGATACTGCTCATATTTTCCACCAAATCACCAAGCATCAGTGGTTCCAGGCAGGATGCATGCCTACAGAATGCTTTCCTATTACCCTTTGCTGAGAAAAATGCCTTTTCCAGTAGGCATTTGATGTCACGACTGTGACCTCCACTCTGTAACCCCCAGGAAACCTTGTACACAAGTAAGGAGTATATCATCTACATTCTCAGTTCCTCAGTTCCCCCAGTCTCCCCTGCTCAAGGCCTCCATGGCTCCTTGACCATACTCCATCCAGTGGGGAATGCAGCCATCCAACTAACTGGAGGAAGGAGGAAGACTGAAAATTCACATGAACTTATAGCTTGCCACTGCCATTACTTCCTGCTAATCCACATCACCCCACCTGCTAAACTTGACCTGCCCAACCCCAGGTGACAATCGCCAGCCACCGGCAGATCTGGATTACAGGCCACCAGTCTGGCCCTGAGAGAATCAGATTTTCAATTCTACCCCATGGAAAACATAAATAGAAATGTTCAGCTGCTTTGCCAGGGGACAAGGTGTAAAGAAGCATCAGATCATAGGTATGCTGTGCCTCAACTGGGACTCTCCTGAAACCTTTAAGATGTCCAAGTGTTCCTCTCAGCAGCTGAGATCACATTATCGATCTCTCTTGACACAGTCTCCTCCAGGTTTCTGAACTTCTTTTCTGCCAGCAAAATCTTTCAGAAACACTTGGGTCCTCTCTCCTGGGTTGCCCTAAATACTGGTTCCTGTCTGGGATAACTGGAATTTCCCATACAAGCTCTCTTCCTCCAAAGGCTCCAAGCTCCTTTCCATCAACTCTTACCACTCACCACTCCATCACACCCCAGATCAATGAGACTGTAAACCTGCTACATCTGGATCCGGTCCCTGTCTCTACAGTCTGAGGAAGAAGTCCACAGATGCAGAGGGAGAAGTCAAATGGCAAAGATTTATTGAGGAAAATGATAAGCAGAACTCCCATTAGGTGAAAAGAGTCCCAAAGGAGGGCATCACTGGGGTGTGTTGTGCAGGAGCTAATAAGGTGTCTCCAGGAGACAGCTATATGACTCTCAAGATCATTGGACAGCCTGCAGGTCATCTCAATCCCTAGACCCAATCAGAGGCCCCACACAGCCAGCAGGAGCTCTCCATGCATCACTTAGCCCTCTGATTGGGTGTTCCATCCAGGGCACATGGCTGGGGTCCAATCAGCTCATTGTTCACAGTCAAGTCTTCCAGGGGCAAGACTGCTCAAGGCCATGGTGATGCAGGTAGGGCCTGCATACAGGATTGCTCGAGGTCATAGTGAGACCTCCTCTCTCTGTGGGAGAGGAGCCTTTGACCTAATTACTTTGCCACTCTTTTCTGCTCTCTCTCTCAGACACACAAAGGCATCTCATTGTAAGTAAGTGCATGTTCATTATAAATGCACATACATACACATATGTGGTAGAGCCCTTCCTCTGTCGAGGTGATTTTCTAACGGCTTCTGCAGACATAAGAGATGCTGGCTGGATTCTTATGAAATCAATGCTGAATTCTGAAGTAGATAATGCCTTACAAGAGATGGTGAACAAAAGGTTGTTATACAGTTAGCTAGCCTGACCACTTCCCATTTTTCTTCTCTTTGCATTGGCTCTGCCTTTCACTATCTTTCTCTCTCCCTTTCTGTCTCTTCTCTCTCTGACTCTCTTTTGTCTTATATGGTCATGCCATTCTACCCTTGTGCTTGCACTCACAGTGAGACCCTCAGATACTGTTGCTGTTACAAACCTTTTCCAAACTAAACTTCTTTTCTTCATAAAGTAGCTGCCCTCAGATATTCTGTATAATAATGGAAACCAAGACAGAGGTCTTAGAGAGTTCTACATCTTTTCAATAAAATAGAAAACTTCAGCTACCTTGAACTGCCATTATTTTAATCATCCTTCTTAATCCCTCCATTTTGTTCCTATTTTGTGTCAAAAGACTATATTCTTGCCTTCCTCAACCCCACCCCACCTCTCTGCCAAAGATGACATTAGCTAATAGATATGAGGAGTTCAAATGTTAGGGGTTATGTCATAAACAGAGGACTTTACAGAGTGATGACTAACTAAATTATAGGGCTATACATGGCCAAAGAAATATTTTAAACAAATTATTTAGGTTTAAAGCTGGTTCATTTTTAGAAAATACAACAAAGGCTCTAGCAAAGCCTTCACCAATTGCAACAATGTGGAGACCAGATGTTAGGTCATTCATTTTGTTAATGAGGCTGTTTATTCAGAAGAATGAATAAACTCCTTTCTGTAAAAAATGAAAAATGTAAGCGTTAATGAGTCACTGGTTGCACACACCTGGTCTTCATTTGGGGCTGGCATGTGTTTGCTCTGAGCTATTGCAGGTTTCTTCAGTATCATTTTTTGCAGGAAGCATCAGGAAAAATAATGTCTTGTGTGAGTTCCCATCCCACCCTCCTTCTATGAGGCATGACTGCTTAGTCCCAGGAACCAATTATTCATCATGAAAAGACACGCTCAGCAGGTGCCAGTGACCCTGGCCTGTAATCTAGCTACTCAGGATGCTGAGATCTAAGGACTGAGGTTTAAAGCTAGTCCAGGCAGGAAACTCAGTTAGATTCTTATCTCCAATTAACCAGCAAAAAGCTGGAAGTGGACCTGCGGTTTAAGTGGTAGAGCCTTAGCTTTGAACAAAACAGTTCAGGGATAGCACCTAGACCCTGAATTTAAGCCTAGTACTGTCACAAGTAATAGTAACAATGACATGCTCTACGGCTTTAACACAGCTTCCCTTTCATAGCTCCCAAGTTATTGCTGCCTAAATGAATATCAAGTTCAAAATCAAATGGCATTATCAAATCATAGATTCACCCAGCTATTATAAAGCAAACTCTTCATCTCTGCATGTATGGATAAGGCAGTCATTTGTAATGACTATGACAAAATGCCTGAGATAATCAAATGAAAAGGAAGAAAGATTTGATCTGGACACGTAGTTCTGGACAATGGTCACTTTGCCCTATTGCTTTAGGCCTATAACAACACAGTACATCATGTACTCTTGTGAAAAATTGTAATAAAGGAGGCCTGTTCTCATGGTGGCTAGGAAGCACAGAAGAGAGAAAGAGACAGAGAGACAAATGAGCTAGGGATAGAATGGCCAAGAGACACATGAAAAAATGCTCTACATCATTGGCCATAAAAGAAATGCAAATCAAAACAACATTGAGATTCTACCTCACTCCAGTAAGAATGTCCTTTATCAGGAAAACTAACAATAACAAATGCTGGAGGGGATGTGGCCAAAGGGAACCCTACTTCATTGTTGGTGGGAATGTAAACTGGTTCAGCCACTCTGGAAAGCGGTATGGAGAGTCCTCAGAAGGCTAAACATAGAGCTCCCCTGTGACCCAGCAGCCCCGCTTTTGGGCATCTACCCAAAAGACCACAAACAAGAACACACTAAAGCCACCAGCACAACAAAGTTCATCGCAGCACAATTTGTCATTGCTAAAATACGAATCAACCAAGAGGCCGCTCAGTAGATGAATGAATCGGGAAAATGTAGTACATATACACAATGGATTTATGCCTCTATCAGAAAGAATGACAGTGCCCCATTTGTAAGGATATGGAAGGACTTGGAAAAAATACTAAGTGAAGTGAGTCAGACCCAAAGAAACATGGACTCTATGGTTTCCCTCATAGGGAATAATTAGCACAGGTTTAGGCTAGTCATAAAAGAGGATCACAAGAGCCCAATAGCTATGCCCTTATGAACACATAAGATGATGCTAAGTGAAATAAACTCCATGTTATGGAAATGAGTGTTCTATCACTGTTGTACTTTCAACATGTCATGTGAAACGGTAGCTTTTTGTTGTTGTTGTTGATGATCCTCTTGTATCCCCTTCCTGTGGTTGTCCCCGCGCTATCACTGTATCTCATCTGAGCACCCTAGATACTGTATATACTGGTATTAGAACTAGGGAAGGGAAAGGGAATATCAAAATCGAGAGAGAAAGGATAAAAAGACAAATGACTCCAAAGCAATACTTACAAAACCATTTGGTGTAAACCAACTGAACAACTCATGGAGAAAGAGGGAAAGGGGGAGGGGGCGAAATGAGGGAGGAGGTAACAAACTGTACAAGAAATATACCCATGACCTTACATATGAAACTGTAACCCCTCTGTACATCACTTTGACAATAAATAATTATTTAAAAAGGAGCTAGGGACTCACAATCTCTTTCAAGGGCATGACTCCAGTGTCCTCACTTTCTCTGATTAGACTTCACCTCCTAAGGATTCTACCATGTCCAAGAGTGTCAACTTTATGCCTAAAATACGTGTCCTTCACTGTATGTAAAGTACAGTATAGCCCAGTACGTATAGCCCAGGCCCTGAGTCTCTGTGAGCTCCAGGCTAGAGCTCTATCACTTGAGCCACAGAGCCAAGTCCAGCCCTGCCCTTCCACCGTGGCGCGAGGAGCACGGCTTTCCTCCCGCCTTCACCCCATCTCTCCACCTGCCACCCATATGGGCGCTGGGACCCGGCTCCAGACCCCCAGACCCCCGCAAGCCCAGGCCCCTCCTTCCAGACGCTTCTTCCCTTGCCTCAGCCAGCCCGCCGCCCTCGCCCGGGACACAGAGCAGGACTTCAGCCTGGCGGCCATTGTCTGTCACACGAGTAGCAAATAAAGATAAAGACGTTGTCTCCTGAAAAAAAAAAAAAGATGACCTGCTTCTGGGTCGGGGTTTCGTACAGCTCCCTCGCTGTGATCTACTGGCATTTTCTGAGTAGTTTACTGAACATAAGAGTCTCACAGACTTTCCGGACCAGGATGGCTTTGAACTGGGATCATCAGATCTCAGGCTTCTGATTAGCTACAATTATAGGCATGAGCCACGGGCACCAGGCAATGGTGTGGTTTTAGTGGCTATTTCACAAAAGCCTCAAAATGTTTGGCAATGAAGAGAAAAAGCAATTTTCAAGGTGACTAAGAGCTGTAATCCTATTTACTCAGGAGCCTAAGAACTCAAGACAGGAAAGCCTGCTAGACTCTGACTTCCAATTAACTATCAAGAAAGCTAGCTGTGGAGCTATAGCTAAAGTGATGGAGCCCTAGCCTTGAGCAAAAACAAAAAAATCTCAAAGCAGTACTTAGTCCTTGAGTTCAAACCTCAGGCCAGAAAAAAAAAATTAAGCAATTTTACTGTGAGTAACCTAATAAAAACCTTTCTGAGTGGTCAAGTTATTGGCAGGGATTATTATGTGTGTGTGAGTGTTCGTTGTTACTTATTGTTGTTGTTGTTGAGCCATTCCCAGCATACCAATCACCAAAGCCATCTACCCATCTCATGGACCCACCTTACATGGCTCGCCGGGTGACCATCCTCAACTGCAACTAAATGAGCATCTTTCCCACCAGCTCCCCGACAGCGGCTCCCTTCCTTCCGGCTCAACGTCATCCACAACACGCAGTCACTAACACCAGAGGGCTGGCCTGGGCAGGACTGTCTGTGAGGCGTCCAGCTCCAGAAAACCAACAAAAATCCCCAAGTGGGTGGAGCTGTGGTCCAAGTGGTAGAGCAGCAGTCCTGAGGGTGGGGGAGGAGGGGGATAAGGTCAGGGATAACACCAAGGCCTTGAGTTCAAGTCCCAGGACCGGCACTCACATATATTTGAGAGAGGAGGGAGGGAGGATTGGGGAGGGAGGGAGGGAGTATTCAATTACCCTCACTGGCAATTACCCCAGTGCAGCCATTCCTCCAAACCACCACATTGTCCCCTCCAGGCCCGGCTAGACACCTGATGAACTTACTCAGCCCAAACCCCGCCGGCCTTCCTCACCGCCGCACAGCAAACATGGCGCAGGGAGGCGCCAAAGGCCGCCAGGGCCGCACGGGGGCCGCACGGGGAGTCCCGAGCCCCGGGGACGACGCCCGCAGCTCCCGCTTCCCACACGGAAGCGCAGGTCCCACACGGAGGCCTCCCTTCCCCGTGGCTGCCCTTCCTCACGGGGTCCCCGAGACAGGACCCCGGCGCGGCCTTCGCGGCCCTCCAGCCTCGTCTCTCCTCAGCGCTGCCACGGCGGGCCCGGAGTTTCCCACCTGCGCATACGCACCAGATGTCCTCCCACGGCGCATGCGCCTCTTTTGGGCCATTGGAGGGGCCCAGGCCTCCTCTCAGAATCTAATGGCCTGGGGGTAAGAGCCCCTGAAACTCCAGAACCCAGCTTCCTGAGTAACTAGGATGATGGACCTGAGACACAGGTCCCCCTTTTCAAATAGCATTTGGTGAATTTCATTATGCTGACTTTGAGAGTGATAGATACACACACACACACACACACACACACACACACACAAATATATGGGAATCAATGACATATCACTGTTTTCCCCAATGTTTTATATTGTCTTGTTATACAATACATTTGAGACCCAAAGTATTATATGCCACTCATACTTCAAAATATATATTCAATTATATGTAACATATAGTATACCATATTTAATATATTTATATATAACTTATTTAATTACTAAATAAATTACTGAGCTATAGTTATTAAAATTGAAATCTGTATCTCTGTTGTCAGGAAATACATTAACATACCATGCTTGCAAAGTTCTTTCACACTGATGAGTTATAAAGTCTAAATAATTGAAATTTACATCGAAGATGAGAATGGGAAGACAAATTGGTCCAAACCAAGAAAGCCTCCACAATCCAAATCTCTACGGTCCATGTACTTATTAATAAAATATAGACAAATGTCTCTAGCAGATACATAAAAATATTGCCACAGTTGTATCTGAGTAAGGTGGTCTAGCAGTGTGTTGAGCAAACAGGGCTCAAAGTAAATTATCATTGAAATTGATGATTCAAACCTATGCAACCCTGGAAAGAGGATTCAAGATCATAAAATTCTCCTGTACCAAGAAAATGGGAATTTGCAGGGAAAGAAATGGAAAGCAGATACATAAATGTGTATCTTTTTATATTCTTTGATCTTTAAAACAGATTTGCCTCTTTGATAGACATACATAATAGACATATACAATAAATGGTGTTTGGAAATTTACATGAAGTAAAATGTGGGCAGAAACAGTAGCATCCAAATGTGTAACTGTGAAAGCAATACTAAGAGAGGTAAATTACAAAGATCACACAGATCATTGATCTCTGAATGACATAAAGCAACTATAAAGTCTTTTCCAATACATTAGAAATTTAAACAATATATGGGAATCACCACATGGAGTCACTAGCAAATACAGAAATAATTGCAAATTTAGAATTTAGCTTTTCCTGTCACAACTTTACCCATCTTCTGAGACATGCAGATTTTCATCAAAAATCTCCCTTGTTACTTTTTATTTTTAATTCCTGAATAAATGAGTCTTCTCTACCAATAGGCTACCCGCACCCCCCCCCCCCAAATGTTTTAAATTCAGTGCCTGTAGCTCAGGCCTGTATTCTTTTCTACTCAGGAGGCTGAGATGTGAGGACTACAGTTCAAACCGGACAAGGCAGGAAAGTGTGTGGTACGCTCATCTCCAACTAACTACCAAAGAAGGCCAGAAGTACACCTGTGGTTCAAATGGTGGAGTGCTAGCCTTCAGCAAAGCATTCCAGGGACATTTAGCTGCGCACTGGTGGCTCAGGCCTGGAGCCAGCTACTCAGGAGGCTGAGATCTGAGGATCCTGACTCAAAGTCAGCTGGGGCAGGAAATTCTATTCGATTAACCACCAGAAAACCACAAGTGGAGCGGGGCCCAAAGTGGTAGAGAGCTAACCTTGAGCAAAAGAGCTCAGTAACAGCGCCCAGCCCCTGGGATCAAGTCCCACAACCCCCTGACGCCCTGACCCCCTGACACACACACCACACACACATGCACACACTACACACACACACACACACACACACACCTGGCCCCTTCCTAAACCCTCTGTCCTCTTCACTGAACTGGTGCTTCCCAGAGTTCCTGGATTTCCCACCGGAGCATGCGCGCCAGCCGTCCTCCCTGTGCGCATGCGCCCCTGCCGCACGCCGGGGCCCAGGCCTCCTCTCCGAAGCTGCCGCCCTGGGAGTGAGCGCCGCTGAAATTCAAGGATGCACAGAGCTGGTGCTTTGAGACAGGGAGACTCGGAACTGTTTCCAACCTGGTGTAAAGAGACATGTTGATCTCTTCCTGTAGAACACCACCAAAATGGTCAGAGTAAACTATTTGCCACCCTTTTCCAAATACGACTGAAGTATTCCCTCAGATTTCATCTGTGCAGCATACAAATACATCTATTCCTATGTTAGAGGTTACAGTTACGGATCCAATGAATGGGAACAAGACAGCCCAAATGACTTCTAACATAGAAGTGTAGCCCGGGTATCCTCACTGTGTAAAAAGCTAATATGTTCAACTAGCTCATTTCCAGGCCATTCTCCACACACACCCGTGGGTCTCTTATTGTGTCACCTTGATCATGTACAGTTCACATCCAGCCTCATGCAGACTTAGAAAATCCTCACGAAAGCTCCAAGGCAAGGAGCGTCTGAGAGCACCAAACTGCAGCGCACATGTGAGGCTAGCGCTTTACATTTTTCCATCCCATATTTGCACAGTGCAAACGGGTTCCCTGTTGGCAGAGAGCTTCCCCTACCAACGCGGTTACCCTGGTGGCTGGAAAGGGGAGTTGTCCCAACTAGGAGCTGGGGGCTGGAGGTGCACGGGGGACCGGCTTTCAAAGTCACCTGTCCTTAGGCAGCACAGAGCTTTCGTCTCTCTCAGCAACACCGGTCAGATGGCAGCACCACTGCATCCTCCCCTGCCTGGATGCCCGTGGCTCGCTGTGCTCACCAGGTCCCTGTAACCAGCAGATCCCTCCCCACCCCCACCCCCACCCCCACCCCCATCCCGCTCACTCTGTTTCCTTCCACTCAGCACCCATGCGCCGAGACATGAGACTCGAGTGGAAAAGACCACAGTGTTTCGTATTCAAGAATTCTGCAGCCTCAGGTAAACATAACATTTAATAAAATTAAAACAACAGATGCGAGCGATCATTATGAAAGGTAAAGCGGGCATTTTCGGGGAGGAGGGAGGCGGGCTCCAACACTGGATCTTCCTCCAAGTCGCCAGCCGGCAGAAAGGACAATTCGGGGTGCACCATGGGATCCACGGCCTCGGGGGGGGGGGGGCAAGGTGTTCTCCCACGCGTGTGTAGCTGCCCCGGGCGCAGCGTGAAAGCCAGTGGAGGAAACGCTGGCTCTTCGTCTTCTCATTCCGGAGAAGCTGCAGGCGGCTGTGTCACCCCTGGGGTTAAGATCAAGTTGGGTGTCCACAGAACTCAAAGCCTACGGAGGCCTTTGCACACATGAAAACAGCCGCGCTGCATCCACACGCGTGTGCACCGCGGCCACGGCTCCCGGGCTCCCGTCGCCACGGCTGACACCGCCGGCGGCTTCTAGGGCGTGAGTTCAGGCGTGGACTGCGCGGTTCCCGCAGAAATCTGAGAGTGGAAACAGGTGCGTGGCTATTCGCGTGGACTCCAGAAGTTCTGTCGGGACGAGCCCGCCACGGGGATCTAAGGGAGCGAGCTGTAGAACTGGAGCCTGAACTTTGAGGAGAAGGAAGCGAGACGCGACCTGGCAGGGAACATCCATGACAGGACGCCTTGCAACGCGGGCAGGGCCAAGGGCTCCTCGCTCATCACCAGCCTGGGAGGCCATCCCCGGGGGCCCAGGTCCCCTCCCCACTCACAGGCTCTCGGGAGTCCACACAGTGACGTGCTCCCCCTGTCCTCGGGCTGCCCGGCCCCGGGCTCCTCCAGCTGCTCAAGGAGAATGTGCAAGCGGAGCAGCAGGTCGGAGGAGGGCATGTTGAGCATCGCGTAGCGCATGAGTTCATTCAGGGCGTCTCGGTTCCTGGGCTCGTAGAAATCGTCAGGGGAAAAGTCCATCCACAGGGTGAAGATGGAACACAGGGTGCTGCGGGCAGATGGGGGACAAGGGGTGTGAGAGCCCGCCCTCCCCACCCTGAACCTCCCCTAGCCCCTTGCTGGCCAGGCTGTCCGTCCCATATGCAGACTTGCATGTATTGGGAAGAGGGAAGAGACTCCTGCAAGCAGGATGCGCCTCACAACCCACTTCTAGAAGCTTCTGAAAGACAATTCTCCAAAAATTCTCACTGTGCTAGGCCATGAGAAGGGTGTTTCCCCACAGGGTCTGGCGTTCTGCCCACAGGCCTCCCTGTCACCCCTGAGAGCCCCCAGCCCCACCCCCAGCCGTGTCCTCTGCGTCCACGCAAGTCCCAAGCCTCAGCCCCCTGGTGGAAGCCACAAGGGGTGTGGAAAGGAGAACTTTGCACTTCTCCAGTCAGAAGCTCCAAAGAGCCCCAGTTTCAAGGACAGCACGCCCTTCCCTTGGTCCCAAAGTGCACTTACTTCTTCACTGGCTCATCTTCCCCGCAGTTGGGGCGGAGGGATCTGTACCTGAGGGAGGAGAAGAGGAAGTCGCCTCTGTGGCTCTCTTGTCCAGAACTAACGGGACACCTATGGGGCTGGCTAAGGCCCAGACGGGAATGTAAAACTGGAAGGCGCGTGAGATGTGTCTATCCTGTTCCGTGGACATTTAAGAGGCTTGACTGCGTGTGTCCAAAGTAAATGCTTCTGCCTGGTGGAAGTGGCTCACCCCTCTAATCCTAGCTACTTGGGAGGCTGAGATCTGAGGAGCACAGTTCAAAGCCAGCCTGGGTAGGAAATATCCAAGAAACTATTATCTCCATTAACCAGAAAAAAGCCAGAGATGGAGCTGTGGCTCAAGTGGTAGAGAGCAGACTTGGAGCACAAAACTCAGGCACAAATCCCAGGTCCCTAGTTCAAGTCGCAGGATCAGCACCCAAAAACTAAAAATAAATGCTTGAAGGGTTTGTAAAGGAGTGGCCCAATACAATCCTTTCCAGATGGCTCTCAGTGGACACAGTGCCCTCAGTCCACGCTCCTCCTAGTCCTCCTCTGGCTACATTACTTCACAAGCCTCCAAGATGGCCTCTGGAACCTTATTTACCAATGATAAACGTGGTCTCCTAGCGCCTCACTAAGCGAGGGCGACAGTTGGGTGCCTTCGGCTCACGCCTGTAATCCTAGCCTCTCAGTAAGCAGACTACTGAGGCTCCAGGGCTGCACTCAACCTCGAGACACAAATCCTAGACACACTCATCCTTAATAAAGTAGAATTCTAGAAATGGAGGTAGAAACGTCCATAGGGAATAGGTTGATGGGGAAATGAAATGCCCACACTGGAGACACAGAGTCCTGGGCACCCTCGTCCTAAGAAACTAGCCAGGCTGGGTCCCGCTTTGTCTCATCCCCCATTCCCATGAGAAGAGCCCAGGGAAACAAAGAGGCTCAGAGAGGTGCCAAGTATTCCCAAGACTCAGCCAGGAGGGGCTGAGCACCTTGGATTGATGGGGAAACACTCACTTTTTAAATAGAATATCCAGCACTTGCTGCATTGTCCCACACAGTCTATAGTTGTGCAGAAAGTTCTTAATAAAGAAGAGATCGCCTTTCTGGTGGGCAGGGACCAAGTTCAACACCAACATCTCCAGCAGGCCTGCCTCCGGGCTCCACACATTATAGGGTACATGCAGGGTCGGGGCTGAATCATTGTCACCCTAAGGGGGTAAAGAAAAAGGATCTTTCAAACGTGGAAATGGGAGCACACTTCAATTGAGTAACTGCGATCGAGTGGATTGACAACCGCGCAGGAAGTGATGTATCCTTATGGACACTTAGAAGCACAGAAGGAGGTATCATCCTGACTATACCTGGTCTTGTGATTCCATTGACTTCTGGTTGTAAAATGGGCTGAAGGGTTGGACCTGTGGCTGGGCACGGAGCCAGCCTCTCCAGGCTTGAACGAGGCACCCACACCCCACGTTCCTGAGACCTGAGGCTCCTGACCTTGGAAGACAGCACGAGAACATCTTTCTCGCTCCTGAGTCACAGGCCAAGTGAGCTGCCGTGAGCAGACTGTCAGTTACATTTGCCTGGCTATCAGGGTTCCATGTTCTGTTCCATTGTCAAGGAAGTGGCCCAATGACCTATGCTTCTTCCTCACATAAGACCTTCCTGAAGACACAGTGGAGGGTGAACTCTCCCTTCCCATATCCCAGTGTGCACATGTAGGCATAGTTAACAGCACACCTTGCCTGTCGAATCTGCTGAGCTTAGGTCCTGGCATGGTTTCAGCTCCCAGGAGCCATTCGTAGGTCACATCCATGCCTTCCTTGTCACCATTCCTCTCATCCTGCACAAATCATTTTGCTTCTCTGACCATGTGCTTCCTACACACTATTGCTGACATGAATATCCTAGGGCATTGTTAGGTATTTGTGACCTAAACATCAGTTTGCCCTTGACGCCCCTCTGTGGTGTCATCTGGAGCTAATGCACATACTTAGAGATGGGAAAACCAAGAAGTGTTTGAAACCTTGTGAGATCCCATTTTCTACAGAAAATGCCGGGCATAGTGGTATGTACCTGTTGGCTATGCAAGAAGTATAGGAGAATCAAATCCGTAATCCAGGCTGGCCAAGGCAAAGAGTAAGACCCTATCTCAAAATAAAGAAAGGAAAGGATCAACTGGTAGAGAACTTGCCTAGACAATGGGAAGGTCCTGCATTTAAACACTAATCTCCTCCCACCCCCCACCCCCACCCCACCACACACACACAGGTACCTGTGGCTCATACCGGTAATCCTAGTTACTGAGGACACTAAGATTTGAGGATCAGCCAGCCTGGGCAGGACAATCCTTGAGACTCTTTACCTCCAATTACCCACCAAAAAGGCGAGAGGTGGCGATGTGACTGAACTGGTAGAGCAGTAATCTTGAGCAAGAAAAACTCAGGGAAAGTGTGCAACACAACATATATAAATACACATCTTTAAAAGTAAAATAGGGTCTGTCTAAGGCACAACAGTTGGAGCTCACAGGTCTGGAAGTTGCCCTAGGTGAGTCTGTGTTTGGTAAGTGAAATACTGGCTTTGGCCTTCACCATCCACTGTGATGCTGCTATGGACTTTATAAACACTTTTTACTTAGATGCTCAATTGACTACCAATATTTTCAGCCTTATCCTATAATTCCAGTAGAAGCAGAGACAGGAGGATCTTGAGTTTGAGGGAGGCAGTACTATATAGCAAGACCTATCTCAAGAGAAAAAAAAAAACTAAAAGTAACTGTGGTAATAATAATAAAAATCAATCTTTGATTTACTGTAAGATTCATTTTATAAACTTTCAATTTTTTTGTTTTGAGCTCTGTTTTGATAGCACTTAGGTTAAGATACAAGAAAGCTATCATGTAGCTCTGTAAATGCATTTCCTTTATACCTGTACCAAGACTTTTTCTATTCTTTTATCTTTTTGTGCCAGTTTTTCTGTTGAAGAATCTGACACAGGCACACACATTAATTAGCCTGCAGTAAGGCCTGTTAGTTCTCTGTCTTCCGTGCCGTAGCTCGCCCCTTGGAAGGTTAGGAGAAGTGACAGGGCTGGAGCTGTCACCACCTATAATAATGCCTTCTTCTGTACTCTCTGAAGGACCCGCTGGATTTCTTTTGCATTTAATGTTAAGATGATAATGATAGTGGAAGGAATATAATCTAAGATAATGGCTAAGAAGTGTCATCGAGTGTCATGTATGTGACTGGTCATGCTGCCATTTCCTCCACTGGCGTCACCGTGGTTTGTTTCCATGGCACCACGGTACACATGGAAATAACACATTGTGCTACAAGGTTAAGAAGACCGCAGTGTCTCTAGGCCATAGGGAGTTTCCAGGTCCACGGCAGCCTTAGAGAACCATCACGGTTTCTGGGGTGCCGCACTGACCAGAATATATATGGCTCAACAGCATGTACAGATTTTCCTTTGCTTCTTTTTCTTTTCACTGTTCTTTTTTTCATTTCTTTGTTGTCAAAGTGATGGACAAGCGGTTACAGTGTCATATGCAAGGTAGTGAGGATGACAGGAGCCAGGATGACGCACCTCCGGGTGGAGGGTTTATGGGAGGTGCGTCAGCAGCTCCCATCAGAACCACATGTGGTTCTGGATGGAATGTACAAATAGGCATCAGATAAGCAGCGCCACCCTGGGCACTGGGGGCTCATGTATAACACGAGCTACTCAGGAGGCTGAGATCTGAGGACTGCAGTTTGAAGCCAGTTGGGGCAGGAACCCAGCCCATGAGACTCTTATCTCCAATCAGCCACCAGGAAATTGGAAATGGTGCTGTGGTTCAAAGTGGTGGAGAGCTAGCCTTAGTGAAAAAGCTCAGAGATAGTGTCCAGGCCCTGAGTTCAAGCCCTACAACCACCACCAACAACAACAACAAACACCTCCAAATGGTAACTGTCAAAAGGTGCCCACATGGGCTGGGGATATAGCCTAGTGGCAAGATTGCCTGCCTCGGATACACGAGGCCCTAGGTTCGATTCCCCAGCACCACATATACAGAAAACGGCCAGAAGTGGCGCTGTGGCTCAAGTGGCAGAGTGCTAGCCTTGAGCGGGAAGAAGCCAGGGACAGTGCTCAGGCCCTGAGTCCAAGGCCCAGGACTGGCCAAAAAAAAAAACAAAAACAAAAAAAAAACAAAAAAAAACAAAAGGTGCCCACGGTGCTTGAATAGACTGTATTATGAATACATACATACTACAGTGGTAAAATGTGTCCTTAGGATGCATAAATCCCTGGGTTTAATTCCAGCCTTACAAAACAAACAAGCAAACAATAAGAAAACCCCTCTGGATGGCTGGGTTGGGACGGCTAAAAAGAGGTAAGAATCAGAGAGGGCAGAAAGGATAGGGCTGAGGGCCCAGCTAGCGGCCCTGACTGTGAGAAGTGACTCAATGCTTGACAAAGACCCCAAAGATCACACCTTTGGCAAAGGGTGGCTCCGCCTTCTCATCAAATGACAGAAACCTCATGATTGTTACGGGCAGCCTTTTCTCTCATTGTGTGACTGCTGCCTTTCATAACCCTCGGGATGTCAAGAGATCTCTGAAGAGCAAGGTCTCAGGTCTCTGGGCATCCTTTTCTATTATTCTTCTCTGTTCCTAAGACCAAAAAAAGAAAAGAAAAGACTCACAGACCCATGGATCTAGATTGAAATTCCAGTATCACTAAGAAAACACACATCCTAACACATTTATTTTTAAAGATGTGGATTGAAAGTTCGCTGTCAGTTGCAACGAAATTATTAAGTATTATGTGACCATGGCCTTAACTGTTTATGTTGTCTACAAACTGCAGTGGCACCAAACCTTTCAAACCTGAAGCAGGAGAGAGGGATGAAAGGGAGGACATGCCGGCTCCATCTGTCCTCTGCTCCCCTGTACCTCCTCTATTGCCAAGAAATACACAAAGACCACCCAAGTGAGAACGGGGAGGCCATTTATGCAGAGCTTGCTAGCACAAGGAAGGCAACCACCAGCACTCGCCTTTGGCAAGAGAGGGTGGGAAAGCCTTGTAAGGAGACAAAGCGAGGCGTCCAGGTGGCCTGACTGAAAGTGGTGGTTCAAGTCAGCCCAAGACAGCTTCCAAGCAGCAGAGGCTGGGGTGCAGTCAGGTGGGTCGGCTTTCTCCAGTTGTTCTTGACTTTGCTGCATAGGGGCAGAAATCAGGGAAGCTGGCCATCACCAAATCCCAACTAGAGCTAGCTACCTGACTCTGGGAACATGCTACCGAGGGGCGGATGTACTGTAATGGTACATGCATAGGACACGGAGATTGGACAATCATGGTTTGAAACCATCCCAAGCCCAAAAGCAAAAAAGAAAGGAAGGAAGGAAGGAAGGAAGGGAGGGAGGGAGGGAGGGAGGAAAGGAGGGAGGGAGGGGGGGGGAGGGAGGGAGGGAGGGAGGGAGGGAAGGAAGGAAGGAAGGAAGGAAGGAAGGAAGGAAGGAAGGAAGGAAGGAAGGAAGGAAGGAAGGAAGGAAGGAAGGGAAGGAGGGAGGGAGGGAGGGAGGGAGGAAGGGAAGGAAGGAGGGAAGGGATAGAGGGGAGGAGGGAGGGAAAGGGAGAGGAAAGGACTCAAGAAGCTGAAGCAGAAGGTGATAAGTTTAAAGCAATACTGAACAATATAGTAATATAGTGAGACCCTAGCTGAGAAATAGAGAGAGATAATTATTTCATTTCTGAATCTCTTACAAAGGACAAACAGAGCTTCCAGAGTTTGTCTTTAAATAACATTTGCAAATGTCAAGTGTTTTCATGGCTGTCAGGATCTGGATCCACAGAGCACTGTCTCCAACTTCACTAGATTTGAGTGAGGACTAGGAGGAGAGGAGAGAAGGAAAGTCTCTCCTGAATGCTCTACTGGGTTTCTCAGCCCAGGGACCTGCCTTCCCTCAGAGGGAGACTGCATTTCTGTCCCAGTCTCTCGATTGAACTTATCAGCTCTTCCCCAGGACCTGAATGGGAACAACAAGTCCTACAAATGTATGCACACACAACACACACATGCACATGCATGCATACATGCGGCCACACAATACCACAGTGAAATACCCAGGTGCACGCTCACCTATCGTGGTTATATCACAGAGTTTCTCACATCCATTTTTCAGCAGCCTGTGGACCCTAATAGACATAACACACACACACACACACACACACACACACACACACACACACACACACACACACTGTTGTCCTTGTGGCCATTTACATGGTTTTGCAGAATGTTCAGACTTAATTCCAGGCTCCACCCTGGGTTTCAGAAATATCAGGCCTATACTTTGGCAGCTTTGGAATCCAAAATAGGGGGCCTTCCAGCAGCTTGAGAAAGCATTCAGGCACAAAGGGCCATTTTTATTGCACAGGGAGCTGCTTGAGTTTCTTCTCCCAGTATACTTTTCCCCCTTTGGAGGGGAAAAAAAACCCACAATACAGTTCCCATTTCAGATTATTTTTTAAATTATGCATATTTTAAAACTGAATACAGATCCAGTCACACGTACCCCAGTATTGGGTTTATTTGGGCATCTTAATTACAGTGGGATCTCACCCGCTCCTTCCTCCTCTTGGGCAGTCATACTGGTGACTCTGACAATGGCCAGGCACCTCAATGTTGGAGTGTGACTCTGAATCAGAGCTGTTGGCTAGCAAGGGGGGAAGCCCTCTCCATCTTTTATTGATCAGTAAAAAGACAAATATAAGTAGACTTACACCAGGGGAGTCCAGGAAGAAAGTTGATCTGTGAGCTGAGGGGGCTCCTAGATTAACAATAGCAAAATCTTGACCGGCAACATTCGTAGAAGGAACACGTGAAGGGGTTGAGCTTATTATCTATGAGGAAGCTTGTAAGATGTGACTGCCAGTTATGGCAAAGGAGAATCCATAGAGCAAGCCCATGTGTAGATCAGCAGTGGGACCGGAATGTGAAAATAGAGAGTATGTCTCAGCCAAGCTTAAAAGGGCCACGAGTAGCATGCATTCTACATGGCTACAGGTTCCCTACAAATTACTGAGGCATGAAATGGTCCTCACCCTTCCTGGAGAACCAGAATCAGACATCCTAGCACCCACAGACAGGACACTGGAACACACACCAGAGTTGACAGGCATTACAATACCTTTCTAATTTAAGAACAAAATCCAAGATGACTTAGACGCATGGTAAATTTGTGGGAAGAATTGACCTGCAATTGACACTCTCCGTAGTCTCTCTTGCAATCTCTGGGAGGACCAGGGCCCCTCCCCAAGGCCAGGTGAATAATAGTGTGTCAGGAGCAATGGATGGACGAATGCCTCATTAGCAAAATCAAAGCTAATCTAAGGTTTCCCCATGCCCATGGCTTTTCCAGCAGAGATCCACCTGCACATCTCTGGGGCACATTACATTGAGAGTGAAACCATCCTTGGAATGCATTAACTAACTTAGCTGATAATGTGAGCAACTAGCATTTTGTGGTGGCAAATGAAGGATGGAACACTTCATTTTCCTCAACCCTTCTAAGCTCATCTGGATAGACTCCTGCCAGAGAAGACATTTGCTCCTTTCCTTGTCTTGACAACAGAAGATGCTTATTAGTGACTCTTCTCTTTCCTCCTGGAGCCCAAGAGGACTGCAAAGGACTACAGTAGAGAATAGCACAGATTCAAGGGTACAAATACAAAAATGGTGGGCTTTTATTCACGTTACAGGGCTCAGCATAACCCCTTTTTATGGTGCCCCTTACAGTAGTAACACTGTCTGCAAGGTGGTTATCATTGCTCTCCTTCACATTTTATGAGGGAGAGAATGAAAGGCACATAGCAGATGTAAAAGCATGGACTCTTGCAGTAGCACCTGCAGAATGATTTGCATTTTCTTATTTAAGTTCTGCTTCTCCTGAATAGAATAAGTCACCCAAGAAGATGCGTTTGTTCCAGAGACAAGGGAAGGGAAAAGCAAGACACGCAGGCAGCTCCTACAACTACCTCATCCAGACACAGCTCCTGTTTCCGCTGTGAAAGAGCCCTCCTCCTCTTAATCTCTAATTGTATATCAAAGGAAAGTGACGGGGCAAGGTGGCCATGAAACTACCTCACCAAACAGCAGTCCAGCTGTTCCACTCTTCTGCAATCAGAAAGCAGGCTGCACTTCTAACAGCACATCAAAACGTACGCAGCCAGCTGCCCAAACACCACCTGCCTGCCAGGCCATTTGACCATCAAAGGCCAAGAGACTCAAAGAGGCTGCCGGATTTTAGCTGTGTCTGTTTTTCAAAACAAAGGCTTTTTCTCAAAAGCATCTCTTGAAATGACCTTTGGCTCAGCTAGTGATTTGGAAGGGAAGAAAAGAAAGACAGTCAAATAGTGAAAAAAAAAAAAAAATCAACAGTACTGATATACCTAAGCTTAATTCTTCTCTAGGAAACCAAGCAGCGTTCTTAGCAAACGCGTATTATGTGGGCCTCCCACTCGCCTCAGGTCTCTAAGCAGCCACTGTCAGAGCCTCGGTGAGAGGAGAATATCAAATGCAGGGTGTGGGAGGCCATGGGCCAACAGAAAAGGAAGAGGAGGGAGGAATTGTGGTCACAACAGGTCCTCAAGTTTCTGTCAGAGCCGTAAGAATTCATAGTAATTGGACCTATAAGCAAATCTTTATCCTACAGGGCTTGATTACCCTATGATTTATTACTCTATAATCTATAATTCTATTATAGAAACAAAAGCTGTGGGGGGGGGGAGTGGGGGTGTGGGGGTGTGTATTGGGGTTTGAATTTAGGGCCTCATGCATTCTACCAGTGGGCCCATATCTCTCTTGGCTTTTTCACTGGCTAATCAGAAACAAGAATCTCGTGCACTCATCTACCCTGACTGGCATTGATCCCCACATTTAAACCTCTTGGGTAGCTAGGATGACAGGCGTGTGAGCCAGGAGCACCCAGTCAAATAAAAGCTTCTCTGAATCTTTTTTTTGAGGTGTGGGTCAAGCTATCTAGCCAGATTGGGTATGAATTCCTGAGCTAAAGTGATCCTCCTGCCCCAGCCTGCAATGTTACTGGGACTACAGGCACATACCACCATCCTTGATCAGAATTCAGCTTTCATCAGATGTCCATGGCTCATGTCTATAATCCTAGCTACTCAGGAGGCTGAGATCTGAGGATCATGGTTCAAAACTAGCCCAGGCAGGTAAGTCTGTAAGACTCTTTATCTTCTATGAACCACCACAAAAACCAGAAGTGACGCTGAGGCTCAAAGTGGTACAGCACTAATCTTTTGTAAAAGAGCTCAGGGACAGCACCCAGGCCCCAAGTTCAAGCTCCATGACCAGCCACAACAACAACAACAACAACCAAAAGATCTTAGGTTCGTATAAGTTCAGGACAAACAGCTCTAATAGACTATTATAACTCAAATGAAATCAGATATTCACTGCACACAACTGTTTTCAGGATCTGATCTTTAAAAATAATGTTATATTTCATGCCTTCAGTCTGTTGTCCCTCAAGATGAAATGCCATTAGAAGAAAAGTATTATGGGTTTTCAGTGCTTGCTTGTCCAATTTGAGCCACAGATATATTTTAGTAGACCCAATAAATATTTTAAATGAGTTTTAATAATAAAACAACTTGGGGTACCTTTAGCAAACAAGCTCTCCCTCTCAGAACTGCTTTCCCTCCCCGCATCCATCTCCTATTCATGCCCAATGACAGGAGTGGGGTACCAGAAAATAAATAGACACCAAGGAAAGCAAAGTGGAATGGCTTCAGCAATATTCTATTGAGCAATGTTTATCTAGTGATGTCTACTGACAAAGCACCCTTCCTTCAGGTAATCACTCATGAGTTCTTACTTCATCCTAGGCCTGCACTAGACCCGGGAATGAATATATTCAGCCAATCCTGCCCAGCTGAGCATTTCACTTCCCACCAATACATCACTGCTCTCTCTGAAATCACTTACATATGGGTGCCTTGGGTTCTTAGTAATATTAATAGCTGACATTTATATAAATTTAAGCTCTTCCAGAAAATCAAATTAACACTGAAAAATCAAATTAACTTTGTTAACTTTTGTTAATTTGATTCTTCAGTGCTAGGGTTGCAACTCGGGGCCTCCTGTATGCTAGGAGGAGCAATCTACCACTGAGCTAAACCCCAGCTCTGGTATTTGTCAATTTTTAGTCCTTGAAATGACCCTTCAAGATTGGTCCTACCAAGAAACATCTGGTTTTACCAATTCAATCTTGAACATTCCCTGGGCTCTTGCTCCTGGAAACAGCAATAGTTAAGAGCCCCTGGTGTTTTCTCTCGCTCACTCTCTCTCTCTCTCTCTCTCACACACACACACACACACACACACACACACACATACACCCTTTTGTATCCCTGTAACTCCTCTGTACATCACCTTAACAATTAAAAATAAAAGAAAGAGCTTATTACAAAGAACCGACCTTCCCTATGTAACTTGGGTTGGACTGGATGGTGACCATAGGTGGAATACAGACAGAAATTCTTGTAACTGACTGGTGAGTAGTAGAAGAGATGAGTTTAGCCAATCAGAGCAAAGCATCCAATACCTCAACAGGACCATTCTGTAGTCTCCCTCTGAGATGCAAGGCCACCTTCTTCACACCCATCCCAGAACATTCTATGCTCACAACACCCACCTACCTCTCTCCCCCATGCTGTTCTTTCCAGCCTTTCTGCCCAACCATTCAAATGCTTGCCAATCTGGTGGTCAAGGTGTTCCTACCTCCCGTGCCAATAGCCCTCTCCTCTAACGGCAATAATCCTCTAGGATTATCTAAATCTAGACTCCAGATTCTTTCTTGGTTAATAGCAAAAAATCTTATCCATTTACAAGAATGGAAACTGAAGTCCATGGGGGTTTTGTAGCTTGCTGAGATCCCGTAGCTGCAGTCAGCTCCAGAGCCCATGTGTTAAACAGTTCTATTCTAAGAATCCTGTGTGTCATTCAACCTTTCAATCTCCAATCGAAAACACTTTCCTCATCCATCCAACTTCAATCTCAGGAATTTCCAGCCTGAAAAATAAATGGGAAGCTATAACATGAAGCCCAAGACGGATCTGTTTCCGTTCAAATGATGAATATTAAAATAGAACTTGTTTATCTGAAAAAGAGACAAAATTTAGCCACCCCATGTCAAATCAATTCTACAACTTGAGTTAAATCAGCACAAGTGATGCCAAATGGCTTTCACCTAAGAGCCTAGCTACTCAGGAAGCTGAGATCTGAGAATCTTGATTCAAAGCCAGCTTGGGCAAACCAATTGGAAAGACTTTTATCACCAATTAATCAGCGAGAAGCCTGAAGAGAGGTGTGGTTCAAGTGGGAGAGTGACAACTTTGAGCAAAAAAAAGCAAAGCCAGAGCTCAAGTTCAAATCCTAGTACTGGCACATACACGCACGCACACACACACACACACACACACACACACACACAAATATGTCATATGAGTGCATTTTTGTTCTTGGAAACTCTGGGAAGGCCCATTTTTGACCAGTGTTGTGGTTTGAATAATGGAATCAATTCCAAAACAAAGGTTAACACTTAATCTCCAGGGAAATGGTGTTATAAGAACTTCTTAAGGAAAGTAAGATTGTACCTCATGAATGCATTTATAATTTATAAAAGAGATGGAGGCCTTTTTGTCTTCTACCATGTAAGGAAACTATTAAAGAAAGATATTCTCACCACACAGAAACTTGCCTGCACCTTGGACTGGCCAGCCTCTAGAACAGGAAGACAGCTCTGTTGTAATGTTACTCACTCTGTGGGTATAGGAAAGACGAATGCTTAAGCCTGAAAGTTAAGAGGAAAATCTGAGCAGCTTGGAGAGACCCTGTCTCAAAAAAAAAAATAATAATGATAAATTATCCACTCTAATAAAAAAAAATGTATTCTGTTTCAACAGCACAAATAGGCCAAGACAGATTCAATGCAGTTAGGCTTTCCTCATGTGTGAGTATATATTTGTAAATTCATTTACTTTAACATATCTATGGCACCCCACAATCAATCTTCAAAAATCGTTGACAACCCTTTGTGGACAGGTGCAGAGCAATAGGAAATTCTACTTGTCCAACGCACACATTCCCAGCTAAGGCATCAGCGGTTCCTAAGCCCAGGGCTGAAGTGCTGGCTGAGATCCGTGAGTGCAAGAGTGTCACAGGCCTTTGGGGGGTGGGGTGGGGGAGTGTGTTAAATTAAGTTTCATTATCTGAATGTTGTTGACCATTAGTTCAATTTTTTGTTTGGTTGATTTCTCTTTTTGTGCTGATAATGGTGCTTGAACTCAGGGCCTGGGCATTGTCCCTGAGCTTTCTCGCTCAAATCTCGTGATCTACCACTTGAGCCACAGCTCTGTTCCTGGTTTGTTTTTGTTTTCGTTTTGGTAGTTATTAGGGGGATAAAAGTCTCACAGATTTTCTCACCAGGGCTAGCTTTGAAGTGGATCCTTAAATCTCAGCCTCATAAGTAGTCAGGGTTACAAGCATGAGTCACCAGCACTCAACTAGTTCAATGTTAATCCACCAAAAATATATATTTAATAAGGTGTCTTTAAGCAGAAACTCACAAGAGAAGATGATTGTATACCGATGGATTGATAAATTGTTGTGACCAAAAGCTTGCAGGAACAAAACCTGTATTTTTGCAGGAAGCACTGCTCAATATTCTCTAATGCAGTATTCCAGGCAATGTGATAGAACCTAATTACCGCGAGGAGAATCACAGGATTGATTACATGCTTTGCGTTGTCTCTCTTGTGTGCTCTCTGCCCTTTCTGCTTCATGGATTTCAGGGTAACTGCATTTGTAACTCACCAATTACAGAGCCCACTGTTTGTGTGAAGGAGCCATCGGCTTTAAAAAGAGGTGGTAGAAAATAAGAAATAAGGTATGTTAGCATCGTAGAAAGCATTCTCAATTATATAACATTGTTCCCTTTGATGCTCTGACATCGGTTCTGGGAAAGAATAGCCTGCACATTCCATGGAGAAGGGAGAACTTCTTCCTGCTTAGAATCTCTTGGCATTCTTTTGTGTTCATGTTCATTAAAATCACTTGCAAGACATTGTTAAGAATAAAAGCTGGGCAACAGTAGAGCACCTAGGACTCCTAGCTACTCAGGAGACTGAGATCCGAGGCTCCTGATAAGAAGCCAGCTCAGGTAGAAAAGTCTGTGAGACTCTTATCTCCAGTTAATCTCCAGAAGTGGACTTTCGGCTCAACTGGTGGAGTGCCAGCCTTGAATGGGAAAGCCAAACAGAAACGAGAGGCTCTTGAGTTCAAGCTCCAGTACCAGCATAAAAGAAAATAATAATAATAAAAATCGACCTTGACTTCCTATATTTCCCATGTGTTAGAATCTTTACAAAAGCAGCGTTACTTAGAGGATGGGTGCCTGCCTCCTGTACACCGGCTGCAGCAGGCTCCCTAGCACTGCCCCCGGCTCAGAATGCATTTACTAAGCCTTTCCACCTGTCTGCCTGCCTGTTGGGGCCTCTTTCTCGCTGTCTCTCCAAGTATCTACACTCCGTGTACATGTGTGTTCACTCTTGGCAGCAACTTCAAAGGTGAAAACTGCCATCCAGTCCCATCCATACCCAGCATGCACCACGGTCAGCCATACCCTACTTGATGTGCATAGATTTTTGTTACAAGAGATATAAGTAATAGAACACTGGAATAGGAGTGATACATCAATGTTCCATTTATGCACTTTCTCAGTACAGCCCGAACCCATTCACAACAGACAAAAATCTCATGGATACTGGTAAACAACTAAGTTTTTTTCTTTGAGGAGGGCTGGTTGTCCTGGGGCTTGAATTCAGGGCCTGGGCGCTGTCTCTGAGCCTCTTTATGCTAAAATCTAGTGTTCTAGTACTTGATCCACAGTGCCACTTCCAGCCTTTTCTGAGTAGTTTACTAGAGATGAGAGTCTCCAAATTTTTCTGCCCAGGGTGGCTTTGAACCATGATCCTCAGACCTCAGCTTCCTGAGTAGCTAGGATTACAGGCGTGAGCCATCAGCGCCAACTTCCAACTAGGTTTTTACAGCAGAAGTCTGAACACACTTGTGTCAAACAAATCTTTCAGTTATTTACTTTCTCACCCTATCTGATCCTAGTATTTTCTCCAAAGGGGGAGAATATACAGGCTGGTTTTATTTTATTTTTAAAATTTTAGTGACAGTGCTAAGGCTTGAACTCAGGGCCTCGTGTTCTTGCTCAGCTATTTCACTCAAAGCTAGCACTCTTCTATTTGAACCACACCTCTATTTCCAGCTTTTTGTGGTAAGTTCATTGGAGTTAAGACTGATTTATCAGCCCAGGGTAGCTCTGAATTGTGATTTTCAGATCGCAGCCTCTGAATAGCAAAGATTACAGCTGTAGTCACGATTACCTGGCCCATTCAAGGCTTAAATGTGGCCAATTCATCTGTGTTTTTCTTCTCAAGAATGAGGTAACAGACAATGTTTTGTAGGACAGAAAATATTGTGTGGTTAATATTTTTGTAGATAATGTTTTATACTCAGTAGAAGTAATAACACGGATATTTTACATTTGTCAAGACAGCAAAGGTGGAGATACCAACCATTCTATGACATTACATGGCATATAATGGAAGAACACTGCTGAGATACAAATCTTGCCCATTTACGAGTCCCTATCAGTGTTTACGCTACAATTAGATTCATGTGGAATAATTTACAACAGAGCTTTCTTCACCAGAGTAGGCAGAGGGCAAGCCCACCCTTCACAGGTAATCTGCCTTTAGTGCCACTCAGCCTCGGCTGAAAGGGAGGATCAGAAAGCGGAGTGTGTGCATTATATCCCCCTCAAGCTGACAAGTGGACTCAATAAATGTCAGGAGAACGCAATGGGGACTTCAAAGCAAAGACAAGCGAAGGCCACATCTAAAATTCCAATGTGAAATTACCTAGCTGTCCAACTGACAGATTGCTTTCCCACATCGACCTGCTCGCCTCTCTCCACAAGAAACCCTTCACTCCAGAAGGATTAAGAAAACAAAAATAGCTGGCACTAGGCCACGGGGCTCCTGATGTCTTCTCCTGTCCCACAGTGAACTCTGGGAGCAGGAGAGAGTGTGCATCCATTCCAGGCATCTGCCAGGGATCCTCTATAAATTCCCAAGGTGATTTCAGAGGCAAGTCTCAGACAACTTCCATCTGTGAAAGTTGAAGGAGTTATGGAGAAGCAGAGCTGGCTGGATTTCCAGAAACCAAGTCTCCCATTCTCCCCCCGGGGGAGCCCCAAGATGGGGGAGAATGCTAAGCTTAGGGGCCTCTCCCACACAGGATAGAGAATGACACGCTTTGGGCACATGGATAACAAGATTGGGTCCAATATATCAAATGCTGAAGACGTTGGGTTGGACCTGGGGACAGCTGCAAGGACTAGTGCAGCAGTAGGGTAAAGACTATTCTTGAAAAACCGTAACACCTACAGTACTACAGATCTAAGTGTGACTGTGATTCTAGTGTGGAGCATCGATCTGGACTAAAATGGTTTTCAATGTCCTCTCTCTCTCTCTCTCTCTCTCTCTCTCTCTCTCTCTCTCCTCATTCCACGCCCCACCCCCCACCCCTTCCCACACTATCATCTGTGCAGGTTGTATTTATAACCAGGGGGGGGGAAAAAAGGAAGTGATATACAGAAACAACCTGGCTGCAGCCAGTCAGCATTTCCTCAGAGGCTGTGATGAGATACTTGCCTTATATGGGCATGGCCTGGTCTGTTGGAAGGCTGTGATTGGCGGAAGCACAGCTGCTATGATTGCCTGGAAATTCCACTCTCGGTTACAAGAATAGCCTTCAAAGCAAGTCTGCAATTTATTGACATATCAAGTTAGGTTCAAGTTTTCGATGTTTATGGAGGCAGCTTTGGGGGGGCTAAACTTGAAATTTGTATCGAGATAGTTTTAGGCCAGATTTAATTTAGTTTAATGACACAAATAAAAGCAAAGGCAAACAAATAGGAAGTGAAAAAAAAAAAAGAAAAGAAAACATATTTTGTTTGTTTGTTTCGTGCCAGTCACGGGGCTTGAACTCTAGGCCTGGAATTAGATTTCAGCCTTCTGAAAGGCTTACAGGGGTGAGCCACCAGCATCTACCCACACACGGGTTTATCCTAGGATATGCATTCTTCCCATCCAACCAAAGAAGGACTACGCCCCAGTTTTTGGAATCTTGGACTGTGAATGCCTAGATAACAAGCTTCTCCTTTAGATTCCACAAGTCTCTGAACTTGGAGAGTGCCTTGTCTCCATTCAGGGCCCAGTCTGTGGCGACTCTGCTGTCTAATTTCCCTGTTGACCCACAAGTGAAGCAGACAATTAATTTAGTACCACCTTGAGAGTGATAAAGAAAGACAGTTGGCTCCTAGTTTTCTAATGGAGAACCTTTGAATTGCATTCACCCCACCAGTAATTGCTACACACATTTAAAGCTTTTCACACATGGGTGAACTTACCCATCCCTCAAATGTTTATATTGACCCTCCAGGCAAGAGCGAAGGGCTCCCAATGTCAGGTGAAATCAATGAGCTCACCTCATGGCATTGACAGCCTAGTGCAGGAGACAGATGTTTAAACAGCAGATGATAGACAAAGGCATAAAAAGACTGTAAGTCTACGGAATTCTGGGGTGCCTCTGGAAAGCATCTTGTTTAGCCAAATAAAGATTCTTTTGATTCAAGGAAAGAACTGTGTAAAAGGGTTTGAGAGAACCAGACTGAGAGGTCCTATACCCGGAGGTTTCGGTTCACCTCCAGCTCTGTGCTTTGCCCTTTGGCTTTTACTAGCCAGTCTCATCTGCTATTACTTTCCTTGCCAGCCCAGGAACCCAATCTCTTTTTCTGGAGACTCGAAGTAGACCCCGATCTCCTGTTTGTTAGATAAAGCACTAGGGCAGGTCTCTAGCACTACAGCCTCTCCAAAGTGAGGTACGGGATCCCCAGAAACTAAGACCATTCACACACAGATGAAAGAAAATGAAAGAATCTGTTCTCAGGAGCACAATGTCAAACATGTGTAATTCATAAATGCATTTATACGCAGGTGTTAAGGGTTCCTGTTCAATTTTCAGCTGTATTATTAGGAACCCTGATCAGAAAAAAAATACTATAATTCACAGACTTGAATCACGCTATAATTTTCTCTGTGTTCCGGATCCTGTAGCAAAAATATCACAAACTGGGAAGATCATGGAGAACTGCATCTTATTCCTCAGAGTTTTGGAAGCTGGAGACTCCAAGCTCAAGGCTGATGTGCTGTCTGCTAAGAGCTTTCTTCCTTCTGCTACACAGTTTTCTTGGTGTGCCCTCACATTCTAGAAGGATCGGACCTCATCCTATAAGGGCACTAATTCCATTCATGAATGCCCCCTCCTCATGTTGTAATATGTCAGGATGAGGGGCAGTGACACATTTGGGATGAAATCTGGGCAGACTGCCTGCCCAGCGCGCTTGCTCTCTGGCCTTCCTATCAGTAGCACACTCTTTCACAGAAGTAAAATCTTTGCCTTTACCAAATTCTTCTCAAGTTGCTATCTTCATTTCTACACAGTACCCAATATTCACCACACACTTTAGAAATGGAAGCTTAGAGGGGTTAGTGATCCGCCTGAAGTCTCTTAGGTCATGTAAGCGGTAAAGCCAATTGTCAACCTTGGGCTTCCTCACCCCAACGTTCAGTGAAATGCTCTAAGTTCACTTAGCCATGTCAGGACGGCTAATTGTCTCATACTCCTGTATGATCGAGGTGTAGTAGAAATCACAATGCTCACCAATATGTTGTCTTCATCTTTGCCAAGTAAAAGCCAAGACTAGCTGGGTGCTGTTGGTTGATCCCTGTCATCCTAGCTACTGAGATCTGAGGGTCGAAGCCAGCCTGGGGAAGAACAGCTCATAAGATTTTTATTTCCAGTTAACCACCCCAAAAGTGGAAGTGGAGCTATGGCACAAAGCGGTAGAGCACAAGCCTTGAGCACCAAAACTCGGGGATAGCTCCCAATCCCCAAGTTCAATCCCCATAACCAACAACAACAAAAAAAAAACCAAACCCACAAAAACCAAAATAGTATTTGCACTTTGTACTCTGTTCTTAAATTTAATGATAGAAAGGTGTTTGTTCTGTCACAGGTAATGTTAGCAGAAGCCACATGCGTAGTTTCTGCAGATCTCTCCATGCTGAATTTCCCTAGCACATTGAGTGCAGAAGGCATGGAAGACATTATCTTACAGTGATGGTTAAATCCAAATGGCTATTGTTTGTGTGGGAAATAATTTTTGTTTCACTAAGCCATCAGTTTTGAGGTCGTTTTTAGTCAGAGATGTCCCATCTAGTGCCAACTGATCAGCAGTGTGCATTAGCTCACCAACCACTGGTGCTTACTTAGTTCTTGCCCAGATTTTCTTTGGTTTGGCTACAAGTATCAACTTGGTCTTCAGTGAGCGTGCCCAGTATCAAATCCCCCATTTTCACTTGTATTCCATGACTCTTACGGCCAACCATGTGTGTCATACTGTCCCTTCTTATTTGATTTAACTTTTCTTTCATCATTACAAAAAGCTAAGTGCACTCAAATCTTTGATCCATGTAGCCATCTCCAGTACTTTGTAGCGGCTCTGGGGAGATGGAGATAATTTACTATAACATAGAGTGGTCAAATTCACTCTAAATCCCATCTCCACTCTCCCTCCCCCCTATCTTTTCTTTGCTTCCCACTTTCAGCCTCCTGTTTCTGATTTACTTTGAGTCAAACACTTTTGCTAATCTCCTTTCCTTATACTTCCTTCTTGCATCATTTGAATTTCACCTACATCCCAAGAATAACCATGACTTTTTCTGTACCTGTGTCAGATCTTGAAGTCAGGTCCTGAGCACTATCCTTTAGCTTGTTCCCTCAGTGCTGGGGCTCTACCACTTGAACCACAGCTTCACCTTTCGATTTTTTTTTGTGGTTACATGGAGATAAGAGTCTTGTGGACTTTTCTGCCCATGCTGGCTTAGAACAGCAATTGTTAGACTTTAGCCTCCTGAGTAGTGATGATGACAGGAATATGTAACCTCCAGCTAACAGTGATATTATCTAAGCAAAATTTTTTCCCTTCCAAAATGGAATTGGATTCCCTATAAGGAAAATCCTTCACATCTGGAAACACAATTTATCAATATCGAGCTGCCTTACATGTTTGTGTAGAGCAATACATCAAAGCCAATGTCTGGAGTCCGGTGCTGTGGCTCAAGCTTATGATCTCAACTACTTTGAAAGCAGAGATCAAAGAACTGCAGTTTGAGGTCAGCCTGGACATAAAAGTTCAGGAGACTGCATCTCAACCAGAGTCTGGGCAAGGTAATACTTATCTATCATCTCAGCCGTAAGGAAAGCTCAATGGCTAAGTGCCGTAGAAACCATCCATTAATCCCCAGTGACACAGGGAAGCACAAACAGGTCAGCCTGGGCATAAAGAAAGACTCTCTGTTATAAATAAACACCATAAAAAGGGGCTGGTGACATGATTCAAGTGGTAGACTGTCTGGCTAGCAAGTGGGAGGCCCTGAGTTGAATCCCTAAAACCACAAAAGCCTGGAAATTCACCATGGCTGCATCTTGCATTTTCTTATCTCTAGAACATTTTTTTTTAACCTCTGGATTAGAAGGCAGAGACCTAGTTGTATAAACGCGCGCACGCACACACACACACACACACACACACACACACACAATTCAAACTTCAGTGTCAAAGTTTTACAGGAAGACAGCCACACCTATCCACCCATGCATTTAATCCCACAGATCCAAGGGCAGAGTCAAGTAGTCACCATGGAGATTCAGGTGGGCTCAAAGCCTGCATTGTATACTATCTGTCGCTATACAGGAAGAAACCAAAATAGTAACCAGGTCCCTTGTTTCCCTGCTCCTTTGTAGCAGGGATTCCTGCCAGCCAAGTTAGGAAGTGGAACTCCAGTCACTTTTCCTTAGTAGGTGGTTCTGATAAGAAAAGACCGAACATACAATCATTCTTATCCTAAGCTTAATGCAGGAACAGCAGATACTAAAAATCAGTCTTCCTGGGACCCCCCTGCTCAGACACACTGGGCATCTTATGGGGCTGAGCTTTATCCTAGGTTGCAAAGAATCAGCCATGAGGTTGTAGATGGTAAAAGTCCTAGAGCTGCAGAGATAAGGAGAGTAGGTGATAGACAGCTCCGGACATCGCAACTCTCTGAAAGATGTGTCTTGTTGATTAGAGCCAGAGATTATCCTTCCATTTCAGTTTTCAGATAACTTTAATTTCCCATTTTCCCATTGTTTGGTGGGTTTTTTTTTGGGGGGGGGGTTGTTGTTGTTTGTTTTGTTTTGTTTTTTTGCTACCTCTGTGAATCCCAAACTTTCACAGCCATTTAACATCACATTCTACTTTTCTCCACCTTTGCTTGCATCGAAGCTGTCTACATGTTTGATTGGCTTTAAAGGGGGCCGTTTGAAAAGCACATTTTGTCATTGAAGATGAGAGAAAGTAACGCAATGGATATTCACTTGAAATGCTATGAAGATTTTATAGGAGAGAGAAATGAACCATTTCAAAACAAGCCTGTTCAAATGGAATTGCACGTCCCCAATGACTACCTTCCCAGTGTAGTTTTTCTGTTTTTCCACCTCTTAAATATTGAAAGGAATCTAGTAAGTAAGACATTGTTGCCATTTAGAAATGTCAGTGTTTATCTAGTTTGGCATCTCTCTTCCCGACATCCAGAAATACCATACTGGAAGAAGTATCCTAAGAGAGGGTTTTGCTGGGCACTGAGAATTAACTAAAAGTCCTTCAGTTCGGTATCTGTGCCCTTCGGCCTGAGTTTCTCTCCATTGCAGTCCCCTTGTCATGACCTTGAGCTTCAGGAGGAAAGGGGAATTTCACTGATTTAACATCTCCTGTGCAAGGCAAACTTCCCTCAAATGAGTAATGCCTCTTCTTATCGTCTTAAAGAAAACCAGCCAAACACTCAGGAGACCACCTGGTTCCTATCTGTTCCAGTAGTAAAGCAATAATTTCTCCAGAATTCCGTCAAGGACAAAGACTGCAGTAATGATCAATAAGCCCCTTACCTTCAACCTGACACTGTCTTAACTGTGCGTTCTCGCTCACCCTGTCCCCGGTTCTTCCTATTTAACTTGAGCCCACTGTCTGCACGCTGGGGATGGCTGGAGATGTACTGCAAAGTTGTCTTCCCCTGGCTGTCATGTAATGAATCTCCTTTCTCTGCCCTTCACCCTGTCTTTTTATTTGATGTCTAGAACGAGTGGCTGGACCTAATTTGTGACTCCTCAACTTTATCCTGGAGTCTAAAATCAGTCGATACCATATACCATACCTCACATGCACACACAAACAGACATATGCACACTCACACACACTCAAGCCATAATTACACATACACATACTCCCAAATGACAAATATATCTCCATGCTACACACTACATGCACGACATGCAGCTCTCCTCCCATACATACGCCCTCAGGCCACACCAACCATGGCAGACCACACAGGCATTCCTTGAGGCCCATAGAATAAAACAATTTGAAGAAGCCAGGTGCTGGTAGTTTATGCCCAGAATCCTAGCTACTCGGGAGGCTTAGGTCTAAAGATCACAGTTCGAAGCCAGCCAAGGCAGGAAAGACCATGAGACTCTTATCTCTACTTAACCAGCAAAATCCTGGACGTGGAACTGTGGCTCAAGTGATAAAGTGATAGTGCAAAATCGCTCAGAGAGAGTGCTCAGGCCTTAAATTCAAGCCACACGAGTGGAGCACACACACACACACACACACACACACGCGCGCGCACACACACACACACAGTGTAAGCACAAAACAATTCTGAAAGCATTTCCTCCGCCTCTGTAGCATGAGTCACGGTGACTGTGAGGGCCCAAGGCAGCCCGGAAAGGAATTTACAAGGAATTAAGCTTTGGGCTTGTCATTATGCTATTGTAAATATGCCTCTAAATCCTTTTCTAAAGGACCGGGCTCATTTTTTCACAGCATTAAATTCTCTCCTTGTGGGCTTTTGAGAAGTCGTTCATTGTGAATAGACGTGTCACCCGGGGAGAGTGACATCACTCATAAGGCCTCCTAAGAGAGGCCAGCACTACCTATTGGGATGCCCAAAAGAGCTTAAGCTCCAAGATGAAGGCACTCTTGAGGACTGTGCCAGCTCCCAGCCCCAGCTTTGGGTCCTCTTGCTGAAGACTCATTATGACCGAGAGTGGGGAAAGACATCAGTTTAGCTGCTAAGCTTCCACATAGCTCGTCATGACCAGCAAAGGTCATGTACCATACAGAGCCCGGTGGTTTCAGCAGTGTATCTGTGCCTGCCTCCATTCTCCTAAGTGGCTCTGCTTCCAGGAAACAGTTGGTCCCTGTGTCTCCCCAATGCTCTAGGGACCTCCCACTCACATTCATCCCCAGTGAATGGAGGCTCTGCCTGGAGGTGCTGGACCCTCATGGAACCAGACTTGGGTGTAGACTTGGACTGGTGGAGGCCGTGGGCTCCAAAGGCGAGCATGTAATAGGCACCATAAAAGTCGGGCCTTGTCGTCTACCCAAAAGACCACAAACAAGAACACACTAAAGCCACCAGCACAACAATGTTCATCGCAGTACAATTTGTCATAGCTAAAATATGGAACCAACCCAGATGCCCTTCAGTAGACGAATGGATCAGGAAAATGTAGTATCGATACACAATGGAATTTTATGCCTCTATCAGAAAGAATGACATTGTCCCATTCATAAGGAAATGGAAGGACTTGGAAAAAAAGTTGTACTAAGTGAAGAGAGCCAGACCCAAAGAAACACGGACTCTATGGTCTCCCTCATAGGGAATAATTAGCACAGGTTTAGGCTAGTCACAGCAGAGGATCATAAGAGTCCAATAGCTATGCCCTTATGAACACATAAGATGATGATGCTAAGTGAAATGAACTCCATGTTATGGAAATGACTGTTATATCACTGTTGTAATTACTTTCAACATGCCATGTGAAACCATAGCTTCTATTGTTGATGATCCTCTTGTATCCCCTCCTGTGGTTGTACCTGCACTATCACTGTATCTTATCTGAGAACATTGGAAACCATGTATACAGGTATTAGAACTAGGAAAGTGAAAGGGAATACCAAAATCGAGAGACAGGATAAAAAGACAAACGACTCCAAAAGCAATACTTGCAAAACTGTTTGGTGTAAACCAACTGAACAACCCATGGGGGGAGAGGGAAAGGGGGAGGGGGGAGGGGGAAAAGAGGGAAGTGGTAACAAACAGTACAAGAAATGTATCCAATGCCTAACATATGAAACTGTAACGTCTCTGCACATCAGTTTGACAATTAAAAAAAAAAAGTCGGGCCTTGTGTATAAGCTAACCATTCCTCAATTCTGTAACTGTACCATTTGATCTGAGCTCTTCCTCGCTGCAGTCCCTTGCAAATGTCTCTGGGTTCCAGGAGGAAAAAGCAAATTCCCCGATGTGCATCTTGTGTGGAAGGCAAACCTCCCTTCAAACAGGCCATGCATTCTTTTTCTCATCTTAGTGTCGACAGCTCAGAACTCAAGGGAACACCTAGTTCCTGTTCTGGCTCAGTAATGCAGTGGTAACAATTCCCGGACACACCTCCAAGGACAAAGATGGAGCTATCCCTGTGGTTTGGGACTGTTTTTAAGTATTCAGGCTTTCCTCACCGCCTGCCGCAAACTCTCTCTACTTAACCTGAGGCCAATGTCTGCATCCCTGAGGATGTTCCGAAAGTGCTGTCTTCCCATGGCTGCCATGTCATGAACCTCCTTTCTCTGCCCTTCACCTTGTCCGTTGATTTGGTACATGGGGACAAGTGGCTGAACCTAATTTGGGACTCTTACACTTCAGGCCTAAAAGTTTGTGGAGTCTAAAAAACCCAGTTTGGGGCACATTGAAGGAGTTCATAGCAAGGGCAGCAGACAGCCCTCAACACTGGAAATGAATTCTGCAAAGCACTAGGAGGCACAGAAAGCCAGGGAGAATTCTGTAGATTACAAATCACCCCGAAATGTAGTCGCTTGGATCATGTTTGCCCTTTCCCTACTGTGTCTTTTTCCTCATAAATATTCTGCATAAGCTCCACTTATTTGTGATGTATTAGGCTTTGCAGCAGAACATAAGCCCCATGAGGGCAGTACCTCATCCTGTTCCTAGCAGTGTACCCAGCACTCAGGACAACACTTGATATTCCATAGGTACTTAATAAATATTTACTGTGAAAAAGAGAGCATTCAAATAAGAGACAATGCCTTGATAAAAGACATAGGCTCTGGGGAGATGAACTTCCCCCCCTCACCAGCCCCAGAGCCCTCAAACTTCCCAGCCCAGATGTGAGGTTGCTAAGGTGGTGTCCAGGGCCAGTAGGCACTCTGGGTAGTCGACATCTCTTCTAGGGACCGTGCAGCCAAAGCATTTGCAAGACGACTGTGGGAAACTCATTTTGGAGCTCTTGGTGCAAAAGAAACACTGAGAATGGCTTAGATACCATGATGTTTCCAGCATTTTCTGTACTTTCAAGATGGACCAGCCATAGCTAGTTTTGCTCAAAGCCTCAGAGTCAGCCATTTGTATGACACCTCTATCTCTGTTAGAATTAGGACACCCCTTCCATAGACTGTGAGTTTTTCAACACAGTTCTACTAATGACCAGGCTTCTTTTTTTTCAGACAGCCTAAGAAGCTTGTGTGCGATTGGGTGGCCACCTCCCCTCGTCTCCTTCCAATGGCCCTGGGAACACCAGTCACATTGGCAACACAGGAATTGTCCACATGGCCAGGGGAGGCCCCTCCGTCACAGAGACATGGTCGGAGGGCACTCCATCCCAGGAATGCAAGCTAACAAATGGAGAGGGCTCGTGGGAAGAAGAGCAGATACAGAGCCATCTACCATCTGTGACTCTAAACTCCTTTTCTCTAAGCTGTTTAAGGACATCTCCCATTTCATTGTTCTCTTCTCCATTCATTCATTAGCCAGCTGCAGCTCTGGGTACCCAACAAATACCTGGCAGATGGGATTGGGCAGAATCTTGGGTGGCTGCCCAGAGCAGTACTATGTCTGATCTCCCTGGAGAAGAAGTACATCTTCCAGGAAAGCCTGCTCAGCCTCCTGGAGAGGAGGACATGCGAGCTGAATCTTGAGAACAGGAGGAGGAAGACGGCAGAGGAAGGTTCAGGAGTGGACAGGCCAGGGTGCAAAACAAAGTCTTCACACTCTAAGGTTTCCCTTTTCAGTGTCCTTTCCAGGATAGGTTCTGGTCTACCAAGCAGCCTTAATGCAGGCAAAGGAAACACGGAGATGAACTTCTAGAAGCCATTCCTAATACTTAGACAAGAATCACCCGTTGGCACTTCTGAGTTCATCCTGTCCAATGTAAAATCTCACCCATCCCCTAGGGTCATTAGGGCCAGCCATGGGCCAGCTAACTGCATCACTTTGTTGTCTGTATTTCCCACACCACATGTCTGTTATTGTTCAGCTGGCTCGGGGAGGGCAGTGATGCCTATGCCAGCAACAAAGAAGGGTGCTTTCTGCTTTATGAAGCTGGCACAGGGAGGGGCTTCTCGGAGGAGCAGGTGGCCAAGGATGCTGCTTGCTCCCATGGCAACCCAACCTTCAGCCAGCATTCAGGGTTAGCTCTGTCCACAACATTTAAAGGAACTGAGAAACCTAGCAGCATTTCTGTTATTTCTGAAAGACCAGGTTAAGCTTTAATCACCGGCTGTAACAGCTAATTTGTGAAGGTGACTCACCCCACTGAACAGGGGCCCCCGAACACCTTGCTCAAGTTCAAGGGTTACCCACAATGATTTCCCTGGTGCCACTGAGTATAAAATCAACAGAGTGGGAAACAAAGAAAAATAGATGTATTTGGGGGGCTATTCAGGGTTTGCCACCCAGGAAACATGAATTCAAACAATCTGGGAAATAGGTTCTTACAAAATGGCGGCTGGTTTCACGCTCTAACTCGTGAAGGAGGGGTGGGAATTCCATTGCTTCTTTGTCAGGACCTTGGGTTGGGGCTGGCAAAGGGTAAGCTGTTTTGTAGAAGAATGGTTGGGTGAGGCCCCCGTCTCTGAGTAGTTTAGGAGAAGAGCTCTACAGTCCAGAAGGACAGCAGCAGTTGGCAAGCAGTATTTCAAGAGACTGAAAGTTTGGTCCAGTACAGCAAGGGCAGGACTGGTCTACAGCCCAGTTCAAAGGTTCAGCTCCAGTTAGCGCTGCAATCTGACCTCCTGCTTCGTTGTCAGTGTCTCAAAGCAACACTTGACATTCTTCCTGAACAAATTGCCACTGCCTTCTGAAACCTCTCCTATTCCTTCTCATTACCTGTTTTTCTCCACCAGAATATAAATAAGATAAATAAGCCATGCTTGATGCTATTGCAATGTGTTGAAATTCTGATCTCTTGATGGCTGTATGAATGGTTATCTGGAAATGTCTGCCCTGTTATCAACTTTGATAAGTCAGGATTTTTTTTCTTTCCTTTTATCTCTGTTTTCTTTTTTTTTTCCCTGAAGATTGAACTCAAAGCCTTATATATGCTAGGTAGGTGCTATATTATTTGAGTTAGGTCCCCAACCCCTTTTGTTTATATTTGGGGGGGGGATAGTTTTATAGGGCTGGACTTGAACAAGAGACCTTCCTACTTTTGCCTCCAGAGGAGCTGGTATTATAGGTATGCGCCACAACACCCAGTTAAAACATCCACAGGATCTATTTGTTATGCAAAAGAACTTTCTGCAATTATTTGAAACTTATCTGTGCAAAAACAAAGAAGAAGAGAATGCATAAACATATGAATGAACAAATGCTTTCAGCTGCACTAGGTCAAAAGACGGGTCCCTCAATGGACTACTGCCTAGGTTACATGATTAATGGAGAAGTAATTAGTAAAGCTGAGCTACAGAAGGTGCATTTCTTCAGTGTTTCAACTGGAGGAGATGGAGAAGCGTTGGAAGAAGATGGCTGGGTAACTGTGAATGTACTAAACTGCATGGAAATGCTGATTCTAAAATATCTAAGCTGGTAAAAGTAGATTTACTATGAAAAACAACACAGGTGCCCGTCAATGATGACAGGATAAACACAACTGACTCCTACATACAACTACATAAAGATATTTTTAAGAAATAAACACAATGGACTATTATTCAGCCATGTCCTGTCATTTGCAGAAAAATGGGTGGACCTAGAGGACATTGTATTAAGTAAAATAAACTAGATACAGAAAAAGTACTGCATGGCACATTTTATCTTGTATGTGGAGACTAAAAGTGTTGACCAGGGGCTGGGAATATGGCCTAGTGGTAAAGTGCTCGTCTCATATACATGAAGCCCTGGGTTCAATTCCTCAGCACCACATATATAGAAAAAGCCGGAAGTGACGCTGTGGCTCAAGTGGTAGAGTGCTAGCCTTGAGCAAAAAGAAGCCAGGGACAGTGCTCAGGCCCTGAGTTCAAGCCCCAGAACTGGGGAAAAAAAGTGTTGACCTGAGGCCTGGTGCCCGTGGCTCGCGCCTGTAATTCTAGCCACTCAGGAGGCTGAGATCAGAGGATCACCTTTGATGCTAGCCTGGGCAGGAACGTCTATGAAACTCTTATCTCTAAATAACCACCCCCCCAAAAAAAACCCAGAAGTGGAGGTGTGGCTCAAGTAGTAGAACACAAGTCTGGAGTGAAAAAGCTAAGGCATAGAACCTAGGCTCTGAGTTCAAGCCCCAGTACTGGCACCAGAAAACAAAAAATGTTGATCTGAACATAGAATACTTTTTAATACAGTTTGGAAAGAGTATAGAGGAAGATAAAGAGGGATTGGATTTGATCAGTCCATGTGGCACACACACACACACACACACACACACACACATATGAATACTACATGGAAGTCCATCATTATGTATAATCAATATGATTTGATAAAACATAAAAGGACTGAAAAGCATAGAACAGTTACAGTTTCCAAAACATAGAAGCAATAAGTGAGATGGAAATGCTGGTTACCTTAGATTTATCATTCCATACTGCTAATATATCAAGTTGCTATACTGAATCCCATAAGTACATACAAATACAACTTATTGGCTAAAAATTCAAAAAGAACAAGGCACACTGATAAAAGCAATTTACCAGTTTGGTTTCCTGATCACTACCATCCACTACTTTATAGGTACTTACCTTATATTCACTATTCATAAAATTCATAAAAAAATTAACCATGGTTAATTTAATATCTTTTATGATAAAATATGTGAATCATAATTTTTAGATATTAAGAAAAGGAAAATGCTCGGTGTTTAACATGCTGAAACCTGGAAGTTTTACAATTCCTGCTAAATTTGGAAACCAAGATTTCTTGTCTGCTCCAAACTTGGCAAACACACTCCTCTCCCTAATTGCTCTCAGCTGGACCTGGTGCCAGTTGTTGCTTTCCAACGTGTAACATTTTCATTGTGCAACACTAAACTTGGAACGGCTCCGGCTCAAACTCCCAGCCTTTCCTTGGTGCAGCTTCTGTGTGGCTTTGCTGGTTCTCTCTCTCTGTCTCTGTCTCTCTCTGCCTCTCTCTGTCTCTCTGTCTCTGTCTGTCTCTGTCTCTGTCTCTGTCTCTCTCTCTCTCTCTCTCTCTCTGTCCTGCCAAGGATGTAAATGAGGGCTTTGCACCTGCTGGGCAAATGTGCTATCAAAGAATCACATCCCAACCCTCCTTGTAGAATTTCTTGTGTTCCCATTTCCCAGTCAAATCTAAGTTAACAGACATGCGTTTTGGTGTGGGCCACTGAGGTCACAAAAGATTAAAAAATGGCATAGCCACTGGTATGGACATAATACTTAGATATACACACAAATATACATATCACTGGTATGGTTATAGATGATATATAATGTATATCATATATACAGTTTAGCATATATCATATACGATATAGCGTATATCATGTGATTTATATCATAGCTATCTATCATATATGATATCATATATAACCATATACACAATATATTATATATCGATATATCATCCTCAAAGATGTCTGTTTCTCTGCTTCCCTATCATCTCGGGTGGCCAAGAGATGTCCACACTTTCCTAATAGGGCAGGATACATGTGCAGAAAGCTCAAGTCATTGTCGACAGCTCCAGGCAGGCTTTTCACACAGCCCACCTGGCAGCGTGTACCTACTCCCAGTCATGAGACAGACGCCAGCCTGCCTGTCTGCCTGCCTGCCACAGTCAGTCCTGACTTGAGCATCCTAGGCCAGGGTGCCTACTTTCCCATAAATGACGTAGCTGCTGCTGCTATCTGAAGGCTTATCTATGTTGCTGTGCATCCTTACACGTCACTCATTCTTATGGTTCTGTGCTATTCCATTGTGTGAACACTTCACAAGGCATTTATCCGTTCTAGTGCCGATGTGCAGCTGGGAAATTTCCAGCTGGTGCCATTATGGGAAATGCTACTTTGAACACTACACATTTCTGCAGGATATATGCGCTGCTGTTTGCAATACTATTAAGTGATAGCCCGGCTCCCTTGTTTGTAATGAAACTTCAGTGTAGATTCTACTAGGATTACTTTCCTTCATGCTCAAGCTGCGGCTTGATTTTATGTTCTGTGGTTTTCTAAAGGAAGAAAGAGATGGAGGAGGGAGAAAGGGAGGGAAAGAGAGTTTGAGGAAGGAAGGAGGAAGGGAGGGAAGGAAGGAAGGAGGGAAGGGAGGGAGGAAGGAAGAAGGAAGGAAGGAAGGAAGGAAGGAAGGAAGGAAGGAAGGAAGGAAGGAAGGAAGGAAGGAAGGAAGAAGGTAGGAATAGTTCTGTCAACTAGTATATTTGTAGCAGTTCAATACTGCTAAATACAAACTTCTGAAATATGGAGGCCATGTTCTAGTTGAATATATCATAGTAAGCCATTTTTCCTTAGTGTCTTGGTCAGTACTTGATGAGTTCTTGCAGAAACGCAGTCCCCTTGTGGTGAGCTATTTAAAACAGTCCATGCATTCCACCAATCAGCTCTGATTGCCTGGCATTAGTGACACCAAAGTGACCCTCAGTGCCTTATCCAAGTGAGTCTGGGTAACCAGCTAGTTCCCAGGACAGCTGCTAGGCATGGGAGGTCCAGTGGCATTGCTCCCGCTTCCTCCCTCAGCCGCCTCCTCCTCCATGACAGCAACGCTGGTGTACCTGAGAACCTACATCTACCTCTTCAGGGCAGAGCTGCGCGGTCTACGCTTCCAGAGAGCAGTGAAGCCTGACCTAATCGCCCTGAACCCTCCTGTGCTTGAGCAGCCTTGCCAGTTATCCCTGGCTACCGGAGACTCTCTGGGCAGCTCTTCCTCTTCCAGAAATGCTGGCTCAAGGGAAAGAGACGACAAAGTTCTTAGAAATGACTCAAGTGCAATGCAAAATGAAGAGGACCCAGCTGGATCTAGCTTCTCCCCCTGTTATGGGCCCAAGGGTGGCATTCAGAGACATTCTCCATCATCGCTGCCTCCACAACCTTATCCCACCCATGGCCTGGCTCTCCTAATACCCAGTATTTTGTACTAGCTCACTTCAGTACTTAAAAACTCTCCTACCACTAGGCATTGGTGACTCATGCTTGTAATCCTAGCTACTCAGGAGGCTGAGATCTGAGGTTCCCAGTGCAAAGCCAACCCCAGGCAAAGGAGGTTGTGAGATCCTTATCTCCAATTAGCCACCAAAAAGTCAGAAGTGGAGTGGTGGCTCAAGTCACAGAGTGCTAGCCTTGTGCAAAGAAATGCTCAAGAACAGTGCCCAGGGCTTACGTCTAAGCCCCAGAACTGGCACAGAAACAAAACAAAACAAAATCTCTCCTGTCTTTTGTTTCAGCAGAGTAGAGTAGAAAAGCTCTATTGCAATCACCTGAATTCATTTTTGCCTATTTCATTTTATCCTGTGAACTTTTCCACTGACACTCTAATAAACTGAATCATCGAAAGGAGACCCACCAATACTCACTTTGTCACCTGCTAGTTCATTCAAATATTACCATTGTGAGGCTGGAAATCTCTACAACTTTGTACAACTTTGCATTAAATCTTAAAACGCAAACCTCCAGCATTTCTCAGCCCACAAGCTTCTGTGCAACTCCAGTCTCTCTTCTGTGTGTGTGTTGACCCTGGAACCTGAATTCAGGGTCTGGTGCTGTTTCTGAACTGCTTTGATAAAAGGCTAGTGCTTTACCACTTGAGCCACAGCTCCATTTCTGGTATCTGGGGTTGTTAATTGCAGATAAGAGTCTCACAGATTGTCTTGCCAGGGCTGGCTTTGAACTGTGATCCTCAGATTTCACTTTCCTGAGTAGCTAGGATTACAGGTTGAACCTCCAGTACCCAGCTTATATGTCACTTTAATGTAAGAAGTTTGAGTGGTTTTTAGTCCCTAAGGTTGTAGTGGTTTATAATGACAGCAAAAAAAAAAATGAGTGCATAATTTTCATTAGAATATGCAATCAAAACTTTTTAGGAAGGTAATTTGTTCTCTCTGTGTATATGAATAAACATGTTGGGACCTCTATAATAAGAGCTTGCAGGGCACTGATGGTTTGTGCCTAGAATCCTTGCTACTCAGGTGTCTAAGATCTGAGGATCATACGTCACAACCAGTCTGGGCAGAAAAGTCTATGATACACTTATCTCCAATTAACCACCAAAAAGCCAGAAGTGGAGCTATGCCTGAAGTTGTAGAGCACTAGTCTTGAGCAAAAAAAAAAAAAGGCTCCAGGACATTAGCTAGGCCCTGAGTTCAAGCCCCAGGACTGGCACAAAAATTAAATTAAATGAATTAATTAAAGCTTGAACCCAGATATTTTCTTAGACCCACAAATGCTTGAAATATATGGTCCTACATGGCTGATTGTCTTTCTGATAAAAACCAAAATAGTACTTCACTATTCTACTATTTCAACTAGGGGTATCACTTAGTAATGGATATCTACTGCTGCTGGCTATGTATGGACAGGGTGGTGGCTACATTTGCCAATTTGGACATCATTTTGCCAGCTTTGGATGTCACAGGTCTGTGAAGGACAGATAACACTAAACTGAGATACACATGCTTTTCTGACACGCAAAGCTCTTCGAAAATTTTGCCTTTATCTTTTTCAGAATAGTTTTTGAATTTCTATACTTTCACAGGATTCCTCTACACAATTCCTACAAATCCAATCTACATTTGACCTATACTTCCCCCAAATCACTGGAGATACTCTGACCCAGCCTCGCCCTCACCCTTTCCTAATCAGCTTATCCAGGGCTGAAGGAAAGGGCAGCTAGCAATTGGAGTGTACCGGGGCCTATAATCTCAGCTACCTGGGAAGCAGAGATTCAGAGTTCAAGGCCAACCCAGACAAAATGTTACCAAGATCCTATCACAGGAATTAAATACACCAGTAAGTCCAGCTACTCAGAAAGCAATAGTGAAAGGGATAATGGATTGAGGGGGGAGGGGTACATGAAACCCTATAGGAAAAATAACTGAAGCACAAAAGGCATGGCTCAGATTGGTAGTGACTACCTACAAGGTGTAAAACCCTTCATTCAAACCTCAGTACTACCAAAAAAATAATAATAAAAGACAAAAGCCACCAGGCAGTTCCGACAATTCCTCAGTGCTAATGCTGTAGGTGTGAGCCACAGTCTGAGAACCACTGTCTAATTAAAAGCAACTAATCTCCAAAAAAACAGAGAGTCACCTATTTTTGGCATCGTGGTAAACACATCCAAGGGCCTTTGGTGAATATGGGAAGATTCAGGAGAGCCTATCACATTGTGGTAGAAGCAGGTGTTAGAAAACAGCTGCTCAGCTCATGGGCCAAATAGGAAGCAAAGAGAGGAAGAAAACAAGTAAGAGGAAGAGGCCAGGAAAGGCTATCCCTTCTAAGAATCCAGTTCTTTCAACTTTCAGAGATTCTATCCCTTTCCAAAAGTTTATCAGATTAGGAGCCCCTTGATGGATTGACCTACTGATGGGGGCAGAGCTCAAACACAATCACTTCTCCAAAGCTGCATGTCTGAATACTGATCACTACAATGGATACTAATCCTTCAACTCAGGAGTTGACATTCCAGATCCAAACCATGATGCACATGATTTTAATAAGTAGTATTAAAGATTAAATTGTTTTGTCGGTTGTGGGGCTTGAACTGTGGGCCTGGATGCTGTCCATGAGCTCTTCAGCTCAAGGCTAGCACTCTACCACTTGAGCCACAGCACCACTTCCAAAAATTGGATTCTTTTACAGAAGAAAAATTGTATATCTGAATTTCAATTTAAGAAATATTAAACATTACATCTTAGGATCCTAATGACTACCTCCCTTCCTTCATCCTTACCATGTTTTTGTTTTGTTTTTTGTTTGTTTGTTTTGCCAATCCTGGGGCTTGAACTCAGGGCTGTAAGGTCTATCCCCAGGAGGGCTCCATGCAGATACCCCTGCCTGTTTAAGTCTCCGCCCAGTTACCTAGGTAACTGGCACACCTGGGAGGCAGTTACCCCCCCCCCTTCTCTGGTACAATCCACCTGGACACACCTCCTGCCTTTCCCTATATTATCTGGCTCAACACGAGTTCTCCCCCCCCTCTCCTTTCCTCTCTTACTCTCTCTTGCTCTTTTTCCCTCTGTAGGTAACTAGGCAGACACTTAAATAGGTGGGGGCATCTGCATGGAGCCCTCCTGGGGGTAGACCTTACAGGCACTGTCCCTGACGTCTTTTGCTCAAGGCTAGCACTCTACCACTTGAGTCACAGCTCCACTTCTGGCTTTTTCTGTGCATGGGGTACTGAAGAATTGAACCCAGGGCTTCATGCAAGCTAGGCAAGCACTCTACCACTAAGCCACATTCCCAGCCCCCTCACCAGGTTTTATCTCCTGTTACCTGGGGGGGGGAATTTAACACCCCAACCTTTTCCAAATATGTCTATCAAACAATGAGATTTGAGCCAGCATCAGAGACCTAATGACAGATACCACAGACCGCCAAACAAATGAGTCAGAAGACCCCAGGGGCTGCCATAGAAAAGAAGAGCATGAATGCACAAAGAACAGAAATTTCAGGCTTAAAAGTAGTATGAGAAGCCAGGCCCCAGTGGCTCATGCCTGGAATCCTAGCTACTAAGAAGGCTGAGATCTGAGGATAAGAGATTCAAAGGCAGTCCTGGCAGGACAGCTCCTAAGACTCTTATCTCCAAGTAATCACCAGAAAGCTAAGTTATGTGACAGCACAAGTCCTGAGTTCAAAACATAACACAGCATACACAAAACAAAGTGATGTGAATTGGAGGAGCGAGGGCTGGGCATCTGTGGGATTTGCCAGGGGGCAGGGCGGGGGTCTGTTCTTTGCTCAGGGTTGGGAGGGCCTGGTTCTCCCCAGTGCGGAAGTTCCTAGCCTACCTGGAAGTTGATCTCTGAAATCCAGTACTAGCATCCTGCTTTCCTGTGCCAAGCTGGCATAAGTCCCACTCGCTACTCGCTTTGCAAACAAGCATTCTTCCTCCCTCTGAAGTTTTAGTAAACGAAAAGCTTATTTGTAACTTCTGGACATAATACCTAAGAAAAATAGCCAATCTCCAAAACCTAGTTGTTTACTGCTTTTTGCCCAACAGGAAGAGGTTTGTCTCCCAGGAAGAATTCAATTTGATTGCCATTTAGATTCCCAAATTGACCAAATCCAGCCTTCTTCATCTACCCATTACAGAAAATTGGAGCAAAGGATAATTATAACTCTATACTGAAAAGCAACAACCGGATGGAGAAAGGACTCTCTGTGGAGGAGCCCGGGTGACCCCAGAATCCATTAGCACACGCTGTCTTGAAAGACCAGTGGCTAATGCCTGCATTCTCTTCAACAGATCTAATTTGCTTAAAGTAGCATCTGAATACCGAAGAAGTTTCGGGGGTCATCTGGATGTTCACAAAAACAGGAAATATGGATAAATTCAAAGGCTGTGGTTTTAAACAATTCTGTCTATTTTCTTTTAGATAGAATATGGGTGTGTGTTTTTTTTCTTTGACAATATCAACCAATGATTTCGTTGTGCCTTCAGCAGAAGCTGGAAATGGCTGCACAGCACACGGCCCGTTCATCTCCACCGCCTCTGCTGCTGGCCTGTGCTGGACTCTCCTGAGCAAGAGGCTCCCAGCCTGGCCACGCCCTGCCCTCCGCCGGTCTGGCTCACGTCCTAGGGTCTGACCCTCCACGTCCAACCAGTGCATTTGTCTCTGAGTACACCCACAGCGGATTGAGGTCAGGACTACCTGGGGATGTCAAAGTGCTTGCATATTCAGGCCCCCCGTATACAATGATATAGTATTACACAGAATCTTTGCACATTTCCTTGTACGTGCTGGAGCGCTTCTAGATTACTTATAATAGTGAAAACAGCCGGGCACCGGTGGCTCACACCTGTAATCCTAGCTACTCAGGAGGCTGAGGATTGCTGTAGGAAGCCAGCCTGGACAGAAAAGTCTCCATGAGGCCCTTATCTCCAGTTAACCACTCAAAAAACCAGAAGTAGCATTGTGGAGCAAAGTGTAGTCAAATGCTAGCCTTGAGCAAAAGAGCTCAGGGACAATGCCCAGGCCCTGAGTGCAAGCCCCATGACTGAATGACAAAAAAGTTAATACAATGTCAAAAAGCGTTCAAGAAACTTGAATCACGGGTATGGAGAGGGAAAAGCCAAAGTTTCCTGGAACTTTCTCCTTAACTCTATTGTAGATTGTGAAGACAGGACACACAATCTCATGCTCTCCAACATGCCCATTTTCCTGAAAATAGTACAATTCTTCTTCTTTATAGATGACTGATATTTCATTTTACAACAATATAGATATATTTATCCATACAGATAGATATTTATAGATTATACGGATATAGATATACATAGAGAGAGAGAAATACAAAGAAAGCATAATAAAATCTACCAGATTCTGTTTGAAACAGGAGGAAAGAGGGATGGAGTTTAAAAAATATGATAGAGGAAGAGAATTGGTTCTAAGTTCACTGTATGTATCTATGGAATTATCATTAGGAAACCCCCTTGTAACTCCCAGTGCATACTAATTTTTAAAAAAAGAGTTTTTAGAGGGAGTTAATCTGATCAAAGAACACTATATGCAAGTATCTTTGCATTCATTGTACTCATAAACAAGAAGTACCAAAGAAAATAAACAAGGCAGACTACCAAGTGGAAGACAATGACAGAGAAGTCCACTGGCATTCTTAGGGAGTCTCGTGAGACAAAGATGGGGTTAGGAAGCCCAAAAAGCCATCTCTCTGCCTTTCAGTTTGCAAAAATTTATCCCATAAAGGCTTCCAAACATGCCTAATTATCTTCCAATTAGCATATCCTATCTGCGTGTGTACCAGGAAGTCCAGTTGGGATAAAGAAATTCTGGCATCCAGTGTCCGCCCAGGAAATAGGAAGCAAGCTTTTGCTGCTGTAAAATCCTTCTACAGGGAATTCCCTAACCTGCTAAAGATGCCCACATTCACAGAGGACCATTATTACTTAACCATGAAATATGAACGCTCTTTTCCGGAATCCAGGAGTAAGATGGAGATGCCTGATCTCGACTAGTGAAACAATGGGAGAAATGAAACAGGAGAGAAAAACTGGAAATACTAAAGTTTAAAATGTCATTATTTGGGGGGAGGGGTGTTTTGCTTTTGTGCCAATGTTAGGGCTTGAATTTAAGGCCTGAGTGCTTGTTTGTCCAAGCTTGGTAGTTAATCACTTGAGCCACAGCTCCACTTTCAGCTTTTTGCTGGTTAGTTGGAGATAAGAATGTCATGGACTTTTCCTCCCAGGCTGGCTTTGAACAACGATCATCATCAGATCGCAGCTGAGTAGCTAGGATTATAGGCATGAGCCACCAGCACTCAGTTAGGATATCATTATTTGTGAGTAGTACATTTATGCAGAAAATGCAAAATCTTATTTGCATATATTATCAGAATTATTAATTGAGTCTAGTGAAGTTTCTAGCTAGAAGGTCGCCATACAAAAATCAACTACTTCTATTTTACTAGCAGTAATTATTTACAAAGGACAGGAAATTTTTAAAGGATAATATATTAACCTCAAAAAGCATCAGACTATTAGGAATAAATTTCAGTCAAAGATATATAAGACCTCCTCACACACACACATACATAAAAATCCCTACAAATCACTGCTCAGAGAAATTAAAGGAAGCCTAACTAATGGGATAATTATATAATGTTCATGCATTTAGATCTTCCCAAATTTATCTATAGACTTAAAAATTGAATTCAAAATCACCATTTTGTATAAATTAATAAGCAGTACCAAAAAATTTATTAGTGCCATTTTATACAAATGAAAGAGTAGTCAAGGCTATCTTGAAAAACAAGTATAAAGGAGATGACATAATAATTCAGCATATCTTGCTTCATTATAAAGCTGCACTGATTAAAACAGGCATGTTGGTTTGAAGATAGCAAAATATATCAATGAAACAGATTTGTGCAGAAATAACAGGAGTCTTTTCAACAAAATATCAACCAAGCCCTCATGAAAAAGAAAGAGTAACTTTGATACTCCAATATAAAAGCCAATTCTGCATGGATCGTACAGCCAAACATAAAAGTAAAACAATAAAATTTCTAGAAGATAATTATGAGAAATTGTTTCTTGAAGGGTAAAGCAAATATGTCTTAGATAAGCCACACACACAAAAACCCCTAGCTGTAAGAAACGAAGTCTCATAAAATGGAATACATTAAACCTTTTATGCTTAATTGTCATTATTCAAGGCAGGCACAAAGAATAAAAGGTATACTTGCTTACATCAACACAGGATGAGGATTCAGAGCACTTAGAGATCTGCAAATCAGCATGAAAAATATGCCAGAGAGGTGGTCAAAGGGGTTTAAAAAAGACCCACTACTAAAGAGCATGTCATTAGAAAGGTGCAAATTAAAACCACCACGAAGAACCACCTGCCTGTCAGAATGTCCAATAATGAAATGCCATAACAATGCTATACAGGGTTGAGGTCAGGAAGCTAACAGAATCTAACACCTTCCTGGTTGGAAGACAAGCAACACAATCCCTTAAAAGCTACCCACTCGCGCCAGGACCTAGAAAGTTCACTCATAAGTACATCCACCCATGCATGCACTCCAAATAAAACAATACACAAACTGCACACAAGAATGTCCCTGACATGAATTTTCTGCATCGTCATCTTTTATTTGTGGTTGACAGATACTGATTGTGAGGTTTCCATACTTGTAAACATTGTGTAGTCATCAAACCAAAGTAATTGGCAAATGCATCACCTTCATCGTGTATCATTTGTTTTTGATGAGAACATTCACGCAGCTTCCTTCAAACTATTTGGAAATATGTGTGGAATCAAAATAGATTGTCCTCCTAGAAATGGAGAATAGAATTGTAGTAAACAGAAGTATGTTAATGCTGCAAGGATACAAGAAATGATTTCTGATGTTCTTTTGCATATTAGGATACTGAGAGTTCACAATAGTGAGTTGTATACTTCCTAGAATAACAATTACTAACAAGATCCAAAAGCAGAAAGCAGTCCAAATACTTATTGTGGAAGATTCTCACAATGAGATAAATATTCTGCAGGAACAAAGCTAATACATCTACTACCAATTATAAACAAATGCTAATAAATCTAACACCAATATCATCAATGAAATCTCACAAAGGTAGAGTTGGGTGAATTCGAATGGGCAGATACAAAAGCCAGGCATCAGGCTCACACTTGTAATCCTAGCTACTCAAGAGGCTGTGATCTGAGGATCATGGTCTGAATCCAGCCTCTGAAATCTGAAAGACTCTTACCTCCAATTAACCAGCAAAAAGAAAAAAGACTGGCAGACTCACAAAAATCACATGGTTGGCATGCATTATAGGAAGTTCAAATGCAAACGAATCTAATCTACAATGCAGCAGTTATTGGTTTCTAGAGACACCATAGAGGAAAATAGGTTGGGATTCTGGGTAGTGAGGTTTGGGTGAAAATTCCTCAAATCATGTATTTATGATTTTTATGTAAATCTTGCATTGTACAACTGCTGATTTTTGAATATTAGTTCATTAGGGTTAAACACCCAATTATAATATAGTATCTAGAGGAGAAGTTAGGCAGTCATGTTGCCCAGTGCCTCTGTGTGTCAGGTCAAACGCTGCAGCAGACACTAAGAACAGCACCTCTGAGGTTGAATCGGTGACAGAAGTGGAGGAGAACAGGTCCCCCAAGTTTTCAGGACATTGAATTACTGCTGTATTTCCCTTGTCAGCCTGACATTGCTCCTGTCCGTTTTAAATGTCACGGGCATGCAGGATGAGAGGTAGTAAAGCCTTAGCAATAGAGCATACAAAGTAATTCCTTAAAGGAACTTGCCAGCCTGCACTATACTTTAAGGAAAAAGACGAAAACAGAATGAGGTCATGAATCATGCACCAACTCTATTGCAAGACCCTCTGACGCAGGCCCGCCCTGCCTGTGTGAGGATGATGAGAGTTAAATTAGTTCATGGAGAAGCAGTGGTTACTTAATGCACATTGACCGTGACCCTGATCAGTAAGAGTTGAGCTGCGGGAGGACGTGAATTCTCCTCTCCATTGGAGACCACTTGGTCCATAAGTACTAAAACATCTCCCCGCCCTGGTATGCACTGGTGATGAGCTGTTTTGCCTCAAATCCTTTGTCTTGGAGAATTGGCACATGTCCCATAGATCACCATCCCCAGGGGCCAGCAGTCAGGAGAACAGACCCATAGATTTGCTTTTCTAATGCTTTACTCACCATGTCATGTCTAAGGGGTGCGTCTGTGTTTGCCAGGTTGGGGTCTTGAAAACTGGATCTCTCATTCTTTCTGGGGTTCTTTGTTTTGTTTTCTATTGTGTTGGCTTATGGCTGGTGCTCTACCATCCAGCTATACCCCTAATTCCACTTCTTTTGCTCCTGAATTGGAAATAAGAGTCTTGCACATTTGTCAGCCTGGGCTGGCTTTGAACCTTGATCCTCAGATCTCAGCCTCCTGAATAACTATAACTGTAGGCATGAGCCTCCAGTGCTTGGCATAAAATGTATGTTTAATTGTGTGCTCATTGTCTTCCGTGGCTGAGTAATATAATAGTGAATATCATCGACTTCACTCTCCTAAGAAACTATTCTGTTGACTGATAGCCTTTCTATACTTTCATAAATGTGACTTTATCCCTCCCAGTCTGCTGTGCCCAAATGTTTCTTGTAAAAATGCTGTTTAGAGTAAAAGTCACTAAGCTTGGCATTTTCTGCACTTGTATTCCTGATCATGTGACTGGTGGTAACACGTTCCCATTGGCGGTGGGGCCGGAGGTAAGTGCTCCTTCCCGGTCGGTGGTAAGTGTTCCTGGGTACACAGGGTCCAGGAAGCATCAGAAATTCCTGCCGGGCTTCTTCCAGAGCCAGCTCCACCCGTGCCCACCATCCAAAGGGAAAAGCACCCCAGAATGCATTACACCACATTCCTGATCATAACTCATGAAGGAAGGAGATCATTAAAATCACTATCATAGGCCCACCTGTTCATCTGGACCACTTCTCTCCCATGTGTGTGTGTTGGTACTAGAGCTTGAATTTGGGGCCTCATGCTCTCATTTGGCTTTTTTGCTCAAGGCTAGTGCTCTGCCACTTAAGCCACACCACTTTGAGACTTTTTGCTGGTTAGAGATAAGAGTCTCACAGAGTTTTCTGCCCAAGCTGGCTTCGAACCTCAATCCTCAGATCTCAGTCTTCTGAGTAGCTAGGATGACAGGCGTGAGCCACCACTGTCCAACGTCTATACAAGAATACCTAGTGGCTTGCTACCTTGTTGTCATCTCCACTGGACAAGAAAGGCAGGTGAAGGCTGCTCTGATCTAATTCACTTAGTGAGGAAAGGCAACTGCAATCTGAGTATTTTTCCCACATTCTGGGGTTGCAGAGTTAAGGTACAAATGGTCCTTGATTTCTAGGTCCACAGCTCTTGGTGAGAAGACAAATCCACTCACCAAATACAAGTCATGGTGAGTGCCATCAGTGGATTCATTCAGATCTGGCCTGAAGAAGCAGTGAGCTCTTCTCCCTGGGTGGGTGCAGGGCCGAGGCAGGATGTGATGGACAAAGATGGGGTCAGCTGAGACAGAGTCCACACCTCTTGATCGCTGACATTGTATAGGCAGTAGGTCTGAAAGAAGACTCTGTCTGTGCCAGGTGCCGGTGGCTCATGCCTGTAATCCTAGCTACTCATGAGGCTAAGATCTGAGGATGGAGATTCAAATCCAGCCTGGGCAGGTAATTCATGAGACTCTTATCTCCAACAAGCTACCCAAAAAGCTGGAAGTGGAGCTATGGCTCTAATAGGAGAGTTCTGCTCTTGGGGGGGGGAGGGGGCGGGGAGGGTAGGACAAAAACCGACCCTCTGGGACAGCACCTAGTCCCAGCACAAAAGGTGGAGGAGGAAGAGAAGCCCCTCCTTCTTACTGGAAGTCCCATCTCCTCCATGGGGAGTTATAAGAGGGCTGGAAGCTCACTCCTCTATCTCAGTATGAATAGCAATGGAGAAAAATGAGCATTTCCAGAGAAATGAGCACTGGAGCAACCGCTCCCGCAAGCTGGGCAAAGCGAAAGGCTCTGGCCTGGCATTGTCAAGAGCACAGCAGTTACCCCAGGTCTATTTATGGCTGAGGCCTCTGGACATCACCAAGGCAGAACATCTCTATTTTAGATGATAAAAAAATAGACTACCACTTGACCGGTTGAACCCTTTAAAATGGAGATGTTTGGTATATTTTTGCCCTTTACACAAAGACAATTTCTACTGTCCATTTAAAAATAAAACCAAGGACAGAAATGTAAGTGCAATGGTAGAGTGCTTGCCTAGCATGCACAAGGTCCTGAAGCATGCACAAGCACTGGAGGAAAAAAAAAACACAAGAAAACATTGAAAAACAGCCCAGCGTAATGAGAGCATAAAAAGAGCCTGGCTAGGCAATGGAGGCAAAGTCTCCCTCCCATAGATGATCTGGGCCGCCACAGCTTTGAGCAGTCCTGTGTGCTGGCCCCTGGAGGTCTCATGCTAGCCCAGTGATCCTGGGACAAGGAACACTATTGTTGGGATCCATCTTTCCCCTTGATGGAAGGGGCTTGATGCCCCTCCCCCAGCCCTGGGGAATGCGGCCCTGCTACCCTCTCTGGATCGGAATCCAGAGAAACCGGTTGGGCAAACAGCCCCCAACCCTCTAGCCAGCCCGGTGCCTACCAACCCCGCCCTGGCTTGGCGCGCTGGAGTGATGTTAGCCCTTGGGGGTCAGGTGATACCTTTCAGCCTATCGACATCCTGGCCAAACCCCTCCCCTCGGAATCATCTCCCCTTGTCCTTGTCTCAATAAAGTTAGTTCGCTCTAAGAATCTAGCCCCGTTGCATGTGTACGTCAGACTTCTAGCGGTAAGGAGGCGGGCACACATCTGCGGCAGACCAGGTGCGCGACAGGTCGGAGCTAGCTCCCCCGTTCCCCTCTAGCTTATCTGCTGGTCGGATGACTAGGGGAGAGGGCGTGAAAGGGAGGGTGGAAAGAAAGAAGTAAGAGTCCGAGCCGGGAGGGGCTAACAAGCCCAACACACTATGATGAGGTGATTGAACCCCAGAGGTGTGTGCCAAAATAAGCACCTAGTCAGAGGGGCTAAAGAGTGCATGGAGAGCTTGTGCTGGCTGTGTGGGGCCTCTGATGGGGTCTGGGGACTGATAGGACCTGAAGACTGGGGCTGGGGATCTGGGGATATGGCTTAGTGGCAAGAGAGCTTGCCTTGTATACATGAAGCCCTGGGTTCAATTCCCCAGCACCACATATACAGAAAACGGCCAGAGGGGGCGCTGTGGCTCAAGTGGCAGAGTGCTAGCCTTGAGCAAAAAGAAGCCAGGGACAGTGCTCAGGCCCTGAGTCTAAGGTCCAGGACTGGCCAAAAAAAAAAAGGACCTGAAGACTGTCCAGTGATCTTGAGAGACATAGCTCATTCCTAAACACACCTCCCTACCACCTCCACAACACACCCCAGGCCCCTCCTACCTAACCAGGGGTTCTCATGATCTTTTCCTTCAATAAATCTTGGCTGTTTTACTTCTCCCTTTGTGTCTGTAGACTCTTTCCTCCAAAATAAAGGAGACAAAGGACCTGATCCAAGGGTTGCAGGTCATTTTATGTTTCTTGTCAGTTGTAGGACTTGAACTCAGGGCCTAGGCACTGTCCCTCAAGGTTAGTGCTCTCCCACTTTAAGCCACAGCTCCACTTCAGGTTTTCTGGTGGTTAACTGGAGATGAATCTCAAACTTTCCTGCCCTAGCTGGCTTTAAACTCTTATCATCAGATCTCAGACTCCTTAGTAGCTAGGATTACAGGTGTGAGCCACCAACACTGGGAAAATATGTGTGTGTGTGTGAGAAAGAGAGAGAGAGTGTGTGAGAATGTGTGTGTGTGTATGTGTGTGTATGCACTGGTCCTAGGGCTTGAATTTAGGGTTTCGGTACTATTTTGGAGGGGTTTTTTTCATTCAGGGGTAATGCTCTACCACTTGAGTCATAGCAACACTTGTGGCTTTTTGGTGGTAATTGAGGATAAGAGTCCCACTGACTTTTCCTGCCTGGACTGGCCTTGAACCTAGATCCTCAGATCTGAGCTTACTGAACAGCAGGAATTACCAGCTTGAGCCACCAAGTACCTGGGCTGGGTGTTGCAGTTTTTCACATACATAAAGAGAGACTTGATCCAAAAGAATTATTGCCATTTGGGGAGTGGGGGGAGTGCTTTTATCATGGGGAGAAAGGTTTTGGGGTGTTTTGTTTTGTTTTGTTTTTAAAGAAGGGATGTTGCGGTTTTGAAACCCTGGCCTTATACATGCTAAGAAAGGCTGTACCACTGACCTGTATCCCCATCCCACAGATTTTCCTATACGTACAGAGTGATCATGAAGGGTAAGCCTTGCCGGAAAGGACAGGGTATTTGGGGCCAGGGGTGAGTGGCTCTCCTGGTTCCATGGTTAAACAAGAGCTATTCCTGGCTGAACATAAAGGAGGTAACTGTGCAGGTGGAGATGGGGACCACAGTGTGATCCAGTCAGGTTATTGCGCACACTGTCCTGCTTGACACATGGAGACAATTTGAGTGAATCCTTTACAAAAATCTCTACCTGGGGGCTGGGAATGTGGCCTAGTGGCAAGAGTGCTTGCTTCGTATACATGAAGCCCTGGGTTCGATTCCTCAGCACCACGTATATAGAAAAGACCAGAAGTGGCGCTGTGGCTCAAGTGGCAGAGTGCTAGCCTTGAGCAAAAAAAGCCAGGGACAGTGCTCAGGCCCTGAGTTCAAGGCCCAGGACTGGCGAAAAAATAATCTCTGTCTGTCCTCACCCCACACATAGAAGGGGGCTGCAGGTCCTACCCAGCTCGCACAGGAAAGGGTGCTCCTTCGTGGTAAGCTCTTTGCTGGGAAACAAAAGGATGTGTGGGAGGGGAAGTGACTTGGCCATTATTTCGGGAAGCGCGCAGAGAAAGTGTAAATAGGGTCACTAATGAATTGCTGCGAATGACGCACTCAGATGTGTCATCTAAATTGTCTTGTAGAGCATATTGTTCACTAGTGTTACACAGTAAATGTCGGTTGTCATACAAAACAACACCAAGTAACAGCGTCTTCTTCACCAAGCCAAGGGACCCAACGCGCAGACGATGATTTGAACACTTTCTCACGGGCTTGCTTTTGCTGAAAATGAAAAAACTGAAAACATACACCACGAACACACCGCAGAAGACAGGTAGTGTGCCCACGTTGCTAGAACATTCTCAGTGTCCCCTAGGAAGACAGGGGCGTGCCGGGGCTGGGGAGTGATAGGAAGGAGAGCCTATCTCCCATCTTCAAGCAGAGTCTGAGATGAGGGACTAGAAGAGAGCGAAGCCTGGCCAAAGCAGAGAGAGGGGAAATGAAAGAGGCCAGCCTCCCGGGCTGCGGATTGCAAGCTGAACGTTGTTCTCTGTTGTCATGAAACTGACAACCCGCAAAGCAGCAATGAAGCTGTGAAATAAAGTGTGCTGGGATGGGAGCGAGCCCCAGCACATTTGCCCAGAAGTCAAGCAGCGAGAAATGAGCGTGCACAGTGAGACAGAGATGAATGGGAGGGGACAAGAGCTGGGGACTTCCATTCCCCGACTCCAGGCTGATCTCTGAGGTCAGAAAGGGAGCGTCATTATGTGGTGTGGGCCTAGAAGACTTACAAGGAATAGCTAACACCTAACTTGGCCACATTCCCTTTAAAGTTCTCTGCACATTGTCTGCAAAAGAAAGCAAGGTAAAGCACAAAGAGAAGAGAGCAAGTTGAATCTTACCAGCCTGTAGCCTGACCCTTACACACACACACACAAACACACACACACACAAACACACAATCGCTGCAGGCATTTGAAACTCCATCTACAATGCGGTATAAATGTATGCAAGAATTGGAGAAGATCTCATCATCTACAAGGCCTCCGATCAGGTCTGTTTGAATTAAAAAGTGAACGGGGCCCGGTGGCCTTGGCTAGGGGCCATGGCCTTGGGAAGGGTTGAGATGGAGGCAAAGGATGACATAGTCAGCACTTCCTGAACGGCTCTGGAGGGCAGAGCTGTCTGCCATCTCTCCTGTGCACAGCTCTCGGGGTCTTGTGTTAGGGGAGACACCTCAGTCGAAAGCTGTTTTCCGTTCCTTGCTAGTATAAACGGCCAAGGTAGATATTCTGAAAGGGTCAGTTGGCCAACAAGTCTCGTATGGTCTACTTCCTCATCCCCCTCCTCTCTCAGCAGGTGCATGCTGGGAAGGGTGCACCCAGCACCCTAGCACATGGGGAAATCTTCCCCAAAGTAGTCTTTTGGAGAGAGACTGACTACTCTGCTCACCAGACAACATGCCTAGACTGACAGAGAACATCAGGATGGTGCAGATGCGCCCGTCCGCGCGTGACAGGCGGGGCCAGGACTACAGTGACGACACCTTCGGGGACTGAGAGAAGGCGCGGTGGTGCTCTGCTCACTCGTGAGAAAGAGGTCCTGTCCTAAATTCCCACAGATTTTTAGGGTGCTGGGTGGAACATCAGCTATGGACTAGCAATGAGAGCTGCAAGTCTGGTTAGGCAAAAGTCCTCTTCTAAGATGTTCTGCATCCTTCACCATGGTCCCGTGTGCAGACCCCTAGATACCACATCGCCATGGCCCTGTGCACTCCCGTGTGCAGAGCCCTAGACACTGAATAACCGTGACCTTGAACAGTTGTGCAGGTGACCCCTGCAGTAGGAAAAGAAAAAACCAAACCCCAAACACAGGGACTTTCTTAGAGGAACATAGACGTGCAGGAAGTGGTCTTTAGGGGGAGTAGCTGCTAACAGACCAATTACAAACACACTTGAAGCCAATCGGGGCAGGGGAAGAAGATACAACAGAAGAAATGAAGGGAATTTCTTGAACTTAAATGAAACATCAGACATAAAATATTGTGTACAATCACACAGGAGACAGAAGAAAGACTCCGTGAACTTGAAGATGAGGCAGGAGAAATTATTTATGTGGAAGTCAGAGAAAAAGACGGAAGGGGAAATGGAGACAAAAGAGGGAAAACCCAAATGTCTAACATTCGTGTCATTGGAAGGAAGGTGGGGGAAAGTATGGCAGTCGCATAAATGGAACTTACTGAAAACTGAAATGCAGGAGATTAGGAGAATAATAGAGGGAGCGAATCTGACTAGAACACAATATATGCACACATGGAAGTACCACAATGAAATAGCAACCTAACCAAAAAAATGTATGCCCAGCTAAGCAAATAACAAAAACAAAATAACCCAAGGAAATACAAAATCTTTTTGAAATCAGTGCAAGATAAATGACCATTTACCTATAAGTAAAAACTTTTCTCAGAAACCACAGGGGCCAAAGTAAATATCTTTCAGGAATAAAGGCAAACGCAAGGTATTGTCAGATAAAGGACTAAAAGAATTCTTATTATCAGAGTTCCTTAAAAAAAAAAAAGGTCTTTAAACAAAAAGAAAAGGGCAAAAAAGAAATCTCAGAGTTGGGGAAGAGAAAATAATCTGCAAAGGCAGATTAAAGGCAATAAACTTCCTTCTCTTAAGTTGTAAAAATAGGTTTGACCAGCTCCTATAGGGGGGTACCCAGCGGGGGGGGGGGGGAGGGAGGCAAATGGAGAGGATGAATAAGGATGGGTATTGCCAAAGTACTTTATAAGCATATATAAAATGGAACAAAAAGCACTGGTTGAAATGAAAGGGGAGGGGATACAGAGTGATAAAAGGAGTGCGTTAGATTGAGGTACATTGTACATATGTATGGGAATGTTTCAAGGAATCTCCACGTGCACAAATAATGTATTCTGAAAAAAGGAATAAAATGTCTTTACTAGGGCTGGGGATATGGCCTAGTGGCAAGAGTGCTTGCCTCATATACATGAGGGCCTGGGTTCAATTCCCCAGCACCACATATACAGAAAATGGCCAGAAGTGGCGCTGTGGCTCAAGTGGCAGAGTGCTAGCCTTGAGCAAAAAGAAGCCAGGGACAGTGCTCAGGCCCTGAGTCCAAGGCCCAGGACTGGCCAAAACAAAAAAAAAAAAAATGTCTTTACTAACTGAAGCAAAAGTGATTGCAAAAGTCCTAGGGGAGAAATGTGAATATCTCAACATAAAGAAATGATAGCTGAGTACTGGTAGATCATCTCTACAATCCCAGCTATTGAGGAGGCTGAGATCTGAGGATCACGGCTTGATCCAGCTTGGCCAGGGAAGTTCATGAGACTCTGATCCCCAGTTAACTACCAAAAAAGCCAGAAATGTGAAGCTGTGACTCAAGTGGTAGAGTTCTAGTCTTGAGCACAAAAGCTCAAGGACAGTGCTCAAGCAGGAGTTCAAACCCTCCACCCACCACCCATAGTCACACACACACACACACACACACACACACACACACACACACACACACACAAATAACAACAATAAAAAGATAAACGTGGGGCTGGGAATGTGGCCTAGTGGCAAGAGTGCTCGCCTCATATCCATGAAGCCCTGGGTTCAATTCCTCAGCACCACATATATAGAAAAGGCCAGAAGTGGCACTGTGGCTCAAGTGGTAGAGTGCTAGCTAGCCTTGAGCAAAAAGTTCAAGCCCCAGGACTGGCAAAAAAAAAAAAAAAAAAAGATAAACGTTTAAGGTGATAGGTCTGTTCTTATCTTGGTTTTACCATGACTCGATGCATGCAAGTGCAAGTATTAAAATGTAACTGTACATAATTTTTATGCATCAGTTAAAAATAAGACAAAAACAGAATAAGGACCTTACCACTATTTCTGACAAGATTCTCAATAATCATGTGGTAATATTTAAGACAGGTATAAATGGGTGGATATTAAGTGACTAAAAGTGAAGCAAAGTTTCCATACCCTTGACACAGGTAAAATGCCAGTAACCTGTATTCAGTTACTATGTGTACATAACATGGGACCAACAGTGACCATTGCAAAGTCTACTCAGAGCCGGGATGTAGCTCGGTGGAAAAGCATTTGCCTAGCAAATGGAATGTCCTGGGTGCAAACCCCAGTACCAAAAAAGAAAAGACAAAGAAATACAGAATAGTCTGCTCAAAGAGATATATTTAAAAACACTAAAATAGAATTCTAAGATGTGATCAAGCAAGATAGTACAAGAGGGCTGGGGATATGGCCTAGTGGCAAGAGAGCTTGCCTCATATACATGAGGCCCTGGGTTCGATTCCCCAGCACCACATATACAGAAAACGGCCAGAAGTGGCGCTGTGGCTCAAGTGGCAGAGTGCTAGCCTTGAGCAAAAAGGAAGCCAGGGACAGTGCTCAGGCCCTGAGTCCAAGGCCCAGGACTGGCCAAAAAAAAAAAAAGACAGTACAAGAAGACAGGAAAAAGAAATCAAAGAAAAAAGAGGGGTAATACACAAAAAACAATGCTAAATTAGCAGCTATGAACCCTAACATACTCATAATTACATGAAAGGTAGAGGGTTTAACGATGCCACTTAAAGAAGAACCAGAGAATAGATTTTCAATAATGCCTTACAGGATCAACTGTGTTGCTTATAAAAAATTCAATTCAACCATGATGCTATGATAGGCTGACTGAAAATAAAAGGCTTTAAGAAGAGAAACCATATAAACATTAATCAAAAGAGGATGAGTGTCTATAGTTAAATCATCTAAAATATATTTCAGAGCAAATAAACTTTAAGGGGCAAAGAGGGACACATTGAATATATATATATGTACATATATATATACATATGTTTGTTTATTTATTATTTACTTATGTCAGTCATGGGGCTTGAATTCAGGTGTGGGTGCTGTCCCTGAGCTTTTTTGATGAAAGCTAGCACTGTACAATTTTGAGCCATAGCTCCACTTCTGGGTGTTTGGTGATTACTTGTAGGTAACTGTTTCATAGACTTTTCTGCCTGGACTGGCTTTGAACTGTGATCCTCTCAGCCTCCTGAATAGCTAGGATTATGAGGGTAAGCCACTGGTTCCCAGCAAAAATCCTTTTTTTTTTTTCTTTTGCCAGTCCTGGCCCTTGAACTCAGGGCCTGAGCACTGTCCCTGGCTTCTTTTTGCTCAAGGTTAGCACTCTGCCACTTGAGTCACAGCGCCACTTCTGGCCATTTTCTATATATGTGGTGCTGGGGAATTGAACCCAGGGCTTCATGTATACGAGGCAAGCACTCTTGCCACTAGGCCATATTCCCAGCCCCCAAAATACATTTTTTAAGAAACACCTGAAATCAATAACTTAAGCTCCCTCTTTAAGAAAAATGTAAAAAACAGATTTTTTAAAACCCGGAAAAGTAAACCCACACCAAGCAGAAAAAAGGAAATAAAAAGACAAGTACATAAATTCATGAAATTAAAAACAGAGAAACAGTAGAGAAAAAAAATCAATGAAAGAGCTAACTTTTTGACAAGATCAATGAATTTAATCAACTTCTAGAAGACTGAAAAAGCAAAAAAAAAATGAGAGAAGTCACAGATGATCATTGTCAGTGAAACATGGCTATCATTGTATGCCTTGGAGACATGAAAAACATAAAAAGCAAATTAAGTAACCAACTCTACAGGTATTTAACAACAGGAATGAAAAAATTCAGGTCACCTTATGTCTATTTCAAAAATTAAAGCTGCAATACAGGTCTTACAAAAACAAAAACAAAAAAAATTGAAGCCAGATTGTTCCAGGAGTGGACTTTATCCATTAACGAATTAGCACTAGCTCTATAAAAATGCTTCCAGAACATAGAAGGGCAGGAAACTTTACTTTCCAACCTATTTTGTGAGTTCAATTTGACTAGCAATGGATAAAAGGAGATAGCATAAACAAGATAATGTTAAGAAGAAAAATAAAAACACAGCTAACACATCATACATAATTCCATAGAGACTGAACACTTCCTGACAAAGATCTTCATCAGTCCTATTGGCAGAACACTGAAAACCCCAGCCAGTGGGGGCTGGGGATATGGCCTAGTGGCAAGAGTGCTTGTCTTGTATACATGAGGCCCTGGGTTCAATTCCCCAGCACCACATATACAGAAAACGGCCAGAAGTGGTGCTGTGGCTCAAGTGGCAGAGTGCTAGCCTTGAGCAAAAAGAAGCCAGGGACAGTGCTCAGGCCCTGAGTCCAAGCCCCAGGACTGGCCAAAAAAAAAAACAAAAAAAAAACCCAGCCAGTGTAATAAGGCAAAAGACATACAGAACAGATATAAATAAAAGGAATAAGACTGTCCCTAGTTGCGAGTAATATGATAGTTTATAAAGAAAACGCCTTACAAAACCACCCAAACAAGCATGATACCATCTCCTAACACAGAGCAATGAACAAGTGACACAGACAGGACTGAAACATAGCATTAGGCCCGCTGTGTGCTCGAAACGAAAACCATACCAGTTAAAAGTCACTCCAAAGAAAATTAAATACTTAGGTATCACCTTAAACCCTTACAATGTTTTAATAATGTCAATGACAAAAGTGGTAATGAGCAAAACTCAATAAGATAAATGAAGAGACATCAAATGTTCCAGAGGGGGAAACTCAACATACTGAAACTATTGATTTGCCCTGAAATTTATTATGCATTTAATACAATTCCTACTGAACTCAGAGCAGGAGTTTTTGCTGTAGGCAAGTAATTTATATGGGAAGGTACAAGATCTAGAATCGCAAAAAAAAAAACAAAAATTTTTTAAAAATACCTTGCCAGAGAAAGAATTCAGTGAGAGGCTTTCTCTACCCAACATGGAGAGCCACATACAATGTAAATTGGCAGGCAGCATGGTACCGGATGGAAGGAAGCCCAGCCATTTGGGTCAGTACTCAGGATCCATGGTCTAAGATGCTCAATGAAGTTTTGACAATGGGGTAAATGGAGGAAGGCTCACAGCCTGACATCAAAAAGCCTAAAAGTAAATGTCAACCTCAGCCTTATACACTGTACAAACAGTATAACGGAAGGGGCTGGGATTATGGCCTAGTGGTAGTGCTTGCCTCATATACACAAAGCTCTGGGTTCGATTCCTCAGCACCACATATATAGAAAAAGCCGGAAGTGGCGCTGTGGCTCAAGTGGTTGAGTGCTAGCCTTGAGCAAAAAGAAGCCAGGGACACTGCTCAAGCCCCAGGACTGGCAAAACAAACAAACAAAAAAAAATAGTATAATGGATCATTGACTTGAATGCAAAACGTAAACAATAAAACACTTAGACAAAAAACTTAAGATAAAACCGTGGGGCAGGGTTCTCTAGATTGGTGAGGACTATTCATCATTCATGGCACCCAAGGCATGATCTCATAAAAGAAAGAGCTGGTAAAATCAATCTCCCCAAAGGAAAAAACTATTATTTAGAGAATTTTTAAACTGAAATATTTCTTGTCTTGGGACATCTGGGGCTTAAGGGGAGGGAGACAGAGGAATGGTATACCTGTGTGAAAAGGAAACCAGGGGACTTGAGAGGCTCGGTGAGGGTGACAAAGATGGCGGGGGTGGGAGGTGGGGAGAGGGGAAGAATGGAAGAGGTGACCAGGATGGTACCTCACGCCTGCAGTCCTAGCTACTCAGGAGGCTGAGATCTGAGGATTGGGATTGGAAGCCAGCCTGGGAGGGAAGGTCTGTGAGACTTTTATCTCCAATTAATCAATAAAAGAGAGTCAAAGTGGAGCTGTGGCTCAAAGTGGTAAAACACTGGCCTTGAGCAAAAAAAAAAAAAAAAAAGAAAGAAAGAAAGCAACGGCAGCCGCTCAGGGACAACACCTAGACCCAAGTTCAAGCTCCAGGATTGGGGAATGGGGGTGGGAACATGCATTATACGCAGACACTGACTTGATTTGAATCCACTTTGTACAACTAAGATAATACAAATGGATAACATACAATAAAAGATAAAACAGGCCAATCCAGGCCAAAGAGAATTCACTTTAGTAAACTGTCCATACTTTATAGAGCAGTCGCCAACAAACCACAGTCCTCAGTCCTAGGTGGGCCCACTGTTTGGTCTGGTTCTGTAAATATAGCCTAGAATAATACCGTAGCAGTCACAGAAAATGTTTGCTGTACTAAGATCAGCAAGCGGCGGAACGTGGGACTTTTCATCCACACATAGACAAGATGAAAGGAAGTCATCATACCCGACCAACAGCAGCCCAGTGTGCGCGACCTCCCATTTTAAATAGCGCCATAGCTGTTGTTGCTACTAGATGTGACTTCTAGTTACCTCTTAATTGTATTTATTGTTTTGTTTATGTAGTCCCTAGGAATCGAACCCAGGACCTCACATTTGCTAGGCAAACACTCTACCACGAAGCCACATTCCCAGCCCGACAGCTGGTTTTTTGTGGGTTTTTTTTGGCCAGTCCTGGACTTGGACTCAGGGCCTGAGCACTGTCCCTGGCTTCTTCCCACTCAAGGCTAGCACTCTGCCACTTGAGCCACAGCGACACTTCTGGCCATTTTCTGTATATGTGGTGCTGGGGAATTGAACCCAGGGCCTCATGTATACAAGGCAAGCACTCTTGCCACTAGGCCATATCTCCAGCCCCCCACAGCTAGTTTTTAAAGTAAAAGAAAATAGGTGAGAATAAGCTTATTTATTTTAAAATTTTTGTGTTGGTCCTGGGGCTTGAACTTAAGGCCTAGGCACTATTCCTGAGCTTTAGTGCTCTACCGCTTGCACTATAGCTTCACTTGGTGCTTAATTGGATATAAGAATCTCACAGACTTTCCTGCCTGAGTAGCTAAGATTATAGGCAGGAACCACTGGTGCCTATAATAGTCTATTTTACTTATCCAAAATATCCTAAAGACTATTTTGCCACATAATCTACACAATGTCTTGCTGAAATTTTTTGACATCTTTGTTGTCTTAAATTCATCATCTTTGAAATCCACTGTGGTGTGGACACTGCATTTGGTACAGCATTGACAAAGGCAGGGCCAAAGCTGTGAGCTGGCGCAAGTGCCAGCCAGATGGGTCTTTTAGGGTGAATGCCTGTGATTGGCAGCAGTTAAGATGTTGGATGGGGATTTGCAAAGGAAACCTACAATGGAGAGTCCTAGGTTTAGTGCTTCAGTGCTGAGAGTCCTTCCCCTCCCCTTCCCTCCCCTCCCCTCCCCTCCAGCTTGCCTGCTTACAAGCTTCGAGCTGAACTTCTTCAGACTTAGCTTTCTGATTCCACATCCTTGAGAAACAGCTGTGAAACAACCTTCCTCGTCCACAGACCAGTAGCAGAAAGGCCTGATGCAAGCTGAAAAAGAGAAGGCCTGCTAGCTGCCAGAACCTTCTCAAGATTAGCTTTGCTACATCATTTATGGTCCCTACACTGGGTTGCAAATGAATTTTTTTAAAAAAAATCCTGATGTAATCCAATTAAGGTGGGCTACACGACCAAGGGCTGCTTTGCCCCTTACCATGTCATTATAATCTCACAGTGCTCTTAAATCCCTTCCACTCTGCAGGTTCTTCTTAGGTGGCTCTGGGTAATGGCATGTGCAGAGTGCGTCCTGCAAACTGTCAGGATACTTGAACAACTTCCTTATCGATCATTTGCAGAAGACACGTCCTGGGAAAGGAGATTATAAGAGGCGACTTAAAAGATAGTTTCCATCAGGGCACTGGTGGCTCATGCCTATAATCCTCAAAACTCAGGAGGCTGAGAGCTGAGGATCACGGTTCTGAGCCAGCCCAGGCAGGAAAGTCCATGGACTCCTACCTCAACCGCCAGAAAAATGGAAGTGGTGCTGTGGCTTGAAGTGGAAGAGCACTAGCTTTGAGGGAAAAAGCTCAGGGATGGCACCCAGGCCCTGAGTTCAAGTCTTAGAAACCGACAAAAAAAAAATGGGTTTTGCTATGCCTGTGAAATAACGAAAAGCTTGGACAAGCACTTGTGCCAGTTTGCATCAGTGTCCTGTGGTCATTTCCATTCCCTGCTGCAGTCACTGTATAATCACGTTGGGCTCCAGGAAGAACAGGATTCACTGGTGAGCATCTTGTGACAAAAAGCAAACAGGCAGTGCCTTCTTGTTATCCTGAGGGAAAAGACTGCCCAAAGCCCTGCAGTTCTGGGGCTCTGCGAGGCCTCTGGAGTCCAAGATCGGGTCCATGGTAAAACCTGGCCATACTTGAGACTTGGGGCTGTTTAAACTATGCGGACCTTTCTCACTCTGGTCTCCTAATTCTCCCTATTTAATCTGAAGTCAGTGCCTGCCCCTCCAGAGACAGCTGAGGATGTGCTGTCTTCTCATCGGTGCCATGCAATAATAAATCTCCTTTCTTTTTTTGTTTTTTCAGGCAGGAGAGAAAGTTTATTACCAAACTGCTGGCCTGTGGCCAAGATGACCCATGGCCGGAGAGAAGGGAGAGAGAGAGAGCGACCCCCACCCAGCCCTGCCTTATATCTAGGGCAGGGGCAAAGGGTGTGGCCAGGTGGATTAGGATGTGACCTCAGGGAAAGGGGAGGTAACTGCCTCCAGGTCTGCAGGTTACCCAGGTAACTGGGTGGATACTTAATGAGGTGGGGCATCTGCATGTAGCCCTCAGGGAGAGGACCTTACATTCCAGCCTTTTAATAGTTATGAAAAAGGGCAAAGACTCTCTCTGGCTGCTTCCTGCTGGCAAGGGGCGTCAGCATTAGGGGTAAAAGGCAGAAATGTGGCCCCTCCTGGAGAAGGTGAGCAGCAGGGTCCCTTGGTGGTAGATGCCAGTCCTTGAATGAAGCCTGGAAGAAGTCTCATGAGGCAGGGGCAGGCAGAAGCGGCAGGCAGAAGCAGCAGAAGCGCCGGACGGAGCGGCAGAGAACCGGAGCAGCAGCAGTTTCACTCACCAGGGTAGACAAGTGGTGTGGAGGTGGAGGTGGAGGTGGAGACCAGCAATGGTATTAGTGAAAAGTGCCGCGTGGCAATTCGCAGCAGTTCGGTTCGCGGAAAAAGGGCTGTCAGGACTGGGGATACTCCCAGAAAAAGAAGAAAAATAGAGGGGAATTCCGCCTGTCCTGAGTCTTAAGCCCCATCCGAGTCACGGCACCATATATGTTAGGTTTTTAAAGTAGGTAGCCGGTAAAGGAGAACGCCACGCAGTATTCAGGCAGGAGAGAAAGTTTATTACCGAACTGCTGGCCTGTGGCCAAGATGATCCATGGCCAGAGAGAAGGGAGAGAGAATAAATCTCCTTTCTATGACCTTCACCAGGTCTCTTCACTCGGCATGTAAGCGAAAACAGCCAGACTTAATGCAAGTCTCCTGCAGTCTGGGGCTGAGAGCATAAAAACCCCTGTTTCAACGTAATACTCTAAGGCCCCCTCCACTTCAGTCAAAGCCTGTGTAGGGTGTGGATGCCATCCTCCAGTCTCCATCTTCTTCTAAGATGACCCATGTCCACCCCTGAGAGTGTTTTTGCTAGTTTAGGAAACTGCTTTCACTACTGACCGGCAGCTGTTAGCCATGGGAGACGCAAAAATGCAAGGGAAACTAAAGCAGAGGAAAAGAGCTCAAGCTCTTGGAGAAAAAAAAAAAAATATTATACTGACAATTTCCAGCTCAGGAGCGACCAGCCTTTGCTAAGATCAAAGTGACCCATCAGACTGAGATAGCACAAGATGCTTGTGAGTCCCCGGCCACCTAAGGGTTAAGAAAAGGCTTTGTAGTCAAGCCTCCAGTGGGTCAATAACCATTCCTGGAACAAGAGATGCTTTCCATGTTTTTGTTTGTTCATTCAATTACAGCCCCATGCAGGCGAATTTCTTTGGTGTGTATGTGTCTGTCCTAGGGCTTGAACTAAGGACTGGGGCACTTGTTCCTGAGGGTTTTTTTTTTCCTTTCCTTTTTTCTCAAGGCTAGTGTTCTACCACTAGAGCCACATTTCTACCTCTAGGGGTTAAGCAATGACCTTGGCCCATGAACTACGCCCTAAAGGACACCTCTGCGATTCATTTCCTTATTATAAATCTGCCAATCTCTTGCCTCCCAAGGCTGGCCTGGGGAGGGATTTAATATTCCAAGTCTCTAAATACCAAGCAAAGCCCCTAGCCAGGGTAAAACTGCTTGTCTTCTCGCCTTGGAGATGAATTCCTTTTCAACCTGCAGAAAGAAAGCTAGTGGGGCTGACTGCCAGGCTCATAGCTCAGTGGGGTTTGGGGAATCCAGGGGCTCGCAGAGGAAATAACTCCTCCACCATTTAGTTAGGGTCAAGGCAAATGACAGAAGTTTCTTGGGCAACGTGAGGACAGCAATGTTTCCAGTCTTTGTACGCCCAAGCAGTGGAATAAAGGCCAGGCCTGTGGGCAGTGCTGTCCAGAACTTCAAAGGCCCGGAGTCTTCCTTCTTGGGCTGAGTCCTGCAGATTTCTCCTGGGGGAGCAAAGCAGCTTGATTGATATTTCAGTGCTCCAGGCACTGCCCAGCCAGGAGCCAGCTGGAAGGAGATTTATTTGAAGTCAAGAAGTAATGACTTCTTGCTCCTGCCAGCAGGACACCCCAAACACGCTGGATGAGGGTGCTCCAAGGTCACCAGGGGCCCCAGCAGGTTTATTGGTGTTGCTCCCCCAAGGAAAAGCGACACCCTTGACCCCAAAACTCAGGAAAAGCAAATCTGCTCAACAACCGGCATAGAATTACATTTTCCCTTCCCGCTGGGATTCTTCTTCTTGGTTCCTTTGGGCTCTGGTTTCACACGGACGACACAAAGACAAATCTGTCAACGCATAAATCAAGATGCAAAATGCCATCTGAATGCCAGACAGACCCTGCATAACGTGGATTTAGTTCTAAGTTAAAAATATGCCTGTGCTGCCCCATGGGGCTCCGAGGGGCTGAGACTCCGGCCTGCGGATCACCACTGGCGGTGGTAGAAGCAGCCAGGAGTACTGAGCAGGCAGGCCTAGCACGCTGAACACACACCTGGTTCTCAACAAGCCATGGTTGCTAACACTGTCTCCTAACAGGTTCCAATGGAATCCATTTGTTCTGTTTTTTCCTCTTCAAAAGGCTTTATAATGCACCAGATCTGTAGGATGGGTGTGGAAGTTTTTTGTTTTTGTTTTTGTTTTGTGTGTGTGTGTGTATGTATGTGTGTGTGTGTGTGTGTGTGTGTGTGTGTGTGTGCCAGTCCAGGGGCTTGAACTCCGGGCCTGAGTGCTGTCCCTGAGCTACTATACTCCAGGCTGATGCTTTACCACTTGAACCACAGCTCTATTTCCTGCTTTGGAGGTGTTTAACTGGAGATAAGAGTCTCACAGACTGTCCAGGCTGGCTTTGAACCATAATCCTCAGATCTCAGCCTCCTGAGCATGAGCCATCCATCTGTATACAGATCTGCATAGATCTGTAGCTCTTAATAAGCCACTGCGTGATTACCCTTTTGCAAAGATAGGACTTGTCTTTTCATCTTATTTTTATTTTTACTTATTGATTGGTTGGCTGCAGTATTGGGGATGGAACGCAGAGTCTGGTACCATATATATCACCTACATATCTCAATGGTGAAAGATAAATGAGCCAAACAGACATGGTGGCACCTATCTATAATCCCAGCTATTTGAGAGGTGGATTTAGGGAGGTTCAATGCCAGCCCAGGCAAAAAAAAAGTTAACATGAGACCCATTTCAACAAAGAAGTTGAACATGGTGGTATATAATTGTAATTCCAGCCATGTGAGTGGCAAGAGAATTGAGATGAGAAACCAGCCAGTGCAAAAATAAAGATCTATGAGAATAAAAAAAAACTAAAGCAAAGGAAATAATAAATAAAGGTGTAAGCAGGCATACTACTTTCCTATAACAACCAATTCGAGACAAAATAGGAAGTTTTCATTTATCTCAGTAACATCCCAACACATTTTAAGGTCTTCAATAATGGGGTTTTATGACTTGGATTATATTGGTTAAATTCTCATTTACTTTGGTCATTTAATTCAGTTTGATTTAATAGTATATTTACAAACTAATTTCTATAAATACTTATCTAATTTCTCATTGAATTTGAAATCTCCTATTTATTCTCTGTGTGTGTGTGTGTGTGTGTGTGTGTGTGTGTGTGTGTGTGTGTGTGTTTGCTGGGGATTGAACTCAGAGCTTCCAACTTTCTAGGCCAGTGCTCTACAACTTGACTAGCAGAGATTGCAGACATGAACTACCATACCCAGGTTCATTTTCTCATGACAAATCTTCAGTGCTTATTTCTGGAATCCATACTTAAGCAGTTGTTTTCAGGAACTGAGCTCAGGGCTGGTCTGAGCCCCAGCTCACCTCACATATTGATGGGATGGAGGGAGCGATGGCATTTTTTTTTTAAATATGGAAACATTTTAATTTAGAACCATCATGTTCCATACTTTATATAAAAATTAATAGAATGGTGAAACTTTAAAGTTGGGAACACAACACATAGAGATTGAAGTTCAGACAATAAGAATCATCAGTATGTGAAATACAATAAGATAAAAAGTTTAATTGATTTTATTTCAAGAATCTGATAAATATAGATAGTCTTGATTTTTCTAGGTGGAACAGTAGGTTGTTGAGAAGCTAAGCTGTAAAGAGCATGAATTTGAAGGAGATTTCTTTGTTTGTCTTTTGTATGTATCTCCCTTGACTTCAGAGGAATGTGGAAAGCTCAGGTGTGGGAAGAGCTGGGTTCAGAGCACAGGGTGTGTTTCCTCTCAGCCAAGGAAGGACAAGAGCTTGAAAATGCAGACTCAGGAAGGAGAAGGAATTCTGAATGAAAAATGGTCTCTATCTTTTAATTTTGTTTGGTTAAGAGCTACATGAACATGATCAATTTTATTATTTTCCGTTATATTGATTAATTCTACCCATGATTGGAGCGATGGCATTTGATGATTACAATGGCAGGTGGCATCTTGCTTACCTGTCAGCCAGCACTCCCTGAGGTAGACATATCTCCGGGAATCCTCACAGCAATTCTGACACTGAGCAACACCCACGTCTACCCATAACTTCAAAAATTTTAGTGAAGCTGGATGCTGGTGGCTCACATCTGTCATCCTAGCTACTCAGGAGACTGAGACGTGATGATCACAGTTCAAAGCCAGCCTGGGTAAGAAAGTGAGACTCTTCTCTCTAATGAATTGTCAGAAAACCAGAAGTGTAGATGTGGTGCAAAGTGGTACAGTGCTAGCTTTGAGGGAAAAAGCTCAGGGACAGAGCTCAGGCCCAAAGTTCAAGCCTCCTTTCATTGCAAGCCGCTGCTGTCCTGAATGGCCAAAGTCTCAGACGACTTCTCCCTGACACTGGCTCCTCCACTGAGACAAACCTCATTACCTACTGAAACAGGAATTATTAAAGTCTACTAAAATCCATCTCCCGTGTTTATCCTCAAGCTCTCTCTCCTCTTTCTGAGCCTTTTCCTTGGCAACCCACTACTCTGATGACATCTTGGTTTTCTTTTTTTTTTTTTTTTTTTGGCAGTGCTGGGGCCGAGCTCTGGCGTTGCTTATGCCAGTCAGAGGTTCCATTCACGACTAACATCACAATCCCCACGCAGATGACTTCAGCTCTCTGCTTTGTGCAGATGGCTCGCTGTGAGGCCCGTAGTTCCAGACACCATCCACGCTTCCTGGGGGCCATGCAAGTCAGCGCGGCTGCTGCCATCTGCTCAGGCTGCCGTGACAACTGCCCAAGGTTGGCAGCCTAAAGCATTAGGGACATTTCTGCTCTCAGTCTTGAAAGGCTTCATGTTCTTGCTTGACTTTGTTTTGCTCAAGGCTGGCACTCTAATACTCGAGCCATACCTACCTGTACTTCCGGATTTTTGCTAATTCATTGGAGATAAAGGTCTCTCAGAGTTGTCTGATTTCAAACTGGGATCTTCAGATCTCAGCCTCCGGAAGAGCTAGGATTACAGGTGTGAGCCACCAGTGCCCGGCTAAATTCCTCTTTAAAGATCCTATTCTCCAATACATGCCCATTCTGAGGTACTGGTGGTTAGGATCTCAACATGGGCATTTTGAAAAGGACACAATGTAGTCCATAACAACATCCACCACCAAAGCCCTTCCATCCATCCTTAAATAGGAACTACTACTATGCTTTTCTTCTTGGGTCTGCTTCTTACTCTAACATTTAATTTTAATTCTTGAGGTCATAATTTACCTCTTAGCCTTTTAGTCTCTCCATCATGACATCCTGACATTTCTGTTGCTATGAATATTTCATCTTTCTCTTCCCCCCGCCCCGTTTGAAATCATTTTCCTTTCTCTCAAGGAGGCTCTGGCCTTCTTGCTGCTCAAAGGAGCATTCGCCTTCATAGTGGTGTTTTCGATGGAACCACAGGGTAGGTCCTATTGGTAGCAGGAGCTCACTGAAATGTAGTCAAGCTCAAAACCCTGGCCTCCGTGCCCCAGAGAGCCTGTAAGCTGTGGAATGGTGTCCTCACCTTAGCCGGAGCTCCGGGGGCAGAAGCATACACAGGTTTGCTGCCCCCGTCTGTACAAGGGTTGTCTTCTGTCAGACTAGTGGAGAACCTTGTTCAATTAGAACTTGATGCTGGCTCCCTGAGGCTGTAAGCCCTCTGCTAATGGGGGCTGTGGTAGGGCCATTCTGCAAAGTGACTGAATGCTGGTTCTGAACTCCTTCCTCAGTGAAGAAAATGCACTGATGCCTTCATTGCTCTTTCCCAGACAGAAAGAGCCTGGAATCAGAAAGGCAAATAAGTCTCCTTGACAAATCTGTGTGGACTACATTTTAAACTAATTCAGAACAGATTTAAGTGGTCTTACAGTGCAGATCGTCATGTTTCAGGAAGAAATCTGAAGTACTTATAATCCTAATTAAGGTGACCCTATTATATAAATTTTGATTTTCATCTTTAAAAGCTCAGGCAAGCTGGTAGCCTCACACCTGTCATCCTAGCTACTCAGGAGGCTGAGATCTGAGGATCGCAGTTCAAAGCCAGCTCAGAGAAGAAAGTCTGTAAGACTCTTATCTCTAATAAACTACTGAGAAAAAGACAGAAGTGGCGTTGTGGCTCAAGTGGTAAAGTGCTAACTTTGAACAAAAAGAAGATCAGGGACAGGGCCCAGGCCCTGAGTTCAAGCCCTTGCACCAACACACGTGCATGTATACACACACACACACACATACACAAATCTGATCTAATTCAGAATTTACTACGACATAAGAAAGTCTGTTTCACTCTAAGCCATCTCATTCTACAAATTCCACACGTTAGCCGTGACCGCCATTTAATCACCGCTCTGATCTCAATTCTAGGATTCCCAGGAATAAAGGTGTAGCTAAGCCACCCCCTCCTACTGTTCATCCTTCTCTGTGTGGGCTGGAGACCCTGTGCTCGCACAGGGCGTGCTTTCTATGCCCACAGCCATGGAAACAGCACTCTCCTAGGGTCTGAAGAAATGTATGCTTTTTCAGTCCCAGTTGTCACCCCCACCAACTCTTTCTCAGATGAAATGTTTGTAATTCGTTTAACCTAGTTCCCTTTGCAGACCATGGCTAGTCTCTCCCATGCCACATTTGCAAACCAAATGGTCCACAAAAATAATGCCTTTGCTACTACATTACTCCCCCAGAGGTTAAATGTTTTTTGACTAGTGCTTTTCCATTGATTACCACTGACTCTCTGAGATCTTTAAAAAATCTTCCCAGAAACCCACAAGTCTTATTATTTCTTTTGTGTGTGTGTTTTATTATCTTTAATATCTTCCTCATCCTTTTCTATACAGTATATCACAGAGAAAAATGATTTGGGAAACTTTAAAAAACTTACATAGAAACATGAATGTCATAATGAACTTACAGAATTTTGAAATGAGAAAGAACCTTATCTTAATCTTCTCTAAAGCTTCATCATGTCTAAGCTCACTTTAAGTGGAAAACTTATGAGAAAAATGGCTTGCTGTGGGCCATTCCTTTAATACAGATGTCTGAAAATCTACTGTGTGCTGGGCAGTTTTATTCTACACTGTCATGTGTGTAGTGGGGGAAAACATCTGCAAAATTCTCTGCTCTATTATGACTTGTATTCTATTTTTGAAGAATTAAGAACTGAACTCAATTCTTTCCTTTATGCTCTTGACTTTGTCGCTTTTCTTTTATAGCATAATAGAACTTGAAAATTATCTAAATCAAAGCTACACAATTTGTTTCTAGAGGAATCCAGCCCCTAATGGGGAAACTGTAGTAAGATTAAAGGGGAGAAAATGAGATAGTTTGTTCTTACAAATTGCATGCTTCTGTGACAAAATACAGCTGTGTAAAACGAGAACTTAATGTGGAGAGACTCCTAATAGAACAGCATTAAGAGTGTTTTCTCTTTCTTTCCCTCATCCCCTTCTTCCTTCCTTCTTTCTTTTCTTCCTTCCTTCCTTTCTGATTGTAGTAGGACTTGAACTCAGGGCCACATTCTATTGCATGTCTTTTCCACTCAAGGGTGGTGCTCTACCACTTGAACCACCGCTCTACTCCTGGCTTTTTGCTGGTTAATTGGAGCCAAGAGTCTCACAGACTTTCCTGCCTGGGCTGAATTGGAACCTTGAGCCTCAGATCTCAGCCTCCTGAGTAGCTAGGATCACAGGAGTGAGCCACTGGCATCCAGCTGAAAGCACTTTCTAATGTAAGTTGAGAGGCATTTCTACTAGAAATTTCATTGTCAGGGACATACGATAACTTCTATATTAAAATACAGAAAAAGGACAATTCACATAAAAAGTGACATTTCTAAGAATAATCACTTCTTTAAACATCCATTGCTTCTTTCATGAGCAGTCAGCTCCTGCATCTGATGCACAAATCCCTCCCCCCCAGAACGGCTTTTGCAGAACTTTGTACCAATGAATCATCATTCCTCAGTTGACTGGGGACTGGAAAGACATTGACCCTGTGCTCCTCTCCTTGTGATGCTCTCTTCTGTTCATCATTCTTTTCTCTTTTCCTCTCCTGAAGGTGCCACTCTATGCCTCATCTTTTGATTTATGTCCTTATAAAATGATAAACATTGAAGCCTGCTACTCCCCTAGGGGAAATAAGGTAAATAAACCCTGGCAGTAGCTCATAAATTTGTGGTGGAGACAGACATACCAACCAATTACACTAATGCAATGTGATGTTTGTGTTTATTCTTACCAGATTCTGACTACTCTGTTTATTAAATCATTTGTCAGATATATAGTCCACTCTGGGATAGGTCTATTGGATTCAAGGGCTATGAACCTGGCATTTCCCAATGGTACACAGGTAGTCACGTGCCTAAGAAGGTATTGTTCAATGTGCCCCTTACACGTGGAGCTGGGTGCCACATTCATGGACAGGAGAGAGAGAGCACACTGCAGGTGAGAAGCATCTTGTGGACAGAAGACTCACAGCATAAAAGTTAAAGCCACCCTGGAGAGCACATGTGCAGGTAAATTACTAGAGCACCATGGAGAAACAAGAAACCACAGCTCAGGGCTGGGAATCTGCTTTCCCAGACCCTATGCTGCGATGAATAAATGAATCAAAGCAATTCCTACCCAAGTAAGTGAAATCTTCACACAGAATTTCCAGCTAGAAGAAAGCCACAAATAGCATCAATCCAAATGTGTGCAAAAAGTCCCGACAAATCCAGGTCAAAACTATTCTTGTGCCAGGCACCTAGGCTCACACCTATAATCCTAGCTACTTAAGAGGCTGAGATCTGAGGATCTAGGTTCAAAACCAGCCCCATCAGGAAAGTGGGTGAGACCTCTTATCTTGATTAAACAACTCAGAAAAAGCCAGAAGTGGCCCACGTTGGCTCCAACTAGAGTGCTAGCCTGGAGCAAAAGAAGCTCAGGGACTGTGGCCAGGCCCCAGCTCAAGCCCCATGACCAGCAACAAACAAACAAACCCAACTGTTCTTGAACTTCTCACGGAGCTGAGGCCCTGGAACGATGGAATACTCTGAATTTTAAACAAAGGCATGCACCTGCAAGGAGAAATGGAGTTTGTACACATACTTACCCAGGGAGAAACCTACCAGATACCATTAAGAATTGTGTTCAAGACTTGTCAACCAACTGGCAAAAGCAGAATGTGAGAGAACAGGGGGACACAAGATCCTAGAACTTGTGGTAGGTGAGAAATTCACCCTTGTTTGCTCCCTGCCACCCCAAGTGTCACCAAGTGCTCACAGAGGTCAGCTTTATTGTATCCTGATTTGTGGTCTGTTGGATAAATGCCAGGGAGTGGAATTTCTAGATCATAGGGAAGCTCTATGTTTACGCTTTTAAGGAACCTCCACACTGCTTTCCAAAGTGGCTGAACAAGTTTCCGTTTCCACTGACACTGTAATAGAGTTCCCTTTTGGCCACATCCATGCCAGCATTTGTTATTGTTAGCTCTCTTGCTAATGGCCATTCTAACTGGGGTGAGGTGGAATGGCAGTGTTATTTTATTTGCATTTCCTTTATGGTCAGAAATGTTGATCATTTTTCTATGTGTCTATTGGCCATATTTACTTCTTCTTCTACGAAATCTCTCTTTAAGTCATTACCACATTTATTAACTTGGCTGTTGTTTCTTGGAGGGTTTAAGGGAAGTAAACCAGACCCATAGAAACACAGGTTGCTTGGTTTTCCTCATTAGTGGGAACTAGAATGTGCCTACAAATCTAGAATTAAGCACACTGGGTGGCACCCAAGTGGTTATAAATAAGTTAACTGTAGTATAACAGAATCTATGGAGAACACAAATAGTATAATTCTTTAGAAAGAATAAGTCAAAGCCTAACAAAATGAGTACTAGGAAATGGGTATTTGCAAGGGGGTAGGGGGATGGGCCAAGAGGAGAAGGGTAGAAGAATGAATGAGAGAAATGAATAGAATGGAGGCAAGAATGCATTGTATATGCCACAGGACTGAACAAAATAAGGGAAGGGAGAGGTAGAGGGGAGTGGAGATGTTGAAAGGATGACACAGATCAAGGTGCACTGTAAACATAAACTGCTTTATTAAATGGCAAAAATTCAATACATAACCTCAAGATTAAGGAAAGGGAGGGAAGGGATGGGGTGGGAGAGGTGATAAGAATGTTGAAAGAGGTGACATTGATCCAGAGGCGCTATATTCATAAACTGCTCTGTTGAATGGCAACTCCTTTGTACAACTACCTAAGGAAAATAGAAACCTTTTTTTTTTAAGTCTTAATCAAGGGTCTGGTGGGAATAGTGGCCAGACTGCGAAACCCAACTTGGAGAGCCCATCTAGCTAAGTCTCGGGCACAGTGCTTGGCCAAAACAGAGGCTTAATCAGAATGGCAGAGAACATTCCGCATCTCTACCTCCAAACAAGATGAACAAGCATTGAGCAACAAGTCATAGCACAGAATAACCACTAACAAGGAGATAAGAGCATGGAAAAAGGCTACCTCTGAGAATCTATGCAAAGAAAAGACCTGAAAATGAGGATACACAAGTATTAACAAAGCCCCTCAGGCAGACAGAGCAGGCCCCATCCTAAACAGGAGGTAACACTCTAGGAATCTCAAGATCAGAGGGAACTGAAGGTAAGTAACCATGGCAACAGCAAACCTGAAGCCAGGAGTAAATCAAACCACCACATTAAAGGCCTAGAAGAAGAAAAAAAGTGTATTCATTTCCAGGCAGAAACGAGTATTTGCCTTTGCTCCTATTATATATTTGTGATAAAATTAGGAATTATATAAATAAGAATGGAAAAAGCATAATACACTCTTAAGAGACAAAGAAACCAGACTTTCAGCTAAGAAATTCGAAGTAGCCAATATATGCATGAAGGCTAATAAAAAGTATAAAAAATGTGAACACACAAAAATCAAATGAAGAGAAGAGAGAGGACAAAGCAGGGAGATAGGAAGTATAGGAAAAACTCAAATGACAGGCTAGTGTTAAAATCTATCATAACAGAGTTAACTGGCTGTGTCTGTAGCCTTGGGAGGCTTTACCATCTGAAAAGGTAATTAGTGAGGTTGAAGATAGAGCAATAAAAGTAACCCAAATTGCCAAATTGACAATGAAGAGGGAAAAAATTCAGCACCAAAGAGTTTGAAACAATATCAAACTGTCTAATATGTATGATTGGAATCCCAGAGCTCAAAAAGATGAGTAGGAAAAACAGTATATTCACCATCTTCTGAATCAACGATTTGTCAAAACACAAATTCAAAGAACACCAAAAATACCAAATGCCAAAAAGCCAACAAATCAAAGCCAAACCTACGTGTATCATATTTGAACTTCTGCCAACAAAAGAGGAAATCAAGATTTCCTCTTGAAGCTAGAAAACCGCATTACATATGGAAGTTCCAAGATAAGAATTACACTAGACTTCTGGTTGGACTATGCAAGCCAGAAGATGATGGAAAGACCTCTCTACAATACTAAGAAGAAAAATACATTGACACAAAACTTTGCTGCCTTCCTATTCCCCTCCATAAACACCAGGAAATCTCTGGGGGTCTAGAAGTCTTTCTGAACTAATTTGAAGGAAAAAAAAACTTCTCATACACACACACACACACACACACACACACACACACACACACACACACATCCTACCAAGAAGATTAAAGATGCTCTATCACCAATAATGGATATGGGAAAGATTTGAGCTGATGATGCCAATATTCAAAATAACATCCATGATTGCAGGATTTTGTGCCTTTTAAATGTTTACAAAGTTCTGGATTTACAAAGCATTTAGCAAAGTTAGGTGCCTACAGAGAGTCCTGATGTAGCTAGAGAGCAGCTTGCTCTCCAAAGGCTGCAGCTTTGAACGATTCCATTTAGAATATGGTTTCCTTGAGAACAACACAGATGGGCTTTTAGAGAGAGAGAGAGAGAGAGAGAGAGAGAGAGAGAGAGAGAGAGAGAGAGAGGCCAGCTGCACACATTACAATTGGATCTTAAGAAGACCAAACAAAGCTGTCCATTAAATGAGAGCTCTTAATAAGCAGCCTTTAAAACATGATTCTTTCTCATTATTCTCCCAAATGGAAGCCATTTGCTTTGTACTTCTCAGACTCTGGGAAGGAAGAGAGGCGCCAATGACATCTTGTGCACCAAGAAGCACCAGTCTAACGTCACTGTGGAGGCAGCCTCTGGCCCAGCCGCGGCCTCACTCTTGAATTCACTAAACATACTGTAGACACCTATAGCATCAGGATGCTGTTCCAGCCTCCGACACGTAACCGTGAACACACCAAGATCCTTGCTGTCCAGGGTGTTTTACCCCAGTTGTGGGGGAGACAACAAACAAATGCATATGCCTCCCTTTTACGTACCTTCAGTTACTTGTGATCCCAATTGTCCATTGTCAGCCATAGTCTGAAAACACTGAATGGAATGTTCCAGAAAGAAACAACTCCTAGGTTTTTATATTTCACATCCTTCTGAAGAACATGAGGGAATCTTGCTCCATCCTGCTCCCTATCCCACGTGGAATACCCCACTCCATCCAGCTATACACCCCACCAGCCTGCCATCAGCATGACCCAGTGATCTGAGACCACTCAAAGTAGATCTTCTTTCTAATGCCTCATCAGAAAGCCAAAAGCAAGCTGAGCTGTAATCTTACCTACCGGGGAGACTGAGATCTGAGGATCCTGGTTTGAAGGTAGCCAAGGCAGAAAAACCCATGAGGCTTTATCTCCAATTAGCCAGCAAAACGCTAGAAGTAGAGATATGGCTCAAGTTGTAGAATGCTAGCCTGAGGCAAAAAAAAACCAAAAACCTGCAAGTAAGAGTTCAAGTCCCTGAGTTCAAACCCCAGTACCAACATACACACACACACACACACACACACACACACACACACACACACACAATTGAAAGTCAAAAGCTGCTATCACACTATTACATCATACAGACTGTCACCTCACAAATCACAAGAAAGATGAACACAGTATTTGGGTTTTTCTATCTTCATAAAATACATTTTTAATTTATGTATCATTGGATTCAGCAAAAACAAATAGGTACTTGGAAATATTCCACACTTGAAAAGCACTTGAAGAAATTACTTATGCTGTTCATCCAACAGATACCTCAGTTTATACAGGGGTAGTTGTGAGGATAGATGGACAGCAGGAACACAAAGAGAATTAGCCTAAACAAGATGAATGGGCTCAAAGTAAAAACAAGTTAGTCACAGGCTGTATCTGTTAAAGAAAATAAAAATCGTGAGTTGAATGTAGTATTTTAAAAACATAGACAGGGCCAAGGAGCTGGTGCCTCATGCCTGTAATCCTGACTATTCAGGAGGCTGAGATCTGAGGATCACAGTCCAAAGCCAGCCTGGGCAGGAAAGTCTGTGGACACTTATACCCCATGATCACCAAAAGAAAAAAAAAATCACAGAGAGCATTCATAGAACTTCTATATAGTTTGTTGTATATACTGTTCTATTGTGTGATCTATACAGTATATTATTATAATCATCCCATATTATTACTAATAATTGCTGTTACTCTGTGTTAGATGGCTTTCTGTCACAGTAGCAAATTATCTGAGACAATCAATCTATGAGGACAGAAAGGCTTATTTCGCCTCAATTTCAGAGATGTTAGTCCAGGTCTGTGGGCCTCATTGCTTTGGACCAACACTAAGACAGAACATCATGACACGGAGCATATGACAGACTAAGGTCATTCACTAGTGGAGGGGTCAGGGGAGGGGGCATAGATGACCCTGCAGCCATTTCCACCCAGGTAAGGAGAGGAGCAAGTTCCCCAATTGCCCAGAAGAAGGTATTAGATACAAATTCAGTCTCTTATTTTGCCTAAGAGATGCTATCATTAGTGCAGGCATGAAAGACTGCCGTGATGGGGTCAGATACCCTGGCCACACCCCCTTTCTTGCTGTAGATGTTCCACTCTGAGCATCAACCAGCAGCGTTCTGTGCTGGTCCTGTGTGCCGCAATGTTGGGCCCAATAAAAGGCTTCTCTCCAGTGGTGTTGTCTACTTTTGGATCATCATTAGTAGAGCAAGCTGAACTGGACACCCTGAGTGTGAAGAGGATGGTAAAAGTGAGAGTTGGACACCATAGACCAGAGAGGTATAACACTAGGTACTTGTCTAGTGCTGGAGATCATGACTCCCAAGTACTATAATACTAGTCCATAGAGGGCTAAGTGTGTCCTAGTAACCAACATGGGATTGCGAGCTGTAACACTGTTCAGGACTCTAACACAGGGACCCTTCTGGATCCTAGAGGGCTAAGCACACCCCAGGACTTAAGGCCAGGGAGAAATGAGAACTATAACATTACAAGGCTCTACCTGGGGTTGTTTTCCACTGCTGCTAGAAACCAGGGATTCCAATAGCTGCCAAATACTGGAACGCCAGGCATTTCTCAGAGCATGGCGCTATAAGCCACTGGCCCTTGGGCACACAAAGTCTTAGGATCAATAGCACTAGTAGATCTTCTCCTTGTCTACCCATGATTCCTATATGGATGGTGCAAAGTGAGTGGAGTCAAGTAATTGATAGCATACACAGGTCCATCACATTAAAATTTACACTCTAAACATTGGTGGTTCTTTAATAAGTGTGATTGAGTTATATCTCAATAAGGCAGGTTTTTTAAATTAAGAGACTATGTAGAACATAGTAACAGTTTTTACTTTATTTTTTATCTTTAGTTGTAAAAATGAATTATATCTCAATAAGGCAGTTGTTTTTCTTTAGAAAAAATCAGAGACTATGCAGAATATAGCAAAATGTTTTTAAAAAGTTATCCTTAAGTATTTGTACGAAGGAGTTATATCTCAATAAAGCAGTTCTTTTTAAAATTAAGAGACTATGCAAAACATAGCTAAATGTTAAAAAATAAAACAAGCAGCAACAACAAAGGCTTCCTGGGTAAGTCTGAAAAACATTCACTAACAAATCTACAAATGCAGTTTTCATTCAGAAGTGTCCAACGATTGGCTTGACCTTCTCCCTCTGTCTACTATAAAGTGTTGTGAAAACGGAATACTGACTTTTGCTCATTGAGTGTGCATTTGAACACAAACTGCCTTTACGCATATAAAGAAGGAAGTTAACTATATTTCAGATATTGAGGTTCTTTGTACTTAAATTGTCTTCTTGAAACTTGATATAAAAAAAGAAGTTGCCCAGTTTGAGTTTGTGAAGTGTAAAATTAGAGTGGCCCAATTTCACAGGGATTGAAATAGAATCATTTCTGAAGAGTACAAAAAGGGAATTGCCCAAAGCACTTTCATGTAGAATGTTCTTTAAATTTTTTTTTCATTATTTACACTGTGGAGCTTTATTTCCTAAGGGGCTTTGGCAAAAATAGAATCATAAAATGCTAGCATCACAAAGGACTTGGAAACCATCTGGTTCCTCTTCATTTTCGGGTGAATCAAATGAAGTCTAGTGAATGGAAGATCCCTGGGGAAGGAGGCCCCGCTCCTGCTTTCCTTCATGAAGAAGGACTAAGAAGGAGCACAGTGCCCTGGCTCCTAGCAAGGCAAGAACAGCGCTAGGTCCGCTCCCTAAGCGAGGCATTCATTATTCATTCATTCCATTAATTCGTATTTATTGGGCATCCTGGGACACAAAGCTCTCTGCTAGGTCCTCCTTGCACCTTGATTATCACCCAGAACTTCACTAGACTTGTTTCTAGCAAGACAGAAGAACAATGAACTTTACTACCCAATTAATTATACACCTGCCACCAGTGTTACCAAGAAGCACCTGGAAGGAATCCTTACTTCAGAGGGGGTGTCCTTATGGACACGATCATCACCCCCCTTTTGAGGTCATGACTGACCACAGACTCCTGGCAAACAGATGAAATGAGAACATAAAAACTTACCTCTCCATCCCAGCTTGCTGCTTGAACACACATCTGAGTCAACTACCTCACTGCAGTTAAACTAGCGTAAAATTCACTCATTCACAAGACTCATAAAAATGCACCAACAAGCTGGATTTCCCCATCATGCTTTGGGCTTTTTATCTTCCTAGTTCTCAAGCAGATGCCTTCTCTCTCTCTCTCTCTCTCTCTCTCTCTCTCTCTCTCTCTCTCTCTCTCTCTCTCTCTCCTCTTCTTTAATGAGATCTTTTATGTGTGGCACCAAAAGAAACAGTAGACAACTGTGACTAAAAGAAATTGGCTGGTCACTCTTGCCTCAGGGAGTAAACTTAGCAAGGTTAATCCGACCAAGTTCCCATTCTACCTGCTGTCTAGGTCAGAAGAGCTAGGCAACATTTCGGTGATTCCATCCTATCTGTTTTTTTCACTAACACTTTAATTTCATGAATTAATTCCCAGTGCTCTTTCTTGGATTTTCTCCATTTAATAATAAGATTAAAAAAAAAAAACTCTGGAGGCCTAGGAAAACCTCCTGCCATGGTTGTGCTTTCTCATGAATACGGAGCACCTGTATTAGGAGGAGCTATCAAAGATCACAAGGGCCACCCTGGACACCAGGAAGCTCGTGATTGGGTGGGGAGGGTGAAACACCCAAGGGCTTCTCTGATCCACTCTCATTGACATACAGGCATCCAGCCAGCCTGCTCCTCAGCACCCTGCAGGCGCTCAGTGCTGTCTCTGGACGTAGTAGACAGGTTCCCTCAGGGTGGGTGGCTCGCTGCACTTCATAGCCTGCTGGGGAACAGCTATCCAAGCGGGGCTCTGACCATCCCCTCCAGGGTCTGGATCTCTACCACCACCACCTCGGGTGGACTCAGAACCGTCCAGTCCACCCGTCCAATGGCTATAGCTGTGTATCGTGGGGTAGGGCGAATGCTCAACTCGTTTTTTATGTATATATACAATAATTGAGGAGAGAAAAGGGTAGAGCTGTCGCTAGTAGCTATTTCTAAAAGTATGTTCTCACAGGGGTTGGGAAACTCTTGTCTGCTAAGGGCCATTTGGATATTGATAACATCATTCTCAGACCCCACGAAATTATCCATACAGGCAGATGCGCCATGGCGGCTAACTGACAGGAAGCATTACACGTGTGTCGCATCATGTATCAAATGACGTCCGTCCTACCACATACCAAAGGGTTTCAAGGGCCCAAACCTCCGAAGTTTAGGGGGTCTGGAAGGAGTGTGAAGTGTGCATCGTGATTCATAAATGTGTAATGTGTGCCTAAGATGCGATCAATAAATAACCCTGGTTTCTCCTCCCCGAAAGGAAATCTTATGCAGTGAGCTGAGGACAATTCAAGGGACTTCAACTGTGCACAGGAGGCCGTGTCCAGCTCCACCTCCTCGTGCTGAGCTGTCGGGAGGCAGAGGACAGGCCTCCACAGGCTCCATTCACTGACTCCCCAGAGCATAACCTCAGGTGCGTGACCCCGCCTGACAGAGAAACCCAAAGGGCCGACTCAGCCATGCCATGTAAAACCCTAGCACGTTTCCCTAAACAGAAGAGGCTGCCCAATTTGGATCTTTTCTGGGAAAACCAAAAATCTTTTCCCTACTCCTGTGGTAGCCCATACTTTGGAGAGGGCTGCTAGCCACTTGAATAAGGGCTGAGTGAGAGCAGATGGCGGCGGGGGGGGGGGGGGGGGACAGGAGGAAAGGCCTCTCCATGGCCCCCAGTCTGGCTGCTCCAGTGCCCTGGCTGGCATCACCAGCTGGCATCGCCTAGACCTCTTCACACCCGTACTCCATCCAGGCCATGCTAAGTATCTGCAGTGGCCACATCAGATCTGTAAGTCACCCCTGCTTCCCGCCTGCTCCAATAGGAGCACGGATTCTCAAGTGACAGCCAGCCCCTTCCTCCTCCACCAGTCTAGGTCACAGTCCACATGATATTTACAGGTGAGAGGACACGGAGTAGCACCATGCCAAGACCTCCCGATGGCTTCCTCTCACACCAAGAGGCAGCTCTTGATCTGGTCTCTAAGGCCTTACCTGGGCCTCCTCCTCCCCACTTCAAGTCCCTCCACCCCACCTCATTCCCCAACGCCTGCTCACTTATCCTCAGTTCTCTCAAAGAGCTCCTGAGAGAAGCTCTGCGCATCGCTCACCAATTTCCAGCACTCCCGTAAGGCTTGTTCTCTTTAGCAGCACGCACTAGGTCCCACCAAGGAAACACAGGCACTCACAAACACATGTGCACATACATGCACACACATGCACGCGCCCCATACAGGTGCAGGTGCACAGGTGAACTTGATGCCACTGAGTGGTAAGGGCTGCCAAGACATATTCAGCGGGTAATAAGAAGATGCAGACATCCCCGTTCTCAGCCTCCCTTAAGCAGTGAGCACCTTTTAATACAAGGGAGAGGACCTGGCTTTAGGTCTTTATATCCAGGTTATGTAAGCAGTCTTAAGAAACATTTGAAAACACTTTTCTCTAGAGAACCCCTCGAGAAGTTGTCTAGTGTGAGTGATTTTCTTTCCTGAGAGTTTCTTCTTGCTTTATGGGTAAGGAGATTATCTTTTAAAGTCCTTTTTTCTTTGTTCCAGGAGAGTAAAAGGCCAGGAAATAAATCCATGTCCCTGTCATTTATTTCGATGTACGTCTCCCATTCATCATTTGTTACTGCTTCCTCAATCAAAGAGCCGAGGGAGACTGTCCATCCAAGTGCACGAAGAGCACAGATTGCCAGGGGATAGAGCAAAGGGCCCCTCCTAATATGCCAAGGCTATTTTCTGTATGAAATCACTTAATAATTGCTTCGTGTCTGTCTTTGCTTTGCCCTGAAGACACACAAGGAAAGGCTTCAAATCCCACTTTGAAGGGAGGGTGTTCTGAGCAAGGGAAAGGGAGCCACCTAGAAGCACCCCGTTCTCTTGATTCCAAGCCTGAGTTCTGCAGAACAAGGCTTCATAAATAAGAGCAGAGAGCATGTGATTCCTTCCAGCTCTGAAAAGCCCACACGGAGTGAAAGAAATGGAGGGACTCCTGCCTGCTCGGCTGGATGGTTGAGGGTATGAATGCAGGACCTAGTGCAGAAACAAAGCTCAGGGAGAAACCTAACGTTCATTCCTCTGGGATAAAATGACTGAACTAGGACTCTAGGGAGGGAAAACTGAGGGGGGAACCACTGGATGTCAGCGCTTGTTTCCCTGCTGAGAGAAAAACTGGGTGTCCAAGAGGTTATAAATGAATTAACCTAAGTATATAGTAGACTCTGAGGGGAGCAGTCTAATTGTTCACAAACAGTCTAATTCTTCAGAAAGTTAAAAGGGGTGACATTCATCAAGAGACACTGTGTTCATAAACTGCTCTGTTGAATGGCAACTCCTTTGCACAACTACTTAAAGAACATAAAAAAAATATTCAAGAAACTAAGCCCATGAAGCCACTGAGATGTGAGCACAGTAGACTTGTTTTCTTGGTCTCTTCAAGCCACATTATAGAAACCTGATAGTCCATATCCTAATCTAACATGGTCATTCTGTGACCTCTACCCCAAACAACCATCTGTAACCCGGGACAGAAGAGAAATTAAGCCCTGAAGGAGGGAAGGGGTGAAATGTGTGTTTGGCACAGGGAGCATAGTCTTGGAAAACTTGGGTCTGATGCCAGATACCAGTGATTCCCACCTGTAATTGCTGGTAATTGGGAATTACAAATGAAGAGGAAGGCAGTTTAATAGCACTTTGGACCAAAAAAGAAAATCCAGAGGTCCTTTGATGCCGATAACCCTAGGAGGCTGAGATCTTAGGATTGAAGTTTGAAGCCAGCCAGTTTAGGAAAGTCTGAGAGATGATCATCTCCAATAAACCAGCGAGGAAAAAAAGCCACAAGTGGAGCTGTAGCGTAAGTGGTAAAGCCAAGCAAGAATAGCAGGCCCTGAGTTCAAGCTTCAGTGTTAAAACACACACACACACACACACACACACACACACACACACACACGAATGAAACTTAAAATACTGTCATTAAAGAAAAAAAAAAGCTGAAGACAAGCCAGGTGCTGGTGATTCCCACCTGTCATCCTAGCTACTCTGGAGGCTGAGGTCTGAGAACCGAGGTTCAAAGGCAGCCCAGGCAGGAAAGTCTATGAGACTCCGATCTCCAATTAAGCAACAAGACAGCAAGAAATGGAACTGTGGCTCAAATGGTAGAGTGCTAGCCTTAAGCAGCAAAGCTCTTGGACAGCACTGTCCAGTCCCTGAGTTCAAGTCCCAAGACTGGCTAAAAGCAAACAAACAAAACTGAAGACAATTAGCTGGACATGGTGGCTCCCACATGTAACCCTAGCATACTCAGAAGACAGAGATCAGGAAGATTGTAGCTCATCTTGGTCAAAAAGTTCACAAGACCCCATCACAACCAAAAAGAAGCTGAGCAAGGTGATGATGTCTTTCATCCTAGCCATGCCGGATGCATAAATGTGGTCTAGGTCATCTGAGCACAAACACAAGACCCTATGTCAAAAATGACCAAAGTCAAAAGGGATAAAAGATGGCTTTGGTGGTACAGTGTCAGCCTGGCAGCCAAGTTCAAACCCGAGTACTGCCAAAGCCAGTATATGATAAACTGTATTTTGAAATAATGGATTCCATGTTGTGCCATGAGACCGCCATTTTGGTGAAGTTACTATTCCCGACGTGCTTAGGGTATGTTTAGTTTGCTATTCTCCTAACATTTCTCCAAGGAACAGAAGAATAAACCATCTTTGGTGTAGAGAAAGAAATGTACAGGGTGCTGTGCAGATGCTCTATTATACCCCCATACCTGTTCCACAGACTTCCTTTCTCCTACAAAGATTTCATTTGCCAATGTTTGGTTAACAAGGAGTAAAATATACACACAGGGCTTTGCTTAGGTCCCCCTCACCCCCACCCCCATTTACAGCCGCACCCTGCCCAGGACTCTCTCTGCCATGAACATACAGTATGTTTTCAATGAAACACAGGAATTGGAGAATATGTTCTTCTGGTTTCAACAAACTCTTTTTTTTTTTCCAATCGTGGGGCCTGAACTCAGGTCCTGAGCACTTTCTTTGAACTTTTTTGCTCAAGGCTAGTGTTCTACTTCTTGAGCTACAGCTCCACTTCTAGCTTTTTGGTGGTTAACTGGCGATAAGAGTCTCACAGACTTTCCTGCCTGGGCTGGCTTTGAACTGCAATCCTCAGATCTCAGCCTGAGTAGCTCGGATGATAGGAATGAGCCACCAGTGCTTGGCCAAACCTTTATTTTTAAGTGGGAAAAAGAAGCCAGGTATAAGGGTTCACTCCTGTAGTCCTTACACTCAGGAGGTCTGAGGTAGGAGAATGCTAGATTCAGGTATATACTGAGTTCAAGGCACGTCTCAGAAACAAAGCAAAATCTACAGAAGGAGAAGGTGAGAGAAGGAGAACTCTCTAGACTCAAATCTACAGTTTCAGCTGAATCTATGGAAGGAGAGAGAGGGAGAAGGAGGGAAAATGGAGGAAAGAAGAAAGGGAGGAAGGGAGGGAGGGAGGGAAGAAAAGGCAGGCAGGCAGGCAAAAGGGAAGGAGAAGGGGAAGGGAAGGGAAAGGAAGGGGAAGAAGAGGAAAGGAGGTAGAAAGGGAGTGAGGGAAAAAAGAAAAATGGATATAAACCACAGGCTATGAAAGGTCATTAAAGCTCATTAAAGGAAACTATTTCATCTTCATTCAAGTCTTTTCAACTAGGAAGAAATATCTATCAAGTCACTAGATTTGTAATTACAGTGTCACCCGGGGAGACATTGAAATTCATACTCACATGATGAGAAATAATCTACAGGAAGCATGGGTCGAAGGGGAGCAAGAAGCTTCTCAATCCTTGTTTCCGGGGGAAATGAATAGCAACGCATTCCATCTTTAAAAATGTAGAGGAAAGAGTGACATTAGGGGAAGAATGACTCTAAAATTAAAAATATAAAAATGAGGGGCTGGGAATATGGCCTAGTGGCAAGAGCGCTTGCCTCCTACACATGAAGCTCTCGGTTTGATTCCCCAGCACCACATATATGGAAAACGGCCAGAAGGGGCTCTGTGGCTCAGGTGGCAGAGTGCTAGCCGAAGCCAGGGACAGTGCTCAGGCCCTGAGTCCAAGGCCCAGGACTGGCCAAAAAAAAAAAAAAAAAGTTAAAAAAAATATATATATATGAGAAGAAACACAGGATAGACTTTGTAAGTATTAAAAAAACTGTGATATTAAAATAGCATAAAATACTAAGACTTTAGAATACAACTATATAAATGCATAGCTCTAAAGAAAAGAAAATAAAGAGTGTAGAAAATATGTATCAGGCAACAGCCATGTAAAATTAACAATGATCCATCCTGTAAGTGAATATAGTGCAACCGCTAAGGACAGGAGGAGCGATATGAAGGCAGAGACGTGTTCAGTTTGTGATAAGTTCAAAATAAAACAAGGTGCACAACATATAGAGTGCCGGGCTAGATTTACCTCCCTTGGTGTGGAGACGCTAAGCTTTATCCCCTTATCTGTGCTCCCTTTCCAATCTCTCCCTTGGCCGCCTGACCTGCTAGCAGGCCAAGATGGAATGGAGGACACGGGTAAGCCTCAGGTGCACGTGGCCGGGCGAGATCCCTTCTCCCCTTCCTATACCCACCAAGGAAGCAAGGCACGCATGGATTCTCGGAGAAGCCTCAAAGGGCAATCTGTTTATTCAAGGGAGGGGCTAACAGTCATATAGCAGTGATGACGAGTGAAGGGAGGGATTGACCAGGAACTAACGATAGGCTGGCGAGCTTGTCCATCCAAGAGCAGCTCCCTAGGACCTCCCTCATGGGCTAATGTCACTTCCCATAGTACCGCCCTCCAGGCGCCTATACGACACACGACACACGTGCTAGCTGGCAAGAGGTGGGGGCTGGTTTCAGAGCTACTCCCTCCAGTGTGGCTGGCTTCCACACAGCCGGGGTGGGGGAGGGCGGGGGGGGAAGGGCAGCGTCTTGGGACTGCCCTCTCCCCCTCAATGCCAAACTGAATCCCCAACAATAGAGTAGACTCCTGCTTTATTCTTTCAACAGGAATACATACACACATATTCAGTAGAAACTATCAGGGTTGGTTATCTCTGGAGGGGAAACTTACTTTAAAGAAAGATAGAGAAGGAGAGAGAAAGGAAAGACGAGATGGAGGGAGGGAGAGAAGGAGGGAAGAAGAAAAGAAGACAGGAAGGCAGGAGGGAAGGAAGGAAAGGAGGAAGGAAGGATGGGAGGGAGGGAGGGAGGGAGGGAGGGAGGAAGGAAGGAAGGAAGGAAGGAAGGAAGGAAGGAAGGAAGGAAGGAAGGAAGGAAGGAAGGAAGGCAAGCAGGAAGGGCATTATAAAAGAAGTTTAGAGGGAAGTTAAGGAAGTCAGTAAGGAAAAAAGAAAGTTCAGGAGGAAGAAAGTTAGGAAGGAAGTTAGGAAGTTGGAAAGAAGAAGGGGAACTCTTGAAAGGAGATCATACAAAATCTCAGAATGTGTATACAAAATAATTGCAAAAATAGCAGGATGCATAGCTTAGAGCCCTAAAAAATTCCACCCAGGTAACAATTTATTGTGCTATAATTGCAGATTGTGTTTTCAAATAATCTGTTCTTCAAACACAGTATAGCCACAGAGGGTCATGACTTCATTTGCTCAAGACTGAAACATCTCATTCATATATAATGTCCCATTCAGGAATATGAGTGGATGACCTACGGCTATAGTGCCCCTCATGGTGAGGCCCCCTCTTCCCAAGCACTGGGAACAATAAACACTGCACAACTCCGTAGGAAGGCTCCTGGCTTGGCGGGCTCCACATTCCCCAGGATTTTCTATTCCATGCCTCTCATTTTTCTTCCCTACAGCCCAGCCGGGATGGCTATACCTACTGGATTGTCCTTTGCTCGCATCCTTATAAAGATTTTTAGGAATGCATTGTCCTGAAATATCTACATCATAGGAAAATATCAGATATCAGTGTGTGCTCATGTTGAGAGAGAGAGAGAGAGAGAGAGAGAGAGAGAGATTGCTGCATTAAAACCAGTCATAGAAGCTGGGAGCCGGTGGCTCACACCTGTAATCCCAGCTACTTAGGAGGCTGAGATGTGAAGACTGTGGTTTGAAGCCACCCCAGGCAAGAAGACTCTCATCTCCAATACACTACTCAGAAAAGGCCAGAAGTGGCGCTGTGACTCAAGTGGTAGAGCGCTAGCCTTGGGCACAAAGAAGCCAGGGACAGTGCTCAGGCCCTGAGTTCAAGCCCCACAACTGGCAAAAAAAAAAAAAAAGTCATATGAATTCAGCAGTGGTACTCACTGAACACTATGTTGAAAAAGAACTATGCAACTTTTGGGTGAGAACAGGAGGGAAAATCTAGGAGAGATCAAGGGAAGGGGTGACATTGTTCAAAACGAAATGTACTCATTACCTGACATATCTGTAACCCCCCTGAAATAAGAAAAGACCTAAAGATATCGAAATTATGTTTAAGTAAGAACCCATACATATATTTGTGCTCTGTCAACTGAAAGGATCTAGAATTGATGGCATTCTAGCATCGATCTCAAGCCCAGATCATGGTTTCTCAAACTATTCTTTTAATGGAAGAGAGCCAGGGTCCTTGAAATGGCTGAGACGAAGGCTGGGGCCAAACACACACACACACACACACACACACACACACACACACACACACACAGATCTTAAGAACATAACAGGAAGTAGAAATGTAATATTTAGGATGAGTCAGTGGGACACAGGAGCCGACAGAATTTCTAGTGGCCAAAATGGAACGACTTAAGTAAACAATAAAGCAACGTCGGATATTAATCCACAGCATATTCAATACATAGGTATGAATACATAGAACTAGATACTGGAATAAGTAAGTCATGAGGGAGAAAAACAAAGCTATGTAGAAGAGTTCCTGGCATCTCTCCTCTGCCCCACCGTGGTGCTAGCTCCTTGGGGTTCATGATGCCACGGGTGCTGAAAATAAAGCACGCTGTGATTTCCTCCCCGCCAAACCCACAAACCCAATCAGATTGTGACAAGAATGTTGGATAAGTTCTCATTGAGTGCAGTTCTATAAAACTCCTGACAAATACACCCCCAAACCGTCAAAGTCACCAGGAGCAAGGAAAGTTTAGAACACTGTCAGATCAAGAAGAGACTTGGAAATGCAATGCAGTCACCTAGATGGGAGCTGGAATGGAAAGGGCCAGTTTGGGGTGGGGGGCGGGGAATGAAGGAAATGTGAAGTGTGGACCTCAGTTAATTAAGAAAAATAGTTTTTCAGCATTCTGGTTCTTCTGCCAATGACACAGAAGCATGTCGTTGGGACTTTCTACCTAAACATTTCAAGATGCTGTGATAGAAGTGATCAAGATGGCATGTGTGCACGTTTTGTCCTGATTGTTAAGTCAGGCAGCCCAAGAGAGAAGCATGCACTGTTAACTTGGAGGGAGATATAGCCTCTCACCCTATGCCAGAAAGCAAATAATACTTTGAAACCATCTCTCACATGATTTGTCTTTGCCATCCTGTATATTATTGTGTTTCTTTTTAATGCAAAATTCCTTTCAAAGGTTGGAACTTCCAAATCCTACAGCAATGTTAGAGGAGCAGGTTTTTCTTCATGCGTTTGTGTTTCCTTAAAGAGTTTCTGCACGTTGAGATATTTATTTCACCCAAAGTGAGCAAGCTAATTAGTTCCTTTCCCAACAATGCTGCTGGCAGCGCAGAAACATTAATGCAGGCAACAATGCGCTGGAATCAGCAGAGAAGATTAACTGACAATCTTCAGTTGGAATAACAAACATGTTGTTTGCATCAACATGTATGAATAAGCATATATAATCACACGTGCTGGAACCACAATTATGCAATGCATGCATTCACACAGGTATGCGTGTGTGCATAACAAATCATAATTCATGCATATACACACAAGTACCTATTCATACTGCCACATAGCCATGCATGCCTCTGTAGATGTGCAAGCCACGTGTGCGGGTATTCATACTCACACACAATGCATATGCAGACATAGGTATCACACGTGCATTACATGTGGCATGTAGTTATCATTCTGCAACAGACTTTGTCAATGTACTAAGCTGGCTGTACTGTATGATGTCACATATGGTAACTAGAATTGAAAATTCTTAGGAAGTGAAATGGTAGCTGCTCTGGGCTGGAGAATGTGGGGCACACCTGGGTCAGCTAGCTGGCCCCGCCTGTTTCTCAGTCTTGGGGCCACGTGTGGCTAAGATGGCGGCACCTAACAACAATGCGCAGCTGCTACAAGTGTCTTTGGTTATAACCCAGAGGCAGTTCTGTGGGCGGTGACACCCCCCCCTTCCACCCTTGATTGACAGCTCATGCCTCCCCTTACACCCCTCCCCTTCCTGCTGATCTTAGACCTGATTGGCTCCTGGGCCTTATATTAGTGGCACGGACTTCCCCAATAAACGAGATCTCGCCCCGACTTGACTCCCAGGCTGTCTGATTGTCCTCTGGTGAGGGAGGGCTGGGTGCGGGCGGTCTGCCCACCCTTCTTTCTTGGCTCATCCGGTCAGGGAGTGCCTTCCCCATCTCTCCCGTGGGTCGGGGGAGCGTGGGGGACTAGAGACCCCGACAGAGGAAGGGAAGGAGGTGTCATCATTTAGTGAATTTTGATTTTCAGCTTAAGGGAGAGGAAAGAAGGGGAGGGGAGGGGAAGAGAGAGGGGAGAGCAGAAACAGAGGGAGAGGAAGAAAAAGAAGGGAACTAAATAGAAAGGGAAAGGGAAAGGGAAGGGGGAAGAGAAAGAGAAGGAAAAGGGAAAGGGAAGGTAAGAAGAAAGCCAGCACCGGGGAAGTCCACTGGGGCTGGTCCCCAGCCTTTCTTCCTGCCGCATACCCAGTCCCAGACCCTGTAGGAAAGCAAGCTTTCCCAAGGCCACATTGTCTGGACATTCCATTCAGAACATGGTGAGCCATGCTTCTTACAAGGAAAAAAAAAGAATCCCAGGAAGAGAGAGTTTCCTGGGGAAATGATACATAGCCCTTCCAAGATCCAGGATCCCAGATGCTAGCCAATGCTGAGCCTGCAGCAGGCCTGGTTTGTGAGTAGCAGCCTTGCCTAAAAGGCTTCTCTCTTTCTCTGAAGCTGACTTCAAACCCGAGGCAGGTGTTCAGCTACAGGCTAGATCTGCAGAGGCGGGGCTGCGATGGACTGTCAATCATCTGTTTACCTGCACACCCCTCACTAATCACAAGTGGCCTAAGTACAAAAATCTCTACAAGCAAAGGTAATGTTGACGGGGTTAATGCTCTCTAAACTGATGAGTAGCCCTGTTGGGAATTAATTAGGAATTTACGCTTTAATTAAGGCCCGATCTGACTCGAATAATAAGCAATCATTACATTATTACATGACAAATCATTACATTAGACAAAATGAAAAACCACTTCCAGATGATTCGTCTAATTGAGAAGTGATTTGCTCATCTATTCCCCGTGGACGGCCCATCTTCAGCCAATGTTACGGCTGGCTCCACCCAGCGCAATCCAGGAGCAGCAGCTTTGGGTTTCTGGTCCCTCCTTCCTTCAACCCGCCTCAGTCCTGCAGGACCTACTGGGTGTCAACACAGGCCACGTGGAAGGCAATGGTTTCCATTTTGCATGGAGCAGGCCATTTCCACTCAGTGGGCAGAGACATGGAAAAGGTCTGCCCGTAGCTGGGCACAGAAGGAACCGGTAGACCCTGGAGGAAAGAGCCTGGCTCTCTTTGGGGATAACAAATAATAGAGAAGGCTGGAATGGGTGTGTTTGGGGCTAGGAGGAGACAAGAAGGAGCTTTAGGCAGAGGGTAGCGTGGGTGCCTGGGGGTCGGAGCCACTCCATTATAATAGAGGCAGGAGAAGGGGGTGAGGATGGGGCGGGCCTCTGCCAGGGGAAGCAGTGCCCAGAGAACCCAAGGGCAGCAGGACAATGGGCATTTTTAGGAGATTGCCCTTGCCCCCCCCCCCGGGGTCCCACTGGAGCCAACCCCAGCTCCCCACAATCCTCCTAACCTCATCTCCAGCTTGCTCCTTCTCCCTGCTTGGAGGTTCCAGCAGAGCTCTTCAGGGATGAGCTTACCGCCCCCCCACCCCCATCCCCACCCCATCCCAGCCCGCTTTGCTCCCAGCTCTCCCCCCCACCTCCCAGGGTCTGTGAAAGGCAATCAACCAGGACTAGCGAGGAGAGCAACAAATCCATTTCCATGTTACCCGCACAATGCACTACCTGAACTGAGGCCATAGATGTGTCTTCTATGATACCCTATTTAAGGAAATCAAGTACTCGTCATCCTTTCAATTCCAGACTACTGACTAGGTGTGAGAGCTCAGAAGATTGCAGGGAAAGGTAGCCTGTAAATACACAGAATCTACCCAAGCCACCACCAGGAAATTTTGTACACAGGCTTTCAAGAACCTGTCCTAATGTCCACTTAAAAATGGTCAACGGGGGCCTGCCCTTTACATAGCATGGTTTCCTGGGAGGTAGTGGGCACCATGCTTCCGAAGGTGATATATAAATATGTGTACATATATATATATAAATAATATGTAATATGATAGATTATATAAGTAATATATTATATAAATTAAATATGTACATCATATATAGAGAGAGAGTTTTAAAGCTGGCCAGTTTGCTGAGTGATTTCATCCAAATGAATGCAGCTGGTGCTTGGTGCAGGTATAAATCCAGACACAGACTGGATGTGACAGCCCTCTCCACTCAATCTCTCTCTCCTTCCACCCAACCCATCCTTTCTAATCACACAGGAATTTGGGTATTTGTCTCCTGCATTCAAACCTCCTCTGGAACTGGAGCAAGTGTCAGGCTTGACTCCACATTTCCAGGAAAAGAATGCAGACTGAACTTGGTCCCCCTCCTCCCCCTTGCCCCCCCCTCCCCGCCCCCAGTCTATGGCTATTCCCTCACATGCAGGTGGCAGGGGCAATTCCCAGCAGCAACGCTAGAGGGCAGTCAAGTCCCTCCAGGCCAGTGGTCCTGCAGTTTTGGAGCCTCTGCCTAGCACATTTTGAGGTGCTTTGCATTGAGGAAGTGTTTACTCTTGTTTAACCTGACACTTCCCGGACTTATTTGAACAGCACACACTCATTCTGTGATTCTTCCTGAGGCATCTGATAGGATCATTCAGCACATAACCTAGCAGGAAAGCCCCGAGGAAGCTACACTTTCTGCCTCTACGTGGCCATCCAATGGAATGTCTGGAGTTCTGCAGCAGAGAGGCCTTCGGAGTGATGGACAAGCCCTACAGAGCCAGCCCAGCCAGAGTAGGTGATCTCTCAGCAAACATGGCTGACTCAGTATCTACAAGGAATTGGCTCCAAGACAGGCCTGCTTTTCACATTTTTCAAGTGCCCAAATCTATGGATGCTCCTCAGAACCCGCCCAATCCTCCTATCTCTAGACAACTTACAATGTTCAATATTACATAAACACCCTATTAATAATTTTTATATTGTTTAGGAAACCCTGAGAAAAAGAAAGAAAAGGCATGTACAGACTCCTGACAGATCACATACATTTCTTAAATATTTGTGATCCAAAGTGAATTGAATTCTTGCATCTAGAACTTGCAAAAGAAAGGGTTACATTTTTTAAAAATCAGAATACTAAAGTCAGACTTATTTTCTATGGATTTAAAACTTTAATGAGACTGTAAGCTGAGTGCATCTGACAATTATACCCACCAGGAAACTGAAACTAGTCAGTCTCACAGAACTACATGACACTGCAAAGGCTGAATAGCTGAGATTTGTGGCGTCAAAGTCTGATTCAAATGAAAATATGCAAGTTAAATGGGAAGAAATCTTAAAGCTAATTCTCAAAGGTGAGTCTTAAGGTGAGTTTCGGAAGAGAAAATGGAAATGCTTAGCTAAGTCTGAGTTCAATATAAGAAAAGGCAAATCCAAAGAGTCGCCACCTCTAAGAACTTGGAGCAATCAGCAGGGCTTAAAAAACTGGTTGGGTATTATATTCTTTAAAATTTTTCATGAGTCATTCAAGGGAAAAGGTATGTATTCAGTTGAAAAGATACAAAGAACACTATTAAAATGCTATAGAATTGTTTGCAATGTCTATCTCACTTGAAGGTAGAAAGAAAACTATTTTAATTCTATAAAGACAGGCGTTCTTTATTTTAAGGTTAGTGGAAAACTCATGAAATATTAAAAGACTGTGATAGCTAAATCCAGAGACATTTAAAATAGGCATAATCATATTGTTGTTGCTTTAATCAAGAGGAAAGTAAATCATCTTGAAAAATGTAAATCTGAATTTCTGAAAATTATTTTCCATTTACACTTTTGTTTTTTACACACTGGCAAATTTTCCATAGTGTGTGTGTGTGTGTGTGTGTGTGTGTGTGTGTGTGTAGTGAGACTTGAGCTCAGAAACTCAAGGCCTAATGTTCTCGATTGGCTTTTTCCTTTTTCCCCTCAAGGTTGGCACTCTACCACTTGAACCACATCTCCACTCCTGGCTTTTTGCTGGTTAACTACAGGTAAGAGTCTCACAGACTTTCCTGTCCAGGCTGATTGAATCTTGCTCCTCAGATCTCAGCCTCCTGCACAGTTGGGGTTAAAGACATGAGCCACTAGTGTGCCGGGGCATAATCTCTTTACGCACAGACACTAAGACATTCGAAGTTGGTGAGTAAGAATCTCTACCGCAAGGCACTACTTTTCTTGCAGATTCTATAACTGCAAATAGATCTTGCTGGACTGACTTTTGTTTGAACTTGGTATTTTTTATGCGTTTCGTGTTGCTCTTGTCAGTGGTGAACTAGGAAACGGGCCTGACTGGAGACAAAGCGAGGTCAGAGCATGTGAACTCCACCTCTGGATGGGCACAGGGGCATCTCTGCCTTCCTTCCCCACCTCTAACCCTAGCTGTCTTCCCCATGCCAGATGCAGACGCTGCAAAGGCCAGACAGCAGAGGCCGGGAACTCAGCCCAGACCTTCCCACCCCAGCGAGGCCAGGCTCCCCTCGGGGGCTTGGCAGCTCCTCACCAGCCCTGCCTTCCGGACACGGGGTCTCAGTTCCTCCTAAAGCAGGCTGTCAGGGCTGGGACCCAATGCTGGTGCACCTGCCACTTGGACACTCAGAACTTGTGCAGGCATTTTGGAAAGAACTTACAGAGAAAAGCAATTTCTGCCCCAGTTATTTGTGTTATACGTCCTGGGTTTAAACCCCAGTACACACACACACACACACACACACACACACACACACACACGAGTAGGGCAAGTTGAGGGGTGAGTCTCTTACTTCAGACACAATATACCTACTTCTCTGAGAAAAATGAAGGTTTACTTCTGCTCCGGTAGAGTGAGACCTGCATGAAAAAGTTATCATTTTCTTTCTTTTTCTTTCTTTTTTTCATCCTTCCTTCATCCCTTCCTTTCTTTTGCCCTTTTCTTCTTTCCCTTTTTCTTCCTTTCTGCCTACATACCTTCCTCCTCCCTTCCTCCTGTCCTTTTGTCTCTTCCCTTCTTTTATTTTTCCTTTGAAACAAAATAAATGGATGAGACTGACTGTGAAATTTACATTCTGGAAATATTGATCTCACACCCATGATCTCAACCCTCGGGAGGAAAGCAAGTGTTTGCCTCTGGTGTGGTAAGTTTACAGCACTGTGATCAATACAGAGATTAACCTTTGGGAAAAGGCACCGCATATTACATTAGCAGCTGTTTTGACCTTTGAGAAAATATGAATGTATAGCTAGATATCCCCGATGCAGCAGATAGATGAAGGGCTTTTAAAAATCCACAATCTCATTCTGATTCAGTGTTAGCCATCAGTCATGATACTTTTGAACCACAGTAAACAAAGCCACAGCATTTTGAAACACAGCTTCTAGTGCCATGTGCTCTAAACATTTTATTTTCTAGACTTTCATTTCACTACCAACTTCCTAAACTTTTTAAAGCCTTATCATGGAACAAGGCACCAGTGACTCATGCCTGTAATTCTAGCTACTCAGAAGGCTGAGATCTGAGGATTGAAGTTCAAAGCCAGCCCAAGCAGAAAAGTCCATAACACTTTAATCTCCAATTCATCACCAAAAAAGCCAGACATGGAGGTGTGGCTTAAGTAGTAAAGCACCATCCTTGAGGAAAACAAAACAAAACAAAAAACGCTCAGTACTAGCAAAGGCCCAGGTCTTAAGTTCACACACCAGAGCTGGCACAAAAAAAAAAAAAAAACCAAGCAAACAGAAACAATCCTTTATTTTGTTTCACAAAGCAAGTCCCACCAATAAACTGTATATTTAAGATATACCTAAGACAAAGACAAATTGATCTAGAAGGGCTAAAAGCTGAAGAAAGTGTTTGTCAAGCTAACAGACTAAGTAAAATTCAAGTCAAAAGACATTAAGCACAACAAAGTAAGGCACTTATTACTACTAAAAAGCTCCCAACTCAGATAAAAGATGGGAGTAAATATGTATCTAGCAAACAGCACTGTAACCACCTCTTAAAAATAAACAGCAAGATATTCAATAAGAAATCAATAGAAATGTGCTTAGAATAGGAGACGTTTAACAGACCACTTTAAATATCAGACAGATGAAGAGGACAAATAAGTAGGAAAGCAAATGATTCAGCGTAAGCACTAAGCACATTTTATAAATCTCTAAGTCTATATAAAGATAAAAGAGAATGCACTTTCTTTATAAGCACACATGAAGCATGATAAAATTTGATCACCAGGAGTCAGAAGTTCCATTAAATTAGAAAATAATAAAGCTAGGTGCTGGTGGCTTACCCCTGTAATCCTAGCGACTGAGGAGACTGAGTTCTGAGGACTAGAGTTCCAAGTCAGCCTAGGAGATTCTGATCTCAAAAAAAGAAAAATCAGTAAAAAGCTAGAAATGACGGTGTGGTTCAAGTGGTGGAATAGCAAAGGTGACCAAAAAAAGCCATGTGACTTGGGAGCTGCTGGTTCAAAGCCAGCCTAGGCAGAAAACTCTGTGAAACTCTTACCTCCAATTAACCAGAAGAAAAAAAAAAAAAAACAAGCTGCAAGTGAAGAGGTGGCCCAAACAGTAAAGCACCGGCCTTGAACTAAAGGAGAGCGCCCTGACCCTGAGTACAAGCCCCAGGGCCAGTAAAAATAACAACAACAATAATTATGAAAATCTTCACTCTTCAAACTGAAAGGCTCCTTTATGAGTCTTGGTGTGGTGATTCATAGCTGTCATCCCAGCTACTCAGGAGCCAGATATTGAGAGGATCGTGATGGAAGACCATCTTGGGTGAAAACTGAGTGAGCTCCCCCTCCCCCGTGACAACCAGTAAGCCAAGTGAGCATGGTGAGCAGACCTGACATCCTAGACCACATCTGTCTTAGACAGGAAGACCGATATCCGAGGGCGGCCTGGGCACTCACATGAGACTTCCTTGAAAACGCGCTTCAATCCAAAAATAAAAAGATCGAGCTGTAGGCATTAAGTGGCAGAGCACTGGCCCATTAAGTCCAAGGCTCTGAGGTCAAACTTCAGTCCTGCCAAAAAAAAATTTTTTTAATCTAAACATCCAAATCTCTAGTGAAAGGTAAAGAATCATGTTAAAATACCAAAAAAAAAAAGAAATTTAAATAATAGTAGAAGCAGTAATTATGGAATGCTACAGGATACATTTAAAGCAGAGGTCAAAGGGAAATCCACAGCCTTACATACTTAGGGCAAACAAAGTTTTTAAAACGTGAAATAATTCTGCAATTCCAAACAACTAGAGAAGGAACAACAAAGGAAGAAAATAATAATGATAAAAGCAGAAGTTAACAGAAAATAGCAAACCATGTCTAGCAAACATAGTCAAAATATTATTTCGTTTTGAAAACGAAATTTGGTAAATCGCAAGCTGCTAACCATCAATAAATAAGTAAGAAGAAATGACAAGGGAAAAATAATGTTTGGAACAGACAACATTTCAAAATAATCAGAAGAGGGCTGGGCTGGCTGGCAAGATAGCTGGTTTATGATCGTAGCTACAAGAAAGGCGTTATGTAGGAAGATTGTGGTCTGAGGCTGGTCCTGAGCAAGAATGTCAGAAGATATCCCCTAAAATGACAAAACACAAAAAGGGCTGGGGTTCTAGCTCAACTGGTAGAGTGCTTGCCTAGCAGACATAAGGCTCTGAGGTTCCAACCCCAATATATACTGGATATATGTGTATATGGAACAAATATATGTGGAATAAAAATAAGTGAAATATATTTATGAATAAAAGTATTTGCAGATGTCAACATTCTTATGAGAAAATTTACTTTTTAAAAAAAATTTTGAGCCAGTCCTGGGGCTTGATCTTAGGGCTTTGGGCACTGTCCCAGGGCTTTTTTTGCTCTAGGCTAGTACTCTACCACTTAAGCCACATCTCTACTTTTGGCCTTTGGGTGGTTAATTGAAGAAAAGAGTCTCACAGAATTCTCTGTGTGGGCTGGGTTCAAACCAAGATCCTCAGATCTTAGTTTCCTGAGCAGCTAGGATTACAAGCAGGAGGTATCAGCACCAGGTCTGTTTTTCTTTTTTAAATAAGACGGTAGTAATCAAAACCGTGTGTTACTTCTGGCGAGAAACAGACATATAGATCAATAGACCAAAATAGAGAATCTAGTAATTGGTCCATGAAGATATGCTCAACTGATTTCTGACACACAAGAGCAACTCAACGGGAGGGTCAAAACACTGTTGAGAGTTGTCCAATATCCACTGGAAAAGAAAAGGAGCCCTCACCTCACCTAAACTTCTCATCTATATGAAAATTAACTCAAATGGAACATGAACTCCAACATAAACTATAAAACTATGGACGGGTGCCCGTGGCACATGCCTGTAATCCTAGCTACTTAGGAGGCTGAGATCTGAGGATTGCAGTTCAAAGCCAGCCCTGGCAAGGAAGTCTGGGAGACTCTTATCTCCAATTAATCACAGAATAAGTGGTGCTGCGGCCCAAGTGGTAGGAGCGCTAGCCTTGAGCTGAAGAGCTCATGGACAACGCTCAGGCCCAGAACGCAAGCCCCAGGATTGGCCAAAAAGAAAACTATAAAACTTTTTAAAATGTAAGAAAAATAATGGTATGTGAGGGTAGGCAATGAGGTTTCACAATATCATTGTGAACTCAGGGTGCTGTCCCTGACCATTTCACTCAAGTCTAGCCTTCTACCACTTGAACCATAGCTCCACATCTGGCCTTTTGGCGATTAATTGGAAATAAGAGTCTCACGGCGTCAGATCATGATTCTCAGATCTCAGCCTCCTAATAGCTGGGATTATAGGCATGAGCCACCTGTACCTGTCCTCAACAATATCATACTTTTGATACCAAAAGTGTGGTATGTGAAAAGGAAATTTGCAGACTTAGGCCTCATCAAAACTTTTGCTCTGTGAAAGAACCTACTAAGCGAATGAAGGTTCACAGACTATGACAAAAATCACACCACTTGAGCCGTACCTTCACTTCTGGCTTTTTTGCCGATGAGTTGGAGATGAGTCTCACAGAGTTTTCTTCCTGGCCTGGCTTCAAACCTCAGTCCTCTGATCTGAGCATCCTGAGTAGACAGAATTACAAGCATAAGCCACCAGCACCTGGCATTCAAGATTTTACCATACACAAGTTCTCTCTGCATTATTTCTTACAACTTCACATGAATCTGTAATTATTTTGAAAGACACTTGCTTCATTGGCATTTATTTAATAGAATCAGAAAATGCATAGATAAAAAGAGAACACATTTATCTATTTTGACTATGGAATACCTACCAACCCTGTGCAACCTTCAAAATGCAAAAATGAGCTTGTATATCAGACCATACACAGCAGAACTGATTCCCTTTGATACAGTTTGCGGAAATGGGGAAAATATGAATCTCTCAAGAGAAAGCCATAAGCGAAAGAGATAAATAGAAAGTTTATAAAGTAAGAAAACAACTATCAGCCATTTAGGTGGGAGGAATTTTATTTCAATGGAATCAATGAAGACAAAATGTGAATCTAGTGTTAGCTTACCAGGTGAACCGGAAGTGTGTTACTGTGCCAGAAACAAGCCAACTGAATGGCCGCAAAGTTATGTTCGAGAATCAGAAATCAGGGCCTCATTTGTAAAGGCAAGTTTCAGGATCCAATCTCAATCCCCAAGGAAGGTAAACTAAAGAGGTATATATTCACACTACACATATATTATGTGCATTATATATATGCATAGATGTTTATATGCATGTTTTACACACATATGCACATATATATTATGCATAAGTATATTCGATGCTGAAAAATAATTAATGACCTCATCAAACGCTCACAATATATTATGAAGAAGAAAAAAATGATACAAGGTGACTTTAAAAACTGGTTAAAAGTTTTAAAATAGAAATACCCTACTTATCATAATTTGATGTGCAACGAAAACACACCAGTTAATTATATACCATGTCAAGTGGTTATTTCAGGCTAACAAAATTATAGGTTGTAGTTTTGATTTTATTCTTTTACATATTTTCCATTACATGCATATTTACATCATCAGAAAAATAATAATTTTTAAAATAAAGCAGGAAGTCAACAGTTTGCACTGTGAATAATAAAAAAAGTGACATTTTATGGAGAGAGCATTTTTAATGTGGTACATAAAAGTCAGGCTAGTGTATTTGTCATTGCAAATTAATTACATTTATGACCAAGGACCCTAGGACACTTCGGTGACCATTCGTAGTACGGTCTGCTCTGATGTCCCCACACATGGCAAGGATCCAACAAAAAAGGATGACCACTAGCAGAAGAACTGCACCAGGAAAAGAGGAAAATGGCTCTGGACCACAAACCACGAGGACTTGCTTTATCCATCCAGGAAGATAGTCCTGATCACAAAGCCAGGAGCCAATGAGCTGCAGAAGAAACAACCGGAAGCCTTGCCCAAGCTCTCTGAGGTCCTTAGGATCTGAAAGGTCATCCCAGCCTTACACACACACACACACACACACACACACACACACACACTGCTGCACACGTGTGACACACGTTGTACAGGCTACCTACAAACTACAGGCAGACATGATGCACAGGTGTATGCATATTACATCTGCACTGCACATATTACATATATGTTATATACATAGCACACAATACTACATGGCACACAGTGTTACAGACATACCACACGCATGCACACATGCTATAGGCTCTAGACACCAAATTTCTAAGTGAATAACTCAATTGATACATATCAACCACTGGGGCAGCACCACAGGCAAATGAAGTGTCCTGAATGGCATGAAACCAACTCTTTCAGTGAGCAGTGAGTACTTAAGTGACACTGGTAGATGAAGGCATGGCTCAAGTGGTAGGGTACTAACCAAGCAAGTGCAAGGCCCTGAGTTCGAATCCCAGTACTGTCAATTAATATTGGAGGGAAGGTAAAACTGTGCATTGCCGCAAAACCTTGTCTTCACAATATTAACTGACTCACCGAGCCTCTCGCGACTGTATGTGAGACCAGCCAGTATGACAAGATGAGGTTTTCTTGCTCTCTGAAAGAAGAGAAGACGTGGAGAAGCCGGCATATCATGCTCTTGGGTCCACCGAAGCAGAGGAGACCGGGGTGGTCCAGAGACAGCTTCCTAGCGCTGATGAAATGAAGCCAAAATGAGGGGGGGCTGGTATGGGAGCCCCACGTGAGTTCCCATCGCTGCCCCCATGCACAGGGTACTCATCTCCGGACCCCCCTCCTGGCTGTGCCGGGGCTCTGACCCCTAGGCAACTCTACAGCAGCGATGCAAAGGCAGGGTGAGGCAGGCCTTCCTCTGGCTGGCTCATGGGTTTGTCAGCCTGGGCTGGCTTTGCCCTGTGATCCTCAGATCTCAACCTCCTGAGTAGCCAGGATCGCAGGCGTGAGCCACAGTGCCCAGCAGCGTGGGTCATTTTTTTAAACTAGGTAACCTTAGGAATTTGCGAGAAGGAGATTTTTTAATGTAAAATGAGTTTTTTAAAGTACCTGAAAAATTCCATGAAAGAGAACCCATACCCGTGCTGCTCTGCAATCCCCGCACAAACGACATTTGCAGAGGCTCCGATCAGCGTCCCGTTACCTGGAATCAATATAAAGGTAAAAGGAAGTCCTCCTTTAGCTCAGTGGTAGGCTCGTGCTCTCTTCTGTTCTGCAGCGTTTGGACCACCTCCAACTCTTTAGTCAGAGGATCACAGGCCCCACCAAAGTGATTGCTGTGTGAAAAACCTAGACACCTACTACACTAGCAACCTCAGAAAGCCAGAAAGCCTCTGCTGGCTACATCCAATAAACCTATGATAAGCTGAAATAAGTCAGAAAGGCACTGAACCTACATGACTTCCAAACAGCTTAGCTTAGCAACATAGTGCATTAGTAAGTTTCCACTGCTGCCCTGCTAGCTGCATGGCTAACTGGCAAGAAGACAGGAGAAAGAGAAGAGAGGGGGTGTGGTCACACGTTACCAGCATGGGGGAACAGCAAAACACAACATCAAGTGTGGTTTCCACTGACTGTGCATTGCTTTCAACCAAGTGTAAAGTCAAAAATATTGTTAAGCCGAACCATTGAAAAATCAGAGACTACTTGTAGTCGTAAAATACTAGCAGGGTTTTAGTGGTATCCTGAGTGGCATGGATTTCCTATGGTGGGGGGAAAGAGGTGTCAGGTATGTTCCCCCAGCTCAAGCCTCCTCCTCTGTTTCCATTTCCAGAAGTGCAGACTGGAATAGAGGGTGCATGTAAGCAGGAGCTGTCTGTCTGTCTGTCATAAAATATCTGGGTCTTCCTAGATAATATAATCTATGGACCTAGAAACAGAATGAGAATCATTTAAAAAAAATCCATCCCTAACCTGTCTTTGAAGAACATTGCCTACAAAGACTCCCTAGTCAATGCAAGTTGAGTCAAACAGGCCGTGCTCACAGTGGCCATGGTATTTTTCAGTCTGCGCAGCAGCATTCTCTGGCAAGTGGAAGAGCCACCTGTCCTTCATACGAATAGGGCTTATGAAAAGCCACAGGTTTTAATGCAGCTACCGGCTGCTTGGATCTGCCAACCTTTCCAGATAACCACAGCACATTTTTCTTTTTTTCTTTTTGTCAGCTGTGGGGCTTGAACTCGGGGCCTGGGCACTGTCCCTGTGTTCTCTTTTTGCTCAAGGCTACAGCTCTACCACTTTGAGCCACAGCACCAATATCAGTTTTTGAGTGGCTACTTGGAGCTAAGAGTCTTTCAGACTTTACTGGCCATGCTGACTTTGAACTGCAGTCCTCAGATCTCAGTTTCCTGAACAGCTAGGATTACAGGGATGAGCCACCAGCACCTGGATGTCTTGTTCTTCTTAAAAAAAATTTTATTGTTATTATAAAGGTGATATACAGATGGGTTACACTTTCATAAATCAGGTAAAGAGTATGTTTCTTTGGGGACAATGTTACCTCTTCCTTCACTCATCCAGATTGGAGATTCTTTGTATGCAATGTTCACACACACACAAAAATGAGTTAGTAACGATTGACACAATGTCAAGTTACTATAGTAAGTACTTCGCCATAAGTTTAAGTGAACAAAATCCCACAAAAGGGGATGAAGAATTTCCAGGCACCTTTGTAATCTGTCTCTATTGCCAGTGTTAAATGGAAGCATGCATAACAGTTACTTTATTTTTCCTGGAACTGTTTCTTCTATGGGAGCAATTCTAACAGTTTTATACCGTTGTAAGTACTTTGGGCTTCACTGAATTAAGATCAATTCATTGTCTCTTGAAATTACTAAAACTTTACTGGATGGCATTAATCCCCCTTCACAAATAAGGAGATAAACTAACCAGAAAGTTATTGATTTAATAGTCCAAGATCAATGCAAGAACAAAGAAAACTGGATTATCTAAGCAGGCCAGGATATAAATAATAAGCTGCATCTGGTGTGCTTATCTAAGAGTCTTCACAATCCACCCGCATGCCCACAGGTGATTAGTTTTCCCAAACCTAGGAAGGGAATCTCACTCTGTTCTCTTCATGACAAATGCCTTCAACACCCCGGTGCATGGTCAGCAGAGGTCAGTATCACCCGGCCCTCTCTCTAATTCACTTTGAAGCTTTCTTGATCGACAGCTTCTCCACACGCACAGCTGCCGCCGCCGCCACCACCACGCATCTTCCACCTCTCCTCCTGAGTTTAGGTGAAAGCTTTTCCTGCCTCAGGAAGGCCTAAGAGAGAGGGAGAGAAGGCAAGGGAGCCGCCTCTGAAGCCATTTCCGATGCGTGAGCTGCCGCCCCGCGGTGCACACGGGTGCAGTGGGCGCACACTGGCTTTGGGATGTCAGGAGCGTCCTTCCATCCTCAGGCCAGACGCTTGCAATGTCGGCATCGGTCCCGCAGGATGAGGAGTGACAGGCTTCACAGAGGAGCTGAGGAGCTCCGACACGGTTCCAAAGCCCGAGATGTGTTTTCCCTCAGGAAACTCTTCTTAATTTGCTTTTGAGTTTTTTTATCTTATACACTTAACTGGTACTTTGAGCCATGACTCCTACGTACCTCCCGGGCGGGCGCCATAGGCCAGAGCATACGTGAGTCGCGGCGTGGGCAGGCTGACCTCAGGGTCTTGACTCAGGTACAGAAACACAGGAATCTGCGGGTGAAAGGGACAATGACAACCTGACTCATGGAGCTGCACACCATACCCGGATCACAAAACACAAAGTGCTTTTTCCATGGTCAGACGAAAAGAAACACAAGATGTGCAGAAGGAAGGCACTATGAAATGTTCCTTGATTCTGGCTCATGCACACAATCCTAGCTACTCGGGAGGCTGAGATCTCAGGACTGAAGTTCAGAGCAGAAAAAATCTGAGTCTCTTATCCCCAATAAATTACTAAAGAAGCGGGAAGTGGAGCTGTAGCTCCAGTGGTAGAGTTAGCCTTGATCCAAGAATCTTAGGGACAGTGCTCAGGGCCTGAATTCAAGCTCCAGGATGGCATCAAAGAAGGGAGGGAAGGAGAGACGGAAGGAGGGAGAGAGGACCTTGAGTCTGGATGAATCTGTGTGTGTGTGTGTGTGTGTGTGTGTGTGTGTGTGTGTGTGTTATTCCAGCCACATGAACAACTGATTCTCCTTTGGGAATCTTAAATGAAACCCCACAGGTCCCATGCTAGCTATATGCACAGGGCATCTCAGTTAATTCTCAGCCATCTCTCAGGTGTCTGTCAGCCTTTGACAGACAAGGTACAGGAACACAGATTCACAAGGAACAAGGTGGGAACATGAAAACAGCTCTCTGCCTGGGAACTGGAAAACCTGGGCTAACCTGCTTCTCACCTGGTCCCTGCTAGTCAGCTCTAAGCTGCTGGCACTCGTGGTAGGTAACCAATCCTGAACCAGGAAATAGCGTTCTCCAGTGAGTCACGCTAACATTGGATGGTGAACCTTTTCTGACAGAGAATTTTTACATTATAATCACCAGAGAAAGCTGCGATGTCTGTGATATTCCTGAAAGACATCTGGGTTAAAATAGGTACCATGCTTGCCACCCTAACAGGGGTGTTGTAGTCGATGGTTTGGTGTCTTGTGTCTTTGGCATGCACTGTGATTTACTGTTCTCCCAGACTTCTAGCCTCCTCGGTGTGTCTACTTTTGTCTTGGGGAGATGCCAGGGGGCTAGAAGCTGCCAATGTGGTGGTTTGTCTGTGGATTCAAGAAAGTACAAGACCCTTGTCCCAGACCACTGCAGTGGCCCGCTCCAAGCCTACTCTCGCCCCTCAGAGGGCACTCACTGTACAAGCTCCTTGGGGTAAAGCTGCAACCTACACAGATGGACACTACTGGGGTCAGTACCAAACGAATGGAGGAAGTACTTAACATGTACTACTCACAACCTGTGCGTCGAGCTCTAATGCTTCCTTGGTTCCCATAATGGCATGGTTCAGATTCAGTGCCAGATCCGCCCTGTGCAGAAATTGAGCTGTAAATTCCTATAGCGATGCCTGCTATTTAATCTAATTGCAGCCCAATGGGCCTGGCTCAGCTCTCTACTGATCATATTATAGAAGGATGAGTTACAACAAGAATAGTATCAAGTAGAGAAGTAAAAAGCAAAAGCTGTAGAGAAGTGCTTTTGATTTTTAACACCTCTGAAAGGGTATTGGTGTGTGGGGTTTCTTTTTCCCCTCTGTCAGGCATTACAGCCAACAACTATACCTTCCCTAGTAATTCCTTGCAGGGCTTAGAAGGACACATAGGAAGGAAGGTAAATAACAACAACACAACTTTGAAAAATGACCACCAGAGATATACTGAACAACCTTGTATAGATAATGATGGGCATCGAGGAAATCAGTTAAAGGAAACTCAGGAAATTATGTACATAAATTACTAGTCTTTGAATTCAATATCCCAGACCAGGATAATAATATTTTAATTTGAAAACTGTCTGAGAACTCTTCTGCTCAAGTCAATGAAGTACGAAGCTCGGTTTTCAATGGATTCTGTCACATAATTCCCTGTCCTTAAGAATCAATGTTCTTCAGATTTCCAGTGCCGTCTTCCGGCCTTGCAGGAAAGGCCTAGAAACACTGTCACAGATGCATAGCTCAGAGCCTCACAGCTCCCTGTCAACTAAAAATAGAAGGAAGGTGAGGCAGGTAGATGGGAAGGGATTTCTATGCCCAGAAATGTCAGATTTTGTTTTGTTTTATTTATGCCAGTACTGGGGCTTGAACTCAGGGTTTGGAGTGTCCAACTAGCTTTTTCCCTTAAGGCTGGTATGCTACCACTTGAGCCACACTTCCATATAATGGCTTTTTGCTGGTTAATTGGAGATAAGAGTCTCATAGACTTTCCTGCACAGGCTAGTTTTCAACCTTGATCCTCAGATCTCAGCTTCCTAAGTAGCTAGGATTACTGGTGTGAGGCATCAGTGCACAGCATTGGAAATGTGTTTCAAACTATCAGGTATTCCTACACCAATTATACTGGAGAGCCACTGCCCCAAGTCCTCGTCCATCCCATTGCTAGGTCTTATGGGCTTCTCTCTGTTCCATGCAAATGAGAGACTAACACTGGCACGTGCGAAGGTCCAGAGGGGGCTTCAAATGAACTTAAAATCTCTAAGTCTTAGCTGGGTGCCTGTTCTCCTGTTTCTAATCCTTGATCCTCAGAAGGCTGGGGTCTGAGGATCAAGGTTCAAAGACAGCCCTGACAGAAAAGTCCAAGAGACTCTTATCTCCAATAAACCACGTTGGAAATTGCTCAGAATGTTGAAGTGTCACACAGAAATAAAAACGCCAACTAGAAAGGAACACGGTAAGGCAACGTTTACACCTGCATCACAGGCCAAAACTCTGGCAAGCAAGCACACAGTGGAACAGGCAGGCTGCTCCAGGAGAGCCCACCCCTCTGCTCCCATTGGCTTAGCTCAGCCTCACAGTCTTAAACTGAAACTCATGGAGCTTCTAACGGGATGTCTTCATTAAAGGACTCAGGAAAAGTATGGATGTGACTAAAATGTAATTAAGAAGGGCCAAGCCACCTGGCCAAGGCAAGAGCTCCGCAGAAAAACAATTCTCTCAAGAGTAACAGAAAGAAAGCAAAGCAAATATGCTTTTTCTCACAGCCAGCAAAAAGTCAGAAGTGGTTCAAGTGGGAGAGCTCCAGCCTTAAATGGAAAAGACAAGCAAGAGCAAGAGTTCAGTACCCCAAGTACTGGCACGGGGGGGGGGGGACAGAATTTCTGTGTCCATTCTGATTGCACTAAATATTGGCAAGTCAATATTAAGTCAATTTGCTAGTGTTAAGTGTTGTTTAATATGTCACATTAAAGATAAGGGAGAGCCACTGAAAGGGAAGGCCAAAGGAAAACCTAAACTAGCAGACCTATGATGGGTTAATCTTCATTGTCAACTTGATTGGATTGAGAGATTACTGGGAGATTAGTAAAGCACACCTCTGACATGTCTCAGAGAGCATTTCCAAATATAATTAGATGTTGGTGCTTTGACCTAAAGTCTGGATTCATCCCTTGGCGGATTCCCAGTAGGATGGCATTGTTGGCAGATGGCAGAAGGTACAGGTGGAGTCTAATTGGAGGAAGCCGGTCACTGGCATATGTCTTGGGATACTGTATCTTGCTCTGGCCTCTTTCCAGATCTCCTTTCCTCTGCTTCCAGGAGGTGATGATGTGAGCTGCTGTCCTCCATCACGCCCTGCCTGCTATGATGTCCTGAACCTTCTGAAACAGCGAATGCACATAAGTCCTTCCTTCCTTAAGTTGTTTTTGTCAGGAATGTGATCCCAGTACCTACCAAACTAACACAAAATCCAATCCCCCAACTTCCATGGCCCCGTTCCAGTCAGAAGGTTTGTTAAAGTACTGTCTGGCTGACATGGAGAAATAAACTCACCTATAACACGGTTCTTTGCACTCTGAACTTGGTAAGAAAAGCAATGGATGGAGACCTACAGCTCTAAATTCTCAGTGCCTCCCACTCCCAGGCCTTTGCTCTGTCCCAAGCAAGGAAAAGATGAACACTGGCACTCGGAAAGGCACAGAGGGATCTTCATTGTCTCACCCGATCCTATCAGTTACCGACTCTTTGGAATTCCTTAAATGATCTAGCACTTCTCCATGACCTCTGGAAGAAGAGAAATGCTACAAATAATTGTAAGCTTCCCATAATTGCTTGTGGTGCATAGCTGACATTTTGACACTTTGGAGACCTGGCACTGCCAAGGTAGAAACAGGCTTTATTTGGTCTCTTTCAAATCATACCCTGCAACAACAGAATTACACTGCCATGGCGTTCTGGAGAAATACCCCACCAAGAAGAATCTGCACCCCTTCATTAGACCTCAGCACTGGTCTCCTCCCACCAGCTCCCCCTGATGGAACATTTGCTGCTGCCTTTAGTTATTGGAAATGGTGACTTTATTCACAAACTCTATTTGTAAGTCTCCATGCATGTTTCTGCGGGTTTAGAGGGTTCTGAAACCAGAGTGCATGTTCCATCCATCAGAGGGGCCTCTCTGTAGGCAGGAAACCTAAATCACCTCCCAAAGACCCATTTGTGTCACTGTATCTGTTGTGCCAGTACTGGAGCTTGAACTGAAGGTCTCTAACTCTTCCCTGGCTTTTTTACTCAAGGCTAGCACTCTACCACTTGTGCCATAGCTCCATTTCTGACTTTTGACTGGTGAATTGAAGATAAGCGTCTCCCAGATTTTCCTGTCCATTCTGGCTTGGAATCATGATCCACCGATCTCAACCTCCTGATGAACGAGGATGACAGACTTGAGCCACCAGTACCCAGCTAGAATTCCATATTTTGTGAGCTCTGGATCCCAGTGATTATTTATACTCCTTCTTCAAGGTATATTTGTTTGGCTTGTTTCTGATAGAGCCTTTCTAACCAAACCACAAGGAGCCAACCAAAATCTCTAAGTCGCTCTGATTCAGTCTTCTAGATGACCAGGAGCAAACTTTGCTCATATAATCTCATTATAGTTTCTCTACCTAGGAAGTGGTCCCGTCAGCCATCTTTTGATACTTAAACCATAATTTTTATTTTCCATTTTTATTAGCATCACTCACATGAGCAAAGGCATTTCCTTTTGACATATCCAGCCATATTTGCACCCAAGATGCTTTGATCAGATTCCCCTGCCCATAATTCTCCCTCATCCCCTCTTCCCCTCCTTCCCAAAGAAACTTCCGGCAAGCTCCATTGTTCCATTTTCACACATGTACATAAAGTATTTTCAGAAATGTGCTCACCTTTACCCTGACAGCATGTCTTTCCAATATGAATATGCATGAGTTTCACTAATAAAATCTCCTTGGCTTCTTTATTCAAAAAGACCTGGCTTAGGGACTTATCCCCAGAGTTCTCCTTATTTGTACAATAATAAATCTTTCTTTACTCTTTATGTCCAGGTTGTGCTTACTGACTTGGCCCTCACCAAGAGATGAACCCATTGTGTTTAGCTATGGATTGAAATGCTGATACCATTATGTGGATTTCAAATACAATGAGCCTCACTAAAAGACTAAGAATAAAGTCATTACCTGCTAAGGTTATCTGCTTGAAATTTTACAAAACTTATTTGCATGCTGCTTTTTTAAAAATGCAACTAAAAAGAGGGATTTTTTAAAAGGACTGATCATAAAGGATTGAAGAAAGCCTCTAGCAGGCAGAAGCTTAGAGATGGAATTTGATATAATATAAAAGACATCCACTGGCTGGAAAGTGCTATAGATAATGAGTCTTCAATGCCCAACACCATCACAAAGCAAACAATGAAAAGCTGTGCTGAAGTGCAAGAAAATAAAGCCATGAAATCTGGAATTCTAGCCAGGTATTGATGGCTCACACTTATAATCCTTGCTACTTAGGAGGCAAAGATCTGAGGATTGCAGTTCAAAGCCAGACCAAGCATACAAAGCCATGATACTCTTATCTCCACATAGCCAACAAACAGCTGGACGTGGAAGTGTGGCTCCAGTGGTAGTGTGCTAGCCTTGAGCAAAGATGCTCAAGGAGGGCACTCAAGCCCAGTACCAGCATACACACATGCACACACAAACAAAAAATTGAGGCGGGGCGGGGGAGGATGAAAACATAAAAATGTCCTTTAAAACAGAATTTCAACAAGGAAGAAAATGGAGTATGCTAGTCACTTATCATCTCTCTGAAAAATATTTCTTAGGATACAAAGTAGGAAAGACTCATTTTGCCTCCTTTAGACCTGAGACTCATTGTAGCCAGGTAACAGAGAAAGAAACAAGAAGGAGCCAGGAGGAAGATCTAACCTGCACAGGGACCTACTAGCCCATTTGTTCATTATGAACTCATCACTGGACTTACACTGTGATTTGAAGGATTTGTTTTATTTTATTTCACTTGGTTGCATTTGGTTTGAACTCAGGGCTTGTAATTGCTAGGCAGGCCCTCTACCACTTGAACGATACCTGCAGCGTTTTATCGTTTAGTTAATCTTCAGACACAGTCTCTCTCTGTCTCTCTCTCTGCCTCTCTCTCTGTGTCTCTGTCTCTGTCTCTGTCTCTCTCTCTGTGTCTCCCTCTCTCTCTCTCTCTGCCCTAACCAACCTCAGTCCATGATTATCCCACCTCCGCTTTCCATTTAGCTCAGATTATAGGATGTAAGACTACATTCATGGGATTTCAGGTATCAAATACCACACTTGGATTTTTCTTTTATTGTGCCTCGTCTGGTCTCAAACTTCAGTCTTCCTATCTCAGCTTCTCCTGTAGCTGGAATTACAAGTATGAACCACCAGCTCTGGATTGAACCATTGGGGAAGTAGTGAGTGGCCTCTGAAGGCAATCACTTCTCAACAGCGCCACCCACTGGGGGCTAAGCCTTCCATACATGCTGAATGCATCAAATTGAGTAGTGTACATTTCCAACACTTCCAATTGGGTCTCACAAAAACCACATAGGTCTGGAGACCTTGAAGCCTTTCCAGAGTGAACACTCAGGAAGAGATGATAATACATTGTTACAAAAACCTGGGTCCTACCAGAAATGTACTATCTTCCTATGTAACTGTAACCCCTCTGTACATCACCTGAACAATAAAATTAAATATTTAAAAAAAACCACCTGGGTCCTGTGGCCGTGCCACGTGGCCTCACCACAGTGACACACTGCTTCCTCTTGAGCATATGAAGTGCACCCAAGTTGACCGTGTTGATTCAGGACAAAGAGGCACCTACGGGCAGTTCTACTGGGCTCTTAGTCACTGACTCAAGCTTGCTTGCTGTGCTTACCCAGGTGGCACTCTACCACTTGAGTCACATCTCCAGTACTGCTTCTTTTGTGTGCAGGTCCTGGGTCTTGGACTCTCTCCCTGAGCTCTTTTGCTCAAGGTTAGCAGTACTCTTTGAGGCATGGATCTGCTTCTGGCTTTGTGTAGTTAACTGAGGATAAGAGGCTTACAGACTTTCCTGCCCAGGCTGGCTTCAAACCACTATCCTCAGAATCCAGTCTCCTGGGTTGCTAGGATGTCAGGGATGAGTCACTGGTGCCTGGCCTCCAGTCCTACTATTTTCTGGTTATTTTGGAGACAGACTCTTGTGGACATTTCTACTAGGGCTAGCCTTGTATCTCCATTTTCCATATATCTCAGCCTCCCAAGTAGCTGGAGTTACAGATGTAAACCATTAGCACCCAGCTGTTTTTATTGCTGTTATAAACTGTATTTAGCCCACATTTTCATTTTCTATTATTTTGTTACTCTGTAGAAATACAACTGATTAAAAAAAAAAAAAACCAGACTTTGTGTTTGCTGGTTCTGGGGCTTGAACTGAAGGCTTTGTACTGTCCTTTAGCTTTATAAACTCAAGGCTAGTGCTTTACCACTTGAGCTACACCTCTATTTCTGGCTTTTTGCTGGTTAATTGGAAACAAGAAGTCTCACAGACTTTCTTGTCCAAGCTGTCTTCAAACTAAGATCCTTAGATCTAAGCCTCCTGAAGCTAGGATCACAGACATGAGCCACCGGGGCCTGGTTTAGAAGTTACTTTTATCCCCATGATCTCCAGGAATGGGTCTCATCAGTTCTAGAAAAAATTTATGATGTGTACTTTCTGGGGTTGACTAGGGGTCTACATAATACATACATACATACATACATACATACATACATACATACATACATACATACATGGTCTAAAAAAAAATCCTGTTCAGGCTGGTTAGGTTGTTTCTTCATTAGCAGGGAATACAGATGAAAGTGTTTGTCTTTTGTGGCATCATTTATTTTTCTTAAAAGGAGCAGTGTTTACTGGGAGGGACAGCAGCTCTACCCGTTTGACCCCCAAACAGCCCATCAGTCGGGCCGTGCGGCCTTCTCCGGCAGCAGACCCCGGGCTCCTGGCCACTGTCGGGGGCCCTCGGGGCTCCCTGCCCAGCCGCCTTGGGCTCTGCCCAACACTTTGTGCACTCAGCCCGTGGAGATGGCAAAGGAGGAGATTCCGCGCTCTGCTGCCTTCGGGAAGGAAAGCAAGAGGCTGGGCCCGCAAGCACCCAGGAAGGAGCAGAGCACGGCGGGGCTCACCATGGTGGCCGTGCACGGGATGTTGTCCATCAAGGAAGACGCCAAGGCGGAGACCCACACCACCAGGACCAGGGCGGCGGCCAGGCGCTCCTCCTCGGGGACCATCTGGAAAGAGCAGACACACACGGGGTCCAACCCTGAAGGGGGTCAGTCCTGCCGCTCACACACCACAGGACAGACAGACCCGAGACAGACACACGGACACCAGGAATCCAGGCGGGGCTTCTGAGCCATCTCCTTCTCAGGCCTCACCTAAAGGCCCAGAGCCAAAGGGCAAGCATCGGAAATGATCTGTTCTTTGGGGAAAGTTTCTCATCCCCTCTAAGCTCCCCGGGATAAAATAACTGCCCTGCTGTGCGATTTACAGAATGAATGTGAGCTGGTCTCACTAGAGACCATATAAAACCAAAGCACGTTCTATGAGAGCGTTTCGTGTACCTTTATTAGCAAAGCAGTCTGTTCTCCAACCTATTCCTTCTATCAGGTGGAGATGTGCCAGCGCCTAGGAGACAGAATGCGTGGTGAGAATTAATTTAAAAATGAGAATATACACAGATTGTTTTCAATTATATCCACCAAATGGCTGGTGCCAGTGGCTCACGCCTGTCATCCTAGCTACTCAGGAGGCTGAGATCTGAGGATCTCAGTTTGAAACCAACCCAGGCAGAAAAGTCCGTGAGACTCTTATTTCCAATAAACTACTCAGAAAAGCCAGAAGTGGCACTGTGGTTAGAGTGGTAGAGCGCTCGCCTTGAACACAAAGAGGCTCAAGGACAGTGCCTACCTAGGCCCTGAATTCAAGTCCCAGGACCAGCCCCAAAAAAAAAATGTTGGGAAGGTAGGAGTGTAGGAGAGGAAAATGGAATTTCATCCAATCTCAAGAGAAAGAATCAGATAGATGACCCATATATTCATCTGTCTCACTAAAATGTTAGGTGACCATGCTGCTTCTAAAAATAACCCTACGATATGGTCCTTTTCCACTGTAGAATCAAAATCCATTTCGAGTCATCTATAATTTATAAAAAAATAACCCAATCATCTATTTTCCCTTTTGTGAAAGAGAATATGAAGTGACTTGTCTAATGATTGAGGAAATAACCTGGTATTTTAAAGGAATAAGATTTCTTTTTTTGTGATTTGTTCCTTGTTTTATTTGTGTATGTGTGTTTGTTTAGTCTTAATTTTTATGAAGGTGGTTGCTCTATTTGTTATTTTTCTCTCAAAGAATGAGCCATTAGGGTTTTGAACTTATAAAATTAATATACTTGTGGCCACTCTCTACCCTTTGTGGGTCACTGGGCTCCTCATTAGCACCCCTTGCTATTAATCTTGACAGCACGTGAATAATCTTTTCCTCACTCACATATAATTTCTCAACTGACTCCAATACTTCTCAAGACAGTCAATAAGACAAAAGTTATAGGACTTTTATGCTGTAGCCCTGGGGTTTAAGAGTTGCTTTATCGGGCTGGGGATATGGCCTAGTGGCAAGAGTGCCTGCCTCGGATACACGAGGCCCTGGGTTCGATTCCCCAGCACCACATATACAGAAAACGGCCAGAAGTGGCGCTGTGGCTCAAGTGGCAGAGTGCTAGCCTTGAGCGGGAAGAAGCCAGGGACAGTGCTCAGGCCCTGAGTCCAAGGCCCACGACTGGCCAAAAAAAAAAAAAAAAAAAAAAAAAAAGAGTTGCTTTATCAAAAAGCAATGTACACATGAGAAAATAATAGATAGCCAGGAGAAGCCTGGCTGACTGTAGCAAAAACTGGGCTTGGAATTTGGCACCAGTTATAAACTATTAACATGAAATTATTACATGCAACCTATAAATTAGAGCCTTAATCCTTGCCTATTATTAGCACAATTATTACTTTCAAAGACAGAGCCTGAGCACAGAGAAATCTCTCCCGCTGGAAGAGACACTAATAAATCCAGACCCATGTAAGCCTTGTCAAATGTCCTCTACACCAGGGGAAGGGTATAGACACACAGAATTCATCACTCAGGAAACAAGAAATCACCAAAGATTTCCAACATTGCCATGCCTAATATTATTCTTTTCTCTTCTTTCTCAGTTGAAAATTCTGATTCAATAAATATTCTCATTTCTTGTGAGGGTCCATAGATGCGTTCATCTGAGACCCACTCTGCAGAACACCACGAGAATAGACTACAAATGATTGTTTTACCTCAGTGCCCAGTTTGATTAATAAGCACGTGCTTTACAAATATGTGGTGCTCCCATCTGCCACAGTGCTTACTCTCCTTTCCTTTATTTGTTTGCCAAACATTTATTGAGTGCTTACCGTGTATCTCCAGACACTCAGGAATTCCAGAGATTCAACAGTAATAAGACATGCATTTACTGATATCCTGGAGACTTCCATACAAGACCAAGAAATAGCTTCATGCCGTGGTAAAAGTGAGATATTCACTCTCAATTTCTAAAACCCAAACCTCACAATAGGTTGCTTCTTGACACTGGGATCTAAGGTCTAGTTAGACAAACATATATATATATATATATATATATATATACCCTTTGTATAATAAACATATATTATATATGATATATAGCATTAAGATATACATAACATAATAGATACTACTTCATTATTATAGCTAGCAAAAAACAACAGACCTCTTACAATGGGGCCAGAGAAGGGCTTCCTAAGGGTGGCCTTTTGAGTAGATAACTTAAGCTAGCATCCCAGCTACAAGCAACAAGCACAATTGCAGTCACCCAGCACAAAGGCCACTGTGGCTGGTTCCAGTGAGCCAGGGAGCATGTAACAGAGAGAATGCCTAAGTAGAAGCTATGGCCAGTTCATTCTTGGCTTTATAAATCACAGTTGAGGGTCTGGATTCTACCCCAAGTATGACAATATGTTGTTTTCAAAAACACCAAACGCTAGAGCATTTGCAAAAGATGCTAAGAAAGTGAAGGTCGCTTGCAGCAGTCCAGAGGGACATCCATCTTCAAAAGTCCTCCCCAGAAGACTGAAGTGGCACTTGAGGGCTAGTTTTCCAATATCACAGGCAAAACAAGCCGCCGTGCCTCAGCCAGGTGCCTCAAAGCACAAGCCTACTGAGAAGCCACGAAGTCTATTTAAGCCTCCGCAGAACCTGAGACAATTGAGGACTCCTCTCACTCGTAAGTTTTTATCAAGAGGCACTGTATTCATCCACTGCTCAGTTGAATCGTGCCTCCTTTGTACAACTACCTAAAGAAACTAAAAATAAATTTTTAAACATAACATTTTAAAGGTAGAAAGTGGCGCTGTGGCTCAAGTGGGAGAGTGCTTCACGCCTTGAGCAAAAGAAGCTCAGGGATAGTGCCCAGGCCCTGAGTTCAAGACCCAGGACCAGCAAAAAAATAAATAAATAAATAAGAAAGGTTTAAATATAGCTCTCTTTTGCAAAGTGTATGCTAATAGCTAAGGAAATACAAATATTATATATTACACATAAGGCACTGGAGAAATAGATAACCAAGAAATTTCAACATGTGGATGGAAAGAGAAAATTAATGACATTCAGCAGTATGTTAGATGCAAGGCACAGCAGTGACTATTTTTTAAAACATCCAGTTGGGTGCTGGTGGCGCACACCTGTAATCCTAGCTGCCCAGGAGGCTGAGATCTGAGCATTGTGGTTCAAAGCCAACCTGAGCAGGAAAGTCTGTAAGACTCTTATCTCCAACTAATCACCAAAAAAGCCAGAAATGGAGATGTAGCTCAAAGGGGTAGTGAGCTAGCCCTGAGCAAAAAGAGCTGAGAGACAGTGTCCAGCCCCAGGACCAGCACTAGAAACAAATTTTCCTAGAAACAAATTAAAAAGACAAGATGAAATTTCAGGGACTTCCCAGTCTAGACCAAGGGGCATAGATCTCCTCCTCCCCTTTCATCCCTGCCAGTCACAACTCTCAATGTTGCAAAAGATCAAGAGACTCAATGGGCTTGGCACTCCCCTAACAGAATGAAGAGCGCAGCTGCAAGGTGTGTTTTGTGTTCTAATCCAGTAGGGGATCATGGCCTCCCTTAAGAAAGGAAGAATGGGAGTTCTGACAGCAAAAATAACAAGGGGACACTCTGCACACATGCTGAGAGACACCCGGCCAGGGGGCAGACCTAAGAAAGGACCCCCTGGCAACCGATACCTAGAGTCTCCGGCCTTGTTTGACACAGGCTTGCGGCCCCTTCCTTTGCCATGTGATGCCCAGGGCAGCCACGAGATAATGACGGAAATAACCCACCATCAATGGGTGGAGAAAGAGTTCTCTTGGCTTCTCAGTTTCCATACAAAAATCGCAGACCCTTGAGGTCCACACCTGAAAGCATTTCAAGAGACCTCACAGAAAGGAGAGTCTCACAAGCTGGGAGCTTTAGCAAGGATTACAAGATAAAGTAGGGAGAGGTGGAAAAGGGGGAGAACTATTTCCTGTTTCCCATGCAGGAAATGAGAGGTAAAGACTCCGACTGGTGGTTCCTATGGGTAGCCTTTCTGAACTGGGACAACACATATGATCATGTTGTCTAGCAAGTCCTAATCCTGAGACAGTGGTGCTAGTGTGTAAATGGATGAAATCTACCCAAAATACAGGTAACCCTCAAGATTTCCATATGCCACACATAACTTTTCTTCCTTTCTGCAATTCCATCCAACAAACACAATGTATTCCATTTTAACTAGACTAAAATAGAAAATAAGAATAGCCCTTTAACCTTGAAAGAAATTGAATTCTTAATTCAAACTTTCCCTTAATATGCAAATCTCATGCTCAAGTGGTTTCACTGGAGAATTCTGCTGAATGATTAAAGAATTAACATCAATTTTATGTATATTTTCCCCAGGAAATAAAAGAGAATTTCTTGATTCATTTTATGAGGCTAAAATCAGACAAAGCTAGCACAAAGAAATAAAATTAGAGATTAATATATGACATAAATTTAAGACACAAAAATCTCCAATAAACTATTAGCAACCCAAATCCATGTATTTATATACTCATAAATATTATATATATGTGAAAATAATTATATACCATGACTTCAAAGGCTTTCTTCAAGGTATCTGAGGCTGGTTCAGTATTTGAAAAGCAGTGTGATCTACCACATGAATAGACTAATGAAGAAAAATCACATCATCTTCCTCTAAACACTCTGGAAATAATGTATGTATGCTCACAGCTTAAATGTAACCTTCTAACTCCCAGAACTGTAAGAGAATAAATTGGGATTGTTTAAAGTCATTATTTTTGTGATAATTTACACAGCAATAAGAAACCAATGAACAAAGCAAAAGGACCTGACGGATGTGATTACATTAAAGGAAATGGGAAGATTGAGACAGAGATTATCCTGGCTCACAGAGATGGGCTTAATGTAATCAATCACGAAGGCATTCTCTCTCATGAGGCTAACTCACAGCGTTCCTTTGGTCATCCTTAGTTTTCCAGCGAGTTTAACAAGGAGCTTTTACTACAATGCAGACAAGGAACTCTGGCTTTGCTGTCTGTCTCTATAATCTTAAATTCAATGGATAGGGATGGTTTTCCCATAGGGTAACTAGTAGCACAGGAAAGGTTGTGTTGTGTTGGAAGTCGCAAATACCCCTTGGCCATTTGGGACAACAAAGCTCTATAACTGGCAAAGAGACAAGAGGATTTACTCTGTTGTCTTGGGTGTTGGATCTCAAGAACTAAATTAGTGCTCCCTCCTGCAGGTAAAGAGAACTGTCGGGAAGCTGCTCCTCATTGTCTTCCCCACACTTCAGTAAAGACACAATGATCAGGGTCTATGGGAATGAAAGTCTGGGTCATCCCAACAGTGAATACAAATATGGCAAACCTATGTAGCCTGTCAGGTGCCTATGGCTGATGTCTGAAATTCTAGCTACTCTGGAAGCTGAAATCTGAGGATCGAGGTTCCAAGCCAGCCCAGACAGACAAATCAAAGACACTGTTATCTTCAATTAACCAGAAAAAAAAAAAAAAAAGCTGGAAGTGGAGATATGGCTCCAGTGGTATCCTTGAGAGAAAAAAAATAAAGCTAAACAGGAGCTAGAGGTCCTGAGTTCAAGCCCCAGTACTAATACACACACATACACAGATCTTAATACACAGTTAATGAGGAATCCTGTGTTATCATAGTTGTTTTGAAATTCTATACATCCTGAGCGCTCATGGTTTTCCTCAAAGGAATTTTCTGTATGCAGATAACCAAGGACTATTATATAGAAATACTTTTATATGGAAATAAAGAATTCATAGGCAGGTTATTAAAGAACACATATAATTACAATGTGGAAAATAATTTAAATTATACAAGACTATGAATACTGTGATTCCAATTTTACTTTTTATTTATTTATTTTTTTTCTAGCCAGTCCTGGGACTTGGACTCAGGGCCTGAGCACTGCCCCTGGCTTCTTTTTGCTCAAGGCTAGCACTCTGCCACTTGAGCCACAGCACCACTTCTGGCCATTTTCTGTATATGTGGTACTGGGGAATTGAACCCAGGGCCTCATGTATATGAGGCAAGCACTCTTGCCACTAGGCCATATCCCCAGCCAATTTTACTTTTTAAAATGAACATTCATACACAAGATAGGGAGGCTCTATGACAAAAGGCTGAAAACGGCTCTTAATGGTGTTTATGGATTTGTTTGGTTTGGCTTATCTGACTTTTCTAATTTCTTTTTGGTAAGATCAAAATTGTGCAGTTTAACTTATGACACTCCTGTGTGTTTTCATTGAAAGAAAGTAGCTCCATAATCATACCTTTTGTTTTTTCATATATATTTTTATTGTTATTATAAAGTTGATGTACATAGGAATGATAGTTTCATAAGTCAGGTAATGAGGGCATTTGCTTTTGGACAATGTCACCCTTTCCTTCCTTCTCTCTGCTTTCCCTCCCTTTGTTCTTTGCCTGAAGGACAAGGCCCTGGCTCAGGTGTCCCTCAGAGAGAAAACATAGCAGGGAGGTGAAGCAGTCAGAGAGGCTCTGTCCTGTTTGATGTGACTTCAGCATAACGTGTGTGCTACTGTTATGCATAACGTACGCAACCATGTATAATTAATGAGACAAAAATAAATAAATGGAGTGAATGAAAACCTAGATCTCCAACAAATACCAAGCAATCATCTGGGGAGTTTTTAAACTTGCATGTTGTCATCTTGCCATCACGAAAATAACAATAACCTTTAAAATGGTTACTCTCAGTTGAGGCTAATTGGGGCTCCGCACCAGAACAGCTATGCTTGGTAAACAACCTCCAAAGAGAAGCTACACGTGGTGTCGTCGATCCCTTCTGAATGGCCATAGGAATCCCACATGTGAGGCTTGGAGGGAGAGCAGAACGCTGCTCTTGAATTCTCTGTGTCTTGCTTACCTTGGATGCCCAGGGCAGCCCTGTGGGGCTGGGAACACAAGGCTGTCAACATATCCTGCCCAGTGAGTCTGGTGATAGGGGGTAAGCGGGTTCACGGCAGAGGCTAGGACTGGGTGGAGCTGCTCACCCCGGACCACCAGGGCTGGTAGATCCCAGGAACACCACGCAACGGTCTGACCTCTGAGTGTTCTTTCTAAGATAAAAGGGCTTGATTAAATCATCTCTAACTTTCCCTCCAATGGAAATTCTACCATCATGAAAGATCGTGCATAGCCTTTGCTAATCCGTCTGCAAAGCTATGATATGAAAAGTATGAAGACCTCCGCTGATTTCTTGAAGGGATAGAATATTGGAAAATGGAGAAGCAATGAAAGAAAAATGGAGTTTTGTTTTGTTGTTTTAGGTTAGTTGTTTGGGGGGGGGAAGGAAGCATAGGGTTTGAACTCAAGGTTACATGCTTTCTAGACAAGTACTCTACCACCAAACCATGTCTCCAGCCCCCAACCTGTTTTATTTTTTTTTTCACAAAGAGAGACTTCTGAGAGAAATTGAAACACATGAAATGCTTTCTTTTTAGGATGCTTGATTATGCCACTTTAAGTACATTAAATGTATCAATGATTTGATTTACTAAACAAATTAGCATGCTCAGAACATAACATTTAAATAGAACTTACTCAGAACATAATTAGCGATGACTAAATTTATTTTTGAATGTTTTTTTCCCCAAAATTGAAATCTAAATGGATAAAGTTTAAGAAATTTAGTACCTAGGTTGTTTCAGTTCACTTAAAAAGAAATAAAGCATTGGTGAAGGTCATACTGAATCAACAGCTAGTGTGAGATCCTACTGGAGAAACAGAGTCTGGTGGTTTACGAAAGACTCTGGAGGTGTGACTTCATCTGAAGTCGGGGAACCCTCCTGATCCATGGGAAGAGGACAATTCAGCAGTGGAGGCCCCAACAGGGCAGTGGAGATGATTGAGACATTCTCTTGGTGGGGGGAGGGGGCTTTTGAGAAATGAAATCAGAATATTTCTAAGTAGAATGCTTTCCCCTAGATAAAGCTGACATACACAAGTGCATACATTCACTTTTCAAAAGCAGCTGGTCTGCCAGGCACCGGTGGCTCACATCTGTCATCGAAGCAACTCAGGAGGCTGAGATCTGAGAATCCCAGTTCAAATCCAGTCAAGTTAGAAAAGCTCAGGGGGCTCTTATGTCCAGTTAACCGGTTTTAAAAAACAATCAAACTGGAAACAGGTGTGATTCAAGATGAAGAGCACTAGTCTTGAATGGAAAAGACAAACAAAAGCGTGGGGGGCCTGGGTTCAAGCCCCACTGGTGGCACATAGGAGGAGGAGGAGGAAGGGGAGGGCGAGGAAGAGGAAGAAGAAGATCTACCACCTGGTCTCCTCCCATTGAGAGATGGCCATCCTTACTTCCTCTGAGCCCTGTATCAAGGGTGGTGAAACTTCTTCCTGTGCAGAGTGGATGGCTAACCTAGGCTGCCCCACTCCTACAAGTGCCAGGAGGCTGGGGTGAGTGAGTCACTGGTTGAGTTCTCTTTATGGAACACTAAGGCTGTGTGCTGAGTTTCTCCACACTGCCCTGGAAAGATGTGCTCTGTACAGAAAGAAGAGCAAAGCCAGGTGTTAGGAGGAAAGAAAGGAGGGAAGGAGGGAGGAAAAAGAGAAAAGGGAAGGAAGGAGAACGTGCCACAGTCCTGACAGCCTCTGAACTCTTGATCTACTTGTACCTGGAATTAGCAATCATCCGTTGGAAGCCCATGTTTCTTCCATGTATTACCAAATGAGCCTACTCTATAGGTATGAGTGCCTAATCCCCAGAAACACTGATGCTTCTTTTAAAGAGTATATTACAGCTGGGTGCCAAGGGCTTGTGCCTATCATTATAGCTACTCAGGAGGCTGTGATCTGGGCCAAGTCAGCCAGACACATAAATCCAAAAGTCTCTCATCTCCAATTAACCAGAAAAAAAAAAAGCTAAAAGTGGAGTTGTGGGTCAAGTGGTAGAGTACCAGCCTTGATCACAAAAAGCTAAGGGACGTTCTAGCACCCAGACCCTGAATCAAGCCCCCCTACCAGCATAAATAAAGAAAAGAACAAAAGAAAGAAAGAGACAGGAAGAAAAAAGGAAGGAAGGGAGGGAGGGAGGGAGGAGGAGAGGGAGGGAGGGGAAGGAGAGGCGAGGGGAGGGGCAGGGAAGGAGAGGGGAGGGGAAGGGGAGAGGGGAGGGGAGGGGGAGGAGAGAGGAGAGGAACACCATGCCAGAGAGACAACCAGAGAGAGTCGTGTCAACATGGCACGCCCTGTATCTCTTTCCAGTCATTGCACTGTGCAAGGAGTGAAGACCCGCTCAAGACAGATAAGCGGCAAACTTCCATCTTTGTTTTGCTGGCATCATTATCTCACTAAAACAAGATCTGCCTAAATTCCAACCTTCCGTAATCACCCTGCTTTTTATACTACTGTTACAGAAGACCACACAGCTGTTATTGTGAGCCCTGAAGCCTCTTCTGGGAAACTAGGTGCCACAGATGTCATTTCTCAAATGACTCCGGGATTCATGGATTCCCCTTCCTGGGTTCTAGTATGCTTATATCCTGGTTATGAAGGAGTCTGGCTCAGAAAGTGTCAGAAGGAAATGACAACTTAATAATTTCCAGTCTCAACCTACTCTCTAAAAAATATATACTATTACTGAGAAAAAGACTCCTGAGCCTGTAATCCTAGCTACTCAAGAGGCTGAGGTCTGGCAATCAAGGAGCAAAGCCGGCCCCGGCAGGAAAGTCCATGATACTCTTATCCCTAATTAACTACCAAAAAAGCCAGGAAGTCAAGTTAGGGCTCAAGTGGTGGAGCACTAGTCTTGAACAAAGAAGCTCAAGGACTGTGCCCAGGCCCTGAGTTCAAACCCCAGTGTGTGTGTGCGCGCGCGTATACACACACACACACACACACACACACACACACACACACACTCCTTGAAACATCTGGAACTTTCCCCTCTATCCCTCATCTCTACCTACTTCCTGCTTCCCTAACCCACCCAGTTAAGGAGCCAGTTCAGAGATGGAGAAAAGCCTGAGAGGTTTTGTGATGGTTCAGGAAGAGATATGTCTCAGGCTCTGATTTTCAGTCTTGGGGGGAAAAAACCCTATTTCCACTCGCTTTACTCTCTTCCACTCTCTCATGCTTGGGAATTAATCTTTAATATTTGCAGTGTGTTCCTTACATATAAGAGTGTGTCTTCTCATTCTAGAAAGATTTCTAAATGAATATTTTATAGGGCAGTCCTTGTAAACCACTTTTCCTTTTTTCCCATTGGAATAGCCTGTAGCATAGAGATTCTTCCATGCACAAGAAACTGGTCTCAACTTATAACAAGGAAAGTGGTGTGTGTTTTTTTGTTGTTGTTGTTTTTAAGATAAATACAGTTTGCTGGCTATTTGGTTAGCAAACACTAAATTTTTAACATGATGCATTCCAATACACTTAAGGGCATCTTTCCCTTCCTTGAGCTTCAGTGAAATTCCAAGTCTCAGCTGCTTTGGATCTTAAGCCTTTGTGGAGATAATTTCTCTCAGAGAAACAGCAAGTGATACTGCTCACAGGGTGTACACAAATTCCTACATTCATTCTTTCATTATCTCCCTGATCTGAGCACCCACAAAAAACAAGTTATAGGGCCCTGTGCTGCAAGTTTGGGTGGAGAAAACATGAGCTCTTTGTCTCTCTAAGCCTAACCTACTTAACATATTTTTTTCCAAAGGGACTGCAAGCCATTCAAGCAAGATTATGGAGCAGGACCTGATTCTCTTTTACAAATTGGCAGTGTTGGTAAGTTGAAGACAATGGCAGTGAGGAAACTTTTCTCTTAAAAATTTGCCCCCAAACAATAATAAACCAGAAGGGAAGAGCAATGGAAACTTACTCCCAAAGCAACAGTTTTGAGAGGCAGGCCTGCTGGGAGAGGTGTTTAGTCCAGGAGGGCTCCACCCTCCACAAGTCAATGGATGTTGTTATGGAGGAAAGGGATCTATTACAAAAGCAAGCCCGCTTCACTAACTATAGTTTTTTCCAAGTCTTTCCATTTCCTTACCAATGGAACAATATCATTCTTTCTGGTTGATGAATAGAATTCCACTATGTATACATACCACGTTTTCTAGATCTATTCCTCTACTGAGGGGCATCTGGGCTGTTTTAGATAAAATAGATCTTCTAATTTTGAAATTTCATGACCAAACTATAGGTATTTGCCTTTCCTACTCATTAAATCTCATTCATTATTATCCATCTTAAAATCAGAAACTCAAAACCAGAAAAATGGAAATGGATACAGGACAAGGAGGAATACAGTGCTGATTGAACTCAGGGCTGAATTAAAACTTCTCAGGAATGAGAAATCTGTTTACAAGATTCCCAAGGGACAATACAAATAAATGAAACATAATAAGCATCGTGGAATAGAACAACAATTGAGAGAATAACAATGTCTGAATTACTTAATTAAGGGAGTCAAAGGCACAGTAGTAGAAATGTAAGACAGGCAACTAATGAATAATGTTTGTTTATTTGAGACCTTATGAAAGAGAAACAAAATAGGTAGACTGGAGCCAATATTTTAAAACTAAAACCTGTGATACATGTTCCAGTAAGGAGATTACAAGGAAGAAAAAGCATCATTGCCCACTAACAAAACGAGAATCATACTGACTTTACAACTTTCAAACCAAACACATAAAACAAGATGATAGTAGAACCCCATTTTGTGAAATAAAGTAAAAACAAATACTTAAATCTACCCATATTGCATTTCAAAGATCAGGAGTACAGAAAAATAATTGTCAACATGCAAGAACTTATGAAATTTAGCACCCATGATCCCTTTCTGGTAATCTTCTAGAGCAAGAAAATTGACTTGTGAAGAAACAGAGTCTATATTTTATGCTCTGTGGCCATACAGTTTCTAATACTCAAGTTTACCATTTTAAAATGAAACAATCCCAAACAATAAATAAGTAAGCTCAGCTATGTTCCAATAAAATTTTGTCTGCAGAACAAGAATAGGGCTTTAGCTTTCTGACCCATGTACTATAGAATTTACTTCATTTCATAACTGGAAGAGCCAGCAAAAGCAATGATCACATTTTTAAAATATTTCACTACACATCTGAGATTAAAATAATGATATACATTAAGTGCAAGACTAATAAACAATTGTGATATATTCTGACAGGAAGAAATAATACAACTATTAAATGTGTAAGGAATAGAAGAAATATTTTTAAAAGAAAAATATTACTGCTATATATGCAATAAGCAGGTTATAAAAATAGTAGTAAACGCTTGAAAAATGAGATCATAAGTCTGACTAGGAAAATGGGTTGCTAAAGGAATTTAGATATACATTTAGATATTTGCAAGATTATTTAGATAATTTAGATATTTAGGTAATTTAAATATTTGCAAGATTATCAATAGGATAAAGTATAAACCTTCCCAAATATAAAGCAAAAATAAATTAGCATTGAAGGAACAAAGACTACTGTCGTGTGTAGAAATGAACATAGTAAGTTTAGCAAAATACATGGAGATACAAGGTAGACAGTAAGTCTAAAATTCAGTCATAGCAATATATGTGAAGGGGCTTAAAAGAAAGAGGTTTTCAATTTGACCTAAAACAAGACCCAACTCTTTATGGTAAATATAAGACATGCCTAACTCAAGGTGATTCAGAAAGACTGTTTTTTAAGGAAGAGGCAAGAGTATACCAGAAAAGTGAAAACAAAAAGCAGGTGGCAATCCTTATATCAAATAAATGTGACAGTGGTGGATAGATTTTTCAGTATTAAAGCCACAATTAACAGTGAAGCTGAAACGGTGATAAATTTCTATGTGCTAGATATCAGAGTAATTTCTTTGAAAAAGCAGGAAACAAGAAAATTCAAAGACTGAAAACCAGTAATAGAAAACACTCCCATGTCACATAGAGTATAAAGTCATCACATAGATAATGAAAGAGAAAAATAGTCAAAAAGACTTCTCAATAGAGAAGATCTTATCTTATGAGTTTATATTGACCTGAACACCAGGAAATAAAACACACATACACACACAATAATAAATAAGAATGAAATTATGTTATTTGAAAGAAAAAGATGAAACTTCAAGATCATTGTGTTAAGTGAATAAGCTAGACTCAGAAATATAAATAACACTTGTTTTCTTTCATATGTGCAATCTAGACCTTTGAAAAACAAAAGCAGAGGAGAAAGAATGTTTGCAAATTTAGAAGAGAGGAAAAGCAAAAAGGGATGGTAAATTAAAAGTACTGAGGTTCATAATATACAGTTATAAAAAAAATGCCATACTGAGTCCCATTGTTTTGTACAATTAATTAAAAACAAAAAGAAATAGAAAACTAAATAGTTAATATAATACACATTAGAAAATTGTATTTTCACAAAGCACTGGAAGGATAAAGATACAAAGAGCTGTACACAAATATTGTAATTGGGTTAATAAGTCTGTTTATCAAAGGCATGGCTGGAAGTTCTGGCACTGCTTTAGGTATATGCTAGAATTAAGCAAGTGAGTATGTAATTGAATCGGTGAGAACCTAATGTAAAAATGAGAACGAGTATATGAAAAAATACTTCAGATCATATACCATCAAGCATATGCAAATTAAAACAATAGTGAGCTACCACTACATACATATTAGGATAGCCAAAATCCACAACATTGATAATCCAAAGTGCTGGTGAGGACAAAGAACAACAAAAATTCTCATTTAGGACTGGAGGCATGGATTCAAACGTTAGAGTGCTAGCCATGAGGTCCTGTGTTCAAGCCCCAGAGCAGGCAAAAAATTCTCATTGATTATTGGTGGCAAAAGTAAAAAAATAAATGAGTTACCAATCACGAGAAAACATAGGTGAAACCTAATTGCATAATACTCAGAAGAAGCCAATCTGAAATCTCCATAGTATATAATCCCAACTTTGGGACATTTTGGAAAGCCCAAAACTATGTCTTCAGTAAAAATAATCAGGGTAGAGAGGGCAGCATAGGGAGAATTTCGAGGATTTCTAGTGCAGTGGGTCTGCTCTACAAACATCATAACAGAGGACACGTGGTATCATACATTCATCCAAACGCATAGGATGTACAACAGCAAACAGCAATGTAAACTACGGGCTTGAGATGCTTCCTAAGTGGTGAAGAGCTTCAGAACTTGTAAGGAGTGTACTGCTGTGGTGAAGAATACAGATACCAGGAGAGGCTGTGCCTATAGTAAGTCAAGGCATACAGAAAATCCATGTAGCCCTGCCAGTGTGCTTTTCTTATTTCAGAAGGGATGAATCAAAGGTCCTTAACCCAGGGGATTGCCTCCTGGGGCCGACATCCTGTCAGAATGAGTGTTGGTGTGGCCCTTCGCATGACACGTGGGAAGGCAAAGACCTTGACTGGTATCTTCAGGGTGACACTTTAGGGACACTCATTTGATCCCCAATTGCCACACATTAGTCTACTCAAGATGAAGACTCATTGAACTTTCAGGAAAACCACAGCTTGTTCAATACATTAGGCAAACTCTGAAATGTGTAAGTAAGCTGAGGTCTCTATGGATTTTCTAGACTGATGATACACTATCAAGAAGATATAAGTAATTACAATAGATTCACATATTCTTTTTTTTTCTTTGTCAGTCATGGGTCTGGGCCCTGTCCCTGAGCTTTTTTTGCTCAAGGCTAATGCTATACCACTTTAGGCCGCAGCTTTAATTCTAGTTTTTCTGGTGATCAATTAGAGAAAAGTCTCATGGACTTTCCTGCCTGGGTTGGCTTCGAGCTGCAATCCTCAGATCTCCGGAGTAGCTAGCGTTACAGGCTTGAGCCACAGCGCCTGGTAACTCATGTATTCTTACGAGGATTCAAGTCACAGACTAGATGTTGGAAACTAAGGCAAGGATGCCACCATTAGCTATAGTTAGAAAATCTTCCTGTTAGTTTCCACGCCAAAATGGCCTCTTTAAATCAATGCCCAACTCAATAGAACATTCCATTCCAAGTTTTCTTTAATTATAAAAAGCAGAAGCCTGGCTGGCCTGGGGTGGGTTGTTTTTTTTTTGCATTAATTTCATTCATAAATAAAATCTGTTCTTAATACAGGAAAACATATTATAACCTTATAAATGCTAAAAAAATATATAAAAATCAACATAATTAAATTTTACAAAATTATATCCTGGCTTATTAAGATGAATAGAATCAATGTGATATATACCCACACCAAAGAAGCAAGTAAAACTGAAGCTAAATTGTCCCAATTCTGTGCTGACACAGAGGAGATGCCCGATTCTTATCAAACGATGATAGTGCAACACAGTAATGAATGTAATGAGAAGGGAAACCTAATAGCCTTTCCCAGGGTCGCGATAACTAAATCAATATTATGTTCAGCCTGGTTCCCCTAATTGCTAGATTGGTACTGCTAAAGGAGAAAATAGTGACAGGCAACTGGAGTATATGAAATGTCATTAAAAAGAATAAGATGTCCAAAATCATCTATGAATAAACATCTAAGAATATAAATACCTTATAGCTCTTCTCAAAGAACCATTATTATTCTCATACACATGACATGAGGGTTTTAGACAAGGAAACATTAGCTGAGTTCTAGGAGACCCGAAATGGTCTAGATTGTGGGCTGTTTCAATCTGGGTGTACTCTACATATCAGAGTTTTAAAAAAAAAAAAAAAAAAAAAAAAGGAAACAACAGGAAAAAATGCCTAGATGGTACATCTACACCCCACACACAAGGTATGTGGTAGAAAAATTGTTGTATTTTTTGGAACATTCTCAATCAATTTTAAAGTACATAGTGATTGGTTTTATTTTGTAATGAAGCCCTTCCTTAAGTCAGAGTGAGATAAATTAACTTTAAAATAATCCTCCAGGAAAATTTAGTTGTTGAACTGATTCATATAGCTTTAGAAATAAACAATCATTGATATTAGACTTTTTAAAAAAAAGAAATAAATGGTTTGGGCACTCATGGCTTATACCTGTGGCTTATGCCTGTAATCCTAGCTACTCAAGAGGCTGAGATCTGAGGAAGAAGTTCGAAGCCAGCCGGAGCAGGAAAGTCTGTGAGACTCTTATTTCCAATTAACCACCAGAAATCTAGAAGTGGAGCTGTGACTCAACGTGGTAGAGCACTATCCTTGAGCGAAAAAGCTCAGGGACAGTGCCCAGGTCCCGAGTTCAAGCTCCATGACCAACAAAGAAAGAAAGAAAGAAAGAAAGAGAGAGAGAGAAGGCAGGGGGGTGGAAAATAACATGACTTTGACTATGGAAGGGGCACGTGTGAGCGAATCCCCCAGCAAAACAACCATGAGAAAGAAAATTTCTCTTTTCTTTTCTTTTTTTTTAATTAAAAACATCTGGAAATAGTCCTAAGGATGTAACACAAGTAAACAGACATTCACTTAACAAAATCTACCTCAGGGTGCTGGTGATTCTAGCTTGTAATACTAGCCTGAGTTCTAAGGATTGAGGTTCAAAGCCAGTATGGGCAGAAAAATCCAAGAGACTTTTATCTCCAATTTACCAGCAAAATACTGGAACTGGAGGTATAGCTCAAGGGTTGGAGAACCAATCGAGTATAAAAGCCAAGCAAGAATGTGAGGCCTTGAGTTCAAGCCACAGCACAGGTACAAAGAGAGAGAGAGAGAGAGAGAGAGAGAGAGAGAGAGAGAGAGAGAGAGAGAGAGAGAGAGGGGAAGGGAGAAGGAGGAGAAGAAAAGAGAAGAGAGGAGAGGAAGGGCAGAGGAGGGAAGGAGAGGAGAGGGGAGAGAAGACCTTGGTGAGATTCACCAAGTCAACAACAGCTCAACCACAACCCATTCCCTCTCCCCTCACCGCAAGCCAAAAGTAGCAGAGATGCCCAGAAGACAGTGAATCTTCACCCTCACTTTCCAGTCGGGAACTACAATGTTCCTGAGAGGTTCACCACACCATCCGCATGACTCCAGGAAAGGCTGGCCAAGATATCAGAAGATCTCCACTCTAGACGACTACCATTCAAAGGCAAGCCAAGATCGCCCGACATGACTGTCCTTGCCCCTGTTCAGAAAGCAGAGGTGTCCCGCTGCAAGCCACGGCCTCTGGCGCTGTAGCAGCAACCCAGAGCTATTCGTCCAAGAAGAAAGGCACTACTCTTTTGTTTTGGATAGCTATGCAAAATGTGCAAAGAAACACTGACTCAAAATAAGAACCCAACCACTAGGTTTGAAAATTTGCCAAAGACCTTAACATACTTTGTCAAAGAAGATATAGGGATAAGCAAGTGAAATTGCTATCATTTCCACTCCATTTTGCAATTTATATAATTACTCTAAGGAGGGAAAGGGTTTTTTAAAAAGGATCAAGCAGCTAAGAATCTGTGGAGACTATTTTTAAAAGCTATCTATGACACCAACAGAGGCAAACACTTTTAAGAGATCAGAGAAAAAGACAGTTAAACACAAGTTATTTTTATAAAAATTATGTCACACGTAAACACTAAGTATTTGCACCAGCATTAATTGAATAAATATACCAACTGAAAGACAGATGTTGTCTGAATGGATTTTTAATTATATGATTCAATAATATGCTATCCACAAGTGATTGTGTCAAAAAAAAAACCCAAAAGGCACCAAGTAAAAGGATGAAAAAAGATAAACCATACAAATAATAATCAAACACTAAAAGTAAAAATCCACCTAAGTGGCTATGTTAATGATAAACAAAATTGATTTTAAGACACAAAAAAAACTGTTTCTAGAGACCAAAATAATGCTTCACAGTGACTGATACAAATGGAAGCAGCACTAGCCCTCAAATGGAGTGAATCGACGTCCAGAGTTACTAAAATATGTTGGGGAAAAAATTCCATCTTCTGAGGAAAATTTAAATGTATGAAGAAGGAAAGGGAGGAAGAAGAGGATAATAAAGAGTAGGAGAAGAGTGGCAACCTAAAAACCAGTCAATAGGAAGTTCTGTGGGGGGCCCAGATACTGAGCTTAAGAAAGATTTTAAAACAGAATTTAAATATGTAAATGAAACTAAATAGGGGCTGGGGATATAGCCTAGTGGCAAGAGTGCCTGCCTCGGTATACCCGAGGCCCTAGGTTCGATTCCCCAGCACCACATATACAGAAAACGGCCAGAAGCGGCGCTGTGGCTCAAGTGGCAGAGTGCTAGCCTTGAGCGGGAAGAAGCCAGGGACAGTGCTCAGGCCCTGAGTCCAAGGCCCAGGACTGGCCAAAAAAATAAAAAAAATAAAAATAATTAAAATTAAAAAAAAAAATGAAACTAAATAAAAATCAAGCTTAAAGAATTGCAAAATGGAAGCCAGGCATGCCAGGCCAGATATGAAGCACATCTATAATCTTAGTGTCTGAGGATGCAGAGGTAGGAAGAATATTTAAATAATGAGAAATATTAAATAATAAGAAATAGAAATATATGGCAGAGGTGAAAACTGGTTGACTTAAAACAGTCCAGTCACTGGCCTAGCATTTTCAACTTAGTGAATATATAGAAAGATTTAGAGACTTGCACTTTCTTCATTCACCAAATGGAATAGGAAAGGTAAAATCCAGGTAAAGATCACCTTGCAAAGCTTCTAAGGTTTTACCTCCATTAGAACAAAGAGAGCTGCAAAGAATAGAAGTGTTGCCCATTCTACTCTGTGTAGAAAAAATTATGGATATCAGCTAAAATCAGCAACCAGATGGCACCCAGAATAGCAATCCAGCCTGAAAAGCAGATAAAAGAACATATAAATATAGTTCAACTACAAACATACCAATTATTTTTTTAATCTTCTGATTGCTTCTATTCCTCATTGAGGATCACAAATATGCTGTAATCAGCTTATATTTAAAATATACAACTTCTATTTGGGGCTTATGTGTATATTCATGAAACCAAACTATAATCAAAATGAACATAGTCACTCTCAGAAGTTCATGCACCCTATCTACTCCTTTTGTTCCTCCTCAGACATACACACACACACACACACACACACACTATACACACACATCTGTGCACTCCCAGGAAACTATCTCTTTTCTTCCACTATTCATTAATTTATATGTTCTTTATTTTCCATGAATGAAATTTCTCTATTAACCACCCAGTATGTATTTTCTGCCTGAAAGCTTCTCAAAGGACAGTTCATCCAGAAAGAAAAACCAGCATTCAATGTAATTATTTTTGTGTGTCTTAATAGTTAATGATTTTTCATTGTTTAGTAGTTTACCACTGTACAGCTTATGCTATGATGTGCATATCATCTGTCTATTGAAAAAGATTCATTCACTCAGACTTTCTAGTGTCTGGATAGTACAAATAAATGTGTTATGAATATCCATAGACAATTCCTTATCTGTACATATGCATATTTGTACAAACAACTAGGAATGAGATGACTGGATCATAGCGTAAGTTAATATCATGGAATGTCATATGGGACATTTGTATTTCAAAAACTGAAGAACTGTTTTACAAAACAGTCATGTTATTGTACAATTCCACAACCAGGGTATGAGAGTTCTAGTTCATCCATATCTCCAAGAGACTGATTTTCACCATTACACTGGATCTGAGATGGTTTCTGATTGTGGGTTTTATGACTTGAAACTACATTTTCCTAATGATATACCATATTGAGTAACTTATATACATACTTTTCAGCCATCTAACTTTTTTCATAAAGTTTTTCCTTCTTTCTAAAGGCACAAGGAGGGAATCTGTTTCTTGGTTCATTCAGGTTTTTCAAATTTTTGCAGCATAAGACTGGGGCTCACATTTCTTTGCCAATTATTACTCAAGAGCTGATCTTAGCTTACAGTAGCCATCTTCCTCCAACCTTGTGACCTGTTCCTCCAACTTCAAAGCAGTATCAAGTGAAGCCCCTCCCGCCTTCGGATCTCTCCTCTCCTTCCTGTTACATACGAACTGACTGCTCTCTTCCTCTCCAAGAACATTCTAATCCTAACCCAAGAGAATCTCTTTCTATTCAGATGTGTTACCTTAATTTAACTGCAAAGTCCCATTGGTAGATGACACATGACCAGGAATTAAAGGTAGCCACCTTTTGGAAAAGGAGCAAGAGAACATATACTGGTTCATTTGAGAGGAACTCATTTTTTAATACTGTACATTATGTAAACACAGTATAGGTATCCATTATTTCATCTCTTAACTTTTCTTTATTTTCCAGCAGCTTTTTGGGTAGAAAATAGTAAATCAACTCTAAAATTTATACAGCAATACAAACGACTTATAACAGAAAACAGTAAATGCATTATGTCACTTCAAAATTTAGTATCATAAAGCTATAATAATCAAAATGGTGTGGTAGTGCATTAAAATAATCAGACTGATCAGTAAAGAGTCCAGACACATTCATGGTCAAATGAGTTCCAGAAATGATTTCAACGGTAGTTCAGTGAAAGTCAGTCTTTTCCACAAATAGTACTGGAAAAATTAAATATCCACATGCAAAAGAAAATGTAATTTGATCTATTAATCACATACAAATGTCAACTCAAGTACATTACAAGCCTAAATGTAATGTTTATAACTATAAATTCTAGAAGGAAACATAGGGGAAAAAAAAAACTATGACCTTAAACTAGGCAAGGTTTTCTTAGACACAATCCTAAAAGCATGATTTATAAAAAGAAAGTTTTGTATTAATTGGACTGGCCCAAAATTATTAATTTCTGCTTTTCATAAGGCTAGACTATCAAGTAAACAAAAAATATACTCAGTTTTTCTATATATACACATATCTGATAAAGTTTAATTTCTAAATTGGGCACAGTAGGAGATTAAAAGCAACCATAATAAACTAAAAGAGTTATAATAATATACTGTATTAAAATTTTATGAATGTGGTATCTCTGTGTCACTGAAATACCCTTTTTTTTTTTTTTTGGCCAGTCCTGGGCCTTGGACTCAGGGCCTGAGCACTGTCCCTGGCTTCTTCCCGCTCAAGGCTAGCACTCTGCCACCTGAGCCACAGTGCCACTTCTGGCCGTTTTCCATATATGTAGTGCTGGGGAATCAAACCGAGAGCTTCATGTGTAGGAGGCAAGCGCTCTTGCCACTAGGCCATATTCCCAGCCCCTGAAATACCCCATTTTGCTGAACCTCTTTCTTCTCATGATAGTGTGAGATAATGCAATGTGTACATGAGGAGAAAAAGTAAGGAGAATGATGACATAGGCATTGTGATGTAGCATTAAGCTAACACAAAAGGTTTGCTTGAACACAAACACTATGATACTCTGATAGCAACCTGGTAACTTGAGCTACAAAGGCAGGCAGCTTATACAAGGTGAAGACGCAGGACAAAGGATGATTAACATTCCAGGAAGGATAGAAGATGGTTGGATGGCTCATCATACTAAGTGACATAATTCAAAACTTATTGTTTGTTTCTGGAAATTTCCACTGTTTTTGAACTGTACAATCAAAAACTGTTTAAAATGGCAAATTTCTTGTTATACGTTTTATCACAATAAAAAAAAAATACTGGATGGATCAAAGGCCTCAATGTAAGTCCTGCAACCATGAAACTACTACACAAAGGAATAGGAGAAACATTAAATGTCTTGCACAGGCAGGAACTTTCTGAATAAAGTTCCAGAGGCTCAGCCAATCAAAGAAAGCAGTGGCAAATGGGACTGCATGAAACTAACAAGTTTCTGCCTGGCAAGGACATAATCAACAAACTAAGAAGAAAGCCAACAGAATGGGAGAAATCTGTGCCAACACAGACAATGGCTTAATATCCAGAATATACAAACAGCTCAAGAAATTAAATGCTGAAAGAATCAACAATCCAAATAATAAAATGGGCAAACAAGCTACCTAGAGACTTCTCAGAAGAAGTAAAATGGCCCATAGACACTTAAAGAATGCTCGACATCTCTGGCCATAAAGGAAATGCACATAAATGCAACACTGAGCTTCCATCTCACCCCAGTTAGAATGGCCATCATCAAAACTACAAAGAAAGAGGCTGGCATGGATATGGGAGGAAAGGCACCATAGGACACTGTTGGTAGGAATGTGAAGTTGTTTGACCACTCTGGAAAGCAGTATGGAGATTCCTCAAAAATTTAGACATAAGCCAGGCACCAATGGCTCACACCTATAATCCTAGCTACACTGGAGGCTGGGGTCTGAGGAACACAATTTGAAGTCAGCCCAGACTGGAAAGTCCATCAGATTCTTATGTCCAATTAACCTTCAGAAAAAGCTGGAGATGGAACTGTGGCTCAAGTGGTAGACTGCTAGTCTTGAGCACAAAAGCTTAGGAACAGCAGCTGGGCCCTGCGTTTAAGCCTTAGGACTGATGCAATACCACTCTTGGGGATTTATCCAAAAAATTACAAGGCTACAGGATACAGTAAAACCACTTGTATACTTGTTCACTGCACCATTCACTATAGCCAACAGCTCAGATGTCCCTCAATGGAAGAATGGAACAAGGAAAAAATATATATATTATATTTTCTTTCTTACGTATATATTCATATATTCTATAAATTCATATGTATAGTCTATATATATTACTCATCCATTGGAAAGAAGGCCCTGAGTTCAAGTCCCACAACTGCAAAAAAATAAACCAAGTTTGGTTGAATGGAGATGGATAAGAATGAAAGGTAGCATTTAGCTCCATGTCTTTATCTTGTGGTGCTACTACTATCAAACCCTCTCTTTAAATGGACATTAATCTCTGACCAAAGCTTTATGGTACTTTAAAGCAAAATCTGTGATAAATGGCTCAGTGCTTTCCTTTGTGTCTCTAATAGAGTTGGGTTTTAAAGCAGAACAAACAGTTCAAAGAACCTCGGTTCCCTTTTCCTGACCCACTGGGCAGCATCATTTAAATGACTATAGAACAAACACTTGTGTCATTGGTTGAGCAGCCTCTTCAGAACCCACCCATCCTCCAGTCAGTATCCCAGTCCAGGAGGAGACCAGATTCCAGAAGATGAAGTGTCTTCCTCAGTTCCACCACTGGCTGGGGACAAAACCAAGGTTCCACCCCTTGGTTATTTTGTTTAATGTTTTCCTTTCTTTCTGAATTTCTTTCTATGCCACTGTAACCTAAAAGGCACCATTTCTTGACCTTAATGACTTAACTAAAAGGTAGACCTTTAACGCTCCCCCCAACACACACAGGCTTTGTATCTGTACCCTTTGAACTGAGCCATTCCCTACTGCAGTCAACTACAATCACCTTGAGCTCCAGAAGAAAAAAATTATACTAGGCTGGGAATATGGCCTGGTGGCAAGAGTGCTTGCCTCCTACACATGAAGCTCTCGGTTCAATTCCCCAGCACCACATATATGGAAAACGGCCAGAGGGGGCACTGTGGCTCAAGTGGCAGAGTGCTAGCCTTGAGCAAGAAGAGGCCAGGGACAGTGCTCAGGCCCTGAGTCCAAGCCCAGGACTGGCAAAAAAAAAAAAAAAAATTATACTAAGTGAAGTGAGCCAGACCCAAAGAAACATGGACTCTATGGTTTCCCTCATAGGGAATAATTAGCACAGGTTTAGGCAAGTCACAGCAGAGGATCACAAGAGCCTAATAGCTATGCCCCTATGAATGCATAAGATGATGCTAAGTGAAATGAACTCCATGTTATGGAAACAAGTGATATATCACTGTTGTAATTACTTTCAACATGCCATGTGAAACCGTAGCTTCTATTGTTGATGATCCTCTTGTATCCCCTTCCTGTGGTTGTACCTGCACTATCACTGTATCTTATCTGGGTACATTGGAAACTGTATATATTGGTATTAGAACTAGGAAAGTGAAAGGGAATATCAAAATTGAGAGACGCAGGATAAAAAGACAAACGACTACAAAAGCAATACTTGCAGAACTGTTTGGTGTAAACCAACTGAACAACTCATGGGGGGAGAGGGAAAGGGTAAGGGGGGGGAATGAGGGAGGAGGTAACAAACAGTACAAAAAAATGTATCCAATGCCTAACGTATGACACTGTAACCTCTGGGCTGGGAATATGGCCTAGTGGCAAGAGTGCTTGCCTTGTATACATGAAGCCCTGGTGTTCAATTCCCCAGCACCACATATATCGAAAATGGCCAGAAGTGGCACTGTGGCTCAAGTGGCAGAGTGCTAGCCTTGAGCAAAAAGAAGCCAGGGTGGGCTGGGGATATGGCCTAGTGGCAAGAGTGCCTGCCTCGGATACACGAGGCCCTAGGTTCGATTCCCCAGCACCACATATACAGAAAACGGCCAGAAGCGGCGCTGTGGCTCAAGTGGCAGAGTGCTAGCCTTGAGCGGGAAGAAGTCAGGGACAGTGCTCAGGCCCTGAGTCCAAGGCCCAGGACTGGCAAAAAAAAAAAAAAAAAAAAAAGAAGAAGCCAGGGACAGTGCTCAGGTCCTGAGTCCAAGCCCCAGGACTGCCCCCACCCCCAGTAAATAAATAAATAAATGAAACTGTAACCTCTCTGTACATCACTTTGACAATAAATAAGAAAAAAAAAGAATTCACCAATAAGAATCATGTGTGGGAAGCAAACAGCCACCTCAAAGAGGCAATGTCATCTTATCATCATCTTAAAGGAAACAGCCCAAAACTCAGGAGACCACCCACCAACTTGTTTCTGCTAGGTCTCAGTAGAAAAGTAATAGCAATTTCCCTGGCATTCCTCAAGAGACAAAGACTAAAATAATGATCAACAGAGCCAAACTTGGACCAGGACTGTTTTAACTATGCATACCTTTCTCACATCCTAACCTCATTGTCCCTGCTTATCCTGAGGCCAATGTCTGATATGTATGAAGATGAACTACATGCTGTCTTCCCATGGCTGCCATGTAGTAACTCTCCTTTCTCTGTCCTTCTCCATGTCTCTTTATTTTGTATGTGGGAGCCAGCGGCCAGATCTAACTCAACACTCCTGGACTTCACGCCTGGGGTCTAAATACCCAGCCAGTTTCACCACTATGTTGGATTCCTTTCATGAACTCAATGTCAATGAGATATTTCATTTCCTTCAAATAAATCTATTTTATTTATTTCCTCCAAATGTGGGTTACTATGCTGAAAAAAAAATGTAGTCTGCATTCTGCTGTGTTTCCACCCTTGCAGTCTTTCTTGAAGAATACATTTGACGTGTTCTTATAAGACGTGCCTAAAAGTTACTTGCTGAGACACACTGACTCCCTATTTGGGCCCAGAAACTCACTTGGCTCAAGATAAAGGCTAGGTATCTCACACTCCATTTTATATTTGTGTCATTGGGCCTGAGCCCTTCTCTCCTGCAGTCACTTTGTCACCATCTTGGAAGCCAAGAAGGCCTGGAACACCTGCCAGTCATCGATGACTGTAATTATAACAAGGTCTCGCCTGACTATTCCTAACAACATGGCAGACTACGTCACATCCCATCACCCCGACCACCTCTGGTCACACTTGTGAGTCAGGATGGTTTCAACTATGAGTAACTTCACACCCCTTTCTTCCGAAACCTAAGGCAAAGCTGAAGATGTACTAACGTGCCGTTTCACCATGAATGCCATCTTGTAAATCTCTTTTCTCTGTTCTTGCATGGCTGTGGGCATGGATCTGTGCATGGATGCATGTGTGGATGTGTGGTTAGATGAGTGTATGGATGGATACATGAACATACGCATGATGGATGCAAGGGTGGGTACCTGGATAGATGTACAATAAGTGCATGCAAGCACGGATATATGGATGGACAAATAAGTTAATTAAAATGAATCTTGCAGTTAGCCTTGTGAATCCACAGGTTCAGCATCTGAAAATTCACTGAGTAGAATTTAAAATATTTAAAAATATCATCTGTACATGTAAAGATTTTTTTTCTTGCCCCTAACTATGTCCGTTGTATTTGATATTATAAGTCATCTCCACTTCCTTACAGCATACAAAAGAATGGGTATCAGCTAGCTGGAAACACTATGCCATTTTTGCATAAAACACTTGACTATCTGAGCAATTTGGGTCCTTAGGATTTTCTGGAACACCGGCATCCCCCTCAGATACTAAGAGACAACATCAGAATGGCTGGAAAATACATTAGGAAGTCTTACCAATATTTGGGGGTTGTCTCCACATCTCATAGTGGTTCCCTTTTTTAAAGAATTATGACCAGGTCACCGAGCCACGTTCGGCAGGCCCGTGTGGCAGCCATCTGCCTCTTCTTCCAGAGTCTGCCAACAGAAGCCCATCCTCCCTGGGCATCTTTTTAGTAAGCCTATTATCATTCTAATAAATCAAGTAGATTGCCTTATTTGTAACTAAAAATACTTTCACAAAGACAACAATAAAATTGCTCAACAATAGAAACGCTAAGAGATGCGAAGAAACCCAGCAATTTCCAAGCCATCATCAGAGAAATAATTACAGAAAAACTTCCCAAACTGAAAACTAATTAGACATAGTGTGACAGAAGCTGGCGGTATATTTTGAACTAATTATCAAAGGAGACCTAGAAAACTTACTAATCAAAGGTTATAAATTTCAAGGCCAAAGAACGTTGTAAAAGTTGCCTCACAATGATTTTATATTTTCGTAATTGCTTATGCAGAATTCTGAAATCTTAAAGTTCAGAAAAAGTAAAAAAACATATTTTCTTAAGGCCAAAACTTAACCAAACCAGACTTTATCTAAAATAAGAATAATCATGATCTTTATCCCACCTTGTGTAATAGTCACATTTCACTACAGAATTATTAATGCTGGGATAATAGAGTGCTCACCCTGAACCTCTCAGAAGATGTTTTATTATGATATGAGTTATGGGGCTGGGAATATGGCCTAGTGGCAAGAGTGCTTGCCTCGTATACATGAAGCCCTGGGTTCCATTCCTCAGCACCACATATACAGAAAACGGCCAGAAGTGGCGCTGTGTCTCAAGTGGTAGAGTGCTAGCCTTGAGCAAAAAGAAGCCAGGGACAGCGCTCAGACCCTGAGTCCAAGCCCCAGGACTGGCCAAAAAAAAGTGATGATATGAGTTAGTAGAATAGTCAGAAGGGAATTAAAGCCTGTAGAGTTTGCACATGGTAAGATAAGTTGATGAACCCAAATCTGCCTGACAGCAAAATGGGGGGTGGGGTAGGGGAAAATAGGCTACAAGAGAAAGAGAAAGTGAGAAGGACAAAGGAATGAGGAAGTAAGAATGACACAGACTTACAGTAAATGTTTGGTGTCATGATCTTCTAGGAGACAGAAGACTACCAATCAGAAAGCCGTCTTACCCTCTACTCAACTCAAAGCCAAGCTCTGCAATGGAAAAGGTGGCACATGATGGCAGAGGTGGATTGAAGTGTTGTCTTCCTGGACACGCTCTCTTTCTCTGCCTTATTTCTTTTCTAATAATCTTTGCTACCACCTTTAACTATGTTCACGTCTAGTCTGAATAATTCTCCCCTTGCCAGATGCAAGGACTAAGGTTGTTTAATTCCTCTGAACTTTCTAGTAGCATATTTGGGATGTTAGCCAGAAATTTAGGAATTAAGTACGTCTTTACCTAATTCGGGATTCATCAAATAGTCACAACTATACAGGTTAAGTATCCCATATTCTAAAATACTTTAGATTGGAAACAAAACAGATTTCTTATTTTTATTTAATATTTGGGAAATATCTGCAATATGTATAATGCATAGCTATCATTTTTTAACCTACAGAATTCAAAGCACGTTTCTAATCACCGAAATTTTTATCTAGTTCATCTATTTTGGAAATGTCATTTTTATTTTAAGGTTACTAACTAGAAAAAAAAAAACCTCACTTTTTAAAGTGGCAATTTTATTTCCTTGTTTGACAAGCCTTAAGATGGAACTCTCTAGCTAACAAACGAAAGTCACCAGTTCTTCTCAGGAGAAATTAGCTGGGCCTGCATTAACACTTCTCAATCAAGCCCTAATTGTCAAGAGACATAGCATTTTTAATATAATGATAGGATCAGCAGCCGCAGCAAAGTGAAGGACCAGGTTTCACCAGGCTTGAAGACATCTCCCGCTAGGCAAGACTATAATTACCATGCCAAACAGCAGCGCCAGGGTCTCAAAATCAATCCACTCCTCCACGTGGGTCAGGCTGGGTCTCTGCAATCCAAGCACAAAGTTGGCAATTAATCCCGAGCATCGCCCTCTCAGGGAGAAGCTCTCAACCTGGACGGCCTTTGACCTCAAACCCCACTCACTGGGCCCCAGTCAGAGTCACACCAACCACTTGCCTTTGAAGGTGGATTGTATCACTCTAACCCAGTGACTCCGTCACGTCAAATCTACTCATTCAAATAATCACGGCCCTGGCAACTCTCGAGAGAATGTCTGTTGTTCTAACTGCAGGACTGGCCCCTGAGGATATCTTCTCAGCAGAGTCCACACATGTCTTCCTCAGTGAGCCGAAGGACAGAGGACAGCGGCCTGGCTGCTGGGAACGGGCGGCCTGGTGAGCAGCCCAGGGCCCTTCCCGCTGTGTGTGCCCGCCAAGAGACACAGAGGGAGTTTCCACACAAAAGAGGTTGTTACCACCCGACTCCTTAACCATTTATGTCTCAGTTTTTAAACTGTGGGACATTTTACCTTTGTTTATAACAAATCTAGTCACCAAAAACTTCAACTCTTTTTTTTAAGGGGAAGAAATGGTACTGGAGTTTGAATAGGGTTTTATATTTTCACTCAGCTTTTCCTTCATGGCTAGTGCTCTAGCACTTGAACCATGCCCCTAGCCCAGCTTTTATGGTGGCTAATTGAAAATGGCCTCTCACAGACTTTTCTGCTCAGGCTGGCTTTGAACCGTAATCCTCAGATCTCAGGATCCTGAGTAGCTAGGATTACAAGCACAAGCTATTAGCCCCTGGATAAATTCTTACTATTACTTCCAGGTTAGTTCTATATTAAAAGTTTTAATTTAAAATATGTTAATATATTATATGGCATGACATGTATATTAATGTATAATGAATTAAAACACCTCCCACACCCTTTGTTACTGGGTTACTTTTATTACTTATTTATTTTTGTTATTAGTTTTTTATTGCTTATTTATTTTTGTTAGCCTTAAGTAGTTGCACAGTGGGGTGTCTATTTAACATGTCAGTTTGTCAGTACAATAAATCTTGGTCATTTTTTTATTCTTAATAGCAGCACTCTTTCATATAGCATATATTTTTATAGTAGTGGAATGATTATACAAAGGGTTTGCTTGTAATGCTTACATATATGCACACAATTAATATAGTTTGATCAGTCTCATGCCCTATAGTGCTCTTTCTTGACTCCTTCTCTCTGGATACCTCTCTCTTTTTACAAGATTTTACTGAGTATCATTATGCTATTGTGTGTGTGTGTGTGTGTGTGTGTGTCTGTGTGTGTGTGTGTGTGTGTGTGTAATGTTCTTCAGTCACCTCCTATTACTCTCATGTTAAATTTTTAAACTTGTCTTTGTTCTTGATTGTGTGGACTCTAGAACAATCCATCGAGTTCCATACAGCTGTTTTCAAATCCAGTCTGGAGGTAGCTGGCTTTGGGGGTGCTCTTAGCATAGCTCCAGCACTGCCCCTCAAACAGCTCAGCCTCCACCTGCAGTGGGCACTCGGCCTCTTTATTTCTCTTCCCTCAGTCCCCACGCTCCTGCGGAGGGACCATGCTCCGGCCCTGACCGGACGCCATCACCCCGTGGGGGTGGGGGGCTCCAGGAGCCTCTGTGACCTGTAGGACGCAGCCCCGCCCCAGGGTCTCCTGCTGCTCCGTGTCTGCCCCAAACCTCCCACGCTGGTTCCCAAAGGTGGCCCGCACCAGACCCCGCTGCCACACGGCTCAGCTTTGCCAAACGCATGGCTACCAGGACTCTCCAGCCAACGCGAAGACTGCGTTTACTACAAGTCAGAGGATAACACTCATCAGTGCCAAAGCTCCTGAGTGCATACGTTTAGCCTGGCTCCTGGGGGGAAATGAAACAGCGGCAAATGAGGCCTAAACCCCGGAGTGCTCCTCCGTGGTGGGACATGCTGCCACATGGAAAGCAGCAGTTCAGAACACTAGGACTTACATCACCAACCACAGCCAGAGCTGCTAACGCTGCCAGCACCCCCAACATGGCCGCCAGGGTTCTGTGAATGATCTGGAAAGAAACAGAAGTTCCATCTGTCACTGTGTACCACATCATTAAAATCATCAACTAAAGCTGTGCACTGATGGCTCACACCTGTAATCTTAGCTACTCAAGAGGCTGAAGATCGTGGTTCAAAGCCAGATTAGGCAGGAAAGTCCATAAGACTCTTATCTCCAATTAACTACCAAAAAGGCTAGAAATAGAGTCAGGGAGTAAAGTACTAGCTAGCCTTGAGCAAAAACGCTCAGGGACAGTGCCCAGGCCATGAGTGCAAGACCCAGGATGATCAACAACAACAAAAACAATAAGTAAAAGCTGGGTGTCGGTATGTTAAACCTGTAGTCGTAACTACTCAAGAGGCTGAGGACCAAAATTCAAAGCCAACCTGGTACAGAAAATCTGTGGGACTCTTACTTCCAATTAATCACCAAAAAGTATGAAGTGGGGCCATAGCCAAAGCTCAAGTGGTAGATCACCAGCCTTGAGGGAAAAATCTAAGAGATAGGGCTGGGAATAAGGCCTAGTGGCCAAGAGCGCTTGCCTGGTTTACATGAAGCCCTAGGTTCGATTCCCCAGCACCACATATATAGAAAATGTCCAGAAGTGGTGCTGTGGCTCAAGTGGCAGAGTGCTAGCCTTGAGCAAAAAGAAGCCAGGGACAGTGCTCAGGCCCTGAGTCCAAGCCCAAGGACTGGCAAAAAAAAAAAAAGAAAAGAAAAATCTAAGAGATAGAGCTCTGGCCCTGAGTTCATTCTAGTACCAACACACAAAAAAAGTTAAAAAAAAAATAGTCAAGGGTCTTGATATTTCAGGGTCTGGATCTCCATAAATTCATACAACCACCATTACTCTGCCTTTAATGAAAGCTACTTTCACTTCTGGAATAATTAGATGACCACAATTAAATAGTAAAAGCTTGTATAAAGTATGTCTACAAGAAGGCCTTCAGTAAATTTTCATTAATTATTTACCATATACTCCCTAGGCAACTGAACTATTAGTTCAACAACTTAAATCAATTCTTCCCAATTACTGAGACTGTTATTAAACCAAAGGTACACGCCAAACACCTAATCTAATTGCAGCTCCAGTGTTATCACTGAATCCTTGAAAGGATCTCTTCCATTTAATTGTAAGTCAAATGGACATGGAATATCCAAGTCAAAATATGTGGGGGAATTATAGCCCTCATTCATTGCAGACAGACAAGTAAGATACTACAGCCACTTTAGCAAACGATGTGACAGTTTCTTAAAAAGTGAAACAGGATGCCCTTTGCACTACAGCAGAGCTGAGCACAAGGCAGGAGGCACTGAAGCCAGAGGCTGGAGGCACGAGGCATGTTACAAGAGCCTAATGATCTGCAGGACACCCCAAAATGTCATCTCTTCCCTCACGCTCCTAATTTTTCCTTCCCATCCCTCCACATAGTGTCTAGTGAGTACACTGTTGTGTCTGTTCACACTTTGTCCCTCCATTTTGTGTGTAAACAGAATTTTATGCTCCCCCCACAAGAATCTCCAACACAGGATGGACCAGTGTGTCCTCTTGGGTCATTATCACGGGCTCCTTGTAATAAGGCATACTTTTCTTATGGGGGACCCAAATCTGAGTCCTCAAGCCACACCACAACATCCACTTTAGAATGCTGGTGTTGCATGGTCTGTTGTCCAGAAAACCACATTCCTGTTTGTAATTAGCCCTTGGCTCCCTGGACCATGCTCTACAAAGCAGCAAAACTTGAGGTACCATTTTGCATCATAAGCAAGGGTTTGCTTATACTGGTTGGTCTTCCTAGGCATCTCATGAACCAAGGATATAAGATTCCTTGTGACAATACTGTGGAGCCACGGATCCCAGGACTGGGGATAGATCAGGCCCAGGTGCAGGCCTACAGATGCATGCTGACACTGGCTCTCTTTCTGTGCTCAGGCCGCCATCACAGCATGGGAGCTGAACACAAGACTGTGCACAGATAAAAGAGCAGAAGCTTTCAGGATCTATGTGGCCTTAGCACTTGTCACAAACACAAAGCAACTTTGATGTGTTGGCCTGTCTTCCAAACAGTGAGGTAGAGCCAAACTGAGTTACACATTTGACAATACAAACTACTCACAAAGCTGGGCACTGGTGGCTCAGGCCTGTAATCCCGGTTACTCAGGCAGCTGGGAGCTGAGAATCAGAGCTCCAAGTCACAAGGGGCAGGAAAGTATGTGAGACACTTATCTCCAAATAACCATCAGAAAATTGGAAACCGACCTGTGGATCCAAGTGGTAGAGAACTAGCCTTGAGCAAAAAAAAAAAAAGCTCAAGGACAAGGCCCAGACCCTGAATTCAAGGCCCATGACTAACAAAAAAAAAACAACAACAACAACAAAAAACAACTTGAAAGTTCTAGTGTTTCCTTGAATAATAATCCAGTATAACAGTTTGGAATGCAAATCTCACAACTCTGAAATGGCAAGCAGTTTATAAATGATTTAGAGAAAAGGGACAGTAGAGAATTTCAATGGCAGGTGAGAGACAAGCACCAGTGGTTTGACTAGCGATTATGTCATTATTGCCCTCTAGCTTCCTATCAAATCCGTTCAAAAAGAAACTCAATTCATAATGAGATGCGGTGAGACTTCACAATTCCTTTCAAATAAGTTGTTAATGTAACCTGTGGTGGTCTGCGCCCTGTCCAGGGCCCAGGGCGTCCATCTGTCCATCTGGTTCACTGCTACCACCACGTGCTCTCCTCTCCCGGAACAACTGGGTCCCGAAGCCACCAGGGCCCCTGCTAGGTCCACCTGGAGCAGTGCCGAGTCCTTGTGGCTGCTGAGATTCACAACTGAGGGCATGTCAAGGTGAACCCCAAAGCAAGGAGGAAAAGTGTAATTGTCCCCCCACCACCCCACGCTCCTCAGATAATATATGAAAAAATAACATTTTTAGGCATTTCTTCCAACTCTCATAGGGCTGGTCCACTTCTTAATGACATCAGCCCCTTTCTTCTACATAAATCATTGGTTCTAAGGGAGTTAATCATATTTAGCACCCTCTGGTTGCAGTCTAACCGGTGCCTCCTCAACTGTCCCCCCTGTCATCTATGCTTTCTTTCTTCTGTTTTTGTTTGTCTTTTTTCAGGTACCACATTCCTGGGCTCAAGTTCAAGGCACACACAGTCACGAAGACGCCTGAATGAATGAACGGATGGACCAAACCATGTTCACACCCAGACCTTAAGGTAGGTGAGAAGTCATTTAAAAAAACCTAACAACCAAGTAAAATATTGAGGCCAGGAGCAGGTGGCTCACACCTGTACTCTTAACTACTCATTAAGCTGAAAGCTGAGGATCATGGTTCAAAGCCAGCCTAGACAAGTCTATGAGGCGCATATCCAATTAACCACCAAAAAGTTCAAAGGAGAACTGTGAAAATTTTGAAGAAAAAAAAAAAAGGCAAAAGGCCAAGCAAGAGCATAAGGCCCGGCTGGGGATATGGCCTAGTGGCAAGAGAGCTTGCCTAGTATACGTGAGGCCCTGGGTTCGATTCCCCAGCACCACGTATACAGAAAAAGGCCAGAAGTGGCGCTGTGGCTCAAGTGGCAGAGTGCTAGCCTTGAGCAAAAGGAAGCCAGGGACAGTGCTCAGGCCCTGAGTCCAAGGCCCAGGACTGGCCAAAAAAAAAAAAAAAAAAAAAGAGCATAAGGCCCTTAGTTCAAGCCCCAGTACTGACACATATGCACATTAAAAAGGAAGTAAAAATCCTTAAACTGGTAGATAAAAAAAAAAATCATTGATGCCCAAAGTAGTGTAATAAGACAGGCATTCTTTTTTCAAAGCATATTTAAAGGCTCTTGATCAGGAAGGGCCATTTGTCCCATACCTCAGATCTACAATGGACCATCCCTACAATAAGCCTTCCCTCTGTCCTTACATCCCTGTATGTGTGTCTGTCTGTGTGTGTGCATACACACTGTACAAACATATGCAGCCAGCCATGTTCCTCAGACTCTACCGACTCCAGGTTGATTCTCAAAGCCTCCTACCCCTTCTGGGAGGTAAGGAGGGGTACTAGATGTGTCAGGTGACATGAATTCCACACAGTAGCTGGCTTAGTCATTCTGATCCAGAAAAGAAGACTATTATAGACAGACAAATAAATCTCACAGTTGTTTTATGATTTATAAGCAGGTTTCCGAGGTCTTTAAGCAGCAGTTCGTTTGTTTTTAGTATGGTTCACTAGTCAAATCCTTTACTCTCCTTTAAATTCCTAAAGACAGCAGATGGTGGTTTATGGGGCTGATTTAGGGGAAGGCAGAATAACGCTGTTGCCAGAGAATCTGCAAGATTTGCATTGAGTATGGGAGAGGGTCACTAAATAGTTCTTTTTTTTTATTGTGGTGTTCCTCTGCAGGATGTACTGTTAAACAGCAACATTCTGGGACAAATGGAGAGAGAAAGGGTGGGTGAGTGCAGCCATAATATCCAATGTGCATCTGGAAAGATAGGGTTGGGAGAGATGAGAAGAAAGATGGAAGGTGTGACACTGATCAAGATACACTACAATCCTAAATGGATATGTTGAATTAAAACTCCTGTCTACAACTACTTAAAGATAACAAAAAGTATTTGTTTTTCAAAATCTTTCTGGTAAACTGTTTTATTGACAAAGATGCATTGTAGTCATAAACTGACATGTTGAATTGTAATCCCTTCAAATAACTCCTTAACGATAACAAAAATATATTAAGAAGAATATAAAGTGTTTCAATCAGCCTTGTTGACTATGTAAGGATTCAGGACATTTGTCCCTAGCACCCCATACAACGTGGGCCCTCACAAAAGATAAATCAGAAATGGAAGTCGCATGTGGCTCCGAATTTATAAGGCCTAAGAGATCCTTTTGCTTCTCCCATGCCTGAAAGTATCCCAATCGGGGTCTTACCCATTGACAACCTCAGGAGAAATGTCAGCCCACCGATTCTAGAGACCTCACAGACACCTGGAAGTAGAACAGCGCCATCTAGAGCTCACTCTCAGAGCAGCAGCAGGCTTCTCCCGTTATTTGAGCATCATCTACTGCATACCAAAGTGAACTGATCAACCAAAGCCTCTGTTATGGGAGTCCCAAGCACTCATGAAGACTTAGCCAGGTGACACCGAAACATCATACAAGCTGGGCACTGGTGGCTCACGCCTGTGATCCTAGCTACTCAGGCTGAGATCTGAGGATCATGGGTCAAAGGCAGTACAGGGAAGAAAAGTCTGTGTGACTCTTATTTCCAATGAACCACCAAAAGCTAGAGATGGAAGTGTGGTTCAAGCGGTATAGTACAAGCCTTAACCAAAAAAGCAGACATAAATAACCATACAATTAATCACACAAATGGAGGGTACCAAAAAAAAATCCAAGGAGTACAAGCTTTACACCTATGGCTGCCCTTCCTTTTCCCTCATTTTTCCAGAGCCTACCCTGAAGTTCTGGAGTCAAGAGTGATTTCTGGACAGTCAGGAGCCACGGGCACAACCCCACTTGGGCCTTAGAGACCCCTTGCACTCCAGGATCCTAATTTATACTTCTGCACTATTCCTCTGTCCCAGTGCCTCTGTCCCGATGCTCTACATATCCAGAGAACCCCACTTTATGTTGGAACCTCACATACATTCTCCTCTTCTGAAGTTTCCCAGAGCCCCTAGATCTCTACCCAAGGGAATTCCCATCCACATTGGGGGCATGAAGAAGACAGAGAGAAGCCATGTTGGTTCTCTGGTCCATCAGCCATGTTGTCTTGCCTTGCCCATTCTTTATCATTTAAGACTTGACACTCCCTCCATGAATCTTCCATCATCTCTGAGCCCCTAAATCCCCATCTCTGAGTTCCAGGTGAGCCTTATTTTCCTTTCTCCAGGTGTCCCTCTGAAGGCTATGCCCATTTCCTGTACTGTGCTCTGTAACTGTCCTGGGTTCTCTGAGCATTGTGGGGAGGAAGACGTGAGCACAGTGCTTTTCAACAGCAGGCAATGTGTGCTGCACAGGAACGAGAACATGTCTGGGACAGCTCAAAGAAGGACCTTCATTGACTCCTAAACCAACCATAGAGGCCTCAAAGGCTTACCTTGCAGTGTACAGCCCACACTGCAGCACACACGTCCAGCTGTGTTCTTTTTTTTTTTTTTGGCCAGTCCTGGGCCTTGGACTCAGGGCCTGAGCACTGTCCCTGGCTTCTTCCCGCTCAAGGCTAGCACTCTGCCTCTTGAGCCACAGCGCCGCTTCTGGCCGTTTTCTGTATATGTGGTGCTGGGGAATCGAACCTAGGGCCTCGTGTATCCGAGGCAGGCGCCCTTGCCACTAGGCTATATCCCCAGCCCCCAGCTGTGTTCTTAACTGGAAAGGATTGCCTCCTTGGCCAAATTTTGGTCAGGCTCCTCTGAGCCCTCTTCTGGACTGGGCCTTCATCTTGGCCTCATTCATGACCTACTGACCCTCCAATTAGCAAGAAATCCTCCTACTCGGGACACTCTATCAGGCTCTTCTTCCTCCTCTCTGATCTAGGATAGTGAATTCTGGGGTTAACTTGAGTAGCCCACAAGATGCCAAGATATTTAGCTAACCATGGTTTCTGGGTGTGGCCGTGAGGGTATTTCTCAAAGAGACTGGCAGTTGAACTGGCCAATGGAGCAAAGCTGGATGGCCCAGCCCAGGGCAGGCACCATCCAGGACAGTAAGAGCCCCAAGAGAACAACAGGACAAAAAGGGTCAGAGGGAAGATGCTCTCTCTCTCTCTCTCTCTCTCTCTCTCTCTCTCTTTCTCTCTCTCTGTCTCTCTCTGTCTCTCTGTCTCTCTCCCTCTCTCTCTCTCCTTCTCTCCCTCTCTCTCCTATCCCTCCACCCCTCCTACCCTCCCACCCTCCCTCTCTTTTTTCCCTTCCCCTCTCCTTCTCCCTCTCTGCCTAGCTACTGGTCTGGCTTCTGCTTTGGGAATTCTTGGATCTCAGGCCTTTTCAGACTAGACTCTGCACCATCAGCTCTCAAATGTCTAGGCCTTTACGCTTTACTGCTGACTCACCTTGGTCTCCAGCTTGTAAAGGGCACATGGTGGATTGTTCAGCCTCTATTGTCATGTGAGGCAAAACTAAAGCATATATGTATATATGTATCTGTAAGAAAATACATATTCAATAACTCAGCAAAGCATATATGTTATATGTTTTATATAAGTTCCCTTATATAATATAGATATTATATATTTATTATGTATTAATGAGAATTATAGAGTAGATATACAATATCTGTTTTATCTATATTAGATATAGATATAGATTTACTATATCTATTTAATAGATATAATTTCCCTTGTTAATCTGTCTTTTCCCAGTCTAATTTATAAGGCCCTACTTGAAGAGCCTAGGAAGGTAAAGGGGAAGACACATTCCTTATCCTACACTTCATGTCCTTTACATTATTTGAGGGCTAGGGTGTAAATGAGAGAAATGAAGGGAAGGGAAGGAGAGAGGGAGGAAGGAAGAATGAAGGAAGGGAAGGAGGAAGGAATGATGAAGGAAAGGAAGGAGGGAGGGAGGAAAAGGAGGGTGAATGAACAGGAGAAAAGGACAGAAGAGGATACAGAAGTAAGAGGTAATGAGAATGGAGGGAAAGGAGGAGGAAGGAGCACCAGCGGGCAGGAAGGAGGGCAAGCTCGTTAACCTGCATGTAAAGGTTTGCTGGCCTCTATTTATTTGCCTAATGCCCTGGGAGCCCTTGACAGGTCTCCCCCATCACAGGCACAGACAACAATTCAGGCACAAGGAACTTCAGGTGCCTGCAATGACAGGTTTCTAAAATAAACCCTGCAATTACTGACTGCCACAGCCTGACTGGTACCTGAAGATGCAGAAGTTCACGGGAGAAAGGCGGCTTTGCCATCCCCTGGGCTGAAGAGGAATGGTTTTCCTCCCAAATCCCTGACCGTCCCGGCAGAACCCCCAGAGCCCCTCAGGCAGGCCCCCACCACAGCAGACCCGCTGTGTCCTCACCCAGGGAGCCAGCCAGAGGGCAGGAAGGGATGGCGCCGCCAGGAACAACCATGAAGATGCTACTGTCGGCCTTTCAAAGTCCCTCCTGATCACCGCCACTAGAGGCTTAGTCTTGGGAGAGAGTTCATGAGCTTCCAGAAACCCACAGGAAATCTGTGCTAACACTGTGTATTTCTCTGCAGAGCCCATGGGAAGCCGGAATCAGCCCTCGTAGGAGATCAGCCTCAAGAGACCTGAAGGCCCCCACTGAAATGCAAGAGGAAGTGGTAAAGCATGGGACCAGACCTGACCTAGAATGTGCCACTCTGCTGTCATCTCCCCTCCATGATGGGCTTTAGTTACAGCCTGCAGATACAACATGTGTATGCTAGGAAGCTTCTGCTCAAAGCTGTAAGAGTTCCTAAGACATGCTTTGCCTTGTGAATCTCAACCCAGGGTGACTGACCCTCTCCATGTATATTTTGGATACAGTAGCTTTCCAGCAGTGACACGGCTAACAGCTGCCAGAACTCCCCTTGATCTGGATACAACCTGAATAAAACCAGTGAACAGTCAGAAACATCTCAGGAGAGCTTTGTGATAGGACAGCAATAGGATAGAAATCATTTTGAGGACTATTAAAATAGAGATGTGATTCTGGGGGTGATTTGTGCAGCCATAAATAGCTTTTTCACAGATACAAAAATATTCTGATTCATTCTGCTGTATTTCAGCTACCATGGGCCGTGATTATTGGTACTTGCCAGCTTTAAGAACTAAATACCCAGCACAAAATTAAATTGTCAAAAGTAGATAAATATGTTTTTCCCATATAGGAGAGCAGACAAATATTGCCTCTGTGACGGTTGTAATATGTGTTGGAAGAATTTGCAAAGACTCATATATACTATAAGAGTCAGGAACTGGTGGGTTACACCTGTAACCTTAGCTAATCAGAATCCTGAGATCTGATGATCACAGTTCAAAGCCCAGGCAAGAAAGGCCATGAGAGTATCTCCAATTAGTCACAGAATACTGGAAGGGGCACCATGGCTCAAAGTGGTAGAGTGCTAGCCTTAAGCAAAGAGCTCAGGGAGAGTGCTATTTTCAAAGTGCCATATCCAAGCCCCATGACTAAAAAAAAAAAGATTAAAACAAAAAGAAAGTCAGGATAATATACTGCAGAATCTCAAACAAGTCTCTCAAATTCTGTATTGAATGTGTACACAAGTAATAAATTGTCTCTCTCTGCCAAAAGAAAGCTAAGGACTAGACTATACGCACAACTCAAAGCAAGCTCATGGAGCCAAGGAGAGCTGACCAAACAAACCATCCCAGGTCACCCTCAAGGGCCTGCTGAGCAGGGTTTTAGAGTCACACCAGTGTGTGAGAAAGTACAGGGGCATAGAGTAGCAAAAACAGAGAAAAACAGAGTGCATTGCTCAGTGGCGGATAGCTGGGCTTTGTGTTGTGCGTGGGCTTCCCGCTCTTAGGCCCCTCCCTGCTGAGCTGGAGGCGTTGACTGCACTGGGTGTAGTCCACACCCGTGTCACACACCATCATGGCGGCTCCCATGTGACAGCAGCAGACCCAGAACCACCCCGGGTTTCCCTGCCACCCACCAGCCAGCCACCACCACACATCCTCAGCGACTCCCTTAGAGATCCCTCTTAGGGCCAGGGAGGGCGGGATACACAGTGAGAAATGAGAAATGATCTAAGAATATTCCACATTGCCTCCAACTGGTGCCCACCTCTGAAGTTTCCATCATCTCCTAACAGTCCATCAGGCTGTGAACTCCTCAATGGACGAATTCACTGATCATGAGGCCAGAGCCCTCGAAATCCAATCCCTTCCCCACAACCTGACCTCTGACCATTGTTGCACTGAGGACCAAGCCTTCAACCCCTAAGTCATTGAGGAACATTCCAAATCCAAACTACAAAGTAGAAATATAGATATATCCTCAAATATAAAGACAAATAATTCAAGAAATAAATCGTAATGCTGTGACTGGTTTTGCTGGTTTTCTAAATCTGCTAGTTTACCAGTAGTCTTCTAAGAATTACTCAGGAGATAACTTAATAGACAATCAAGACACATATTCAACTCAGGCCCCACTGAGAACTCCCAGAGCCGTTCCAACCCAGTCACCCATTACCCACTTGTTACCCACAGCTCCTAGGTTTCACACGAACCAGAATCAGCCTGCCCCCTGCAGCCCTCCAGTCCCTCCAGCATCCCTGGGGATCCCAGGCTGGCCCTCTGGGCCTTTACTCCACAAAGCAGCTTCCTGGAGATAGTTGTCCTCATCTCTGCTCATCAGAAGCCTGGTCTCTTGTCTTAATGGCACGGTCACTAGCCAGTATTGCAGTACAGTGTTGCTATAGCTCTTCTCCTATGTCAGGCCTTCTGTCTCTGCAATGGAGGAATGCTGGAACACTTGTGTAAAATGAAAGGAGAAAGCCCATGCTGATACAAAGTTTTCTCTGTGTGTGCCAGTCCTGGGGCTTCAATTCAGAGCCTGGACATTGGCCCTGAGCTTTTTTGTTCAAGGGCAGTACTCTACCACTTGAGCCACAGCTTCACTTCCATCTTTTTACAAGTTTATTAGAGATTCATAGATTTTCTTGCCCAGGCTGATTTCAAACTAAGATCCTCAGATCTCAGCCTCCTGAATAGGTAGAATTATAGGCCTGAGCCACAGAACTTGGCTGAAGCATTTTTCCCCATGCAATGGAACTTTATTCACCTATAAAAAGGTACAAAGTGTCAATATAGGCTACAATATGGATGAATTTGGTAAACATTATACTGTGAAACGAGCCAGTCATAAAAGACCAATTTATTATATAATTCCATTTAGAAATATCAATGGACAATTCCAAAAGCTGAAAATTGTAGTCAGTAGGCTGGGGCAATTAAGAGAATTGGGGTGACAATGGCTAAGTAGTAAAGCGAGTTTCTTTTGGAGGCAGTAAAAGTATTCTGAAAATGATTTGCGGTGACGGTTGCATAACCTGGATATTCTAAAAATCACTGCATGGTGCACTTTAAATGCCAAGGATAGAGGATTTCTTTGCTGGAAGAATAGAGTCCCAATTGGCTTTGCTTATTTATTTTGTTCTTTGTTTTATTTTTTTGTTGTTTTTTGTTTGTTTTCACTATGTATCCCAAGCTGACCTTAAGCTCATGATCCAACTGCTGCTATCCCCCAAACTAAAACACCTTTTGATTACTCTCGACTTAAGGGAAGTCTCAGGTATTTTAACTCATGAAAACTTCTCTGGCCCTTTGAAAATGCAAAGATCTGATTTTGCGTTTTCTTCAGACTTAATAAATCTGAGGAATAATCATTTCACACTTTCAAATTATGATTCAACAGCCCCGACTTTAAATGGGGATCAAAATGACATTTCTTTTTAAAGCATGAAGCCTTAATTGAGCTATTCCAGACACATTCTTTTGCATAACTGACACATCCAGCAAAGCTGACAATCCAGAATAAAATATGTTTTTACAAGTTTCTTTACTTATCATGCCTGAGACTTTCTAGACATGTTGTTGGTCATGAGGGAGGCATTTTCAGAGACATTAACCTATGCTTGCAGAAAAACAGCTGCTTCTTTTTTTTGAATAATTGTAAATACGTCTCTGGTTCAGACAAGGGTCCTCAGATAAATTTACAAAGAAGTAGCCAATGGCAATGGCACTCTCAGTCACCCTTTTTAGGTAGGCTAAAGTAAAATTAACCCAAATGTAATAATAAATTCTCTGCCCAGAGATGTTCCTGAGTGGTATATTTATGTATGTATGTTGTATGTATGTATGAATGAATGTGTGTCTGCATATATACCTGTATCTATTTATTTAGGATGGTCATGGGGCTTGAACTCAGGGCCTAGGCACTGTTCCTGAGCTCTTTTGCTCACGGCTAGTGCTCTACCAGTTTGAGCCACAGCTCCTCTTCTGGTTTTTGAGTGGTTAATTGGAGATAAGAGTCTCATATACTTTCCTGTCTGGGCTGCCTTCAAACCACGATCATCAGATCTCAGCCTCCTAGGTAACTAGGGTTACAGGCATGCATCACTGGCACCTGGCTTTGAGTTCCATTTTTTGAGTTTCCATTTTGAGTTCCATTGTTATTATTTTTAGTGCCAGGACTAGGGCTTGAGTCCAGTTCCTGAGTGTTATGTTTTAGCTTTCTTTTGCTCAAAGATGGCACTATACCACTTGAGACACAACTCCCTTCCAACTTTTTGGTGGTTAATTGAAGCTAAAAGTCTCATGGGCTGCCAGATAAATAGATATTTATAAATATACCAGCACTCACAGAGAGAGAGAGAGAGAGGGAGAGAGACAGACAGACAGACAGACAGATACACATTGAGAGAAGAAAAAGGAGAAGTATATGGATGGATGGATGGATGGATGGATATGGATATATATGTACATACATATAGACACAGAAAAGAGAGGAGAGAAGACAGACAAAGAAAAAAGAGACAGACAGACAGAGAGAAAGAGACAGAGACATCGCACTCCTGCGCAGGAACCACCACGTCGAGCAAAGCCCGCCCACCCCACCCCCTCTCGCGCATGCGCACCCGTGGCCCCTCTGCACATTTCCAGCCTTGTGGTCTCCGCTCCCACAGCACAGGAGGCTGCTGCCTCTTCCAGGCCGCACCAGTGTGAGATTTATCCCCAGTCCCAGCTGAAGCCAGAACGGGAAAGAGGGGAGGACTCCGCTCAGAGATCACAAAGGAGACACAGCAGTCCACCTGTTTAACGCAGGTTCACGAGGTCAATGGGACACTGTGACAAGGTCACCGTTTGTAATGTGCAGAAGGAACTGAGCAGGTAGATTGGCTTTCTGAACTTTGCAGGAAAAAAAAAAGAGGAGATGAAGCTGAAGACTTGGCTAAGCTCTTCATCCCTGAAGGCATATCTACAAATTCTCATACTGAAGCAATTCCAGAGCCACCCATATTGATCCCCGAAAGGACCTTCATCTTTGCAGAAAATGGGGTTTTCTTATAAATCACACATACCAAGGCTTTCTAAACTCCATAACTGTTCTATAGAGCAAGAAAATTCTTATGGTATGAGGATGTCCTGTATACTCCAGAATGCTGAGTACTGTTCCTGACCCCCAATTCCTAGACACCAAGAGCACCACAGCCTCTAATGTGGGAACCAAAATGGCTCCAGGCATTGCCAACCTGAACGCTGGCTAAGAAGCCCTGGCCTCAAGAGAGCCTGTCAGAACTGTGTGCATATGTGGCTGGGCATAGGTGCTAGGCAGGCATTGCAGAGTTTGGCTCAAAGCCCTTTGAAAATTTATACGCTACAGAATGCATCCACTATGATGAACGTCTATTACAATGAAGTCAAATGATCTGGTGTCAATTAAAAACCCATATCTTAGGAAGAAATTCTCCATCATAAGTGCCCTAGATTAACACCCCCCACATTTCAATATTTCCCAAGAAGGAAAAACTCTTACCCCTTCTTTGGTAAGGAGTTCCACAGAAAAGGAGTGTTTTCGGTAAATGCCAGGGTCTTTAGAGCTGGAGATAAACTGAAGTACAAGTGAGTGAGACCTGGGCAAGACAAGAAAAATGCCAAAATCACCAACACAAACATAATGTAGAGGTATTATCAACAGTGCTCTGTAATAAATTGCACAAGGAAGTTTGGCCAAAGTTCTTTTCAGATTATATAAAGCTGGAGCTTAGGAGAGATAATTAGAAAGATCTCTGGCTCCCCAACCTACACCAAATCAAAATGCAAAGTCGTTTTGTTCAGGGAACATAATCAATCCATACTCTTGGGCTCACTTTAACAGACCAGTTGGTGACTTAGCTTTTCCATGCAGAGATTTTGATCAGTAAAAGCCTTCAATCTGCTGGGCCCTTTTATACAAATAAAATTTGATCCCCCGATATCAAAATAGAACCATGACTCCTGTTGAAAGACTAAACAGCAGAAGTCAGGGCCAACAAGTTGGAATGAAATGGACAGAGAGGGGCCTCCCAAAAAACACAACCACAACTGAAGCAAAGCAAAGACTAGCTTTGGGGGACACTGCCCCCTCTGGGGAACCGGCTTGTCCACTGAAGAAAGGATTACCATAAATGCACCATCCAGACCAATTTTGGGGTAGGGAAGTAACTGCACAAATATAACAAAGTGCACCAGCGTGGACACAAGAAAATGTCAAAGCAACACTTTTCAAGGCTAGAGGCTTGACTCAAGTGGTAGAATGCCAGTCCTGTTAGTCACTAACAGCTTGTTTATAAGAAGTTACAGAAATCATTTTTTCATCCTTAATTGTCGGGAATGTATCACTTTATACTCTGGTTTACTGTCTTTCTTCCTTGTATATGTACTGTGAAACACCTGGAGAAACAATTCCTTCAGATCATAAATAATAAGGAAATTGTGTTTGTTGGCATTGTTACTTGTGCCAGTCCTGGGGCTTGAACTCAGGGCCTGTGTGCTGTCCATTAGCTTTTTTATTCAACGTTGGCAGAGCTCTACTTCCAGATTTGGGGCCATGTAACTGAAGATAAGAGTTTCAGCGGGGCTGGGGATATAGCCTAGTGGCAAGAGTGCCTGCCTTGGATACACGAGGCCCTAGGTTCGATTCCCCAGCACCACATATACAGAAAACGGCCAGAAGCGGTGCTGTGGCTCAAGTGGCAGAGTGCTAGCCTTGAGCGGGAAGAAGCCAGGGACAGTGCTCAGGCCCTGAGTCCAAGGCCCAGGACTGGCCAAAAAAAAAAAGAGTTTCAGCAACTTTTTTACCTGAGCTAGCTTTAAGCCTCAATCCTCACCTCAGATGTCAGCCTCCTGAATAGCTAGGGTTACAGACATGAGGCACTCATGCCTGGCTTACAACAAGAAAGCTTAAGATAACGTGTTTCCACTTGTTTTCTCTTCCTCATTCAAGGGTGCATGTGTGAGACAGACAGTAAGGCCCTGTTTTGTAGATTAGTGAAAGCTGGAGCCTCCCATATAGTTGTTTCTATGAGGCAAGCACTCTTGCCACTAGGCCATATTCTCAACCCATATAGTTGGTTTCTAATATAGCACCAACCATGTACTGAAGCAGGCAAAAAAAACAGTGCTTAGGGCCAATGTTTGTCTCCTGGTGCTTTCTCTAGGCTACAGTGGGTCTCATTCTATAAGGAACAAGAGGCCTTAGGGTTTTAGCAGAGAGTGGAGAAGGACATGGGAGTGGACAGAGCTCCTGAGTGGATGCTCTGACTTTGGCAGATCAAAGAGGAAAATTCTGCCCAAGAGATTTAATAATTAGCATGCTTCCCCAGCTCAAACTGCTTTAAACCTTTAGTTACAGCCTCCAACTCCCATCTCTCATGAGTGAAACTTCATTTACACAAGGTTCTCAGTGAGTCAGCTAGTTTACAGGTGTTTTCTCTTGCTCTGTGAGACAGTATTTCTGTGAACGCTGATGGTTACAGGGACCTTGTTTATTTATTTAGCCAGAGGGCTTCTGTTTTCTTAACCATGCCATGTGGATGAAAAAAAGACCACAAATTCATACACACAGATGCACTTATGTGCACACACACAGGCTGTCACACACATACAATTGTGCACTATCATACACATGCACATACAAGCGCGCATGCACACACATTCCATACTCAGTTTGGTTCCATTAAATAAGGAGATTTAAATGCAAAGCATAAAGGTGGAGTTTGACTACTGAGATAATTATTTTCATTAAAACTACGAGCTTCTTCTGTATAGCTGCTGTAGTTTTCACCTTATTTCATATGGTGCCCTAAGTGGTATCAAGCACAGATCCTTAATACTTAATAATTAATAAGTTAAGCCCCATTAATCACAGCTTACTTGCATGCGATTGACGCACACACAAAACTTTTCTAAATCGTTATAAAACTCCTAGGATCATCATTGATCCTCTGAAAAGAATATAGTAGTCAAGAGAGTGAGACACAATCGCTCCCTGGAAATGCAAATTCGTGAGTTCTCACGGCAACACGTGGCAGCAAAACTGCACAGTGCTATTAGGGAAGAAAGTTAAAAATGAGAAAAGACCAGAAAGCCCATCACAGCTTCCTGGAGCGACCACTAATGTTTGACTTTATTATTGTTTAATATCCCTGTTGTACACTTTGTGTACACAAAGCATTATATAATTATGGTAATTCACCCAGGAAATGGCTTCTAAGCTCTTTTTTATTTCTGAAGAATCAAAAATAAAATGAGATTCATCAGAAAATTTCCCAAAGGAACTTCAGATTGTTGCAGATCTAAACCTAACATTATCCAACCACTAGTGTTCATTGTCTTTGATTAATTTCTCTCTGCAAAGAGGGAAGAGGCCTTTGGGCTCAGCATGATCCCTGGTCTGCCTTCTGGAACCCATAGAGAGAAGATTCAGGATCATCCAGAAAACACGTATTCCATAACAGACTAATAAAAACGGCAGTCCACAAAATTGAAAGCCTTGTCTGTTTCTTTTGACTTACTTAAGGTAAAAAAAAAATAGCATACACACACACTATGACTATACATAAAATATAATATATATATATATATATATATATATTTCTTGATCTTTTCTCTTTTTTTTTTTTTTGGCCAGTCCTGGGCCTTGGACTCAGGGCCTGAGCACTGTCCCTGGCTTCTTCCCGCTCAAGGCTAGCACTCTGCCACTTGAGCCACAGCGCCGCTTCTGGCCGTTTTCTGTATATGTGGTGCTGGGGAATCGAACCTAGGGCCTCGTGTATCCGAGGCAGGCACTCTTGCCACTAGGCTATATCCCCAGCCCGATCTTTTCTCTTTTGAACCAAGAATTCCAGAAATTCTGTTGATATTTTTCTGACATTACAGCTGTCGGGCTCCACAAATTTCAAGAGTATTCTCATTTAATTCATGTCTCAACAAATTCATACACATTTGTAAAATCATATATGCTTGTGAGCCAGACCCAAAGAAACATGGACTCTATGGTCTCCCTTATTGGGAATAATTAGTACAGGTTTAGGCAAGTCATAGCAGAGCATCACAAGGCCCAATAGCTATACCCTTATGAACACATAAGATGATGCTAAGTGAAATGAACTCCATGTTATGTAAACGATTGTTATATCACAGTTGTAACTACTTTCAACGTCCTATGTGTATCTGTAGCTTCTATTATTGATGATGTTCTTGTATCACCTTCCTGTGGTTGTACCTACACTATCTCTGTAATCTTATCTGAGTATATTGGAAACCGTGTATACTGGTATTGGAAGTAGGAAATTGAAAGGGAATACCAAATTTGAGAGACACAGGGTAAAAAAAGACAAACAACTACAAAAGCAATACTTGCAAAACTGTTTGGTGTAAGTGAACTGAACACCTCCGTGGGGGGGGGGGGGGGGGAAGGGAAAGGGAGAGGAGGGAGGGGGGTATGAGGGACAAGGTAACAAACTGTACAAGAAATGTATCCAGTGCCTAACGTATGAAACTGTAACCTTTCTGTACATCAGTTTGATAATAAAAATTTGGAAAAAAAAATCATATGTGCTTATAAAGTTATACACTAATGATCCCTATTATGAATAACTGGGACATTATGGTGGAGAAAAACTGAAAAAAATTGTATGTAATTCTGTAATTTAAGAAACATCCAATATTAACATTTAGAAAACTTATTTTCAGTCTTTTGGGGTTGTTTCGAGACATGGTCTCACTGTATAGTCCAGGCTGGCCTTGAACATTCAATCTACCTGCCTCAGTCAAGTCTTGTCTTTTCTTACATGTAATTTTTTTTTAGCAGTAGTGGAATTTGAACTCAGAGTTTCACACTTGCTAGGCCGGTGCAATGTCACTGGGCCCTGTCTCCAGCCCTGTTTTTCACTGGTTATTTTTTTTAGGATAGGATCTTGCTTCCTCAAGTTCCTTTCATTGCTGGAATCGAAGGGCACCTACCACTGCACCAGTTCTTCTCTGTGAAGATGGTCTCTCACAAACATTTCTGTTTGATCTGGCCTAGATCTGCGATCCTCCCAATCTCAACCTCCTACCTTCTTGGGATGGCAGTTTTGCACCACCTTGCCCAGCTAGGGGTTGAGAAGGGCTCTCATCATCTTTTCTGTCTGGCTAGCCTTAAACGGTGATCCTCTCAATCTCAGTCTCCAAAGTAGCTAGGATTACAGCCATGATAAGTGAATGTTTATAGTCAGGCACAAATACGTATGTACATAGTACACATTCGCATGTATAAGTTTATTTCTCCTGATTGTTCAACATAACACTCTCATTAGAATTTCCTAAAAATTCATCACTTAATTTGATAACGTATTAAATGTTCCTTTACAAAATAATTTTCTAATCTTTATTAATTGTACAAAAGAATGCATTTTATTCAAAATCTCCACATATGAGAGGAACGATAGAGAATTTGTCTTCACTACACTTAATCATCTCAAATTCTATCCATTTTCCTGCAAATGACATAAGTTCATTCTTATGCTCATAAATTCAGATTTTATCACTTGGCTATTAGGAACAGCACTGCAATAAACATGGGTAGGCAGATATCTCTCAATGGAATGTAGACTTTGATACTATTTGGCATATACCCAAAGTAGTACAAATGGATTCGATGGAAGTACTGTTTTTAATTTTATGAAGAACCTCCATTCTGACTTCCATAGGAGCTGTGCTAGTTTACCTACAGGCACATAGACTGTGAATAATGCCCCTTCCCCAGAGTAGCATGTAAGGGTTCCTTCTCCCCATATACTTACCAGCCCCTTCACTCCCCAAATCCTTACCAACATTTGTTATTTGTTTTCTTAATGATGCCATTCTGACTAGAGTGAGAGGGAATCTGTGTCGCTTTGATTTGCATTTCCTTTTAAGGATGGTGAACATTTTGTCATGTATTTATCAGCCATTTGTACTTCTTTTGAGAACTGTCTGTCCAATTTATTTGTCCATTTACTGATTAGATTATTTGTTCTTTTGCTGTCTTAATTCCTTGAGTTCTTTACATATTCCGGATATTATTCATTGTATGAGAAGAAAAGTTTGCAGTTTTTGTTTTAATTTTGTAAGCTGCCTCTTCACTCTGGTATTTATTGCCCTGATGTGCAAAGATTTTTAGTTTGATACAATGCTACTTTGAATTCTTGCTATTATTTCTGCAGCTATTGGAGTTCTATTCAGAAAGTCATTGTCTTTGTCTCTGGCCATACCATTCTGAATGTGCCCAATCTCATCTCATCTCAGAAAAGTAGAGCCTAGTTAGGACTCAAGAGAAAAATTGTTACTTATGCCTAGATCTTGAAGAATTTTCCCTATGTTTGTCTCAAATAGTTTCAAAGTTTCAGACCTTACATTCAAGCCTTGGATCCATTTTGAATTATCTTTGTACAGGGTGAGAAGTATAGAGAAGTACAGATGTCATTTCAGTAATCTAAATGTGGATATTCAGTTTTCTCAGAGCCATTCATTGAAGAGGCTGTCTTTTCTCCAATATATGTGCTGACAACTTTAAGTATCAGCTGGATATAGCTATGAAGTCTTATTTCTGCATCCTCTAATCCATTATCTTTCATTGTTCTAAGTATCTATGTTTTTGTGCCAGAACTGTGCTGCTTTTGTTACATAATATAATGTTATTGTCAACGATCATATTCCATTGCATAGATGGCCACATTCAGCTCAACAGTGTCAAGAAATCTTGTTGCCATGGTACTTATATCAGTTCCAGCCAAACTGTGAAATGGATATAATTTCCCTTTGCTTTTTTAACCGTTTCCTCATCTCTAAGCTCCCTGATTCTTTCTAGACCTAAACACTTGACAGACCAATGATGTTTATGTCATACTAAAGAGGAAAAAGCAATGGCTCATAATGTAGAAAATAATGCAGTGCTTAATATATTAACATCTCCACAAAGATCTACATACTTAAAGGCTGGAAAAGTGACAGTGGTTAGTACACAGGACAGTGATCTGGGAAGGTAGTTTGGGTGTCACCGGTAAAGAAAGAGGATGACTGTCTTTCTCAAACTCTATGCCTCATAGACACTGAGGACCTGGCATGGCCAGAGGTCAGAGGTCAGCTGTTTGGTGGGGTGGACAAGCACAAAGTGTTATCATGGCTCTGGCCTGTATGGTTACAGAATTCTTATTCACATGCTTTCCAAGGACTTTTCTCCATTCTGCAGGCTTGTTTTCAAGCCTACAGGAGACCACAGAGTGAGCACAAGAACCATGCCAAGTAAAACTCAGTGGACGTGCACCCAGGGCTAGCCAGAGGGTGAGAAGGACACAGCCAGCTAGAAGGCTGGAAGGCAACCCGTGGTCTCTCTGAATCTGGTTCATATCTAAAACAGCCTCAGGACTGGCAATCCTCAGATCTCAGCCTCCTGAGTAGCTAGGATTACAGGAGTCAGCCACTGATGCTCAGCCCCAAGTGTTTTCTAAGGCATGCATCTTGCTTGGCCACGTGCATGGCTTTCCTTGTATGTATGAGTCTGTTTTGAGTTTGTTGCTTTCACAAAGGGGTCTTGCTTGGGCACTGAGATGCTCTGTTTTGTGTATCTATCCATAATTTTTATTCCAAAGTGTCTGCTGGTCCCTAGTCTCCCAGCTCTGTGGCTCAATCTCCTGATGTAGAATGAATACACAATGCAAAGTGATGTTCTTTTCTACGGTGCATCTTGTCCCAGTGATGAGGCCATCAAGTCTTATAGTTTTCTATCCAGATGTCAGGAAGTGGCATCAGGTATGCAGAGATAGCATACAGCCTCAGCAAACAGATTGCAAGTACCAGGTTATATCCAAGCAAAATAAATTATGGAAACTTCTCATTCTGACCCTCAGAACATATATTCAGATTCCTAGCTATTCTTGTCATCCCAGAGGATGGCTGATTTCCTTAATCCTTCCTCGTAGCCTGAGAGCCATCAAATAAGTCACTGACAAATAATTATTGGTGTCAATTCATTTTCTTTCTAGAAACTATCATTGAAGACCTACGTGTAAATGGTACAAGGGATGTCACTTCTTTTTGTACATTCGTATTTCAAGTAATAAGCAAACGATACATATAAACATCAGCCCTGGCCAATATGGATGTGTGGGCAATGGGAGGAAGGGCTCTGCTCCACACCTGTGATGCTCCTTCCCTGAGAGGATGAATGCTACGGGTGAGATGATTCAAAGGCCGAGTCCACTCTATCCAAGCTCCTCCTTGACTGAACGTTCCACAAAGCGTGAGGAACAGGAGGTGAGCACTCCACACCTAGGTAGGCGGTGCATGGGTACAAATGCAGAACAGAAACAGGAAAAGCCCTGGGTATTTTCTCTCTTTTTTTAAGAAATTGTTATTATAAAGGTGATAGACCAAGGGATTACAGTTACAGAAGTCAGGTAATGAGTACATTTCTTTTTGGATAATGTCACACCTTCCCTCACTCTCTCCTAGTTTTTCCCTCCCATCCCCACCCACGACTTGTAGGGTTTATTTTCAATAGTGTCCAGTGAGGACCACTGCTACATTTGTTCACCTTTTGTCCCTCCATTTCTGTGCCCCCCTCCTACCTCCCAAAGACGGATACATGAACAAGCAAGATAAAAAGAAAAGAAAACAAAAATAGCCCCAAGGAAACAAAACACCTTATTTCCATTTCCTGGAGTACGTTTCGATAAATATTATTTTATAGGATCAGAGGCACATAGGCATCGCATCTTTGTGATAAACCCTGGGTATTTTGTGACAAGAGTTTCACCTGGTTTGGGATCACTGGAATTCTAAACCTGTGCCATGCTCCAGACCTAACACCAGGCCCTAGGTCAGCCAGGCCTCACTTAACTCTTGAACTGTGTGGACTAGTGTCCGTTGGTCTTCTCACAGGGATGATCAGGGGTTTGTCCATGGTTCACAGTGAGGAAGCAGTGACCAAACTAGAGGCCTTGTGCCATCTCCCCAGTGCCTGCAGGGCCTGCTGGGACGGCACACAGCACGGCCCATCCTGGCCATTCACACAGGCGCTCAGGTTGCAGTGACATTCTATTCGTGGCATTGCCTCGTCTCAGAAATGTTAAGCTGGGCTCCAATGGCTCACTCCTGTAATCCTCGCTACTCACGAGGCTAATATTTGTAATTCAAAGCCAGCCTACGTGGGAAAGGTCAAGAGATGATTATCTCCGATTAACCACCAAAAAGCCAGAAGTGGAATTGTGGTTAACATACCAGCTTTGAGCAAAAAAAGCTAAGGGATGGAACCCAAGCCCTGAATTCAATCCCCAATAGGAGGAGGAGGAGGAGTGAGGAGGGGGAGGGGAAGGGGGAGAGGGGGGAGGAGGAGGAGGGGGAGGAGGGGGGGAGGAGGAGGAGGAGGGGGAGGGGAGGGGGAGGGGGAGGGGAGTGGGAAGAAGAGGGGAAGGAGGAGGGGGGGAGGAGGGGGAGGGGGAGGGGGAGGGGGAGGGGGAGGGGAGGGGGAGGGGGAGGAGGAGGGGGAGGGGGAGGGGGAGGGGGAGGAGGAGGAGGAGGAGGAGGAGGAGGAACAACACTGATAAATAAGTGTAGGGGTCAATGAGATCATCCTGCTGCCTTCCCATGTTTTTGTGCCTGAAGTGATGGGTGTTTTCCCTGAAGGTACAGGACCCTAATAATGTAATGTGTTTTCCCCTTTCTTGTTGACTAAGTCAAAACAAACACCTCCCTTTCTTGCTTACTAAAGTCAAAACAAACACCTCCCCTAAGCAGCATGGTTTCTGTGCCAGGAAGGAGTCCCACCCTCCTTCCTAGGGTAAATGAAACTTCATAGGATCCAGATGAACTTAATTAGGTGAGAGCCCAGCCCTGACAGGCCCTCCAGCCTCAGAGGCACTGACTGTATTTGGGTCAGGAATTCCCATTTTCTCTCCAGTCTCCTAGAAATTGTACGTGGACAGGCAGCAGGTTCATTGCTCATGTCTCTTCCTCAGGACTGCTTTAGAAAAAATCGTTAGCTGTGTTCTGTGTGGCCATTTGGGGTGGGGATGGGGGGGGCGAGGGGCAAACTTAGCATCACGTCTGCATGCTAGTTTATTCCTCCCAGGAAGGTAGTTTGGGGCAATGAAGTAAAGAGGAACACTACTCATAGGCAAGATTCCCTGCGAGATAGCAATAGAAAGAGAGGAAACAGAGACCCAGAACCAAAGCGAGGTGGTCTGCCTGTCTGCGGGATTTGCAGGAGGTAAGCCATGCAAGCTCGTGACGGCTGTGTGTGACCGTGGCTGAGTGTGAACTTGGCAGCATGGAACTGCTGCTCCCGGCAGAGGCCTCACGGTCCGGCTGCACAGAAAGCACTGGGCAGGCACTGCTCCTGGCCAGGTGCACTTCCTCCTGAGCTGAGGGAAGGTCTGGGGACCCGGATGAGGTGCTAGGTCCAGATCAGCTCTTCCATCAGCGGTTGTGGGACACCTATAGTTTGTCTTTTCTGAATCTTGTTTGCTCCTTTCAAATGGACAATGACGTAATCCACAGTCAGGGCTATCAGAAGGGTGAAAGGACATAATAAAGCTGGTAAGTTCAGCACTGAGCCTGGATATAATATATATATATATATATATATATATATATATATATATTTAAATGACTGTGGGCTGAGCTCATACCTATAATCCTAGCTACTCAGGACGTTGAGATCTGGGGATCATAGTTCAAAGCCAACCCTGGCAGGAAAGTCTATGAGAAAGACTCATCTCTCACAGAAAAACTTGGACGCGGCACTGTAACTCAAGTGGGAAGGTGCTGCTTTTGAGCAAAAAGAGCCCAGGGATAGCACCCAGGCTCAGAGTTCAAGACTCAGGACCAGCAAAAAAATAAATAAATAAAGTGTGTCGGTTGCAGAGTCTAGGAATACGAAGTAGAAACTAAATCTTCCCTCCAGTTCATGCATACTTTGTCAGCTCTTGTCATTCTTTTTCAGAGATGTTCTGGATGCTTATTGGTTTGAATTTCAGCCAATTTGGGGAATAGCTGAGGATCTCCCAGAGAGCTGTGTACTCGGCAAGACACAACAGAAAGTTACTAGTATGTCCCAGAGTTTTCCCTATCTTTCCAATGGGTAATTTTAAAGTTTCAGGTCTTACATCTAAATCTCATAGCACAATCCTGAAGAACAGGGCCCCTGCATTTTAATAAGCCCTTTCCATGAGTTCAGACAACTAAATTCCCCTTTATAAATTAAGAATTTGCCACAGGCTTATAAAAATCACACATACAGCCAGGTGCCAGTGGTGCTAGCCTTGAACAAAGAGCTCAGGGAGAGCCCAGGCCCTGAGTTCAAGCCCCATCACAAATCAAGGGGGGGAAAAAAATCACAGATATCAGAGATACTGTGAATTATACACCAGATGGACCTCATTAACTCCCTGAGCAATGTGATTGGAGAAAGAAATAGCTCATTAGAAACTTGACGACAACCAACCCTCACAGCTGTGTTCTAATTACAGTACAATCTCAGCTAAATGAAATCATGTCTTGGCTGAAAGGCTGTTCATGACCCTTAGAAACTTTCATGCGAACTCCAGTAGGAGTGGACTCAAAGCTAGTCAAATGTGAAGCCAAAGTTAAAAAAGGGAAAGCAGTAAGGGCTGATTGGGAAACATGAAAATAATCCATAAATCTCCAAAATAATTCCACCTCATCAAACATTCAATCACCTGTAAACAGGCTCAAAGAAAATAATGATACTAAGCAATAGTATAATACTATTTCTGCATCATTTTTGTGCCAGTAGTAGGGGTTTGAACTCAGGGCCTCACATCTTGCTTAGCTTTTTCTGTTCAACTCTGGCACTCTATCACTTAAACCACACCCTCCACTCTGGCTTTTGCTGATTAAATGGAGATAAGAGTCTTCTGGGCTGACTTCAACTGTGACTCTCAGATCTCAGCCTCCTGATTAGCTAGGTTCCTAGCCTATTTCTGAATTTTTAATAGATGCAACTCCACCATAAATCAAGGGATGCCTGCCATGACTTATCTTCCTTGAGATAACAGAAACATGTCTCAGAAATTGCTATACATCCCTTGCCTTCATTTGCTACAACCAAGCAGAGTTGAGTGGAGGCCGTGGGCTAACAGCTCTCACTGCCCTGGCTGCTATCCCAGCCAGTCCTGAGCACTGCTTCTTAGGAACCTAGTGATGCAGGGTTAGTACAAAATAACGGCCCTGGCAGATCCAGAGATACCACTCTGCCCCTGGTCTCTGTTAAAAGATGTTATGCAACCTGAGATAAGAAAAGTTAGACGAGCCAATGCCCTGTGGCTTCCTCTCCACAGCACTCCCAGGCCTTGGGGGTAAGGAAGAGAGGCTGGTAGAGAAAAGCCAGGCAGAAGAGACCCAGCACAGGGGCATCAACCAGCCCACCTCCTACATCGCCAATACAGAGGTCTGGGATTGGATTTTACAGCATTACTGTCCAAGCTGATAGCTGATACACCACAAAAATGCGGCAAGTTCCAGGAAAGCACATCTATATTTTCTAATAGAAGATAGATAAATGGTGATATGTTGGTATAATGAAATTCAAATGAATAGACCTAGGCTGTAAGCACTGACGAAACTATATCTAAAAACATGTTGGGCAAGCAAAGCAATGCAAAGCTTCACTCTGTGCAGAGTGTGAGCATATACGATTAATTGATCCATTGACACACAGTACAAGTGTAACCACATGCACGGGAACATGCTCCCTCCCCATGGAGGGGAACTACGAGGTCATCAAGGCCAGGGCAGGCAGCGTAATGCCCACATTTCTGTGGTGGAAGTGGAGATACCGGTCTCAGCCTAGGCTGATTTGGAACCACGCTCCTCAGATCTGAGCCTCCTGGGTAGCGAGGTATGTGTCTGTTGGGAGTCAGCACCTAAGCAGACTACATTACTCTGACATACATATTGTTAGTTTAAATAAAGTGTGCAAGATATACATTTTCTAGGAAAAACTATATATATATGCATATATATATAACTCATAACACAATACATAATAATCTCAAGAGTATCTGGAGAAATATTTGAATTTTCATTTTATGAAGAAAGGAATCAAAATATTAGCTATGCTTTTCAACAAGTTCCCGGTTTGTCGAGCTAATCAGGAGTGCCTTTTAAGTTCTAATTGCGTTTGTTGTATAAAACATCATTTGAAAATACCAAGAAGATACCCTGTTTTTTAATGATGTGTGGAAAGAGTAATGCTAATTGGCAGTATTTGCTTGTAAGGAATCAATAAAGTAATTGTGATTCGTTAGAAAAGGTCACAGACAGAAGGAATAAGTTCTGGTAGTCCACTGCACAGGAAGGTGACTGTAGTTAATGATAATGGTTGTTTATTTCTAACTGGCTAGAAGGGAAAATTGAAAAACTTCACCCACAATAAAATGATTCATGTCCAAGATGATAGATACACTAATTATCCTTATTTGTTCATTACATAATTTACACATGTATCAAAACATTTTACCATGCCCTCTAAATTTTTACAGTGATTATCTATTAAAAATAAAATGAAGTTAATTGACCACAATAAACAGATTACAATGAACAAAATTAAACAGAATTACCTTGCTACTGATAGTTAAATAATCAAAATAGGCACAACCTTAATTACAGGCAAAATTAACATTTTGAAAGAAACATTAAAATACAAGTTTTTCTGACTTTCTATTCAGCACTCAATTCCACAGCTAACTAGGGAAGCCACACAAAAAGTGTGCTTGGGAATCTATCTCAGAAGATGTATTCCTCAGTTTACTCCTTGGTTGTTTTTATACTATCCTGTAGCACATATTAATATATTTACTTGGATATTCTGATATAGATATTAAGGTTGATTAAACAATAACAAGGAAGATTAACTGTTGATTAGGTTAACAGAATAAGATAAAATGGAAGTTTCAATATTTGGCAAAAATCAAATGTGGAGTCCATGTTAAAATTATTTGTTATTTCTTTCTCTTTCTCCATCTCATTGTCTGTTTCTCTCTCACACACACACAGAGAGAAAGAGAGAGAAAATAATTAACCATATGTGACAAATAGGGAGTCAATGTGATAAATACTGAAGTTATTTATACTTTATACAGATCTTTAGGTAAGTCTTAAGTTGTAATCAAATGAAATGTTACCAGTAAGGAAATACAATTAAGCATGCAAAAAGATATCAACATGTCACAAATCCAACAGCATCTACAGAAAGAAGAAAGGAAAAAAAGCCAACTAAAGGATTCTGAGAATAAAGTTATCTGCTTTAAAATATTGGAACAATAATATTAAGAAGTAGAGCATAGGGCTGGGGATATGGCCTAGTGGCAAGAGTGCCTGCCTCGTATACATGAGGCCCTGGGTTCGATTCCCCAGCACCACATATACAGAAAATGGCCAGAAGTGGGGCTGTGGCTCAAGTGGTAGAGTGCTAGCCTTGAGCAAAAAAGAAGCCAGGGACAGTGCTCAGGCCCTGAGTCCAAGGCCCAGGACTGCCCCCCCTCCAAAAAAAAGAAGTAGAGCATAGACATTCTCACTATAAAATGAATGAAACTGGGGTGGGATGTAGCTCAGCGGCAAAGCACTTGCCTAGTGAGTGCAACCTCCTGGGTTCAATCCCCAGTACCAAAAAAGAAAAGACAAAAAAAACAGATAAAAATTAAATGAATGAAATGTAAATTATGAAAGCAAGCAATAAATATCCCTAAAATTAACAATGATAGAACAGCACAAATGAAAGAACTTTACAGGCCACAGGAAACAAGCCCAGGGTCCAGGTAGGAGAGGCTATAAACCAGAAGTCCAGGACTGATCAAGGGCATGTGAATGGCACACTGGGACAGCTGTAGCAATACGATCACTGAGCTGCAGCCCTGGGCTGCAAGCCAGCCTAAGTAGAGGATGTTCTAGGAGACTAGAACAGATGCCTCTTGAGGACCAACAGGAGAAGCGATTAAAAAGCAAAACCAGTAGGGCAGAAGCTGAAAAGAGTAGCGCTTGCTTCAGTCAGGCCAGCCAGTGCCTTGCTCCCACACAGCTGTCTTAGGCCCCATGGGGGGGAACGCCTGAGGGTAGAGACTCTTGTCAGGGAAAGAAGGGCAACTGGAAGCTGATAGGTAGCACAAGGTTGTCATCTGTCAGATCAGCACAGAGCCATTTCTTCTGCTGGACCTGTGTCCCATGTCTCCTTAGAAGTAAACTCTGTGTTTCTTTTGCTGGTTCTGTATTTGTGCCCTGAGATGGGGGAACCATTGCAAAAAGAATCTATGTGAGTATTGAAACTAAAGAAGGGAAGTGGGCTATCACAATGAAGAGACAAAGGATAAAAGACAAACCAATGCAACAGCAATACTTACAAAACTATGTGTTGTAAACCAACTGTACAACTCATGAGGGGGAGAGGGAAATGGGGAGGGGGGAAGGCAGGGGAGGAGGAAAATGAGGGAGGAGGTAACAAGTTGGGTAAGAAATGTTCACACTTCCTTACATATGAAACTAACCCCTCTGTAGATCACTTTGGCAATAAAGAAATAACTTTTTAAATCTATGTAAGTACAGAGCCTGTGGCTGATACCTGTAATCCTAACTAGATTCCATTTGAAGGGATGTTACAAAGTAAAATATCTATAGCTGAAGAGAGGCTTGACATCTCTTAGGAAATGTAGATACATAACAGCTATATACTTTCAACAATAAATGGTCTTTCAAGAAATGTATACTAAGCCAGGCACCAATGGCACACACCTATCTATAATCCTAACTACTCAGGAGGCCGAGATCTGATCATGGTTCAAAGCCAGCCCAGGCATGCCAGTCAAAGTCCACAAGACTCTTATCACCAATTAACCACCAAAAAAGCTGAAAATGGAGTTATAGCTGAAGTGGAAGAGCACTAGCCTTGAGCAAAAATACAAAGCTCAGAGAGAGCATCTACGCCAACTTGTCTGTGGTTTATTTCCTTAAAGTATTAAAGCTAAGGAGATAAAAATATTTAGCTGTATACCTTTATATGAAAATATCTTATTAATGACTTAAGTATTTCTTTTTTTCTCTCAAGAGGTTTGAATAAACTGAGGCCAAGAATTTATGGAGAAAATGATAAGATTTTACTATGAGACATCCATGAATAACTGAGTAAATAGAACAAGTGAATATCTTCATAGACAGAAAGGAGGAAGCAATAAAGGAAGAGATCCTTTCCCAAACTAGTCTGTAAACTCAATGCAATGCCATTAAAATCCCTATGAATTCTTTGGTGGAAACCAATAAACCAATTCTAAACATGTCTAGAGAGGAGATGGGCCTGAAAGGTTAAAAGAATATTAAAATTAAAATGAGGGAGAAATTAACTTCCTGACATGAAAATATAGAGCCTTTGTAATTAAACAATACAGTATCAATACAGGCAGTGGAGAGCAGTGTAAGAGGGCAGCCCCAAATTGAATTAACGATTCATTTAGTAATTTGATAGAAGATATGATAAAGATGTCATCTGAAATTCTGAAGAAAAGGGAGATGCAGCAGAGTTGGCTAAACTGGCTATTTCCTGAAAAGGAAAGGTGGTGAAAATTCCTAACTCATTCTTTAGAAGACACATTCTAGACTCAACACTAAAATTACAATGACATAGAAGAAAATCTAGGAGACTGTCAAGACATTGGGGAAGGCAAAACCTTTCTATTCAAGTCAAATAAGTTTCAGAGAAAATCAATCTGATTCCTTCAAAACTGAAAACTTACAGATAAATAAAGGTGCCATGAATACCTAGCAATCAGATCAGAGTATCCAATTATAAATCTGAACAATGAAAGCATGCCGCCAGTAGATGAGTTTGACAGAGGAGAACCATAAGACACAAAATGCAAACAGTTAGTAAGCATATGCATATGTTGTGACTATAAGTTCATTTGTTTGGGGTTTTGTGTAAGTGTGGGCCAGGCCTGGGGCTTGAACTCAAGGCCTGAAGACTATCCCTGTGTTCAAGACCATCAGATCCATATCTGGCTTTCTGGTAGTTAATTGGAGATAAGCGTCTCAAGGAATTTCCTGCCCAGGCTGGCTTTGAATGTGATCCTCAGATCTCAGCATCCTGAGTAGTTGGGACTATAGGCGTGAGCCACTGGTGCCTGTTTGATCTTGAAATCCTCTAGCGCTGGGGTTTCAGGCTAGCAGCTCCAGTATCAATTCTTGGTGCAACACAATGAAAGAAAAACTCTTCCTTCCAGTACAACTCCAAGGTCAAAGCCATTGGTTCATAGGGAAAGCCACAGAACAATGGGAGACCACTGCTCTGCCACTAGCAATACTTCCCAGTCATAACCACCTCAATGCTCTGACTGCTTTGCTTTGATAAAGATGGTTGACATAAAGGGTCAACTTCCACCCAATCCCCATGCATCAGACAGAACTTCAATCCGCCTCTGTGCATTATACCTGCTAGGGAAGCTCTAGGCCTTTGTACTTGCTTGCATGGGGTTCAGTCATCTCTCGCAGACCAAGCACAAAGAAATCTTCTGAGGGAAAGAATTCAGATAATGTCTCTTATAGGCTTATAATCCAGAAATTCTCTAAAATTAGTGAGACTTATGAGTTCATAAATCTGACTCACTAAATAAAGGTATTCAAGCACCCCTCCACTCCTCTCAAAAGACTCCGCTAGTGTGGGAGCTAACTAGCTAGTGTAGTTAGCTAACTAAAGATAAAAACTGTAGATGCAATCTTTTCCTACTATTAGTTTGAAAAATGGTCCTGACTTTGGATGCTAAAGGATTGTTCAAAGTCGTAGTGAGAGATGCAGAACCTCTATGGGAGGGGAGCCTTTGCCCTGATTACCTTATTCTACACACACACACACACACACACACACACACACACACACACACACACACAGAGAGAGAGAGAGAGAGAGAGAGAGAGAGAGAGCAGTTCTTTGTAAATACATGTTGAGTGTAAATGTGAATATAGACACCTATGTGGTAGGGCCCTTCCTCTGTCTAGGTCATTTTTCTCAATGCTGTGCTACCATAGGAGATACTGGCTGGATTCTTGTGAAGAAATCAATGCTGAACTCCTGAAATGGATTAGGTCTCATAAGAGATGGCTAATTCCAACAACAAAAGGTTGTTATAATACAGTTAGCTAGCTGACCACTCCCTGTCTTCTTCCCTTTCTATTGGCTCTGCCTTTTACTGTGTGTGTCTCTCCCTCCCTTTCTGTCTCTCCTTCCTTATCTTTTTCATATGGTTCCACTATTCTACCACTGTGATTCCATCCACAGTGAGACCCTTAGATAGTGCTGCAAACCTTTTCTGAACTAAACTTTTTGTCTTTATAAAGTACGCAGTCTCAGCTATTCCTTATAATAATAGAAACTAAGACAAAGGTCTTAGGGAGTCGTACATCTTTTCAATAAAACAGAAAACTTTAGCTACTTTGAACTGCCATTATTTTAGTCACCCTTCCTAATTCCTCCCTTTTGTTCCTATTTTGTGTCAAAAGACTATATTCTTGCCTTCCTCAACCCCACCCCTCTGCCAAAACTCACATTAACTAATAGATATGAGGAGTTCAAATGTTAAAGGTTGTGTCATAAACAGAGGAACTTACAAAGTGATGAATAGCTGAATAGGACAATACTTGACCAAAGGAATATTTTAAACAAATTACTTAGGTTTAAAACTGGTTCTTTTCTAGGAAAATACAATAAAGGCTATAGCAAAGCCTTCACCAATTATAGGTTGCTAAATAATGCAACAATGTAGAGACCCGATGTTAGGGCATTCGTTTTATTCATGAGGCTGTTTATTCAGAAGAATGAATACATTCCTTTTTGGAAAAAATGAAAAATGTCAGCATCAATGAGTCACTGGTTGCACACACCTGACCCCATTTGTGTCTGGCGTGTTTTGCTCTGGGCTACTGCAGATTTCTTCGGTACTTTTTTTTCTTTTTTTTCAGGAAGTATCAGAAAAAATAATGTCTTGTGTTACTTCCCATTCTACCCTCATTCTATGAGGCATGACTGCCAGGAAACACATTATTCCTCATAGAAAGACATACTTGGCAGGTGCCAGTAGTCCAGGCCTGTAATCCCCCAGCTACTCAAGAGGCTGAGATCTGAGGATCAAGACTCAAAACCAGTCCAGCCAGGAAAATCTGTTAAGACTCTTATACCAAACTAGCCAGCAAAAAGCTGGAAATGGAGCTGTGGCTCAAGTGGTAGGGCCCCACCCAGCCTTGAGCACAAAAGCTTAAGAATATTGCCTAGGTCCTGAGTTCAACCCTAGTAATCACAAATAGTAATAGTAATAATAATAATAATAGACATGCTCTATTTTCAAAATAAGGTGACTTTAACACAGCTTCTTTCTATAGCTTCCATGTTACTGCTGCCTAAATGCACATTAAATTCAGTACCCAATGTCATCCTCAAATCATAGACTCACCTATTATAAGGTAGTGATACTTTAAACAAACCAAACTTTTCATCTGTGCATGTGTGGATGAATTAGTCATTTGCAATGACTATTACAAAATGCCTGAGATAATCAACTGAAGAGGAAGAAAGATTTGATTTGGACACATCGTTCTGGACAATGGTCATGTACTCTTGTGAAAAATTGTGATGAAGGAGGCCTGTTCTCATGGTGGCTAGGAAGGAGGAAGAGAGAGGAAGAGGGAGAGGGAGAAGGAGAGGGAGAGGGAGAAGGAGAGAGAGAGAGAGAGAGAGAGAGAGAGAGAATGAGAGGAGCTGGGGTCTCGCCATCTTTTTCAAAGGCATGACCCCAGTTTCCTAACTTTCTCTGATTAGGCTTCACCACCTCCTAAGGATTCCACCATCTCTGAGAATGTCAAATTGAGTTCCAAGCCTTTGTGGGACATTCCAGACCCAAACTATAGCAGTGAGCATATAATTTCTTCATATCTTAAGATTCTCTATATTCCAGACAATAAAGATATTGCTAATGAGTTACATATTGTGATTAGTAATGTTATTGCTCCTACCTCTGCTTTCAAAGACAATCAAAACAGAACAGCTTAGGAGATGGGAAATTGCTTTTGCAACTTAACAACAATGTTTAAACCAAATTAAAACAAATAAAAAAACAGTTTCCAAAGAAAACTCTAGGAGCAGCAGAATTCTACCCAATATCTATGGAAGAAATAAATACTAACCTTACGTAATTCCTTTCCAGGAAGCAGGAAAGAAAGAAACTACTTCCAGACTATTGTTTGTGGCCAGAACTTTTTTAATACAAGAATACATACACAAAGACATTAAAGAAGGAAGTGATAAAATTCAAATAGCATCTGGGTTTGATAATATTGTGCAAATGTGAATGTATTCATTTGGGTAAATGTGTGAGGTTATGTAAAATGTTAATAGTGAAAAAGTATGCCAAAATTCTCACTACTCTTTGCAATTCTTCTCTGAGTCTAAATTTATTTCAAAACAAAAAGGCTTTCAAAACACCATATGGGGTAGGTATATCCATCTGTTTTTTATTTTTAGATAAAAGTGTTAAATCTTTAAAGAGGAAGCCATTCCCCCAAAGGTAGACAGAATATTTAAATCCAACTCTGTCTGACTCCTTAACTTGTGGCATATAACTCTGAGATTTTTATTTCCCTATAGCTTCTCAAAGTTTAGGACACTTCACAAAGTTCAATGCAGCTGAGGATGGTCATTAGCCTTATTGGGGGTTATTATGTGGCACATTTAATGTGAAGTATGGGTGTCATCTATGGCTTGTCCACTATTGTGCCAATTATTTTTGTGTGTGTAGGTACTGGGGCTTGAAGTCAGGGTCTTAGGCTCTTCTTTGGCTTTTTTTTCCACTCGACTGTCACTCTACCACTTGAACCACACCTCTACTTCTGGCCCTCTGCTGGTTAATTGTCTCCTTGGCTAGTTTGTCCTGTTCCACACAGGTAGTTTTTCCATTCAGCCTTGCTGAAATCTGAGGGTCATATGAGAGAGTAGTCTGACTTCCTGCTAATGCAAAGGGCCCAGTGGATGTGTGGTATTTGGGGTATAGAATTCATTTCTCTTTTGTATGTTGAAATTAGTCTGGGTTTACATAGAGGAGATTTTGAGGAAGGCATCATCACTGGTTAAGACAAGGTCCTCCTGGGCACAGTGTCAGAGTCAAGGAGGTGTTGTTGGCCAGGAATGCTGACTGCACAGTGGTGGAGGATGGTGGGTGCTCAGCGCTCCAGGAAGAGGTCCTCAGCACAACTCAAGAACAGGCATGACTTGTCCACTGGCCTATGGCTGAGCACTAGAGCATCCATGAGCAGAGCAATGAGCCACACAGCCATTGCCCAATTCTATCCCCAGAACCCAGTCCTGCAGGCTCAGCTCTAATACAACGGAGATGGAGACAGACACCATGGACAGCCACAGAGCCACCTGGGAGCACAAGGGGGAAGGGCACTGGAAGGAAATGGGGGAGGGAAGGCAGGAAGGTAGGATCAATAGGACAGGTGCTGTCTCTGTTACTGCCCCATCTCTCTCCATCACCATGGTGGCCATTCTGCCTGTGAACCCCATGACTTGGTGTCCTCTCACTGTCCTCTGTAATTTGATCAACTTTATGACTCAAATATGTATCCCTTGCTGTACTACACATCCAGTAAAAGCAAGAATGCTGTGTATTTCCTTCTATATGGAGTTACCACCGCCTCACAGAGTGCCTGGCCCATCGTAGATATACACTACTCAGATTTCATGAATACTTTGATATTGAGTGTGTGTGTGTGTGTGTGTGTGTGTGGGTGGGTGGGTGGGTGGGTGGGTTTGTTAGTCTATGAGTGTGTATTTTTAATGCTTAAATAATTATACATTGAAATCCTATTTACTGAAGGCCTACTTCATCATTGTGAAAGCATCACAAAATGTAATTACACAAGCCTAAAGGTTATAGCTTGTTACTCTATAGGCTATGTGGTCTACTGCTAGCCTGCAAACCTGAACATCATGTTACTCTATTGAAAACGCTTCCTGAACTGTGACACAAAATTGGAGGGCTTGTGTATTTGAACGGGTTTAAATAGAGAAACAGTGCAGAAAAAAAAATAGAGCTCTAGGCCAATATGGTAATTCATGCCTTGTAATCCTAGCTACTCAGAAGGCAGAGACCACGAGCACTACTATTCAAGAGCAGCCACTACAAAAAGTTGTGATACCCATATTTATGGATATACATATATATGGATATATATGGGGTCACAACTTTTTGTACTATATAATATTATATATATATATATTCTAGAAAAGGTAAAAACAAGAGTGACCATCAACCAATTAGTGCTTTCTAAAGCCTTGAGGAGAAAGATGGTCAAATATCTAAATACATGTCATTTATTTGGGTCAGGGAATATATTATGCAATGTAATTGGAAATCCTATAAAACTTTTAAGCAAAGTGTTCACATGAATAAAAAATTTTGAAACATTCTGCAGTTTTGGGGTACTCACAAAGTTCAGACAATGGAAGTATAACAAATATATGAAGTTAACTTAAGGAAAGAAAAGGAAGTCTCTTTCTCCTGGCCTACATAATGGAAGATCCAAGTAGATGGCCCAGTTCTAAAATATAAATGATTTGGAGCAAAGCACTGAAACTTAGTGTAATTCTTCCTGTGAGAGAATAGATGAAGCACTCAGTATACCATTATGTTTGTAGTTTACACTCATTGTGAAGTAAGTGAAACCCCCTTTTTCATTGTTAGAACGCTTGGAAATGTATCAGTTGAGGTGGTGATAGATTAGATTATGTTGTGCTGGAAAAAATATTAGAAGAAACTCTAGCTTATTGTGTGTATATGTATATCTGCATATGTATATATGTGTATATATGTATATACATACACATGTGTATATATAATTGGGTATATGTATATACATATATACACAGACATGAAAATATATTTCTTCCTACTTGTACATGTGTGGGCTAGGATACACACACAGTTATTTCCTTGCTCTGTTGATTAAGAGATGCCCCAGTAGCAAGAACCCACTTTGGTGCTCATTGGCATTTTCCAATACAAGAAATTGTCATCATTGTTGAAGAAAGTGTTGTTATTTCCTTTGGATGGAAAGCAATACAATTAGCATGTATCAGCACAAAAGCCTGTAGTGTCACAAAGAAAGAAACTGGTAAACAGCAGAGTCACAGACCAGCTCTCAAACAACACAGATAGAGTAACCTGTTCATTACAGAATGCTGCAGCAGATAACTTACACTTAATGTTGGGTGCTGCTGGCTCATACCTGTACTCCAAGATTTGAGGAGGCTAAAATTCATTCGATGAAGGAAAACTGGAGCAACTTTTTTTTTTTTTTTGGCCAGTCCTGGGCCTTGGACTCAGGGCCTGAGCACTGTCCCTGGCTTCTTCCCGCTCAAGGCTAGCACCCTGCCACCTGAGCCACAGCGCCCCTTCTGGCCGTTTTCCATATATGTGGTGCTGGGGAATCGAACCGAGAGCTTCATGTGTAGGAGGAGGCAAGCGCTCTTGCCACTAGGCCATATTCCCAGCCCCTGAAGCAACTTTTTGAGGGTTAGAGATTTATGATTTTCTAGTATCAGACCAATGAATCACTAAAACCTAGCATTTTACCTGTTTGAATAAATGAATGGCCAGAAGCTAGAGTGTGAGGGGGAATGCAATTTTTTTTCAATTTGCTTTCCAGTTCTACTGTAGGTCTGCCCTTGTTGTTTAAACTAATATGTAGTTTTCTTGTTTCCTGTGTACTTATATTTCCTGGGTTTAACTCTTCCACTGAGAAAATTTCATGTCTTTGTCTTCACTTTGTGCCAAGTGGAATTTGAACTCAGGGCCTTGAGCTCCTATTTTTTGTTCAATGCTTAGACATACAACTTGAGCCACATCTCTAGTTCCTGATGTTTGCTGGTTCCTTGGATAAGAGTCTTTCAGGTTTGTCTGCAGGGACTGCTTTGAACCTCAATCCTTAGTATAGGCTACTTTCAAAGTGAGAATTACTGGGATGGGCCATAACATCTGGCAGGTATTTTTCCATTTATGTAAGTCTTCTTTCTCCTATTATTGATGTCTTTTCCTTTTCAGTGGACATACTTCCTGTGTATTTTGTTCAATGTTTTTCCCTGAAGTAGATGTTTGATGTTATGTGGGGTGAAATTTTCTTACATATTTGCACCAAGCACAGTGAATGTGTATACAGAAGAAAGTCTCGCATACTACAATTACTCTGGCATTTGTCCCAATTGACAGAACACCTTTCTCAGACATCTGATGTGCCAAGTCCTCGAGCTTTTATAGTGGCTCTATCACCCCATGGAGGCGTGGCCTGGATTCCTTGCCACTCCCTGTGCATCTAATAGTTCCCTATATATCCAGTACGTTCTCTTGTACACCTACAGCTCATTCTGCATTTCCCCCCACTCAGGACCCATGTGTCTGGGACATCAGATTGTAAGGTGAAAAAAAGACCACAATGTTTAGGATTCATGAATTGTACAACATGATGTAAACATTATTTTAATAAACTTAGAAGGATAAACTTAGAAGAATGAACATTTTACAACAATCAGGGCAAAAAGAAAGATAGAGGTTTTCCCAGGGATTTGGGGGGGGGCAGCTCTAAGTTGAGATCGGCCCCAACGTTGCCTTCAGGAAGAAACTCTTGGTCAGAGCTCGCAGGGATCGCCCCCCTCATTAAGCACGGCATTTCCTTCCTGAGTTGGAGGGGCAGGTTCCAGTTTCTCAAGTGGAGATTGGCAGGAAAGATTTGTCCCGATATTCTGTGAGGGCAGATTCGCTTTCCTCAACCGGATCCAGCCCTTGAACCTCACATAGTGGTTCTGCTGAGCGTAGACAGGGGACATTTCCACGAGCCCCACGGGTGTTAACTTTATCCTGCTCAGCAAGTGGTGTGCCAGTTTCACTCCTATGGAGCCGATCTAAGCGCACTGTGAACGTGAGAGGAAGAAATTCTGGATCTTCTTCCTCCTCAAGGATACCTGCAGGCTCACCGGCGTCACCTGTGGACTTCACAACAGGTGGGACATCCACAGGATTCAACATCTCGTTGGGCCTCGCCGTAAGTGGCACACACTGCTATGTGTTCATGTGTTTTCTGGAGTCCAGTGATGGCTCCAGGTCCCCACCGGTCTCCCTCACTGGCACCACTGATGGGTTCTGCACCTGGAGGTCAGGAGCAGCTGCTCTCTGGTGGCCAAAGCCTGAGAATGGAAATAGGCACAGGATCATTAGACCCTGGAAGTTCAGGTGTGGCTCAACTTCCATGAGGATCTAGTGGAGGAAGCTGTAGAATTGGAGTTTGGACTGAACTTTGACCCCAGCTCCTCCAGCTGCTCTAGAAGAATGTGTAAGCAGAGGAGCAGGTCGGAGGAGGGCATGTTGAGCATCACGCGTAGCGCATGAGTTCATTCCGGGTGTCTGGGTTCCTGGGCTTATAGAAGTCAGCAGGGGGCTGGGGATATGGCCTAGTGGCAAGAGAGCTTGCCTCGTATACATGAGGCCCTGGGTTCGATTCCCCAGCACCACATATACAGAAAACGGCCAGAAGTGGCGCTGTGGCTCAAGTGGCAGAGTGCTAGCCTTGAGCGGGAAGAAGCCAGGGACAGTGCTCAGGCCCTGAGTTCAAGGCCCAGGACTGGCAAAAAAAAAAAAAAAAAAGAAGTCAGCAGGGTAGAAGTCCATCCACAGGGTGAAGAAGGAACACAAGGTGTTGTGGGCAGATTGGGGACAAGGGGCGTGAGAGCCTCCCACCGTAGCTCCATTCTGGCAGGACTCCTGTGCAGAGGCTGTCCATCCAATAGGCAGACTTGCAGGTATTGGGAAGGGGGTGGAGACTCCTGCAAGCAGGATGCTCCTCACAGTCCTTTCCTAGAAGCTTCTGAAAGACAATTATCCCAGATTCTCACTGTAATAGGCAATGAGAAGGTTGTTTCCCCCTGGGATCTGACGTTCTGCACACAGCCCTCATCCCTGAGAGCCCCCCAGCCACACCCATAGCTGTGTCATCTGCCATCCACTGAAGTCCCAAGCCTCAACCCCCTGATAGAAATGACAAGTGGCATGCAAGTGAGAAGTGTGGACTTGGAATCAGAAGCCTCAAAGATACTCATTTTTCCAAGAAGGGGCCTTCTTTCTGTGTCAAAGTCCACTTACTTCTTCACTTGCTCATCTTCCTCACAGTTAGGGCGGAGGGATCTGTACCTGTGGAAGGAGAGGAGGGAGTCGGATGAATCATTTTCCATTTCCGAACTAACAGAACATTCAAGGGGCTGGCAAAGGCCCAGATGGGAATGTAAAACTGAGAGACAAACAGCGAGATGTGTGAAGACAGTTCTGTGAAGATTCTACAAAGAGGCTGCCCAAAGTAAATGGGCCAGTGGCTCATGCCTCTAGCTAGTCGGGAGGCTGAGATGTGAGAATCACAGTTTGAGGCCAACCTGGTCAGGAAAAGTTCATCTTCAATGAACCAGCCCAAAACCAGAGAGGGACCTGTAGCTCAAAGGGTAGAGTGCTAGCTGTGAGCACCAAAGTGACAGCACTCTGGCCCCGAGTTCAAGATGCAGGACTGGAACATACACACAAAAGTAAATGTTTCAAAGGTTTGTAAATAAATAAACCCAACACACTCCTTCCTTGGTGGCCTAGAAGATATTCAGCCCCCAGTTCACCCCCCAACCAGCCTTTCCTCTGTCTACATTATTTCACAGGCCTCCAAGATTCTACTGAAACCTTATTTACTCATGAGAAATGTGGTTTCCTAGCGTCTCATCGAGGTGAAGGCTGAAGTTGGGGGCCACTGGCTAATGCCTGCAATCCTCGCCTCTTTTAAGCAGACTGCTGAGGCTGCAATAGCTTCTGAGGGAAATGAAATGTCCACGCTGGAGACATAGGAGTCCTGGGTGACCATGTCCTAAGAAACCAGCCAGGGTGTGCCCCTTTGTCTCATCTTATGTTCCCGAGAGAAGATCCCAGTAAAACAAATAGGCTTCAGAGAGGTGCCAAGTATTCCCAAGACTCAGCCAGGAAGGGCTGAGCACCCTGGGTTTGAAGGGGGTACACTCACATTTTAAATAGAATATCCAGCGCTTGCTGCATTGTCCCCCACAGTCTACAGTTGTGCAGGAGAAGAGATCGCCTTTCTGGTGGGCAGGGACCAGGTTCATCACCAGCATCTCCAGCAGGCCTGCCTCCGGGCTCCCCATGTTATATGGCAGCACATGCAGGGTCAGGGCTGAATCACTGTCACCCTAAGGGGGTAAAAAGAATGGATCCTTCAAGTGTGGAAATGGGAGCACACTTCAAATTGAGTCATTGTGATCGAGTGAACTGAAAACTACACAGAAAGTATTTTCTCAGTATAGACACTTGGAAGCCCATAAGAAAATTCTAGAGTGGGCCAGGATGGGGTCAAATAGGTTTTCTATCATGAGTATACCTTGCCTGAGTTGCTTTGAATTTTCATTGGTTTCTTCTTGGAAGAAGGCCTGAGACATTGGACGGGTGGCTTGGCGCTGACCCAATGTCTGCAGGTTTGAGGAGGGCACTCATATCTCTCTAGTCTGAGATGTGAGTCTCCCGACCTTCGAAGACAGCACGAGAACATCTTTCTTGCCCCTGAGTCGCAGGCCAAGTGAGCTGCCTTGAGCCGACTCTCGGTTACCGTTGCCTGGCTATCAGGGTTCCATGTTCCGTTCCATTGTGAAGGAGGCAGGGTGACCTCTAGGGCGCAATGACCTATGCTGCTTCCTCACACAAGACCAACTGGAGGCTGGAGTCTCCCCTCCCACATCACAGTGTACACAGATAGACACAGTTAGCAGCACCCCTTGTTTGTCCAATCCCAACATCGTCTGCTAGGCCTAGGTACCGGCATGGTCTCAGCTTCTAGGAGCCATTCCTAGGTCAGATCCATGCCTGATCTGTCACTATTCCTCTCGGCCTGCACAATCGTTTTGCCTCTCTCAGCTTGTGTTCTTGCACATATATATATATATTTTTTATTTTTTTGTGTGCCAGTCCTGGGGCTTAAACTCAGGGCCTGAGCACTGTCCCTGGCTTCTTTTTGCTCAAGGCTAGCACTCTGCCACTTGAGCCACAGCGCCACTTCCAGCTTTTTTTCTATATATGTGGTGCTGAGGAATCGAACCCAGGGCTTCATGTGTATGAGGCGAGCACTTTACCACTAGGCCATATTCCCAGCCCCTCTTGCACATATTCTTGACACCTATGTCCTTCGACATTGTTAGGTTTCTGTATCTTAATCATCTTTTTGTCCTTGGAGCCTCTGTCATCTGCAAATACCAAATGATTGGAAAATCAAAAAAGTGTTGGAAAACAATATTGCACACATAGTCAGACATTTGTACTGGTCTTCATTTTTGTAAGAGAAAAGACTTTTGATAGTTTGGGCAAATATTTTATGAAGGGAACAAGGGCTGAGAGCAACAGGTGCTCCACTGTCATTCTTATGATGGCAACTATTATTTTTAAAAAATACTACAGCTTTGAAGGAATGTGATATTTAAAGATAGAAAACTGCCCCTGTGGTGGCGTTGTTTTTTTACAAGCTATTCATCTATACACTATTAGCCTCTGAAGTCTTGGCTTCTGTGTCCCATGACCCCACTGTTCCTGAGTCTCTTCCCTCTTTCACAGATCACTTAGCCGTTACACAATCTCTGGATATAAATTTGATTGTTTTTTGTTTTTGTTTTTGTTTTTGCCAGTCCTGGGCTTTGGACTCAGGGCCTGAGCACTGTCCCTGGCTTCTTCCTGCTCAAGGCTAGCACTCTGCCACTTGAGCCACAGCGCCACTTCTGGCCATTTTCCATATACATGGTGCTGGGGAATCGAACCAGGAGCTTCATGTGTAGGAGGCAAGCACTCTTGCCACTAGGCCATATTCCCAGCCCTGGATATAAATTTGAAATACAATATTGCCTGTGATTGCGTGTGTGTGTGTGTGTGTGTGTGTGTGTCCTGGAGCTTGAACTCAGGGCCTGTGTGATATAAGCTCCTAGTGCTCTACCACTTGAACCTAGCTCCATTTCAGCTTTTTGTAGTTATTTGGAGAGATAAGAGACTCACAGACTTTCCTGTCCTGGCTGGCTTTAAACTGCATCCTCCTGTCTCAGCCTGGGTAGCCTGGGTTACAGGCATGAGCCTCTAGCACCTTCTGGTAAAGCATTATTACTTGTGGCATGGGGGCTGCAAGTTTCAGTCCAGCTTCAAAAAACACTATATCAAAAATGCACAATAGGGGCTGGGGATATGGCCTAGTGGCAAGAGTGCTTGCCTCATGTACATGAGGCCCTGGGTTCAATTCCCCAGCACCACATATACAGAAAACGGCCAGAAGTGGCGCTGTGGCTCAAGTGGCAGAGTGCTAGCCTTAAGCAAAAAAGAAGCCAGGGACAGTGCTCAGGCCCTGAGTCCAAGCCCAAGGACTGGCAAAAAAAAAAATGCACAATAAAACCCTATACAAATACACAATAATATGGTGGGATGAGGATGAAATTTAGTGGTATAGTATGCTAACCCAATTTGCAAGAGACCCTGGCTTCCATATCTGCTATCTGAAAACCAAACAAAATGAGGTAAATTCAAAAGTTGCTACCTATTATGTAATTCCATCATATAATAGTTTCAACAAGTGAAGAGAATTAACATTCATATTTATAAGAGGAATAGAAGAAAAGATGACAGACCAAGGAAAGGAAAATTCTGCACTGTGGCTCAATGTGGTTGAGTGCTGGCCTTGAGCGCAAAAACTCAGCACCCAGGCCCTGAGTTCAAGCCCCATGATCAACAAAAAAGAAAAAAAAATATTGCTGTGATTTTCAAAGACTGTTTTATATTTGTTTAGTTCTTTCAACAGGTGCAGTTCTTATGCCAGTGAAAAGTTTTATATTCTCTTTGTTGCTTACACTGCTGTCCCTTTGGAACAGTGTTGTGATACTTGGGGGGGACGGTCTGAATGCTACACACTGCACCTCCATAATGCTGTTAGTTGGGAAAGTGCTGTCTGTCTGTGCCTGCTTAAGAGTTGATGAAACTTCCAGAGCTCCAACCATAACATCTCGTGGTCGTTACATTTGACCATGAATTATGTCCTTTGAATTATTTAATATTGATATAAATAATGTTTTGTGTTGATAGTGGGGTTTGAACTCAGGGCTTTACTTGTCTTTATCACTCAAGGATGGTACTCTACCTCTTGTGCCACACCACCACTTTCGAAATTTTCTGCTTAATTGGCTATGAGTCTCAGAGAGTTTCTGCCTGGACTGGTTTGGAACCTTGATTCTCAGATCTCAGACTTCTGAGTAGCTGGGATGACAGGTATAAGCCACCAGCACTTAGCCTTGACTTAAATTAACTTTGACTTAACTGGATAAGCCAAGGTCTGATTTGAAGTCAGTGCAATTGGCAAGTAGACAGATTCTGATTTTTAGAAAAATGGAAAGGGGAGTTGTGTTGCTGCTGTTGTTGTGAATTATCCCCTCAGAAAAGGATGTCGTGACTCTACACCCATCGTGTGTAGGGATTTTTTTTTTCAGCGAGCAGAGAAAGTTGAAGAAATTAGTTGTAATAGACAGAGATAGGAGGGGAAATCTGGGGGAAAGCAATGCAAGGGATGACATCATCCAAACAAGAAGTGTGACTCATTACCTGACTTAGTAGCTAGTAACCCCTCTGTACAACAACTTAGTAATAACAATACAATTATATTTCTTTTAAAAAAAAAAAAAGAAGAAGAAGCCAGGTGCTGGTGGCTCCCACCTGTAATCTTATCTACTCAAGAGGCTGAGATCTGATGATCACAGCTTGAAGCAAGCCCTGGCAAGAAAGTCCATGAGACTCTTTTCTCCAATTAATCACAGAAGAAGCTGGAAGTGGTGTTGTGGCTCAAATGGCGGTAGAGTGCTAGCCTTGAGTAAAAAAGGAACCCCGGACAGCACCCAAGCCTAGAGTTCGAGCTTCAGGACCAGCGAGAAAGAAAAGAAAAGAGAAGAGAAGGGAAGAGGGAAAGAGGGAGGGAGGGGTAGGAAGAGCGAAGGAAGGAAGGAAGAAAGGAAGGAAGGAAGGAAGGAAGGAAGGAAGGAAGGAAGGAAGGAAGGAAGGAAGGAAGGAAGGAAGGAAAAAGAAACTAGGGCTGAGATGTAAATTAAAGGGAAAGCACTTGCTTAGCAAGTACAGTGTCCTGGATTCGATCTCCCGTACTTCCCTCCCCAAGAAAAAAAGTTTAAGGAAAAAGAAACTAGTTGGAGAGAATGAATGAGCTGAAGAAATACAATAGGATTGCTGAACTGATAATGAGAACTCTCGGGCAGGGAAGTAAGGCAACCAGTGATGAGGAACTCTGATTAGTCAGCACTGACCCATAAGATTATAAATCTAGCCAGTTGCCTGTGGCTCACACCTGTAGTCCTGGCTACTCAGGAGGCTGAGATCTGAGGATGGCAGTTTGAAGCGAGCCTGGGCAAAAAAGTCTCTAAGACTCTTACCTCCAATTAAGGACAGAAAAAGCCGGAAATGGTGCTGTGGCTCATTGGTAGAGTGCCTTAAGCAAAAGGAGCCCAGGGACAGCACCCAGGCCCAGAGTTCAAACCCCACACCTGGAAAAAAAATGATAAACCTAGTATTGTGATCAATATCTGGAATCCCAGTGCTTGAGAGACTCAGGCCACAGGATCATAAGATGAACACCTCGGGTATAGAGTGAGAACCTGTCTCAAGAAACAAGCCAAGGGAACAGAGCAAAGCAAAAGAGATGGTAACAAACCCCAATTTTCTTTCTTCTTGTAAAGAAAATGTGCCCCAGTTCCCTGGGACATCAAAATATACCTGAGAAGGTAAGAGTAAAGAAGGAAGCCGGTAGCGGGTGTGAGGAAGACCATGGTTCCCGAAACTCCTGCATTCCTCTACTCTCTAAGCACTCCCTCATCTTTGAGGTGCTACGTGTCGCCCTTGCTGTTTTTCCTCTCTAGTTTCATTCTCCTCCTCACGTCGTCTTCCCTAGTGCCTTCCAACGAACAGAACACAATGAAATTACTAGAAACTTTGGCAGATCTGGACAATGGAAGGACTTTGGGGGAATCTTATCTTCTTGCATTCAATTTCAAGTTGCAGGAGCCAGCAGCACCTGTTATATGGGCAGCAAGCCCATAGTGCCATCTAGCGTTTTGAAACAGAAATAGAAAAAAAAAGTGTGTGTGTGTGTGTGTGTGTGTGTGTGTGTGTGTGTGTGTGTGTGTCTGCTAATATCTCATTTATTCCACAAATCTTTTTGGGGTTTTCTTTTGCCAGTCCTGGGGGCCTGGGACTCAGGGCCTGAGCACTGTCCCTGGCTTCTTTTTGCTCAAGGCTAGCACTCTTACCTCTTGAGCCACAGCACCACTTCTGGCTTTTTCTCTTTATGTGGTGCTGAGAAATTGAACCCAGGGCTTCATGCATGCTGGACAAGCACTCTACCGTGAAGCCATGTTCCCAGCCCTATTCTGCAATCTTATATCAATTAATTACTATTTATCATACACTAAGCTTATTGTCCTCTTCCAACTCAGAATTGGGGATTTTTAATCCCCAAATATTCCCCTCTCAATTATCCTTCCCTTGTAGATGAGCTAGCAAAACAATCATTTCCTGAGGGATACACTTTAGATCTTACTAACATGATACATTCCAATATGGGAAAATTTGACAAGAACTATAACATATGCCAAACTCTTTTCTTGCCACTTTATAAATACTAATACACTTGACCCTTCTAACCTACTATAGGCTAAGTATTACTGATATCACCATAAAGAATATGAGAAACAAGGCCAGGTGTTGGTGGCTCCTCCCTATAGTCCTAGCTACTCAGGAGGTTGAGAGCTGAAGGATCATGATTCAAGGCTAATCCAGTCAAAAGAAGTCTAGGAAACTAGCAAAAAGTTGAACCAGAGGCACGGCTCATGTTGTAGAGCACAAAGACTGAGGATCTGGGTTCAAACGCCAGTATTACCACGACAAAGAAAAATGTAGAGCCTTGTTCTGTAATTGTTGAAATTTCTATACAAAAGTTACTGAAACCGGGTGCTGGTGGCTTATGCTTGTCATCCTAGCTACTCAGGAGGCTGAGATCTGAGGCTCACATTTCAAAGCCAGCCTGGGCAGGAAAGTCTGTGAGATGCTTAGCTCCAATAAACCACCAGAAAACTAAAAGTGGTGCTGTGGCTCAAAGTGGTAGAGCACTAGCCTTGAGCTGAAGAGCTCAGGGACAGTTCCCAGGCCCTGAGCTCAAGCCTTATGACTGACAAAAATTAAAAAGTAAAAAAGAATTCAACAAAAGTTGGATGCTGGAGTCACATACCTTTAAAAAACCTAGCTACTCCAGGCCTTGAGTGAGAAAGCTCAGGGACAGCACCCAGGCCCTGAGTTCAAGTTCCATGATACACACACACACACACACACACACACACACACACACACAAACTAGCTACTCCAGAGGATTGAAATCTGAGGATTGTTGTTGTTTACAATCAGGTCAGGAAAGTCCACGAGTCTATGATCACAAATTAACCACCCAAAGCTAAAAATGGGGCTATAGCTCAGTAGATAACGTACCAGCCTTGAACAAAAACATAAGTGACAGTACTCAGTCCCTGAGTTGAAGTCCCAGTACTGGCACACACAAAGGGAGTCAAGATAATGATGAAATCCCCTACAAAAACAGGAAATCTTTGCCATATAGTCACCAGTACAATAAATAATGTCTAGAATATGTGAAAACTTCCACAAATAAGCTAAAGAATTCAGGGGCAAAGGCAGCCAGGTAGATGGGTTCACACATGTCATCTAAGCTATTTTGGAGGCAAGTTTGGTGTTTGACAAGCCTGGATAAAACTTAAGAGAGATGTCATCTAAATAAAAGAATTGATCCAAGTGGCACATACCTACAGGCCCAGTTAAACAGCAGCACAGGTAGATGATCAAGATGTACATTGGCCTTGGAAAAAAATAAGACCATAAAATACCATTTTTAAAAAATGAATCAACCAAAAAGGGCCGGGGCATGGCTAAAGTGATAGAGTACTTGCAGGCAACTGCAAAGCCCTGAGTTCAAACTGTTGTGCCACTATCACCATTTCCACTAACAAAGCAAACAAGGGAAAAGGACACTTTTCCAATGAGGAAGTACAAATTGCCCACAAAAACATGGAAGCTGGGCTGGGGATATGGCCTAGTGGCAAGAGAGCTTGCCTCGTATACATGAGGCCCTGGGTTCGATTCCCCAGCACCACATATACAGAAAACGGCCAGAAGTGGCGCTATGGCTCAAGTGGCAGAGTGCTAGCCTTGAGCAAAAGGAAGCCAGGGACAGTGCTCAGGCCCTGAGTCCAAGGCCCAGGACTGGCCAAAACAAACAAACAAACAAACAAACAAAAAAACATGGAAGCTCAGAGAGACAAACAGCACGTGTCTTGCTATGTACTCCAGAGAGGCCTAGAACTTTGCCAAATCCTCCTGCCTCGCTCTCTGAAGCGCTGTGATTACAGGCATTTGCCACCCTCCTCAGCCATTAAGACTTTTTTTGCAGGTCACTTGTTGGCTCCTCCATTCTGACTCTGCAAAGTGTGTTTTCAATGATTGGTCTTGCCCTCCTTTTAAGCAGTGTGCCCAGCTCAATCAGCTTCATGACCAACTGTTTTCTTCAGGAGAACATAAAATAGTCCTCAGTACTCATTCTGGGGGTACTTCAGGTATTTATGCACAGGGATACTGAGGTAGCCAGATTTTCTCTGTCAATGGATCTGGCCAGATCCACTGAATTCCATACTAAATACTAAATACATCTACTGCTATCCACCTCGAAGGTCTGGCTGATGATGCACCATTGCTGTGCAACACGAGTGATACCACTAGCTCCATTTGGGTCACATATAGAAGATTGCTCTTTATTCATAGATTAAGAAATGAAGAGCAGACAGAGCCTTTGATCTGTGGAGTCTGACATAAAAAATTGGCTTGAAATTGCTGGGCAATTTAGACATTATTATTATCACATGCCTCAGTGATGGACTAACGGTGGATTTGGAGGATCTAGCTGGAAGGTCCAAGTGGAAACATGCAGACCACAATGCCTAGAGACTTGGTAGTCACTTTGTGTTAGATGCACGTCATTGTTTCTGTCTGTTGATTGACCCGTGTGAATAGATGCCTTAAGTGTCATTCTGCAGCTCTTTCTCCACAGTTACTTTTCTTCATTATCTGAAGCCATGTTTCCATTTTCTGAAAGTGTGTTTATTTCAGCTTTTACCATAACACCCTTTGGAATAGCCACTTATCATTCCCTTTCGGATACATGCAACTCTGAGAAACCAGTTTTGTAGTTGGAAAGGGACTGTATAAATAATCATCCTCTGAGGAAATTGGGATTTGTATGTGTTTATATTATTGTGCTCCCAGAGAACCCAGAAAATTAACTGCAGAAGCAGGATTAATATTTGATATCAGCTCTTAAATAGGCTCTAATTGCTTCAGGATCATTTCCCTAGGAAGCGAAACCCTATTCTCTTCCCCAGAGGACTGTGGCCTGATCTGTCCCCTCAGCAAAAATGTTTAGTGTGGCCAACCTGAATAGAGCTAAACCAACTGCTTTCATTTTTTTTGGGGGGGGGGCAGTTGTGGGGCTTAAACTCAAGGCCTGGGTGCTGTCCCTGAACCTCTTTGTACTCAAGGCTGGTGGTCTACCACTTGAGCCACAGGGCCACTTTCCATTTCTGAATGGTCAATTGGAGATAAGAGTCTTACGAGGACTTTCTGCCTGGACTGGCTTCTAATGGTGATCCTCAGCTTCCTGCGTAGCTAGGATTACAGGTGTGATCACCAGCACTCGGCACCAATTGCTTTTTGTAAGTATAAATACAGATTTTTTTTTTTTAGAAAAACAGTCACTTTTCCTGATACAAAAGGAAAATATTCCCCTCTTCCTTTTCTTTTGCAAGATTTACTTTAGAAAACTGGACATGGAAAATTTGTGTCCCTTTATGATGTATATAAACCTTTGAAATTAAAGCTTCCTCTTCTCTATAGTCCAGGATTGTTCTTTTTTCTTTTCCTTTCTTTTCTTTCTTTCTTTCTTTCTTTTTTTTTTTTTTTTGATACCAGTCCTGGGGTTTTAGGTATGAATCACTGGCACAGGGCTCCAACTTTGTTCATCCACAGATGGCCATAACGAGGTACAGTTCCTTATATTTCCTAGTTTGCTGAGAGTTTTGTAATGAATCAATGTCAGATTTATTTTTTGTGAAAGTATTTCTACATATTGATATGCTCATACTGTGATTTACATTAATCATGATTGGTAAATCAATATAAAGTTCTTAGGATTAAACTGCATTTAGTTATGATGTAGTCCCCTTTCTATAGGTTATTGAAACCCATTTGCTCAAAGTTGGCTAACAAAGTCTTTTTGGGGGGGAGAGCACTATGGTTTGAACTCAGGGCCTGGGTGATGTCCCTTAGCATTTTTCACAAGGCTGTCTCTCTACCACTCTAGCCACTGCTCCACTTATGGCTTTTTGGTAGTTAACTGGAGATAAGATTTTCATGAACTTTTTTGCCAGGGCTGGCTCTGAACCTTGATCCTCAGATCTTAGCCTCCTGAGTAGCTAGGATTACAGGCGTGGACACAGGTCCCTGGCTCTGAAGTATTATTGTAATTTTTCCTAGTTTTGTTCTAAGGGTATTGCTGGACTTATATAATGAAATTATGTCTCTACAATTTTCTGGATGACTTTTGTGTAAAATTGGTGACTTTCTATTTAGATTAGTTTCCCATACATTTCATATTTCTTCATTAAATTACTGAGATAACATCATCTACAAATGTATGGAATGGCCTTAATGATTTTTGAACAGTTTTCTTTGTATCCTAAGGTTTGAATTCAGTGCCTTATACTCACTTGGTTTGCTTACTTCCCTGCCTACCACATGCCTCCAGGCCTGCTTTTTGCTGGTTATTCTGGAAATAGAGCCTCATAGAGGTTTCAGCCTAGCTGGCTCAAATCATGATTCTCTGGAGCTTAGCTACTCAGAAGGCTAAGGAGCTGCTGGTACCTAGCTTCTCCCCTTCCTTTTTGTGGGGCTAGGGGTCAAACTCACTGAATGACATCTCTCATCCTGTTTGTGACGTTCTTTTTCAACTTCCTCAGTTGTGCATTAGGATAGCGCAACTTATATGATTCTTCTTCATTGAGTTTTGGTAATGCACAGCTTTTTAAAGGAATTATTCCATTTCATACAAGTTGTCTACCTTATGTATACAGAATTGTTCCTAGAAAATTATACTTCATGTCTTTTCATAAATGTTTGATATTGACCATGTGTTTGATTTTCTTGTCAGTTTTGCTAGAGATTTAACAACTTCCAAAACACTTTTCAAGAGCTCAGTTTTTGTTTCACTGATTTTTCTGTAGGGGGTGTGTGTGTGCGCTCATTTTTGATCCTCTATGATTTCCTTCCTCCGGCTCCAGCTTGTTTTCTGTATATTTTGCGCTTTGCATTTTTCTAGTTCTTTAAGATGAAAGCTTAGATTATTGGCTTTAAATCTTCTTCTTTGTAATATAAGCAGGTAAGCTATGATTTCTATTTCAGACGTCAGGTGCCAGTGGCTCACTCCTGTTATCCTAGCTACTCGGGAGGTTGAGATCTGAGGGTCCAGGTTGGAAGCCATTACAGGCAGTTAATTCCATATGACTCTGATCGCCAATTAACCACCAGAAAACTAGAAGTGGAACTGTATGGCTCAACTGGTAGCATGCCAGCCTTGATACTGAGAAGCTAAGGGAGAAAGTGAGGCCGAGTTCATTGCAGTGGTCTCCGCCTTGTGCGTCCAGCCCCCATCTACCTAGAACTTTTTTTTCCATTCATGTTCCAATTGTTGCACAAAGCTGTTACAATTTAACAACTCAACGCACAAAGGGATTACAATGTAACAATTTAATCTATGTGTAGAGAGCATCTTGATCAGTCACCCCTTCCATATTTTTTTCCCTCTTCCCACTCACCCTCTGTTTCTCACTTCCCTTTTGGCTCCTGCTCTTCTAGTAGTGTCAACTGTATTGTAGTCTTGTTAGAAACTTGATAAAGTTGTGTTTTATTTTTTTAAGTAGTACTGAAGGATTGAACCTAGGCTCTTTTTAAAATCAGCCCTGATTAGTTGTACAAACCGGCTATGCAATGTATTTTGATCCAATTGGGCCTCTCTCCCACTCTCCTCCCACCCTCACCCCTCAGATCAATAAGCCTCAGTATCACTTTCTCACACCTCTGTAAACGACTTTGAACTTACTCACCCTCCTTTGCCCTTTCCCTTCACCTCCATTTCCAAACCCTCAGACTGGACCCCTGTTTACATTTCCATCTCTCCTTATGGTAGGCTATGCGTTCAAAGGGGCAACACCACGGTGTTTTGTATATGCACTGCCATTTCTCTGTCCACTATCTCCCTATTAACCAACAGCTAGGAGTGAGTTTCGTGTTCACAGATGTGTATTTCAGTATCGTCCACCTTCTTTTCCTCCCCACATTTAATCCCCTCCTGTTGTAATTACAGACATTGAACCTTAAGGGTCTTTCGCAAGGTAAGCAAACAGCTTCTACCAAGCGTTACACCCTCAGTTAACCTAATTCAGTCCAAAATGCTTCGTCTACCCTTTGTTTCCCTTAACCGATGGGCTACTCAGATGTGTGGTGTTTCATTCCCAGGTGTCTGGAGAGGGTCTTCTGGTGGATTTGTAGTTTAATTCCACCAGGATCCGTATATCAGATTTTGTGGATTTCTTAATTTTTTTTCTTTTTTAAGTTGGGCACCCGTAGTTGACGCTGGTAATCGTAGCTGTTCCGGAGGCTGAGAACTTGAGGGTGGCGGTTCGAAGCCTGTCAGGGCAGAGAAAGTCCCTGAAGAAGAGTCTTCAGTCCAATTAACCACCGCGAAGCCGGAAGCGGAGCTGTGGCTCCAGCGGTAGCGCGCCACGCCGGAGAAGAAACGCTAGGGGACCGCGCCCAGGCCCCGCGTTCCAGCGGGCAGACGCACACAAATATGGCCACTCGCTTAGCGGTTCCTGGAGGCCAGAGGAAGAAGCGTCATCCCCGGAGATGTCAGTCCCGCCACCAACCAGCCCAGCTGCAGACCCGGGAGAGTTCGGGAGAGAGATCCGCCACCCGGCGAGTCGGGCTGGCTGGCTAGCGTGAGTGCGTGCGTGCGTGTGCGGAAATCCCGCCTCCCAGCGTCTCCGATTGGTCCCTGGACACAGCGGCTGAGCCCCAGAAAGGAAGATGAGAGGTTTTGGAGGAAGCAGGGGGGAGTTGGGAGGAGCGATGAAGGGATCCTGTTTTCGATTGGCTGGACTTGCGGAGCAACCTCGCTGTGATTGGCTGGACATCAGTTTCCCTCACCCGACTCAGTCAGCCAGCCCCTCAGGCCGCGAGAGGCACCGGGATCGCTGGCGGCGGCTGGAGCCGGCAGCGGCTGGAGACTGATCCCGCACGCCGGCGGGGCGAGGCTGCGGGGCCGCTGCGCGTCAGGTGCTGGAACCTGGGGGATCGGGGCTGTGGGCGGGGAGGAACTGGGGTGCGGGCCCGGAGCTGGGGGGCTGCGGAGCGGAGGGCGGTGGGCGTTGGCGCGGCGGCCGGCCCCGGGGCCTGCTCGGCCCGCCTGAGGCGCCGTCTCGCTTGTCTTCCCCATTTCGGAGTGATTATTGTTGGGGATATCTCTGCAGAGGTGACTGATGGGTGGGGAAATGATGGGGAGATTTGTTTCCCGCCCCGCGCGGCGATCTGAGGGGGTCGATCGGCAGGTGCATGCTGATGTCATTTGTGGCTGAAGTAATGGGCGGCTGGCTTCCTGTCGTGTTTGTGGATTTACCTTTGGGGATGTCAGGGAAGGGGGTGACATTGTGCCTTGGTCTCCCGGGGACCGTCGCGTCTCTAGGGCGCATCGACGTGTTTGCCAGAACCGGGCGAATCTTCATCTTTAGAAGTGGCTTTTCCTTTTTCTTCTCTTCCTTTGCTCGCTCTCATCTTTTCCTCTGTTCTGCTCTTCTTTCAAACCCCTCCCCCAGCCCTCCACCCCATTTCTCTCTCTCCCCCCCCCCCGTCTCTGTCTCTGTCTCCCTCCCCACCCCCCCCCCCCACCCCCATCTATCTCTCTCTCTCTCTCTGCTGCATTAAAACGTACAGGAGGGTCCGTGAAAAAAAAAATTTTTTTAAGCTTTAGATCTTTAACATTTCTGTTTTATGTGTAGGCCCTTAACTAAGAGGAAGCTAAACGAAGATGCCCTCTGAGTCCTTCTGTCTGGCTGCCCAGGCTCGACTTGACTCCAAATGGTTGAAAACGGATATACAGGTGGGGTTTGCTTTTTTTATTTTTTTCCTTTGTGTATTCCGACCTCCATATTTAAGTTGCTAGTTAAAGCTTCCCTCTCCCTCCCCCCACCCCAGATATACAAGGAGATGCCAATTTGATTTTTGTCATATTAGAGAAGCAGATTTATTTTACTTTTCTTTGGGGGGGGGGGGTCGGGGGTCGGTCCTGGTCTTGGGATTTGAACTCAGGGCGTGGGAGCTGTCCTTGAGCTTTGTTGTTCAAGGCTAGTGCTCTAATACCTGAACCTATGTACCACTTCTGGCTTTTTGTTTGTTTGCTTGGTTTTTTGGTAGTTCACTGGAGGTAAGAGTCTCAGGGACTTTCCTGACTGGGCTAGCTTTGAACTGCAATGCTCAGATCTTAGCCTCCTAAATTACTAGAATTACACCCCAAATTCCAGCAGGTTTATTTCTTATAAAATCAAATGTACCAGTGATGATAGCTCTCTTTTTATAGATTGACTTGCATTCTGTTGTTTTTAATATAAGAAACTTGCAATTTAGTTATGCAAAATGTTTCCTCTTTTCTATGATAAATATGTATTTCTTCATGAAGGTGACTTAGTAATGGTTGTTTATTTCTTGATTACTTTTTTGTTCTTTTTCAGTACTATGGTTTGAACTCAGGGTCTTGAGTTTGCTGAGATTGCTATGCAGACATTATAACACTTGAGCCACACCTCCAGCCTTGTCTTACTGATAGTTTTTGAGATGATCTGTTAACCATACTTAAAGTGCCACGTAGTAGCTTATTTATGGGACTTTATGTTTATGTTTCTGGAGGGATGGGTTAGCTCAATTGAACTGTTGGAGATTATCTGTCATGTCTGTCTATCTTTCGATTGATATCTGTCTATATTTTGATTGGTATCTGTCTATATTTTGTGCCTGTACTGGGGCTTGAACTCAGGGCCTGAGCATTGTCCCTTAGCTGTTTCACTAATGGCTGGTACTCTACCACTGGAGCCACACCTTCATGCTTTCAGCCTTTTGCTGGTTAATTGAATAGAACAGTTGCACAAACTGCTTTCCTGTCCTGGCTGGCCTCTAACTTTGATCCTCAGATCCTCAGATCTCAGCCTCCTGAGTAGCTAGGATTATAGACATGAGCCACCGGCACCTGGCTTATATTTATGACAGATGTTATTAAGAGGATTGCTTAGATTTTCACATCGGGAACATGAGGAAACACAATGTTGGCTTTAGACTCAAATGTTTTATAAGATAATTGCAAACTCATCAGGAAATGATCAAATAAAAATGAGTTATGTTTCTCTGTATGACTCTTTTGTCCCTAAGCTAGTTTCATATATGAAAGGCCTTGAAAAACCACTTTTGGAACTCCATATTACTAGGGGAAAGAAATGTCTGAAGTATTTTGTAGGATATATGTTTAAGTATTTGTCCAGTAATCTTACATACTTCATCAGGAATCTGTAGAATAGTTGATCATAGGTATTTATGGTGAGGTGCTATTACTTCCTCCTAATTATATTTTGCTTCTTAAAACAGGTGTTAGGTGCCAGTAGTTACAAGAGCCAAGTGTTTACAACTGTGTTGTTTATCTGTCACTGTCTGCTTTTGTCTTTTTTAAGCAAGTAAGAGATGAGTAATTCTTTATTTCTGAAATCTTGAGATGTAAGCAAACTCTTTCTTAGGCTTTTGTTGTTGTTGTTGTGCTGGTCCTGGGACTTGAATTTAAGGCCTGGGCAATTTCTTTGAGCTTTTTTGTTCAAGGCTAGCACCCCACCACTTGAGCCCCAGCTGCACTTCTGGCTTTTTGATGGCTAATTGAAGATAAGAGTCTCATGGACTTTCCTGTCTAGGCTGGCTTGAACGTTGATCCTCACATCTCAGCCGCTTGAGTATCTAGGAATACAGGAATAAGCCACTAGCTTTTGGCTTGACTTGTTTTTATATTTATATCTATTTGATATATTGATATATATTTTATAAACTTGTTTTTTCTTAATACTCAATTATAAATAACTGTTAATAGGAATTGTAGTTTCTTGATAATTATTAACTTACTACTCCAGATGATGCAGCATAGAGTCCTTGTTTGTTTGTTTTTTTCATTTTTTATTTATGTGTGATACTTGGCCCTTCTTAGACATTTTAGTTATTATTCAGAAGTCTTCCAAATGCTGAAGAAACTAGATTGTGAATAGTAAGTACACCAGAGGAAAATGTGTTACAGTTATTTAGCATGGGGGAAAAAGATTTATTTTATATAGTTTCTCCAGCATTGTTTTTGGAATGTGTGTGAATGTTATTTTATCCTACAAAATTAGACTTAGTTTTAGTCTTTGGGTCTTTGCAGATACACATTACAGCAGCTAATCTTGTACTGACAGATTTTACTCTTATCTTGTATCTGGAGTTCTGTATTGGAAACAGAATTGATACTTCATAAATAAATAGCATGTGACAAATGTATATATGTGTAAAAAGATACATATATTTGTCTATATGTGTGTATGTATATATGTATGTGTATGTGTTTATATTTTTTTTTACTGGTCCTGGGGCTTGAACTCAGGGCCTGAGCACTGTCCCTGAGCTTCTTTTTGCTCAAGACTAGCACTTTGCCACTTGATCCACAGTGCCACTCTGGCTTTTTCTGTTTATATGGTACTGAGGAATTGAACTCAGGGCTTCATGCATGCTAGGCAAGCACTCTACCACTAAGCTACATTCCCAGTGTATATATACACTCATATATATATGCTAAGCTACATTCCCAGTGTATATATACACTCATATATATATATGCTTGTAGAATATATACAAAGATGTTCTTCATATATATGTAGATGTTTCATAGGATTTAGCAAACCTATTCCCTACAAAGCTATTTTTATTTAAAATACCCTTGGAATATTTAGTAACACTTAGGATGAACCAATTTTTGGAGTGTGAAAACTTCTGGTGAGTGTGTTTTCTAAACACAGATCTTGACTTCCTGATTATGGATGTTAAGATACATTAAGTTAGGTTCCTGCAACTAAGTTCTAATGGAGTGCCTGTTGTATTCTAGCTCTGCTTCATAGTATACACACACTCCCCCCCCCCTCGATTTTCAACACTTTTCCCCCCATTTTTATGTGGATTAGCATGTTTTCCTTCACTATTTTGAATGCAACAACACAGCTAAGAGTTGTTAGCCACATGACTATTTTTATTCATACAGCAAAAGCCCCATCTGATGTGGTTGATAGTTTTTTGTGTTTTTATTTTTAAAGTGGATCCAAAAGTTCAGTTAAAGAAGAGGAACTATAAAAAATAGTACATGATGCCTTAAAATCTTTTTATTCTTAAAACTTATTTATTCGCCAATCTTGAGGCAAGCCGAAGGGTGTGTCTTTGAACATGGGTCCAAAATGGGAGTTACCCTGATCATTCTTGCATAAGCTAAGCCCAGATGAATTTCTTACAGTTTCTATTTTCGGGTTCTTTGAAGTGGCCTATGAAATCAGATAGGCACAAAGCAATATTTTTAACATTTTATTTTGAAATAATAGGCACACAGGAAGTTGGCAAAGAAAGTAGAAAGTTCATGGTGTACTCTTTGACTAGACCCCAAAATGGTTACATTGTGTTTAGCTTTGATTGTCATATAAAAACCAGTCAGTTGACATCAGTGCAAACTTGTGTGTACAATTCTGTGATATCCTGCCACACGTGTTCTATTCTTATAACACTCCCACCAAGAGTTACCAAACTGTTTCGTCACCAGAACAATCTCCCGGGTGTTTCCCCTCTTCAGTCACACACATTTTGCCTCCACGGCAGTCTGTAACCCTGGCTACACTGATGTGTTCTCCAGCTCTACACTTCTGTTCCTGTAAGAGGATTGATCGTATGGTTAGTGACCTTGTGAGATTAGCTTTGTTTGCTCAGCATATAATGCCTTCAAGGTCCCAATGCAGGACCTTGAGTACATTAGTAGTTCAACTTTGAGACCCATTTATTGGTCTTTTCTTTTCCTAATTATCAATTTTAAATGATTAAGCACGAAAGAAAGCTTTAAAATTAAACTCATTGAGTAAAAATATTGCTCCCTAGGCTTACAAATACAAGTAGATTAAAAAGGAATAAACATGAGCATTTGGTGAATTCTTGGAGTTTTGACTAATCAGTGACCTAGATAATGTTGAAATAAAAGAATATGATAAACTTGAATTTAGGACTAGATTCTAAAATGTGCTATTCTCCTATGCAAGTATAATGCCCTCAGTAGAATTTTTGTTGTTGTTTGTAAATTCCATGATTAAAGGTTCAGCATTACTATGTGTGAGACTTTGTCAGGTTAGTTCAGAGCATTATGCGGCATTATTAATTTGGATGTCCCTGTGCTGATATTAAAAATATCTTCAGATGAAACTTGACTCTGCTCTTTCAGTTTAAGAAGCAACCCAAAGACAGAAACCTTTACTGTGCTTGCTCAGTAATTATATCTCTTCGACTAAAGCCATTTTTCAGCATCAAACTTTGCAGCAGGGGAAATAAGAACAATTGAAAGCTTTGTGTAACTTATCATGAGGTTCATTACATCATAATTGATAGTAAAATATTAATGCTTCCTTGGATAGACATGTTGGTTCAAACCTGTAATATTAGCTGCTTGGGAGGCAGAGGTGGGGGAATCAAGGTTCAAGGTCAGCCTAGGCAAAGAGTTCATGAGATTCCATTTCAACCAACAGCTGAGCACAGTGGCACATACTTTGTCACTCCAAGGTGCGCTAGAAGTGCCCTGGCTGGGTACAGTGGTGTAACCTGTCATCCTGGCATCAAAGGGATACCTAAGAGGAGGCTCACAGTTCAGGCTGGCCTCAGTGTAAAGCCAGATCCTATCTTAAAAATAACCAACACTAACAGGAACTGGCATAGTGGTTCAAGAGGTAGAGTACCTATTTAGCAAGTTTAGGGCCCTGCGTTCTGCTCCCTAAAGGGGGATGTTTTCCGGAGAATTAGTACTTTTCTGCTTTCTATTTACAATATTATAATTTAATTGTCCTCTCTGATGTGCAGATAATCTTTCTGTATACTGTATTTCCTCTTCATAATTTCTATCCTTGTACTTTAGTTTTAAGGTAGTTTTTCTCTTGGCAGTATTGGGGTTTGAACTCAGGGCCTCATACTTGGTAGACCAGAGTTCTACCACTTGAGCCACACCCTGAGTCTTTTTTTGCTTTAAATAATTTAGGTAGGATCTTGTATTTTTGCCTGAGTTGGCCTTGGACCTCCATTCTCCTGTTTATGTCCGCCTGTGTATTTGGAATCACAGGCATATACCACCACACTTATTTGTTGATTAAAGATGAAGTCTTGCTAACTTTGCCTGGGCCGACCTTGAACTGCTATCCTCCCTGTTGAAGGGAATTTTAACTGTTCTTGTTGTGTATTTAGGTACCCATTTTTCATTTCTTAAACTGAGAGCCAGTAGTTTTCTCTTCTTAAAAACATTTTTAAATTTAATTTTAATGGTCATATTTGTCATTTTATGTTAGCATGGCCAGGCATGTTTGACCATCATAATTGCATCAGAAATTTCACACACACACACACACACACACATACACGCACACACACTATAAACTAGTTTTAGCCAGGTGCAGGTGAATCATGCCTGAAGTCTGTATCTACTTAGCAGACTGAGAATGGAAAGATTGTGATTCAAGGCCAACCTGGGCATATACCTGAGACCTTCTTTTCAACCAATAGCTGGACACAGTGGTTTGTGCCTGCCATCCAAGCTACACAGGATGCTATGACTGGAAAGATTGTGGTTCCATGCCAGTCCAGGCAAGACTCCATCTCATTGGATGAAACTGGGTGTCACTCCAGTTAAGATGGAAACCGTAAAATTAGAAGGATGATGGTCTGTCTAAGTATCAGAGTTAAGAAATGCTAGATCCTATACAAAAGCTTACTAAACAAAAAGGGCTGAAGGCAAGATTCATCAGTAGAGCATATACCTAGAAAGTGTGAGCCCTTGAGTTCAGTCCTCAGTTCCACTGGGCACTGGGTCCACACCTGTCTTCCTAGCTACTCAGGAAGCTGAGACCTAGTGGATAGTGGTTTGAAAATGCACCCTGTTTTTTAAGTACAAGGAAATTAAAAATGAGAAACAACTCTTACCCTAGAAGGCATCCTAGTCTAGTCAAGAAGAGAGGTAAAAGATAATGAGATATGATTTGAGCTGGACTAAGGGTACACAGGGCTAGCCAGCGATTATTTACTATGAACCATTAAGTTTTACAAGGGCTGGTAATTGTAGCTAATCAATTTGTAACTGAACACCAATGTCTAACCCAGAGTTAAGTCAAGATGTTGCTGAACCAGCTTTTGCCCTTGAGAGGATGCTAGTGGGTGGGTTAGCAGGGGGAACAAGAATGGTAGATAATGCATCCACTTAGTGGCTAGGGATGAGTTACTTGTATAGGCCTGTACAACATACCTGGGCGTTCTCAGAGGAGAAGGCCAGCTACTTTCTGCTAGAGTTTAGTACCTTCCATGTTTTGCCATTTGTGCTACATTTTTTTTCAAGATTTAGTTCAAAAATCCTGATTTGGCAAATACCTCCACATTTTCAAATTAGTTAAGATAAATAGTATGTAGTGATTTCTTGAGATCACATTTTTTTCCAGTAAGATAAATGGACAGCATCATTCATTCCTTTTTTTTAAGTGATTTCTTATTGTTCATGTCTAATCTTTGGTTTGGATCAGCCTTGTCAGAGTTTAATCAACCATGTTGGTCATTTTCAAAGAACTAAGCTTTTGGTGTTCGGAAAACCCCTAATAATAGTTACAAGGGGAAGGAAATGAGTTTTGCATCAGACTTTGATAACAATGCTTTGTTTGTGTGGAAGAAAATTGGATAACATCATGCATCAAGAAAAGAAAAATCATAGTTAAGGAATTTGTGTTCCAACCAAAGTGACTTTTCAGGGGGGAAAAAAACCTCATCATGAGTAATAGCTCAGGAGTTATTGTTATCTTTCTGAGGAATCAAGTAGAGAAAGATATTTGGGCAACTGAACTGCTGTCAATCACATGGGACTGAGAATGTCATTAAACATAAAATTATGGGTAAAAGTTAGACTCCACAGCCAGGTGCCAGTGGCTCATGCTTGTAATCCTAGCTACTCAGGAGGCTGAGATTCAAGGATCAATTCAAAGCAAGTCCGGGCAGGAAAGTCTGTGAGACTTTCATGCCCAGCTAACCACTAGAAAACTGGAAATGGAACCGTGTCTCAAGTAAGTAGTAGAGCACTAGCCTTGAGCAAAAAGGAGCTCAAAGACAGCATCTAAGCCCAAAGTTCAAGGCCCAGGACTGTCAAAAAGAAGTTGGACTCCACAAGTGCTTAAAGGGTCAGGGCATAGAATGTTATTGAATTATGATCAGACCTTGTAGATTATCAGTATTAGGATTATCATCAGTAAGATCAATGAATAAGATTCTTCCCCCTTGCAATATATTCTCCTAAGTGTGGTTCAAGAAATGTTTCTTGGGGCTGGGGATATGGCCTAGTGGCCAGAGCGCTTGCCTCGTATACATGAAGCCCTGGGTTCAATTCCCCAGTACCACATATACAGAAAATGGCCACAAGTGGCGCTGCGGCTCAAGTGGCAGAGTGCTAGCCTTAAGCAAAAAGAAGCCAGGGACAGTGCTCAGGCCCTGAGTCCAAGGCCCAGGACTGGCAAAAAAAAAAAAAAAGAAATGTTTCTTTTTCATAAACAGAGGTTAATTTGCTTGCTGACTTTTTGTAGATTTGCTTTTTTTTTTTTTTGAGTGTGTGCTGGATTTCAGTTACTTGGGAGATGATGGTAGAAGGTTCATATTCCAAGACTGATTCCTGGCAATATCCTTTTAAATAGGGAGACCCAATCTGAAAAATAAACTAAAGCAAAGAGATTGGGGGTGTTGCTGAAGTGAAAGAATGCTTACCTATCAAAACAAAAACAATGTGTACATTGAGATCTACCCACTTTGGCCAGAATGGCTATTGTGAAAGAAAAAAAAATGTGAGGGAAAAAGAGAACCCTTATACACTTGGGTGGCAATGTAAATTAATCCACCACTATGGAAAGACATATGGGGGTTCCACAAGAACACTAAAAATAAAACTACCATAGGATGCAGCTATATATACTAATCCTGGGCATATGTCTGAAGGAATCAAGGGCAGCATTCACTAGTTACTGCATGCCCATGTTACCCATTGTACTATTCATAGAAGCCTAGTCACTGATGAATGGAAAAAGGCATGTGAATGTGAGCTTGATTATATATACATAAGAACTCAGTCATGTCATTGGCAGAAAAACGTGTGGAAGTGGAAATCATTATATTAAGAAAAATGAGTCAGAAAAACAAGTATTGCATCTTCTGGCTCATGTGGAGTCTTAGAAAACAGAAGGAAGAGCTCATGTCTGGTGCTACTCAGGAAACTGAGATCTGGAAGCTGACAAGTTCTAGGCCAGCTGGGCAGAAAATTTTGCAATGCTTCTGTCTCCAAATAACCAGAAAACAAAACAAAACAACAACAACAACAAAAACAAGCCTGGAGGAATGGTTCAAGTGCTAGAGTTTGGCTTCAGAACTAAGAAACCCTGAGTTCTCATTTCCCTACTGCCACCCCTCCCCCTATTGTAGAATATACATTGTTACTCACTTTACCCTTTTTACACTTTTCACCTCACTATGTTGGATGACTCTCATTGAATGTTACTTTCCTTTAAGAGTTCAGATGTTAAGTGTGACCACTCTGAGAGTTTTATCTGTTTGTTGTTGCCAGCTTGCATTCACCAGAGATGGGCTCTGTGGCCTGTGGAATGAAATGGTTAAAGATGGAGAAATTGTGTACACTGGGACAGAGTTAGCCCAAAATGGAGACCTCCCTCCTAGAAAAGGTAAGCATTTTTTTAACTAGTATTTTTTTTAAAGATCCATCATAAACTGCACTTTATAGAAATTGTGTGATATGCTATAGAAACAGGGCATTTAAGCAGCACACTTCTCTGAAGTTTTGTATTTTGTTTAGTGATGGTTGTTCTTAAATGTCAATTACTATTTCACGCTGCCTAAATTTCATTGTTTATGTGCACTGATGGCATTTTCATTTGCAAAATCAGCCTCTTGCATTTGTGGTGGGTTCATTTCCTATCTATTGTACAGCTTTTAGGAAGTTGTTAATACTTTCCTCCTTTAAGTTTTGAAACAGATCTTGTTTTGCCTAATTTTTTTTGACATCTTTTTATGTAGCTCAGGCTAGCTTGGAACTCACTTTGTAGCCTATCCTGACCTTAAACTGATGACCTTTGTCCCTCTACCTCCCAAGTGCTGGAATTACAGACATGTGCTAAATATTGATTATGGTCATATTATTCCTAAAATTTTTCTTGCATAACTCTCCTTTTGCAGTAAAATGCCAACAAATAACCCTGTTTAGTTCTGTGGTTATGAAAGGAAAGAGACTTGTTCATTTGTTACTAACCTTGACTGGTTCAGTCACCATCAAGACTTTGAAAAGTAATGGATGCCAGTACCCAATTCCAAACTTGTTGAATCCAGGGGCTGGGAATATGGCCTAGTGGTAAAGTGCTCACCTCATTTACATGAATCCCTGGGTTCTATTCCTCAGCACCACATATATTAAAAAAAAGCTGGAAGAGGCGCTGTGGCTCAAGAGGTAGAGTGCTAGCCTTGAGCAAAAAGAAGCCAGGGACAGTGCTCAGGCCCTGAGTCCAAGCCCCAGGACTGGCAACAAAAACAAAACAAACTTGTTGAATCCAGAAAGCCTCAGTTGAATTCCACCACTGTTTGTTGGTCTCATTACTTCAAAATCTTCAAGATAAAGCTACTCCTTTAGAAAGTATTTCTTTTTCTCTTTGTGGAATAATTGGGATCCTAGGTATTTGAAAATAAAGGAAAGGCTGCTCACACCTATAATCTTCAATTGAAGCCAGCCTGAGCAGGAAAGCCTGTGAGACTTTATCTCCAACTAACTCCCAAGAGTGCCAGAAGTGGAGTTGTGGCTCAGGTGGTACAGTGCTGCTAGCCTTGAGTGAAAGAGCCCAGGTACAGAGCCCAGGCCCTGAGTTCAAACCCCAGTATTTGCCCACAAAAAAAGAAAAAACGGTACACAAGAGAAAGTATTAATGTATCTTTTTTGTTACAGTGTCTAGCGAAGTGAACTCTTATGTCTTTTGATATTTTTCTGACAGTTTCCATATAAATGCAGAATAACAGAGATGAATACAGTGACTGTGTAACCCTCCCCAACCACTGTGGAGCTCTGTTTGTTTATTACAGGGCACCATAGCTTTCTGTGTCCATTCCCTGCACTCAGAAGTATGTAAATACATGTATGTATGTATATATGTATGTATGTATGTATGTGCGTGTGTGTGTGTGTGTGTGTGTGTGTGTGTGTGTGTATCTAGTGCTGGTACTGGGACCTGAGTTGGTTTTTTTTAACTCAAGTTTTTGCTTTATGACTTGAGCCATAGCTCCACATCTAGTGTTTGGTAGATAATTGGAGATAAAAGACTCTCCTCTGGGTGCTGGTGGCTCATATTGGTAATGCTGACTACTCAGGAGGCTGAGATCTGAAGAATGTGATTCAAAGCCAGCCCAGGCAGGAAAGTCCTTGAGACTCTTATCTCCAATTAATCACAGAAAAAGCTGGAAGTGGTGCTGTGGCTCAAGTGATAGAGCACTAGCCTAGGGCAAAAGGAGCTCAGGGACAGCATCTAGGCCCAGAGTTCTACCCTCAAGACTGACCAAAACCAAAAAGCCTCTCAAACTTTGTTGCCTAGGCTGGCTTCAAACCACAATCTTCAGATCTCACCCTTCTGAATAACTAGGATTATAGGTGTGAGCCACTTACACTTGGCTGCTTTTTATGAATTACATTTGATAAATGCTTTTTGTTCTTTTTTTTTAAGTCATGTGGCTAGAAAACAAAAGATAATTGATCTTTGTACACATCCCTAATCAACAGGAATATTTTTTTTACATTCAGTTAAAAGTTTCTATTTGTGTGTGTGCGCGCGTGTGTGTGTGTGTGCGTGCGCGCTTGTGCGTGTGCATGGCCCAGTATCAGGGCTTAAACGCAGAGTCTTGCTCAGGGCTTTCACTTAGCTTTGCAGCTCATAGCTGGCATTCCACCACTTGACCCATGCCTCTAGTCCAACTATTTTGCTGGTTAATTGGAGGTAGCCTATGGAAGACTTTTCTGCCTGGGCTGACTGTGAACCATCTTCCTCGTAAGTAGCTAGGACTAAAGGTGTGAGCCCCTGGTGCCCAAAAAGGGTGACATAGTAAGTACTTTTTTATCATTAAGACAATACTTTTCAATAAATAGGTTCATAATACCACATTTTCTTGTGTGGGTTTGAACTTAGGGCTTAAGTTCTGGAACTCAGTTGAGCCACAGCCCTGAACCCCTTTTGTTTTAGGTATATCTTGACAGTCTCCAGTTTTTGCCCAGGGCTGACCTCAGACCTAGATCTTCTTATCTCCATTTCTTGGCCCTCTTACCTCAGCTTCCCAAGTAGCTGGCATTATAGGCTTGTGCTATCACACCCACCTGGCTTCTTAGTTGAGATAGGACCTCAGTAACATATGATCTGGGCTAGCCTCAAACTATAATAGTCCTGATCACCTCCCAGGTAACTAGGGTTACAAGTGCAAGCCATTGTGTTTAGCCTCGAGAGTTCTGATTCTGTAAGTTTGGGGGTGAGCCTTACATTTGCCTTTTAAACATGTTTCCAAGTTGTGCTGATGCTGTATACTTGAGGAATGTCTCCTTTCCCTTACACAGGCCTGGTCAATTGCACTGGGAGAGACCAAAAGAAAGGAAAAGCATTTTCTTGTGCACTCATTAGGAAACAGAATAATGAAAATGTATCTACTGTATTCCAAAACAAGCACAGTTGCATTTTCTTCATCTACTTTTTGTCCTCCATAATGCTTCACTGTTTTGCACCTTGAGAGCTGGCCGGAAAGTTTAACCCACCTTAGTAGTCCACCTTTCATTCTTCTTGTGTCAGCTATAAATAGTGATGTCAGCCTGTTGGATCCCTTGCTCGGCTTGGCTCTGGAGTCTGTTCCCTACAGGATCAACAGATCCTCGGTGGCTCTGAAACTAGCCTTGTTTATGTGGCCTTTAGCTTATACCCCAAGGCCTCTGGAACATAAGTGTTAGAAGGAAGCAGATAGGACTGAAGTCTCTGGCAAAATGATTACATGTCCCAATACTATCTGCAAGGGACACAATGATGTGTTCAGCAAGGTTGACTTCTTGGCTGTTCCGAGAACGTGTTCAGAGCCCATCACGGGGCTTAGGGCCCACGGAAGAGGTTAGGGCACACTGGGGGTTAGGGCCACTATGGGAGTAAGAGCATGGCAAGACATTGAGATCTGCCCCATCTCCAAGCTGCCCCTGCTCTCCGGAGAACTGCATTTGTTTGCTTAAGTAGATTATACACGTGCAAAGTTCATCTGGAGAATATTGATTTTTTTTTCCCCTGTTTTAATGTTCTAGTTCTTCCCCTATTGTGGTCTTGAGTCATAAGACCATTCAAAGGACAGCCACCACATCAAGCTGATGAAATAATGTACATCCAGCCCTACCTGATTTAATTTCTAGGCCTACTTGCTTGTGAGCGTGGAGGAATGGATTCTATGACGTGGGAACCAGTGTTATCCTAAAGACCATTTGAGTCTAAAGATGTCATGACAGAATTTTCACTCTGATCCTGGGGAAAAATAGAATCCAGAAACTGCTAGAAGAGGCTGAGTGGCCAAGGAAAGGCTGATGCTTTTCCAGAGATGGCTCATTGCTTTCTTGGATAGAAAGGAAGCCCCATAGTAAAAGGCTTATTATACTGGTTAGCTTTGTCATTTTTAACACACTTTTGTAATGTTGTAAACCAAGCAAAGGTTTTGCCTCAGACTTTTACCATTTTCTGTTTCTGCTCAATTGTATTTCTTACCATCTTATTTCATGATAATGGCCCCATCCGCCAAATCTGTTATTTTTCTAGACCAGTTTTGTAGGCATGTACAATTCAGTCTGCTTCAGACATTTACTCTCTCAGTAAGTACAAACTCCAGAGAGCAGCCATCTCACAGAGCGTGTCAGGGTTTAGTCCTGCAAGACTGTACCCACCTTAGAAGCTAGCTGCAAATGGGCTTCCCAAACCACTCACATTTCTACCTGACCTTTCTACCTGGCTTTCAGGTGAGCTGGGCGCTGATGGCTCACACCTGTAATCCTAGCTGAGCTCTGAGGATTGCCGATCAAAGCCAGCCCAGGCAGGAAAGTCCTTGAGACATTTATCTCCAATGAACCACCAGAAAACCAGGAGTGGCTTTGGGGCCCAAGTGGTAGAGGCCTAGCCTTGAGCTGAAGAGCACAGGGGACAACACTCAGGCCTTAAGTTCAAGCCCCATGACTGACCAAAATAAACAAAAAAGACTTGCAGGCTTTCAGGACAGGACCTTTAGGTTTGACAGTGAACTAAAATGATGCAGAGAAAAGATACATTTGTTTATTCTAGAGAAAAGATACATTTGTTTATTCTAGAGAGAAGATACATTTGTTTGTTCTACCTTTGGAATATGCAGGTAGGAACAGGCAAATGCAGGAGATGCACAGAGCCGAGTATGGGAACAGGGCGGGTTGCTCAGTGTCACTCTTTCACCCACATACCCACCAGACGTTTTGTAACTAAATCTTTACCCTTGCTCTCCTGCTTGAGGTCGGGAGCCAATTCCCCTCCTCTAATGACCTACTTGATTGTTCTGATGGCCCATGCTGAGCTATCTTATGCCTATAATCTCATGCCTATAATCCCAGCTATGAAGGAGGAACTCATGGGAGTCTCTTAATCAAAGAACAGCCCAAGTAAAACAAAAACAAAAACCGAGAATACTACCGTATTTGAAAACAGTCTAACCAATGAAGGGTGGGGGCGGGGGTGTGGCTCAAGTGATTAGAGTGCCTGTCTACCTTAGCAAACCTGAGGCTTGAGTTGTAAAGCTACTGCCACTAAAAAACTAAAATTAAGAAAAAGTAAATAAATAAAGGTCCGAGGGCATGGGCTGAAGTGGGAGTGTAGGTGTGAGCACTCAGGTCTCGCCTGTTGGTTGTGGGAGCCAAGACTTGGGGCAAAGATTGTGTGTGTGTGTGTGTGTGTGTGTACATAATATTTATATATACATACATACACACATATCTATGCTATGCAAATATATATATTTATTTGATCTCTATATTTAATTTGTAATATGTATAAATATGTTTATAGATTTAAAAGATAGGAATTATTGTAGTTGAGCTCTTGTGTCTACATTCTTGTAACCTGGGCTAAGGTGTCTCCTGCCATCATAGTTGCAGTGAGACAAAAGTAGGGGTGTGTGTGTGTGTGTGTGTGTGTGTGTGTGTATTTGTATTCTTGCTCAAGAAACCACAGATTAGTTAATGACTCCATTTACTATTGCATCCATGTCTTCAGGCTAACAAAGGACTTGAGGGTGACTGGAGGGTGGGAGGCTAGGGGTGACTCGGGACTTCCCTGTACCTCAGTTCAACTTCATTGCTCTTGCCTGAATGGATGTGCCTCTAGCCCACATCATTTTTAAATTTCTTACGTGATTATTAAAAGATCTTGAGTGCTGTTGTCTGGCTTGTGTTAGGCATTTAGGATATATCAGTGAACAAAACCAGCTGAGAACAATGAAATGAACCTCCCACCCTAAGAAATAGTAGCAACAAAAACGTTTTTGGAGCTTACATTCTAACTTTCTAATATTTGCCAACTTATTATGACATTGTTTTAATTGCTGTTTTCCTAAACCTGAGCTTGAACGTGTCTTTATAGTATTAGACATTTTGGCATTCTGTTCCAGTGACATCACTGTTTTTTGGATACATAGTATTTTTTATGATAGAATGCAGACATTTGTTTTTTCCTTCCTTCCTTCCTTCCTTCCTCTCTTCCTCTTTCTCTCTCTCTCTCTCTCTCTCTCTCTCTCTCTCTCTCTCTCTCTTTGTGGTACTAGAGTAACTCAGGCAAGTGCTGTTCCACTTAAACCCCACCCCACCCCTTTTTGCTCCCTTTGCTTTTTAGCTAGGTTCTCTTGTTTATGCCTAAGTGGGCCTGAACTGAGATCCTCCGACTCCCAAGTTGTTGAGGTGATAGGCGCATGCTGTATTAATCGTATTCACTGAGATGGGGTTTTGAAACCTTTCTGTCCAGTCCAGCCTGCAGCGGGGGCCCTCTGCATCTCTAGCTCCTGAGTTGCTGGGATTACAGGCTTGAGCCACCACACCCAGCAGGAATTCTGTGAATATGTGTTTGTCTCATTGGTTTCAGGTATCACGTTGTCTGTCCTGTCTGGTCTCTGTCTCCAATTCCTGACCTAGGTCTCCTGAAATGGTCCTAATTTCCTGACGCTGTGATGATGGATGCTAGGAATTCCATTTGTTTTACTGTTTGGCTTTGGTCCCTTTCCCAACCGAAGAGATTCTGAAACACTTGGAAGCTCTGGAGTGATGAGTCTTTCATACCCTAATGAAATGGGGGCAGGGTGTAACTTCAGCTCCATGGGTCTGTCTATGGCAGTTCATTTGCATTAATATATTTATATGAAGGTAGAGACCTTTCTTCCCATCCTTGTCTTACCTGCCTTTTCTCTTCACTTGTGCCAGTATACCTTTTATAGTAAACTGATTAAAGTGAGTAAAGTGTTTCCCTGGGTTTTGTGAGTCATGATAGTCCCTGTGCTTTCCCTTTCTGAAGTTTTAGCTGTGTATTGTCAACCTCCAGCTGAAAATATGAACTGGGAAGTTCCAGAAAGAAACCATTTGTAAATTTTAAATTGTGTGCTGCTCTGAGTAGTGGAATGAAAGAAATCTCACATGATCTACCTGGGATGTGAAGCCTCCCTTTGTCCAGTGCAACTTGCCCAGAGGTAGTAGCTTCCATGTTAGCCAGTTGTCAGGTCAGCTGTTGCTGTGTGGCACTGAGTTCAAGTAACCCAGATGTAGTAGCCTGACACTACCACACAGTTCCTGGCTATTGTTAATCTCTCACTGTGCTTAATTTATAAATTAAACTTTCCCATAGGTATGCATGTGTAATAGGAAGAAAAAATAGTGTGTGTAGGGCTTGGAAGTATAGTTTCAAGCATTGGGGAGGTCTTGGAACTTGTCTTCTATGGAGACTACTGTATGGCAAACTGTCAAACACTTATTCATTGATGAATGTGCAGGATATAGATTGTATGTGCATAATGTAAAGTATGTAGGCTTCCTTTAGGCTGCTAGGGATTGAACCCCTGGGCCGTTGATGCCAGACTATTTATAGTCTATCACTGAGCATTACCTTCTCCTCCAGCCTAGATTTATATTTCTAATTATGCTATTCATATGAATATTTTGGTAAGAACATTTTATGCCAGGACTTGTTTGTACTTCAGAGTTGAGATTTGTTCTCTCTTCTCTTTCCCGGTTATAGAGGAATTTCATGGCAATTGTTACTAACTGAACATTCATTGTTCTATGGTCTGGGGTCAGGTTCTCAACTTTTTTTGTCTCCTGAATTACGTTCAGTGCATGGCCGTGGTCCTTAGTTACAGTCATTGGAGGAGGGATTATACAGTTAGAAGAGATTTTTGAATCATTTCCTCCCATGTTCTCAGCAATTGGGAACCTGGAGTAAAGCAATTAGTGTGATATTCAAGTAAACAAATACTAAATATCTAGTAAACAGTGGATGGAATAGTTTGTAAGATACCTTTGGGGTTTGAGTGATGTTAGTTTCTTTGTCTCCCTCCCCTCCTTTGGCAGTATTGAACTCAGAGTAGGTGCTCTAACACTTGAGCCATCATTATCCCCACCCACCCACCGTCTTTCCACTTCTGTTAGTTTTTGCCTAGGGCCAGCCTCCTAGCTTGATCCTTCTACCTACACTTCCCACTTAGCTGGGATTACAGGCATGCACCTCTGCCCTGGTCATCTTATATTGGCCCTTTTAATAAAATTGTATAGTCATTTATTACAAAATAGATCACCCTAAACCTGTTAAAGTTATAATTCATGTTTTTCAAATTATTCAGTTTATGATGTGTGCTTAACTTTGGGAGAAACATTTGCAGAGACTGAGAAATGACGTTCTATTTTTAAAAAACAAAAGCAATTACAGATGGAAATATTTTTGATTTTCCAGATGATGGTGTTGAAGCCCAAAGTGGAACCAAGAAAGAAGATCTAAATGACAAAGAGAAAAAAGATGAAGAAGAAATCCCTGCACCTACATTTAGGGCCAAATCAATCCTGGAGAGCTGGGTATGGGGTAGGCAACCAGGTAATGGAGCCTTCTCAGGTTTTATGACCTTGGAGTTTGACTTGCTACTCCTTTGCTAACATAGAGGCACATTTTTGTTTGTTAGTGGAATTTTCTGAAATTAACATTTTTTTTATATTGTGGTAAAAAAATATAACAACTTGAGACTGCAAGCATTGTTAGCGTACAACCCATTTACATTAATATATTTATATTATGATTGGACAACATCACCATATTTGTTTCTAGAACTCTTCATCTTACCACACTACCACCAGTGCTACCACCATTACACTCTGGTGACTGTGCATTTGCCTATTCTAGGAATCACGCAATATTTGTCCCCTTGTGTCTGGCTTCCTTTACTTAGCATGTCTTCCAGGCTCATCCATGTTGTGACCTGTTGCAGAATTTCCTTTTGAAAGCTAAATTGAATGTTAATATTCCTCATACAGATATTTTATCCTCTCACTAGTTGACAACCACTTAGGTTGCTTCTCCCTTTTGTGTGTGGTGAATAATGCTACCAATATTGAACATTGAACAAATGAAAAATAAATTACCATTTACACAAATAGATATCAGACCTGAATGCATACATTACTATTCAAGAACAAGTCAATACTCTAAAAGTATAATGAGAACATGGTCTTGGTCACAAAGAGGAACAATAAGTTTTGTTGTGGTTTTTTTGTTGTTGTTTTTTGCTAGTCCTGGGGCTTGAACTCAGGGTTTAAGCTCTGTCCCTGAGCTTCTTTTGCTCAAGGCTAGTACTCTGCCACTTGAACCACAGCACCACTTCCAGCTTTTTCTGTTTATGTGGTACTGAGGCATTGAACCCAGGACTTCACGCATGCTAGGCAAGCACTCCACCACTAAGTCACATTCCCAGCCCAACAATAAGTTTTGAAGAAAAAGACATGTTTAGAAAGAATGCACGCTAAATTCATAATAGCATTCAAGAAATCTTGACATCTATGAATGCAAAGAGGGAAAAAATGATAAGGTCACAAAAGAAAAAACCTCAAACCATTCTAACAGATATAAAAAGCAAGCAAGGAGAGAATCATCAAGCAATAATAAGACTGTCTCATAAACCAAAAAAGATGAGCAAAAAAAGAAAAGAAAACTCTTCAAGTCTTTAGACACAGAAGTGTGCAGTCAGTTCTTAAATTCCATTATAATGTAAAAGACCAACTTCAGAAAGGCTTTGAGGATTATAATGATAGGGTCAAAAACAAGATGAAAGGGAAGAAGGTCATTCATATGTAACAGAAGTAATATAAATTCAAACTTCAGATTTGTATTGCAGTGGGGTTCAAGGGCGGGGGAGGGGCGGGAGTTCCCCGTCCCTCCAAGAGTCCACCACTCAGAGACAGTCTCAAGCAAAAAGATGGGTTTATTGGGGAAGCATAAAGCGAACTGACGGGCCAGGGACGCAGCACAGACTTGAGAGCTGAAACTGCGACAATGAAAAGCGGGCTGACCAGCCAGGGACACAGTGTAGACTCGGGAGCTGCCACCGTGACCCCGAGCAGTCCTCAAATTGGGGTTTACAAAGGTAAAAGTGTAGCACAGATGTAGGGGGGTTGACGCAGGCAGTAGGGGGAGCAACAAACGATCAAACATGGCATAGATGTAGGAGGTTGACACAGGAGGTAGAGCAAGCAACAAACAAATTAAGCAAACCATTTACAGAAGCAGAATTTTGGGGTCAGGTTGACCTAATCTACTCCCCTTAGCATTTCCTACCATGTTTCCCTAGTCCAGATGGAGTCAGCTCTGCTCCCTACAGCAGTATTATTTCTAAAGAATGAAGTCTATTCAGAGAAGCAATAGTAATATTGTCCAAAATAATCATTTTAAAGGAAAATTTAATTAAATAAAAATTTAAATTTGCATATTTGAGAAGTTATACTTTTTAGTTTCTGTGTGTATTTACCTTTGTAGTGGTGGGGATGGAACCCAGGGCTTCATGCATGTTAAGCAAGCTCTGTACCTCTCAGCTATACCCACAACTCTATGTGTTTGTGTAATGCCACGGAGGCTGAGTTGACTGTGTCATATGCTGTATGCCTCTGTGTGTTTACTCACCCATTCTATGCCTCAGTTTCCTCAATTCCAAATTGTATAGTCTGACTTCTAATTCTGGCTGTACCAATTGCCTTAGCAAGATGTTTAAAAGTGTTTGGGGGCAGGTATGATACACGTGGGTCTTTCCTGCTATCATTATCCATTTAGTCAGCATTACAACAAACCATGCCCACAGGAGTGACAGGTTGTTATCTTCCCTTGTTTTCTAGATGTGAATGAATTGAAGGAATGTCTGTCTGTGCTGGTTAAAGAGCAGCAAGCCCTGGCTATCCAGTCAGCCACCACTACCCTGTCAGCCCTGAGACTCAAGCAGAGGCTGGTCATCCTGGAACGCTACTTCATTGCCTTGAATAGAACTGTTTTTCAAGAGAATGTTAAAGTTAAGTGGAAAAGCAGCAACATTTCTCTGCCTCCTGTGGACAAAAAGAGGTAAAAATAAAATGAGGAAAGAATAGTGTTGGTGATTTCCTATAAGATTCAGGCTCTTAGGCTCAAGGAGTGGCTTATGTGGTTTGAACATCAGCTCAGCGGAGCAACATGAGACTGAGTACAAATCCCATTACCACACAGACACATAGACACACACACACACACACACACACACACACATAATCAGGCTCTTGCCAGGGATGGTGGTACATGCCTATAATTTTAGCTGTTGAGAGATAGAGATAAGACTGTGGTTTGAGTCCAGCCTGGGCAAAAAGTTGAGAGTCCTGATCTTAAGAAACTGAATGTAGTGATGTATACCTGTAATCCCAGCTATGCTGGAAGCACAAATAAGATTGCCATCTGAGGCAGCTTTAAGTCAGAAACAGAAAGCACAAGGTACTATTTGAAAGGTAAACTAAAGCTGTAGGAGTAGAGCACCTGCCTAGCAGGCAAGGTTCTAAGTTCAAAACCTCAGTACCACAAAAAAGAGAACATTTTTCAGGTTCTTCTGCTTGGAAAAGTTTCAAGATTTTTTTTTTCAGTTTAATCTCTTTATTTTGTGAATTTTTTATTCTTGCTTTCCCTGTTTGTGTGTGTTGTATAATCTACAGAATAGATTTGCCAGTTTGTTCCTAGATTAAGAGACCATGTGGAAATTCTTTTAAAGACTATTTTCTTTCTGTAACAGTAGAAGCTAGTCAAAGGTTTCGGTCATCTTAAGTCTGGATTTGAGAATATGATGGCAGTATTATATTCTTTTTGTCTTGCTATTTTATAGGGAATAGAATGTACCGATTAGTGCCTAACTAGTTTAGATGCTTCATTATGTTTGTTTTGGTTTCTAGAATAATATTCATACTCGTTTATTATGAAATGCTTTCAGGCATATGATTTTTGGTGTGGAGATTCATACCTAGGGCCTCTCACATGCTAGGTCAGTGCTCTTTCATGTAGTTATAGCCTCATCCTTAGGCATAGGGTTTGTAATTGGTTGGTATCTAGTAATACATCAGCACATTTCTTCTGAGGTGTTAACTAACAGCTCTTAGCCTCTTTGAGGCTCATATAAAATTTGCAGGTTTCCAAAAATGGAGCTAACAGATTTATCCTCAAAAGGCTAGGTTGCCAGGTAGAACTAAATCCTATGTGGTTAGGAGTTAGTTTGTTTCGCTGTGATAATGACTTTTACTCCCTGGAGATCACCTGGAAAGCACATACAGCTTTAAGAAGGAAACTTGGAACCCCCCCCACCCGCTCATCTCCAGAGTAGAAAGTGCTAACAGATCTAGATGAAATCGTGTTATGGTAACATATTTGAATATAGTTTTAGAGTGAACGAAGCCAAGGGACCAGTGCAGCTCATGCTCATCTGTTAATAGCTGGTGGCCCAGTTCTTCTTTTCCTTCCCAGTTGGAGAGTCACAGTGGCCCTGAGAGTCACTGATCACTGGGCTCTGCCTAGGGGACAGTAGATGCTAAGATTCCCAGCACTCTGTGTGTGTCAAATCAAACTGAACCCTCCAAGATGCAGAAGCGAATTAAAAGCCCATCTGATTTTTCTGTCTAAACACATATGTGTTGATAGATTAATTGGAATATCTTTCGTCAAATGCAGAGATTTCTACTAAAAACTTAATTTGGCCTGGGCACTGATGGCTCATTGCTTATAATCCTAGCTACTCAGGAGGCTGAGATCTAGGATTGAGGATTGAAGCCATCCTGGGCAAGAAAGTCCATGAGAGTCTTACCTCCAATTAATTAGCCAAAAAAAAAGCTAGTAGTGGTTCAAGTGATAAGGAGCTAGTCTCGAGTAAAAGGAATAATGGACAGTGCCCGGGTACTGAGTTCAAGACCCAGTTACGTCCCAACCTCCCCCCACCCCAAGTCCCTTAGTTTTGAGATAATGTATTATCAAATGCAGAGTCTTTTCACTGTACCTTCATTTTCCAATAGCAGTAGGCATTTACAAAACAACAGTACAATTTTACAGTAAGGATGCTGGCCTTCATAGTCTTTGTATCTTGCTTAGAAGCTTCTTCAGTTGTACAGGCTTTTAGTTGTGTGTGTGTGTGTGTGTGTGTGTGCGCGCGCACGTGTACGCGTGCGCGCCAGTCTTGGGTCTTGAAATCAGTCGGGCCTGGGTGCTATTCCTTAGCTTTTTCACTCAAAGTTAGCTCTCTACCACTTAGCCACAATTTCACTTCTGGCTTTTTGGTCCTTAGTTGGAGATGAGTCTCATAGCCTCTCCTACCCAGACTGGCTTTGAATCTTATACCTCAGATCTCAGCCTCCTCAGTAGCTAGGATTATAGATGTGAGCCACTGGCACCCAGCTAGTTTCTTTTTTAAGTGGTTTTTGTTGTTTTGAATCAAGGCATGAGAACATTCTGTCCTGTTGAAGTCCCTGGTGAAGAAACACAGTTGAGATTTTTTCCCCAGTGATAAAATCTGTATAATATTTCCTTAGTGTGGCTAGAACTTGATAGAAATCCTTTTGAGTTAATGAATATCATGTATTAAGTATGGGATCTTTATATTCTTATGTTATCTGTGTTAAGAATAAATCGATATTAAATTTTAAAAAGACCATTGATCACATTGTGCTCCAAATTCTTCAAGTATTATTTTAGCTCTTTCTTCTTCCTCTAATTGACTGATTCTCCCATCTGTATGTGTTATCTGTGTTATCTGTAGCTCTCGGCCCACCGGCAGAGGGGTGGAAGGGCTTGCCAGAGTTGGATCCCGAGCAGCGCTCTCCTTTGCCTTTGCCTTCTTACGCAGGGCCTGGCGGTCAGGTATGTGTGTAAGGCTTGTCCATCTGCTTGCCTGGTATATGGGGAGGTTTGGGCTCTGTAGTTTCTGCCACCATGGGTCCGTGGACTGATCCCATATGCCATTTCCCAGTGCCTCACTGTCTTCATTCGTAAAAGAAGAGGCTACGGAGTCTGTTAGGCATTTTTGGTCTGTGCCTTAAAAGCCCCAGATTGTGGGGCTGAGGACTCAAGTGGCAGAGCTCTTGCCTAGCAGTATTGACACTCTGAATTCAGATCCCAGTATGGGGCGGGGGAGGGGAGGAGAGGGATCTATTTACCATCCTCTTTGGCCATTCCTCTCCAGTAAACCATGGAATGCCTCAGGACCTAATTATTTCTAGAACAAAAAGGTATAGTGTGAACATTCCGTAATCTGAAAACATGAAATCCAAAATGGTTCAAAGTCCCAAACTTTGACTACTGACATGATCATATAGGTAGAAATTCATACCCAATGTCATGTGATGGTTTGCTACATCAGGATGAAGGCACACTGAAAGTATTGCATAAAATGTCTTCAGACTATGTGTAAGGAATGTGGAAGGAATATGTGAAACAACTAAAATTTGTGTTCAGAGCCAGGCGCAGGTGGCTCGTGCCTGTAATCCTAGCTACTCAGGAGGCTGAGATCTAAGGATTGCAGTTCGAAGCCAGCTGCAGCAGAAAAGTCCCCATGAGACTCTGTATATCCAATTAACCCAATTAAACTGGAAATGATGCTGTGGCTCAAGGTTGACAGAGTACTACCCTTGAACAGAACAGCTCAGGGGCAGCACCCAAATCCTCAGTTCAAGCCCCACAATTGACAAAAAAAAAAAAATGTATTTAGTCCCAGGGTGTTTCATTATTTATATATATATATATATATATATATATATATATGCAAATACTCCAAAAATCCAAAACATTTCTGCTCTCAGGCATTTCAGATGAAGGATTCTCAATCTGTATTGCTCATGTAAAAGCCATCAAATAAAGAATTGACTTGGGGGGGGGTTGGAGTTTTATATAAATATTAAGATGGACGTAGGCATTGCACTTTTGTGTTTCTCCCCTAAAAGTATCCTCTTTCAGTGAATTGACTTGAGACAGTGTTGCTAGATTTCAGTCTGTTGAGTAGGAAACTGAAGAGGTGATAGTGTTACCTTCTCAGCTGAAGGGCAGAGCTCTGTGCTCGTCGGCTCTGCTCGATGGTGGCAGCCTGTTGAGTTCCTTCAGAGTCACGATGCCTGTGTCCCCAGGCGAGGATGCAGACCTCTGCAGCGAGCTGTTGCAAGAGTCCCTGGACGCCCTGCGAGCTCTTCCAGAAGCTTCGCTTTTTGACGAGAGCACAGTATCTTCCGTGTGGCTGGAGGTGGTGGAGAGAGCAACCAGGTTCCTCAGGTCTGTCGTGACAGGGTGAGTTCTCTTTTTCTAGATGCCTTCCTGCACAACCAACCCACTGTGATTGAGTCTCCTCATTCTTACCGCCCTCCCTTTTTGCCTAATGGGTAGTTTTCCTAACTCTATGGTAGGCCTCTGTTCTCAACTCTTCAGATGACTTGGGTTTCGAATATTCAGACTTGACCCAGGAAGCCATCATATGGAGTGGAATGGACAGTGTCAGAGGTTTTGTAGTTTAGTGGGCTGTTTTGGTCATTACTGGTTTGGTGGTCCATCAGTCCCAAGTGAGCACTTCTTGGGGGTACCTCTAAGGCGCTGTCATTCTGGGGGGTGGACAGATGGATAGCACTTAGTTTGAAATTCTGATAAAACATAACATGGGAGAAAACTACTCAAGCAAAATGTTAAAACCAGTGCTAGAAGTACCAGTGGTCAGTGGTAGGGCACTTGCCTAGCACGTCCCAGGTTTGAGATTCTGGGTTTGATCCCTAGTACCCACTTCCAAAACAAGTGTATTCTGTGATTATGTTAGCTTTCTGTTACTGTGACAAAAGACCTGAGGTAATGTACTTCCAAGGAGGAAGGTTCAGGCTGATGCTTTTTGCAGGTCACTGTCACTTGGCCTTTTTGCTTTGGGCTTGTGGCAGCTCAGTACATCATAGAGAGAGCAGGTGACAGGACAAATGCCTGTTCACCTCCCTAGGGCAGCTGGGAAGCACCAAGGACAAGGAGAGGGGCCAGGACCCAATATGCCTTTCAAGGAGTCACTCTGCAATCCCACTAGGCCCCATCTCCTAAAGGTTTCCCCCTCTCCCAATACACCCACATGCTGGGAGTGACCCCTCAACACATAAGCCCTTGGAAACAATGGATTGCAAGTAGCTAGTATTTCTTTATTTGACTGTGAATCTGTAAGGAAAAGAACATAAACTCTGCTTTGGGTGCTATGTATTTTGGTACTTTTTGTGTGTTTGTGTGTGCCAGTACTGGAGTTTGTGCCACTACCAGGTCTTGTGCTCTTGCTTAGCTTTTTTGCTCAAAGCTAATACTCTACCACTTGAGCCACACCTCCATTTCTGGCATTTTGTTGGCTAATTAGGGATAAGAGACTTGAGAATTTGTCTGCTTGGGCTCCAAACTTTGATCATCAGATCTCAGTCTTCTAAGGATTATAAGTGTGAGCCACTGGTGCCTGTTTTTAAATTTAGAAAAAATATAGTATTCAATATAAAATTTTAGTGGCAAAGTCATGTATACATACACATGTACATACATGAAATACCATATATGCATCTACCCATACTAAGTGACAATGGACTGAAACCATCAGCTTAAACATCTCTTCCTTTTGTGTGTGTGTGTGTGTGTGTGTGTGTGTGTGCATGCACTCTTGCATACACACATGCACACATACATGCCCCTGTGGTCCTAGTTAGTTAATTGGAAATAAGAGTCTCATGGACTTTCTTGATGGGGCTGGCTTCAAACTGTGATCCTCAGATCTCAGCCTCCTGAGTAGCTAGGATGACAGGCGTGAGCCACTTAGTGGCTGGCCCCTTTTAAGTTTTTTATCTCAGATGTTTTACTACCATAACAGAAAGCTCACACACAACAGGTTTATACTTTTTGGGGGGTGGGGGATGGTCAGTGCTGGGAATTGAACCCAAGACCTTGTGCATGCTAGTTCTCTACCATTGTGATACATTCCCAGACCCAGTTTAAACATGCACACATGCATATCTTCATAAATGAATTTTATGCCTTAATACCTCATTTATGTAGCAAGTCTCAGAAACTTGATTCTGCATATTAGAAATACGCCTTTCCTTGGGAGAGAGAACACAGTCAGCATGTTGGTATGATTTTGCATGTTTTGCTTCTTCTGTTACATGGCCTGCCTGTGTTGCTGTCATTTCAGGGATGTTCATGGAACACCAGGGACCAAAGGGCCTGGAGGAGTTCCCTTGCAGGACCAGCACTTGGCCTTGGCAATCCTGCTGGAGCTGGCTGTTCAGAGAGGCACACTGAGGTGAGCAGGCCAGATGCCTCGGGCAAAGCCTGTGTTTCTACACAGACTAGGATCCTCCATTCCTAGCTTTTTGTTGGTAGTTACTTGAAGATGTCTCATGGACTTTTCTGCCTGGACTGGCTTCAGACTACAGTCCTCAGCCTCCTGAATAGCTAGGCAGTCAGTGAGCCACCAGCTTCTAACTTAGGATAAGCTATTTTTTTTTAAACTAGAGGATCAATATCTTTCTCCTTTCAGCCAAATGTTGTCTGCCATCCTGTTGTTGCTTCAACTGTGGGACAGTGGAGCGCAGGAAACTGACAATGAGCGATCTGCTCAGGGCACCAGCGCCCCCCTCCTTCCTCTCCTGCAGAGGTTCCAGAGCATCATTTGCAATAAAGACACGCCTCATGCAGAGGGGGACACTCACGTAAGTATCGGGGTATTGCTGGCAAGACTATAAAGAGTTATGTTTACAAGCAAGACAGTGTGTATGTCCATGGCAGTGGTTGTCTTTGGGGGTGGGGTGTATTTGATGATGACTTCGGCAAGATGTGGGTTGTGTTTGTATTACATGCATGGAACAGAATATTATCACATGAGCTATTAAGATTCTTCCATGTTGGGGCTGGGAATATGGCCTAGTGGCAAGAGTGCTTGCCTCGTATACATGAAACCCTAGGTTTGATTCCTCAGCCCCACATATGTAGAAAACGGCCAGAAAGGGCGCTGTGGCTCAAGTGGCAGAGTGCTAGCTTTGAGCAAAAAGAAGCCAGGGACAGTGCTCAGGCCCTGAGTCCAAGGTCCAGCACTGGCAAACAAAAAAGAAAAGAAAGGATTCTTCCATGTGTCGGGGAGTGGCCAGAGCCAGCTCTGAGCTGCAAGTCCTGGGCTCTGTGTTCCTGTCTTTGGATTGTGTGTACTTGGTGAGAGGACGTGTGTTATCTTGACATGGATCCAGTGTTCTTTTAGGGGATTCTGTCTGCCATCAAGGTGATTTTAGAGCTCCTGAACCAGAGCGTATAAGCCCTGCATGTCCACAAGTTTGTGTTTTCCTAAGCAACTATTGTACTGGCTGACCTTGGGAGAGGAGTGAATTTTAGATGCTATGTTCATCTGTTTTGCATTTCTCTTAACAAAATGCTAGGGAAGCATGCTAATTTATACAGCACAGAGTTTCAATTTGGCTTATGGTTCTAGAGGTACAAGATTGAGGGCTCTTATTGGTGCTAGATGATACAGGGCACCCTATTGCAAGAGAGAGATTTGTGTATGTAGGTATCTGTGTAGTCTCTCTCTCCTTCTTACATCATAGGGGTTCTATCCTGATGATTGGGGCTCTATCCTAATTGCCTTAATTGAACCTCATAGTCTTACTACATCCCACCTCCTTAATATTTCACAGTGGGGATTAAATGTAACACATGAACCTTTAGGAAATGTACTCATACCACATCCACACCAACCATAGCAGATGGAATGGAAGGTGTAAAGAAGACTCATTCCATGAAGGAGTTACTTAAGGGACTGAAATGTGGTAAGAATGGCTGACACAGAATCAAGAGCAAAGCATGACAAGCAGTGATGAGGTTGGTGATGAGGCAGACAGGCATAGCGAGGCTGAAGCTTAGGTCAGTGTGCAAAGGAGCAGGACGGCCTATTCAAAGGAGACAGTCTGAAAGGAAATATTTCCTTGTCCATTATTTGGAAGAATCTATGCCTGTGGTCATCTCATTGTCCATGTTAGTTCCTGCTCCGTGGGTCTCCATTCTCAGTCTCTTCCATTTTGCTGTCGATGAAGAAAACTTGGATGAGCAAGTCCTCACTTTATCATGAGTCCCAAAGAAAGTCTGGCATAATGAAATTAGTAGCTCACTCTGTGGGTCTACCCTACGGGCCAGGTGCCTTGTGAGGCAAATCATCTAAGTCAGCCCTGTTTCATCTTAGTCACAGACTACCTGTGAAGGATCTGAGGTGAGGGAAGTTACAGGTTAGATTTACATCTTTCCTGGAAACAGCCATTAGCTTAACGTGCTTTGTTCTTATTCATCTGTTAGCATTCTTCAGTAATAAAAGTTGCTTCTGCCCTTTGGAAGAAGTACAACTATGCCTTAATTTACAAATAAAAACTAGATTTTTCTCCAGAATGGGAAGTATTCAGATTAAATACTCAGATTAAAATTAGGGTTGTTTGTTTTTTAGTGCTGAAAGCCAGGTTGAGGTGCTGTGCTGTGCATGGGTCCTTGTTACAGTGTATCTCTAGGGTGATTTGGACTTATTAGCAATCCATGCTGCTTCTATAACAGAGGGTTGACTTATGTATGGTGCAAGCAATAGATAGATTTACAGTTAGTATTGTGTACATATATGAAGGAATAGCTGTACAGAACAACTATAACATCAGTGTTGTTTGATGGCCAAAATGAGATGTAATGCATAATTGAAACACACACACACACACACACACACACACACTCACACTCTCTGCTAAAATGTATACAGGGTAATTGTGTTAATTTTCTTTTTTACTACCAGTTCTGAATATTCTTACTGACCTTTCTTCTCTAGCTTTTATCTGGTCCTCTGAGTCCCAATGAGAGTTTCCTGAGGTATCTTACTCTTCCACAAGACAGTGAGCTCGCCATTGATTTACGACAAACAGCTGTTGTTGTCATGGCCCATTTAGACCGCCTGGCTACCCCCTGCATGCCTCCTCTGTGTAGTTCTCCAACATCTCATAAGGTATGTATTAGAGGGGTATTTCTCTTCCTTACTTTTCTTCTCCTGCACTCCTCCTCTCCCTCCTGCCTTCCTTTTCCTCAGGATCAAGCTCAGGGCCATGAGCATTCTGGACAGATGCTTTATCACCGAGCTATAATTTCAACCCTCCCAGGGTAGTAATCTTTTTATGTTCTATAGTTAGTAATACTCCCACATTCTAATTCTGTGCATGTTTGAAACTTGCTTTTTCTGCTACTGGTCATGGAAGCTGACTTAAAGGGGTTTGGTTGTTGTTGCTGTATTTTGGTGGTACCGGGGTTTGAACTCAAGGCTTTGCACTTAGCACGCAGGTTCTCTACCACTGGGCCATACCTCTAGCTTGTTGGCTTACAGATTTTACACGTTTACAGGTTAAGATATTACCATTTGTCAGAATGAATGATGAACAGCTTCTGAGATGTTTGGGGTTTAGGGATTCAGGCTAGGGTCCCCAGAAAGTTCATCTGTATCCACATGACCACAGACCTTTCCACCTCTCAGACTTAGCCTCCTGAATAGCTAGGATTACAGGATTTAACCATTGTATCCAGCTTCAATTTTGAATCACTTCTGTTCTTTCTCCTACTTTCTTTGATTTGCTTATAGTACCTCAGTGTTACTCCTAGATATTCTCTTGCTATAAAGACAATGCTTACTTTCTTATCTTATAGGGATCGTTGCAGGAGGTCATAGGTTGGGGATTAATAGGATGGAAATACTATGCCAACGTGATTGGACCAATCCAGTGTGAAGGCCTTGCCAACCTTGGAGTCATGCAAATTGCTTGTGCAGAGAAGCGCTTCCTGATCCTGTCTCGCAATGGCCGTGTGTACACACAGGCCTACAATAGTGATACTCTGGTGGGTGGCATGGGAATCATGCCTGCCTTGGTGGATGGGGGTTCCTGCCTGCAGATACCAAGTGGTCTAGTCTTGTCAGTCATAGATGACCATCTATTCATAGTATATTAGTCATGTGAAAATTTTACTGTAATTAGATGTCAAGCTTTTGAGTTAAGAACAGGATCTCCTTATAATGAAACATTGTTAACCATGATTTTTTTATTTTTTTTGTAAACAAGCTTTCCCCAAATCATTTGATTGGGGAGCCAGACAGAGCTTGTTGGAGATGATAATGCCTTAGGCCACCTGTGTTTTTGTGAGAAGATAGTACTTCTGTCTAGCTGTGTGTCTGTAATGTACAGGGCATCCTGCTTCGCCCACCATCAGCACTGGTCATGCCGTGGACCACGTGGTGGTTATTGCTGTTGTGCTGGGATGGGGAGGTTGGGGAAATGGCCTGGCAGTTCCAGAAGCCCCTAGTCTTTCCATTAAACAGGTTTGCTCAGGTTAGACATATGGCATTGGGGGGTGGGGAGGGCGGGGAAGTTGTGCTGTTTTCATTATCCTTAGAGTTGTGACTAATCTTCTTCCTATTTTTCCCCTCATAGGCCCCCCAACTGGTCCAGGGTCTTGCCTCCAGAAACATTATAAAAATTGCCGCCCATTCTGATGGCCACCACTACCTGGCCTTGGCTGCCACTGGAGAGGTGTTCTCCTGGGGCTGTGGGGACGGAGGACGACTGGGCCACGGGGACACTGTGTATGTACAGCGTACTCCTTGCTTCCCTCCTGGTGACCGGATTCACAACCAGATGCGCCTGGGGGTTTGCACAGCTTGTTTGGAGAGGGATACCATAGTATATCCACCCCTGATGACATTTTAGGAGATGGCCCACAAGGGGAGGTTGACTGCTGTCTTCCCCAGCTTCCATAACAGCTAGGAGTCATAACCTCCGTTAGGTTCCCCACGCAGATCCCACATACCATCCCTTCATTCACACAGACATTTCCTTCACAGATATTAGGTTTCCCACCAACTTACTGGGTGACCTCTAGAAGAACCATAATACTTTCACAGATATGAAAAATAAGGTTTTTTTCAATACTGTGCTAGAGATCAAACACATCAAAGATATATTGATCATTCTGTGACTTGTTGAATCAAAACCCCTTAGTACAACTATTAAAGAAAAACAATACCATTTCTTTGTTATATTTTGTGATTCTAGAAATCATACCAGGGCCTATTACAGACTAGGGAAATGCTTTCCTGCTCAGTTATATCCCTAAGCAGGGTTTTTGGCCTTGTATTTACTGTGTAGCCCAGGCTGGAGTTGAACTCATGGTCCTCTTGCCTGCACCTTCTAAGTACTGAGATTATAAAGATATGCCATCATGCCTGGCTAGCTATTTCCCTCCTTTCCTCCTTCCTTCCTTCCTTCCCTCCTTCCCTTCTTTCCTTCCTTCCTACTTTCCTCCCTCCCTCCCTCCCTCCTTCCCTTCCTTCCTTCCTTCCTTCCTTTGTCAGAAACCTAAACCCAAACTCAATGTAAGGTCCACCCCCAGGAGGGCTCCATGCAGATGAGACCTAAACCCAAACTCAATGTAAGGTCCACCCCCAGGAGGGCTCCATGCAGATGCTCCCCACCTGTTTAAGCCTGCTCCCAGTACCTGAGTTACCTATCTAACTAGTACACCTGGAGGCAGTCACCTTTCCCTTCTCTGAAGTCACATCCAATCCACCTGGCCATATCTCCCACCTTTTCCTATATAATCCGGCTCAACGCGGTCCCCGCTCTCTCTTTTCTCATTCCTTTTCTCTCTTGCTCTCTTTCTGCCTTTTTCCCTTCTTCCTTCCCCTCTGTCTCCCCATGCCTCCATCTGTGTGGGCTGGCAATTTCTCCCTCGCGCCCCCCCCCCTCACCAATAAACTCCTTTCTGCCTGAACCATGTGGTGGGTTTCCTTTCTGGCAAACCTTACTTACACTCAGTACCTGATACTTTTGTCCATTGGCTAGCTCTCTACCAACTGAGTCATGCCTCCAACCCTCCATTAGTTTGTTGCTGGTAGACCATTGTTTGGGGCATTGTGAATAAAAATGCATGTCATTTTGTGTAAGTCTTTAATAGATCCTGGATTTTTTTTTGTTTTTCTTTTTCAGTTGTGGGGCTTGAGGCTGGGTACTGTCCCTGAGTCTCTTTGTGTTCAAAGCTAGCACTTTACCACTTAAGCCACAGCTCCACGTCGGGTTTTTGAGTGGTTAATTGGAGATAAGACTCTCATGGGGACTTTTCTGCCTGGGCTGGCTTCAATCCATGATCCTCAGATCTCAGACTTCTGAGTAGCTAGGATTACAGGTGTGAGCCACCAGCCCACCTAGGCCCTGCTTTGCTATTCTTGCTGTACACCATGCTTGGTGTTGGGTTTCAGTTTAACGAAGTATCAATAATATGAGGTGTCTGAGATCCCTGATAGGCAAAACTCTCTTGATGTTATGATTTATTCTTGACAGTGACCTTTATTTTTTATTTGTTAGCTCGAAGAAATTCCTAGCTGGGCACTCATGTGTTCCTCCTTCCCACAGGCCTCTGGAGGAACCTAAGGTGATCTCTGCTTTCTCGGGGAAGCAGGCTGGGAAGCACGTGGTCCACATAGCGTGCGGGAGCACGTACAGTGCGGCCATCACTGCGGAAGGAGAACTGTACACCTGGGGCCGGGGCAATTACGGCCGCCTGGGCCATGGTACGTCGGCAGCACACTAGCAAAAGCATGCAGTAGGAGTTGGCTTCTGCCCAAAGGACTCGAATAACAACAGTTCTATCTGTTTGAAGGCTCCAGTGAAGATGAAGCCATTCCAATGCTGGTAGCTGGGCTTAAAGGACTGAAGGTCATCGATGTTGCGTGCGGGAGTGGGGACGCTCAGACTCTGGCTGTGACTGAGAACGGTATGTTAGCCCTCGAGCTGGCTGTCTCTTGAGGGTGCTGATGTTTGCGTTCCTGCAGGAGGGAAGTTTAGGTAGAGTGACCCTTGTGATGCTGCCCTCTGCTCTCTTCCTCCTTCTAATGGGTTTGGGTCTCTGGCTTCCCTGAGGAAGTCAAGGGAACATGATAAATGAAACATGACTCTGAACACTTACACAGTGAGACTAAAGGAAGGTATTCTTAGGAGAGGATCACACGGGCTCAATAGCTATATGCATATGATCATATAAAATGATGTTTATCAAAATAACTACAAGAAGTGGAATCAGAGGCTTTCTATTTTACTTTTTGTGGTTCTTTTTTGTTTTGCTTTTTGACACTGTTTTTGATTTATGTGCCTTTTGTCTTATGTGTAAGTTTATCTGAAAGGAAAGGAAAACACAGAAACAGTGGGACAAAAGGTGAACCAGTTCAGCAGTGATATTCAGTAGACATATGTTAGAAATGAACTATGCAGCTGGAGGGAAGGGAGGTCAAGAGGGGAAAGACTGGGAGAAAATAAGGGAGGAGGTGACACTGTTCAAAAAGAAATATACTCATTACCTCACTTATGTACCTGTAACCCCTCTGTACATCACCTTTATAATACAAAATGAAAGAAAAGAAAATGCTCAGGGACAGTGCCCAGGCCACAAGTTACAGCCCCATAACTGAAAAGAAAAAAAAAAAATTAAAGAATTTCATGGACTCTGGCTTCAAATGGTGATCCTCAGATCTTAGCCTCCTGAGTAGTAGGATTATAGATGTGAACCACAGGTGCCCAGCTTGCAACTTTCCCTTTCTAAAATTGTTTTTATATCTGAAGTCTATTAAACTGGCAGGTCCATAACCACCTGCTTATATGAACTGTGTAGATTGGCCGTCTAGATTTGTGTGTCTTATTGATTATATTATTTGTAGCCATTTAAGAACTAATACTGGGGTGCACCATTCTTCTCTTCCTCCTCTTTCTCCTCTTCTTAGTCCTTTTCCTTCTCCTCCTCTTTGTTTTGTCTTCCTCCTCCTCTTCTTCCTTTCCTCCTTTTTTTTTTCATGTCAGTCCTGGGACTCAAACCCAAGGCTCAAGCGCTATCCCTGAGCTTTTTGCTCAAGGTTAGTTAGCCCTCTACCATAGGAGCCACAGCTCCACTTCCAACTTTTTTGATGACTAATTGGAGATAAGAATCTCAAAGACTTTCCTGTCTAGGCTGACTTTGAACTGTTTCCCTCAGATCTCAGCCTCCTGGGTAGATAGGATTGCTACCTTTTGTGGTTTTTGAGGCTGTGTCTCACTGTGTAGGCCAGGTTGTATGCAGATTGCTAGGGTGTACTAGGTTGGAATGCAAGTTTGTTTTTAACCTCAATGCATTCCTATTTCCTAGGGCAAGTGTGGTCTTGGGGAGATGGCGACTATGGGAAATTGGGTAGAGGTGGTAGTGATGGCTGCAAGACGCCCAAGCTGATTGAAAAACTTCAAGACCTGGATGTTGTCAAAGTCCGCTGTGGAAGTCAGTTTTCTATTGCTCTGACGAAAGATGGCCAAGTTTATTCGTGGGGAAAAGGTGACAACCAGAGGCTTGGACATGGAACAGAAGAACATGTCCGTTATCCCAAACTCTTGGAAGGCTTGCAAGGTGAGTACACACGGCAACTTTTCCAACTTTTAGGGATAGTACCTTTAGTTAAATTTTTAAGTCTGTGGATTTTCTTTTTTGTTGTTTGTGAGGCTTGAACTCAGGGTTTGGATGCTACCCTGAGCTTTTTTTGCTCAAAGCTGATGCTCTACCACGTTGAGCCACAGTACCACTTGTTTTGTTTTTTTTTTTTTTGGCCAGTCCTGGGCCTTGGACTCAGGGCCTGAGCACTGTCCCTGGCTTCTTCCCGCTCAAGGCTAGCACTCTGCCACTTGAGCAACAGCGCCGCTTCTGGCCGTTTTCTGTATATGTGGTGCTGGGGAATCGAACCTAGGGCCTCGTGCATCCGAGGCAGGCACTCTTGCCACTAGGCTATATCCCCAGCCCAGTTTTTTTGAGTGGTTAATTGGAAGTAAGAGTCTCTGCCGAGTCTGAGTTCGAACTGTGATCTTCAGATCTCAGCCTCCTTGAGTAGCTAAGATTACAGGCATGAGCCATCAGCGCCCAGCTGGAAACAGAACTTTTAAGTGAGTCTTGCTAGTTTCTTTCCCCATCAATTTTGTTGTACAGCTTTTTAGAACCTGACCAATATCAATCTTGCATGCTTGTACATTTTCCAAACTTCTGAGACAAGTTGTAGAGTAAGATATACTGTGTTATGTAGCTGTATTGGAATTTCATTTATCTCTTATCTCTATTCCCCTCCATCATTAAAAGAAATACATTTCTCCAATATTATATTTGTTAGATTTAGAAATAGGTTACTATGAGAATATTTAAGTTGTTGATAAAGTGTTTTTGTTGTTGCTCATGTATGGTAGGTTCTTTGAATAAAATTGTTCTGATGGTAGTTTTTTAAATTGTATGTTGATATTACATACATACATACACAATTGTATGTTGATAGCACACCTTGACCTACTGCTAAGGAAAGACATGATGCTTTGCTAACGCTATTGAAATAGAAGTTGAAAATAATTCTGTTACTTGGCTTTGTAGATTTCCTTTAAGAAGAGTGGCAATAAATGCTTTTTTGAATGGCAACTCCTTTGTATGACTACTTAAAGATAATAAAAATATTAAGGGGGAGAAAAAAAGAAGAGTGGTAGAGCACCAGCTGTGAGCTAGCCAGGTGAATGACCAGAGTACAAGGCCCATGGTACCTATGTACATGTATTTATGCACACAAACACACACACACACACACACACACACACACACATACATCCGGTGCTTTTATATTGTGATACCTTGGACTGGAGAATGTGACATTTAACACCTAATTAAAAATATACTTTCCTCACAAGCATAATTACATGTCAGAATTTGTGAGATTGTTTTGGTCACCAAGAAGGTAAAAAAAAAAAAAATCAGTTCTTCCTACCAAAAAAACCTATCTCTTAGAATAACTGATTGAAAAAGGGCTATGAGCTGAGCGCTGGTGGCTCACACCTGTAATCCTAGCTACTCAGGAGGTTGAGATCTGAGGACCATGGTTCAAAGCGAGCTCAAGCAAGAAAATGTATGAAATTCTTATCTTCAGTTAACTACTAAAAAGTTGGAAATGAGTTGTGGTTCAAACTGGCAGAGTGCTAGCCTTATGCAAGAAAGCTCAGGGACAGGATCCAGACCCTAAATTCAAGCCCCAGGAATGGTACCCAAAACAAAACAAAAACTCACAAAAGCAAGCATGCACATGTGCACTGTCTTCTGAATGAAAATGTCAACAAGGAAGAGAAAATAAAAACAAACCAATGGATTCTTTTCATATACTAGTGTTTATTCATAGGCTCTTGAACAAATTATAGGTGGTAAAATGTAACAGTCTTAATATATACTCAAAACAGATGAACGGTGCGTAATCTTCATGGAACAAAGTATCCTTAAACCAATACATAACGCCTTCCAGTCCCCAGTAGTGGTGGTGGTGCCAGATGTCTTTCTCAGGAAGAAGCCATGATGTTGACGCTGCATCTGCCTGTCTCTTTCTTCCCAGGCAAGAAGGTGATTGACGTGGCTGCTGGCTCCACCCACTGCCTGGCTCTGACAGAGGACAGTGAGGTGCACAGCTGGGGGAGCAATGACCAGTGCCAGCACTTCGACACACTGCGTGTGACCAAGCCGGAACCCGCCGCCCTGCCAGGACTGGACACCAAACACATAGTTGGAATTGCCTGTGGGCCTGCCCAGGTACTGAGTGTAGAGTTTGGTTTGGTATTTTGTATAGTTCATTGCAAGGATGTTCTTAGGTCCTGCAATTGTATAAAACACTACTTTGTGAGCTTCCTTGCGGTCTCTTTAGGGTTTTTCTTCATAGACGCTAACGTTGTGGATATACAGAAATGGTTTTCTCTTTTGCTGTCAATCTATATGTCTTTTGTCTGCCTTGTTACCCTGCCTAGGACTCCCATGTGGTATGGAATAGAAGTGAGAACAGGCACCTTTGCCTTGCTCTTGATCTGAAGAAGAGAGCATTTTGTCTTTATTATGAGTGATGGTTGCTATGGGCTTTTTTTGTTTTTGTTTGTTTAACAATAGTTTTTAGACTGGAAAAGAAACTGGGTGGGGTTTTTTTGTACCATTTTAAGTGGATAAACAGCCCCAATACCCACCTAGTATTGCGGATTGGTAATTTGAGAGTGAAAGTTGTTTAAAAAAAGATTTTTCATTTTTTAAGTGTGACAAAATAAGATGACATTAGTGAAATGGGAGAAGAAATTGGTAGCCAGGTATCCACAGAAGTATACATACATGGAAGAACACGTATACATGGAAGTACACATACACGGAAGTACACACACACACTGAAGTACACACACACACACGGAAGTACATGGGGGCAATTAGAGAGAGGAGTGAATAAAACAAACCATTGGAGGCTTTTTGATCACCCAGAGTTGCATCATCTTTTCTGTGAGACAGACCAGGAGCCGAATTTGTAGATTTTTATCTCAGGTTCTCGTGTTTCTCCCATAGAGCTTTGCCTGGTCCTCTTGCTCCGAGTGGTCCATTGGCCTCCGTGTGCCTTTCGTGGTGGACATCTGCTCAATGACTTTTGAGCAGCTGGATCTCCTGCTGCGGCAAGTGAGTGAGGGCATGGATGGCACTGCTGATTGGCCTCCACCACAGGAGAAGGAGTGCATGGCCGTGGCTACACTCAATCTTCTGCGACTTCAGGTGACCGTGCTTTCCCACGCCCCTGCTCCTCTTAGGAGTAGCTCAGGACTGTTCCCGCGTAGTGAAGGTGTTTCACTTAGCCACTGTTAGTGAAACTTTGGGAGCCTTTTCAAATAAGATTATTATGCTGCGATGTGATTGAGGCTTATAAACCTTTTATGTTTATCCTGATAGTTTTTCATGCAGGTGGAAAATACGGACGTGTTATTCTGGCTATAATCGACTTTGTGGCATTCAGTGGGAAACATAGTCTTGCAACTATTTTTGTTGTCTATAGAGAAAGTTCTGGTTAAAATAGCAGGCCAAAGAGAAAAGGGGTGGAGCTGGGAGGCAGGAGACACCCCTTCCATTGTTCTCCCTCATCTTCCCCAGTCCCAGCTTGTTTGTGAGATAGGGTTTTGCTAGGTATTTGCCTGAACTGGACTCAAATCACCTATCCTCCTATCGCTACTTCCTGAGTGGCAGAAACTCCAGGCATGAATCACCATGCCCAGTTCAAAGAATGTATTTTTATAATGAGAATATGCAACTAATGTGGATAAAATGTTTTAGTCCTAAGTTTTAAAAAATGCATGTAAAGGTTGAAAAATAAAAATCACAGATCTAAAATACTCCAAAAAAGTGTTTTTGAATGCCAACATGGCATTATTGGTGGAAAATTCAGCATATCCAACTTTTTTCTTGTGTACAGGATGATTTAAAACATTCTACAAAATTACTTCCAGGCTATGTGTGTATAAGGTACATGAGTAAATCTTCTGTTTAGACTTCAGTCCATCTCCAAGATAGCTCATGTGGATACATATATTCCAAAATTTAAAAGATCTAAAATCCCAAAAATGTCTTGTTTCAAGCATTTTGGATAAGGGATTTCAGTCTAAACTGGAAAATTAATTTTATTTATACGATTCTTCAAAGTTTATTTAGTCTTTAACAGTCATTTGAAATCAATTTGCTTTGGTGCGTTCTTAGTGAAAATTGTTTGTGTTTGTTTGTTTTCCCTTTCAGTTGCATGCTGCCATCAGTCACCAGGTTGACCCAGAATTCCTTGGTTTAGGTCTGGGCAGTGTCCTCCTGAACAGCCTGAAGCAAACCGTGGTGACCCTGGCCAGCAGCGCAGGCGTGCTGAGCACCGTGCAGTCAGCCGCTCAGGCCGTGCTGCAGAGCGGCTGGTCAGTACTGCTGCCCACGGCCGAGGAACGGGCCCGGGCCCTCTCTGCACTCTTGCCCTGCACAGGTAGGGGTGTGTGTGTGTATATATGTGTGTGAGGAAGGGGGGAGGGGTGGCACTTCACTCAAGTTGGCAAAAACAAAAAAACCCCACCAATTTTCTTTTCTAGTTTCAGGTAATGAAGTGAATATAAGCCCGGGTCGTCGGTTCATGATTGATCTGCTGGTGGGCAGCTTGATGGCTGATGGAGGATTAGAGTCGGCCTTAAATGCAGCCATTACGGCAGAAATCCAGGTGTGGGCCTAGGCTGCAAGGGATGGGGCTGATGGGCAGTTCTACCTGCCTGTGAGTTACACTTACCCATATGAAGAACCGACTGCATTGCCAGAATCATTGAAGAAAGTAAAATGCAAAACATCCATGCATTCATCCATTCATTCATCCATTCATTCATTCATTTATTCATTCATTTGCTTGTCCTAGGGCTTGAACCTGGGGCCTGGATATGCTCCTGAGTTTTTGTGCTCAAAGCTAGCCAGCACTCTTTACAACTTGAGCCGCAACTCCACTTTGGGCGTTTTAGTAGGTTAGTGGAGAGAGAGTCTCACCGACTTTCTTGCCCTGACTGGCTTAGAACTGCGATCCGCAGATCTCAGCCTCTTGAGTAGCTAGGATTATAGGTGTGAGCCACCAGTGCCTGGCACAAAACTTTTAGCTACATATAAGTGTTTGTTTTTCCTTAAAACTCTTTTATCTTACTAAATTATTGAGTTACATTTGTGAGAAATTGCTTACACTTTATGTATCTGATGCAATGAGTTTGACAGATGTTCCTCTCCGCATGTAGTTTTTGTTTTTTTTCTACCAGGATCCTGTGCTTCTTTGTATTTGGTCAGGGCACTATCCCACCCTTTAGATTAGCTGTGTCTGCTACGTAATCAGGATCCTCTTCATTTTGTTTCATATATTGATTTTCAGATTCAGCCACATAATTTTACACAATTCCTTTTTTTTTTTAGTACAGGGGCTTGAACTTGGGGCCTGGGCACTGTCCCTGTACTTTTATTTTGCTCAATGCTAGCACTCTACCCCTGAACCATAGCTACACTTCCAGATTGTTGGTATTGAATTGGAGATACATGTCTCACAACTTTTCTGCCTGAGCTGGCATTGAACTCAGATCTCCACAGGTCAGCCTTCTGAGTAGCTAGGGTTTCAGGTGTGAGCCATTGGCACCTGGCAGCAAATATTGCTTGTTTTCTTTCATAAATCGAGGGGTTTTTTTTCCTTTTTCTTGTCTTTTCTTAGTACCAGGGTTCGAACTCAGTGTCACACTGTCTCCTCTTGCTTTCTTGGCTCTTGCTTTATCACCTGAGTCACACCTCTAGCCTAATACATTATTTTTTATGATTAAGAAGTACTCCATTGTTATTAACAGTTATTAACCAGTAGGGCTCAAGTTATTAGCCCTATTTGTTTATCCATAACATTTGATTGTTTCTGGTTTTGACTATGTAAAAAATGATAAGACCACGCTATGTACATGTCTGTACAAGTGGGCATGTTTTTTCCTTTGGATAAATACTTTGCCATGAGTTTGCTGGGTCCTAGTATACATGTGCATGAGAATTCTGACTCTTTTCTTTCCTTATAAAGCTGATAGACTATTCTACTCTGTATGGAGCAGGACATACTGGGTGTTTGTGATTAAACTTGGCCAGTAGCAGGGGCAAAGATTTTAGGAACGTTGCAGAAGGAAGAAGAAATCATTACATTAATGGTAGCCCAGGCCACTGCATCCATAGAAATGTTTAGAACTTGAACAGCTGAGGATTGCTGAAGATGTGTGGAATAGTGTTGCCAAATTGTGTGCTTCAGCCTGCTTCGGCATGCTTACACCTGTTGATGAAATCAGTGGTCACCATTTTTGTTTTATGGATGGCAGGATATTGAAGCCAAAAAGGAAGCACAGAAGGAGAAAGAAATTGATGAACAGGAAGCAAATGCCTCAACATTTCATAGAAGTAGGACTCCCCTGGATAAAGACCTTATTAACACGGGGATCTATGAATCTTCTGGCAAGCAGTGTCTGCCTTTGGTTCAGCTCATACAGCAGCTCCTTAGGTAAATAGTATCAACTGTTTTATATTTTAGCTGGGAGTTAACTGTTTTTTAATTTACTGAAATTTAGCAGCAGGGTCTCGAGACTATGTTTGACAATTGGAGTAAGTCTTGCCTCTTAGAGTAGATCATGTTTATATTCGAAGTGCCGCTTTGGAGAAAAATACTTTTTATGTGGAATACTAATATAGAAACTATTTCTATAGAATACTTTTATATGTTTTATAAGAATGCTTTTATATAGGAATACGTTTTATATAGAAATAATCCTTTTTGAGCAAGATCTGCTCTCATTTGAGGCCAGTCCCTGAGACGCTGTAGGAGCACCTGAATAAAGCAAAGGGATATCATTATCTTTTGTGCTTTCTCTGTTCCTCTGTTCAGTTTGGCCTCTGGTTATGCTTACACTGCAGACACACCTGCATGTATTGTGAGATTATATTGGCATGTATTGTTTTGTTTTGTTTTGTTTTGCCAGTCCTGGGCCTTGGACTCGGGGCCTGAGCACTGTCCCTGGCTTCTCTTTTGCTCAAGGCTAGCACTCTGACACTTGAGCCACAGTGCCACTTCTGGCCGTTTACTACATTTGTGGTGCTGGGGAATCGAACCCAGGGCTTCATGTATAGGCGGCAAGCACTCTTGCCACTAGGCCATATTCCCAGCCCTATTTGCATGTATTGTATGTACAACCCTGTCATCTTTTTAATATAAAGAGCTCCTTTCATCTGTCATTCTCTTTTCCTCTATATAGAAACATTGCTTCTCAGACTGTAGCCAGATTAAAAGATGTTGCTCGTCGCATTTCATCATGTTTGGACTTTGAGCAGCATAGTCGTGAACGATCGGCTTCATTGGATTTGTTGCTACGTTTTCAGCGTTTACTTATCAGTAAGCTTTATCCAGGAGAAAGTCTTAGTCAGACCTCAGATATTTCCAGTAAGTTGTTTAAAATATAAAAGTATTCTGTGTAGTTTGGCTTCTTTATTTAGGTGTTGGGGTTTTTGTTTTGTTTTGTTTTTGACATGCCTCTATGTCTAATTCTCATTCTATTTAAATTGCACCAATATTGGAGGCTTTTACTTTGCATCTACTTCTTTGATCAAATACATGCATATTTAGCTCATAAATACTTTCAGTTCTAGTGTCTCGGCATTTCATTCTTGTTTTTAATGGAACTGAGACTTGAACTCAGGGCCTGAATATTGCTAGCTGGTTTTCTAACCCTCAAATCACATTTCCAGCCCTGCTTTTTTTCTGGTTAGTTTGGAGATGGAGTCTAGTGAACTTCTCTTCCCAGGGTTGACTTTGAGATCCTCTAGCTCTCAATTTCCTGAATAGCTAGTATTATGGGTATGAGCCACTGGAGCCTGACTGCATTTAAATTCTTTAGACATCAGAAATACGTTGCTTTTTATTCAGTTTTCTCTTACAGAAAATTTGTCAAATTTGTTCCACTTTATTAGTTATACATCATTATCGACTGATGTGATGTGGGAATTGCATACTGACTATTCCTATTGCATACGGAATCTTCATGGGTATAATGGCAGGAAGACTGAGTTTTAGCCATAGCGTTGGTTAATAGCTGTTAGACCTTGTGTTAAGTTTTCCAGAGCCACACATTTCTCACACCATTAAGATAATCCCTGAGGGTACCTGTCAGGGTTCAAACAAGAAGATGTATAAAAATGCTCTGCCCTATCCTTGATGTAGAGTGAATGGTTCTTTGTACCCACACTCAACGGAGGGCCAATTCTTCCTAACACAGCGTTCTCTGCTGAGGGTGGAAAGCTCTGCTGCTTTGTTGTAAAAGTTTTTCTCTACAATAACTGGGTTACTTCCTGAAAGGAGTTATGTACTTGTTGATGATGGAAGTTCAGGTTCAAATAGACAAACTTAAAGAGTCTGAGTGAAAGGACTGTTTTCAAAATATAAAGTCACCAGCAATAAAAAGCTGATTCATGAGACTGAAAAATGCCTAGCTTCATTTGTTGGGGAAAACCTTGCAGACTTTAAGAAAAACATTTCTATAAAATGTCATAAACATTTCTATAAAATGTCATAAAAATCTTTTAAGTTGTGACTATAGTATTTGTAGACTCCAAAGTTTAGATACAGTGTGGCACAGAACATAAATCCAGCCACAAATTTCACTATCCCTCAAATTATGTGATATAAAAAAGAGCCAAGGAGTGTAAGGGTCAGTAGATTTTATTTGGGAAAATAGGTAAAAGATGCATACATGGGAACTGCAGAAGTTTAGCTGGTCAGTCTGTACAGTAAATCTTTAATAGAGAAAATGAAATTTTCTTCCTTCCAGGTCCTGATCTGATGGGCGTTGGTTCTTTGCTGAAAAAGTACACGGCCCTTTTGTGCACACACATTGGAGACATTCTCCCCGTGGCCGCTAGTATCGCTTGCACCAGCTGGAGGCACTTTGCCGAGGTAGCCTGCATCCTGGAAGGGGACTTCACAGGTACCGCTCTTGGTGTCTGACTGTGGATGTGTTCATTGAAGATGAGTGAAAACGGAAATGTGTTCTTGCCTGGCAAGACTTCCTGGGTCTATTCTAATCTTTCTGGTCCTCTGATCTCCCTTTCTTTTCTTTTGCTTTCACCCTCTCTGGTGTTGGCAGTTTCTGTCTGTTGTTAAGCCATCTGGCCTAAGAATAAATGTCCTTAGTTGGCCATTTAAATTTATGCCATCAGTATTAGCCTCCAGCAATGAGATCGATGGTGATGGTTTAATTTTGTTTCATCAGCATGAAAATTAGTTACCCTCTCAGAACCTTAATATATTTCAGTATTATGTAATATCTTTGCCTATTAATTTGGGGAGATTAGATTTGTTTGCTGGTCATAGGCTTAGTAGTAACATTTGTTTTCTGAATAAAAGAGTAGTTCCTAGTCCTGTGTTTGAAACACTGTTTTGGAAATAAATTTGTAACTCAGAGCATTCTATTTTATAGCTATACCTTTTTACAAATTGTGTAGAAGTATGAAAAGCTAAATGGTCCTTATTTTGTGACTTCAACTTTAAACACACAGCAAAGTTACCAAGTGTTTTTATAGGATAAACACTTTTTAAAAGTCGTAATGCTTTTCTTTTCTTTCTTCTTTTTTTTTTTTAATATAGGTGTCCTTCTTCCTGAACTAGTAGTTTCTATAGTGCTTCTGCTCAGTAAAAATGCTGGTCTCATGCAAGAGGCTGGAGCTGTTCCTCTGCTGGGTGGTCTGTTGGAACACCTGGATCGCTTCAACCACCTGGCCCCGGAAAAGGAGAGGGACGATCATGAAGAGCTGGCCTGGCCTGGAATAATGGGTATGACATCTTAACCTGAAGAGCTTTGCGGGGTGTTTCTTTTCATCTCCCTTGTCTTACCTTTCTGTCTGAAAGTACATGTTTAAAAGAAAGGCCGAGGCTGGGAATATGGCCTAGTGGCAGAGTGCTTGCCTTGCATACATGAAGCCCTAGGTTCAATTCCTCAGCACCACATATATAGTGCCACTTCTGTAGCACTGTAAAGAAGCCAGGGACAGTGCTCAGGCCCTGAGTTCAAACCCCAGGACTGCCCCCTTACCCCCATCCCCACCCCCACCCCCAAAAAAGGCCAATTATTTGCCACTTCCGTGGCTGGTACAATCTGAGTGGAACATGATGGTAATCATTTTGAAGATTTTTTTCTGTTAGTCGTTTGTTGTTGAATCCTAAAGTGGATTACTTGAGGAGGTTCTGGAACTCTTTCCTGGGAGGTAGTTCCAGAAGGTGCTGTTGAAGTGGGGTAGATGTGGTACAGCTCAGGAGGCAGGAATTCATAATGGCTGACTCCCCAAAGTCATCGGTGTTATTTGAGAATGTGCCTGTAAACTCAGCCTGTATGCATACCAAATTGAAATTAAACCTTTGTCTTCTCAAAAAGTTTTGAGCTTTGGCATTTTGCCTATTAAGTCTAAGTTGGCATGATCTGTATAGCCCAGGCTATATAGAATTCAGAATTAATGAGCTGTGGTTTAGCTTCCATTCCATATGAAAGCTCCAGCTGGGTCGTTTTTCCTTCTCCTATCCTGGATCGCGTTTACAGAACTGGAGCCTAAGCAAGAGGTGGCAAGGAAAATAGCCTTGGGATGTTGAACAGTTGTTACTTTTTAGTATAGTTACTGCTGGCTTTTGGCACGGACTTCCTTTGTTTAGGAGTGAATTTTTATGTTCAGAGTGGATTTAAGAGTGAGTACTACCTATACCTCAGGCACTTGCCACCACACCCAGCTTGTTTTGTTGAGATATCTCCCTAGTTTTTTGTCTGGATTGGTCTTGAACCACAGTCCTCCCAATCTCTGCCTCTTGAGTAGCTGGGATTACAGGCATGTATCACCATACCTGTTCTGTAACTGACCACAGGAGAAACCATGCCACAGATATACAGGCTTAAGAAGTAGCAGAACCCTCCTAAAAACTGCTTTGTCTCCCTAAAAGGTACTCTTCTCCTGGCTTTGGGGCTGCTGACCAGACCCCTTCTTTAAGTGTTAAAATTAGTTATGGATCTGAACTAAAACCACCTTAATTATAATACATTGATGATTCTGTACATACTGCTAGTCTTGGTTTGCTTTGTTTAAAATTTTGGATCTACGCCTGTCATTTTCCTTGTAGTTTTTCCTGTAATTTTCTTTTCTTGAAAGGTTCTACAAAGTACTTAGAACCATTTTTGCCTCTATGCAAACAAGGAAGCTGTAATTTAGGAGAAAGGCAGCTTGCAGCGACTATGCAATGGAAAACGTTAGCTAGTCAGGGGGAAAACTACCTCATGGATTTCACTATAGAAACCCACACATTCTGATCTTGGCAGCCAAGTCTGGGCTAGTGTTGAACTGAAGTGGAGAATGAGTGTTTTCTTGGGAGGGTACATATAAGCTCAATAGAATTGCTACTTGGTTGCCATGGCCTATCTTTGGGAAGAATCTTTTGGTGGGTTTGTGTAGAGTGGAGTGGGAAGCACACTTTTTCCTTTCTTTTTTTTAACTGTAAGAAAAATGTCCTAACAAGCTGGGGATGGTATTGCATGCCTATAGTCCCAGCTACTTGAGAGGCTTGAGGTGGGAGGACCACTTGAGCCCCCAGGAATTTGAGACTAGTCTGAGCAGCATAGTGAGACTCCAAGAGTCACCACTTTAACTCTTGAAGTACATAGTTAGTAGCATTTAAAGTACATTCATATTGTTATACATTTGTGACTCATCACTAGAGATTTTTCTGATTGTATGAAACTATTCCCATTGAATACTAATTCCCTATTCCCCTTTCTCCTAGCAGCTAGCAGCCAGTAATGTGCTTGGTGCCTAGCAACTCGAAGTAGAACCTTGGAATCTAAATAAATAAATGGGTCTGGAAGTCTTGGGCTGGGGTGCAGCTCAGTGGCAAAGTACTTGCCTAGCAAGTGCAATGTCCTGGGTTCCATCCCCAGTACCAAAAAAGACAAGACAAAAAAAAAAAAGTTTTTAAAAAAATCCAAACTCTAAGTAAGTCTTTCGGAAAATCTCAGCCTTCTGAGTAGCTAGGATTACAGGCATGAGCCACCAGTGCCTGGTTTCTTACCTTCCCCCCACCCCCACCCCTTTTTTATAGAATCCAGGCAGTGTCCTAGTTTTTTCAAAGGTGAAAAGTTCCTGCTCTTCCTCACTCCTTTTCTCAGCATCATTATGTATATTATGAATGAAATAAATCTTTTCCCTTTGATGTAATTTCAGCTTAAAAGTAAATTTTATATATTTAAAGGTATAAATATCCTTAGCATACATCAGCTATAGACCTCAAGTTTCAATCTATAGTATTTTCAGTATCTGTTTATTTTCATTATCTTTCCTTTTAGTGTGCTTCCTAATTTCATAGTCATGGGCTTACTTATAAGTGTATTTCATAATTCTTAAACATATGGGTTGTTTTTTTGTTGTTATCCATTTCTGGGTTAACATTACAGGCAGCACACATTGTCTACCTTCATTTCTTTGAAATCTGTTGAGATTTGTTCCATGCCCTGGCTTGTGCTTACATTTGATATTCATTCTCTTTGTGTGTGTGTGTGTGTGTGTGTGTGTGTGTGTGTGTGTGTGTGTGTGTGTATTTTAAACTATTCATCTTTCAGTAGAATGTTTATGTTGTTACTAAACTGAAAGAGATTGATTTCTCTCTCATTGATGGTGAATTTGTTTCTCCCTGTTCTTTTACACATTTTATTTTCACTTGGTCTATTGAAGTATTGACTGACTGGGTTTTGGCTTCTGTGTGTACAGAGTCATTTTTTACAGGTCAGAACTGCAGAAATAATGAGGAAGTGACGCTTATTCGCAAAGCTGATCTGGAGAATCACAACAAGGATGGCGGCTTCTGGACCGTGATTGATGGGAAGGTGTATGACATAAAGGACTTCCAGACCCAGTCCGTGACAGGAAATAGTATTCTGGGTAAGGATAGACTTGTACTACATGGTTAAAAGTTTTGTTTTGTTTTTGTGCTGGTCCTGGGGCTTAAACTCAGGGTCTGCTCACTGTCCCTAGCTTCTTTGCTCAACATTAGTGTTCTACCACTTGAGCGACAGCTCTGCTTATGCATTTTTGGTAGATAATTGAATACAAGGGTCTCAGGGACTTTCCTGCCCTGGATGGGTTTGAACCACAATCATCAAATTTTCAGCCTTCTGAGTAGCTAGTATTCCAAGCATGAGCCACCAGTGGCCTGACTGTGGCTGAAAGCTTTAAAAGTGTTCAGCAGTTTTAAAGGTTTTACTCAAGAGTTCTCCAATGTCTACACATTCTCATGTATCTATGGTGTCTATCTTACCCATAAATTCAGGCACAAATTGAAGAATTTCTCATCACCATGCAGGGGAACTTTCTGGGAGTTGAACTTAGGAACTCTTGCTCTCACTTGGGTTTTTCACACAAGGCTGGTACTCTACCATATGAGGCACTGGTTATTTGGAGATAAGAGAGTCTCATGGGCTACCCAGGCTGGCTTCAAAGCACAAGTCTCAAATCTCAGCCACTGGTGTCCATCTGTCATCATACAGTTTTTGTTTCAATACTTGTTGGGACTTGTTTCAAGTTCTCAGTGGCCCAGGCAAGCATGGGAGAGAGGGAGGGAACAGCCTATTCTGACAACTCACTTTGGAGTTAATTCAGGCTGAGACTTACTTCATGTCTGCTGTCACTACCTAAGCAAATTACCTTGAAGTCTTGTTGCTTTGATGCTTTTTGTTTCAGCTCAGTTTGCAGGAGAAGACCCAGTGGTTGCTTTAGAAGCAGCTTTGCAGTTTGAAGACACACGCGAGTCCATGCATGCGTTCTGTGTTGGCCAGTATTTGGAGGTGAGGTTCTGGGTCTGCTTTGAGCGACGTGGGGGACACTGACATCGGCTTGTCTGCGTGTTTGCAATAGGATGAGTTTTATTTCCCCTGAAGTACAGATGGGGGCTTTGGAGGGGGGAACAGGGCAGTAGTGATAAAGTTTTTGTTCTGTGGCTGAGACTTGATTCAAGGGCTCCATGCTTGCTTGGCTTGCTCACCCACGGCAGATGCTCTACCACTTCAGTCACATCTCCATTTTGGCCTTTTGCTATTTAGTTGGGACTTTTCTACCCAGGCTGGCTTTGAATTGTGATCCTCCGAATTTCAACATGAGCCTGAAGTTCCAGACTATCAAGATATTTTGGGGCTGGGGATATAGCCTAGTGGCAAGAGTGCCTGCCTTGGATACACGAGGCCCTAGGTTCGATTCCCCAGCACCACATATACAGAAAACGGCCAGAAGCGGCGCTGTGGCTCAAGTGGCAGAGTGCTAGCCTTGAGCGGGAAGAAGCCAGGGACAGTGCTCAGGCCCTGAGTCCAAGGCCCAGGACTGGCCAAAAAAAAAAAGATATTTTAACAAATGGATTCATGTTTACTCATGTTAACATTTATGATGCACTGGTCTTGAAAAATTATTCTAAAACATCAATATGTAAGAAATACAGCACTCCACTACTTGAACCATAGTTCCACTTCCAGCTGTTGCTTTTTGGTGGTTAATTGGAGATAGAGTCTCATGGTCTTTCTTGCTTGGGCTAGCTTTGAACTATATAATCCTCAGATCTCATCTTCCTGAGTGGCTGGAATGACAGGCATGAGCCACTGGTGCCCAGCTTACACTGATTTTTTTTTTAAGAGAAGGTCTCATCTACACAAAGGCCTAGACTGTGGTCCTTCTAGTCACCTTTGTCGTGTACCTAGGATGACAAGTGTGTACCATCACACCCAGCTTCTTATTGATTGAGTCAGAGTCCTGAGTACATTTTGCCGTGACTGTGATCTTCACACTATATGCCTCCTAGTGAGCTAAGATTACAGACAGGTGCCCCTGCGCCTGGCTCTAAGTCTTTTATGCATGCTCTGATGTCCTTTACTCTCCTTCCCCTCCACCTTATCCCATGGCTGTGCATCCGTTGTGTGCTTATTAGAGTGTGTTACTTGGGCAAACTACTGTACACTCTTTAGAGGATCTAGGAAGAGGATACCTTGTGCATTCACTTGCCCTCCAAAGTTTTGGGGGGAAGAATTGTGTAGAAGCAAACTTCTTTTGATTACAAATAAGAGAGCTGTAGATCTTAAGCACATATGCTGTTGCTTTTCTTGGTGTTATGTTTTTAATTAACCTTGTTTTCTCAGACTGATGATGAAACTAATTTTTCCAGCCTGACCAAGAAGTGGTTACCATACCAGATCTGGGAAGTCTCTCTTCACCTCTAATAGACACAGAAAGGAACCTGGGACTGCTTCTTGGATTACATGCTTCTTATTTAGCAGTGAGCACACCGCTGTCTCCTGTCGAGGTTGAATGTGCCAGTAAGAAAAACTTTGTATTCTGCTAACCAATCAGCAAGTAAATAATTGAGCCATAAGTACCATTAAGCGCAAGAAAGGAAAGAAGAATCAACTCACGACGGCCGTGAGAATCTCCAATACCAAGTCGCCGTGGGTGGCTTCCATTTGCTCATCTCATCCTCAGCAACTGAGGAAGAGAACAAGTGCATAGGAATGTCTGCCTGGTGACTTGTCTCATAGTTCTCTTTCCTACAGATGGGCCTGGTATGGCTGTCATCTCCCTGTGTGCCCAGAAATCCCACACACAGAGTTTGGCAGCATGGACTGGCTATTCCTATTGGGAATAGCCTTCTGTCTGTGGACTGTATTTTCACCAGACTCAAGTCCAGTACACTTTGAATTGGCAACTTCTGTGACTACCTGAAACAAAGATATTTCTCCATAGCCATAAAATAGGTTTAGTTTTTCCTCATTGCTTTGTACATTTTTAAAAATATTTCCACCCTTCCATCCAGTAAGCATCTATTGGGAAATGTGTTGCTTGTGACGTTTCCTAGGGTGGGCGGGCATTCAGGGTACAGAGATGGGTAGGATGAACCTCCAGTCTCAGCTGGTGATGAGCTGGCATTCCAAGGTGGTGAGGATGCAATGACATTTAGAAGTTCTGGGGGGAGAAAGCCTGTAGTAATGTTATTCTGATTGTTTGGGGAGTACCTTTCCCTCCAGTTGTCACACAAGCAGTTACAATTGAATATTCCTATTTGTCTTAATAAAGGCATACTTTTGTCAGATCTGCCTGGTTATTTATCTTGTGCTGCACAAAGGTCTTTTTAGTCCTTTGGATCTCACAGCTCTAAGGGGTTTTTGTTTGTTTATTTTCCCTTCTGCCGATGCTGGGTTTTGAACTCAGAATTCAGGACTTAGCTCTTGTTCAGTTTACTTGTTTGGCTGGCACTCTACCACTTGAGCCACACCTCATGGCTTTATGCTGGTTATTTTGTAGGTAGAGTCTCATAGACTTTTCAAACCATGGTTCTCGAGATCTCAACCTCCTGAGTAGTTAAGATTCCAGGCATGAGCCACTGACAGTAGTGTTAAGGTCTCTCCTTCCTAAAGATTATGCATCATTTGTCAAATATTTTCTCATTGTTATTTGTAAATATTCTAGGAATATGTAGCCCAACCTGAGGATGTTCTTTATAGAAACAATTCAGGTCGGCTATTCTCCTGTCTGCTCACTCAGCATCCTTGTCTCAGCTCAGTTGAAACTTCCACAAAAGACTCAACATAGTGGCATTGTTACTGCTGTAAGCCCTGTGTTCTCAGTAGTCCTTTATTATCTGATCTCTTAACAATTGGGATTGGAGTGATCATTTCCCTTTGATATTGTGAGCCATCTTGGGCAGTGTCATGTTTTGTTACCAAAGCAGAAGGCTAGACACAGAGGTTCATTTTGCTCTTTGTGTGTGTCTGGGTGCCATTCCTGGGGTTTGAACTCAGGGCCTAGTTGCTGTCCCTGAGGTTTTTTGTGTTTTGTTTTGCTCAAGGCTAGTTGGTGCTCTACCACTTGAACCACAGCTCCACTTCCTGGGTTGTTGTTGTTTTTTTTTTGATAGTTCTTTGGAGATAAGAGTCTCAGGGACTTTCCTGCCTGGGTTGGCTTTGAACTCTGATTCTCAAATCTTAGCCTACTAAGTAGCTAGGATTCCAAGGCATGAGCCACCCATGCTCAGCTGCTCAGTGTTTTGGTGGCTGAAAACGTAACCATCATAGTGTGGTCTTTGTGGAAGGCCCACTTTCCCAAGTGATTTCATGGCAGATGGCATCATGGCAGAGCACAAGCAAGTGAATGATTATGTGGTGAGCCAAAAAGAGTGATTTAGGGGTGAAGTTAAGGCTTTTATAACAACTTGCTCTCCCACAAATCCACCAGGGTCTTTTATCAACAAGTTCAATTCCCTCTGAGTGTGCAACCCAAATGACATAAGGTCCCCTGTGGGACTTAGAGGTCCCAGTATCTCTTCACAGTACCACACTGAAGACCTTTTAGAGGGCACATTCAAACCGTATCTAAGCCATAGCACATTGTATGGCTTCCAGATAGCCCTGTGCAGAGTAGCTAGTAAATGCCGGACTGGGTGTTTTCTTGAGTTCTAATGCTGTGCTTAAGGTATAGTGGAATTATAAGTCTATCTAAATATGTTAGATGTAACTCATATGAATGATGGCTGAACTTCACCTTCTAAACTGAGAATTCATGTTAGGCTCCTCTAAAACATTGTGTTTCTGAAACGTGTGCTTCAGTCTCTCTTTTGTTTGCTTGTGCATTTTCTAGAGTGGCTCCAGTCGTCCATCTTCTCTGGAGGCCTGCAAACCAGCCAGATCCATTACAGTTACAATGAAGAGAAAGATGAGGACCACTGCAGCTCCCCGGGGGGCACACCTGCCAGCAAGTCACGGCTCTGCTCTCACCGACGGGCCCTGGGGGACCATTCGCAAGCCTTCCTGCAGGCGATTGCAGATAACAACATCCAAGACCACAATGTGAAGGTGAGCCGGACCTTCCCAGACGTAACTATTTTATCATCTGAGGACTTTGACCTGCAGCTACTTTCTTACTTTTGCAGACCTAGCACAGACTTTTGCTTCTGTGTTATTGGGAAGATGATCCTATTCTGTTACACCCAGCTTTGCCTTATCTAAGTGTGGTAGAAACTATGGCAGTTGTAAAGACCCACTAGGTGGTGCTGAAGTTTACTGCTGGCCCCTTCTGTTCCAGGACTTCCTGTGTCAGATTGAAAGGTACTGCAGACAGTGTCACTTGACCACGCCTATCATGTTTCCTCCTGAGCATCCCGTGGAGGAAGTTGGCCGCTTGCTGCTGTGCTGCCTCCTAAAACATGAAGATTTAGGTACGAGGCTCAGTATCCATCTACTTTAGCTATCCTGGCGACCTTCGAGTATGCAGTGTACATTCATTCCTCCCTTGTCCTTCTTTCAAATGTCTTTTACAGGTCATGTGGCCTTATCTTTAGTTCACTCGGGTACACTTGGAATTGAGCAAGTAAAGCACAGAACATTGCCTAAGTCAGTGGTGGATGTCTGTAGAGTTGTCTACCAAGCAAAATGCTCACTCATTAAGGTGAATGGGCTATATTTCCTTTTCTTCCGTGTCATATAGACACATGCTGGAATATTTAAGTTGTCTCTGTTTCGCTTTGCAGACTCACCAAGAGCAGGGCCGTTCTTACAAGGAGGTCTGCGCACCTGTCATCGAACGCTTGAGATTCCTCTTCAATGAATTGAGGCCTGCTGTTTGCAATGACCTCTCTATAATGTCCAAGTTTAAACTGTTGAGTTCTTTGCCTCGTTGGCGGAGGATAGCTCAGAAGATAATTCGAGAACGAAGGAAAAAGAGAGGTAAGAAACATAGAAGTTGGAAAATGTTAGTTAGGTACATACTTTTCTCCATATTATTGAGTATGACTTATTGCTTGCTTTGTTTTTGTAGGCTAAATTGTCTTGTATTGTAAGTTGTTAAGACAATATAAAAAGCATAATTTGAGGTGAAAATTTTATGAGGTATAAATTTCAGCATCCTTCAGTGAAGTGTATACGTATATATGTGTACACATATACAAACACACTTTGTGTGCTATAAAAGTTGTAGAGTTAGAGTATTTATAACAGCAGGAATGGCCTAAGGGACTGGAATATTCACAGCAGAGTTGCTGGTCCCAGGCTCCTGATTCTCCAAGCACCCTCCCCATTGTGTCCTTTGTGTGTCCTTGACGTGGTGGGAATGTCTCATTACTGGAGCTCATGGATACTTGTTGTGATAATACTTTCGTCCTTTTTTTTATTGGCTAGTCCTGGGCCTTCCTGAGCACTGTCCCTGGCTTTTTTTTTTTTTTTTTTTTTTGCTCAAGGCTAGCACTCTGCCACTTGAGCCACAGCGCTACTTCTGGCCGTTTTCTGTATATGTGGTGCTGGGGAATTGAACCCAGGGCCTCATGTATACGAGGCAAGCACTCTTGCCACTAGGCCATATCCCCAGCCCCTACTTTCGTCCTTTGAGCATTAGCGCTTATAACGATTGCACGTTTCCTTGAAGAAAATGTTCATCTTCGTGCAGATTTAAATCTTCCTTAATTTTAAAGTGTGTTTAAGTAAATGATTTTTTTCACTGTTTTAAAATACAGTTCCTAAGAAGCCAGAATCCACTGATGATGAAGAAAAAATCGGAAATGAAGAGAGTGATTTAGAAGAAGCTTGCCTTTTGCCTCATAGTCCGATAAATGTGGACAAAAGACCCATTGCAATTAAATCTCCCAAGGTGAAGTATTTTCTGTGGTTTGAAGTTGGCTGATTAGAAGCACAGTCCATAGCAAAGGAACCTAGAAGTGTTGGGCTTTTGTACTGAGCATATACTTAGTACATTGCCTATGCCTATAATTCCAACTTCTTGGGTTGTAGGGAGAACAGTATGATGGTAGTTTAGAGCCAGCCTGGACAAAAACTGTTAGAGCTCATCTTCACAAGTGGGCATGGTAGTATTGCCTCTAGTCTCAGCCATGAAGGAAGCACAGGTAGGAGAATCATGGTCTAAGGCCTGTCAAGGCACAAATTTGAGACCTTATTTGAAAACTAACATAAGCAGAATGAGTTAGTGGCATGGATCAAGTGGTAGAGCACCCGCCTAATAAGTGGGAGGCCCTGGGTTCAAATGCAAGTAACTCTTCTCCACCTGGAAATAAAAAAGTCAGCTGTGTAGTTCAGTAATGGTTAGCGAGCTTGGCTGGTGTTGCCCTGATCAGAACTGTAGCTACAGAAGTATTTCCTCTTATTTTTGGTACTGCATTACATTATTATTCATTCACCATTCATTCACCATTCATTCACTCATTCATTGCATACTTACTTTTTGTTAGAGAAACTGCATTGGTCCCTGAGAATATTAATATGAAGGATAACTTTCTTTAAAATATATCTGTTAGCTACTTAATTTAACAAATGTGTGCTTAACATATCTGGCTAGCATGAGTCCAAGACCTAGGACTTCATTGTCAGCACATAGAAAACACCACCAAATACAAAAACTATTGGGTTATTTGTTTCTATTTCAGTTACTGATTTAGAATGCTTGTGAGTAGGGGTCACTAATGGTACAAATTGTTCTCCTTTGTTAGGATAAATGGCAGCCACTGTTGAGCACGGTCACAGGAGTTCACAAGTACAAGTGGTTGAAGCAGAATGTTCAGGGGCTCTATCCACAGTCTGCACTGCTCAGCACAATTGCTGAATTTGCCCTTAAGGAAGAGCCGGTAGATGTGGAAAAAATGAGAAAGTGCTTACTGAAACAGGTAAAGAAGCTTCTGTGAAAGAAGGCTTCATGCATTGAGCGAAGGTGCTCAGCACTGACCTGTTGTATCAATGTTTTGCAGTTGGAGAGAGCCGAGGTTCGCCTGGAAGGGATAGATACAATTTTGAAGCTGGCAGCCAAGAACTTCTTACTTCCATCTGTACAGTATGCCATGTTTTGTGGATGGCAGAGACTTATTCCTGAGGGAATTGATATCGGGTAAAACTATATATGATTTATTTGGTTTTTTTCTTCATTGCAGGAATTTCTGGCAACACTATTGTTCTAATGAAGTTTAAAAAAAAAATCTGGTTGTACTGGGCACTGGTGGTTTTTGCCTGTAATATTAGGTTCTCAGGAGGCAGAGATCTGAGGATCAAAGCCAGCCTGGGCAGGAAAGTCCGCGGGACTCTTATCTCCGGTTAACCAACAGAAAACCAGAAGTGGTGCTGTGGCTCAAAGTGCTGGAATACTAACCTTGAGCAAAAAAAAAAGCTCAGAAAGAGTACCCAGGCCCTCAGTTCAAGCCCCATGACTGATGGGAAAAAAAAAAAAATCTGGTTGTATTTAAAGTAAAATTCTTTTCCTTTGTTTGAAAGGGAACCCCTTACAGATTGCTTAAAAGATGTTGATTTGATCCCACCTTTTAATCGGATGCTGCTGGAAGTAACTTTTGGCAAGCTGTATGCTTGGGCTGTTCAGAATATTCGGAATGTCTTAATGGATGCAAATGCCAAATTTAAAGAGCTTGGTGAGTTCAAACCAAACCAAACCCTCATTACCAAAAGGCTGCATTAGGATTCAAGTTAAGAGTTGTGGCAGTACAGTTTCATTGACCTTAGATCACAGGTTGTGGCAACGTGCAAATGAGCAGTTTTGATTTTGGAAATTTGAACATTAGATTGATTTCTTAGGATGGGATTAGCTTTCTCATATTCTAAATAGCTTTCAAATTTGGCAGAAGACGGTTTTGAAATTTTCATATTTTTGTATCATACCATACATTCTATGATACCTAGGTGTCAAATATTAATACTTGTCTCCCGGATAGTTTTGAGCATCTACAAAGAAATGGCTCAAACATAACTGTTCTGTTGAAAATGAACGTATACCCCAAGGAAGTAGCTTACTAAATCTTGAAAACAGAAATGTCTGTGTGTAAAGTGCAGGCTGTAGGACACTTGCAGAACAAGACAGAGCTATACCATTCATCTCTTCTCTATATGGAGACTCACTGGAAAATAAAAGTTAAAAAATCAATGTGGTGGCTGGGAGTGTGGCTTAGTGGTAGAGTGCTTGCCTAGCATGCACCAAGGCCTGAGTTGGATTCTAGAGTACCACATACACAGAAAAGGCCAGTAGTGGTGCTGCAGCTCAAGAGTTAGAGTGCTAGCCTTGAGCAAAAAGAAGCCGGAGACAGTGCTCAGGCCCTGAGTTCAAGCCCCCCAGGACTAGCAAGAAAAATGAATGAATGAATGAATGAATGTATAAGAAACCCAAACTCCCTACTGTTTTGTATAGCATCTATGTTAATGTACAAATGACCAAGAAGTTTACGCAGATGTCAATGCTTATTAGGTATCCAGCCTGTTCCCCTACAAACCATTACCAATGAGAACCCTTCAGGACCAAGCCTGGGGACCATCCCACAAGCTCGCTTTCTCCTGGTGATGCTCAGTATGATCACCCTGCAACATGGTGCCAACAACCTGGACCTCCTGCTCAACTCGGGCACCTTGGCACTCACCCAGACAGCGCTTCGGCTGATTGGTACGTTGACACTGGCTTGGGGTCATGGATGAAGCTTCATGATTTTTTCCCTTATGGAGATGTATTAAATTATACGTAGTAAGGGGTTTCCTCATTGCATCTCCATACATGCGTGCAATATACCTTGATGCTATTTATTCGTACTTGTCCTCTTTCCCCTTCTATTTCCCTCTTAGTCCCTGTTTCACTTTCATAACACTGGTTGTTTCATTTTGTTTTCCCCTAGGTTTCTACAAGTAATAAAACATGGGGTACTTCTCTTTTGAGATTGACTTTATTTCACTTGACTGGGTGATCTAGTTCTACCTATTTTTACAGGAAATGATATCATTTCATCCTTCTTCATGGCATTGTGTATATATGCCACATTTTCTTTATCCACTCATCTGTTGATGGCACCTGGGCTGACTGCATAATTTAGGTATTATGACTAGTACCACAATAAACATGAGCACATTAAGCTCAGTTTCTTTGGGGTATATACCCAGAAGTAACATGGCTGGGTTATACTAGAGTTTGAACTTTTTGAGGGACTTCATACTGATTTCCGTAGTGGCTGGACCAATGTACATTCCCACTAGCATTGGATAAGAGCATGTTTTCCCTTGGATCCTCATCAGCCATGAGCTCTGTGTGCGCGCGCGCGCGCGTGTGTGTGTGTGCGCGTGCCAGTGATATTAAACATTTTTAATGTATTTATTGTACCTCTTCTTCTGAAAAGTTAGCTTTTGCCCAGTTACGAATTAGGTTATTGATTTTTTTAGGGGTTTAGTTTTCTTTTTTGTATTGGTCATGGGGCTTGAACTCAGGGTCTAGGTGCTGTCCCTGAGCTCTTTTGTATCAAGGCTTGTACACTACCACTTTGAGCCACAGCACCACTTCCATTTTTTTGGTGGTTTGTTGGAGATAAGAGTCTCACAGATTGTCCTGTCAGGTCTGGTTTTGAACTGTGATCCTCAAATCTCAGCTTCTGAGTAGCTGGGATTACAGGCATGAGCCACCAGTGTCTGGCAGGGTTTAGTTTCTGAAGCACTTGGTATATTCTAGTAATAGACTTTTGTCATATTTATAGCTGGCAAAGATCTTCTTTCATCCTGTAAGCTGTCTTTTTATGTTAGTGACTATATCCTTTGTCGTGTAGAAACATTTTAGCTTGGATGAAGTCCTATTTGTCAATTCTGTCGCCTATTGGTTGAGTCCATGGAATTTCCACTCCGATAATATCTGCCTGTGCCAGTAATTTCCAGCATTTTCCCTACTCTTTCCTGTAGTATTTTCAAGGTTTCATGCCTTATATTCAGGTCTTTGATCCACTTTGAATTGATGTTACTATAAGGCAAGAGAAAGGAATTGAGTTACAGTCTTCTGCATGTGGATATCAAGTTTTCCCAGCATTTATTTTTGGCTTCTTGCCAAAAATCAGATGATTGTAGGTGTATGGATTCATTTTTAGGTCTTCTGGTTTTCTGCTAGTCTTCAACTCTCTTTTTGCGCTAGTACTAAGCTGTATTTGTTTCTGTGGCTCTGAAGTATATTTTAAAATTTGCAATTGTGATACTTATAGCATTACTTCCTTTCCTCAGGATTGCTTTGGCTATTCAATGCCTTAGTGAATTTTGGGGTTGCTTTCTTTCTCTGTCAAGAGTAGTAGTAAGGGGCTGGGAATATGGCCTAGTGTCAAGAGTGCTTGCCTCATATACATGAAGTTCAATTCCCCAGCTCCACATATATAGAAAATGGCCAGAAGGGGCGCTGTGGCTCAAGTGGCAGAGTGCTAGCCTTGAGCGGGAAGAAGCCAGGGACAGTGCTCAGGCCCTGAGTCCAAGGCCCAGGACAGGCTAAATAAATAAATAAATGAAGATGGTTAAAAAAAAAAAAAGAGTAGTAAGATTTTAAAGAATCATAAAATCATCCTAACAGATTCAGAAAAAGCCTTTTCAAAATCCATTATCCTTTTATGATATTAAAAAAAAAAAACAAAAAACTGGAGAACCTAGGAATAGAGGGATCATATTTTAATCTAATGAAGGCTATGACAACCTTACAGCCATGCTAAGTAGTGAAAAACAGAAGCACTTTCCTCTAAAACCTAAACAAGGATGTTGATTTTAGACAAGACAAGGATGTTCAGTCTCCACACTTATTTATTACTGAAGTTCCTAGTCAGAGCAATAAGGCAAGAGAAAGATATGAAAGCGATCCATACAAGGAAAGAAGAAGGCACGCGATCCCTATTTGCAGCTGATAGGATCCTCTATCTAAAGAACTCTAAAGACTCCACTGGAGCTGATAACTTCCTTCAGCAAAGTAGCAGGGTACGAAATCAACGTACTGAAATCAGTAGCTTTTCTGCAAATCAGTCTACAAATTCAATGTGGTTTTGATTTGCATTTCATTCACTTGGGTCAGATGCTTTGTACTTGTTTGATCCTCTGTGTATCTTCTTTGGAGAAATGTTCTTTGTCTATTTTGGAAATAGATAATTTGTTGTCTTTCATGTTGAGTTATAGGAGTACTAGTAAATTTGCCATGTTTTACGTGTACCAAACATTTAAAGAATTAATGACAGTCCTCAAATTCTTCTAAAAATATCCTTTGCAGATCTGTAGACCTTTAGCAGATGTTTTATCTGAGGATACTTTCTCCTGTTCTATGGACTGTATTTTCCTTGGAAATTGAGAAGTGAGTCTTCCAACTTTGTTTTTTGTTTTCTTTCTCAAGGCTATTTTGGGTGTTTTGAGCCCCTTGTGTTTCTATATGAATTTCAGGGCCGGTTTTTTCATATAAGGAAACAAGACCTTTGGGATTTTGCTAAAAATTATATTGCCATATTAATAATATTAATTAATTCTTGTCTCATGTTCATGAAATTTCAAGAGAATTTCATGTTTTGGGGGGATTACTTTTAGCAGCATTTTATGATTACAATTCTCAGAGTAATAATGACCTCATAGTGTCAATTAAGAAATATTCCCTAATGTTCTATTTTTAAGACTTTAAAGATTGTTCTTAATCCTTTTTAATGTTTGGGAGAATTTACCTGTTAAGACATGTTGTCCCAAGCTTTTCTTTTTGAGCCCATTTTGATTACTGATTCACTTTATGTATTGGTTATAGGCCCTATTCAGATTTCCTGTCTTCTTGAGTCTGTCTGGATAATTTGTGTGTTTCTATCTTGGTAACTACTTGGAATATAATTGTTTACCATATTCTTATATAATCCTTTGAATTTTTATCCAGAGTCATTTCTCTGGTTATATTTCTGATTTTCATTATCTGGATCTACTCTACCTTCTTTTTTCTTAAGATACCTTGTGGTTTGTAAGCTTTAGTACTGTTTTGTTTTGTTTTTAATCCAATTAATTTTGTAGAATCTGTTATTCTTCTATTTTTTATTTTGTTTATTCTCTGATTTTAATTTTTTCTTGGTCTAACTTTGGTTTACTATGTTTTCTATCTAGTTTCTCCAGAAATTATATTTGAGATCTTCTATTTTAGTGCATGCATTTGTAAATACATATTCCTCAGCCTTCTTATTATTATACTGTATAAGTTTTAAGACATTTTCATGCATCTTCAGGATTTCTAATATCCTAGTGATTTTTTTGTCCACTGGTTGTTTTAAGTATTGTTTAATTACCATATATTCTGACTTCCCGAGTTTTTCTGCTGGTCTTAATTTCTGACCACTCCATTCTGGTTGCAGATGGTAATGCTAGTAATTTTAGTATATTAAATTAAATTAATAGTTTAGTTTATTTAAGAGGATGTAGTTGAGAACGAGTATATATTTGTTCTTTTGGAGTAGAGTGGTCTTTGCATGTCTCTTAAAGGTGATTAGTTTATAGTATTGGTTCTTGGACTGAAAATCAGAAATGCTGCAAGTCTAGTGGTCTAAATCCAAATGAAAAAGAAAAGCTTTCTTAGGCTTTTTTTTTTTTTTTAATCCTAGAGTTTACCCGGACCCATTTACAATGATGTATCTGACTAGATCACAGCTGATAGTGGTGATGTATCTGACTACTTAATGCATTGTTAGCAACTAAGAATTACTTTTAAAAATAATAGAAGTGAACAGGGGCTGTGAGCACATTCCTCAGCACTCGGGAAGATTAAAGGCCAATCTTTAAAGGAGTAAAGCCTATATGGTTGAAACTCTGTCTCAGAAAACAGAAACAAAATTTTTTTTAAAAACTGCTTTTTTGAAAAATATTATCTTCTCTCCCAAGGGAAATGTCATACTGTAAGTCATTAGTATGATGGGATTTAATAACCAATTAATGATTTGAGCATTTGTGCTGTGAACAGGACTCATGAGTCTAAATGCCAGCTTACACACACACACACACACACACACACACACACGCAAATTTTGTGTAAGGAACATATATCTGTATTTGCAACTTTCCCATATCGGGATATTTGTTTCTTAAGAAATTGTAAGTAGATATTTTGTAATAACTTTATGTATATATCCAGATATAATAAAAGACTAACTGAAAGCTACTTAAAATAACTCCCCTGTTCTGGTTGTATGTTCACTCAGCAGTAGAGTCAGCATTTATGGGGTTAACATCAAGCTGGACGGCAGCCACCCCTGCAGCCGCTGTTGGGGGGCGGGGGGGGGGGGGGAGGGCCTTGGCCAAGGCAGCAATTCCACTTAAGAAAAAGCCCTTTTCCCACAGGTTAAAGATTTGCTATAATTCTAGGAATTGATGAATCCTTTTTCTTAACTCTTGATGAGAGAACACCAACTTTTTTCTCTCTCAGGGTTGGCACCAATTCCACTTATTTGGAACTTATTTTGCTCTAAAATAACTTTTTTTTTCCTATTTTGAGGGAAAAATAAGCAAAAAATACAAAGGATTCGTTTCAGTTTGTGTGGCCAAAAGCATCCAGTATGCAACGCTGTCCTCAAGTTAGATTTACTATTTTCAAACTCGTTGGTAAATTACACTATAGACAAGAAACAGCTCATCTTACGTCTTGTACTATGGAGGGAGGGTTCCATAGCCATCAGGCGCCAGATTACTTATCTTGCTCTGCCCATCCCTTCATTTGATCAGTCAGTCTTTTATAATGTTCTGTTTATAGAGTTGTTCTAGAAAAGTCTTCCACTACCTACTGTGTCTGGGCTTCATAAGATCATGCACACGTTTTGTGATTTGCCAGGAAGGCTCATGGGATGCCACCTGTAGTCATACTTGGGCTATGATCTGTTATACTGAACGGATATAATGCAAAATCATCACAGGGTAAAGGTTCTTGGGCATCCTTCAGAGGCAGGTATGAGCTTCCAGCATTCTCTCTCAGGAAGCCTGTGCAGGTCACACTTAATTCCCCCAGAATGAGTTGAGACAAGAAGTGTAAAGCTTGTTTTTCATCTTCTACACCCAGAGTTTTCACTAGGGCAGCTGTTAGAACTGTTCTCTCCTGCCACGTAGCAGGCTCCAGACTCCAAGGAAAGCAGTCTTCAGCATGGACTGGACTGTACAATCCATTCAGGCTCAGTGAGCTATGCTTTCACCTGGGAATGGGGTGAGCCCTTCCCAAATCTGGGTGGACCCTGTCTCCTGCTCCAGCTCCTCCTCTTCCCCTTGTCTTCCTTCTCTTCCATCACAAGTGTGCACCACCCTGCCCTGCTTCATGATGGAGATAGTACCTTGCTAACTTTTTTTTTTTTTTTTGCTCCATCTGGCCTTGAACCTCAGGCCCTCCCCAGTTCCTGCCTCATGCGTAGCCAGGATTCAAGACACAAGCCACCCTCCTTTTATCCTAGATCTCATTTTCCACAGTATGTGTTTTATTAATTGACTTTAAAAATTCAGTATGGACTCTTTAAACTTACTGTCTTCACTGGTGTTCTCTGAATTTTGTACATGTGTATAGGCTTTTGTTTGTTTGTTTGTTTATTGTGCCAGTACTAGGGCTTGAATTCAGGGCCTGGGTACTGTCCCTGAACTTTTGTGCTTAAGGCTAGCACTCTACCTCTTGAGCCACAGCTCCATTTCCAGCTCCTTTTGGTAGTTAATTGGAGGTAAGTGTTTCATGGGCTCTTCTGCCCAGGCTGACTTCAAACCACAGTCCTCAGATCTCAGGCTCCTGAGTAGCTAGGATTACAGGCATGAGCCATCATCTTGCTAGTCTTGCTATGTAGCCCAGGCTAGCCTTGAACTTTTGATGCCTGGGATTTCAAGTATTTACCATCAGGTCCATGTATACCTGTGTGCACACACACACGTGTGTGTATATGTGCATGCACTCATGCATGTATGTATTCAAAATAGAGCCTCATAACTCCTTACTAGCTCAGCTATTATTTTTGATGCTCTGGCAGGTCCTAGTTGTGACAATATTGAGGAAGATATGAATGCTTCTTCCCGAGGAGCCTCTGCTACAGTTTTGGAAGAAACGAGGAAGGAAACAGCTCCTGTGCAACTACCTGTTTCGGGGCCAGAACTGGCTGCCATGATGAAGATTGGAACCAGGGTCATGAGAGGTGTGGATTGGAAATGGGGCGATCAGGTAGGCAGAGATTCGATGGAGCCCACTGGCCACACACTGATCCCCTTCTCTACATCTGCACTTTCATGGCACTAGTAGAATCTGGAATAGTTGACCATCTCAATTCTGAATTTTACATAGATATGTGTATAGATATAAATTTCTGAACCGCTAAAATAAAGTGCCACGCATAAAGGGGCACCAGCACAGAACCAAGGAGGCGTTCAGGAGGAGTGGCAGCCATTTATTATTTATTTGTCACGTGGCTCCCTTTGATAGATCTCATTCTGATCCTGCTTGTGGAAAGCTGGGAGGCAGGGAGCCCAGCTGCTGCCCCCGGGAGCTGATAGCTATGTTTGTGCCTGTGAGGGGCCGTACACCATCAGTTTAGCGTGGGCTGGTTGGGTGGGTGACCAGCCTCTTCTTATAGCAGCTCATTCCCTAATACTGTCGGGTGACTCCAAATATAGGTCACTTATCATGACATCCTATATTTGCAGAACATTCATCTCCCACTGGTTATATCTGGGCTTTCTCAGCCACAGTGTTAAGCATGAGCTTTGTCATCTTAGAAATGACAATGTCAGTGTCTGCAGACAGGCGCAGCATTTCATGAATGGCCTTCTTCCTTTTCACCCTGGGATGCTGGAGGGAACTGAGAAAGAGAGGGAATGTAGGTGTGCTGGGGTATAGTTTAGGTTTCTGCTCTTAAGAAGCTCCACAAGGAATTGAGCAGAGAGGTTCAAGCATAGCTGAGACTATGCTAGGAAGACTTTCTGTATTTACTTACCATGTTGAGGATACTCGCCCCTACCCCTTCTTCTTTGGTAATGAGCATGTTATTTTGTGATATTTAATTAGCAGTACTAGGAGTTGTACATTTTGCAGGTGGGTTTGAAACCAGTCTTTTGCCCTGGAGTATAAGTGGCACAGCCCCCTTCACAGAAATGGTTGCCAAGAGCAACATCTCTGTGCAAGTCTCGGTGGCGGGAACCCTGGAGGGCTCAGGGCAGGGCATGCCTCGCGCATCCTTTTCACTGATCTTTCATGTTTGGTATTTTTGTTTGGCTTTTGCAGGATGGCCCTCCTCCAGGCTTAGGCCATGTGATTGGTGAGCTGGGAGAGGACGGGTGGATCAGGGTCCAGTGGGACACGGGCAGCACCAATTCATACAGGATGGGGAAAGAAGGGAAGTACGACCTCAAGCTGGCAGAGCTACCGGCCTCTGCACAGCCCTCTGCAGAGGACTCCGACACAGAGGATGATTCTGGTGGGTGACTTGGTTGCTCAGGTGCCGGCTAGCTGTCGTTTTCCTCTTAAGAAGTTGAAACAGTGGTCTGGGGTTCATTTAGAACTATTGCTCTGAATTTGATTTGTTTGGGGGCCCCCAGGGATTCTGGGATGGATGCAGGTACCCAAAGTGGCTCTGGGAACCAGCAGCCCTACCATACTGACTTCGTGCTTTAGCTCCTCAACCATTCCTGCTTCCCCTTTGAGTGTGGGATGGAAATAAAGATGCCATCTCCGTTCTGGTGGGTCTGTGTGGTGGGCACTGAGCCTGACTGAGAAAACGAGTCCTGGTTATACAGTTGGTTCTGCATTGCCCTGGGCTGCACGGGCCCTTTCCTCCTCCACTGGCTCACAGGCATCCTTCCTCCAGCTCTCCTTCCACGTCCTTGACTCAGAATGCCTCGGCTAATGTAGAGTTGGTAACTTTTATTACCTCTGGAGAAGCAGAGATTTTGGAAGTAGGCCCAGAAAGTTTGAGGCCTACCCATGGAAATCCAAGATTGCAGGAAGGTATTTTTTAGATTTATACAAAAAAGAAAACAACAACCAACCCTGGGACATTTGTATCAAGCATCACGTGACTGACGCACTTTGATGAGATTGTTCAAGAAGCCGGAGCTCCCTCCCGGGGCTCCTGTCATGTGGCAGCTGTCATGTGCAGTACCGCCAGGCATCACAAAGCGCTGCCACAAGGGGAAGCACCCCAAGGCACAATGCCTGTGCACCTCTGATCATAGGAAATAATACTTACGTTAATGGAGGGACCAAAGGTGAACAAATGCAGTGGTGGCACTCACTAGACACTTAGTTAAAAATGAACTATCCAACTTGTGTGTGGAGGTAGGAGGGAAAAGCTGAGGGGGGGGAGGGAGAGAGAGGGTGACATTATCCAAAAAGAAATGTGCTAATTGCTTGACTTATGTAACTGCGTCCCCTCTGATCGTCACCTTTATAATAACAACTAACCAATTAAAATTTTAAAAGAAAGCGCTGTGACAGTGAACACGGCAGACCTGTCAGAACGTGCTCCGGAGAGAGCAGCTGGTAGAGAGGGTGCGGGAGGCTGCCCACACAGCCCAGTGTGGGTTTGGAACATACAAGGTCACCCCAGTGCCGGTTGTAGGGGACTCTTAGGACTGATGCCCATGGTTCCCCCGTGGTGGCTGCTGGCTGTGAAGATGACCCCCCCCTAGCGTGTGGCTTTAGATCAGGTGTGGCCCCCTCCCTCCACCCACTCACTGTGAGCCAGGTGCAGCAGGTCTGGCTGCCTGATTGGGAGCTTTCTTCATGGAGCAGTTGGAGCCAGGACAGGGGTGACCAGGTGACAGAAAGGTGACCTCGTTAGCGCATAGCCAGTTAGGCTGGGCATTCTAGGCTGGACATTCTAGGCTGGGTTTCCTGCTTCATAGAGGTGGGAGGTTTTCCCTTATCCAAGAGCTAAGTTCATATCTTTCTAAAAGAGCAGAATTTGGGGGCAGGGAATATGGCCTAGTGGCAAGAGTGCTTGCCTTGAATGCATGAAGCCCTGGGTTTGATTCCTCAGCACCACCTATATAGAAAAGGCCAGAAGTGGCGCTGTGGCTCAAGTGGTAGAGTGCTAGCCTTGAGCCAAAAAGAAGCCAGGGACAGTGCTTAGGCCCTGAGTTCAAGCTCCAGGACTGGCAAAAAATTAAAAAAATAAAAGAGCAGAATTTTAAAAATCATTTCAGTGTAAGAGTTATATAATAGGGATTTTGTTGTTGTTGTTTGCCAGTCCTGGGGCTTAAACTCTGAGCCTGGGCGCTGTCCCTAGACTCCTTTTGCTCAAGACTAGTGCTCTACCACTTAAGTCACAGCACCACTTCCAGCTTTTTCTGTGATTAATTAGAGATAAGAGTCTCACGGACTTTCCTGCTCAGGCTGATTTTGACCTGTGATCTTCCGATCTCAGCCTCTTGCTTGAGTAGCTAGGATTCAGGTGTGAGCCACTGGCGCCCAGCTTAGGATTTTGTTTTTTTATGATGTCATGTAAAATTTCCACATTCTTCGGAGAAGGTGGGACACGGGTGCAGTGGTGTGTACATATACTACCAGCTCCTCAGCAAGCTGAGGCAGGAGGGTCGCCCTAGCCTAGGACTTGAGCTAGCCTGAGCAACGCAACAAGAGCCTGTCTCTTAAAAACAACACAAGAAGTATAAAAGAAACATGGTGATTAGTTAGTGCATCCTCAGTTCATTATTTTTTTCATATAAAGACAGTTCCCTTTCTAAAATGAAGAAGAGTAAAATCACTATACTTTCCCTAAATTTTGCTGTGAGGTTGAAATTGCTCTAAAAAATTAGCCTTTAAAGATAAGAATAGAAGCCAGACACTAGTGGCTCATGGCTCTAATCCTAGCTACCCAGGAGATAGATCTGAGGATAACCGTTTGAAGCCAGCTTGGGCAGGAAAGTTCCATAAGACTTATCACCAATTAACCACCCAAAAAAGCCCAAAATGGAGCTTTGGCTCAAGTGGTAGAGTGCTAGCCTTGAGCACCAAAGCTCAGGGACAGTATCCAGGCCCAGAGTTCAAGCCCTATGAACAGCACACAAAAAAAGAATAGATATGAAATTCCTTAAATCATATACAGGATCATTTTTCAATTTTATTTCTTACTGTGATCATCTTTTTTCAGAAGCTGAACAAATTGAAAGGAACATCCACCCTACAGCCATGATGATGGCCAGCACTATTAACTTGCTGCAGACGCTGTGCCTCTCTGTTGGAGTCCATGCTGACGTCATGCAGAGCGAGGCCACCAGGACGCTGTGTGGGCTGCTGCGGATGTTAGTGGAAAGCGGAACGACAGATAAGACATGTATGACATGAGTAATTGTGGTCCTAGAGCGTCTGTATCAAGTGTGTATGTGTGTGTATGTGTTTGTGTGTGTGAGTGATCTGCATATTTGTGAGCGAGTGTGATATGTGTTTGAGTAGGTCTGAGTATGTGTGTATTAGGTTCTTTGTTTTGTTTTGGTTTTTGGCCAGTCCTGGGCCTTGGACTCAGGGCCTGAGCACCGTCCCTGGCTTCTTTTTGCTCAAGGCTAGCACTCTGCCACCTGAGCCACAGCGCCACTTCTGGCTTTTTCTATATATGTGGTGCAGAGGAATCGAAGCCAGGGCTTTTCATGTATACGAGGCGAGCACTTTACCACTAAGCCATATTCCCAGCCCCCTGTATTAGGTTATTGTCGCTGCCATAACAGCACCTCCACTGAGTGAAATAAAACAACAGAAATTATTGGCCAGACTGGTTTCTCCTGAACGCCACGAGGGACAATCTGTTCCAGGCTTCTTCCTTATTGTTTGGTGGTTTGCTGGTGATTGTCAGCATTCCCTGGGCTTGTGGCTGTCTTCCCCATCTCTCCCTTCATGTTCACATGGAATCTCCCAGTGAGCATGTCTATTTTAAATTGGTAAACCTTGCTGGAGCTAATTACATCTGCTTTTATCCAGTTCCAAACAAGGTCACTTTCTGAGGTGCTAGGGATTAGGGCTTCCACACAGGAAGGCGCAGAGGAGGGAACTGAGCTTGCACCTGTGACTGTGGTCGTGCTTGCCATGGTGGAGCCAGTGTTAGGAGAGTTTGTGAGAGGCCCTGTGAGCCTGGAGGGCCAGAAGACAGGTTGGGCAGTCAGACAGGTAAGCTGCAGGAGAGGGAGGGCCAAGTAAGGCTCTGTGAATCTCCACACTTCCCAGCTTAGGAGAGAGCAGGAAGAGGGAGGCAACTCATGTGGACAGAGAGGAAACCAAGAGGAGCAGATGCGGTCCCGGTCATGCCAGCGTCAAGGGGTGTTCAAACCCTGCTACCATGCACACCAAAAGCAACCCCTGTCAATGTCAGAGCGGTACTCCCAGTTTCATCCCAGTGTGCTTCTTCTCTCTCTCACAGCTTCTCCAGACAGGCTGGTTCGCAGGGAGCAGCACCGGAGCTGGTGCACGCTGGGCTTCGTGCGGAGCATCGCTCTCACGCCGCAGGCCTGTGGTGCCCTCAGCTCCCCGAGGTGGATCGCCCTGCTCATGAAGGTGGTGGAAGGGCACGCCCCCTTCACAGCCGCTTCACTGCAGAGGCAGGTAATGTGCAGCCGGGCCGAACCTCGTTTGCTGACCGGCACCCACACACCACTGGCTCCCAAACCTTGAAATCAGGTGCCTTTATTCAACGGTGACTGTAGAAAACAGCCAGAAGTAACTCCCTCCCAAATAGAGTTCTTTTCTAGAGGCAGGCGGTGGAGGGTCCTTCATTATTTGCAATTGTGTGAGTTGCTCAGTCTGTTATACTTGCCTTTCTATTCACTGATTAAGTTCTGCAGCTGTTCTCATCTGCCTCATCGGTGTGGTACTGTAAGTCAGGTGCCAGTTACTCATATCTGTAATTCTAGCTGCTTAGGAGGCTGAAAGTGGGAGGATCACAGTTCAAGGCCAGCCCAGGCAGAAAAGTCCATCTCAACAGAGGGAAAACTCCATCTCAACACAGGGAAGCTGGACACGGTGGGTCACACGTATCATCCCAGCAATGATGAGAAGCCAAAGCAAGATTTTATTTATTTAATTTTTTTTTAAAGCAGCGCAAAATGGGGCTGGAGGTGTGGCTTAGTGGTAGAGTGCTTCAAGAAACTTTTTTACTTAAATCAGTAAACATTTGAGAAATAAGTTTTATTGCAAGTGCATATATTGATTGATTGATTGTACTCATCCTGAGGTTTAACCTCAGGGCCTGGGCACTGTCCCTGAGCTTTATTGTTCAAAGCCAGCACTCTACCACTTGAGCCACAGCTCCACTTCAGGGATTTTTTTTATTTATTTTATTTTTTTAATTTTTGGTGCTTAGTTGGAGATAAGAGTCTCATGGACTTTCCTGCCCGGCCTATCTTTGAACCATGATCCTCAGATCTCAACCTCCTGAGTAGCTAGTACAGCTATGAGCCACCAGTACCTGGCATTGTAGCTCATTTTTTTCAACCCTTGACAATCCTTACCATTAATTCCACACGATAGGGAACATCAAAGTTTCAAATGACCAATTGCATTCTAGGGACCAAAAGAAAGAGGATGAGAAAGCCGAAACGCTTCATCTATCAGTGAATGACTTTCTTTAAAGCTTGGAATTTTCTATTCTTTGATCAGATCTTAGCTGTACACTTACTGCAAGCAGTTCTGCCTTCGTGGGACAAGACAGAAAGGGCGAGGGACATGAAGTGCCTTGTGGAAAAGCTGTTCGGCTTTTTGGGAAGTTTGCTCACTACCTGTTCTTCCGATGTCCCATTACTCCGAGGTGGGTGGCTCTTCCCCGGGGCATCCCTCATGTCTTAGGTCTAAGGAGTTGTTCAACGTGCAGCTTCCGTCTCCGCTTCTGTCCTCAGAGTCCACACTGCGCAGGCGCAGGGCCCGCCCCCAGGCCTCGCTGACCGCCACGCATAGCAGCACCCTGGCCGAGGAGGTGGTGGCGCTCCTCCGCACGCTGCACTCCCTGCCCCAGTGGAATGGGCTCATCAACAAGTACATCAACTCCCAGCTCCACTCCGTCACCCACACGTGTGCTGAGAAGCCACTGGAAAGGGTGGGTCCCGCATCTTCATGCAAGTTGGGATTTTCCTTGTGGAACCTTCGCTCTCCGATGAGCCTTTGTAAACACCGTGCATGTCTGGCTCAGTATGTGTTTAGGGATATCTCAGTGGGATTATTGAAGAACCGAATATCCAAGTTAATGGAGCTGAGCCCTGGTGACTCACACCTGTAATCCTAGCTACTCAGGACACAGAGACCTGGAGGATTGTAAATGTTAATGAAACTCCATTTCCAATTAATCCTGCAAAAGGGCCCGACCAGGCGTGTGACATAAATAGTAGAACACCAGTTATGCGCAAGAAAGCCAAGTGAGCTCAAGTCCCTGAGTTTAAACCCCCCCTCTTGTTCCCCCCCCCAAAAAAAATTCAGAAGCCAGGCGTGGCGGTGCATACCTGCAGAACCCACTCCTTGGGAGGCTATGGTGAAAGTTTAAGCTTCGGAGTCTGGGCTTGACTGGACAGGACATAGTGAAGCCCTGTCCGTGCCATACATACATAAGTAAAATTGAGTTTGTGATCTCTCCCTGTCACACTTGCTGTCTGCTCTGCACCAGACCCTGCTGGAGGACTACTTCCCGGACTGCGAGAACCCGGAGGTTGGGGGCCTCATGGCCGTCCTGGCTGTGATCGGAGGAATCGATGGCCGCCTGCGCCTGGGGGGCCAAGTCATGCATGATGAATTTGGAGAGGGCACGGTGACACGCATCACCCCAAAGGGCAGAATCACCGTGCAGTTCTCCGACATGCGGACCTGTCGCATTTGCCCGTTGAATCAGCTGAAACCGGTAGGTGAACTTGCACTGCGTTACGGAGTTGATCCAGCACTGGCTTCTGACATTAGAACTTGGAAGGAGGTGTGATTTACATTTGCCTCCCAGGAAGCCATGTGTCCAACCATGTTATCTTGTGCTCCTGAGATGAACAGGGCCCATCGCTTGGGAATATAGAGCTGTCATGTATTATGTTTTATCCTCAAGGACATGAAAGGGCATTAGCAACCAGCAAGACAGGTTAGTTATTTTAACCTAAGTTGAAGGTTGGAGAATAGGACTAAACTGGCAGAGCATTTGCCGAGTAAGCACAGAACTCCTAAGTTTAAACCCTAGTAATGCCACAAGATAAAATGATAAAGCTTTTTCAAAAATTAAATAAGGGGGTTGGGGAAATGGCCTAGTGGCAGGAGTGCTTGCCTTGTATACATGAAGCCCTGGGTTCGATTCCCCGTGCACCACATATACAGAAGTGGCAGAGTGCTAGCCTTGAGCAAAAAAAGAAACCAGGGACAGTGCTCAGGCCCTGAGTCTAAGCCCCAGAACTGGCCAAAAAATTAAAAAACGAAAAAAAACGAAAAAAGCATTAGATAAGTTCTCAGAAGCTTAAGGGTGAATATTTAAGAAATAATATTCTTCATGTAGAAAATACTTGCTAATTGTGTTGAATGACAAATGTTAGCTGCTACTGACATTATTATAAACGTATGAATTAGAGGTGATAGGGAAGATGAGTGATTTACTTTTTCTTTTTCTTTTCTTTTTTTTTTTTTTTTTTGTCAGCCCTGGGGCTTGACCTTGGGCCTGAGCGCTGTCCCTGAGCTCTTTTGCTCAAAGCTAGCGCTCTACCACTTGAGCTACAGCGCCACTTCTGGTTTTCGGGTAGTTAATGGAAGATGAGTGTCTCACAGACTTTCCTGCCTAAGCTGGCTCTGAACTGTGATCCTCCGATCTCAGCCTCTTGAGTAGCTAGAATTACAGGCGTGAGCTCCCAGTGCCTGGCTTGTATTATTTCTGTAAGTTAAGTATAGCATTGACTGTATCTTTCTGTGAGCCACTGCTTTTGACTATTTGAGGAATGTATGCATATAAAATATTTGAAATAAATAGAATATGCCTAAGAAGATAATAATTGCCACCCTCATGTATTGACTGATTATATAGATTATGTCTGTTGTACATACAAGTCTTATTCCCCCCCCTTCCTTTTTTTATGATGCTGGGGATTGAACTTGGGGCCTTATGCATATCCGCAAGATATCTTACTACCTATAAAGTGCCTGTTGCTTTTAATGCCATTTTTCAAGATTGTTGTGAGGTGTGAATTGACTTAGGCATGTGGGAGGCGTCTTACAATTGAGATTGATGGTTGTAATAACTCAGGATATTTCATTTGTTAATCTCACTGGCCACCATTGAAGGTTTCTGTGCCTTTTCTTTAGCTCCCTGCTGTGCCCTTTAGTATGACCAACCTGCCTTTCACAGAGCCCATGCTGTCTGTCTGGGCTCATTTGGTGAACCTTGCTGGTAGCAAATTGGAAAAGCACAAAATAAAGAAATCACCTAAACAGGCCTTTGCAGGTCAGTATATTATGCTCGTGGGAAACTAGCATTTTGGGGGGATATATTTGTTCTTCTATATGAGGGTGAGTTCATATAACTCACATGGGGTTCACACAAAGTTACCACTTTGTTTAGCTACCATTAGGAATGTACTTTTCATGTGTGCTGATGAAAACATAACTTTGAGTTAGACTTTGACCTCATGTTTGCAACCATATCTACAGTCCTATCATTCATCTTCCTCTTCTCATTGCCTGTGGCCCTGTGGCCTAGTTGCCTTTACCCAAGACCTTCATTATTAACAGTATTTGTGTATAGTCCATCCATTTCCAAAGGGCAGGGTATTGTCTTCCTGGTTGGTGAGGAGGAGAAACTGAGCAGGGTGTTTATTTCTTACTGTGTTGTTTCTGATACGGTTGATCCATAGGACAAGTCGACTTGGATCTACTGCGGAGCCAGCAGTTAAAGCTGTACATACTAAAGGCAGGGCGGGCCCTGCTTTCCCACCAAGATAAACTGAGGCAGATCTTATCTCAGCCAGCTGTTCAGGAGAATGGAACAACAGTTCATACAGGTATCTTTTTTTTTTTTATCATAACCCTAGCTGTTTTTAGTTTTTGCTTTCTTTATGAAAAGCATTCTCGGGGCTGGGAATAGGGCCTTGAGCAAAAAGAAGCCAGGTACAGTGCTCAGGCCCTGAGTTCACGGCCTAGGACTGGCCAAAAAAAAAAAAAAAAATACATGAAAAGCATTCTCTCTCAGGGCTGAGAATATGGCCTAGTGGCAAGAGTGCTTGCCTCATACACATGAAACCCTGGGTTCGATTCCCCAGCACCACATATACAGAAAATGGCCAGAGGTGGCACTGTGGCTCAAGTGGCAGAGTGCTAGCCTTGAGCAAAAAGGAAGCCAGGGACAGTGCTCAGGCCCTGAGTCCAAGGCCCAGGACTGGCAAAAAAAAAAAAAAAAAAAAAAAAGCATTCTCTCTATGTAAGCTCAAGCTAGTCTTGAGCTTCTCTGACTTCTGCTGTATAAATGAAATTTTATGAGAACACAGGCCCAATCACTTGTTCTCACTTTGTCATTGGCTATACAGTGAGAGTTGAGCAGTTGTGATTGAAACCACATGGCCCATAACCCTGAACTATTATACTTTCTGGCCCTTTTAAGAGAAAGTTTCCCAATCCCTGGTCTAGACCTTGGTTCAAGTTGTAGCAAATCAAAACCAGCAATTGTCAAAAATAAACAACCTGTGACTTATGTGAAGTGAGCCTCTGGGCATTGGATATCAGTGGGACTGTGGCAAACAAGATCTGTAGGGCCCTCCGCCCTCGCGCAATGTCTCCCGACCTGCGGGGGAAATGCTGGAGCGTGCCCTAGTGTGAAGAGCGGGGGACGTGTGTTAGTCGCGAATAACGACGCCCACCCAGTCCCCTTACGTTTAAATAAGGACTCAGGATGCCAGGCGCTTTGGGGAAAACTTAGCGGAAATCCAACGTTTAATCTCAGGGTGGGGTTTATATAGCAGTGATGACCAGCAGGAAGGGGAGGGATTTGGAGTGGCTAACTAGGCACGGCGATAGGCTGATTATGAGCTGTCCATCACAATGACGTCACGGGACTTCCTCTATGGGCAGCCATCACATCCCACAGGACTGCCCCCTGGGTTCCATGCGCCACCATCTTGGCACGCACACGGTCTGAGGCGGGAGGCGGGGCTGGTTAGAGCCACCCTTTCTGGTTCCGGACCCAGAAAAGGCAGGCAGGCGGGGCTGGCGGGCAGGCAGAGGCAGTCCTGGTAGGACCACCTCTTAACGCTGCAGGCAGTGCCCCACAAAGATCTTAAAGACTTTACTTAAAATTGCTAAAAATAGACAAAAATATATTGGTCTGACCATGTGGCATGTTCAGAATTGGTGTCTGATCTGAATGAGGCTTAGCAGAACTCAGGGTTACAAATAATAATGCTAGATGCATTCATAGCAGGGGTTTCTACAACCATTGGGGAACAAATTTAGAAAGGGTTGAAAACTAAAGAGCAGAAGTCTGAAAAATACTTTCTGTTGGTTCTAAGAGTCAGAATAATTAAAGAGAAAAGACCAAAAAGTAAGGGGAAGAAGATTTCACAGAGTATAGTTACTGCTTGATTATCAGAGCTGTGAAGGTCTTGATTGTCTACCACATAAAAATACCATTGCCATTGAAAATGGAACATGCATGTGTTTTGTTTTGTCTTGTTTTTTAACTCAGATGATGGAGCAGCCGCATCCCCTGACCTTGGGGACATGTCTCCTGAAGGGCCACAGCCCCCAATGATTCTCCTCCAGCAGCTGCTGGCCTCTGCTACCCAGCCATCTCCCGTGAAGGCCATATTTGACAAACAAGAACTTGAGGTACCATTATATATCTTGAGGATGTCTTTTTCTTTGGAGACAAGGTCTTGTTATCTTTGTAGCCCAGAATGGCCTTGAACTAGGTATCCTACTCAGTCTCCCGAGTGCTGTTGTAGGTAGGTACCAGCACACTTGGTTATCTTGAAAGAAAAAAAAAAAATCCGTGCCAATCCTAGTGCTTGAACTCAGGGCCTGCGTGCTGCCCTTGAGCTCTTTTGCTCAAGGCTTGTGCTCCACCACTTAAGCCACAACTCCACTTTCCACTTTTTTGGTGGTTAATTGGAGATCAAAGTCTCACGGACTTTCTTGCCCAAACTGGATTTGAACCATGATCCTCAGATCTCAACCTCCTTGAGTAACCAGGATTATAGGCAGGAGCCATTGGCGCATGGCCTGTGCCTTTGCTTTTTGTTGTTTTTTTAACATGCTTTATCGATTCATGTTAAGGTAGACCTGTGAATCTGGGCATTATGTCATGTAGTTTATACTACGTGCTGATTGTTCGCCTTTCCTTCGATGGTAAATGTTCACTGGCTTTTCCCCGAATCCTCTCATGTGTTCAGGCCGCCGCATTGGCTGTGTGTCAGTGTTTGGCTGTGGAGTCCACTCATCCTTCAAGTCCAGGCTTCGAAGACTGTAGTTCCAGTGAGGCCACAACACCAGTGTCCGTGCAGCACATTCGCCCAGCCCGGATGAAGAAGCGCAAGCAGTCGCCAGTTCCTGCTCTGCCTATCGTGGTGCAGCTCATGGAGATGGGATTTCCTAGAAGAAACATAGAATTTGCTCTGAAGTCCCTCACTGGTGCTTCCGGGAATGCGTCCGGTGTGCCTGGTATGGCCTTTCTCCTTGCCCGTGCCTGTTTACTTAGGGTTCACACGTCCATGCTGTGGGTCTTAGCGGTGGCCTATGATGTGTGTTTGCTCTTAGGTGTGGAGGCCTTGGTTGGCTGGCTGCTGGACCACTCTGATGTCCAGGTTACAGAGCTCTCAGATGCAGACACCGTGTCTGATGAATATTCAGATGAGGAGGTGGTGGAAGACATGGACGATGCAGCTTACCCAGTGGTTAGTGGCTTACATGTGTGTGTCCTGCCTGTCTTCTAGGTCTTGTAGTTGCTTGCTTGCTTTCTTTCTCTTTCTTTCTTCCTTTTATTTTTTGCTGCTTCTGGTGCTTGAACTCAGGGCTGACCCTGAGCTTCTTTTGCTCAAGCTTAGCACTCTACTACTTGAGCACAGCTCCACTTCCAACTTTTTCAAGTAGTTTATTGGAGATAAGAGTCTCATGGACTTTCCTGCCTGGGCTGGTTTCAAACCACCATCCTTAGATCTCAACCTGTTGAGCAGCTAGGATTACAAGCATGAGTCACCAGGGCCCAACTTACTGCTAGGTTCTTAGACGTTGGATTCCTCTGACCCTTGGAAGAATCAGTCATACATCCTTTTGGCATAAGATTTATCTGTGGTTCTGCTAGGCACAGAATAAAGCTTCCTGCTTTGCTATGGGAGTAATGATGGGGTTTCTCCATCATAATTACTTTAAGATAGATCCTTATACCAACATCCGATAATGTTGGGTAACCATTTGGTCAGCCTGAGGCCCTACATGGAGGTAAAGGTAGAAAAACTGCCATCTGAGTCCAGTCTGGGCCAAAGTTCTAAGACCAAAGCCCAAAAGGGTAACTTAAGTGGAAGCCCTGAGTTCAAATCTCATTACCACAAAAACTGCTGGGCACCAGTGGCTCACCCCTGTACTCCTAACACTCTCAGGAGACTGAGACCTAGAGGATCCAGGTTTGAATTCAGCCTGGGCAGAAAAGTCCTTGAGACTCTTATCTCTAGGTGAGCAGCAAAACACCACACACACTGGTGGCATGGCTGAAGTGGTAGAATGCCAATCATGTTTGGAAAAAGCTGATTGAGAACATGTAGTTCTGAGTTCAAGCCCTGGCACTAGCATATATATACACACACCCAAACAAATTTAAAACAACAACCTAAAACGAAGACATGAGAAAAGCTGAAGGGTGCTGGGCATGACGGATGCCCATAATTTCCCCATTCAGAAGGCTGAGCCTGGAGGGTGAGTTTGAGGCCAGTACAGGCCATACAAGGAGCCTCCATCTCAAAAAAGTCAAAGCAAGCAAACCAGAAAGAAATCATGCTTTGTACTGCATGTTGATTTCTCATCTGAGTAAATTATTTCATAAGATCCATTCGGAAAAGCCCGGGGAATTTTCTATACTGACAAGCTTTCAAAGTGCATTGCTACTTACTCTGGTATCACTACTTAAAAGGGGTTTTTGTGCGTGAGAAGTTTTATAAGGAAAATGTCTTTGATACTTTAATTCTTCATGTAATAGATTTCATACTTCTTTTTTTAAAAAGTAAGTTTATGTATTTATCTCTTATAGGCTACTGGTGTTGTTGTGACTGAGAGTCAGACTTACAAAAAGCGAGCCGATTTCTTGAGTAACGATGATTATGCTGTGTATGTGAGAGAGAACATTCAGGTGAGTCATTGTCTTAGGCTACCCCTAATTTATCTTAATTTTAGGTTATATATTGAATTTGTTTTTTACATTTAACATGTTAAAAAGCAGTTTATGTGTACAATGCATCTTGATCTGTGTCATCACTTCAACATCTTTACCCCCCCCCCTTTTGACCCATCCCCTTATTCTATTTCTCAGTTCTGTGGTGTATATAATGAATTCTTTTTTTTTTTTTTTTTTTTGGCCAGTCCTGGGCCTTGAACTCAGGGCCTGAGCACTGTCCCTGGCTTCTTTTTGCTCAAGGCTAGCACTTTGCCACTTGAGCCACAGCACCGCCTCTGGCCCTTTTCTATATACGTGCTGCTGGGGAATTGAACCCAGGGCTTCATGTATACAAGGCAAGCACTCTTGCCACTAGGCCATATTCCCAGCCCCTATATAATGAATTCTTAGAGCCTGCATTCTCCCCCCTTTAAAGACATTACTGTTATCAACCTTATCTACCACAAATAAATGAGTTTTTTCCTTAATATCATCACCTATGCTGTAATTCTTCAGCTTTTCTTCTTTTTTTAATTAGGATGCAGACAAGCTCATGTAAGCACTTTGCTTTGGGTGGCATGTCTCTGAAGACTTTTACCTCTAATTCCCTTTGACTCAGTCAGCTCAGGCTATGGACTGAGTGGCTTCAACCACAGATCCTTGTTTCTTAGATTGCTGGTGACTAGGTTCTATCTGAGGGCCTTCTGCAGCTGTCTTGTCACTGGGTCCCACGTACAGTGAGTGGATGAGGGAAGCAGCCGTAAGCAAGGAACTCCAGTGTCTCCCCTTCTAAGGACAGTAGTCCTGTTGGGTTAGGCCCCAACCATATGACTTCATTTAACCCTACTTCTTTAGGAGGTCCTGTTTCCCAGTGTAGCTTCATTGAGGATTAGGGCTCTAACAAATGCATTTGGGGAGAACACAAATACTCAGTACATAACACCTCTTTCCCTTTCCCCTGATCCTTCCAAGTCACTAATTTGTGCCAAAATGATGTCCTCTAAATGCCTCACTTCTTTATTTGGTTCTTTCCTTGTGGTGTTAGCTAAGGCCTTCCTTTGTCCCTGTTGGTCCAGTGATGTACCAGTTAGGAATGGAGAGTAATCGGACTTGGGCTGAGTTTTGCCTGCTCCAGCTTCACATTGCTTGGCATGTGGTGTTGGTGGATTAGCTCTATCAGCCTGCTTCTTCAATGATGAAATCCTCCATTAATTGTTCCCCTCCTATTTCCAGCAGCCATTAGTGTCCCACCTCAACCCATTGTTATGGGCTGCATGATGGTGATTTTCTAACTTTCTCATCTCTTGAATTCATTATGTTAGAATTTCCTCAGCAGGATTTTATTTTCTCATCAGCTTGGATTACTCTTTATAATGCAATTTTTAACAAGAAAGTCAGAATATGTGCTTGGTTTATTTTTAATGGTGGTGGTGAGGGCTTATCAGTTCTTATGATCATGCATTGGTGTTCTGATGCTTATAAAGTTGACTGAGAAACTGTGGTTTGCTTTACTGTGATGATAAATTCATTTGCACTTGATGTACTTGAGTTATTCTTCTTGATGATCACAATACTAATGTTTTTGATCTGAGTGTCCTTTTGAATGAACTCAGTGATCTTTGATAGCTCTCCCTTGATTTCGTGGCACAAGTCCACCTGGGCTCTTCTTCGTGAATCATTCTTATCCTAGTCATAGAGCCAGACAGTTTTCTAAGGACCCTAGTTCCATTTAGTGCAAATGTACTTACAGAACACCTTGAGTGCGCAGCGAACACAGTGCTTGCTGCCTGTAATCACAGCTCTTCAGGAGGCAGAGATCGTGACAGTTGTGCTTTGAGACAAGCCTTAGGCAAAAAGCTAGGCCCATTTTCAACTAGCAGCTAGGTATAGTGGTATGCACCTCTCATCCTGGCTCTGTGGGAGGTTGAATTAGGAGGATCAATTCCTGATCAGCTAGAGCAGAAAAGTACTTGAAATCCCCATCTCAGTGCAAGAACCATGGTGGGGTTCCAAAAATGAAAGATGTCTAACGTAGGCAGATTGAAGTCCCGATGTAGAACTGGGCAGAAATGGAGACCCTATCTCAGAAATAACAAGTGCCAAAAAAAACCCAAAAAACTAGAGGCATGGTTCAGAGTCAAACCCTTCAGTATCACCAAAAGGAAAGAAGGCTGTAGTCCCAGCACAGAGGACTATGGCCTGTAATACTATTTGGGAGGTATCCATAAAGACAAATCTCTATTTGAGACCAGCACGAGCAAAATATTAGCGAGAACCCATCTCAACAAGTTATTTGGGTGTGATGGTTCACATCTGTCATTCCAATCATGTGGGAAGTTATGAGGAGTGTGTTCTAGGCCAGCTATGGCAAAAATGTAATACTCTGTCTGAGAAATAACTAAAGCAAAAAGGATTGGGGGTGTTAATCAAATGGTAGAATGTCTGCCTAGCAAGCATGAGGTGCTGGGTTCAAATCCTAGTACTTACAATGGTACATTTCATCCAGGTATACCTGACTAGACCCTTACCTTCTGTTTACCCTTAGGTGGGAATGATGGTTAGATGCTGTCGAACCTACGAAGAGGTATGTGAAGGCGATGTGGGCAAAGTCATCAAACTGGATCGAGATGGATTACATGACCTCAATGTACAGTGTGACTGGCAGCAGAAAGGGGGCACCTACTGGGTGAGGTACATTCATGTGGAACTTGTAGGTGAGCACATTCTTTATGAAATGGTTTTGCTTTCTCTCTGAGATAAGAGCCCCAGAAATGAATACTCATCATAGATTATTGCTGTTGAAATCCACAGGCTATCCTCCGCCAAGTTCTTCCTCTCACATCAAGATTGGGGATAAAGTGCGGGTCAAAGCCTCGGTGACCACCCCAAAATACAAGTGGGGATCTGTGACGCATCAGAGTGTGGGAATTGTGAAAGGTAATCCTATTCAGGCAACAAAATTTTAAATTGTTAGCTGACTCATTGGTTGAAATTGGAGGTTCCTGTTGGCGATAACAGTGTCTCAGGTTCTTCCCTGCTCTGTCCTAGCTTTCAGCGCCAATGGGAAAGACATCATTGTAGACTTCCCCCAGCAGTCTCACTGGACCGGCCTGTTGTCCGAGATGGAGTTGGTGCCTAGCATCCATCCTGGCGTGACGTGAGTTCTCGGTTCTGTGATTGTGACATTTGTTGGGGGAGGAAGGATTTTGTTTTTTCAGATCAAGTTTAATAAATGCTCTCTCACCTGTTGCCCTAACATCTCAATGACGATTTGCAAAATAGGTGTGATGGCTGTCAGATGTTTCCTATCAATGGATCCCGATTCAAATGCAGAAACTGTGATGACTTTGATTTTTGCGAAACATGTTTCAAGACCAGAAAACATAACACCAGGCACACATTTGGCAGAATAAATGAACCAGGTAGGCCAGAATGGCTGTGTTTTCTTCTGTAGTGCATCGCTAGTGAATTTATTATTGTGGCTGTCAGTGTCTTTGTTAAATTCACAGGTGATCAGCACCATAGAGTGAGCACAGTTAGACAGAAGGGACGGTGCTATCCAGTGGCCATAGGGTTTTTTGTTTGTTTTAGTACCAGCACATACAGTCTATAAAGTATAGTATTCATTATTACTCAAGGTATATATGTAGTCAGAAGTTTACCATTGTATTTTCTTTATTTCTTGATCATGACCGTTCTCCCCAGTTCAGCAACTCTTAACTCTCTGTGGTCACATACAATAGGACAGTCTGCAGTGTTCTGTGGTCGTTCTGGAAAGCAGCTGAAGCGCTGTCACGGCAGCCAGCCAGGAATGCTGCTGGACAGCTGGTCCCGCATGGTCAAGAGCCTGAACGTGTCCTCCTCAGTGAACCAGGCTTCCCGCCTGATCGACGGCACGGAGCCCTGTTGGCAGTCATCTGGGTCACAGGGCAAGGTATGCGATGGAGCGCAGTAGGGAATGTAGAGTTGATTTGAGGGTTTTCTTTTTAACTTGCAAAGTGGACTTTGCTGTAACTGTCAGGAGCCCATTTTATATTTCAGTTCATAAATTATCTTAAAATTACAGAGTAATGAGCCAAGCACCGGTGGCTCACATCTGTCATCCCAGCTTCTCAGAGGTTGAGATCTGAGAATTGTGGTTCAAAGCTAGCCCAGCCGGAAGTAGTAGAGAACTAGCCATGATTTAAAAAAAAAAAAAAAAGCTCAGGGACAGCACTCAGGCCCTGAGTTCAAACCTTAGGACTGCTAAAAAAAAAAAAGAGAGAGAGAGAGAGACTACAGTGTGATAAGCCATCTTGTTTTTTATCATCAGAGATTTTTAAACAATGTAAATAACCTCGAATTTTATCTGATTTATCAAGTGCTACAAAGTGTAGTAGGGTTTTAGTTTCCCTGACCTGCATAAAATATATGAATTCTACATCTGGCTAGAGGTTGTCTTAACGGCCTAACATAGCCCTGTAGAGACTATGGGCACACAAGGTGAATTCAGAGAGAGGACCATTTTCTCATCTAAAGTGTTTGTCTCCCACTCTTGGTGGTACAAAAGGGCTACCCGTGGAAGGAAGGAGTCTATAAATAGGCCATTTCTGGGGCTCAGAATGAACCTTCTCTCTAATGAGTGAGTGATGGGGAGGAATACTCTTGTTTCTGCCCAGGCTAAGGGAAAATTCTTTCCCTTATGCCGCATTTTGTCATTTAAAAGTCTCATATAGGGGGCTGGGGATATAGCCTAGTGGCAAGAGTGCCTGCCTCGGATACACGAGGCCCTAGGTTCGATTCCCCAGCACCACATATCCAGAAAACGGCCAGAAGCGGTGCTGTGGCTCAAGTGGCAGAGTGCTAGCCTTGAGCGGGAAGAAGCCAGGGACAGTGCTCAGGCCCTGAGTCCAAGGCCCAGGACTGGCCAAAAAAAAAAAACAAACAAAAAAAAAAAAGTCTCATATAGATTCACGCTGCAGTGGTAACTACTTTAGTACTTAAATATGTCTAACTTTTGGTAACCAAGGATGTACTTTTTTTTTTTCCTGTTTGTCGTTTTGTTTTTAAAGCATTGGATTCGTCTGGAGATTTTCCCAGATGTCCTCATTCATAGATTAAAAATGATAGTAGATCCTGCTGACAGTAGCTACATGCCTTCCCTGGTTGTAGTGTCAGGTAATTGAAGCATTCATTTATTCGAAAACAGGTCGTGTCTGCTATCTTTTAATAAGACTCCTTTGATTGGTTTGTGCCTCCTTTTTTTTCCTCCCTAGGTGGGAATTCCCTAAATAACTTAATTGAGCTGAAGACCATCAACATCAACCCTACTGACACGACAGTGCCCCTCTTGAATGACTGCACCGAGGTGAGCAGCAGCAGGCCAGGTGGGAGGGGAGCGCCTTGTGGGGAATTTACAAGTGGCAAGAGAGGTCACTTGGCCACCTCTGTGCTAGCATTGAGTCCGGTTTTTCTCTCTTAATTAAATAATTTATTATACTTGTTTTGATATTAGGTATTATTTCAACATTGTGGGGCTTTTGTTTCATTTCATTTTGTTCTGTTTGCCAGTCCCGGGGCTTGAACTCTGGGCCTGGGTGATGTCCCTGAGCTTCTTTTTTTTTTTTTTTTTGGCCAGTCCTGGGCCTTGGACTCAGGGCCTGAGCACTGTCCCTGGCTTCTTCCCGCTCAAGGCTAGCACTCTGCCACTTGAGCCACAGCGCCGCTTCTGGCTGTTTTCTGTATATGTGGTGCTGGGGAATTGAACCCAGGGCCTCGTGTATCCGAGGCAGGCACTCTTGCCACTAAGCTATATCCCCAGCCCCCGTCCCTGAGCTTCTTTGGCTCAAGGCTAGTGTTCTACCATTTGAGCCACAGCACCACTTCGGGCATTTTCTGAGTCGTATATTGGAGATAGGGGTCTCATGGACTTCTTGCTCAGGCTGGCTTCAAACTGTGATCCTCAGATCTCAGTCTCCTGAATAGCTAGGGTCATAGGTGTGAGCTACTGGAAGCCAGCAAACATTATGGTGGGGTTTTTTGGCCAGTCCTGTGGCTTGGATTCAGGGCCTGAGCACTGTCCCTGGCTTCTTTTTGCTCAAGGCTAGCACTCTGCCACTTGAGCCACAGCGCCACTTCTGGCTTTTTCCATATATGTGGTGCTGAGGAGTCAAATCCAGGGTTTCATGTATACGAGTCAAGCACTCTACCACTAGGCCATATTCCCGGCCTCTCACATTATGGTTTTTATAACTTGTAATTTGATGTTTATCCATTGGCTCAAGAAAGGAACAAAAAAAAATCCTCTTTTGCTTTTAGTTTGTTTTTGAGGTAGAGTCTTGTACTAACTATGCCTCCCACCACCACTTTGCCTTGAACCACTATCTTCCTCCTTTAGCTCGGCTTCCAGGTGTGACAACCATGCCTGGTTTGTTTCTGAAATATTGTCTTGCTGACCAGCTTGTTTTTGAGATAGAGTCCTCCTAACTTATTCCCACAGCAGCCTGGAATCTCCATCCTCTCATCCCTAACTCCTGAGAGCTGGAATTATAGGCATACACCACCACTTCCGGGCTCAGTAACTTCTTTCTAAGGCAGACATGACTTGGATATGAACTGTATTCACTCAAAGCTTAAATGAAGGAGTTCCAAGTTTGCATGTGTCCCAGGTCTCTAATACCCTCCACTCTCATGAAGAAACCCTGAGGTCTTCTTAAAAGTCTATAGCTCTTTGCTTTCTCCTCTAGTATCACAGGTATATTGAGATTGCGATAAAGCAGTGCAGGAGTTCAGGAATCGACTGTAAGATCCACGGCCTTGTCCTGCTAGGAAGGATCAGGGCAGAGGAGGAAGATCTCGCTGCTGTTCCTTTTCTGGCTTCAGATAATGAGGAGGAGGAAGATGACAAGAGTAGCACTGGAAGGTAAGGGTCATGTCCTCAGCGTTCACTGATCTCCTGTGGCATTCCAAATTCTACTCTGGGAAGTACATACAGTATATCTTATAAATTAAAACGTCTTTAAGCTGACAAGAATGTGGTATAAAGTTTTATTGAGTTTTCACAAATAATTTAACTTTTTAAGAAAAATGAAACATGTGAGATACTATTAAAATAGTAAAATTAAAAGGTTCAATATGGTAGGTGCTAGTGGCTCATGCCTGTCATCCTAGCTACTCAAGCATCTGAGATCTGAGGCTCAAAGTTCAAAGCCAGCCTAGGCAGGAAAATCCTTGAGACTCTTATCTCCAATTAACCACCAGAAAACTAGAAAATGGTGCTGTGACTCAAAGTAGTAGAGCACTAGCCTTGAACAAAAGAACTCAGGTACAGCAACCAGACCCTGAGTTCAAGACCCATGACAAAAAAAAAAGTTTACTGTTTCTACCTGAAGTGTCAGTGTTTCGGTGTAATGTTCTTTGTTCTTATAGTTCTTTGTTCTATTGTATAGTTCTTTGTTCTGCCTTATGCATTTTCCTACGGAAATGGTATGGCATATTTTATGGCTGTTTATTTTCTAAGATTTTATCAATTAGATTTTTACATAAATTGATTATGGCAAAATATGCACAACGTGATTTTCCATGTAAGTACACAAGTTCACTGACAGAGAAGTTAGTGCTGCCTGTGTGGCAGCAATGGGGCTTTGTCCTCAGTTCATATTTGTAGGAAGAGTCGGGTAGCAAAGCAGAATGAGCAGGCAAGGAGGCTGCTGGTATGGGAACAGACTGTGCTTAAGAACAAAGATGTCTGCCATTTGCCCATTGATTCCAAGCTTTTTGGATGCAGGGGCTGCTCCAGGCCCCATTTACCATCTCTGCAGCAACAAGTAGATGACCACTGTCATGAATGCTATTTTCCTTGGTAAACTGCTGCACCTGAAATTGCTGAGTCAAAGGTATGCAAAATAAACCATGTTTTGCAACATTTTGAAGTCACCCTTGGTGTTCTAGTATGGTCAAAGCCTCAAAGTCAGCCACTGCCCTGAAGGCAAGTTGCCAGTGCTGTCCAGAACTCTTAGCCAGACACCATTTGGGGTTTTTTTTCCAGTGTGTGACATACAGAAACATTGGCGCTACCACTCTACTCTTAAGCATAGTTTCTTCTCTGTAAGCAGGCAGCAAAGCAACATGGGCTGGGAATATGGCCTACTGGCAAGAGTGCTTGTCTCATATACATGAAGCCCTGGGTTCGATTCCTCAGCACCACATATATAGAAAAGGCCAGAAGTGGCGCTGTGGCTCAAGTGGTAGAGCGCTAGCCTTGAGCAAAAAGAAACCAGAGACAGTGCTCAGGCCCTGAGTCCAAGGCCCAGGACTGGCAAAAAAAAAAAAAAAAAAAAAGGCAGGCAGCAACTATGCTAATCGGTCAGATTATTCCTTGGTTTTGGAATCTATCTAATTTCAAAACGTTTTCTTAGAAGTTGAAGACAACTGCCCTCTCTACAGTATATGTTAGGCTATTTGTTATAATTCAGACTAATCAAGTTTCCATATTTTAACTTAGTCAAGAAAATACCAGTTCATTAAGCTGATATTATAGGCATGTATTGCCATACCCAGATTTGTTGTTGTTGTTGTTGTTCTGAGACCATGTCTTACTCTAGAGTTCACACTGGCACCCAACTTGAGCTCTTTCTGCCTCAGCCCCTTGAGTGCTGGAATTCATGCATGAGCCGCTGTGGCTGACTCTTCTCAGCCATATTTTTTTATTTAAGTTAGCTACAAGATATTTCAGTATCTCCTACATAAGCTTGATCGCCCCTCCCTGGTATCAGATGGAAGAATTTTCCTACAATTTTATTCCCAAACCATAAAATATTGAGCCCTTTAGGGTGGGTATGCTCATGGTTTTATGAAATATCTACATGACTTGGTAAAGAAAAAGATTTCCCCACCCTTGCCTTAATGTAAATTCGTTATAGCGTGTAACATGCATTTTGTTTTTTTAATCTTACTTATCTGGAGCCTACTTTCTTGAGTCCTCTTCTATCATGGTTTAAAACAACTCAGAAACAAGTAAAAGAAAAAAACAACCTCCAAATACAAAAAAAAAAAAAAAAGCCGCTCCTTAACACTTGACATCAAATCTCCAGCCAAGAAAACCTGATTCTATCCTGTGACCTTTGTGGCTTCAAGTTCAAGAATTGAAGCAGGGCTGGGGATATGGCCTAGTGGCAAGAGTGCCTGCCTTGTATACATGAAGACCTGGGTTCGATTCCCCAGCACCACATATACAGAAAATGGCTCAGGCCCTGAGTCCAAGACCCAGGACTGGCCAAAAAAATTAAAAATTTAAAAAAAGAATTGAAGCGATGCTTTCTTGGGCTGCTGATTAAAGCTCTGACTGAGTGAGAGCAGGTTAGGAGGTGACACTGTGCTAACCGTCCAGGAAGAAGAGGCGCTGAGCACCTCCAGCCTAGCCGGCCAGCACTCAGCATCTAGCTAGTGTTGTGGACAGAGGATGTAAAGAAAGATTGTGCTTTAACTCACATCTATATTAGAATACTTCCAGGATCATGCTGCCACATGTTTTCTTTGAAGACCAAAGTGACTACACCCGTGTCCTAGTTTAGGATTAAAAAAACATTGCTACCAGGCCAGTTCTAGTGGTAGCTCCTCAGGACATTTCCTCAGTGTCAACCCTCAGTAGTAGCTATGCATTCTGGAAGCAGGGAAGAATTGTTCCAAGTCATCAAAACAGCCATTATATTCAACGTGGTATTAAGAAGAAAGAGAATGCATAGCGTGTTATAGAGAAATCTCCACCAAGAATAAAAAGCCACAGTTCCATTCTAGCATTAAAAGACCGCTTACTGGTTTCTAGAAATTTTGACCCTATAGTCTTGTAAATATTTGAAGTTTTATTGCATTGAAAACTCTTTTTTTAAAGAATTTCTAACTATAACGAGCAGGCTTTGAATGCTTGTGGCTACTGTCATGTTTTTCAGATGTTTGATCCTGCATAACCTGTGTTTCTGTCCATTTGCTCTTTTCACTAGCCTTATCAGAAAGAAGACTGCGGGGCTAGAATCGGCAGCTACCATAAGAACAAAAGTGTTTGTGTGGGGTTTGAATGACAAGGACCAGCTGGGCGGGCTCAAAGGCTCTAAGGTATCTATCTCCTGCTGCATGCTGAAATACCCACATCTGCTGCCCCAACTCAGAGGAGGATGTTTGCTGCCCCCTATGGCCCGCAAAAGGCATGGCAGCCGCCAGACACAAACTTTTCAGTAACTGTTTTATTTCTTATTTGTGTTCTTTTCCAAAGTAATTCTCCAGGGAAGGAATAGACATGATCAAATTACGTCCTAAGAAGTCTCTATCCTTGTATATTTCAGATTTACTTTTAATGCGGTTAACTGATAAACTAGACAAATAAACTAGAAAATGCACTTTTGAAAGGGTTGTGACAGGTGCATAAGATGAAAATGGTAGGCTATCCATTATATTTATTTCTTGCCTTGAATACTGTGAATGTTTTTTCTTGCCATGAACGTAATGTGTAAATATGCTCTCGATTGCTTTGAAGCTGAGCAGGGATATCAGATATATGTCCTTAGGCCCTGTCGTTGTGTTTCCCCAGTAGCCAGGATAACAGGCATGAACAGCCATACCCAGCCTTTGGTTGAGATGGCATTTCAGGAACATCTTTTTGCCTAGGCTGGCGTTGAACCACAATCCCCTGATCTCTACTCCCTAAGTACGTAGGATTATAGGCATGAGCCATTGTTCCCACTGCTAATGTTTATTTTTATCTATATTTATTTTATCCTTCACCTTTATGATCAAAATGTTCATATGTTCCTAGGTAGAGAGTTTAGGCTTATGAATCCTCATGTCCCTGACACCAGTTTCAACAGTAATCAACAACTGGCTGCATTTTGGCCTTTATTTTCTGTCTACACCCCAAATATAGTTAATTTTAAAATAAGCCTAAGTAAATTCTTTTAAAATACCTCAGCATGTGTCTCTAAGAGATAAGAACTCCCATAGTTCATGTAGCCACACAAATTAACAGCAGTTTTATATATCACAGGATTACTTACTATTTGTACACTATAAGTAATGTGATCTTTTTTTTTTTTTCCTTTCTTTTGCTTTAAAAAAAAAAAACCAACTCTAGATTAAGGTCCCTTCATTCTCTGAGACCCTGTCTGCTTTGAATGTGATTCAGGTGGCTGGTGGTTCCAAAAGTTTGTTTGCAGGTATGGTTAATAACTTTTGTAAAACAAATTATCCTTAGCACACATAACCAGATCGCTTTTCGATCGTGGAGAACAACTGTCTGCTGGCTTCCGTCTCTTGCAGTGACGGTGGAAGGGAAGGTGTACGCCTGTGGAGAAGCCACAAATGGCCGGCTGGGGCTGGGCATGTCCAGTGGGACGGTCCCCATCCCGCGGCAGATCACAGCCCTCAGCAGCTACGTGGTCAAGAAGGTGGCGGTTCACTCAGGTACGCGTCCAGGGCCAGCACTCAACGCGCGTCATAAGCCATGACTCCCACTCTACAAATAACTAAAGTTCTCCAGTTACTTTCCTGCAGGGTGATCTTACATCCTGTTTTTTTTTTTTAAGTTCTTAATTAACTGGAAGAAAGGTTAATGTAAATATTTGAGTAGGCTAGGATTCATTATTGCTGCCAAATGAAGATGTGTGGAGACCAGCATGGTTGGTATCTGTCCGGTGGGTACACGCCTCAAGAGATGGGTTGCTTGGTTTTGGAGCCATTATATTGTTTTTCTTCAAGAAAGGCTGGCTTTTTAAAATTCTATTTTGAGCCCTGCATTAGGCCTCTGCCGAGTGAAACTGAATTAGATACAAAGTTCATACCTGTACTGGGTAGAATTAGACATGACCCCATTTCATAAGTGATGCCCATGATAGTAACTTAGGGGAGGCAGAATTTTCCTCTTCTCTCCTATAAATGTCTGGGAGCATCTGTGTGGCTTCTCTGCTCGGGAGATACCCTGGCTCTCACAGGGTCCAGCCGCACTAGATCATGCGTCCTACACCCCAGGTCCACGGCCCTCTTGTGGCATAATGAAGCTGGAAGTGTGCTTATTAGCACATTGTTGCTTTGGATGATATGGGGAAGAGAAGTTAATGTTGGACACAAGGACCTCTATCTAGCCATGGATCCCAGGAACTGGCAGGGATTCAATAGAACCAGGGGTTGTGCTAGTCCTGAACTAGGCTATATGGGGCAGAGAGTCTCCTATGCTGGAGAAAGAGCATGAGTTGAGGTACTTTGGAAATAGTGCAAAGCTTTCATTGCAATAATGTAACCTTTGTTTGTAATTAGGTAAGTTTGGCAACTTAAGGGCTTGAACTCAGGGCCTGGGTCCTGTCCCTGATCTCTTTTCACTCAAGGCTATAGTGCTCTACCACTTTGAGCCACAGATTTACTTCCAGTTTTGGGGTGGTTAATTGGAGATAAGAGTCTCCTACCCAGGCTGGCTTTGAACCACAATCCTCAGATCTCAGCCTCCTGAGTAGCTACGATTATAGGCGTGAGCTACTAGTGCCCAGCAAGAATTTTGATCTTTTATACATTAAAGACAAAGAGAACCATCCTTAGTAATCAGTATTCCTTTTCCTATTTTCAGCTAAGATTATTCAAACATTTTGTAACTTACTATGTAAGTTCACTTACTTTGTATAGTTGCCACCAGAAGTTCTTCCCAGCAAGTGAGATATTGGGTCTTTGTATTCATCTGTTCAACACATGTCCATTGAGTATATGTTACCTGCCAAGAAGAGTGGGTAGTTGTGCTTGCAAGCTTGTGCTGTATCCTGCTCTTTGGCAACCTGGGCTCTGTCTATGTGAATGCTGCAGGTGGCCGCCATGCTACAGCCCTGACCGTCGATGGGAAAGTGTTCTCATGGGGAGAAGGTGACGATGGAAAACTGGGACACTTCAGCAGAATGTAAGAACATGTACAGGGGCTGGGAATGTGGCTTGGTGGTAGAGTGCTTGCCTAGCATGCATAAAGCCTTGGGTTCGATTCCTCAGTACCACAGAAACAGAAAACGCCGGAAGTGGCGCTGTGGCTCAAGTGGTAGAGTGCTAGCCTTGAGCAAAAGCAGCTCAGAGACAGTGCCAGGCCCTGAGTTCAAGTCCCAGGACTGGCAAAAAAAAAGAAAATATGTTCAGTCTTACTGCAAAGATCTTGTTATTATTCATCATAGTGAATGTCTTTTCCTAGTTGTCTAGTCAAAATTAAAATAATAATCGGGTATTGATGGAAACATCATTAAAAATATTTTTTTAACATGGGAGATAGGATTTGGCGTCGCATACTCTAAAGGTTTGATAATTAAATTGATGTGTAAATGTTGTGTGGACTAAAGACGAATCAGAGTAGCTGTCCCGTCTCCCATGCCCTTTTCCTGAAGAATGCTTGTAGAGAGTGTCGTTCAATCTTGCTTTAGGAACTGTGACAAGCCAAGGCTGATAGAGGCCCTGAAAACCAAACGCATCCGGGACATTGCCTGTGGGAGCTCACACAGCGCGGCCCTCACCTCCAGTGGGGAGCTGTACACCTGGGGCCTCGGCGAGTACGGCCGACTGGGACACGGGGACAATACAACGCAGCTGAAGCCCAAAATGGTGATTATACGCCCTTTGTATCGGTTACAGAAACCCTCCCCTGTGATGACTTCCGGTGAAGAGAAGCCTCGAGCCTAGGGAAGTTCCTAATGATAACGCGCATTCTTTCTTTGAGTCTGTGGGAAACTTTCCCCTGGCCTTTCTCAATGCCTGTGTGTGATTTCTGTCTTCCCCTTTGGAACCGCGCAGGTGAAAGTCCTTCTTGGTCACAGAGTGATCCAGGTCGCCTGTGGGAGTAGAGATGCGCAGACGCTGGCTCTGACAGATGAAGGCGAGTCTCTTGAAATGACCCCAAGTTCCTGGGTGCGGAGGAATGTTGTGGAACACTGGCCTAACGTAGGACTATGCTTTAAATCTAGGTTTGGTGTTTTCATGGGGTGATGGTGACTTCGGAAAACTGGGCCGGGGAGGAAGTGAAGGCTGTAACATTCCCCAGAACATTGAGAGACTGAACGGCCAGGGTGTGTGCCAGATCGAATGCGGAGCTCAGTTCTCCTTGGCCCTCACCAAGTCAGGAGTGGTCTGGACGTGGTACGTAAACTTCCTTACTGTCACCAATGTATTTATGCTCTGCCTCAGCCTCCCCGCCCCTCCCCCTCCTGCTCAGCCAGGGCCACTGTGAACTCTTTAGACTCACCCAGGCATCTTTGATTAAGTTGGGATAAGTTTATCTTAAGTTGGGAATCATGGCAACATTCCAAGAAGAAACTTCCCATCATAAATGGATCTTTTCTTTCTTTTTTTTTTTTTCTTTTGCCAGTCCTGGTGTTCAAACTCAGGGCCTGGGTACTGTCTCTAAGCTCTTTTTTGCTGAAGGCTAGCACTCTACCACTTGAGCCACATTGCCGACTCCAACTTTTGCTGTGTTTAAGTGGAGAAAAGAGTGTCAGGGACTTTCCTGCCCAAAGCTGGCTTTGAACCAGGATCCTCAGATCTCAGCCTCCTAAGTAGCTAGGATTCCAGGCGTGAGCCACCAACACCCAGCTTAAGTGGATCGTTTAAAAGGCATCTATGTAGAAAACTTTTAGGCCACTTGCCTTTCCTGTTTCAGAGTTTCTTCTGCTTCTTCACTTCTCTGGAAGCCTAATGATGAAAATGAGGATAAAAATAAATGTTTGCATCCTTTGATCCTGGAAATATTGAGTACATATTGATGAAAATTAATTTTATTGAAGTGCACAAGTGTGGGTGCCAAGACTGACCTTAGATGGTGTGCCTGGCCTTAAAGCCACTGTCTTGACAGTATCAAAAAATAGTACTGGGGCTGGGGATATGGCCTAGTGGCAAGAGTGCTTGCCTCGCATACATGAAGCCCTGGGTTCAATTCCCCAGCACCACATATACAGAAAACGGCCAGGGGTGGCGCTGTGGCTCAAGTGGCGGAGAGCTAGCCTTGAGCAAAAAAGAAGCCAGGGGCAGTGCTCAGGCTCTGAGTCCAAGGCCCAGGACTGGCAAAAAAAAAAAATAGTACTAGAGGCATGACTCAAGTGGTAGAGCGCCAGCCATGAGTAAAAAAGCCAAGTGAGAGCGTGAGACCCTGCATTCAAAACAACCAAAAACACACACCATAGCGTGTTGAAAAAGACTGCTAGCATACTAGAGGATCGAGTTTTCTGTTTTGCCTGGTTTTTAATCTCTTTATACAACATCTAAAATAGTAACTTAAATATTGTATTGAACACAGTATTAAGGATCTTGTTAACTGGATTAATGAGGTTAATTTGAGTTTGGGATTTATACTTTTGGAAGGTAAGCTCAAAGACATTGAGTGCTTTGTATGATGTTATTACTCAAATGGCTCTTAAAAAAAATGTGAGTGAAGGTGTCTTTGTATAGCATTGTGACACTGTAACCCTCCAGTAACACTCGCACTGTTGCCTTCCTCTCAGGGGGAAGGGGGACTATTTCAGGCTCGGCCACGGATCGGACGTGCATGTGCGGAAGCCACAAGTGGTGGAAGGGCTGAGAGGGAAGAAGATAGTGCACGTGGCTGTTGGAGCACTGCATTGCCTGGCAGTCACAGACTCAGGGCAGGTAAGGCCACAAATGCCCTTGCCGGGGGTGGGGGGGGGGCGGCCCTCCTGAAGTACAAGTGACAGCACTGCCCTTGTCTTGTCAAGGCTGTATGTAACCCTCATGCTACGCTTGGTAGCATGTACCTGTAATCTTACTACTCAGGAGGCTGAGACAAGAGGATCATATGCTCCAGGCCAGCCTGTGCTCTATGCTACATGGCAGGACTCTATCTCTAAAACAGAAAAAAAAAAATTAAAAGTGGGAGGGTGAAATCAGGAGGATCATAGTTCCAAGGCCAGCTCAGGTAGGTGAGACTTCCATCTCAACAGAAAAGAGGCATGGTGATATGTGCCTGTCATCCAGCTGTGGTAGGAACCTCCAATAGGCAGATCACACCTGGGCAAGAAGTGAGAGCCTATCTCGAAACTAACCAGCATAGCAGGGTGCCAGTGATTCACAACTATAATTATAGCTAATCAGTAGAATAAGGTACTAAGAATCGCAGTTGGAGGCCAGCCCTGGCAGACAAATCTGAACGACTCCAAAAAAATCGGGAAGCTGGGCACTGGTGGCGCATGCCAGGAATCCAAGCCACTCAGAAGGCTAAGATCTGAGGGCTGAGGTTCAAAGCCAGCCCAGGTAGGAAAGTCTGTGAGACTCTTACCTCCAAAGTGTACTGTGGCTCAAGCAGTAGAGCCCCAGCCTTGAGCAAAAAAGGCAAGGGACAGCACTGAGGCCTTGAGTTCAAGCCCCAGTATTTTTAAAAACACACACACACACACACACACACACACACACACACACACAGAAAAAAAAAGCTGGCTGGAGGCATGGCCCAAATAGAGCAGCAGCTAAGCAAGCAAGTTATAGGCTTTGAGTTCAAACTGCAGTATAGCACAATAAATAAAACCCTCCATGAAATAAGATAGATCTTAATGCTTGACAAGCCATAGGCTGGAACGGTGTCCATTTGGTTCACTAGCATATCAGCTCCATCGCCAGCACCGGTTAGGTATTAAGGTTCCTTTTTCCCTACATCTTCACAATCATTTGTTATTTGTTTTCTTGATTGGTAAACATTTTCATGTTAAATTTTCCTCGTTTTGTAAGATTATGAGATGATGGTATTATTAAGCATTCAGTTCTCCCAAGTACCACGATAGGGACTTTTAAGCGTTTTCAAGTAAGTTTTGAGAAAATCATCTGAGATGTTGAAAATAACTCTGTCTTTCCCCCACCCCCCTTCCTCTCCAGGTATATGCATGGGGTGACAATGACCATGGTCAGCAGGGCAATGGCACAACCACAGTTAACAGAAAGCCCACCCTGGTGCAAGGATTAGAAGGCCAGAAGATCACTCGCGTGGCTTGCGGGTCGTCTCACAGCGTGGCATGGACAACAGTGGACGTGGCCACGCCCTCAGTCCACGAGCCCGTCCTCTTCCAGACTGCACGAGACCCATTAGGGGCTTCCTATTTAGGTACTACAGATTGGGTCTTCACTGAAATCCTTCTGTAGATTACAGCAATGCTTTAGATTTAACAGTGTTTACATCAACTCCTCCACATTTGGCCCAGTAGTTGACATGGTCAGTCTCAGGGTATAGTTGTTCTTTTCTCTGTTTTTTTTTTTTGTTTGTTTGTTTTTTGTTTTGGGCCAGTCCTGGGGCTTGGACTCAGGGCCTGAGCACTGTCCCTGGCTTCTTCTTACTCAAGGCTAGCACTCTGCCACTTGAGCCACAGCGCCACTTCTGGCCATTTTCTATATATGTGGTGCTGGGGAATCGAACCCAGGGTCTCATGTATACGAGGTAAGCACTCTTGCCACTAGGCCATATCCCCAGCCCCTCTGGTGTTTTTTTTTTTTAATAAATATAATTGTGATATTGTAGCCTTTTGCATTTCTGTATAACTTGTGGAATCAGGTTTATTGTTGTTGGTGTTTTGTTTTGTTTTTAATAAATCAGCCTGCTTAGCATTTGATCAGTATTGGGTTGAAACAGTTTGGGAAAGATGGACATCTTTTTATAATCCTAGACTTTCCATCCCTTGAGAACTGTTTCTCCTGATCAAGGGCATCACTGACCTGTCCTTGGGTCCCCTCCTTCCGCTGAGGCCTGGAAATTTCCAGGGCTATTAGCTGGGATGTATGTCTGAGGAGACTGTTGAATGATGAACATTTCTGTTTGTTGTAAATTTACTTTTTAAAGGCTTTACAATTTTTTGGTAGTTTTACTGAAAATACTTTTTTTCCATAAGAGTATTGTGATGGTTTTATTTTTTTTAACCCAGAATATCTGTTAATGAACTACATCATATTTATGAAATGGCAAAATACATGCCATACTATGTTTTAAAGCATGAAGGATCTGATCTGATATTGTAGTAAACACAGTATTAAGGATCTTGTTAACTGGATTAATGAGCTTGGGATTTATACTTTTGGAAGGTAAGCTCAAAGACATTGAGTGGGTCTTCAAAACAGAACCTAGGTTTTCGTTTTCCTGTTTCAGGTGTGCCTTCCGATGCTGATTCTTCTGCCTCCAGTAACAAAATAAGCGGTGCAAATAATTCTAAGCCAAATCGCCCTTCTCTCGCAAAGATCCTGCTCTCCTTGGATGGAAACCTGGCCAAACAGCAGGCCTTATCACATATTCTTACAGCCCTGCAAATCATGTACGCCAGGTAGGCCTGCGTGCTAGTTTTGGAAATCTCCCGTTTTGTATGCATGTGGTTTCATAGTACTTGATTGACTAAATGTGCTCCAAAATGTTGTATCACTGCAGTAGTGGGATCCTTTAATAGTAGCGTTGTGCGTATTTTACTGGGTGTTAAAATACCGATGAGGCTCAATTCTGAAAAATGCAGCTGTGTTCATGTCAGAGGAATGTAGTTGCTACGGTGTGAGATGATACACAATCTTATTAAAGTCTGGAATAGACTTTTTAGGGTATAGCCACTGGATATGTGGCACTGATGTCCAGGTGTGTTACTAAAATTCTTTTACACATATCCTATAAAAGCAGTGACATGCTTCAGCGAGTGTTTGTCCCATCTTTCGATTTGCTGTCCGACTATGGGAAACGCTCAGCTCACCACCAACTTGGCTTTGTGTTCCGACAGAGACGCGGTGGTCAGGGCCCTGATGCCAGCCAGCATGCTCGCCCCTGTGGAATGCCCCTCGTTCTCCTCCTCCTCGGCACCCACTTCCGACGCATCTGCCGTGGGCAGCCCCATGGCTGCAGAGGAGGGCGTGCTGGCTCCCGACATGGAGGACAGAGTCAGTCCAAATCCGTGGCAAGATAAGAGAGAGGTAAAAACGGATCTCAAAGCAATTAGAAAGCAAAAACTATTTTTCCCTTCTTGGTGTCTAAGGAAATCTCAATTTTCCTGTCCTTTAAGTTAGGCTGGTTTTTGCGGGGGGTGGGGGGTTGCCTGCTACTTTCTTTTTTTCTTTTTGCCAGTCCTGGGGCTTGAACTCAGGGCCTGGGTGCTGTCCCTGAGCTTCTACCCTGAGCTTCTAGCCCTCTACTACTTGAGCCACACTTCTGGCCTTTTCTGAGTAGGATATTAGAAATGAGTCTCACAGAGTTTCCTGCCCAGGCTGCCTTTGAACTGTGATCCTCAGATCTCAGCGTCCTGAGTAGCTAGGATGACAGGGGTGAGCCACCAGTGCTCGGCATGCCTCCTACTTTGGACTTGGAACCTAAATTAGAAAATATATTCTGTTTAAATGTGATTTATTAGTGTTGAGATAAAAGTAGCTTTATGCTTTAAAAAAAAGTCATTCAGTGCAATTGTCAGACCTGAAGATCTGAAAGTCAGACATTTTGTAACATGTTTGGGGAATGATCCAACCTGGACGATATCTGAGTTCAGTTTAGTGTGATTCGTGTGACCTGCTGTGAATAGCTGTAGATTTCCCTAGAAATATAAATGTGCTCAACTACACAGGGCAGTTGTAGGCCCACTGGGGAGGGAGCTGGTATGTGGCTCTGTAAAGAGTCTTGATATGGCTGCTGGAAAAATATGGAAAATTCCAGATGGCCTCAGGAAGCTATGGATAAGGCATTTGGACCTGTGTAGGAAGCATCTTACACTGTTGAGCTTTTCCTCTGGTGTGTCCTCCAATTAGATTGTCTCCTCCGAAGATGCTGTGACCCCTTGTGCGGTGACCCCGTCGGCACCCTCAGCCTCCTCTCGGCCTTTCATCCCCGTGACAGATGACCCGGGAGCTGCCAGCATCATCGCAGAAACCATGACGAAAACCAAAGAGGTCAGGGGGCATTCTCCGTCAGCTTTCTTTATGACATGATCTTAAATGTGCACAGAAGTCGCAGAAATAGTGAGTTAGAACAGGGTCCACGCCATAGGCCTTTCACCTCAAGTCTGTGGCTGGTAGCTTTTCAGAAACATGGGTGGGAATGCTAGGCTGGAAGTTCTGTCACCTCACGTTGCTCAGTGTATTTGAATGTCAGTGGCTTTTATATAATATTGTTTCCAAACAATCCAAAGAACCAGAGAGTCCAGGTAATATATTACATACATGCAAAGGAATCACTTTAAATTAGAACTAGGAAATAATTGTGGACAAGATCTATGTAAAATATATGAAATTCTAGTGTAAAATCTAACTGATTGAAAATTCCCAAGTATATCTGATCAGAGAAAGGTTTTATGTGGTACAACTTCATCCCAGATATGTGTATGATACAAACCTGGTTACAGTAGTGAACTATCTCTCTCTTTTTATTATTTCTTTTTTTTTTTTTTTTTTTTTTTGGCGAGGGGTTATAGCATTTCTCTGACACATACTGCTAGTACTTTGTAAAACAGTTTATTGGTCTTGAGAACCTGGCACCTTGCCTGGTGGGGCCTGCCATTTCTTAATTAATCTGATATTGCATGTCCCTTTCTCGTTGGTGGTAATATGTCCTGTGAGTTCCTAGGTAACCTGGTGAATCTCTTAATTCCTAACTTGTTGTTCTGCATTGTAATTACGGATTATCACTTAATTTAGGATGTTGAAAGCCACAATAAAACATCAGGCCCAGAGCCTCAGTCCTTGGATGAGTTTACCAGTCTATTGATCACAGATGACACCCGAGTGGTGGTGGACCTGCTCAAGCTGTCGGTGTGCAGCCGGGCTGGCGACAGGGGCAGGGATGTGCTCTCAGCTGTGCTATCTGGCATGGGCACTGCCTACCCGCAGGTGAGTGATAGGAGGGTGGGCCTTCCCTGCAAGAGACACACCACTATTCTCGTGTGTGCATGTGTGTGTGCACGCCAGTAGTTCAGCTTGAACTCTCGTTGGGCCTTATCTTTCAAGGCTGTAGCTATCACTTGGGCCACACCTCCACTGCAAGAGCACAAGGCTCTGAGTTCAAGCCTTGGTATTAGTACACACACACACACACACACACACACACACACACACACACACTTGGATAAAGAACTTTGATTTTTAAATAACTCCCAATATTTGCTATGTTACATAGAACTCTACCAGATGTCATTGTAGAGCAGAGAATAGGGATTACCTTTACATAATGGCCCCCGTTGTGTTGATGTTTTCAGTTCCTTGTCTGAAGTATTCTGCCACAGTTGGGCCTGAATGGTTGAAAGGTTCTTGATTCCGGCCCCCGCTCCCTTGCCACCCGGTGCCTTCATGGATGTGGGTCAGCCTCATCACTTCCTGTTTCTTCCCCAGGTGGCAGACATGTTGTTGGAGCTTTGCGTCACTGAATTGGAAGACGTCGCCACAGACTCCCAGAGCGGCCGGCTTTCCTCACAGCCTGTGGTGGTGGAGAGCAGCCACCCCTACACCGACGACACCTCCACCAGTGGCACAGTGAAGATCCCGGGTACGTGGTCCAATCCCTACTTCATTCCGCATGGAACAGCCATCTCCTTTTTATAGGGGGAAAAGTGACAGAATTGTTTTTCCTACCTTTATTTTGTTTTCGTTTTGGTTGTACTAGAGTTTTGATCTCAGGACCGTAGGCCTGCTAAACAGTTGTGTCGTTAGAGCCTACCCTGTGTGTTCTTTTTTATGTTGATTCTTTTTAGGATAAGGTCTTGCTTTATGCCCTGGCCATCATGGACTGTGATCTTCCTAGTTGTAGTTTATTTTGTTCCTGGAATAGCAGGTGTGCACCACTGTTCCCAGACATTGTGCTTCCGTTGTAGCTTGGGATGACAGGTGTGGGCCACTATGTCCAGCCATTGATTGAGAAGGAGTCTCGTGATTCTGCCCAGGCTGACCTCAAAACATGATCCCCTAATCTCTGCCTTCTAAGTAATTAGGACTACAGATTTGGTCACCATAGCCTTGTAACCAAGATCAGATTTAAAGGACACTGTGCCAACTCCCAGAAGTATTCCAGTATCCTCCTGAAAAGATGCTGTTCCAGTGTCAAGCCATCCAAACAGGATCGTTGCCCAAATGTACATCTTGGTCTTCTTACTTCTTACTATGCATTCACTCATTCTTTCATTCGTGTGAGTGTGTGTGTGTGTGTGTGTGTGTGTGTGTGTGTGTGTGTGTGGTATTGAGGCTTGAACTGATGACTTCATGCTCTCACTTAGCTTTTTGACTCAAGGCTGGTGCTATACTACTTGAGACATACCTCCACTTCCACCTTTTTTGCTGCTTCATTGGAGATAAGAGTCTCAGGAACTTTTCTACCTTTGCTAGTTTTCAGTCTCAATCTTCAAATCTCTCCCTCCTGAGTAGCTGGGATAATAAATGGGCACCAGCCATGCCAGGTTTTGGGGGTGGTTTTTTTTGACAGTTCACCTGTAAAGGCACTCAGACCATCAACTACTGAGTTTTCCCCTTCGGCCTGGATCTGCTGCCCGAATACTCCTGCCACAGTTCAGCATGCTTTCCAGTGGACTGGCCCCTAACTCAAAGGCCTTCTTGCTTCAACCCTGTGGCAAGTTGGTGGTGACCAACCTCAGCACTTCATGCCTGCATGTCTCTCTCTGTGAAGTCAGCAGTTTCTATTGCTCATCATTGAGACCATTAACTTCTCAATTATTAGTGAGAGTACTTTATAAAGATGTATTTCTTCTCATCTTTTAGTTGACTATGAAGGGGCACTATCTTTATAAGAAAGGCAAGATAAAAGCTTGATCTTTTCTCTCTTCACCAGTTTTCAAAATTATGAATCCAATCCCTATTAACACTTTGAAAATATTCAGTTCCTTTTTTTATTTTTTTTCCTCTTAATCTATTTATTACTATTGTAAAGGTGATGTGAAGAGGGGTTACAATTATATAAGTCAGATAACGAGTACATTTCTTTTTCAACAATGTCACCCCTTCCTTCACTCTCTCCCCGTTTTTCCCTCCGGTACCCACTGATAAGTTGTATAGTTCATTTTCAACATAGTGTCTAGTGAGTATCACTGTTGCATTTGTTCACCCTTTGTCCCACCATTTCTTACCCTCCCAAAGACAGATAAATAAACAAATAAGACAAAAGGAAAAGAAAACAAACAGCAACAAAGAAGGGGAAAAAATCTTGTTTCCTAGAGTTCAGTTGATGATTTTTATGTCATTATAAAGGCATGGGTGGAGACGTATGTATGGGTTTAATCCCAGATTTCTAGTTCATCTGTTCTGTCTGTGCCTTTTCTTCCATATCAGATCCTGATTCCAAGACGAGATGATAAAATATCTCGTAGTTGTTCATTTGCTTTAGGCAGTATCATGCGTGCAACAAACTTGGGATGCAATTTAAAAACTGCCAATATCAATACAACCACTGAAAACATTAAAAACAATTGTTACAGGATATCTTCCATAAGCTCTTTCAAACTTAGGCTCTGAGCATACTGGCTGTTCCACACTATGCTTTCTTTTGCTCATCATGTAGTTTAAATTTTGTTCCATTTATTTCTTTCCTCTGCAGTCCTCCAGGTCAGGCTTATCCGTGAGGGTCTGTGTCTTTTAAAGGTTGCTTTTCTGGGTACTAAATCTTTGAATCATGTACTCTTCCTCTATGAAAATGTGATCGTGGTAATTAATTTTTTTCCTTGCAAATAGTGTGCTTTTTTTTCAGTAATTTCATTAGAATGTGTTTTCATATTGGTTATTTAAAGTGATCTCAGATCAGGCTTCAACGTAGTTCCACACCTCTTCATCAGGACATTTTTGTGAAATACAGTTTATACTGTTCATTTCCCTTGCTTCATTCTCATTTCTGGTGAAATTTGGTGATTACTTGGGCCTTTTAGATTTAATGTTGGCTACTTCCTCTCTCTGATGTTGTTTTTCTTCTTTAAAAAAAATCTTCCTTGCTTTTGTCTGTTATGCTTTTTGGATCCGTGGCTTTTTCTAGTTTAAGTCTGAATTTTGGAATTTTGAACTTATAGTTATTTCATGAGTTTTAGCATTTTTCCCCTAATTGTTATTATGTTGTTAGTATGTTATTATGGTCTCTCCTGTATTGTACCATTTTTCTACTTTCTTTCAACTTGTTTTGAGGTGATAGATGGCAGTTTGGATATGTTTTGTTTAATACACTTGGCCTGCTTTTGTTACTTTGGTTCTGTTTGCTTTTTAAGTAATTTGGCATTTCATTTAGCTTTAATACCTTTATCTTCTTCATTTTTGCGTGGTTAATTTTCTACAAGTTCACAACTTTTAGGATGAGGTAGAGTTCAGAAAACATTACTTGAAAAAAATTTAGAGTTGTTATTCTTTTATAATACAAGTTTATAAAAGGTATTTCCACCCATCAATCACCTAAGACAAAAATCGATGTCCTTCCTCCCCTTTTCTGTTTCTCTTACTTCCTGTCTAGTCAGCCAGCAAGGTCTGTCCCTTCCCCCAGCTTTTAAAATAAACTCCAAATTCAGTCATTGCTGATCAGTCCAGGCCAACCTGTCTGGTATTAAATGGTTTTTACATGGTTATTACATGGTTTATTATACCAGCATTGTGTGCTTTCTTGGTTCCACTCCCCTCTCTTCACAGACAAAAACCAGACCAGCCTGTCAGTCTTCTGCATGCACCCCATTAATGCATCCTTGCAACCTTAGAATGGGATCTGAACCCTTGCATGAAGTCAGTCCTCCATCTCCCCTTCCCTCCCATGCCTCTTGCCTGGCATTGCCTAATTGCCCTCTGCTAGTCCTTAAAGATATTTCAGCCTGAAGGAAAACACTTATTTCCTATTCAGAATATCTCTGACCTCAAATATGTGTGTTTTCACAACAAGCAGCAATTCTCTGTGTTTCTGTGGATACCGAGTATCCCACAATTCAACTTAGTTCTGACGTTACCTAGAGAAGCTAGAACTTAGGTGTTCAGTCGCATGTGATGACTCCTACTACTTCAGACAACTTAATACCCTTGCTCTCTAGATGACCTTGACTTCCATTTATTAACGTGACTACAAATCAGAGGTTCCCATAAACCATTTCATCTTAGCTTTCTGTCATTAAAAGACTTGAGATTACCAATTTATAAAGAGAGTTTCCTTTTGCCCACAGCTTTAGAGATTCTAGAACAAGACTGATTGGCCCCTTTGCTTTAGCACGTCAGGGTGGGAGTAGATGGAGCAAAATTACTTAGAAAGCAAAGACACAGAGACACAGAGGATGGAGCTGGAGTCACAACTGGTTTCCGGAGCACCCCTAGGTCCCCTTTAGCTAAGATCCACTACCACAAGGATCCATCTGCTTTTTAAAAGTTTATAACGTCTCTCAATAGTGACCATAACACATAAGATTTTGAGGAAGGGTCAAGATTTGAGCTACAGCACCCGGCCTCCTTACTGTTTGGGGGCTTAGGGGTGGGGGATGAAGTGGGGGGGGGGGGCGGGTTGTGCCTGTCCTGGGGCTTGAACTCCAGCTTTACTTTAAGGCTGGCACTCTACTCTCTGAGCCACAGCTCTTCTTCCAGCTTTTTGGCGGTTAATTAGAGGTAAGATTCTCAAGGACTTTCCTGCCCCAGCTGGCTTAGAACCTTGATCCTCAGAGCTCAGCCTTCTGAGTAGCTGGGATGACACAGCCACCCCAGCTTCTGTCCTCGTGTTTCATAAATTGCATACATTAGCTTTCTCTGACGAGTGGAGTTGCAGAATGCAAACTTGCCCTGAGGTGCGTGTCCTGACCTTTCAGCCCAAGGTCATACTCTTCTGATGGGGCTGATACGAAGGAGGGCGGTCAGGCTTAGTTTTGTGGCCTAGAAGCCAGTTCTCTATTAATTCCTAAACATCGCTTTCCTCTCCCTGTTTCTCCACAGCACTCTGTGACTTGCGCTTGCTACCCGGGAATGGTCACTCTGTTCTCTGCTTGCTTGTCCTCCAGGTGCAGAAGGCCTCAGGGTGGAATTTGACAGGCAGTGCTCCACAGAGAGGCGTCACGATCCTCTCACGGTCATGGATGGTGTCAATAGAATCGTGTCTGTGCGGTCAGGTGAGGAAGGAAGGTAGAGCTCTGCCTCTCCAGTGGAACCGTTGGTGTGTGTAGCACAGGACGCTGCTGCTTCATTCTGCGCATGCTCTAAGGAAGGAGCCGTGAAGTATTTAGCTGTGAAATGCAGTCGGCTTTCTTTTCCTCTTCCCGATACTTTGACATTATCTCCGTGGTCTGTGGTCTGTGGCTCACACCACTGACGGTGGCATGAGAACTAGTCCTTGTTGGGAGACGACCAGCCTCCAGAGGGTTTTTTGTTTGTTTGTTTTTAGGGTTTCAGTTAAAAACTTGGCTCATAGAGTATTCTATCCGGCTGGCGGGCAGAGAACAGAGAAGGGGGTAGATGGGGGGGGGCGGGGTACTACGTGCCGTCTGCTTCTGCTCCACTGATGCACTCCATGTGGTCAAATGAGGGGCTAATGACCCCATCTTTTGAGATGCTAAATGCTCTGGGCATTGCAGAATTGGTGTCGGGGAATGCATGAGTATAGCTTTGTCAACTTTTTAAAAAATTATTATTTATCTCAAGCAAGGAGCAGCAAAGTTTCCCTATTTAAAAAAACAAAAACAACAACAAAAACCAGGTGGTAAACATCCGGGGTTGTAGGGTGTGTGTGGTCTCTTCCCTAACCTCTTACACACACTGTTTGGCTGTGAGTGGCTATGGCTATGTCTCAATTAAACTTTACTCACAAGGCATACTTGAAGCTCTTGGTGTAAAGCTTTGCACAACGTGGTGTGTTCACCATGAGGATGCATTTTGCAGGCACGCTGACCAGTGCGTGTCAGCCTGTGTTGTTAGGCGTGCTAGGTCTCTCTGCTTCCAATGCAAGGCCGTTGCTAGGCGGCTGCCGGAGCTCCTCTAGGACAAACAGGGGTAGGGTCTCTCTGGCTATTCTGAGATGCTCTCCACTGTGACAGGCTGCTCTGCTTCTCCCTGGAGAGCAGCCTCTTCCTGGCCATGCTAATAAGCTACACATGTAGGCCTTGTGAGAACGTGGGCTTTTTCTCCCATCACTTGATCACCTGCAGTCCCCAGAAAATGTCCCCATAGCCCTTCCTGGGAGCTTGCTGCTGGCCCTTCCAGCCTCTCATGCTGTGTCCTTCCTCCTATGTGTGATCACTCCCCTTTGGGATTGGCCTTTGTCAGGGCAATGTCCACCGGCCCTCAGTTTCCCCAGTACTTGGACTTGGTTTGGGTCTGGGGTTGAAGGAGCATCTGTCGAATAGATGGATTCGCATTCACTAAGTGTGGCGTCCCCGTGGGCTTGAACTTGAGAGAACTTGAGGTTGGAAGAGCCTGCTTATTTTCTCTGAGCCATGGTCTCAGTGACTTTGCCTGTTTGTCTCTAAGGAGTCTTCTGGGGTGGGTTGGCTGATGGAATGAACTAAAACCCAGGCCATACTTTTTCTCCTCCAGGTCGAGAGTGGTCAGACTGGTCCAGTGAGCTCCGTATCCCTGGGGATGAGCTCAAGTGGAAGTTCATCAGTGACGGGTCCGTGAATGGCTGGGGCTGGCGCTTCACGGTCTATCCCATCATGCCAGCCGCAGGTAAGGAAGACACTGCGGCCATCGAGATGTGGTGACTGGTTAAAATAGACAGCCAGAACCATGCACACTTTTCATTCGGTACCCTAAGGACTGCCTAACCCTGTGCTACAGGCCCTCCTAGGGCAAGCGTCAGGCCCCAGCAGCCCCCGGTGCCCTCCAGCTGGTGGAAACCAGCACTTACTTCACTCGGAGGGGAAACCAATTTGATGTTGGTAGCTTCTAGAGCGTCTCATTCACCGTTAAAATGTCAGCGTAGCCAGGTGCTGGTGGCTCACGCCTGTAATCCTGCCTACTGAGGAGGCTGAGGTCTGAGGATCACAATTGGAAGCCAGCCCAAGCAGGAAAGGCCATGAGACTCTTATCTCAAACAAACTAGTCAGAAAAAGCTGAAAGTGACACTGTTGCTCAAGTGGCGGAACGCTAGCCTTGAGCAAAAGAAGCACAGGGACAGCACCCGGCCCTGAGTTCAAGCCCAGGACCAGCACACATACACAGAAGTCAGTGTAAGAGACTGGCTCGTGTGACTTAGGCGGTGGAACTGTGGCACCCCTCACATTGCTCCATTCCCAATAGGTTTAGTGAATGGGTGGGTATTTCTCTAGGGAGTGGTTTTTGCCCTGTCACACCGGGCATTGATGGACCGTGCTCCTTCCCAGGCCCTAAGGACCTCCTCTCCGATCGCTGCGTCCTCTCCTGTCCATCCATGGACTTGGTGACGTGTCTCCTGGACTTCCGACTCAATCTCACCTCCAACCGAAGCATCGTCCCACGCCTCGCAGCCTCCCTGGCCGCATGCGCACAGCTGAGTGCCTTGGGTAAGCAGCGCCTCCGTAGTCACGTCTGTCTGATCGGCTGGAAGAATGTGGTCAGACTTCTGACGGTTCCTTTCTGCTTGTTTCAGCCGCCAGTCACAGGATGTGGGCTCTTCAGAGACTGAGGAGGCTGCTCACCACAGAATTTGGGCAGTCGATTAACATAAACAGGCTGCTGGGAGAAAATGATGGGGAAACAAGAGCCCTGGTATGCAGGATGGTATTACACGGATGGTTTCTAGAAGTGTGATGATGGAAGAATAAAATGTTGCTTTAATTATTGTTAGGAGGAGTTATGAAATTGCAGCTGAGCCTAAGGAGCCCTTGGTTCCATCCAGATTTCCCTTGTGTTGCTACATATATGAGGTTCAGGCTAGACTTTGAAGTCTGTGTATGGACCCTTATGAATATAGGACTGTATTGGTCTTCAAAGACAAGTCTGCCTGGCCACATCCCCTTTATTGTGCTGCATGAAATAGTTGCTGTTATGCTGCTCAAATGCAGAGACAGGCGGGATTTATACGCCCCAGAGGACCAGGTTGTAGGAGTTAGGTATACCGAAAGCGAGACCAAATATTTCCGAGGTGTATCCACTCCCCTTCTCCCACCTTTGCCTGTAGTTGCCTTTGTCCTACTTAAAAAGGTCTGGGCATTTTTAGGGGGGGACAGCATCATGAATCCACTGTCATCAGATTCCTGCAATCTTGTCTATTGTTCTTAAGAGTTTTACAGGCAGTGCTCTTGCTGCTTTGGTGAAAGGCCTTCCAGAAGCTTTGCAGAGGCAGTTTGAATATGAAGATCCTATTGTGAGAGGTGGCAAACAGCTGCTCCACAGCCCATTCTTCAAGGTAAGGTTTGGCTTGTTTTAAAGTGACAGTAGAGCAAGTTGCCTGGAAGAGCCACTGAGTGCTGTCATGGACCCAGTGCTGGGGTTCTAGGCCTCTTTTTTTCTTTTCTTTTCTTTTTTTTTAACCAGTCCCGGGTCTTGAACTCAGGGCCTGGGCACTGTCCCTGAGCTACTTTTTTTTTTTTTTTTTTTTTTTTTTGCCAGTCCTGGGCCTTGGACTCAGGGCCTGAGCACTGTCCCTGGCCTCTTCTTGCTCAAGGCTAGCACTCTGCCACTTGAGCCACAGCGCCCCCTCTGGCCGTTTTCCATATATGTGGTGCTGGGGAATCGAACTGAGAGCTTCATGTGTAGGAGGCAAGCACTCTTGCCACTAGGCCATATTCCCAGCCCCCCTGAGCTACTTTTGCTCAAGGCTAGCACTCTACCACTTGAGTCACAGCGCCACTTCCAGCTTTTTCTGTTTATGTGGTACTAAGGAATCAAAGTGAGGGCTTCATGCACACTAGGAAAGCAACTTACCACTAAGCCACATTCCCAACCCGGTTCTAGGCCATTAGGTATTGCTAGTCATTAGGTATTGCTGAAGGTGAGTGTGAGGAAAAAAATCTCAAGAGATGGTTGGAATATCAAAACTTTTTCACCTTGTGCCATTATATAAATCTTAGCGTGCTTTGAGGTGCATGGATGTTTTTGTTTATTGATGCAGGGCCATGGATATTACATGCTTGATCTAAGGTCCTGTGTACTAGGTACATCTCTAGAAACTTAGGAAAGTAATGAGCTGTCCTGAGCAAGGATCTTGAGAACCCCTCCCTGGGTTGGTGGCCAGTGGTAGCATGCTCACCATTACTTGGCACACAGTGGGGGACAGAGGAATGGTAGCTATGTTTCTAAGCATCTCTGTGTTTTGTTTCATTTTGTGTTTAATCTTGGTGGCTGAAGGTACTGGTAGCCCTTGCATGTGACCTGGAGCTAGACACTCTGCCTTGCTGTGCGGAGACACACAAGTGGGCGTGGTTCCGACGATACTGCATGGCGTCTCGAGTGGCTGTGGCTCTAGACAAAAGGTCACCATTGCCCCGCCTGTTTCTTGATGAGGTATTCCATGTTCTTCTTTTGTATTTGATATTGTAGTGCAAAGATCTTACAGACTTTAGCTGTAGGGTAAACAGCACACCAGTATTATGAGACATAGAAGTTTTTTCTCTTGCTAAGAAACACCAGCAAGGAAGAGAAGCAGACAGGTGAACGTGAGGAATCTGACACTGAATTGGTATGAGTTCTGTTTTAGTAAAGATAAAGTGATGCTTTCCAGACGATTTCTGAGCATCCTAGAGTTGATTTCACTTACGAAATATAAAAATGATGATGTTGATGTTGATATTCCTCTATTCCCAGGCAGAGATTCCTCTGGTCTTCTCAAGTTAGAATTTAACATTTTTATTTTTGACTTCAGTGTTCGATTCATGATCTCATATCATCTAGGTGGCTAAGAAAATTCGTGAGTTAATGGCAGATAGTGAAAACATGGATGTTCTTCACGAGAGCCATGACATTTTTAAGAGAGAGCAAGACGAACAACTTGTACAGTGGATGAACAGGTTAGTAACATCAGAAATAAGCAATAATGGCCAGGCGCCGGTGGCGCACACCTGTAATTGTAGATACTCAGGAGGCTGAGATCCAAAAGTTTCTGTTCAAAGCCAGTGGGGCAGGAAAGTCCATGAGTCCCTTATCTCCAATCAACAATCTAAAGCCAGAAGCCAAAAATCAAAGCCAGAAGCTGTGGTTCAAGTGGTAGAGCATTAGCCTTGAGTTCAAGAACTGCCAAAGGAAGGGAGGGGAGGGGAGGGGAGGGGAGGGGAGGGGAGGGGAGGGGAGGGGAGGGGAGGGGAGGGGGAGGGAGGGGGGGAGGAGAGAGGAAGGAAGGAAGGAAGGAAGGAAGGAAGGAAGGAAGGAAGGAGCGAGCAATAATGTTCTATGTGTATGAAAGAGGTTTCACTTGCAGTTTTATTTTCCAGTACTGTGATTTGAATTTACGCTTCATGTGTGCAGGGCAGATGCGCTCTGGCTTAAGTCATATGACCAGATCTTTTTCTTGTAGTTAACTTTTCAAATTAGGATCTTGCATTGTTGTCTGTGTCATCCTGGACTTTGGCCTCCTAATTTATACTTTCCAGGGTTGCTGGCATGACTGGGTACATGCCACCCTTAACCATCTTTTATGGCTGAAGCAAAGTCTCTAAAACTTATTATCTGGGCTAGCCTAGAACCCTCATCTTCCCAATCTCCACCCCCCAAGTAGCTACAATTACACATGTAAGCTCCTTCAGCTATCTGCACATGAAAGTCTTTGCAGTGTCAAATATTCTTTTACTGTGGTTGTAGGCGACCAGATGATTGGACTCTTTCTGCTGGTGGCAGTGGTACCATTTATGGATGGGGGCATAATCACAGGGGCCAGCTTGGGGGCATCGAGGGTGCAAAAGTCAAAGTCCCCACTCCATGCGAAGCCCTTGCTACCCTCAGACCAGTGCAGTTAATCGGAGGAGAGCAGACACTTTTTGCTGTGACAGCCGATGGCAAGGTAAGGTGCACTTTGTGTGTGTCATACTGTCATTAAGACTGCTACAGTTATGGCTAGATGTGTTGTGTTGTTAGATTCTTGTACATGTAAGGATGTGTACTTAAATATTGTCTCAAGATTAATCATACCTAAGAATTGCTGTTTTAACCCTTCCCTCTCCCTTACCTTTGTGTCATTGCACAAACACATTGGGAAAGTAGCACTGAAATTCTATAGGAGGGATGTTTACTGTGTATTTGGAAGTGATGTCTGATCTGTGTTTTCTTCTAATTAATGACAAAGATATTTTGTGTCCCCAAGTAAGTATATAGTTAAAATAGTGCTTTGTACTATTTCTTGCTCCCTAGCTGAAAGATTTAAATAAGTCTGTAGTTTTTCTATGGGGTATCAAAGTAATATTGTCAGCTTTTATGTAGAATAGATAACTAAATCCATTTTGCTTGTCTGTTTTTCTCAATGTTAACTGTGGTTGGTATTCTAGAAAAACAGGGAATACTTCCAAGGACAAAACTTTAGTTTCAATATATTGTTGGTGAATATGGGATTTATAATAATCATATGCTTTTCTTGTATTTTTTATAGGTTCGATAAGTGTGTGTGTGTGTGTGTGTGTGGCTTTCTGATCAATATAAATACCAGAGATAATTAACTCACAAGGATAAAGTCTTACTAAAGCATAGTCCTATGGGTGCTAGTCCACAATTACATACAGTACATCCATTACTTGGGGCCTCTTGTGGAGGCCCCATGATGACCATGATGAAGAGTGTGTGGTAAAACAAACTGTTCACACCACGTAAGTGAGAGAGGGAGAGAGGGCCCCATAGTTGTTTTCAGACATGCCACCAGTAACCCAAAGGTCACTGCCGAGCTTGCCCCTACCTCCCCAAAGTTCCGTCACTTCCCAATCATGCCATCTTACATGGGCATTTGGAAGGCAGTCATGCAAAACAGTAGCAATATGTGAAATCTTAAACTTCCCTGTGATCTTGAATTCTTTTCTCTTTCGTAGAAAAGAAAAATGTCTAGAGCACTCACCAGTTTGTTTTTTTATTAAGTGTGAGACTATTTGGATGAAAATCTGATGTCCCTCTCCTTTCTCTCATCGTAGCTATATGCCACTGGCTATGGTGCTGGTGGCAGACTAGGGATTGGAGGGACAGAGTCAGTATCCACCCCAACTCTGCTGGAATCCATTCAGCACGTGTTCATTAAGAAAGTGGCCGTGAACTCGGGAGGCAAGCACTGCCTGGCCCTCTCTTCCGAAGGAGAAGTTTACTCTTGGGGAGAGGCAGAAGATGGGAAGTTGGGACATGGCAACCGAAGGTAGTGTGTGAAAACAGTACTCCGACATGACGTTTCCCTTTGTTTTACTGTTGAGACATTGCATTGCCACTTTGGTTTGTAGAGAATTGTTAACAATAATCTACTCACATTAAATAATAATCATTACTCGTTTGCCAGAAATAGGTTCTCATACACAAGGTGGGTTTACCTGTGTGATTTCTGTACTTGGAGCTAAGATCCAGGTCTGCGGTTTTGGTTTATTAAGTATGACACCTCTTCTCTCATTCTGGTCCATATTGTCCACTGAGTCACATTTGCATAACACTCATGATACTAAGTCTAAAGAGGATATAGCAGGAGTGAGGAGGAAGGACACATAAGTGACAATACTTCTAAAACAAAGGAACCCATTTGTTTTTTAAAAATCACAGCAAGTACCAGCCTAATTGGAGTAATAAGGGCCTTCCTTATGCTAGAAATAACTTAAAAATCACCAGAAAAAAAATATATAGGAGTCAACAGCCCTGCAGACATTATCATAGGATAGCAAAGTGGTATTCTATGAATTTGCTATTCAACTATCTATAGAAGATTGCCAGGAAGTGGCACCGCAAGGAGAAATCCAGGCAGATCCTGGAAAACTCCTGTAGTGTAAAGAACTCGAAGTCCAGGATGGAGGTCAAGAGATCTAGAGTTTGCATAATGCCAAAGAGGAGTGAGCTGTACAAGGAGAGCAGCTCAGAATCCTGAAGTCATTTGTGTATGAGGTCAAGTGACAAACCACCCAAATGATTATAAGGAACAGTCACCACAACCTATCTAAGGAGAAGATGGAGCTCCCAGTGGGCTCATAAATCATAAGACATGGAGAAGACTTCTAAAACAGTGTTCAATGGTAAAGAAAAAATTAATTGTATAGTAGCTCTTGTTTTGATCCTACCAATCACCTCAAGACCTGAAATGATTAAGCTGTTTATCAGTAACATATTTCAGAAGCCAAAGCTAAAGGATACTTACATGATCACAAATAAATCAAGTCCCCAAAAAGGTAAACTTCACAATGACCTGTATCCACTTGAAACTTTAAGATATGCAAAAGAGCAAGAAAATATAACCCAGATGAGGATAAAAACCAATTAAGTGAGGGGTGGGCTAAAATTTAGCTCAGTGGAAAAGCACTTGCCTCACAAGTGCAAGGCCCTAAGTTCAGTCATCTGCTCTTAAACAAAAAACAATAATAAACCAACATTAAAACTGACCCAGAAATGACACAGCTATAGAATTGCTAGCTGAAACTTTACTGAAAGAATTACTTTAACCACGTGTTATATCCTCAAGAAGATGGAAAGAAATCTGAACATGTTAAGCTTGGAAGTTATTTAAGTAATCAAATCAAAGTCCCAAAGATGAAAAATAATAGAATCAGAAATGAAAAATGAGCTGGATGGAATTTGAGACAGACATTGTAGAAGAAAGGATCAGTGAAATGGAAGACATGACAGTAGAAACTTCCAGCGTGGAACACAGAAAGAACACACAAGTGAACACAACACCAGTGAGCCATGAAACAACCTCAAATGGCCCAACCTATGTACAATTGGAATCAACAAAGGCTCTGAGAAATTTTGAAGAAATAATGGGTGAAATTCCAAGTTGATTTAAAAACTAAACCAGCTGGGCACCAGTGATGCTAACCTAGAATCCTAAATACGTGAAAGCTAAGATTGACGGGTTTGAGGCTAGCCCAGTCAGAATAATTCATGAGACCCCTTCTCAACCCATCGATGGGCTCAGTGGCTTACAGCTCCCATCCCAAGCTACTTGAGAGACAGTTGTGACCAACCCAGGCAGAAAAGTGCACTAGACTCCTTCTCCACAGAGAGAAGCTGCTGTTGTCCCACAGCTATGAGAAGCCTAAAGTAAATGGATCTAGTCTAGACACACACCAGAGAGGGAAATTGAGACTCTAACCTAAAAATAATTAGTGAAAAACGGGATCAGAGACATGGCTCAGCAATAGAGCAAACCTAGCGACCACAAGGCTCTGAGTTCAAATGCTGAAAACAGAAAGAGTAGGTAGGAGGGGAGAATGGGAAGGAAAGGAATAGGAGAAGCAACAAAAACAAAAATACTATAGATTTAAAACTCTATGGGTTTAAGAATTTTAAACCTAAATAAAAGAAACATAAGGGAAAAAGTATGCTAAGGTAGATTGAATAGGTTAGAGGGAAATAGAGGAAATAGAAAGCACAGTTGATTTGTAGCGAAGTGGGTGCATGATTTCTCTTACAACCTTTAACAACATTAAATTCATTTTCAGCCCATTCAGCCCTCCAGCCTCTCTCTGGTTTAGAAGTGTGAAACGTGTACTCTGGAAGAGTCAGGATCCTGTGTAAAGAGAGAGAAGTAGGAGATTATGAACGATGACCTCAGTTCTCAATGATCCTTCCTTACTGACTTAGTAACAACTTGTTTGAGCATGAGTTTGTTGATAGGTACATCTTGAATACATGGCAAGCAGACACAAAACACAGTATTTAGTAGGTTTTTTTAAATATTCAGAAATAAAAGTGTGTTTCAGTTACATTTGGTGTCTTTTCTTATAGTCCGTGTGACCGCCCTCGTGTCATTGAGTCTCTGAGAGGAATTGAAGTGGTTGACGTTGCTGCTGGTGGAGCCCATAGCGCATGCGTCACAGCAGCTGGAGACCTCTACACATGGGGCAAAGGCCGGTACGGCCGCCTGGGGCACAGTGACAGTGAGGACCAGTTAAAGCCAAAGCTGGTGAGAAGGTGCCACATTCAAAGACCCAGGCCCTAGCTGAGGACCACACTGCTCACTCCCGAACTCTGGAGTGGGGGATAGGGGCACTTTGCCATGGTCGTTACAATTTGGAAATACCAAATATGTTCCCCGCCCTATGTATCCTCTTAGTTTTAAGACTGAGGACCATTGGCTCATTTTTTAAGTCCGTTTTCTTTTTGGTAGAAATAAAAGAACCTATAGGTGTGTACATTCCTTTCCAAAGATGGCGTGAACAGCAAGGAGGTGTAGAATTGGCTCATCCGAATGCCTCCTGTAGTTCAGATTTCCACAGTAGACCCTTGGTATCCATACATACATGGTTCCTAGAAGATGGCTATGGCGGACAGCGACCATGGCTGCTCACTCAAGATGCGTAGCATACAGTACTATACGGCTTCACGGGACACCACCCGGCTTCCAGACAAACACAGGCCACCTTCCAGCAGATCTAAACTTTTCACTTTGTTGCTTAAATGATGCACAGTAACTTTCACCTTGCTTTTTTTGGAGGAATATTTTTCCCAAAATAAAGGCAGGAAAACACTCTGCAGAGCACACTGTGATCTAAGCAAAACTAATACGAATGTAGGTCTAAGAGCTTTTCCAACTGAACTGTCAAGTGAGCGTAGGAATGAAAAGTTTTGCTTTTGGATTTATTAGATCACCTGTGGTCAAAGCCATGGGTAATAAATCCATGAATAAAGTGAGCATACTGTGTAGTTTAGTAGAGGCTGGTTATTTGCTGTTGTATAAGATTATTAAAATTGTTCATTCTTGGTAAAAGCTTCAAACACTCAAATAAAAACAAATGGCGGAGCCAGGTGCCAGTGGCTCTTGAGCCTGTAATTCTAGCTACTCAGGAAGCTGAGATCTGGGGATCATGGTTCAAAGCCAGCCTGGAACAGGAAAGTCCATGAGACTCTTAATCTCCAATGAACCACCAGAAAACCTACAAATGATGCTATCTATGGCTCCAAGTGCAGAGTGCTAGCCTTGAGTGAAAAAGCTCAGGGACAGCGCCCAGGCCCTAAGTTCAAGCCTCACAGATCAACAACAACAAAATAGTGGCATTGTAACTCCTCCCCGTTGTGTATGTCAGCTCACCTCTGTGTCCCTTTTTCTGAAGGTGGAAGTACTTCAGGGCCACCGCGTGGTGGACATCGCCTGTGGCAGTGGTGACGCCCAGACGCTCTGCCTCACTGATGACGACACTGTCTGGTCCTGGGGAGACGGGGACTACGGCAAGCTGGGTAGAGGAGGCAGCGATGGCTGCAAAGTGCCCATGAAGGTAGTTCCTGTCCTTCCTGCCACTGCGATCGCTTTCCCCTCCGTGCTTCTCAGGAGCATTTTAGCCTCATCTTTACCTTCTTACAGAAAATCTATTGGGGCATTGAGCTAAATAAAAAGGAGTATGGGTCCGAGGCATTGAGATAGTTGGAGTGCTCTGTGTAAGCCTGTGGGGGGGGGGGGGGTGGGATGTAATCCCAGCAGGGCTCTGAGGAGCCCGTGGCTTTATTTAGTATATAGACATATTGGAGGAGCGAGGTAACTCTCAGTCCTCCTCACTTCAGCTTCCATGGGTGGGTAGATGCCACATAGACCAGAGTTTGCTGAAAGGGCTGATTCTCAAAAGTGGTAGACAGCTGGGGATATGGCCTAGTGGCAAGAGCGCTTGCCTCGTATACTTGAAGCCCTGGGTTTGATTCCCCAGCACCACATATACAGAAAATGGCCAGAAGTGGCGCTGTGACTCAAGTGGCAGAGTGCTAGCCTTGAGCAAAAAGAAGCCAGGGACAGTGCTCAGGCCCTGAGTCCAAGCCCAGGACTGGCAAAAAAAAAAAAAAAAAAAAAAAGAAAAGAAAATCAAAAGTGGTAGAGATGAGCCTTAAGTATGAAAAAGCTCAGGGACAATGCCCAGGCCCTGAGCTCAAGCCCCACAACCACCAACAACAATAGTAGTAATGTATCCCCTTAGTCACACACATCTGCCGACTTGAGGCTGCCTCCCTTTCTAGCTCTCTGTCCCATGCAGGTATACAGTATGATAACCACATCGTAGATTGCAGGAGGGTTTTCGCCTTTATGAAAAATGGTCTGTTGTAGACCGAAGGCAGCTTTATTCAAAGGCTTTGAACCTTACTGGAATGCTGACCCCTGGCGGGGATAGAGAATAGGGCCGCTGCCACCGCGACACAGCCGGAAAGGACCCTAGTTAAGCAAATGAAATGTTAAAGTTTATAATGGAGTGTGAGAACATTCACAGAGGTCGTAAGCAGCTTGCTGGGTGAGAAGTAAGGACAGATAAGTGAAACCCAGTGGGACCCCGGGGTGCTGAATGAGGAGGGTCCTAAACACTGCGTGTGCAGGGACAGACAGGGGTAGGTCACAGGACTGCCAATTAGGTGACCTGCATAGAGACAGGACTTAGTTGCTCCTAGCTGGGCCTCCTCTGTTGTCTCTTGCTGCCTCTTTACGGGTTGGAGAGGGCTTGGTAGGGAATGAGGACTAGCTTAGGGACATGTCCCCTGCCTGGTGATGTGTGCTGGGTCCTCAGTTCCCCGTGTCAGTACATCTGCTGTCAGGTGCTCCTTCCGCTTGCTTCCTGGGAGCGCGGTTGGTGGTTAAGTAGAAGGTGGTTTTAAGTTGTCCTGAAGATTCCACACAGGTGTGGATTTTCAGAATGCTTAGTAGATTTAGTCCTATCTCAGAATGGTTGCAACAGTCCGCAGTGACTGTGATGGAGTCTAATTGAACCCCTCTTCCCTCTTCCAGATCGATTCTCTCACTGGCCTTGGAGTAGTTAAAGTGGAATGTGGATCTCAGTTTTCTGTCGCCCTTACCAAATCCGGAGCTGTTTATACGTGGTATGCAAGATTCTGTTTAATCTCACCAAAACCAGAAAGCTACGCCTTCTCATCCACTGGAATATGACTAATGGCGGGCTGTGATTTCCGTCCTGCAGTGTAAAGCTGGCACCAGGAGGGGGGAAGGGTAGACACGAGAATGACCATGACCCAATAAATTCCATCCTCCTCTTGTGTGCAGGGGCAAAGGTGACTATCACCGGCTGGGCCATGGATCTGACGATCACGTGCGGAGACCGAGGCAGGTCCAGGGGCTGCAGGGAAAGAAAGTCATCGCCATTGCCACCGGCTCCCTGCACTGTGTGTGCTGCACAGAGGACGGTAGGTGGGAGGCCTGACACGGCAGACCAGGCCAGGCCAGGCCTGTGCATCTAATCAGGTTCCGCAGGTTAGCACCGCGGTACCAAGGGCGCGCGCAGTGTCCTGCAGGTCCCTCTGTTTGTTGGGCTTCTGAGCAACATTTCCTCCTAGGAACAAAAAAGGCTTTACAGTCTTGACTTAAACAGTACATCGTATTTTAACCACTAGCCTACCTGTGAGATTTATACAGTCGATCCTCAGATTGTCTTCTGCTTGGCTTTATGTCATGATGTGCATTGTCATGATTACATTCTTCCTCTAGTACAAGACAATCCAGCTTCATCTCGTACTTTCTAGGCCCCACGCCTAGAATTGAACACTTCCCCAAGGAGCCCCAGTGCCTCTATAGGAGAAATGGTATTTACAAGATGTAGGTGGTACACATACTCATTGCAGTTAGAGTCTCTGCTCCCCAGACGTTGGTGGACAAGAGAATATACAGCTAAATAGTATTCACATTTGCACTTTTATTTCTCTGTCCATGTATGTTGAAACCCATTATTTCACAGCAGTACCCTTCATTCTGGTTTACTACTCTAGAAGAGCTCATTCTGATTTTCTCTTTTTCCATACTTAGAGGTCCTTTCTCTTGTTGAACAATCTGGGTCTCACTGTCCCTCCTGTCATGGTGGGACTGCTCTTCATGGTGCGCCCAGCATCCTGTCACCCCCTTTGCAATGCGTCTTCCCCGCTGTATGAGTCTGGAGATGCACTGAGCCACCCTCTGTGCTTTGTCGCTCTCAACGGAAACACTTCACCATGCCTCTGCCTCTTTGCAACCACACCTTCTCAGCTCGTTTATACGCAGTCACCTACCTAATGCGTTAGGACTGGACTGTTGAGGACAGGAAGGAGTTCATAGCACACTGCCTGGATCCTGCAGGCAGGGCAGCATGCTTTATAGAATAAGGCTCACTGGTGGTACGACAGCAGAGCTAAGGAGAACTCTGGAGAACGTAAAGCCTGTTTCTGTGCTAGGCACCAGTGAGTGGCCTTAGAATATTTTTGTAGTAATATTTCATAGTTGGAATCCTAGCCATGATAAACGGAAAAGTATAATTCGTATAAATGTTATATGTAGGTTATGAATATCTATACTCTCAACACTTGAGATTTTGTTTGTTTAAAAAAATGTTTTTCTGGGCTGGGGATATAGCCTAGTGGCAAGAGTGCCTGCCTCGGATACATGAGGCCCTAGGTTCGATTCCCCAGCACCACATATACAGAAAACGGCCAGAAGCGGCGCTGTGGCTCAAGTGGCAGAGTGCTAGCCTTGAGCGCGAAGAAGCCAGGGACAGTGCTCAGGCCCTGAGTCCAAGGCCCAGGACTGGCCAAAAAAAAAAAAAATGTTTTTCTGGGCTGGGGATATGGCCTAGTGGCAAGAGTACTTTCCTTATATACATGAAGCCCTGGGTTCGATTCCCCAGCACCACATATACAGAAAACAGCCAGAAGTGGCGCTGTGGCTCAAGTGGCAGAGTGCTAGCCTTGAGCAAAAAGAAGCCAGAGACAGTGCTCAGGCCCTGAGTCCAAGCCCCAGGACTGGCAAAAAAAAAAAAAGTTTTTCCCCTCCTCCTCTATGTACCATGCCATAGCTGATGGAGTTGTTAGGATATTTCCATCTGATTCATTAGTGCTAGTTCTGATTGAGAGCTGCTGTAGTTACATGTCTAGTCCTGTGAACTACTGCTGGATATTTAAGATTGGGGTCTAGTGCCTCTCACTAGAAAAGTTATGTTACCCTGTAGGGACTGTGGATGGAGGGTCAGCTTTTGGATGTGTGTTCACTTCTGGGTCACACAGGAAGTTGATTTTCAGAGAGTAGAATGCCAACACAGAGAAGAACAGTGAACAGAAGAACAGAAGAACAGGTGGGAAAGCAGCCACCTGTCCTGGTATTCATGTTTTTACTCCAAATTCCCTTTGTCTAGGTGAAGTTTATACATGGGGTGACAATGACGAGGGACAGCTAGGAGATGGAACCACAAACGCCATCCAAAGGCCTCGATTGGTAGCCGCCCTTCAGGGTAAGAAGGTCAACCGTGTGGCCTGTGGCTCAGCACATACCCTTGCCTGGTCAACCAGCAAGCCAGCCAGCGCTGGCAAGCTCCCTGCACAGGTCAGTACCGGTCAGGACAGCGGCCTCACCCTGCTGTTACGTAGTTACAGAGGTGTTTCGTTAAAAATAATTCAGTTTATAATCTTAAAACTGCTGTAGAGCCTTAATACTGAGCTGAAGGTATAGCTCAGTAGTAGAATGCTTGCCTAGCATGTATAAATCCCTGGGTTCTATCCTCAGCACCAGAGGAAAAGCAAAATCTTGATATTAATGCCAGCCAACCAAACTTGTGTGTATCAATGGATTGCCTTCTATGTCATATAAGCAACACCAAATGATTCCCATAATACATGCATTGTGTTTTTCATAGTAAATATGTAGACTGATATTTTTAGCATTTTCACTAGTTTGCATTATTTCTCTCTGTTTTGTTTTGGGGTTTTTTGCCAGTCTGGGGGCTTGAACTCAGAGCCTGAGCACTGTCCCTGGCTTCTTTTTGCTCGAGGCTAGCACTCTACCACTTGAGCCACAGCGCCACTTCTGGCTCTTTCTATATATGTGGTACTGAGGAATCGAACCCAGGGCTTCATGTGTACGAGGCAAGCTCTTTACCACCAGGCCATATTCCCAGCCCCACATTATTTGTCTCAAACTATTCAGAATCTTATTCTAGAAGCAACATTGAGGTTTTTCAATTCCGAAATCCTAATGCTTCCATTTTTTTTAAAAAAAAATTTCAAAATCCATTTAGAGCTGGGTGCTGGTAGCTCATGCCTAATAATATCAGCTACTCAGGAGGCTGAGATCTGAGGATCATTGTTCAAAGCCAGCCTGGACAGAAAAATCCATGAGACTCCCAGTTCACCACCAGTTCCCTGGGAGTAGAACTGTGGCTCAAAGTGGTAGAGCATGAGTCTTAAGCAAAAAGATCTCAGGGACAGCTCCCGGGCCCTGAGTTCAAGCCCCATGACCGACAAAACAAGATGCATTTAGCAACTGTGGCTTTTGTGTGCCTTTGACGCCTAAAGGGACTGCCTGGCTTCCATGTTGCAGGTCCCCATGGAGTATAATCACCTGCAGGAGATCCCCATCGTCTCCCTGAGGAACCGGCTGCTGCTGCTGCATCACATCTCCGAGCTCTTCTGCCCCTGCATCCCCATGTTTGACCTGGAGGGCTCTCTTGACGAAACCGGACTTGGGCCTTCCGTTGGCTTTGACACTCTCCGAGGGATCCTGATATCTCAGGGAAAGGTATACTGATGTAGAAATGTGGGGCACAGGTGGTAAACTGAAAAGCCCTGTACCAGGACTGTAGAATCGAGAATTCAAGTCATTGAGCCATGTGCCAGCTTGCGTCTCTGTGTATTTAAAATATTTCCGTGAAAAACTAGACAAAAAAACTTCTTCCTATTTGGAGTTTGTCTTAAGACTTAATAGTATAGTGATGCATTTTCCCTTTGCACTCTCTTTCATCTCTCTAAAAGAATAGATAAGAGGCTGGGAATATGGCCTAGTGGCAGAGTGCTCGCCTCGTATACGTGAAGCCCTGGGTTCGATTCCTCAGCACCACATATACAGAAAAGGCCAGAAGTGGTGCTGTGGCTCACGTGGCAGAGTGCTAGCCTTGAGCAAAAAAGAAGCCAGGGACAGTGCTCAGGCCCTGAGTCCATGCCCCAGGACTGGCAACAAAAACAAAACAAATAGACTAAAAGAATAGATGGGGCACAGGTGATCCCTAAAATTGAGCCTTTGTTCACACAGTGGTTCTTAGCCTTCCTGGCCATGATTCCTTAGGGCAAATTTCCATTCATACAGGAAGGAAAAATAATTAAGTAATTTCTTCTCCCAGAGATGTCCAGCAGATGGAGCTAAGACTTGTCTGAGGTAGCTTACACACTCAGTTGGCTGGTAGAGATTCCTTATGAAATGATTTTTTTTTTTCTGGTAGTGAGTGTGGATTCAGCCTCACATCATCAGGAAGATATTCTACTACTTGAACTTCTTTGCTTCACTTATTTTTTAGATGGGGTCTTGTGTTTCGGCCTGGGGCCACAGCCTGAGACTGTGACTTGCCTTCCTACAACCTTGCTCGTGGCTAGGATCACAAGTCCCCACCTTCATGCTCAGCCACCCAGCTTACCCAGCAAGCTAGGGTCTTGCTATCTTTTTGCATAGCCTGGCCTCTAACAGCTATCCTCTTGATCTCTGCCTCTCAAGGAACTGGGATTAGAAGCATGAACCACCATACCTAGCCCTGCAGATAATTTCACAAGGGTAGGCGTAGAATTAGGAATGAGGGCATCTGAAATTAACCAGGCTGGTTTTAACCCATAGACATTTTTAGTTGTTTAGAGTTCCTTTAGAGATAAAATGTCTTAGTGAGAAATTAAACATTTCCTGCCAATATGGGCATAGGGGTTCAAACTTGTAATCGTAGCTACTCAAGAGACAAGGTCAACTAAGCAAAAAGTTCATAAGGCCCTTAATTAAAAGCTAAATATGGCGATGCACATTTGTCATCCCAACTGTGCCAGAAGTGAAGACAGGGGCATAAGCAACCCAGGCATAAGTACAAGACCCTGTTTGAAAAATAACTAATGCAAAAAGGGCTAGGGGCGGGGGCTGGGAATATGGCAAGAGTGCTCGCCTCGTATACACGAAGCCCTGGGTTCGATTCCTCAGCACCACATATATAGAAAAAGCCGGAAGTGGCGCTGTGGCTCACGAGGTAGAGTGCTAGCCTTGAGCAAAAAGAAGCCAGGGACAGTGCTCAGGCCCTGAGTTCAAGCCCCAGGACTGGAAAAAAAAATAAAAAATGGCTAGGGGCATGACTCAAGTGGTCAAGTGCCTCTGTCATAAGCATGAGCTCCAGAGCTCAAATTCTAGTACTGCCAGAGAAAAAGAGGAAAGAGAAGTCCTGCTACTAGAAGCTATAAGATGATCTAGAACGAGGCTCGGTATCACAATAGTCCACTTGGCTGGGGTCCCCATCCCTGTGGAACTAGATAGAGATCGTGAGTCCATGTGAAGCTCCTTCAGTTATGCCAGGCCCTCAGTGGGGATTGGGGGATTTGCAAGCAGTGACCGTGGACATCGGGAGGCATCAGCAGTTGACCCTGGGCCTTTGACAGCTAGAGCAACAACATAGGGTAACGTGAGTCAGAATCCAGCCCTAACCCCTTCGCTGCCAGAGCAGTGACGTATTGCACAGGGCCTCTGGTCGGACCCAAGTGTTCAAACTCCTTTGCACTGCAAGTCGCTCTTTTTGGCCGGGACCCAGGAGAGGAAGCATCTGAGGCTGCTCCCGGGGCCTCTGCTAGTAGTTTTGCTTCCACTCGTGCTTGCTGGATGCTTTCTCCCTGCCCCCGGTGGTGTTCCTGCTGTCGGGGGCCCTGGCCCTCCGACTGTGACCTCACCTACGCTGCTAGGTTAACAGCAGGCCCTGCTGCTTCCTACCCCAGAATTGGAGCAGGTGTTGGCCATGCCCCCTCCTCGCTGCTCTACCTATGCCTGTTCTTCTAGAAGACCCCGCCTCCTCACCAGCCAGGCTGCCCCCCTCCCCAGCCCCCCCCCCATACCTTGCAACCCAAACAAGGAGAATTAACCGTTTTCTGTTTCAAGAAGACTGACTTTGGGGACCAGAGAATGTTAAGCAGTAATGACATCACTGCTCCTTGCCCGATGCCTTCTCCTTGAGATCCTAAATCCTGTCTGCTGTGCTTTAGGAGGCAGCCTTCCGGAAAGTAGTGCAAGCCACCATGGTGCGAGATCGTCAACACGGGCCTGTTGTGGAGCTCAACCGCATCCAGGTAACACTCGGGAGCCACCTGCTCAGCATGGCACCGCCTCAGAAGAGGCCTTCTCTCGGGGTGTGAAATGTGTCCCTGCAGTGTGAGGGGAGACAAGCTTGTCGCTGGCCTTTCTGAGCCCACGCCTCGAGAGCAGGCACCCGCCCTCCTGGGTGGGGAGTTCTTTGATGCCAAGGCGGTCAAGCAACAGTTAAGTGGTTTTCTTTTGCCAGTCCTAGCACTTGAACTCGGGGCCTAGGCGCTGTCCCTGAGCTTCTTTTTGCTCAAGTCTAGTGCTCTACCACTTGAGCCACAGCACCGCTTCCAGCTTTTTCTGAGTAGTTTATTAGAGGTTAAGAGTCTTATGAACTTTAATGCCCAGGCTGGCTTTGAACCCCGGTCCTCACATCTCAGCCTCCTGAATAGCTAGGATTATAGGGGTGAGCCACAGATGCCCAGCTAAGTGTTTTAAATGAACGTAAGAAAAATGGATTCCAGATAACCTAAAAAGTACAAAAAAAGAAAAAAAGGGGGGGGGAATAAAAACCAGCCACGTATTCCTGGCTGCCAGGCAACCAAGACCGAGGTCAGCATGGAGGGGAGAGGCGGGGGGTGGGGGGCTAGGGGCTACTGAGCCTTCCCTGCCCACAAGCGCAGCACAGAGTGATAAACACTGTGTCCTCTCTGGTGTGCATGCATGTGTCATAAGGAAAGCCAGCGCACTGTTTCCTAATTCACTGCTTTTTCCTCTGAACGAAGCATTTGCATCTCCCACGTCGTTACTCCGGGAGGCCCCTTCGGTGAGCCCACATTTCTCAGGGCTGTCTACAATGTACCTGAAGTTGCCACCTTGCCTTCAGCTCAGGCCGTGACAGGTCACATTCCTGCCAGCCTTGCACCCTCTCTGGTTCTGGACGCTTTCTAACTTAATACGCCCGAATGTCTAATAGGCTCACATAAGATGTGAATTCATACCGCTGCCAACTCTACAAAAACTTACCATCTTAAGAATTTAATTAAAGATAAAGGGGAGTCCTGGCCAGTGATGATGATAATGTGTGACACTTGACCTTTAAATGGGGGAATGAAATTGGCCTCGCCTCTCAGAGGCCCCTTGGATCGGAGACAGCCGTGAAGAACAAATCCTTTGTTCCTGAACCTTTGTATTAACACATGATGTGTGCCCTGATGTCGATGACATGACCAGAGGTTTTTTTAGAAATTGTCCTTGGGGGCATTTGGAATCAAGACATCCAACTCTTGCCCTCTGTTGGCCAGTCCATGTGACCGCAAGGGTGGAGCTGCTTTCTCCACCAATGGACGTCAAAGCACCAGCATTCCAGGCTCTAAGCTGCTCGGCCCGTTCCACAAGGAAATGGGCTGTTTAAATAGGTTCATTCAAAAAAAAAAAAAAAAGCTTTGATTTCCCCACCTTGGCGTGGTCATCTTGGTTCGCTCTGCGTCATTGGGGTGGACATAGCGAAGCGCCGCAGTAAAGGAATGCACAGGGACTGAGCCCCACTGGCCCAGACCCCGCCTCCCAGGGCTTTGCCGGCTCCTCGGAGTCGGGGTCGGCGCTGTCACTTGAGCAGCCAGGCCTGGAGGGCACCAGCGCAGCCCCAAGATAACCGCGCCGCGGCTGCCTTTCTTTTAAAAAGAACTTCTTTCCTATTTGCCTTCCTATCCCTGGCTGTGTGTTACCAAACTGTTCAGTGCGAAGGAAGGGAGGAAGGGCGGAAGGGCGGAAGGGAGGGCTAGGGAGTCCCTGCCCTGTCCAGTGTGCAGCGTGGGCTAACGTCTGAGCTGCTGCCATGCTCTGTGGCCCCAGCCGAGTATCTCAGAGCACAGTGCTCAGAGCACTCTGTCCTCTCCTAAGGCTGGAAAGTGCTCCACATGGACGGAAATAGAAGTCTTTTTTGACCCAGATGAGCATGGAATGGGGGAACCTTTGGTGACCCCAAGGTGAACACAGGGGGCCTGCTCTGAACCAGAATGACTGTGGCATTTCTGTCCCAGATATCCGCAGCGGTAGTGGAATTGCCCCGGGCCGGCCTTGCCTCCCAGCGTGGGGAAGGAGCTCCCACCCCTGCCTGGCAGAAAGGACCCCAGAGACTCTGAGCACGTGTAGTCTTTCTAGAGGGCTTGTGCGTGCTGTGAATAGGATTTCGTTTTACACACACACACACACAAAAAAAAAAGCTTGAAAATCAGTGTCCATTAAAACCTTTCGTATTACTTTTTTAAATCATTCTTGTTTTACGGAGACAATTTCGTTTTGTTTTATTTTATTTGTTTTGTTTTTGTTGCCAGTCCTGGGTCTTGAACTCAGGGCCTGAGCACTGTCCCTGGCTTCTTTTTGCTCAACACTAGCACTCTGCCACTTGAGCCACAGCGCCTCTTCTGGCTTTTTCTATATATGTGGTGCTGAGGAATCGAACCCAGGGCTTCATGTATACGAGGCGAGCACTTTACCACTAGGCCATCTTCCCAGCCTCGTTTTGTTTTAATAAAGCCCAGACTGGGCGGGAATTGGCAGTGTCGCCTAGGCAACCCGGACCTCTTGATCGTCCGGACTCAACCCTGAGTGTGAGGATTTGCAGGTGTGTACCGCCATACGGGGCTTAGATTATTCCCAAATATGTTACAGAATTCATGTGTGCCTAGTTCAGAAAATGCCAAAAATTCAGATTAAAGATCGTTCAAAATCACTCATGTTTCTGCGGACTAGAGAGAAAGCATGTGTGCACCGGACTCTTGCTTCCTGTAGAAACTGGAAGCTGGTAGGCTCTCGCAGTTGCGGTATCAGCGAAAGGCAGGCTGGGTCTTTGTGCCACTCTGCTGACAGCCGTGACACTGTGGACTCAAGCCCGTGCTCTTCTGTGGCTCAGTCTCCTCCAGGGTAAAGGACACCTTCAAAAGTTGCTGTTCGATTTAAGGAAGTAGCCTCTGTGGATAGTTGGCTTAGTGTGTAGTGTGACGCCATCTTTCTCCTCTCGCTCCCTCTCCCCTTCCTTTTTTGTAGTCCTGTGGTTTGAACTCAGCCTTGTACTTGCTAAGTAAGCACTCCGTCACTCTGCCTCTTGAGCAATACTTCCAGCTTTTTTTTTTTTTTTTTTTTTTTTGCCAGTCCTAGGGCTTCAAACTCTGGGCCTGGGTGCTGTCCTTGAGCCTCTTTGTGCTCAAGGCTAGCACCCTACCCACTTGAGCCACAGCACTATTTCCAGCTTTTTCTGAGTAGTTGATTGGAGAAGAGTCTCACAGACTTACCTGCCCATGCTGGTTTCGAACCGTGATTCTCAGATCTCAGCCTCCTGAGTAACTAGGGTTACAGGTGTAAGCTACAGGTTCCTGGCCTCTTCCCCTCACCCCCCCCCCCCCCCCGCCCAAATGCTAGTTGAGGCACTCAGCTCAGGGCCTGAGCACGGTCCCTAAGCTTTTTTTTCTCAAGGCTGGTATTCTACCACTTGAGCCACGCAGCTCCACTTCTGGGTTTGGGGGCGATTCATTGGAGATAAGAGTCCCGTGGCTTTTCCTGCCCGGGCTGGCCTCAGCCTGCAATCATCTGCTCTCCGCCTCCTGAACAGCTAGGATTGCCGGCCTGAGCCACCAGCACGGCCCTCTTCGCTCTTTTGCCTTCCTTGTTTTTCAAAAGGGACTTTAGCTTCTCTCGAGGCCGTGATCCACCTAGCTCCGTGTCCCACCGAGCTAGCGGGAGAGGTGCTGTGTCACAGCCTCCTGTTAGTAATGAGATGCTGTCATGTTTTCTGTCCAGGCTAGCTTTGAACTGACATCCTCCCGATCTCCGCCTCCCATCAGCAGGACTACAGGCTTGAGCCACTGGTGCCTGGCTTCTTTTTCTTTCTAGTCTTAATTCTAAGGAGAATTTGCTGTCTACGTGCAACCTAGAACTCACCTCATGTACAGATGGTGAGCACTTTGCTGGAAGACACAGCATAAAAACACTGACCATTGAACCTGTGGCCTTCACATATGCCGGACAGACAGTCCGTCTACATCCCCGCCCGAAAACACTTCCTTAGGAACGTTTTTGTTTTAACATTTCCTGTTATCATCATCTTGAGGCTGGCTTCGAAGTCCTCCCTAAAGCACAGTCTGCGCTAGGACACTGCAGGCGGCACCCTGGGGACTCGTCCTCAAGGGGGGGGACGGGTTTTGGAGGTCCTGGAATCTTACGATACAGTGAGGAAGATGGTAAAGTCCTAAAGTGGGTCGATGTGGAAGCTGGTAACGTTACCCGACGGTAGAGCTATAGAATGAGACGGTCCGCGTCAAAGCCGAGAGGGTCACAGTTGCGACACGGCCGCTCCTGACCAGGGCTCAGGCTGCGCGTGACGGCTGGTGGGTGATTTTCGGCAGCGGCCTCATGGCTTCCTGCCCTTTCTCCTGCGCAGGTGAAGCGCTCCAGGAGCAAAGGCGGCCTCGCAGGCCCGGATGGCACCAAGTCCGTCTTTGGGCAGATGTGTGCGAAGATGAGCTCCTTCAGCCCCGACAGCCTCCTCCTCCCTCACCGCGTGTGGAAAGTCAAGTTTGTCGGTGAGAACTGGCCGCACGCCGGAGGATCCGAGGCTGGGGGGGGGGGGGGCGAGGGCGGCCCGGGAGCCGCTCACTCTCCGTCCCCACAGGCGAATCCGTGGACGACTGCGGGGGTGGCTACAGCGAGTCCATCGCCGAGATCTGCGAGGAGCTGCAGAACGGACTCACGCCGCTCCTGATCGTGACGCCCAACGGGAGGGACGAATCGGGAGCCAACCGAGACTGCTACCTGCTCAACCCGGCCGCCAGGGCCCCCGTGCACTGCGGCATGTTCCGCTTCCTGGGTGGGTCTTCTCCGCCGTCCGACACTGCGCGAGCAGGGTCCTCACACCAGCGTGTAGGATCTGCTCTCGACATGCTGCCTGGGCATAGCAACAGATGTTATAAATACCTACTCTTAGCTTGTGAAACTCCCAATGAAATCAGTGTCAGTCATGGGGCTTGAACTCGGGGCCTGGGCGCTGTCCCCGAGCTCCTTGGCTCAAGGCTGGCGCTCTACCACTTTGAGCCACACCCTCACTTCCGGTTTTCTGGTGGTTCCTTGGAGATCAGAATCTCACAGACTTTCCCGCCCAGGCTTGGCTTTGAACCACGATCCTCAGACCTCAGCCTCCTAAGTAGCTAGGATGACAGGCGGGAGCCGCCAGCGCCTGGCTTGGGGAGCACTGCTTAAAGGTCCACCTCGAGGACTGCGGGTTCGCGCCGCGCGCCGCCCGTCCTCAGCCCCCCGCCTCTGTGTTTGGGATGATCAGGAGTGTTGCTGGGCATTGCCATCCGGACCGGAAGCCCCCTGAGCCTCAACCTCGCCGAGCCCGTGTGGAAGCAGCTGGCCGGGATGAGCCTCACCATCGCAGACCTCAGTGAGGTGACTCGCCTGGGCCGGCGGGGCGGGGGTGGCGAGGGTTAAGAGGCGCAGCCTGTTCTGGGGTCCGGCCCCGACTCCCCCCCTCCTGGGTGAACGGGGCTGTTAGCCTCGGATCACCTGCCAGGTGTGAAGAGCGGTCTCTAGATAAGGAGCCTGGCTGTCCTTCCCGCGGAGCTGAGCTCCTGGGGGGGGCCTGAGGGGGTAACCACAGCCACACCCTCCCTCTGCCCCCCGCCCCCCTGGCGAGGGGGGCGCCCATCACTCACCCACTAGCGCTGTTTCTCAGTTAAGGCCACGCTCTTCTGGTCCTTACGTCCTTTCGTCAGCTCCTTGGGTGAATGCTTTGCTGTGGATTTAGTCCACGTGGCATCCCGGGGAGGCAGAGCAAGGCGTGGCGGCTGAGGGTGCTGTGGGGGGGGGGGGGTCGTGGACTGGGGGTCTGCGGCCCAGGGACTCCTCTCCTTCTTAACAGGTCGATAAAGACTTTATTCCTGGGCTCATGTACATCCGTGACAACGAAGCCACCTCGGAGGAGTTCGAGGCCATGAGCCTGCCTTTCACCGTGCCCAGTGCCAGCGGCCAGGACGTGCAGCTCAGCTCCAAGCACACACACATCACCCTGGACAACCGCACGGAGTACGTGCGGCTGGCGATCAATTACAGGTCCGTGCCCCTCCGCCTCCGGTGCCTTGCCTCCATGAATAGCAAACGCAGCACAGAACAGTTTGCCTAGGAGACGCGTGGGGTTTTTTCAGAAGGCAAGATGCTGACGGTTCTAGCTCCGCTTACGGTCTTTCTGTGACCGTAAAGCTTATTTCGCGTTCAGATGTCTGGGTGTTTCTCGTACATGAGATTTCTGGGTCTCGCGGGAAGAGTGGATGTTTAGGCCATGAGTCTCCTTAGGGCCGTGGCTGGGACTGGTGCATCATCCAGAGCAGCCTCCTGCGGGACCAAATGCGCATGCACCCTGGGGACCACCGCTTCCTCAGTCGGGGTGTGACAGTGTGCAGGCCAGGCCCCGCCTGTTGGATGGGCTTTGCCTGCTGGACTCTGGCTCCCCACGGTCCTCGTGGGCGTTCTGTCCGCCCCAGACTTGTGCAGAGCCTTAGGCCTGGCCTCGACTGTGCACCTTTTCAGCCTGCGATGTCAGATCCCTGGGTTCGCTACCGTTGTTGAGAATTGACTCTTGGGGTGTGCCGAGGAGCTGCAGTGAGTCACCAAGGGGATACGTTGTGTGGCAGTTTAGGTGAGCTCAGCATGGTGCCAAGCTCCGGAGTCGCAGCCTCTGGTGGCCGTGCTGTGTGGTTAAAGCCTTAGGAGCACAAAATCAACACCACCACCAAAGAGAGAAGCGTAAAGCAACTCGTTTTCTTCCAGGCTCCATGAATTTGACGAGCAGGTGGCCGCTGTTCGGGAAGGGATGGCCCGAGTGGTGCCCGTGCCCCTTCTCTCTCTGTTCACTGGGTACGAACTGGAGACGATGGTATGCAAGCCCCTTCACGCCGCCACCTCCCCGTCAGTGTTAACCCTTCCTTAACCCGGTTAACCCTTCCTTACAACCTTGCATTTCGAGACCTCAGCTAGACCCCTGGGTGTTGGAGTGAAAACACCCGTAAGGTGGGTGTGCCCTCTTCACCCCCACGCGAGGCAGACATTGAGGGTTGTCCAGTTGAGGTGCGGGGACTTTTCCCAAAGCAGGACTTAGTACAGAAGCTGCCGTCAGGAATACTCAGCCAGTCCCACTACGTATCTGCCCACAGGTGTGTGGCAGCCCAGACATCCCACTGCACCTGCTCAAGTCAGTGGCAACCTACAAAGGCATCGAGCCCTCCGCGGCCCTGATCCAGTGGTTCTGGGAGGTGATGGAGTCTTTCTCCAACACGGAACGCTCCCTCTTCCTTCGCTTTGTGTGGGGCCGGACGAGGTTGCCCAGGACCATTGCTGACTTCCGGGGCAGAGACTTTGTCATTCAGGTAAGGCTCCGCAGCCTAACATCTGGCTAGCACCCGAGGAGGTGATGTGCCCCTCGTACACAGCAGACTGAGGAAACAAACTTGGTCTTCATGGAAATGAAAAAAGAAAACAGCGTCTCAGATTTGAAGGCTCAGTGTTATATCCGAGATCTTGGGTAGCATGGCTTTTTTTTTAAGTATCTAGCCATCAGCAGCAGATGCTGTCATGTCAGCCTGTTCTAGGTTTGAAACACATACCATGGGAAATATCTGTTTGATTGTTTGGTTGAGTCAGTCACCTAAGTAATGATCTGCTGAGAAAAACGAGACCATCAGGCTGAGGAGACTCTGATTGGGTTGTCATTTAGTGGTCCAGTGGTGAGAAACAATTCCCTTCAGGGGCTGGGGATATGACCTAGTGGTAGAGTGCTTGCCTTGTATACATGAAGCCCTGGGTTCAATTCCCCAGCACCACATATACAGAAAACGGCCAGACGTGGCACTGTGGCTCAAGTGGCAGAGTGCTAGCCTTGAGCAAAAAGAAGCCAGGGACAGTGCTCAGGCCCTGAGTCCAAGGCCCAGGACTGGCCAAAAAAAAAAAAAAACAACCCAATTCCCTTCTGGTCATCCTGGATGTCCAGAGAGCTCTTTGCCTAGCACAACCTGACCCACACTTTTGGCCAGGGAGAAAAGGATCCATCTTTCATGGACATCCTTGAGAAGGCATATAGGTTTTCTTAAAAAGTCATGCCTAGATTTTGCCCCTAGTTCTTCCTGCTTCTGTACTGGCTGAGGGAGGACTGTTGGGCTTCTGGAGAGCACCTCCCAGTGGGGAGTGCTGTGTCCCGGACACCTCCGACCCCACTGCAGGGCCTGTGGCAGCCATGTGGGGGCGCCATCTGTGTCAGCAAGGGATGCCGGGGCCAGTCCATTGGAATGAATGAACAGAATTTAGTTCTCACCATAACGAACTGCTGGTTTTTACTATAAGTCCTAGGAACTAGGTGCTCTTTCTAAATTTTCAAATTGGCTAGATTCTATGCTCTCTGATATTTTGTCATTCTTCGATTATATGATTTTTTTTTTGTTAGAATCAACCAAACATAATAAAGTAGAACTGAAGTTATGCCTATCCTTTGACATAGTCTCTCATCTTAATATTCTCTCTCCACAGGTGCTGGATAAATACAACCCTCCCGACCACTTCCTTCCAGAATCATACACTTGTTTCTTTCTGCTGAAGCTGCCCCGGTATTCCTGTAAACAGGTGCTTGAGGAGAAGCTGAAATACGCCATCCACTTCTGCAAATCCATAGACACGGACGATTACGCGCGCATCGCCCTCACGGGCGAGCCGGCTGCCGACGACAGCAGCGAGGACTCGGACAACGAGGACGCCGATTCGTTCGCTTCCGATTCCACGCAGGATTATCTGACAGGACACTAAGCTAGAGACACGCCATCCTCGAAGCAAGAAGAGGCTGGGCCAGCAAAGCAGGCAGAGGGCAGCTTCCAGACGGCGGAATGTCTGGCGTGTGTGAGACATGGCAGTCTCCGAGGTGTGTGGGGAGTGGGCGGAGAGACTGACTGCCCGCCCAGCATGGGAGCCGGTGAGGGGAAATCAGCCCGGGCGCATGTAACACGACGTAGCCGCGTAGACACCTGACGTCCATTTCTGAGGTTTGAAAGGATCTTCTTACCCCTAATGCTGCACTACATATAGGACTCTGTGTTTACTACAGTGTGTAAATGTGATATAAATACTCAACCGCAGCTTCCCCCAAAACAAAAGCCTTTGAACGTGTGGGTGCAATCAACTTTTTTTTCCTTTATTTTTTCTTTCTTTCACGTGTTGTGCATCATCTTGATTGTATATTGAAAATACTGTGTACCAATTAAATCATATGATTAACATTTCAACTAATTTTACTCTGAATTTGTTTATTAAAAGCTTTTTGAACATTAAATGATCAGTATTACTTGAATGCATCCAGAGATTATTTAAACAAAAATAAACAAAAGGCCCCTGGGTTAGCCTTTCTCCCCAGCTGTACCATTTTAGCATATGCATTACGTCATTTCCTGCGAGGCCTTTCTGTGAACAGTATCGTAACTTCTATCATGGAAAGTACACTGCATATGTTTGTGTCATGTATATGCTGAAATTTTAACTCCCTATAAATAAAACATCTGTCACAAAACTGTAGGCTGAGTTTTCTTAACCAGTTACGCTGACAAACATGGATCTGCTACAACCAAAAGGTAAATTCTTCTTTGATGCATCCGTGGTTAAGCAATTCTAGTCTCAAGCTTTTGGTTACAAAAACTAAATTAAGTGCCGGGCACCAGTGGCTCACGCCTGTCATCCTAGCTACACAGGAGGCTGAGATCTGAGTTTCACAGTTCAAAGCCAGCCAACAACTACTCAGAAAAAGCCAGAAGTGGCACTGTGGCTCAAGTGGTAGAGGGCTAGCCTTGAGCAAAAGAAACTGAGGGACAGCACTCAGGCCCTGAGTTCAAGCCCCAGGACCAGTTAAAAAAAAAAAAAAAACACAACTAAATTAAATGACAGTGGCTGGATCATTAGAAGGACGGGCAGCTGTGGTCAAGACCCAGGGTGCCTCCAAGGACTAAAGTTCCCCTCCTCTGGCTTTCCCTGAGCCCCATCCACCCCCATAGTTGGGGTTCCTGTTCCCATTGGCTGGATCAGGGTATCCTTTGTAGAATTTGGGCTGCTTTTGTGTAGCAAGCTCTTTGCCAATGGAAAGGAACTGCAAAGGATAAAAACTGTAAGAAAGCTGCCTACAGGCTTACTGTACTTGAAAATCAGATCAACAGTAACTGGTAGAGACAAAACTGTATTTCATTTTGGGAAATTGTGTGTGTGTGTCCATCTTTTTTTTTTTTTTTTTTTTGGCAGTTGTGGGGCTTGAACTCAGGGCCTGGGCACTTCCTGAGCTTTTTCACTCAAGGCTAACACTCTACCACTTTGAGCCACAACTCCACTTCTAGGTTTCTGGTGGCTAACTGGGGAGAAGAGCCTTAGAGATGTTCCTGCCCCAACTGGCTTTGGTCCCCAGTTCCCAGATCTCAGCCTCCTGAGTAGCTAGGATTATAGGCATGAGCTACCAGCACCCAGTGGAAGGCTTTTTTAGTTTAATTGTGATTATAAAGGTGATATACAGAAGGGTTACCATTACATAAATCAGGTAATGAGTACATTTCTATCTGAACAGTGTCAACTCTTCCCTCCTTTTCTCCCAGTTTTTCCCTTCACCCGAGATGTATATTGTTCATTTTCAACACAGTGTCTAGTATCACTGCTAGATTTGTTCACCCCTTGTCCCACCATTTCTGTGCCCCCCCCCCGCCCTCCCTAAAGCAGATAAACTTGCATACAAGACAAAAGGCACAGAAAACAAAAACAATGGCAACAGAGAAAAACTAACCAAAAGCAAAATAACCAACCTCTTGTTTCCATTTCTTGGAGTTCATTTTAATAAACATCATTTTATATGATCAAATGCACATAATAGCTATTGAGCCTTTGTGATCCTCTCCTAAGAATCTCCTCCTTTGGTCTCACTGTGTGAATGTCTAGAGTCCTGTATAATTTGTCATGTCCAAGTGTATTTTTTTGTCTTTTCCATCCAGTACATTTACTTGTAGATTTATAGGCACATGCTAGTTACAACCAATGAGGGAAAACATGCAACCTATGTTTCTTTGGGTCTGGCTTACTTTAATACAATTTTTTCCAAGTCTTTCCATTTCCTTATGAATGATATAGTATCATTCTGATGGAAGCAAAGAATTTCATTGTGCAAATATACCACATTTTCTTGATCCATTTTTCCACTGAGAAGCATCTGGGTTGATTCCATATCTTACCTGTAGTAAACAGTGCTGCAATGAACATGGTTGTGCTTGTAGCTTTAGCGTGTCCTTGTTTGTGGTCTATTGGGTAAGTGCCCAGGAGTGGAATTGCTGGGTCATAGGGAAGCTCTGTTTAGTCTTTTGAGGAACTCCACAGTGCTTTCCAGAGTGGTTAGACATGTTTACATTCCCACCAACAGTGCAGTAGCATTCCCATTTGGCCACATCCCCACCGCCATCTGTTATTGTTAATTTTCTTGATAATGGCCAATCTAACTGGGGTGAGGTGGACTCCCAATGTTGTTTAGATTTGCATTTCTTTTATAGCCAGAGATGTTGAACACTTCTTTGTGTGTCTATTAGTCATTCTTACCCTTCTGAGAAGTCTCAGGAGCAGAGGCAGGGGAGGTTAGGTTTTTAAACATTTGTGGGTGAGATTCTTCTTGGGAATGCCTTTATTCTGTCCAGTTGGGGGTTTATGGTAGGGGTATTCTGATGCCAACCATCCTGCACTTTCAGATAAGTTCAGGGGTGTTTTCCTGAGAAGCAGGAGCCTTCCCCCCCACCCGCCCCCGCGGAAAGGGTGGCCTGTGGGCCATGGAGTTATGAGATCAAAGCAGATTCCCATTAGTGTTCATCCTTAGAAATTTCAGACAAAAACTGCTTTTCTCTGCATAGATGATCTCGAGCACCGTCCTGGAGCGTGGGTTGCCTCTACTCCACCTAGATGTGCTTGAAGATCTAGCCACGCTGGGCACGCCATCTTTACTCCCTACTCACCCTGACTGGAAGTCACTCTTGTGGGTGCTCCAGTCTGCACAGTCCTGGCCTGGTTCTGTGGTTTATCCCTGCCTGTGCTGAATGCTGTCTATCCTCTATCCATCCTCCTGAGCTCTGAGCCCAAGTACAAACTCCCTAGGTTGAGAATAGCTGTCCCTCCCTCCCTCCCAGCACCTCCCAGTAGGTGCAGGTGGTTGCGTAGTTAGATGGGATGGGCACTGTTCCAGCTGAAGACTTGATTCAGAAGCTCAGAAGGACTGCTTGATTCTGTTTGTTGTGACAGGCACTTGGCCTGGCTTCGGCAGGCACACACCTGCAAAGAGCTATAACCTACCAGAGGGGGTTGTTTGAGCCAGAAGGCTACCTGCAGCTCTACCTTCAGGTTTCATTAGAAGTCTAGAAATAGCACCAGGCATTCATTCCCTATATCCAGTGCCTATACCTTGTCTTGATTTACAAACCCTTTCATTCTGAGGAGAGAAGACTAGGGTATGCTATTGCTGTTAGACATGTCAACATGAATTGCAGAAATCCCTTTTGAATGGCTCTGAATTCAGCTAGCAGAGCGGATGGGCTGCTGGAGGCCCCAGGGTGCCCAAGACTTAGCAATTGCCTGCCATCTCACTTCACATACCAAGTGGTTCTCACATCCAGCTCCAACACCACTGGGACCAGAGCACTCGGTCCACAGAGATTAACCCACCCAGCCGGCACATGAGAGAGATTCCTTGGAGCTTAACTCTACACTCTGGCCCGGGGTCTTGTGATCCTTTCCAGTTTTCCTTCATGCTAAAGCTCCTTTGTTTTGGTATTAACATAAGCTTCGTCTTTCTTTCTTTTCAATCTGTTTGCTTTTTTGTGGCCTAGGGGTTTGAATTCAGGACCTTGTACTTCACTAGGTAGGCATTCTACAACTAGAGCCACACCCCTAATATTTTGTGCTTTGATTCATTTTTTAATGGAGTCTTGTGTTTTAGCCAGGTCTGGACTTATATAATCTCCCTACTTATGCCTCTTGCACAGCTGAAATAACAGATATGGACTACCATACTCAGTCTATTTATTGAGATGGAGTCTCAGTAGAAATTTGACTGGGCTAGCCCAGAACCAAAATCCTCCCCATCTCCAACTCCTAACAGTGGAGATTACAGCTGTTAGCTACCATACTAAGACAGTTGCAAGCACTTTGAACTAAAAAATAATAATAATAATGGTCCTGCTCTAATATACTCTTGACAGCCCTGAATTATGTCATTGTACTTAGAATGACACCATCAGCCTCCAGTTCTTCCTCTCAGCTACACGGACCTGGTTTGAGCCACCAAGATTGATTGGCACAACTCTGATGGAAGGCCAAAGATACATGTGAGTGAGTAGTTTGGCCAAGGTGTGGGTATCTGTCTAGGAGTCTTGCCCTGCTCAGTGGGGAATTCATCATGCACACAGCTGCTCTCAGAGGTGCTAGCCCCTTGGTTTAGAATAGGAAGATTTGGCTGCTGAGTCAGTTCTGCATAGCAAGGGCTACCCAGGGTCTTAACTATTTCTAGAGCTGGTAGAGGGATTGCCCCTTCTTTAAATATGTGTTTGCAGCCGGGTGCTGGCAGCTCACGCCTGTCATCCTAGCTACTCAGGGAGCTGAGATCTGAGGATCATGGTTCAAAGCCAACCCAAGCAGGAAAATCTATGAGACTCTTACCCCCAATGAACCACCAGAAAACTGAAATGGAGCTGTGGCTCAAAGTGGTAAAGCACTATCCTTGAGCAAAAAAAAAAAAAAAGCTCAGTCAGGGACAGCACCCAGGCTCTGAGTTCAAGCCCCACCCCCCCACCGCAAAAAAAAAAAAAATGTCTACTTACCTGTCAGATGCAGGGAGATTCCTGATGCTGGTGAACCATCCCCACATCTGATGCACACACGATCTGAATGGAGATATTTGCACACTCACTGGCCAACAGGACCTCACTCAGACTGCACTGAAGCTGGGGCTCTGGGGTCGGTCATGGTGTCTCTAGTACTGGGGCATCCTTGCTTCGTCTACCACTTGAGCCACAATTTCACTTCTGGCTTTTATTTCGTAGTTTATTGGAGATAAGAGTCTCATGGACTTTTCTGCTCCAGCTGGCTTTGAACTGTGATCCTCAGATCTCATCCTCCAGAGTAGTTAGGATTACAAGCACGAGCCACCAGCACCCAGCAAGGGGATCTTTTAAGGGTCTGCTGTTGCATTTTAGATGGAGCCTAGAGCTGCTGAATTCCTGGTAGTTCTTGTGCAATGCCTAACCCATTGCAGGCAGCGTTTCTGTGTGGCTTACATGTCTTTGTAGGTGAGTATGAAGTTTGTCTCTGTGTGTATGATATCTGTCATATGTGTGTGCCTTTGCGTGTTTGTGTTTCTGTGAGGGTCCCTAGTTCATGTGTAGGTGTGCGGATGTGGATTGTGGATGTGTGTCTATACATGCCTCTGGGTAGATTCTGTTTTACCATGTAGACTTTTGCGTGTGTTTCTAATCATGCCCTATGAGTTTATGTGCATATATTCCAATGTGGCTTGTCTCTGTAGCTTATGCATCTCTGTGCAGCGTGTGTGTGTGTGTGTGTGTGTGTGTGTGTGTGTGTGTGTATGAGAAAAAGAGACAGAGTCTTTCAACAAATGTAACCTTGGCTATTGCCTTGGGCTGAAGGAGAGCAGGAGATAAGAAAATAAAAGGACAGTGGTCAAGTTTCTTGGCTCTCATAGAGAGCTCTTAAAATGCAGGGCAGAGTGAGCTCCCAGTTTTTGTTAGCAGGGGAAAAAAGCTGTCCATCTTTGGCCACTTCCTGTGGTGTAGAACTAGAACTTGGTACTACCTACAGAACCAGTGCTCAGAGAAGCATGGGAAGAGTCCAGCCTGCTAATAAAGCTCATTTTTCTGTCTCAAAGATTCCCTTAGTTCTGCAGCCAACCCTTGGTGCAGGGATTCCAGCCACTCTCTCTCATTTGAATACATTAGTTGGAATGGGGGGGGAAGGAGGGCTCTCAGTGGGGGCGGGGCCTGTGGTGATGGGTGTGGGCGTGGCCAGCAGAGTGGCTGGGGACTGGGAGTAGCAGTTTGCCCCACCCCTCGGGGCTGCAAGTACTGGCTGGGAGCTCTTATCTCTAGAGTCACCACCATTCACCATTCAGAGCCATTGATTTTGGACATCAGACTTCATTCTTGGAGCAAGATCAACAAGTGTTCAGGTAAAATGCAAGTGCTTTGTTACTTGGGAGAGGGGAGGAGCCAGCTTATTCTGGGGAGCAGGCAGGTTTTGAACAAACCTGCATTGATTGAGGCCTGCTTTTCTTAGAGGGGCAACTTTTTTGAGACAGGGTCTCAGTTCAGAGTCCAGATGGGGGAGCATTTACCACCCTTTGCCCCGGTTTACCAAGTACTGGGATTACAGGTCTGCATCACCACACCCAGCTGAATGGTTTTTATTTTGCTTTTGTGCTTGTATTGGGTCTTGAATTCAGGGCTTGGGCTCTGTCCTTTAGCTTTTTCACTCAGGGTTGGCATTCTACCTCTTGAGCCATACCTCCAGTTCTGGCTTTTTGGTGGTGCATTGGAGATAAGAGTCTCATGAACTTCCCTACCCTGGTTTTGAACCGTGATAGTCAGATCTCAGCCTTCAGAATAGCTAGGATGACAGGCATGAGCAGGCTTGAATGCTTTTTTGTTTTGCTCTGCTTTACGTGTGTGTGTGTGTGTGTGTGTGTGTGTGTGTGTGTATTATTGTTGTTGCTGAAACAAGTTCTCCTAGGGAAAAATGTTCAAATCCTGCAAGATGGAGTAATTAGTGTAACAGTGCTGGCTATTATATGAGCCACAGCGCCACTTCTGGCCTTTTCTGTTTATGTGGTACTGGGGAATTGAACCCAAGGCTTCAAGCATGCTAGGCAAGCACTCTACCACTAGGCCACATTCCCAGCCCCTCTTTTTTTTTTTTTTTGTCATTCCTAGGGCTTGAACTTAAGCCCGTCCCTGACCTCTTTTGCTCAAGGCTAGCTCTCCACCACTTTGAGCCACAGCATCCCTTCCAAGTTTCTGGTGGTTCATTGGAGGTAAGAGTTCTCACAGACTTTCTTGTGCAGGGTGGCTTTGAACCACAATTCTCAGATCTCAGCCTCCTGAGTAGCTAGGATGACAGGCGTGAGGCACCAGCTCCTGGTGGTGTTTCTGGTTTCAACTGGGAGTCTGTAGCATCGTGACTAGCTGTGTCCCAGAGCCCAGGCTTACCAGAAGGCTGCAGCATCTCAGGACTAACAATGATAAGGCTGGGAGTGGGGTGTGGAAGGGTGACTGGCAGTGTGCAGACAGTAAGTTTCACTTGAACTCCAGCATGACATGAGTCTGGTAGTCAGGCATTTCTTTGGAATGTACTAGAATAGAAACCATTAATTCCCTCAAAGCTGTATATTCTTTTTGTCTCCTTTTCCCTTCTGGTTACACACAGCAAAATAAATAGGCTTTCATGTAGCCAGCTCTTCACAAGAACGTGCATGTGAAAGCACAGCAGCTGAGTATGACTATGCTGTGCTTACATAGGCTCGGGCGTCTACCATTTGGACCACAGCTCTACTTATGGAGTTTTAGTGGTTCATTGGAGATAAGAGTCTCACGGACTTTCCTGCCTGCCATCCTCAGATCTCAGCCTCCTGAGTAGCTAGGATTACAGGTGTGAGCCGCCAGTGCCTAGCTAACTTTGACAGTACTGTGAGGTGTTGTTAGTGGTTGTGAATGTTTTCTGGCGGGCTAAACCACCTAGGAATGACTTATTCTCTGAGGTTTACCTGCTCAGGTGCCTGACCTGCACTAGGAGCAGAACCTTCCAGTGGGATCTGGGGATGTCTTAACCCTCACTAACGAAGATTTGATCTAAAAACAGATAGGGAAGGTCTGCATAGACTTAAAACAATGGTGCAACAACTGCTTGAAATTGCAAACTGAGTTTACAATCGGTGTTTCTATTGGGTATAAAATAGGGTGGGGAGGTGTTTCAATTTGGAGCTTAAGATCCCAAGGTTTTAATTACCCTGGTCAAAGCAAATTGCTAGCTGGGTGCCAGTAGCTCAGACATGCAATCCCAGCCACTCAAGAGGCTGAGATGTGAGGATCACAGTTCAGAACCAAGCCCCGGGCAGGAAATGCTGTGAAACTCTTCTCACCCATTAATCACCAGAAAGCTGGAAATGGACCTGTGGCTCAAGTAGTAGAGCACTAGCCTTGAGTGAAAAAGCTCAGGGACCGCACACAAGCAGTCACTGAGTTCAAGCCCCAGGGACCAGCACCAAAAGGAAAAACCAAAATTCCCATCGTGGGCTTGCCTTTTGAGGAAGTCATGGCCCCTCGGCTCCCTGGGGTTAAGGGAGATAGGTGTAAGGACTGCCGGGTAACTGGGGGGGGGGGGGGGTCCTCACTTCCAGGAGACTGGCACATGGCACATGGGCTTTAGTTTCCAAGCTGGGGTGGCAAGGTCACGTGTGCATTCTGGAACGAACCCTGTGATCTGAGGGGTTGGGGAATCACCTCCGGGAAGCCCCCACCAAGCCCTTTCTGCTGAGAGGTGGTTGTGGGTCAAGCCCAGGGTCCCCCCACCCCCACCCCGGAGGTGAGGAGGAGCCAGGGCGATTCAGCTGGTTACGGGGCAGTTAGGATCAGCCTTGGGACCCTGGGGGCACGCCCTGCGACCTGACCACGCCCCTCCATGAAGCCACGCCCTCACTGGCAGACCACGCCCCTCCTCCTAGCGGCCATGGCGCCACCAATAGCCACGCCCCCCGGAGAACAAGCTCCACCTCTGCCTAAGGGCCACGCCCTGCAAGCTGGCAGGGCCACGCCCCCCGAGGACACGTCACGCCCCTGACGACAGGTCCCGCCCCTCAACAGGTGCCCTGCATTTCCCCCGCTCCATCCAGCACAGTGAGACGGCCAACCACGGCCCTGCAGGCTCTGCCATTCCATACGGTGATTATAACGTGTTGCATTGTCAGCATGGGCTGTACCGGCCCCCTATTTCATTGTACAGTGAACGGCAGGTGAAATGCAGCATCCAGCTCACATTGGAGCCAGGCCTAGACATCATTTTGTTCTTCTCGGGCAATGGGAACGCGTGTAGATTCCTAACTCAGGGCCCCGTTTTTCACTCTGTGGTACTAGCACCCTTCTACCAGCACTGTCTGCCCTTGGCTTGCCGGTTGCAACCCATTGTTTTCAGGGTAAGTGGTCAAATCGGGGAAATATCAGTAATAAGAGAGATGTACATACTTTCCTGGTCACTTGGGTTTGTGTGTATGCCAACATCTTTCTGTTTGGGGGATAAGTCCTGGCTCCAGTTAGGCAGATTGTCCTTTTTGCTATCAGGGTTCTGGCTATCTTAGCTTTCCGTCGTTATAGCAAATAGATGAACTAATATAGAAAAAGAAAAGGCTTATTTCTTTCATTCACTCATTCATTCATTCATTCACTTCTTGTGCCTGTACTGGGGCTTGATCTCAGGGCCTTGCACTTCTGCCTGTTTTTCTTTTTCTTTTCTGCCAGTCCTGGGGCTTGAACTCAGAGCCTGGGCACTGTCCCTGAGCCTCTTTTCTCCAGGCTAGCATTGCTCCCTATGAGTCACAGCACCACTTCTGGCTTTTTCTGTGGTACTGAGGAATCGAACCCAGGGCTTCATGCATGGTAGGCAAGCACTCTGCCACTAAGCCACACTCCCAACCCTTTGCCCATTTTTCTTGTCGCTCAAGGCTAGTGCTTCATCACTCAATCCACAGCTCCACTTTTCACTGTTCACTGGATAATTGGACTTTCCTGCCTGGGCTGGTTTCGAACCACGATCCTTAGATCTCCACCTCCTGAGTAGCTAGCGTTCCAGGCATGAGCTTGCTAGTTGCAACAGGCTTATTTTAGCATCGGTTTTAGAGATCCGTGTTCTGTTGATGTTGAGTCTGTGGTGGTGCCTCGTGGCAGGATTGCATTGTGGAGCAAAACCATCATTTTCCTCATAGCCAGGAAAGGAAAGACGGCAAAAGCGCAGCTCTGGGATTTCACTCTGCCCTGTAAGGGCATTTTTCCCACCAGTGATCTAAAGACCTTCCAATTCTTAAAGGTTTTACCACTTCCCAGTGGTACCACAGGCTGGGGACCATGGGGCTTAGGGGCACATTGAAGATCCAAACGATTGCACAAATGACCCTGTTGTTGACACAACACTCATCTCCTACCAAACTCCCACCCACGTTGGAGCACGCACCATGCCTCTCCACACGCTTGACATATCCAACCCAAGTAAGTGCACAGTGATCCTTGCTGGGACCCTTGCGGGCTACAGCAAAGCCAAAGGTCAATGCTGGGTTCCTGGCTGCCTGGGAAATGAAAAACCATACCGAAATAGTCAACTGCTTGATACGTAATCCAGAAATGTATGGCATCCTAATCTCAAAAGCACAGTAAATTTTACACATATTTCAATTGATTTTTTTCACTATAAGGGTAGTTTACTAGATACAAAAATGTTAAAAATGGCTAGGTGCTGGTGGCTCGCCCCTGTAATCCTGGCTACTCCAAGGACTGAGATTTGAGGATAACAGTTTGAACCAGGGCTGGGGATATGGCCTAGTGGCAAGAGTGCTTGCCTCATATACATGAAGCCCTGGGTTCGATTCCTCAGCACCACATATACAGAAAATGGCCAGAGGTGGCGCTGTGGTTCAAGTGGCAGAGTGCTAGCCTTGAGCAAAGAGAAGCCAGGGACAGTGCTCAGGCCCTGAGTTCACGGCCTAGGACTGGCCAAAAAAACAAAAAACAAAAAAACAAACCAAAACAAAACAAAACAGTTTGAACCAGCCCAGGCAGGAAAGACTATGAGATTCTTATCTCCAATTAACTACTAAAAAAGCCAGAAGTGGAGCTGTGGCTCAAGTGGTAGAGCACCAGCCTTGAACAAAAAAAGCCTAAAAGGCCAGGTGCTGGTGTCCCTAGTACTAGCACACACACACACACACACTCAAAGTTTAAAACATGCCAAGGACAAAGACAATGGGGAAAGCTCATGGTCATTCTTATTTCCCTAGTTTTCTTCTTTTTTTTTTTTAATTTCTTTTGGTTTTGTTTGTTTGGTGTCCATAGTAGGGCTTCATCTCAAGGCTTGGGCACTATCCCTTAGCTTTTCCTCTCAAGGCTGGTGTTCTACCACTTGAGCCACAATTCCTCTTCTGGCTTTTTGATAGTTTATTGGCGATTACAGTCTAATGGACTTTCCTGTCTGAACCATAATCCTAGACTTCAGCCTCCTCGGATTACAGTCATGATGAGCCACCGGTGCCCAGCTCACAGTTTTCTTTTCATTAATAATAAACCATTCCTTTCTGGTTGATCCTATGGAGGAACTCAGGACCAGGACATGCATCTAGAGAACAAGCATGGTGTACTGGCCCCCGCTGTGCTGGAGGTGGAGCTCCACCAATCATCTGCTCCAGCGAGTGCAGGCCCTGGACAACTGTGGCCTGCCAGATCCGCCACCAGAAACCACAGCCTCCGCCAGGCTGACCTCAGCAACAAGGACTTGAGGACCAGCTCCTCCCCAAGCCAGGCTCCGGGGCAGAGAAGCTGGATTCCTGAACACAAGGAATTGACTTCCTTTCTCCCTGAGGGGAGGTGAGTTGGAAATACTCTTATCTTGTAACTGTGGTGTTCACAAGTACTGAGTTTCCATGAGCAGAGTCCCCCTTCTTCATTTCCTTGTGGGAAAATTTTCCAGAGTTTGCAGAAATGGAGCATGAATTGTGTGTTCCTGGCCTGTCATGGACAAACTATATCTCTAAAATATGATCAATGTAACTCCAAAAGACAGTAAAAAGAGATAAAAATGCTTACAGCATGAAGCCTAGTATTTCATGTTACTTATGGCATTGAGGTAATTTTGGCACCCGTGTGTGTGTGTGTGTGTGTGTGTGTGTGTACTTTATAAATATGGCAAGCAATTAAGGGGAGACTATTTCTCGTTTCAGAAAATACCTGGCTTGAGACTAAGAAAACATCTAGTTATAACACTACCTTCAGTGGACAGGCCGGTGCCCCAGAGGGGGCAGGGCTCCCCAAAGCTAGCCTTTACTTTGCTTCAACTGTGGCAATTGTGACAGTTGGCTTCAGAGAACACAGCTCCCCATCACTGTCCTCATTATCATTCTACCCCAACATATTGGCCTTGACTTCTATGGTTTGGTCTTTCAAATAGGAGCTATTAGATTATTCTAAATAATGGTCCTATTCTGATCTCAGGTGATAAATTTTATATATATAATATATGTTATGTATTATATATTATTATATGTTATATCTCTATATATTCCTTTATGGATCAAAAGCTCTGCATGGAAAAGCTAAGTTAGCCACCAAGTGGACTGTTAAAGTGAGGGCAAGAGTATGGATTGATTGTCTTCCCTGAAAAAACTACTTTGCATTTTGATGTGGTGTAGGTTGGGGAGTAGAGTTCTTTCCAATGATGGCTCCTAAACTCCAGCTTTATATAGTCTAGAAAGCACTTTGGTCAAATATCCTTGTGCAGTTTATTACAGAGAGTTGTTGAAAATACCTACCTTGTGTTTGTGTTGTCTTTGTGTTTTTCTTGTCTTTCCCAGGTCTCACTCACCTCTGCCTCAGTTTAGCCGCAGCTCTAAAGACCCTGGCCTTACAGAAAACACTCCTTTGCTGTGGAACTCCTCACCAAAGAAGGGGTGAGAGTTTTTCCTTCACAGACTCTCCTGCCTGGGCAGGCGTTGAATTGCAATCCTCAGGTCTCAGCCTCCTGAATAGCTAGGATTACAGGCATGGGCTAGCAGTACCCAGTTTAGGAAGGTCTTTTTGCTACAGGACATTTACCAACTTTATTTCATTGCAGTTTTAACCTAATCAATGGTTTACCAGGACAACAGTCACCAACTTGCTTATTTGCTAAACAACGATGACCTTTGGGGGATGATATGGGCAGTGAATGTTGCAAGGGGGCGGGGGTTAGACCCGCATTGGCACTGAGAAGAATGGTAGGCCACTCATCACATGGAGTTATTCAAACATAAATTAATTAAAATGAAGCAAAATAAAAATGCAGCCATTCAGTTACACCAGCAAATTTCAGGTGGTCAACAGCAAGTTGTCTACTGAAGCAGACAAGGCAGAGAACATTTCCTTCCCCACAGAAAGTTCTAGTATATAACCCTGCCATAGAAAGCACACACACAAACTTGCTTTTTTCTTTCTCCCTTCAAGGAAGCAATTTCTTAGCTCCAATGTTGTTGTGATTGTGTTTTCTCAGAAGCTAGGAGGAAGGTGGTGTTTTCCCCCCACACACTTGACCTCCAGTTACAAAGTTGATAGAAAAGAGGACTCTTTCCAAAGGTGCTGATTATCTTCCTCCAAATTAGTTTTGCACCACCTAATTTTCATTCCTGGGCTTATCCTTATGGATATAATTTTCCCCCTTGTGTTGAGCTCAAGGAGTCCCAGTAGTGTCAAGTGAGCTGGCATCATGTGTTTAAACTGGAAACCACAGATTTCAACTCTCATGCCGATACTTCGATCATGTGAGTGTTTTATGTGGTCCATGGCACAACCTTGCGGGAGTTAAATGCACCTGTGAGGGAATTCCGCAGAGGCTCATTTATTTCCTCCAATGAATGTGTGCACTTGTCATTTTGATCAAAGTTTACAAGTCCCTTTCCTACTGATGTTGCGCATTCCCACCTGTGCTTGCTTGGGCGCTGAGTGGAGAGTCGGGGGCAGGGGGGGAGGTGGTCACCTGACCTGGAGCCTGGTTAAAGGAAGATCTACACAGAAGAGGGAATGCTGACACCACTCACCCTGCTTCAGGATGAGTCTAGTGGAGCAAGCCTGAGCACATTCCAAGAGAAGGAAATACCGAAGGGAGTGGGCACTGGTCGGAGCCAGAAGTGACTGTAGCGAAACATCTCCCAAATCCAAAAAAAAAAAAATGGATATACCTTTTTAAAAAAGTTGTTATTGTTATTACAAAGGTAATATATAAAGAGGTTACAGTTACATAAATCAGGCAATAAGTACATTTCTTTTGGGATAATGTCACCACTTCCCTTGCTCTCTCCCAGTTTTTCCCTCCCTTCCTTCCCACCCACAAGTTGTGGAGTTCATTTTCAACACCGTGTCTAGTGAGGACCACTGGCTGCATTTGTTCACCTTTTGTCCCTCCATTTGTGTGCCCTGACTTACCCTCCCAAAAGACAGGCAAATGGACAAACAAGATGAAAAGAAGACAAAAAGAACAATAAAGAAAAAACTTATCTGACTGATAGTTCCTCAAAACCCAATCATTCTTCAAGACTTGAAAACATAGTAATGCCCAGGAGATTTTTTCTTGGACTCAAGTGTCCAAGAAGAGCCATTCCCATCAATGTGTCATTGTCACACCATCTGTGGTCCTTTTCATGGTTGTTCTGGTCCTGGGTCTTGCTCAGGGCTTGGACATTATTATTTTTTTTTTTTTGGCCAGTCCTGGGGCTTGAACTCAGGGCCTAGGCACTGTCCTTGAGCTTCTTTTTGCTCAAGGCTAGCACTCTGCCACTGGAGCCACAGCGCCACTTCTGGCCATTTTCTGTATATGTGGTGCTGGGGAATGGAACCCAGAGCTTCATGCTAGGCAAGCATTCTACCGCTAAGCCGCATTCCCAGCCCCCTGGGCACTATTTCTGAGCTTTGTTGCTCCAGGCTGGCACTCTACCACTCAAGCCACAGTTCCACGTTCAGCTTTTTTTTTTATTTTGCTGCTTAACTGGAGATAAGAGCTTCATGGACTTTCCTGTCTAGGCTTTGGCTTTGAACCATGATCCTCAGCTCTCAGCCTTCTGGGTAACTGGTGCCTGGCTCTCTCCATGGTCCTTGCAAAGACTGGTATTGATTCTGTGACCTATGGTACCTCACCACTGAAGTGAAATGGCTGGGGTGGGGGGCAGGGGGAATCTTGTTTTGGGGGATGTGCTTTCAGGACTTGTAACCACCCAACTCTGTCTTTCCAGGTCACCGCGCATGCCCGCTTACCCAGAGTCCACTGCTCCCCAAGAGTCTTGGGAAGATGGCTCAGCTGCCTGGGAGCCAGCGTGTCTGCGGAGCAGAGGGGCGGCTGCTCTGTCTACCTCTGCCTCCTTGGAGAAAGGGGAACCCTCCGACGGTGCTCAGCTCAGAGCCCCCCTCTCCAAGCTGAGGTAGGCCCTGGGCCTCGGGCGGTACCTGCCTCGGGTGGCTATTGAGGGCGGGTGGAGTCCGTGCATGGCGCGGCCCGGAAGACACGGCAGCCTCCTGTGCTGTGGGAGCGGAGACCACAGGACTGGAAATGTGCAGAGGGGCCGTGGGTGCGCATGCGCGAGAGGGGTGGGCGGGCTTTAGCTGGGGGCACGGGTGCGCATGCGTGAGAGGAGTGGGCGGGCTTTGCTGGACATGGTGGTTCCTGCGCAATGTCTCTGTCTCTTTCTTCTCCTCCTTCCTCCTCCTCCTCCTCCTCTCCCCCTTCTCGGCCCCTCCATTTCTGTGCCCCCCCCTTTGTCCTCCCAAAGACCCATAAATGAGCAAACAAGACAAAGGGAAAAGAACACAGAGGCAACAACTAAGGATAAGACCTCTGGTTCCCATTTCCTGGCGTTCATGGTGAAGGATACTCTTTGGAGTAATGAGAGGCGCATGGGCCCCGCACCGGTGGTGCGACCCTCCCCTAAGAGCACCCTCTTTTTGTCTCGTGGTGTGTGAATGCCTAGAGCCCTGTGTCGTTCATTCATCATGCCCCAGTGTGTCTCAGATCCAGCTTCCACATAGGGGAGAACACGTGTGCCCTTTGTCTCTCCGAGCAACACTAGGGAGCAGGTGCACCGAGAGAGCTCGCTCAAGGCGTCAGAGGGCCCCCCCCCCCCCGAGGTCGGGCAGGACAGCCACCCGGCGTGACCCCGGTGCCCGTCCCTTCCCTGGCAGGCGCTGCGTGCAGCTGCTGAAGACGCCGGGGCTGTTCGTGTTCGTGGCGCTGTGCTCCGTGAGTGCTGAGGAGGCCCGAGCGACGCCGCTGCTCAGGGAAGGCGCCCCGGCCTCGTCTGGGTGCACTGGCCCATCCTCTCCCGGGGTGCCCTGGGGGGGGGACTGTGCGGAGGGGCTCACTGTGTAGCCCGCCCTCCCTGGCCCTAAGAGGGATCTCTAAGGGAGGTGCTGAGGATGTGTGGTGGTGGCTGGCTGGTGGGTGGCAGGGAAACCCGGGGTGGTTCTGGGTCTGCTGCTGTCACATGGGAGCCGCCATGATGGTGTGTGACACCGGTGTGGACTACACCGAGTGCAGTCAACGCCTCCAGCTCAGCAGGGAGGGGCCTGTACTTTCTCACCCACTGGTGTGACTCTAAAACCCTGCTCAGCAGGCCCTTGAGGGTGACCTGGGATGGTCAGTTTGGTCAGCTCTCCTTGGCTCCATGAAGTGACTTAAGTCCCATGTGTAGTCTAGCCTTTAGCCTATTTTTGGGGAGAGACATTTTGTGGACACATTCAAAACAACTTGAGGAATTTGTTTGATGTTCTACAATATGTCATCCTTCTTTCCTTCCTTCCCTCCCTCCTTCCTTCCTTCCCTCCCTCCTTCCTTCCTTCCTCCTTGCTTTCTTTTCTTTCTTCCTTCGTTCCTCTCTTTCTTCCTTCTTTCCTTCCTTCCTTTCTTCTTTCTTTTGTCAGTTGTGGGGCTTGAGCTCAGAGCCTGAGCACTGTCCCTGACCTCTTTTGCTCAAGGCTAGCGCTCTACCACTTTGAGCCACAGTTCCACTTCTAGTTTTCTGGTGGTTCATTGGAGATAAGAGTCTCATGGACTTTTCTTCCTGGGCTGGCTTTGAACTGTGATCCTCAGATCTCAGCCTCCTGAGTAGCTAGGATTATAGGCATGAGCCACCAGCACCTGGCTCTTTACTTTTTTTATATATAGCATATATGAGTCTTTGCAAATTCCTCAAACACATATTACAACTGTCACAGAGGCAATATGCATCTGCTCTCCTTTATAGCAACATCAACATTTATCTACCTTTGACAATTTAATTTTGTGGCTGGTTATCTAATTCTTAAAGCTGGCAAATACCAATAATCAAGGCCCAAGGTAGCTGAAATGCAGGAGAATGAATCAGAATATTTTTGTATCTGTGAAAAAGCTATTTATGGCTGCACAAATCACCCCAAGAATCACATCTCTATTTTAATAGTCATCAAAATGATTTCTATCCTATTGCTGTCCTATCACAAAGCTCTCCTGAGATGTTTCTGATTGTTCACAGGTTTTATTCAGCCTGTATCCAGATCAAGGGGAGTTCTGGCAGCTGTTAGCCGTGTCACCGCTGGAAAGCTACTGTATCCAAAATATACATGGAGAGGGTCAGTCACCCTGGGTTGAGATTCACAAGGCAAAGCAAGTCTTAGGAACTCTTACAGCTTCGAGCAGAAGTTTCCTAGCACACACACGTTGTTTCTGCAGGCTGTAACTGAAGCCCATCATGGAGGGGAGAAGACAGCAGAGTGGCACATTCTAGGTCAGGTCTGGTCCCATGCTTTACCACTTCCTCTTGCATTTCAGTGGGGGCCTTCAGGTCTCTTGAGGCTGATCTCCTACGAGGGCTGATTCCGGCTTTCCATGGGCTCTGCAGAGAAATGCACAGTGTTAGCACAGATTTCCTATGGGTTTCTGGAAGCTCATGAACTCTCTCCCAAGACTAAGCCTCTAGTGGCGGTGATCAGGAGGGACTTTGAAAGGCCGACAGTAGCATCTTCATGGTTGTTCCTGGCGGCGCCATCCCTTCCTGCCCTCTGGCTGGCTCCCTGGGTGAGGACACAGCGGGTCTGCTGTGGTGGGGGCCTGCCTGAGGGGCTCTGGGGGTTCTGCCGGGATGGTCAGGGATTTGGGAGGAAATTGCATTCCTCTTCAGCCCAGGGGATGGCAAAGCCGCCTTTCTCCCGTGAACTTCTGCATCTTCATGTACCAGTCAGGCTGTGGCAGTCAGTACTTGCAGGGTTTATTTTAGAAACCTGTCATTGCAGGCACCTGAAGTTCCTTGTGGCTGAATTGTTGTCTGTGCCTGTGATGGGGGAGACCTGTCAAGGGCTCCCAGGGCATTAGGCAAATAAATAGAGGCCAGCAAACCTTTACATGCAGGTTAATGAGCTTGCCCTCCTTCCCGCCCGCTGGTGCTCCTTCTTCCTCCTTTCCCTCCATTCTCATTACCTCTTACTTCTTTATCCTCTTCTGTCCTTTTCTCCTGTTCATTCACCCTCCTTTTCCTCCCTCCCTCCCTCCTTTCCTTCATCATTCCTTCCTCCTTCCCTTCCTTCATTCTTCCTTCCTCCCTCTCTCCTTCCCTTCCCTTCATTTCTCTCATTTACACCCTAGCCCTCAAATGTAAAGGGCATGAAGTGTAGGACAAGGAACATATCTTCCCCCCCTTACCTTCCTAGGCTCTTCAATGAGGGCCCTAAAATTAAACTAACAAAAGCTAGATTCACAAGGGAAATTATATACATATAATATATAAAAGGAAAATTATACATAGATATTATATGTAATATATAACACACATATGCTTTACTGAGTTATTGAATATATACATAAACACATACGTATATGCTGTACTAAAGTACTGGCTCACATGACAATGGAGACGGAAAAATCTACCACGCATCCTTGTACAAGACCCAGGGGAGCCGGCAGTACCGCTTGAAGGCCTGAACATCAGAGAGATGATGGTGCAGATTCCAGTCTGAAAAGACCTGAGGCCAAAGAATGCCCAGTGCAGAAGCCAGTTCATTACCTATCTTCTTACACTACTTTGGGCACCATTTCTTTTTTTTTTTTTACCGGTTTCAGGATTTTTACTTCTTTTTTTTTGTATGCATAGATGTCAGTCCTGGGGCTTGAACTCAGGGCCTTGTGCTCCTGCTTGGCTCTGTAGTTTTGCTCAAGGCCAGTGCTTTACCATGTAAGCCACAGTTCCATTTCCAGCTTTTTGGTGGCTAATTGCACATGAGTCTCATAGACCTTCCTGCCTGGGCTGGCTTCGAACCATGATCCTCAGCTCTCGGCCTACTGAGTAGGTAAGATTACAGGTGTGAGCCACCTCTACCTAGCCTAAATATTTTACTTGTTTTTTTAAAATGACTTCTCACTTTATAAGGACTAGGTATACCTTAAGATCTGGGTGTGGACATGGTATGGTTCATCTGTTTATTCATTCAAGCATCCTGCTAGCTGTGTAGGCCTTGAACTTGAGCCCAAGAATGCGGCAACTGCAAATAAAATGTGGGTGGGAGCACAGATGACAGTCAACACAGTGGAGGAGGCGCCATTGAGACCCCAACGAGAGGGTGCCAAACAGGATCGAAAGAATTCAGGACCAATGATTTATGTAGAAGGAAGGGGCTGATGAGACGGAGAGTTGGAAGAAACGCCTAAATATGTTATTTCTTTGTATATTATCTGAGGAGCGTGGGGTGGTGGGGGGACAGTTACACTTTTCCTCCTTGCTTCGGGGTTCACCTTGACATGCCCTCAGCTCTGAATCTCAGCAGCCACAAGGACTCGGCACTGCTCCAGGTGGACCTAGCAGGGGCCCTGCTGGCTTCGGGACCCAGTCGTTCCGGGAGAGGAGAGCACGTGGTGGTGGTAGTGACCCAGATGGACTCCCTGGGCTCCAGGCGGCGCAGACCACTGGTGCTTGTCTCTCACTTGTCACTGAAGTTCCCTCCCATCCCCTTCCTCTAAGTCACTTATAGACGGCTGGCTCTTTCAGTGCTGTCAGAGTTGTGAGATTTTGCATTCCAAACTGTTTTGCTGGGTTATTATTCAAGGAAACGTTACATGCTTGAAAGTCGTTTCTTGTTGTTTTTGTTGGACCTGGGCCTTGAACTCAGGGCCTAGGGACTGTCCCTGAGCCTTTCTTTTTGCTCAAGGCTAGTGCTCTACCACTTTGATCCACTTCCAATTTTCTGATAGTTACTTGGAAATACTGAGGTCGCACGTACTTTTCTACCTAGTCTGGCTTCAAACTTCGATCCTCAGATCTCCGTTTCCTAAGTAGCTATGGATACAGACAGGAGTCACCAATGCCTGGCTCGCAACCAGCTTTCTGCTGGGCTCATACACTTTCCTGTTCCAGTTGGCTTCAAAATTTTGGCTTTTACAGGTCACTCACAATTGGACAGTATTTTTAAATCCAAGAAGAAGTGAACACTTGCTGGTGAGCAGGACCTTTGAGATACTGAGCAGGTGGGTTCTCAGATGAAGAAATCCTGGGCCAGGGTATCTAAGATAAATGTACTGCCATGTTCTGTTTTTGGAATACCTGAGATGGGAGTGATTCAAAAGTAGACTCAATCCAGGCATCAGTGGCTCACGCCTGTCATCCCAGCTACTCAGGAGGCTGAGATCTGAGGATGACAGTTTGAAGCCAGCCCAGGCCGGATTGTCTGTGAGACTCTTATCTCCAATCAACCACACAAAAAAGCCCAAAGTGGAGTTGTGGCTCAAGTGTAGAGCACTAGCCTTGAGCATAAAAGCTCAGGGACAGCAGCCAGGCTCCGAGTTCAAGCCCCAGGAATGGCAAAAAGAAAAAGGTGCACTGGATATTTATTTTCTTACAGTTCTAGAGATTTGAAATCCAAGATCAGTGTCTCAATCAGGTCAGTTTCTCCTGAAGTCTTTCCTGGTTACAGATGGCCATCTTACTGTGTCATCCCCTGAGTCTGTATCTTCCTCATCTCTCGTAACGACACCAGCTCTAATGGATTGGGGCTTGCTCTAAGGACTTAAAAAAACAAAAAACACAAAAACCTTTACAACCTCTTTAAAGCCAGTAAAGAGGACTGCCTTTCACTCAGCACAGTCACCTTCTGAGACGTTGGGAGTTTAGGACATAGGAATTTGGGAGCCGGTTTGGAGGGTGGGGGGGGGTGGCAAGCCATGAGATTTACTGACTGAACTTTAGGAAGTATAACGTTATTGTGCCCAAGCTTCTTGTTTGTGGCATTTAGATAAGTGGCATTATTATTGGCTAGTAGGTGAGCAGTCAGGTATGTTGAGGAAGGGGGTGTAAGAGGGATGAGTGGCTAAGTCTCCCGTGTAGGCTTTGGCTCTCTGTTGATTGATGGAGCAATTCCCACAGCGACGGGCGGAGCCTATGCGGCTGAGTAGCGCTCAGTGATTGGCCCAGCCGTTCACCTGTGATCAGGTTTCTCCATTGGTGAGATCAGGTGTCAGGCTAACTCTCTCTAGGACCCATTTGGACAGCCATGGTTGGGTTGACTTGAGCCACTGAGGGCCAAGGTTACAGATTGCTGACCTGGGCTCTGTTTCTCTGGCCCGACTCAAGGTCTTTGTTCATTGCGCAGGGAGGCTGTCTCCATCAGCATCCGGGCCTCCCTCCAGCAGCCTCGGCTTGTTCCTCTCTTGCTGTCTCATCAGTACCTCCGGGCAAGCGCAGAAGCACAAGTGACCGTCGCAGCCATCATCCTCGCGGGCGTCTACGTGCTGATCATATTTGAGGTAAAGACCATGTCCACTCCCCTTGATCTATCAGTGCCCATGCACGGTATTTTTTTTTTGAAAGTTTTATTTTTAAGGCTGGGTACTAGTGGCACATGCCTATCATTGTAGCTACTTAGGAGGCTGAGGTCTGAGAATCATCGTTCAGAATGAGCTTGGGCAGAAAAGTCCATGAGACTCTGATCTCCAGTGAGCCAGCAAAAAGCCACAAGTGGAGCCGTGGTTCAAGTGGTAGGGTGCTCCGTAACCTTGATCGCAAAAGCTCAGAGGCAGCGTCCAGGTTCTGAGTTCAACTTCCAGAATCAGCACACACACACACACACACACACACACACACTAGTAAGTAGTTGTACAAAGAGGTTATGATTGCGTCAATCAGGTTGTGAGTACAACATACCTTGATCAATGTCACTCCTGTTGTTCCATGCAGGGTATTTTAATTCATTAGATGTTTTTTTAGGTTAGTCCTGACACAATCAAATAAGAATACCGTCATTCTTGAAATTAGCACATCTTTCATTCTAGGTAGAGAATAGAACTGTATCTGAATAGTTACTGAATCTTGGACATTAGCATAGGCAAGATGTGGTCTGGAAAGACCCGCAAAGGCACAGTGAGAACTAGGTACCAGTGGGTCACATTTGTAATCCCAGCTACACAAGAGGCTAAGATTTGAGGATCAAGGTTCCAAAGCCAGCCCAGGCAGACAAAGCCAAGAGCCTCTTACCTCTAATTAACCACCCAAAAAAGCAGTAAGTGGAGCTGTGGTTCAAGTGGTACACCACCAGCCTTGAGCAAAAAAAAACAACAACGAATGAACAGGACCCAGCCCCTAGTATTCAAGTCCTAGTATTCAAGTCTACTATTTCAGCCTTAGTATAGTTGAAGCGGGCCCGAGTATTGGCATGGGTGCACACATACGTCTGCCTGCCTGCACGCACGCCCATGCACAGTAAGAAAATGGAATATGTGCTGGGTTTTTCTATTCTCCATAGCTCAAGCCAGGTGTGATCTTGAGCAGATTAGGTTTGAACTGCTGTGAGATTCAGCGTCTTCATGTGTGGTAGGGCATGATCATGCTCACATGGAGGTCAGCTGCGTGGAGGAAATCTCTCCTCTGTCACTTTAATCCATTTGCTAACACGGGCATCTCCCCAAAGGGCCTGAAGTCCTGTCATCGCGCCTCGATGTCCCTAGAAAATGGTAAGTGTGGTTCAGCAGCATAAACCAAAGGACCTCACAGGTCAGCAAGAAGGTTGGTTGGCTCCCCGCGCGGAGCCAGGAGAACGTAGAATAGGAATATGAAGAGGCACCAGAAACACTTTGGAAGTATCAAGTAGAGGACTGGCAAGAGGCATGTTGAGGGAGATTCTAGAACTGTCCCCATGGGTATATGATAGTAGGGAATCTTGGTGAGGAAAGCTCACTCCAGTGAATTGGATCCTCCACAGCTGAGCAAGGTCTACTTGTGGAGTCTTGCTATTCTATCTGTACGTCTCTTTTATTGTAGAACAGCCTTATTCCCTTTGCTTTTTTAAACATCTGTGTGTGTGTGTGTATGTGTGTGTGTCAGGGCCTGGGTACTGTCCCTAAGCTTTTGTGCTCAAGAACTAGCACTCTACCACTTGAGCCACAGCTCCACTTTTGATTTTTTGGTGATTACTGAGAAATAAGGGTCTCACAAACTTTCTTTCCCAGGCTGGCTTTGAATTTTGGTCCTCAGACCTCAGCCTCCTGAGTAGTTAGGATTACAGGCGTAAGCTACGGACACCCAGCTTTCGTTATCTTTTATTTTTTTTCTTTCGGATCCTGGTGCTTGAATTCAAGGCCTGGGCACTCTCCCTGGACATTTTTGTTTAAGGTTAGCACTCCACCATATGACTCCACTCCTAGCCTTTTAAGTGGCTAATTGGAGCTAAGAGTCTATGGACTTTCCTGCCCAGGCTGGCTTTGAACCAGGATCCTCTTGAGTAGCTAGGATTACAGTTATGAGCCCTGGCACTGGCTTTTCTTTATGATTTTAACGGTGTGGTACACAGTGACAGATGGAGACACTTGCATCAACCCATGCTTTTGTAGACTGGAATAAAATAACTTCTGTTTCTTTCCAGATTGTTCACAGGACCCTGGCAGCCATGTTGGGGGCGCTCACGGCGTTAGCAGCTCTGGCTGTGGTTGGTGATGTAAGTCCTAGTGTTCTGAACCCCTGCTTTCCACGTGGCAGCATGCCCCACGGAGGAGCACTCCGGGGTTTAGGCCTCATTTGCGCTGTTTCATTTCCCCCCAGGAGCCAGGCTAAAGGTATGCACTCAGGAGCTTTGGCACTGATGAGTGTTATCCTCTGACTTGTAGTAAACGCAGTCTTCGCGTTGGCTGGAGAGTCCTGGTAGCCGTGCATTTGGCAAAGCTGAGCCGTGTGGCAGCGGGGTCTGGTGCGGGCCACCTTTGGGAACCAGCGTGGGAGGTTTGGGGCAGACACGGAGCAGCAGGAGACCCTGGGGCGGGGCTGCGTCCTACAGGTCACAGAGGCTCCTGGAGTCCCCCACCCCCACGGGGTGATGGCGTCCGGTCAGGGCCGGAGCATGGTCCCTCCGCAGGAGTGTGGGGACTGAGGGAAGAGAAATAAAGAGGCCGAGTGCCCACTGGAGGTGGAGGCTGAGCTGTTTGAGGGGCAGTGCTGGAGCTGTGCTAAGAGCACCCCCAAAGCCAGCTACCTCCAGGCTGGATTTGAAAACAGCTGTATGGAACTCGATGGATTATTCTAGAGTCCACACAATCAAGAACAAAGACAAGTTTAAAATTTTAACATGAGAGTAATAGGAGGTGACTGAAGAACATTACGCACACACACACACACACACACACACACACACAACTAGCATAAAGACACTCAGTAAAAACTATTAAAGAGAGAGAGGTATCCAGAGAGGGAGTCAAGAAAGAGCACTATAGGGCATGAGACTGATCAAACTATATTAAATGTGTGCATATATGTAAGTATTGTAAGTATTACAAGCAAACCGTTTGTACCATCAATCCACTAATATAAAAATACAGGCTATATTAGAGTGCTTCTATTAAGAATAAAAAATGATCAAGATTCATCGTACGCACAAACTGACATGTTAAGTTGAAACCCCATTGTGCAACTACTTAAGGATAACAAAGGTACATAAGTAATAAAAAGACTGTAGGAGGTGTGTTGAATTAATTCTTCATTATGTATTAGCATATATTATGTACCATATATGTCAGTATATATATATATACATATTTTTTAAATTAAAACTAGAACTAGCTTGAAAGTAATAGTAAGAACTCAGTTCAGTCAGGTGTTAATAGTTCATGCCTATAATCCTAGCCACTCAGGAGGCTGAGATCTGTGAATTGTGGTTCAAAACCAGCCTGAGCAGAAATGTCTTTGATGAGAGTCTGTCTCCAATGAACCGCCAAGAGCCAGACTGGGGGCGTGACTCAGGTGCTAAAGCACTAGCCATAAAGGAAAAGCTGAGCGAAAGCCTGCTAGCCTGAGTTCAAGCCCCAATACCATCCCTTCCCCTTAAGAAAAGAAAAAAAAAAGCATTTTAATTTCATGGTGACTAGGTTTGGAGATAAACAAACGCTCATCCTTAAGGCAAAATGTCCCACAGTTTAAAAAACTGAGACATAAATGGTTAAGGAGTCGGGTGGTAACAACCTCTTTTGTGTGGAAACGCCCTCTGTGTCTCTTGGCCGGCACACACAGCGGGAAGGGCTCTGGGCTGCTCACCAGGCCGCCCGTTCCCAGCAGCCAGGCCGCTGTCCTCTGTCCTTCCGCTCACTGAGGAAGACATGTGTGGACTCTGCTGAGAAGCTATCCTCAAGGGCCAGTCCTGCAGTTAGAACAACAGACATTCTCTCGAGAGTTGCCAGGGCCATGATTATTTGAATGAGTAGATTTGACATGACGGAGTCACTGGGTTAGAGTGATACAATCCACCTTCAAAGGCAAGTGGTTGGTGTGACTCTGACTGGGGCCCGGTGAGTGGGGTTTGAGGTCAAAGGCCGCCATGTTGAGAGCTTATCCCTGAGAGGGCGATGCTTGGGATTAATTGCCAACTTTGTGCTTGGATTGCAGAGACCCAGCCTGACCCACGTAGTGGAGTGGATTGATTTTGAGACTCTGGCGCTGCTGTTTGGCATGGTAATTATAGTCTTGCCTAGCGGGAGATGTCTTCAAGCCTGGTGAAACCTGGTCCTTCACTTTGCTGCGGCTGCTGATCCTATCATTATATTAAAAATGCTATGTCTCTTGACAATTAGGGCTTGATTGAGAAGTGTTAATGCAGGCCCAGCTAATTTCTCCTGAGAAGAACAGAACCACTGGTGGCCTTGGTTTGTTAGCTAGAGAGTTCCATCTTAAGGCTTGTCAAACAAGGAAAATAAAATTGCCACTTTAAAAAGTGAGCTTTTTTTTCGGTTAGTAACCTTAAACTAAAAATGACTTTTTTTTTTTTTTTTTTTTTTTTTTTGCCAGTCCTGGGTCTTCAACTCGGGGCATGAGCACTGTCCCTGAGCTGCTTTTTACTCAAGGCTAGCACTCTACCAGTTGAGCCACTTCAGCCTTTTCAGTTTATATAGTACTGAGGAATCGAACCCAGGGCTTCATGCATGCTAGGTGAGCACTCGACCACTAATCCACATTCCCAGCCCCAAAATGACATTTTTATAGATGAACTAGATAAAAATTTCAGTGATTAGATTAGAAATGTGCTTTTAGTTCTGTAGGTTAAAAAATGATAGCTATGCAGGACCCTGAGATCTAAGGATCGCAGTTCAAAGCCAGCCCAGGCATGAGAATCCATGACACTTTTTATCTCCAATTAACAACCATAAATGTCAGAAGTGGAGCTCTGGCTCAAGTGGGAGAGTGCTAGCCTTGAACACAACAGCTCAGGACAGTGATTCTCCCCGGAGTTCAAGCCCCAGGCCTGACACGCACTGCTAAAGTAACATTTTGGGTGTTTGCTAATTTATTATATTGTCGTGTGACATTCCATGCTATGAAGAATGTCCTGAATGGCTTCAAACAGAGCTAAGTGGAATTTGGACCACAGTGGGAATAGCTCATGCGTTCTTGAGCAGACGCCAAAAGGCCCGGGGGGTCTGACAGAGGACTTGTGCCTCCTCGCTGTGTGTAAAGCAGTTTATTATACCTTCTTATTTCCCTTCCTAACATCTTATGCCTCCTGAACCAGCAGGTAGAAGAGAGCCCTGCCACTCTAGGCTTCAGTGTCGCTCTGCTGCCCTCTGTGGGTGGGAAGGTGAAATGGTACTCTGAACTAGGCTTCCCAGAAGGAAGTACCTGATGTTTAAAGCACCTCATGGCTTGAACAGCACGAAGTTATTTCTCACAGGACTGGAGGCTGGAGGTTAGAGGTGAAGATGTCAGCCCGTTGGTTCTCCTTGGCTTGTGGATGATCGCTTCTCCACAGTGACCTCACAAGCTCTTCCTTCTCTGATCTTGATATTTTAATCCCCTCATCCTAGAAGGACGCTTGATACACACACACACACACACACACACACACACACACACACACAGCATTAGGGTCTACACTAATGACCTGTTTATAACTTACCTCACTTAGCCCCATCTCCAAGTATAGCCACATTCTGAGCTATTAAGGGTTAGGATTTCCACATGTGAGTTTTGAAAAGGAGGGACACAATTCATCCCCTAAATGTGGCAGTGTTTTCTTTCTCCACTGAAATTAGTTGAGCAAGAACATATAGTTCCTGTGGTTTTGGAACTACAGGAGTAGCAGGGAATCTGTACAACCAGGACCCTGTCTTGTCTGCCCCGTTTCTTGGCAGCAAACTACCTGCGGGGCTACTTACTCTGATCTCTGCGTTCCAGTCTCTCTTCCTAGGACAATGGACAATGGAAGGGTATACGGGCCTCTGCATACACCTGTTTACTCATGCTCAGGCGAGTGAAACTTCCACTGGCGTTCAATGCGCCACATTCTACACCCAGCCTCACACTTGGGTTAGGGTGAATATCAATGAGTATCAACATATTCTTCATACTGAATTAAAACTAATTCATACAAAGTCAAAACTTGATTTGGAATATTTCTGTTTTATCCAGTTTACCTGAAAGACAGTATTGGGCTCATAATTTAGCAAGTATATTGATTTATGTAATTTCATCTCACAACCACCTTGCAAGGTATAGACTGATCATAGGTGAGATAAGGAAATGGAAGGGTAGAAGGCTTAATGGAAGGCTTAAACAGTTTTTTACTCAAGGCTGAACTATTCCTAAATTGTAGAATTGATACTTGAGTCCAAGGTTAACACATGGTAGTAAGGGGATTGCGGTTAGAGCTCTGTACTCTGGCTTCACAGAAGAGCTGAGCTCTGTGTTGAATCCAGGCAGGAAAGTCCATGAGATTCTTATCTCTAATTATGCACCCAAAAAGGCCAAAAGTGGAGGTATAGCTCAAGTGGTAGAGTGCTATCCTTATGTGAAAGCCCCAGGAGATACACACACACACACACACACACACACACACACACACACACTTAAATGAATGATGTGGTTCACCTGTTGTGAAACAGAAAACCTTCCAGAAAGTTCAGACTGGTTTGAAATTTCAGATTAAATTCAGACTAAATCTGACATGACCTTTCATTAGTCCCTAGAACGTTTTTCTCACCAATTCATTTTTCTGAATGTCCAGAAGTGAATAAGAATCAAAGTTCCTACAAAACTCTAGGCTAAGAAGTGGCACTGTGGCTCAAACTGGTAGATCTGCTGAGCTGAAGAGCTCAAGGACAGCACCTGGGCTCTGAGTTCAAGCCCCATGACCGACAAAAAAAAAAAAGGCAAACTCTAGAAATAATAGTTTTGGTGCTTTGTTCCCACTTGCATGTGATCATTACATTGATAACAAAAATCACATCACTTTAGGAACTGAAACTTGATCCAACTGTAGGATCTGAAGATGTCTGGCTATGTAGACCATTATGTACAGAAGGTATCCACTGGCTTGCTTCCTTCCCTGTTTTGAGCTTTGGGATTGAATAAGTCATCCATTTATCTTCAGCTTCCTGTGAAACAGAGTAATGATAACATATCATCGCAGTGTTGCCAAGATTAGATGGGATGATAACGTATCATGGGAACAAATCCCTAGACAGAAATGTACACGCCAGACCTGTCTCAAGGGAGCTCCACTCGAGAAGCCGGACTGATGAAGAAAAGATCGTCTTCCACTGTGACGGGGAGGAGCTTGTTAAGAGCTCTAATTCTTAACTCACCACACTGACATTGTTTTATTACCGTATTGTGCTAAAAGAAGCTCCTGTATCTTTTTTCCCCTTACAGATGATCTTAGTAGCCATATTTTCAGAAACTGGGTTTTTCGATTGTTGTGCCATTAAGGTAGGTGTGATCTTGCAGTTAATAGTTGTCTATCAATTGTCAATATATTTAGTATTCTAACAGTATTTTTTTATGTAAAATAGATACTATTTAAGCCATCTGTTTTAAGAATCCACTCTCCATTTCAAAATCTTCTGCAGTTTTGCTGTGTTAAAGCATGACTTTGAGCAACACTTTGAGTTTCTTTATAAGTAAAAGGAAGAGGGCAAGGAAAAGAATACTCAGGCTGGGTGTTTGTATATTATTTAAATTGACTGAGGAAAGCTACATATCAAAAGTTATTTTAAGCTGGGGGCCAGTGGCTTATGCCTATAAATCCTAGCTACTCAGGAGGCTGAAGTCTGGGGATTGTGGTTCAGAGCCAGCACAGGTAGGAAAGCTCATGAGTCTCTTATCTCCATTTAATCAGTAAAAAGCTGTAAGGATAGTTGTGACTCAAGGGCTTACTTTACTTTTTTTTTTGTTTTGTTTTGGTCAGTACTGGGGCTTGAACTCTGTCTGGGCCTGGGCACTGTCTCTGAGCTTTTTTTTTTTTTTTTGCTCAAGGCTAGCTCTCTACCACTTGAGCCACAGCACCATTTCTAGCACTTTCTGAGTAGTTTATTGGAGATGAGAGTCTCATGGACTTGCCTTCCCCGGCTGGCTTCAAACCATGATCCTCAGATCTCAACTTCCTGAGTAGCTAGGATGACAGACATATTTTTAACTGGGCCATGGGACTCCACCGGCAGGTTCCGGCCTACAGGACTTAACCTGAACCTATCAGACCTCGTTACCATGCCTCATTAAAGGTTAATTCTGAGCTTGATATTATTTGTAGACCTGGAAACTTCTTTTGAAAAATAACAGAATCTACACCAAGCTCTCCAGGTAGCGATCTCTTCCTCCCAGTCCCAGGAATCTAAAAGACTTCTTTAGGTTCTGGAAGAGCGGCATACACATGGGACCTATAGACCCCCAAATGTTACGGCCTACGCTGTTGGGTCAAAAATCTAGATGAGGGGCTGGGAATGTGGCCTAGTGGTAGAGTGCTCACCTTGTATACATGAAGCCCTGGGTTCGATTCCTCAGCACCACATATACAGAAAAAAGCCGGAAGTGGCGCTGTGGCTCAAGAGGTAGAGTGCTGGCCTTGAGCACAAAGAAGCCAGGGACAGTGCTCAGGCCCTGAGTTCAAGCCCCAGGACTGGCAACAAAAACAAAACAAATAAACAAAAAATCTAGATGACCTAGAAGGACCTGAGGGTTGATGCATGGCCGCCAAGTAACCATCACAAGGGCAACGTGGACACAGCGAGCATCGGAAAAGGAAGCAGGCAGGCTAAGGCAGAGTTCGGTTGTCTCGGCACTTGGGTGCTCAGTCCCCTCATCTTAGCAGATTTTCAACTCTGCAGGGACAGGTGTAGGTCTTAACCCCTTGCCAAGTGCTGTGGAGGTCCCTCTTCCTTGGGAGTGGGTAAGGAAGAGCAGCATTCATCGATCCTATGAACGTGCTCATCCTGACTAATGGCCCTCCCACCTGTGTGCGTCGCAGGCCTACCAGCTGTCCCGGGGGAGAGTGTGGCCCATGATCCTGACGCTGTGTCTCATGGCTGCCGTCCTCTCCGCCTTCCTCGACAATGTCACCACGATGCTCCTCTTCACTCCCGTGACCATACGGTAAGCGGGGGGGGGGGCCTTCTGCTGGGCTCAGGACACCAGCGGGGGCCCGGCGGTCCCAAGTCTCCAGTAGCACACTGACCACGAGAAGGCAGGAGACAGTGCCTGCCGCTCTAGCTCGCACAGCTCACGCATTCCAGAGCAGCCAATGGCAGCCGAGCTCGCATCTGCATTCCAGAGCAGCCAATGGCAGCCGAGCTCGCATAGCTCACGCATTCCAGAGCGGCCAATGGCAGCCAAGCTCGCATAGCTCACGCATTCCAGAGCAGCCAATGGCAGCCGAGCTCGCATCTGCGCTCCAGAGCAGCCAACGGCAGCTGAGCTTGCATAGCTCACTGCATTCCAGAGCAGCCAATGGTGGCCCGGTGCCTGCGGGCTCACCCTGGCAGCTCCCCCCATGGAGAACTGGTTGAGGGGGGCCTGGCTTTTCCAGGAGACAGCTGTCATGGAGGAGGTGGGGGGCCGAGTGGCACAGGAACACAGGCAAGACCACCACCCAGATCCTCAGGGCTCAGGAATTCTTGGCCATGCGCTTTTCTGTGCTGGGTGGGGGAGAGCCCCCTCCACCCACCCCCACCCCTGGCGGGGGGGGGGGGTGCTGAATGGGACACGTGCTGGGGGAAATGGGAGCTGGGGAGGTCTGGCTCCTCAGAACATAACAGAACTGACCGGTCCACAAGCCAGCGCTCGGCCTCCTAAGGCTACGTAGTTTCACATTAAGAAGAGAAATTCAGCTTGATTCAGTTCTCTCCCTTTTAATTCCATCCACGACAATCATATGACATTTATTTATCTATTGATTGATTGCTCTTTCTATAAATAGTTAAATAGGTCATGGATACCTAATTATTTCTTTAAAACTCTTATCAAAATGAGAATGAAGTCAATTCGGGCCTTGGCTTCCTTAAGAAGAAGTCAGAGCCGGGGACTAGTGACTCATGCCCATAATCCTAGCTACTCGGGAGGCTGAGATCTGAGGATCACGATTCAAACCCAGCCTGGGCTTTGGGAAAGTCTATGAGACTCTCCTCTCCAATGAACCGCCAGGAAACCAGAAGGAGAGCTGTGGCTCAACATGGTAGAGCACTAGCTTTACACAGAAAGAGCTCAGGGACAGTGCCCAGGCCTTGAGTTTAAGCCCCATGACTGACCCATATATATATATATATATATATATGAACAACTAAGGCAAGCAGGCACAGGGTTTGTACTGGTTGTCTGAACTGTCAGTGCCCCTTTACCTGGCAGAGCCATCCTTGCCTTCCACTGAAAGGTTGCATTACAGACGGTGGGGAAATGGGGCACCCACAAGGGTGGTCTAGACGCTGACTGGGCTAACCTGGAAGAAATGTAATTCTCAGAATCCTCTGTAGCTTGAGGGTGTTGGCTAAAAAGTCGATCATAAGCACTGCCATTTTCACAACTGTGTGTGCACGCACACATTGCTTGTGCCTTCCAAGTATAAGCAAGTGCTTTAAACATATTTGGTCGTACCTGGGCCTTTTATTACATGCACCGTGGAGCAGCTTTTATGGTCCTCCATTCACGGTCCTCCCGTCACGGTAGGTTATGTGAGGTGCTGAACCTCGACCCCAGACAAGTCCTGATCGCAGAAGTGATCTTCACAAACATTGGAGGAGCCGCCACTGCCATCGGGGACCCGCCCAATGTCATCATAGTTTCCAACCAGGAGCTGAGGAAAATGGTAAGTAACCCGCAAACAAGGACTGCTCTCAGTCAGTGCCCAACTCAGCAGACTCCCCAGCTTCCCACTGGACACTCGCCTTCGTCCATGAGATCTTTTCTTGCTTAGATTCATTGGAAATCGGGGTCCTCTATGGCACCTCTTCAAAGATAGCACTATTGGTCATCTCGAGGGGGATGTAAAGTGACTTGTCATATTTTTAAAAAACCCAAAACTTGAAAGAAACTAGAGCTGGGTGTCAATGGCCCAGGCCTGGTCATGGCAGCTCCTCCGTAGGCTGCGATCTGAGTATTGTGGTTCAAAGCAGCCTGTGGTTCTCCCAATCTCGGCCTTCTGAGTAGCTAGGATGACAGGCATGAGCTATTGTTGTTAGCTCAAGAACTATTTTTCAGAAAAAGGAAAATGGAACACACACACACAGAGAAACATAAAAGTACAAAATAAAAGACTTATTCCCACACGCATGCTATAGGGATCGTACCCAATCCTAAAGACATGTTTGCAGGGCCCTCGCTCCCTTGCGCCTCCTCTCCTGTCCCGCGGGTGGAGAAGCTGGGGCGTGCCCTAGTGTGAGAAGCTATGGACGGTGTGTAGTCACGAATACGCCCAGCCAGTCCCCTTACATTTAAATAACGGACTCAGGATGCCAGGCGTTTCCAGGATCACGTCGCGCGAAAATCCAAAGAGTTTAATGGTGGGGGGGGCGGGTTATATAGCAGTAATGGCGGCAGGAAGGGGAGGGATTTGGAGTGGCTAACTAGGCACGGCGATAGGCTGATTATGAGCTGTCCATCACGGTGATGTCACGGGACTTCCTCTATGGGCGGTCGTCACCTCCCACAGGACCACCCCCTGGGTTCCGCCCCTTAAAGCTAAAGCCGGAGCCCAACACATGTTCAGCCGGGGACCGTCGTGGCATGTAGCCGCTGCGAGGAAGCAGGAGGGAAGGAGAGGGCGCCTGCCTGGGACCTGGTGGCGGTCCCTTGCTCTCATCCCTCCTAGTTCTCGGCTGTCCGTGAAGGGATGGCTGCCCTCTTCAGCCATGAGAAGGATCCTTCTCGTTCACGTTAGAAACATCCCCCACTCCACCTCTAAATAGGTCAATATTATTGTGCTCATTCATCGTTTGTTCCTTTCCATCTTTTTTTTCAACCCCGTCCTGGGGGGGAAATGTATCAACCCAGTGCTGAAAGCAGAGGGAGCCAAGGTTAGAACCAGATGGGGCCGCTGTCTTCCTTTCCTCTTAACATGGCTTATTACTCACATAAGACTTAGCTTTAAAACAGAGAAGAAACATATCTAACATCACCAATCCAAACTCATGGGGAAGTAAGTGCCTGTGTTTTTCTTTGGGCTTTGTACAGAGGTCCGGGACCTTCCACTTGAAGTACCCAGAGTCCCTGATGCACCAGCTCAATCCCCTCTCTCCCCGCTCTCTCTGGCCTCAGCCCTTCGCTGATACTGATGTTGAGAGCTGGCATCAGTGCAGAGAGAAAGCCCGACTGTCACCTTGCTCCTTTTCTCTTCCCAGGGCCTGGACTTTGCCAAATTCACAGCCCACATGTTTGTTGGGATTTGTCTCGTTCTCCTGGTCTCCTTTCCACTCCTCCGACTCCTCTACTGGAACAAGAAGCTTTATAACAAGGAACCCAGTGAAATTGTTGGTGGGTAGCAGCATCGCCTTCTGTAGCCCCAGGTTTCATTATCCTTTTCCCGCAGGTTCTTACGAACACGCCGGCAGTACCGTGGCACGCGGAAGGGGAGGCACGTGGCTTCCGTGAGATGCTGCACACTTAGGATTAGTGACGGGCCACATCGACCTCACTGAATATGGTGTCATCACTGCTCCTGAGCAGAATCTTTCCCAACTAAATTCCTTCACAATCCGTCTTTTCTTCCACAGCTAGGAAAACAGAAGTGCATAGCCTGGGCATTAACAGATGAGCTAAGCAGAAGAGAGCAGCTTGCCCTTTGTGACTTGATGGGTTAGAAAGCGCGTAGCTAAAAAGACCCTGGATAGCAAAAAAAAAATCCTTAGCAGGAAGAACAGTGTTGGAAGAATTTCATTACCAAATTTCAAACTGTTACAAAGCCATAGTAATAAAAACAGCTTGGTACTGGCACAGGAATAGGCCCAAGGACTAATGGGACAGAATAGAAGACCTAGAAATGAACCCACAGACCTATAGCCATCTAGTATTTGATAAGGGAGCCAAACACACAGGATGGAAGAAAGACAGCCTTGTCAACAAATGGTGCTGTCAGAATTGGCTATAGGGGCTGGGAATATGGCCTAGTGGCAAGAGTGCTTGCCTCATATTCATGAAGCCCTGGGTTCAATTCCCCAGCACCACATATATAGAAAACGGCCAGAAGTGGTGCTGTGGCTCAAGTGGTAGAGTGCTAGCCTTGAGCAGAAAGAAGCCAGGGACAGTGCTCAGGCCCTGAGTCCAAGGCCCAGGACTGGAAAAAAAAAAAAAAGAATTGGTTATATACATGCAGAAAACTGAAGCTAGATCCCTATATATCATCCTGCTCCAGAATCAATTCCAAATGTACTTAAAAACCTTCAATATAAGGCCAAATACCATGAAATTATTACAAGAAGGGGTGGGGGCGGGGGACACTAGTGCTCCTAGGCACAGTTTGAAACTTCTTAAGTAAAGATCCAGAATCACAACAAAGCAAAGATTGGATAAATGGATTAATCAAACTAAAGAGGTTTTGCATGACAAAGGACATAGCTAACAAGATAAATAGGAAGCCCACAGAACAGGAGAGGATTTTTCCTAGGACCTAGTATCTAAAATATATTTAGAGCTCAAAAAATAAACACCCAGAAATAAACCCTCAAAGAAACAACTCCTCAATTAATAAATGAGCTATAGACTCAAAGAGAGACTTCTCATGAGGAGTAAGAGTAGCCATTAGACACATGAAATGTTCAACATCTCTGGCCATAAAAGAAATGTAGCCAGGTGCTGGTGGCTCATGCCTGTAATCCCAGCCCCTCAGGAGGCTGAGATGTGAAGATCTTGGTTCTAAGCCAGCCTGTGCAGGAAAGTCTATGAGAGTCTTAGCTCCAATTAACCACCAGAAACCCAGAAGTGGTGCTGTGGCTCAAGTGATAGCACACTAGCCTTGAGCTGAAGAGCCCAGGGACAGCGCCCAGGCCCAGAATTCAAGCCCCACAACTGAAAAAAAGAAAGAAAGAAAGAAAAGAAAGAAGAGAGGGAGGGAGGGAGGGAGGAAGGAAGGAAGGAAGGAAGGGAGGGAGGGAGGGAGGAAAGAGGGAGAGAAGGAAGGAAGGAAGGGAGGGAGGGAAGAAGGAAAGAAGGAAGGAGGGAGGGGAGGAAGGAAGGAGGGAGGGAGGGAATGAAGAAAGGAAGGAAGGAAGGAAAGAAAGAAAGAGAAGAAAGAAATGCAAATCAAAACATCTTTGAGATTCTACCTCATCCCAGTTAGAACCAAGAAAACTAACAATAACAGACGCTGGCTGGGATGTGGCCAAAATGGAATGCTACAAACAAGGCCACGCCATTTTAAGCTTCTCTGTTGTGGCTCAGATGACAGGCATACAGCACTGCCTCCAGCTTTTGGTTGAGGTGTCTTATGTGTATGCCTAGGCTGGTCTTAAACCCACCACCCGCCTGATCTCAGCCTCCCAAGCCGCTAGGATTACAGACGGGAGCCATCAACCACCCAGCTTGTGTAGTTAATATTTTTGTTGTTGTTGGTGGTGGTTGTGGAGCTTGAACTCAGGGCTTAGGTTCTGTCCCTGAGCTCTTTTTGTGCAAGGCTAGCGCTCTACCACTTTAAGCCACAGCTCCGCTTCAGATTTTTGAGTCATTGACTGGAGATAAGAGTCTCACAGGGACCTTTCAGCCCTGGCTGGCTTCAAACCGCAATCCTCCATCCCCAGCCTCCTTAGTAGCTAGGATGACAGACACGAGCCACCAGTACCTGGAGTTAACTAAAGGCATGGGTCAAGTGGTCGAGTGCCTGCCTGCCTAGAATGGAGAGGCTCTGAGTTTCAATGCCGGTATTGCGAATAAAAGAGGAAAGTGTTAGCTTTGTCCTCTTTCCCCATCATGGTAACTCCTGGTGGCTTCTGGCACGCCGTTGAGGCAGGTGGCGAGCAGAGAGGGAGCCGCTGTTGGAATCCAAGGAGCAAGGGGGGACCCCAGCCTCAAGCCTGGCCTCTTCTTTCTCTGTAGAGCTGAAGCATGAAATTCACGTCTGGCGCCTGACGGCCCAGCGCATCAGCCCGGCCAGCCGAGAGGAGACGGCGGTGCGGGGCCTGCTGCTGGGGAAGGTGACCGCCCTGGAGCACCTGCTGACGCAGAGGCTGCGCCACTTCCACAGGTAACCAGCAGGGGGCAGCCCTTCCTGCCTTCAGTGTGGCTGTCCCAAGTCCTACAGCATGCGAATCCAGCCAGTTAAAATGAGCATCTTGGCCAGGCACCGGTGGCTTGTGCCCATCATCCATCTGCTCAGAAGGCTGAGATCTGAGGATCAGGGTTCGAAGCCAGCCCAGGAAGGAAGGCCTGTGAGACTCTGATCTCCAATGAACCACCGGAAAACTGGAAGGGGCGCTGTGGCTCAAAGTGGTAGAACCCTAGCCTTGAGCAAATGAAGCTCAGGGCCAGCACCCAGACCCTGAGTTCAAGCCCCAACACAGACAAAATAATAATAATAATAATAATAATAATAATAATAATAATAATAATAAAACGAGCATGTTCCTAAGCATCTGTAATATCACAAAAGAAGCCCTAGCTGTGTCCAAATGAACACTCTTGGTGGGCAATGCTGTAGGTTGAACTCATTGCACTTGTTAGGCAGGTGCTTTACCACTTGAAACATGCTTCCAATCCTTTTTGTATTAGTTTATTTTTAAGGCAGGATCTGGGCTTTATGTTGGGACTAGCCTATGATCCTTCTACAAGTTTCTGGGAATGAGAGATGTGTACGACTGTGCCCAGCCGGTAATTGAGATGGAGTCTCACCAACTTCTTTTTGCCTGGCTAAATTTGATTATTTACTTTTTGGTTGGTTGTGAGGCTTGAACTCAGGGCCTGGGTGCTGTCCCTGAGTTGTTGTTGTTGTTGTTCAAGGCAACCACCAGTCACAGCTCCACTTCTGTCTTTATAGGTGGCTCATTGGAGATAAGAGTCTCATGGACATTCCTGCCTGGGTTGGCTTTGAACCATGATCCTCAGATCTCAGCCTCCTGAGTAGCTAGGATGACAGGCCTGAGCCACTCACTCTTGGAGTGCCTGGATGAATTCAAATTGAACTTCCCTAATCTCTGTTTGCCAAGTAATTAGGATTACAGGTTTGAGCCATCATGCCTGACCAAGTGAATAGTTTTTAAGTGCCACTCATTGTGCTATTAGGCTAAACACTAAATGTGCACTCTACGTTTCCCTCTAATCAACAGGGGGGAAAATCAACCAGAAAAACATAGGCTGAACCAGAAATGTTTAATCTCTTATTTATTTCTTATTTGTTTGTTTATTTATTTTCGAGTAGTGGGGCTTGGACTCAAGACCTCATGCTTTTTGCTTGACTTTTCACTCAAAGCTAAGGCTCTACCACTTGAGCCATAGCTCCAACTGACTTTTTTTTTTTTGCTGATTAATTGAACAGAAGAGCCTTACTGACTTTTCTGCTGCCTAAGCTGGCTTCAAACTGTGGTCTCAGATCTCAGCCTCCTGAGTAATTGGGAGGACAGGCCTGAGCCACCTCGGCTCCAACACTATCCTCTCTGTTACAGGAAAGGCAAGTCGAAACCAATTAGGGAGCCTAAGACGGAAAAGCGGATTCCACCCTAGCAAGAAGCAGCAGACATAAAAATTTCTCAAGATTAACGGATAAAATTACCATCTACACAAGTGATATTTCTGTTGTCGTTGTTGTTGTTTTTTAACCAATGATTTCCTCTAGTTAGTTGTAAGCCAGCTGAAAGCATTCAAAGTCATCTTTTAGGAAACAAAGTGATTCAGACATGTAGGGGTGAAGGGATACGACTCAGTACCTGGGGGGGGGGGGGCGGTCTTCCTCTGCGAATCACTCACTACTGAAAAATATGTTAAAACAATGACGGCAACACTGATCTTGTTGACTTTTTATTCTTGCCATTTGATATTCCCTAAAAATCCAGGACAACAAGGCTCTGTTTATGGGCCATTTATATGTAGTGTTGTAAATACTAGAAATGACTGAAAGCGTATGAGGGGCATCTGTGTAGATTATGAACAAATGCACTGATTGGCACACGGCACTTAAACACCTGTGGACTTTTGTCTGTTCTGGGGGTCTCCGAACCAACGTCCTGGGGTTGCTGAGGAATGACATATACAAAGGGGGCTCCGTGCTTCCTCGTTCACATGTCGGCACGCGTGCTTCCTGCCGTTTCCGGCCCTTGTTCTCATATTCACACACGCGCATACTTCATGTTTCGGGACGTGTCTTTGGAAGCGGAGCGCGATGGTCCTTTCTTCGTGGACAATCCACGTGCCCCTGCTCACATCCCGTGAGAGCCAGGACTTCTGAATGGTGTGCCCAGGGTCAGCGCCGCGAGTGGCGTCCACGCTCCAACAGCAGCGATGGGACCCTTGCCAGCCTCAGTGCCTTCTAGAAGCAAAGAGCATAATTGCCCTTTCCTTCTTTCTTTTAGACAAATATCACAGGAAGATAAAAATTGGGAGAGCAATATCCAGGAGCTACAAAAAAAGGTACTCTGCTTCTTTTCCCAGGGACTTCCGGTTTGCCTTGACTGGTTGATTTTTCTCTTTTGCAGGTACTGGGGTTAGGGTTCAGAGCCTTGAGCTTGCTCATTAGGCACCCTGCCACTCTACCCCTAACTCCCAGTCTTTTTATCTTTAGTTGTTGGGTGGTGTTCATGCCCAGGTTGGTCTGGACTGTGAACCTACTATTTACATTTGCCATGTAGATAAGATGCCCAGTGCATGCCAACATGCCCAGCGTGTATTGGCTGAGATGGGGGTCTCATGAACTTTCTCTCTCTGGCAGGCCTCAGACTGTGATCCTCTTCTTAGTCTTTGTCTCTCAAATAGCTAGGATTACTCATTTCCCTTTTTTAAATTTTAAATTGATGTACCAGATTTTGTAGAACGTTATTAGGTACTGTATCATTTCTCAATACACCCGCACACATTGAGTAATGATCGAATCAATTGGCCGTTACCTCATGCATTTTCTTATGGTGAAATATTCAAAATCCTCTCTTTGTTTTATTACCTCAGAGGAAGTTACGGTTGAACGCCCTTTGTTCTTTTTTATTTCTGTCATTGTACACAAAACATAATTTACCTCTATGTGTTAATGAGTAAAAACATTCTCCAGAAATGGTTGGTTCCTTTTATCAGGAAATCAGAGCATTACAATTTTCATATGCCTTTGTAAACTTTTCCTTGTGAAAAGGATTATACTGTATCTTATGTATTTAGTGCTTTTTTGTTGGTGGTGCTGTTTGTGGGGCTTGTACTCAGGGCCTGGGTACTGCCCCTGAGCGCTTTTGCTCGAGGCTATGCTCTACCACTTTGAGTCACAGCTCCACTTCCAGTTTTCCGGTGGTTCATTGGACATAAGAGTCTCTCACAGACCTTCCTACCTGGGCTGGCTTCAAACCACAATCCTCAGATCTCAGCCTTCTGAGTAGCTAGGATTACAGGTGTGAACCACCAGTGCCCAGCTGTAGTGCTTATTTTTCATGAAGATTTGGAATGGTTTAATCTGAAGTTGATGTGATTCTCCTTATAACAAGTTAAAGATGTTAGACTTTTCACCATACAGAGTAATTTGTAGTAATTCAAGTCATTTAGGACTGTGGACACATCTCTAGAATCAGGAGATTGTGCCAGGTGCATGATTTGTGTTTATCTTTCTCTTGTAGCATAGAATATCAGACAGGATTCTGCTGATTAAATGCCTGGTGGTTCTGGGATTCGTTATTCTCACTTTCTTTCTTAACTCCTTTGTCCCTGGCATTCATCTTGATCTTGGTAAGTCTAATTTTTTTCTTAGCTTAAAAAAAAATGATTGGAGCCAGTCCCGGGGCTTGAACTCAGTGCCTGGGCTCTGTCTCTGAGCGCTCAACTACTTGAGCTGCAGATCCACTTCCAGCTTCTTTCTTTCTTTCTTTCTTTCTTTCTTTCTTTCTTTCTTTCTTTCTTTCTTTCTTTGCTGGTTCATTGGAGATAAGAGTCTCATAGACTTTCCTGCCCAGACTGGCTTGGAGCCATGATCCTCAGATCTCAGTCTCCCAAGTAGCGAGGATGACAGAGTCGTGAGCCTCCAGAAACATAGCTCTTTCTTTTTTAAAAATGTTTATTGTCAAAGTGGTGTACAGAGGGGTTAGAGTTGCATATGTAAGGCAGTGAGTGCATTTCTTATCAATCTTGTTACCTCCTCCATCATTTTTTCTCCCACCTTCCCTCCTCGCCAATTCCCACCCCCCCACACACACACCAAGTTGTACAGTTGGTTTACAGCATATTGTCTTGTAAGTATTGCTGTTGCATTGGTTCCAAAATGGCTCTTTCTTGGCTTTCTTCTAAGCTTGGTGAAGAAGGACGGGAGGGATCTGAAGGTCGGAGGGGCTTCACTCACTGCTGCTTTGAAGTTGGAGGAAGGGGACATGAGTTTGGAGGAAGGTGGCTACTGTAAGCTAAGATTGGCTCTTGGGTAATAACAGGCAAAGAAATGAGAGCCTCAACCTTATACTGCAAGAAGCAATGAGAAGATTTTTTTAATTGATATGTTGGTAGTTGAACTATATTTATATGCCCTTTTACCTGCTTTTCAGGCTGGACTGCTATTCTGGGTGCCATCTGGTTGCTGATTTTAGCTGACATCCATGATTTTGAGATCATTCTACACAGAGTAGAATGGGCAACACTCCTGTTCTTTGCAGCTCTCTTTGTTCTAATGGAGGTAAGGCCTTAGAAGTTTTGCAATGTGATCTTTCACCTGGATTTTACATTTCCTATTCCATTTGGTGAATGAAGAAAGCCCAAGTCTATAAACCTTTCTTCTTCTTCTTCTTCTTCTTCTTCTTCTTCTTCTTCTTCTTCTTCTTCTTCTTCTTCTTCTTCTTCTTCTTTTTATTTTTGGTCAATTGTGGGGCTTGAACTCTGGGCCTGGGCGCTGTCCTTGAACTCTTCAGCTCAAGGCTAGCGCTCTACCACTTGAGCCACAGTGCTTTTCTGGTGGTTAATTGGAGATAAGAGCCTGATGGACTTTCCTACTCAGGCTGGCTTTGAACCACAATCCCCAGATCTCAGCCTCCTGAGTAGCTAGGATGACAGGCATGAGCCACTGGCACCTGGCCACTTGATGGATATTTAAAACAATCTATATGTCATCTCAGTTTGAAACTGATTCTCACCACACATTCTGTCTTTTAGGCGCTGGCACATCTCCACTTGATCGAATACGTTGGAGAACAGACTGCTTTGCTAATAAAGGTACACGAAACACTCTCATAGAACGTGCTTTGGTTTTATATGGGGAAAAAAAAATGGAGTGAGACTAGGTCACGTTCATTCTGTAAAACGCACAGCAGGGCAGTTATTTTATTCCGGGGAGCTTAGAGGGGGTGAGAAACTTTCCCCAAAGAACAGATCATTTCTGATGCTTGCCCTTTGGCTCTGGGCCTTTAGGTGAGGCCTGAGAAGGAGGTGGTTCAGAAGCCCCGCCTGGATTCCTGGGGTCCGTGTGTCTGTCTCGGTTCTGTCTGTCCTGTGGTGTGTGAGCGGCAGGACTGACCCCCTTCAGGGTTGGACCCCGTGTGTGTCTGCTCTTTCCAGATGGTCCCCGAGGAGGAGCGCCTGGCCGCCGCCCTGGTCCTGGTGGTGTGGGTCTCCGCCTTGGCGTCTTCCTTGATTGACAACATCCCGTGCACGGCCACCATGGTGAGCCCCGCCGTGCTCTGCTCCTTCCTGGGTGCTTGCGGGCCCAGCCTCTTGCTTTCCTTCCCGAAGGCAGCAGAGCGCGGAATCTCCTCCTTTGCCATCTCCACGGGCTGAGTGCACAAAGTGTTGGGCAGAGCCCAAGGCGGCTGGGCAGGGAGCCCCGAGGGCCCCCGACAGTGGCCAGGAGCCCGGGGTCTGCTGCCGGAGAAGGCCGCACGGCCCGGCTGATGGGCTGTTTGGGGGTCAAACGGGTAGAGCTGCTGTCCCCCCAGTAAACACTGCTCCTTTTAAGAAAAATAAATGATGCCACAAAAGACAAACACTTTCATCTGTATTCCCTGCTAATGAAGAAACAACCTAACCAGTTGGACAAGTTATTTTGTTTTGTTCTGTTTTTGCTAGTCCTGGGGCTTGAACTCAGGGCCTGAGCGCTGTCCCCGAGCCTCTTTGTGCTCAAGGCTAGCACTCTACCACTTTACTATAGCACCCCCTTTCAGCTTTCTCTGGATAGTTTATTGGAGCTAAGAGTCTTAAGGACTCTCCAGCCTGGGCTGGCTTTGAACCGTGATCCTCGGAGTTCAGCTAGGATTGCAGGCATGAGCCACCAGCACGCGGCTACAGTGCTTTTACAGTTCTGAGCAGAGCACAGGGGTTTTGCGTTTTGGCTTACCCCACCACGGTTTCTGATCAAGCAGGTTCTGGCAACAGCAGGCTTTTCCTTTACCAGGTTGAGCTGGTTCTGAGAATGGCAGGTCTTCCTGATCACTGAGAGTCAGTCCTGCAGCAGACACGCTGGCATGTTCCTCTGGTGGGAGGTGGTCACTCGTCTGGACCTGCTTTCTCTGGGCCAGCCACAGAGCAGGGCAGTCACTGGTCCTAGAGGTCGCCAGGCACCGGGTGATTGCGCCCCGGGAGCGGCTGAAGGCACTGGCTCCTGACGCACACGCAGAAAGCCTTGGGAACAGGATGGGAGTTTCGAACCCATTAGTGCTGGCGATACATGCGCATCAGCCCTTGTCTCCCTTGATGACTTGTGAGGAGCTGGGGCTCCCACTGCTCATCATCTTCCCTTCCTCTTTGCCCACCCTGTGCACACAGGAAGTCCCTCCCCATCCTCCAGTTGGGTGCTGTAGCTCCTCATAATAAACCCACATGCAGGGGGCCATCTCCCCCTGGCTCTGGCCCCTAACAGATACAGTGACACAAATGGGTCTTTGGGAGGTGATTTAGGTTTCCTGCCTACAGAGAGGCCCCTCTGATGGATGGAACATGCACTCTGGTTTCAGAACCCTCTAAACCCGCAGAAACATGCATGGAGACTTACAAATAGACAGAGTTGGTGAATAAAGTCACCATTTCCAATAACTAAAGGCAGCAGCAAATGTTCCATCAGGGGGAGCTGGTGGGAGGAGACCAGTGCTGAGGTCTAATGAAGGGGTGCAGATTCTTCTTGGTGGGGTATTTCTCTAGAACATCATGGCAGTGTAATTCTGTTGTTGCAGGGTATGATTTGAAAGAGACCAAATAAAGCCTGTTTCTACCTTGGCAGTGCCAGGTCTCCAAAGTGTCAAAATGTCAGCTATGCACCACAAGCAATTATGGGAAGCTTACAATTATTTGTAGCATTTCTCTTCTTCCAGAGGTCATGGAGAAGTGCTAGATCATTTAAGGAATTCCAAAGAGTCAGTACATAACTGATAGGATCGTGTGAGACAGTGAAGATCCCTCTGTGCCTTTCCGAGTGCCAGTGTTCATCTTTTCCTTGCTTGGGGCAGAGCAAAGGCCCCATAGTGCCCGGGAGTAGGAGGCACTGAGAACTTAGAGCTGTGCGTCTCCATCCATTGCTTTCTCTGGTGATTATAATGTAAAATTTCTCCACCAGAAAAGGTTCACCATCAGATGCTAGCATGACTCACTGGAGAACGCTATTTCCTGGTTCAGGATTGGTTACCTACCACGAGTGCCAGCAGCTTAGAGCTGACTAGCAGGGACCAGGTGAGAAGCAGGTTAGCCCAGGTTTTCCAGTTCCCAGGCAGAGAGCTGTTTTCATGTTCCCACCTTGCTCCTTGCGAATCTGTGTTCCTGTACCTTGTCTGTCAAATGAAGGCTGACAGACACCTGAGAGATGGCTGAGAATTAACTGAGATGCCCTGTGCATATAGCTAGCATGGGACCTGTGGGGTTTCATTTTGTCCCATTATGGGTCCAATTCTCTGTGACTCTTCTCATTTAGCAGTCCCAAAGGAGAATCCATTGTTCATGTGGCTGGAATCGTGTGTGTGTGTGTGTGTGTGTGTGTGTGTGTGTGTGTGTAGGCACATGTGCACATACACACATACACACACACAGATATATCCATCCTGACTCAAGTTATTTTCCTTCCTTCCTTCTTTTTTGATGCCATCAAAGCTTGAATTCAGGGCCTGGGCGCTGGTCCCTAAGCTTTCTGGATCAAGGCTAACTCTACCACGTGCACTACAGCTCCACTTTAGGCTTCTTTGGTAATTTATTAGAGATGAGATTCTCTCAGATCTTTCTGCCCAGGCTGGCTCCCAACTGCCACCCTCAGATCTCAGCCTCCTGAGTAGCTAGGATCATCGGCAGGAGCCATCGGCACCCAGCCAGATTCCATGCAGATTTCGTATTGCCCTCCTTCCGCACATCTTGTGGTCCTTACAGCCTGGCCACTGAACAAAGCACCTTGTGTTTTGCGAGCCAGGCACAGCGTGCAGCTCCACAAGTCAGGTTGTCAATGTCCCTTTCACCCACAGATTCCTGTACTGCTGAACCTGAGCCAAGACCCTGAGGTCAGCCTGCCCACGCCGCCGCTCATGTATGCTCTGGCCCTTGGCGCCTGCCTGGGAGGTACGTAGGAGTCGAGTGGATTCCATACCATGACCCAACTCATCACTGTCCTGGCCACTGACTGCCGTTCTTCGCTCTGCCTGCTCTGGCCCTTCTCCCGGTTACCTGCTCAGCTGCTCTACTAGTGATGGAAAGCAAAAGCAGGCAAAGAAGATCATGCGAGAAGTCTTTATTGGACCTGCTGTTGGAACACCACAGTCGGCACCGGAGGGTGTTCTGACTGCGCCTCAGTGAGCAGAGCAGTCCACTTGTATAGCCTGAAAGGGGTGGGTAGGTGTGGCATTGGTGTCTGCACCAAGCATGGTAGTTCCCTCATGCAAATGAAGGATTGCTTTCCACCAATCAGGGAAGCTTCTTATGCAAATGCAGGGCTGTGTTTACACTGGTCCTCAATCTAATAACCATGGGCCACCAGAGGAAGGAATCTCTTTTACTTTGGCCCAAATGGAAGCAAATAGAGGGTTTTCTGGTGTTCACCACCAAGACTGGTGATGGCAAAAGTCTGATGCCACCTTATTTCTGGGGAAGTGCTTTCCAGAAGCTAGAGTCCTGCTTTGGGTTCAAAGATGCCAGTGTGTTGGGGCTGGGAATATGGCCTCGTGGCAAGAGTGCTTGCCTCCTCTACATGAAGCCCTGGGTTCGATTCCTCAGCACCACATATATAGAAAGGGCCAGAAGTGGCGCTGTGGCTCCAATTGGCAGAGTGCTCGCCTTGAGCAAAAAGAAGCCAGGGACAGTGCTCAGGCCCTGAGTCCAAGCTCCAGGACTGGCAAAAAACCAAACAAAGCAAAGATGCCAGTGTGACACGAGGGACATTGTCTAGCTGTTCTTTGGTTAAAGTAGCTACAAGGCCACAGAGAAAGGCCTAACAACAGCTGTCAGTTAAGGGGTCAAGCTTCTTTAATTCACATTAGAAAATATAAAGGAAAAAATTAAAAGAGTATAGAAGGTGTTTAGTATAAGGGCTTATCATTGATATTAACAGTGCTTTTAAGGAATTCGGTGCTACAGTTCCTTCCATAGTCTGATCTCTTACCTCTGCACTTTTGGGGAGTCTCTACTATCTGTTTCAGTGTGAAACAACAACAACAAAATTCTCTGTAGATCTAGAGACTATCTAGAATGAGAATAGTTTAGTGAGCATAGTTTATAAAATAAAGTGATGTGCCAAACATCAGTAGCTCATACTTGTAATCCTAGCTACTCAGGAGGCTGAGATCTGAGGATTGCACTTTGAAGTCAATGTGGGCAGGAAAGTCTATGAAACTCATCTCCAGTTAATCATAAAAAAACAAAAAAAAACCTAGAAGTGGAGCTGTGGCTCAAGTGGTAGAGTGCTAGCCTTAAGCAAAAGGAGCTAAAGGACAGTACCCAGGCCCAGAGTTCAAGCCCCACGACCACCCCACCCCCTCCAAAAAAAAAAAGAACAAGAGAAATGAAGACAGCTCTGTGCTGTGGTTATCTGGAAAGGCTGGCCAATCCAAGCAGCCGGTAGCTGCGTTAAAACCTGTGGCTTTTCATAAGCCCTATTCGTATGAAGGACAGGTGGCTCTTCCACTTGCCAAAGAGAATGCTGCTGCGCAGACTGAAAAATACCATGGCCACTGTGAGCACGGCCTGTTTGACTCAACTTGCATTGACTAGGGAGTCTTTGTAGGCAATGTTCTTCAAAGACAGGTTAGGGATGGATTTTTTTAAATGATTCTCATTCTGTTTCTAGGTCCATAGATTATATTATCTAGGAAGACCCAGATATTTTATGACAGACAGACAGACAGCTCCTGCTTACATGCACCCTCTATTCCAGTCTGCACTTCTGGAAATGGAAACAGAGGAGGAGGCTTGAGCTGGGGGAACATACCTGACACCTCTTTCCCCCCACCATAGGAAATCCATGCCACTCAGGATACCACTAAAACCCTGCTAGTATTTTACGACTACAAGTAGTCTCTGATTTTTCAATGGTTTGGCTTAACAATATTTTTGACTTTACACTTGGTTGAAAGCAATGCACCGTCATTGGAAACCACACTTGATGTTGTGTTTTGCTGTTCCCCCATGCTGGTAACGTGTGACCACACCCCCTCTCTTCTCTTTCTCCTGTCTTCTTGCCAGTTAGCCATGCAGTTAGCAGGGCAGCAGTGGAAACTTACTAATGCACTATGTTGCTAAGCTAAGCTGTTCGGAAGTCCTGTAGGTTCAGTGCCTTTCTGACTTATTTCAGCTTATCATAGGTTTATTGGATGTAGCCAGCAGAGGCTTTCTGGCTTTCTGAGGTTGCTAGTGTAGTAGGTGTCTAGGTTTTTCACACAGCAATCACTTTGGTGGGGCCTGTGATCCTCTGACTAAAGAGTTGGAGGTGGTCCAAACGTTGCAGAACAGAAGAGAGCACGAGCCTACCACTGAGCTAAAGGAGGACTTCCTTTTACCTTTATATTGATTCCAGGTAACGGGACGCTGATCGGAGCATCTGCAAATGTCGTTTGTGCGGGGATTGCAGAGCAGCACGGGTATGGGTTCTCTTTCATGGAATTTTTCAGGTACTTTAAAAAACTCATTTTACATTAAAAAATCTCCTTCTCACAAATTCCTAAGGTTACCTAGTTAAAAAAATGACCCATGCTGCTGGGCACTGTGGCTCACGCCTGCAATCCTGGCTAATCCAGGCGGACAAATCCACGAGATGCCTATCTCCAATTAACCACAGGCAGTGGAGCTGTGGCTCAAGTGGTAGAGTACCAGCCTTGAACTAAAAACAAAAACAAAAACAGACTCGGGACAGTGCCAAGGCTATGAGTTCAAGCCACAGTCTGGTACACACAACACACACACACACACACACACACACACACACACACAGTATTGATGTTAAAACCCAGGATTTGCAGGTTGCTGCAGTTAGCAGAGAAACAAAAGACATTGACCATACGTGTGTCACTGAGATATTCCCCGTCACTCAGAGGATGATTCGGATATCCTGGATAATTCAGGGTACATTGGAGACGGGGCAATGGCTTTGGGCTTGCTGGGTATTATACATTGCTGTCATCTTAAAAACCTTAATGGGTTTTCTCCCTTGCCTGACATTCAAATGGTTGTAGAACACAAATCAGACATTGCCAGGCCTCGCTCTACCGCCCCCCGTCTGCGTGGGGGGGGGGGGGTTCCTGGGCTTGTCTGCTTCCGTGTGGGATCCATACTCGCTCTCTCACATCCCCTGGCCGTCGGGATTAATCGCGGGAGCAGGGTCCCGAATGCAGCCTCGGTTCGCGTGTGGTGGCGAGACCCCATGCCCAGCCAGCCCAAGGAAAGACACGAGCGCGTGGTGGTCTCGGAGAATACCTCTGGGGCGTTCTGATTTATTCAAATGAGGAGCCAACAGATATACCCCCAAGGGCAGGCACAAGAGAGGGACTACAGGTTGGCCACAAGGGCTGTCCTTCAAGTGATGTCAGGGGACTTCCTTTGTGGGCGGAGACCCAGTCCCCCAAGGATTGGGTTCTAGGGTCCCCGGCCATCAGACATGTGCTCGCCCCTGGAGGCTGGGGGGGGCTTCTCTTCCTGTGGAAGGCGGAAGAAGAGGGGCCGGGCCAAAGCCAGCTGTGGCCTCTTAAAGGCACAGCTGTCCCCAACAGGACATCCTTTAACCAGGGTGCAGAGAGAAAAGCCCCCTGCTAGGAGAAATACAAGAACAATGCTGAAGCGTGAGGCTGGGTTGAGGCTGGTTGTGCAGAGGGCAGCCTGAAAACAGGCAGTCCACACGTGGGCACGCCTCCGGAGGACCACACAGGGATGAGGCCCAGGCCGAAGAGGGCACAGCTGGTCCCTGCAAAGGAGAAGCTGCCATGAAGACCCCTGACACAATGGCGTTTTCTGTGAGGTTTCCATTGAATATGAACTGGAAGTTGACCCAGATGGAAGAATCAGCCAAAGATTCTGATAGTGCCTCGGTGTACACATTGACAGGGTAGATGGAGAAACTTAAGGTATCAATCAGCTAGTGGAGGTTCTGAACAAACATTTTAGGTGGCTTTCAAAATCACACATAGTGGGAGATTTCTAATAGAAATGTGAATCTATATTATGGAAGATAAAACTAACTTTTTTTGGTTTCTCAACATACAACAGTGACATTTGTGAAGCCATAAAGACCTTAACGTCCGTATTCTTCTTCAAGACCAATGATAAAGACCAGATAACGGTGTCATAACTCATCTTTCTTTGTCTTTCAGGTTGGGCTTTCCAATGATGATTGTGTCCTGCACCATTGGAATGTGTTATCTTCTTGTTGCTCATGTTGTGTTGGGATGGAATTAATAGGTACCCATCATTTAGAGACAAAGGAAACTTGTTTTGTTTTTGTTGCCAGTCCTGGGCCTGAGCACTGTCCCTGGCTTCTTTTTGCTCAAGGCTAGCACTCTACCACTTGAGCCACAGTGCCACTTCTGGCTTTTATCTATGTATGTGGTGCTGAGGAATCGAACCCAGGGCTTCATGTATATGAGGCGAGCACTCTACCACTAGTCCATATTCCCAGCCCCAGTGGAGACAAAGGAAACTTGACCCATCTTCAACCTCAGTCAGAATTCTAAGAGCACACTGGAAAAGCAAAGGCACTGACCCTAGGATGACTTTAGCCATTGTGCCAGTCTTGGGGCTTGAAGTGAGGCCCTGGGTGCTGTCCCTGAGCTTCTTTTGCTCAAGGCTAGTCCTCTACCACTTGAACCACGGCACCATTCCTGTCTTTTTTGATGGTTTATTGGCGACAAAAGTCTCATATACTTTGCTTCCTTCCTGGGGCTGGCTTTGAACCAAGGTCCTCAGATCTCAGCCTGCTGAGTACCTAGGATTACAAGCATGGGCCACTGGTGCTGGCTTCCCCTCCCCCCCATTTACACTCTTATTCACGTGCAACTGGAAATCACAACATCCTCATTCTATCCTTCTCCCTGAGGAACAAACTACGGAATTCCGAATAACTTGCCCAGGATTCCCCTCCAGGAAATAATGTGTATTTCAAACACACTTCCTTGAATTTCTATGTAGGATGAAATGTGTTCACCCCAAATAGTTTACATTGTATAATGGTCAGACCTCCTGAGGTTATGAACTATCTTTCTTTATGTACTCATTTATGGTGTTAAATAAAAATCATTAAACTCATATGCTCTCTGACTGGGAATGGATGTACCATTTTAAAAGGAAATATTTTGTGTACTTTTAAAAATAAAGTTCCTTGACAAGATTTTGAAATTTATTTGTTTCTTGGATTTCTTGCAGGTTGTGTTATGTCAAATTGCATTGTGGCCATTTATATTTTCCTTTGGCATTTACGTTACCATTGAAATGTCCAGAAATTTGGTCAGGCACCAGTGGCTCACACCTATAATCCTAGTTACTCAGGAGGCTGAGATCTAAGGACCACAGTTCAAAGCCAGCTCTGGCAGGACAGTTTGGGAGACGCTTATCTGCAATTGACTACAAAACAAAAAGCCAGCCAGAAGTAGAACTGTGGCTCAAATGGTAGAGTGCTCGTCTTGAGCAAGAAAGTTCAGGGACAGCACCCAGACGCTGAGTTCAAGCCCCAGAACCAGTACACTCACAAAATAAAATGGCCAGAAATTTTACTCAAAGTTTGTGTCGTGCGCACGTGTGTGTTTGTGTGTGTGTGTGTGTGTACCAGTACATATTGAAATAGCCACCTGCTTCCTTCCTGAAAACTGGTTGAAAATACACTATCTGGATGTATGAGCCCATCCATCTTTGAATGCTTTGACAGCAAATTTGACCTCTCAGCCCATTTTTGTTTTGAAATCTGCTTTTTTTTCTCTTTTCTGCCAGCCCTGGGCTGAGTCCTTGGACTCAGGGCCTGAGCACTGTCCCTGGCTTCTTTTTGCTCAAGGCTAGCACTCTGCCACTTGAGCCACAGCGCCCCTTCTGGCCGTTTTCTATATATGTGGTGCTGGGGAATCGAACCCAGGGCTTCATGTATACGAGGCGAGCACTCTTGCCACTGGGCCACATTCCCGGCCCTGTTTTGAAATCTGGTCTCAGACATCAGCCGGCAGATTCGTCTGTGAGCTCGGCCTCGGGTTCTGGGGGACCCTCTCCGCGGGGCCCCAGCCTGCCCAGGGAAGGAGACGCCAGCTGCTCCAGCTGTGTTCCCTCGAGTGTGCACACCTGGCCTCGTGTAGCCCCTTCACGGGAGGCGCTGTGCTCTCACGCGTGCCTCACCTTAGGTCACGTCTGCTCTTCCTTCGTTCCTCTCCTCAGCCTTCCAGACCCGTCTCTTCCTCTCCTCCCCCTGGGGCTGATGATTCAACCTTCCCGGTATTCAGAGCTTTGATGTCTAGGGCTTCCATCATCTTCCCTCCACTTCACTTCCGCAGTCCACCTCACGCTTGAGCCTCGGGAACACGCGCAGCTTTCTGTGTCTCAACTCGTTCCCGCCCTTCTTACTTACTCCAAGGTTCCTGTCAGCTAAGGGATTTTTCTTTCTTTGTATTTTTGGCTGGTTCCGGGATCTTTGCCCGGGCCAGCCTACACTATGGACTGCGATACTCCTAGTGATCATCTTGGCATAGCTGACAGGCACATACCACTGTGCCTAGCATTTCCTGTTGAAAGCTATCTTTGCCTGTGCAGGTCCAAAAGCATAAGAGGTCTAACTTTATATATTTTTGTGAAAACCTAGACGAATAATCGCATGAGACTGTTTCAAACACCTCTTGATTTTCCCATCTCTAAGTATGTGCATTGGTTCCAGATGATACCACAGAGGGGCGTCAAGGGTAAACTGATGTTTAGGTCATGAGCCCCTAACAATGCCCTGGGATACTGATGTCAGCACAGTGTGTAGGAAGCACATGGCAAGGTCAGAGAGGCAAGTTTATTTGTGCAGGATGAGAGGAATGGTGACAAGGAAGGCATGGATCTGACCTACGAATGGCTCCTGGGAGCTGAAACCATGCCAGGACCTAAGCTCAGCAGATTCGACAGGCAAGGTGTGCTGTTAACTATGCCCACATGTGCACACTGGGACACGGGAAGGGAGAGTTCACCCTCCACTGTGTCTTCAGGAAGGTCTTATGTGAGGAAGAAGCATAGGTCATTGGGCCCTCAGAGGTGACCCCATTTCCTTGACAATGGAACAGAACATGGAACCCTGATAGCCAGGCAACTGTAACTGACCATCTGCTCACGGCAGCTCACTTGGCCTGTGACTCAGGAGCGAGAAAGATGTTCTCGTGCTGTCTTCCAAGGTCAGGAGCCTCAGGTCTCAGGAACGTGGGGTGTGGGTGCCTCGTTCAAGCCTGGAGAGGCTGGCTCCGTGCCCAGCCACAGGTCCAACCCTTCAGCCCATTTTACAACCAGAAGTCAATGGAATCACAAGACCAGGTATGGTCGGGATGATACCTCCTTCTGTGCTTCTAAGTGTTCATAAGGATACATCACTTCCTGCGCGGTTGTCAATCCACTCGATCACAGTTACTCAATTTGAAGTGTGCTCCCATTTCCACGTTTGAAAGATCCTTTTTCTTTACCCCCTTAGGGTGACAATGATTCAGCCCCGACCCTGCATGTACCCTATAATGTATGGAGCCCGGAGGCAGGCCTGCTGGAGATGTTGGTGTTGAACTTGGTCCCTGCCCACCAGAAAGGCGATCTCTTCTTTATTAAGAACTTTCTGCACAACTATAGACTGTGTGGGACAATGCAGCAAGTGCTGGATATTCTATTTAAAAAGTGAGTGTTTCCCCATCAATCCAAGGTGCTCAGCCCCTCCTGGCTGAGTCTTGGGAATACTTGGCACCTCTCTGAGCCTCTTTGTTTCCCTGGGCTCTTCTCATGGGAATGGGGGATGAGACAAAGCGGGACCCAGCCTGGCTAGTTTCTTAGGACGAAGGTGCCCAGGACTCTGTGTCTCCAGTGTGGACGTTTCATTTCCCCATCAACCTATTCCCTATGGATGTTTCTACCTCCATTTCTAGAATTCTACTTTATTAAGGATGAGTGTGTCTAGGATTTGTGTCTCGAGGTTGAGTGCAGCCCTGGAGCCTCAGCAGTCTGCTTACTGAGAGGCTAGGATTACAGGCGTGAGCCGGAGGCACGCAACTGTCGCCCTCGCTTAGTAAGTGAGGCTCTAGGAGACCACGTTTATCATTGGTAAATAAGGTTCCAGAAGCCATCTTGGAGGCTTGTGAAGTAATGTAGCCAGAGGAGGACTAGGAGGAGGGTGGACTGAGGGCACTGTGTCCACTGAGAGCCATCTGGAAAGGATTGTATTGGGCCACTCCTTTACAAACCCTTCAAGCATTTATTTTTAGTTTTGGGGTGCTGATCCTGCGACTTGAACTCGGGACCTGGGATTTGTGCCTGAGTTTTGTGCTCCAAGTCTGCTCTCTACCACTTGAGCCACAGCTCCATCTCTGGCTTTTTTCTGGTTAATGGAGATAATAGTTTCTTGGATATTTCCTACCCAGGCTGGCTTTGAACTGTGCTCTTCAGATCTCAGCCTCCCAAGTAGCTAGGATTAGAGGGGTGAGCCACTTCCACCAGGCAGAAGCATTTACTTTGGGCACACTCATTCAAGCCTCTTAAATGTCCACGGAACAGAATAGACACATCTCACGCGCCTTCCAGTTTTACATTCCCATCTGGGCCTTAGCCAGCCCCATAGGTGTCCCGTTAGTTCTGGACAAGAGAGCCACAGAGGCGACTTCCTCCTCTCCTCCCTCAGGTACAGATCCCTCCGCCCCAACTGCGGGGAAGATGAGCCAGTGAAGAAGTAAGTGCACTTTGGGACCAAGGGAAGGGCGCGCTGTCCTTGAAACTGGGGCTCTTTGGAGCTTCTGACTGGAGAAGTGCAAAGTTCTCCTTTCCACACCCCTTGTGGCTTCCACCAGGGGGCTGAGGCTTGGGACTTGCGTGGACACAGAGGACACGGCTGGGGGTGGGGCTGGGGCTCTCAGGGGTGACAGGGAGGCCTGTGGGCAGAACGCCAGACCCTGTGGGGAAACACCCTTCTCATGGCCTAGCACAGTGAGAATTTTTGGAGAATTGTCCTTCAGAAGCTTCTAGAAGTGGGTTGTGAGGCGCATCCTGCTTGCAGGAGTCTCTTCCCTCTTCCCAATACATGCAAGTCTGCATATGGGACGGACAGCCTGGCCAGCAAGGGGCTAGGGGAGGTTCAGGGTGGGGAGGGCGGGCTCTCACACCCCTTGTCCCCCATCTGCCCGCAGCACCCTGTGTTCCATCTTCACCCTGTGGATGGACTTTTCCCCTGACGATTTCTACGAGCCCAGGAACCGAGACGCCCTGAATGAACTCATGCGCTACGCCATGCTCAACATGCCCTCCTCCGACCTGCTGCTCCGCTTGCACATTCTCCTCGAGCAGCTGGAGGAGCCCGGGGCCGGGCAGCCCGAGGAAAGCGGGAGCACGTCACTGTGTGGACTCCCGAGAGCCTGTGAGTGGGGAGGGGACCTGGGCCCCCGGGGATGGCCTCCCAGGCTGGTGATGAGCGAGGAGCCCTTGGCCCTGCCCGCGTGGCAAGGCGTCCTGTCATGGATGCTCGCTGCCAGGTCGCGTCTCGTCTCTGTGTGGAAGCGCTCGGGCCTAGCCGCTCGTGGGAAAGACGCTTCCTTCCCCTCAAAGCTCAGGCTCCAGTTCTAGATCCTCGTGGCGGGCTCGTCACGACAGAACTTGTGGAGTCCACGCGAATAGCCACGCACCTGTTTCCACTCTCAGATTTCTGCGGGAACCGCGCAGTCCACGCCTGAACTCACGCCCTAGAAGCCGCCGGCGGTGTCAGCCGTGGCGACGGGAGCCCGGGAGCCGTGGCCGCGGTGCACACGCGTGTGGATGCAGCGCGGTTGTTTTCACGTGTGCAAAGGCCTCCGTAGGCTTTGAGTTCTGTGGACACCCAACTTGATCTTAACCCCAGGGGTGACACAGCCGCCTGCAGCTTCTCCGGAATGAGAAGACGAAGAACCAGCGTTTCCTCCACTGGCTTTCACGCTGCGCCCGGGGCAGCTACACACGCGTGGGAGAACACCTTGCCCCCCCCCCCCGAGGCCGTGGATCCCATGGTGCACCCCGAATTGTCCTTTCTGCCGGCTGGCGACTTGGAGGAAGATCCAGTGTTGGAGCCCGCCTCCCTCCTCCCCGCAAATGCCCGCTTTACCTTTCATAATGATCGCTCGCATCTGTTGTTTTAATTTCATTAAAATGTTTATGTTTACCCGAGGCTGCAGAATTCTTGAATACGAAACACTGTGGTCTTTTCCACTCGAGTCTCATGTCTCGGCACATGGGTGCTGAGTGGAAGGGAACAGAGTGAGCGGGATGGGGGTGGGGGTGGGGGTGGGGGTGGGGAGGGATCTGCTGGTTACAGGGACCTGGTGAGCACAGCGAGCCACGGGCATCCAGGCAGGGGAGGATGCAGTGGTGCTGCCATCTGACCGGTGTTGCAGAGAGAGACGAAAGCTCTGTGCTGCCTAAGGACAGGTGACTTTGAAAGCCGGTCCCCCGTGCACCTCCAGCCCCCAGCTCCTAGTTGGGACAACTCCCCTTTCCAGCCACCAGGGTAACCGCGTTGGTAGGGGAAGCTCTCTGCCAACAGGGAACCCGTTTGCACTGTGCAAATATGGGATGGAAAAATGTAAAGCGCTAGCCTCACATGTGCGCTGCAGTTTGGTGCTCTCAGACGCTCCTTGCCTTGGAGCTTCCATGAGGATTTTCTGTCTGCATGAGGCTGGATGTGAACTGTACATGATCAAGATGACACAATAAGAGACCCACGGGTGTGTGTGGAGAATGGCCTGGAAATGAGCTAGTTGAACATATTAGCTTTTTACACAGTGAGGATACCCGGGCTACACTTCTATGTTAGAAGTCATTTGGGCTGTCTTGTTCCCATTCATTGGATCCGTAACTGTAACCTCTAACATAGGAATAGATGTATTTGTATGCTGCACAGATGAAATCTGAGGGAATACTTCACCAGCCGTATTTGGAAAAGGGTGGCAAATAGTTTACTCTGACCATTTTGGTGGTGTTCTACAGGAAGAGATCAACATGTCTCTTTACACCAGGTTAGAAACAGTTCCGAGTCTCCCTGTCTCAAAGCACCAGCTCTCTGCATCCTTGAATTTCAGCGGCGCTCACTCCCAGGGCGGCAGCTTCGGAGAGGAGGCCTGGGCCCCGGCGTGCGGCAGGGGCGCATGCGCAGAGGGAGGACGGCTGGCGCGCATGCTCCGGTGGGAAATCCAGGAACTCTGGGAAGCACCAGTTCAGTGAAGAGGACAGAGGGTTTAGGAAGGGGCCAGGTGTGTGTGTGTGTGTACTGTGTGCATGTGTGTGTGGTGTGTGTGTCAGGCGGTCAGGGCGTCAGGGGGTTGTGGGACTTGATCCCAGGGCCTGGGCGCTGTTACTGAGCTCTTTTGCTCAAGGTTAGCTCTCTACCACTTTGGGCCCCCGCTCCACTTGTGGTTTTCTGGTGGTTAATCGAATAGAATCTCCTGCCCCAGCTGACTTTGAGTCAGGATCCTCAGATCTCAGCCTCCCGAGTAGCTGGCTCCAGGCCTGAGCCACCAGTGCGCAGCTAAATGTCCCTGGAATGCTTTGCTGAAGGCTAGCACTCCACCATTTGAACCACAGGTGTACTTCTGGCCGCCTTTGGTAGTTAGTTGGAGATAAGCGTACCACACACTTCCCTGCCCTGCCCGGTTTAAACTGCAGTCCTCACATCTCAGCCTCCTTAGTAGCAAAGAATACAGGCCTGAGCCACAGGCACAGAGTTCAAACTTTTTTTTTTTTTTTGGTCAGCCTATTGGTAGTGAAGAAGACTCATTTACTCAGGATTTACAAAAACAAACAAACAGCGGAGGTTGTTGATGGAAACCTGCATGTCTGACGGAAGACTTGAGTAGAGTTATGAGAGGAAAAGTTAAATTCTAAATTTGTGATTATATTTTGTGTTCATTAGTGACTCCATGTGTTGATTCCCATATATTATTTAAGTTTCTAAAGGATTCCTGGGGAAAAAAGACATTGTAGGTTGTTGTTTTTTTTATCATTTGGAGATCAATGATCTGTGTGATTTTTATTTTTTCCTTCTCAAGCTTGGTATTGCGTTCCTCAGTCACACGGTTCTATGCTACTATTTCTGCCCACATTTTACCCCAGGAAAATTTCCAAATGAGAAGACTCATTTATTGTATATGTTTATTATGCATTTCTGTATCAGAGAGGCAAATCTGTTTTGAAGATCAAAGAATAGAACAAGATATATGTGGATGTATCTACTTTTCATTCCTTTCCCTGGAAATTCCCATTTGCCTGGTACAGGAGAACTTTACAGTCTTGAATCCTCTTTCCAGAATTGCATAGGTTTGAATCATCAATTTCAAAGATGATTTACGTTGAACCCTGCTTGCTCAACACACTGCTAGACCACCCTACTCAGATACAACTGTGGCAATATTTTTATGTATCTGCTGGAGACATTTTCCTGTATTTTGTTAATAAGTACATGTAGGGTTGTAGAGATTTGGATTGTGGAGGTTTTCTTGGTGGGGACCAATTTATCTTCTTCCTACTATCATCTCTGATGTAAATTTTAACTATTTAGGCTTTATAACTCACCCATGTGAAAGAATTTCGCAAGTATGGCTACTTTAATGTACTTCCTGACAACAGAGATATAGGTTTCTATTTTGATAACTGTAGTTGTCATTAAATCAACTGAGTTATTGAATCAGTTATATATAAATATTAGATTCTGAGAGGAGGCCTGGGCCCCTCCAGTGGCCCAAAGAGGCGCATGCGCAGTGGGAGGACGGCTGGTGCGCATGCGCAGGTGGGAAACTCCGGGCCCGCCGTGGCAGCGCTGAGGAGAGACGAGGCTGGAGGGCCGCGAAGGCCGCGCCGGGGTCCTGTCTCGGGGACCCCGTGAGGAAGGGCAGCCATGGGGGAAGGGAGGCCTCCGTGTGGAACCTGCGCTTCCGTGTAGGAAGCGGGAGCTGCGGGCGTCGTCCCCGGGGCTCGGGACTCCCCGTGCGGCCCTGGCGGCCTTTGGCGCCTCCCTGCGCCATGTTTGCTGTGCGGCCGGCGCCGAGGATTCTCCCGTGGCCGCGTGGGGCCGGGAGGACGGGGAGGGCGCCGGCCAGCCCGGGCATGAAAGAAAGCCCTTGAGACGCTGACCTCCAGTTAAGCACTCCCAAACAGCCCGGAGGGACAGCGCAGGCCCTGACCGAGCCCCAGAGGAGGTGACCGGCGGCTTCCATGGCAGTAGGTGAGATCACAGGGAAGCTGTGCGCCCACAGGTGTGTGAATGCAACTAAGAACCATCGTGTTGACCGTAGATTGTTAAAAAAAAAAATTAGTAAGGCAAAAGAAATTAAACTTGCATCAGGTTTCTATTGCCTGATAGTTTCTGGAAGTCTGGAATCCATCAGTGACTTAGCTCAATTATATCACCTAAGTTCACAGTCAAGCAGCTGCCTGGATAGGCAAGTCTGAAGGTTTTGAGATAGGGTTTTACATTTTTCCCGGACATCCGTCTTAAGGACTTCTGATCCCTTGTGATAGTTAAGAAGCCCACTGAAGACAGTTTCCAACAATAGTTCCGTAGGAAATCAGTTCCGAGGTCTGGCCATTTTTTATCTTTTTTTTTTACTAATTATTTTTATTGTGCCAGTGCTTGAGCTTGAACTCAGCCCCTGGGCACTCTCGCTTAGCTTTTATTTCTCAAGGCTGGTGTTCTACCACTTTTGTCATAGCTCCACTTCTAGAGTTTGGTGACTAATAGAGTCTCCACTCTCAGGAACTCATTCCCAAGGCATCTCACTAGCTCTAAAGGGGCCTGCTACCTGCTTGATAGAGGGGAAAGCGGATCAATGGAGAGGAAATCATTCATGAGTTTTGTTAGGACCACCTGAGAATGCCGTGCCATTATATGCAATGCAAATACTAAATATGATGTAAGGTTGTTGCTAAAAATGAGTTGGTTTCTTCCATTGTTGGCAGTAGGTGGCTTCTTGGATATGCCAGGCAAGCCCTGTTACTGATCAGTTTAGATGTCTTTCACTGCCACTGGCTAATTTCAAGAAAGGATCTAGCAGGATGTCAGACATGGGTTAGTATGGCACAAGGAAGTGTAGAAACTACTGTCCATCTGCCAGGTAGATGTCTTTCCACTCCTTCTACCGGAATTGAAGGGTGTTACATTTCACTGCTCTCCCGAGGACTCTGCAGAAAGAGAATGATGGAAGGAAATAGTTTAATGAATGCAAGCCCCCCCCCATCTTCTAGTTGAGCAAAGGTGCAAGGTCTTTTATGGTGCACAAAGGAGAGATGATGGGCAGGGCAGGACAGGGGTCTAGGCAGGGCTAGAAGAAGACTCCTTGCTCCTCTTTTTTTAATAGTCAGCCTTGGTTTAGGCTTGACCACCTGTGTACAGCATCTACATATCCTTTTCAGAGAACTACGTAACATTCTTCCAGTCAGCTCATATCAGCTGAGGCGAAGATGGTGCATGAAAGAGGCTTCTCTTAAGAAAATTTAGAATAGCACGTGAAAAAAGCAGGTCACTGAAAGATTAGGAAAAGCATATTTAAAAGTCTTGGAAGTAAGTTTTCACCTGCTCCATTACAGGGCTGGGGACATAATTCCTATGCAGTGAAGCCTTATACTGACCCAGTCAGAAGCCAGAGATCAAGGTTATGCGTCCACCAGTCTGCAGACAAGACTGAATACAGGTCTCACTGGTAGCAGTGAGGCCATTGTGAAGAACCCTTTATTCCAGTGGTACTCAGTATTGTACACTTAGCACCTTTCAGACAGACCTTGAGGATGTAACTTGTAAAGTGACCCATTGACCGGCCCCTGAACTAAGGCAAGTAGGCAACCAACGCCCCAAGGAGAACCATGGCAGGAATGAATGATCAATAGTTCCGTGAGATCTTGTGCTGAAGGGCTGGGAATATGGCCTAGTGGCAAGAGTGCTTGCCTCCTACACATGAAGCTCTTGGTTCGATTCCCCAGCACCACATATATGGAAAACGGCCAGCAGGGGCGCTGTGGCTCAGGTGGCAGAGTGCTAGCCTTGAGCGGGATGAAGCCAGAGACAGTGCTCAGGCCCTGAGTCCAAGGCCCAGGACTGGCCAAAAACAAAACAAAACAAAAAAAACTAACAAATATTTGTCGGGCTGGGGATATGGCCTAGTGGCAAGAGCGCTTGCCTCGTATACTTGAAGCCCTGGGTTCGATTCCCCAGCACCACATATACAGAAAATGGCCAGAAGTGGCGCTGTGACTCAAGTGGCAGAGTGCTAGCCTTGAGCAAAAAGAAGCCAGGGACAGTGCTCAGGCCCTGAGTCCAAGGCCCAGGACTGGCCAAAAAAAAAAAAAGATCTTGTGCTGAACTTCATACAGCCAGGAGGAATATGTAAATATCATGGATCCCCAGTGCCTCTCATTCAGTAAAACATTCCAGATGTCTGTAAATCAGAGTCATAGGTCACACAGTGTATCCAGTGGTTTACATGAATATTCTTTTTATTTCTGGCCATTTCCTTACAGCCATCCATGTAGGGAACATCTCCTACATGTACCTTCCTACCCCTCTAGAAATTCAGATTCGTATTTTTATTCTATATAATATGATCTCAACAACTGTTGTTTTTTTTTTCCCTAGAAGCACATTCTGAGCTTCAGTGTCCATTTGCCAGAATGCAGCTAAGCAGGCAGGACTTAGGGGCTAAATTCACAGAAGGTACTGAAACCACAATGACAGCAGGGGTTGGGACCAAAGCCATCCATATTCGGCCGCCCCAGCTCATGAAGCATCCATTTCAGTGTGTTGTGCAGTTGGGCGAGCTTCCCCAGATGAAGGGCACCTGGAACATCCTCATAACTCTCCACTGGGGTTGGATATATCATGTGGCATAGCTTGGTCAGCCTGAGGTTCTGGCGGAGGCTTTTTAGCATGGCCATGGAGATTGGGTTCCCGCAGAAGTCGAAGGTCACCAGCTGGGAGCAGCAATTCAGGGCAGGCAGAATGACAGGGAGTTGAGCATCCGTAATCCCACACTCACTTAAGCTAAGACGCTGGAGGGTGGCAGAGGTGCTTTCTAACAGAGATCGCAGGGACTCAGCGTGTATGCTGGTCATGTTAACCCTGATAAGATGAAGGTCCTTTAGCTTACTGATTTGGGGACACTGGGAGAGATGTATCAAGTCTGATTCCAAAAGCAGGCAATTGGTAACAGAGAGGTTCTTCAGGTAGCACCTCAAGTACCTGAGGGAAGACAGAACTGTTATTGCTGGTGTGAGGTGGCAACCCATAGGCAGGACCCACACTCAGGCCCAAGTCTGCCTCCCGGGATGTCACACAGGATGTGAATTCAAGGGTTGCAAGCAAGCAATTCAATGGGTAGCCAAAGTCCGTTCTCCATTGTGTTTGCTGTTTGACTGTGTCCGGTTCATGAAATCACAGACACACTCTTTGTTCATCTGCTGAGCAGAGTAAAATCTACACTTCTTTGGCATTGTGAGCACAAACCAAAATAGCCAGAACCCATGTCATGACAAGGAAAGGCTTGCACAAAGTTTAGTTTCTCAACTATAATAGAAAAGTTTTACAGTAAACAAAACAGAAAAGTTAAAAAAAATAGCTACTGGAAAAGTAAAGGATAAACGTGCAGAGTCAGCAATGATGGAAGGGGCTTCCAGGCTCCTGGGGGCAGACGAAGGTCCTCTTGTGATCAGCTAACAACCTATTACTGCTCAATTCTTCGCTCTTCTTCCTTACTCCTTATCCTCAAAACCATACATTTCCCATATAACCACTCTTCTGGAGTTTAAAACAATACTTTATGAACAAGAAATGTAAGTGGTGTGTAGAGAGGCTCATGCTCTCAATCTGGATGAGAGTAGAGTTTACAAATTACATCCAGTGTTTGATGGGCTTTCTTCTCTTCGAGGGCTTCCTTGCTTAGTTTTAATCATCTTAACTTTGAGTCACTTCCTAAGGAAGAATTCTTAGAGCCAGCCTCCTGAAGCTAAATCCCCCTTTAAGTAGTCTTTTTTTTAAAGTAGGGGCTTTCTGTTAATAGCCTCTATCTATCTAACACTGTAATTCTGAATATGGTTTATCCCTCCCAAAACTCTTGAACTCCATCCCTCACTGTGCTATTAAGAAGAAATATCAGGTGGGACCTTTAGGAAGTGATTAGAGCCCTACCCTCAACCATGGTTAATCAAATTATATAATGGGTGTATTAATTGGTAATGGGTTGTTTCAACAGTAGGTCTACTGCATAAACTGGTATAGGTACTGCTGTCCACCTCCTAACCCCTTTTTCTTTTGTTTTCTTTTGTGGCTTATGCCTATAATCTTAGCTACTCAGGAGGCTGAGATCTGAAGATCAAAGTTCAAAGTCACTCCATGCACGAAAATAAGTGAGATTCTTATCTCCCCTTAACCACCAAAAATTAAAAGATAGAAGTAGAACTGAGGTTCAAATGGTAGAAGGCTATGCAGGGGAAAAAAAGCTCAGGGACAGCACCTATGCCCTGAGTTCAGCCACACTCAAACACACGCACAGCACATACACGTGCACACACACACACACATCATGTTGCCCAGGTTATCACTGATGTATTGCTTCCCCCTCCCAAGTGCTCAGATTACAGGCATGTGATACCATGTGTGGTTATGCCTCTTGAGTATTCTGACTTGCCATGATGTTAGAGGCAGCTCCTCAATCTTGGAACTGAACTGGGAGCCAAACTAACTTGATTTTCTTTATAATTTACCCTCTGTTCTACTATCGACAATAGAAAAGAAACTAAGATAAACTTTAACCTTTAGTTGAGTAATACCCTTACTTGCATGCTTATTTGCTACTGTACTCAGGAATAACAAAATGTTGATTCCTAGGGCTCATTCATTCTTGCATACTCTGTTCTGGGCAGAGACCACATTCCCATTATTTTACTTGAAATTAAGGAAGGCTTACTCTGGTCCACAGATCAAGGCAGCCATCCCTTACCTGAGAATGTGGTTCAGGCAGCCTGCCACAAAAGACACAGAATCAAAACACAGCTCCTGGAGGTGAGGCAGATTGAGTAGCTTTGAGCAGAACTGGTTGACGTACATTTTCTTTTCCTCCAGGGATGTGTAAGGATAAGTGTGGTTGTGGGAGAAGAGGAGTCTGTGCAGATTACCCATCTGACCCAGGTAAGGAGCAAACATCCCCAGGGTGGACAGTTTCCAGGATCCGCGCACTTCCAATTCCTGAAGTGAATCCAGCTGCACCACTTTCATGATCCTCTTAATCATTTGGAAGGGAATTGGTAGAATGCTCAGTTTCTTACAATGTAGGTACAGCAAACCTTTCTCCTGCTTGATCTTCCTAATGAGAGAGGTGAGCAGTTGGTCACACATGCCGTTCTTTAGGTGTAAGTCTACAAGTACCTCAATGCGACTCAAAGGCTGTTTGGCCCTCATCCTGGAACCATCCATTTTTGGCTTTGTCTTCATCAGCAGAGCGTCCTCTGTCTCCTTCAGTGAGAACAGACCAGCCCAGAAGTTCTGATGTATTTTGGGGCGTAAATCCAGCATTTGTAGTTTGCACCGCCTGTGAGGAAAACCAGAAATTAACTCAAAGTTACAGCAGGAGTCTCAGCTCCAAGCAAAGAGCAAATGACATCAGTCGTTCCATTCTTCGTGGAGGCCCTGTTGTTTGTTCTTCATTGCCCCCTAAGGTCCTTCCTGGTACTTGCTGCTTCTCTCTTTTATTTTCCAGTACTAGGGTTTGAACCCAGGGTTTTCAAAGTATAAGGCAAGTGTTGAATTGTGGTGATGTACCCTCAGCCTCTGCTTTTCATAACTTGAAGTACCACTAGGAGCCAGTGACTGTATGTTCCTTCGGTAACCTGTGAATTGTCTGGTGGCCCATTCCTGGTCTGACATCAGCATGAGTTTCCTCCGTGTCACCACCCAAAGGCCTTTCTCTATGCCCCTCACCCCAGCTGCGTCATGCTCAGGATCCCAGTGCTTTCAAGCTTGTGGGTCTTCCTCACCTGGGGCGAACCTCCTGAGCAAGCAGCCCATCAAGTCCACTCAGCACAGCTTGGAAGTTCTCCTGGTGAGCCTGCTGTTTCCTCATCAGGACTCCGAGAGGGAGGCAGGCAAAGGGCCAGACCTGCACCATTGCCTTCAGGGTCTCTCTGCATCTCTCAGCATAGGCGGCCATGAACAGAGGTGGGAAGATGTCCACAGGCAGCTCCTCCAGAGCAGCGATGGCCAAAGCCTCATTTTCCACCAGGCTCTGTGCAGCCAGCTCCAGAAGACTCGGTAGGTGGTAGTACATGCTCATTCTGATGAATCTGCCCCAAAAAGAATGTTGAGGAAACATGCACGGAAAAAAGGAAGCCTTGTCAGACTAAGTATAAGAGCAACTTCATTTTCTCCCATCCTTTAGATGAACCAACCCGTGGCTAACATTGCTCTAGCAACAGCAGGGGAGTCCTTGGTTTACCCCAATACTATTCTTCACTCCGTGGCCACAACACCACTGCTGTGGTCTCTGCTGGCACCAGAACCAGCATCTGGCCCAGGGCTCAGGATGCATCAAGAGTACCACTGCTCCTCTTATCCTACCACCTCTGGAAAGTAAATCCGAGGAGCTTCAAAGCTGATCTAGTTCCATTAGGGGGAAAAATTTGAGAGTATAGTTTCACCAAAGATTGGTACTAGATGTGACTGGGGTTCCAGAACCCCAATTCTTTAGAATATCTGCTGATATCTTGAGGTTGAGCTCAAGTCTAAAAGCAAAACACATGTATGTTTTCTACAAACCTGATAATACATAGGCTGAAAGCAATTTTATGCGGCATGTTAATACATGTATTCATGAACCAAACCTTAATGGCATAGAATTTTTCTCTTGTGGCATCTTCCTGGTATTCAAAGTTTCAGATTTTTGGAAGCATTTCTCATATTCAGATTAGGGGTGCTTACCTGTATTAGCCAAGGACATTATCAATGAGAATGGCACAGGACACAACACAACCTCTTCTACACTCCTGCAAATAATTCAGGTGGGAAGGAAAAGGCTCAGAACAGAAGTCATGCAAGAATCCTCATATATAAAAAACCACACGTGCACGTGTGCGTGCACACACTCACACCACGTATGAGTATTACCTAGAATTTGAAAGTCTTAAACATTTGATATATATATTTTTTAATATCCATCACCTCTATGTCTACTAGTTATCATTTTGACAAGAAGTAGAGGGGAACAAGTAATTCACAGTAAACAAAATCTTCAATTTCATTTTTCTTCAAAGTAATATTTTTGAACTGGCCACATTTTTATGTGCTATGGTGCTCATATTCTGAAATATATAAACAATGTAGAATGACTAAATCAAAATAATGTATGAATTACCTAACACACTCATCATTAATTTCTGATGAGAACACTTAAAATCAACTCTGAATTTTTAGGTATATAGTATATTGATACTAGCTATAATCATCATAGCTCATAAAATCACAAAGTCATAAATGTTACACAGTATAATGACTTGGTATATAACAAATATTTAATATATTATCAAGCAAAATTTCCACAAATTAGATACTTTCATCAAAAGATAAGATTTCATTTTAAGCAGGCTTAGTTTTGGTTCTCTAGAAGTTACTTTCACAAAGACCAAAGGAAAAAAGAAGAGAAATAAACAACAAAAACTATTTCACTTTTTGAAATACCATATATAATTTTAAAAGATTTTGCTGTGGTAGAATGTGCCTATAAATCTGTAAACACATTAGGTAGTATGCAAGCAGTTACAAATGTATAATAGACTCTATGGAGAGCTCAAATAGTATACTTCTTCAGAAAGACTAAGTCAGAGCTGAACAAAATAAGAACCAGGAAATGGTACTTGCAAGAGGGGAGCGTGGGGCCAAGGGGGAAGAGGTAGAAGAATGGAGTGGGGAGAAGGCAAGCAAGAATGCATTGTATATGCCACAGAATTGAGAAAAGGAAGGGAAGGGATAGGACGAAGGAGGGTGAAGATGTTGAAGGGATGACACACCATGATGCATTCTATACATAAACTGCTATGTTAAAGGGGGGGAAATTAACCTAAAAATTAAGAAAGGGGATTACAGACTCACCTGTAATCCTACCTACCCAGAAGGCTGAGATCTGGGAATCGTGGTTCAAAGCCAGCCTGGGTAGGAAAGTCTGTGAGACTCTTATTCTTATCTCCAATAAGCTACTCAGAAAAAGCTGAAGTGGTATTGTGGCTCAAGTGGTTAGAGCTCTAGCCTTGAGTACAAAGAAGCAAAGGGACAGTGTCCATGCCCAGAGTTCAAGCCCCAGGACCATTAATAACAACAATAACAACAATTTTTAAAGTATCTTTTTTTTTTTGGCCAGTCCTGGGGCTTGGACTCAGGGCCTGAGCACTGTCCCTGGCTTCTTCCCGCTCAAGGCTAGCACTCTGCCACTTGAGCCACAGCGCCCCTGCTGGCCATTTTCTGTATATGTGGTGCTGGGGAATCGAACCCAGGGCCTCATGTAATGAGGCAGGCACTCTTGCCACGAGGCCATATCCCCAGCCCTTAAAGTATCTTTTGTCAACAAAACAACAACTGGAGATAGAGAATAACTGTATGTCAGAAAAGGCTCCTCTTGGGGGAGGGAGGGGGGCATGAGGGACAAGGCAACAAACAGTACAAGAAATGTATCCAATGCCCAACGTATGATACTGTAACCTCTCTGTACATCAGTTTGATAATAAAAATTTGAGAAAAAAAAAAGAAAAGGCTCCTCTTTTACCACCACCACCTTTTCAACGGAATTTCAGCAGATGAGTTTGGGAGGGCATAGACATTTAGATGACATGGCCTTGGTCCTGCTCAAGTTTTCTTGTGTTGGGCTGTGTCTGTGTACATTGTCATGTGTTTGCATTTTCCCATGTGTATATGTGTGCAATTGAAGTATGTTTCTCATCCCATCTCTTAATTTTTTGTATTAGTGACAGAAGACACCAGTTCTTAGGGGTCCACAGGCAGTGCAGGTGTATGGACATGTATGCCTGATACTATCCAAGGACACAGATACTAGAGCTTGGGACAAAGATAATAGTCCTTGTCCCCAGATACAGTTTCTGGGGACAAGGTGAAGCACTAGGCAGGTTCTGAGAGCTGATAAGGAGGAGTTCAAATGTGTCTGAATTACCTTTGTCTTTCGGAAGCTGAGACACTGGCAGTGCCCAGTTCTGCAGAGGGGTACAGTGCTGAAGTCGTCAGAAGCTCAGGGGTCCTTTGTAGAGGTCCTGTCAGAGAAAAAGACTCAAAAAGGGGACCCAAGGAGATTACATCATTGGCTTGACAAAGGACCAAGCAGAACTTGGAACTCAGGTATCCTGGCAGCCAAATTCCAGAGCCAGCCCACTGCCAGCTCACTAGTGCGTGGACGGTGGAGAAAACAGATCTCAGGAGCTCCTGGAGAGGGGAAATTGTCCATTCATAGACACCCTCCCTGGCCCTTAATCCTGAAAATGAACAACAATAAAACACACACACAAACACACCTGGCTGTTTCCCTTCAGGAACATGGAGATGATGTCAGCCACTTCCCCCAGGTGCCCTGAGGCAAACACCCTGCTCTGGCAGCAGCAGAGGAACAAGCACGCTTTGCTGGTTACCAGGACATTTAGAAGACATTTCTTGTGGAGGAGAAGTTGGTGCAAGGAGACATAGCTAGACTACATCCAAGTCTTAGACCACAACTTCCGGTTACTTTGCAAGTAGAGCCCATCCTTGCCTCTCCATTACAATATCTCCCTAACTCCAGCACTAGAGCAGTACTTGCCTGCTCCTCTGAAAATACCTGTCTTATTTGTATGCTGGTCTTGTGGCTTGAAGCACTGGGCACTGTCCCTGAGCTCTTTTTGGTCAAAGCTAGCACTCTACCACTTTGAGCCACCGCCCCACTTCCAGTTTTCAGGTGGTTAATTGGAGGTAAAGAATTTCACAGACTTTCCTGCCCTGGCTGGATTCAAATGGTGATCCTCAGATCTCAGCCTCCTGAGTAATTAGGTAACAGACAATGAGCCACAGGTGCCTGGCCTTCATACCTCAGTCCCTCAGATCTCAGGCCCCTGAGTAGCTAGGATTAATAGTAGTAGCACCAGGCTTGTTTTACATTTTCTAGGTTTCTTTAAACTACTGCTTGTACTAAATTTCCATTGTAAATTGTAAAAAGTAAAAATTCTTGTGTATCTTTTTAGATACAGCACTATGAAGAGTATAGTATCACCACAAAAAGTGGGTCAACGAACTAAAAAAAACCAAACCTGCCTGACCTATAATACCTCTCTTAAATGTTGGAGTAGAAAAGGAAACTCTGTTGGGCCATGTGACATTCCCATGCCCATTGTCCTTGGTTAATTCATGTGACCAACCCTAATTTAAGTTTGACATCCAAAATGTTCTAAAATACGAAACTTTCTGAATAGGTACATGATGCCACAGTTGGAAAATTCTGTATCATGAATTCTTTTTTTTTTTTTTGCCGTCCTGGGCCTTGGACTCAGGGCCTGAGCACTGTCCCTGGCTTCTTCCCGCTCAAGGCTAGCACTCTGCCACTTGAGCCACAGCGCCGCTTCTGGCCGTTTTCTGTATATGTGGTGCTGGGGAATCGAACCTAGGGCCTCGTGTATCCGAGGCAGGCACTCTTGCCACTAGGCTATATCCCCAGCCCTGTATCATGAATTCTTGATGCATAAATTTAACATATACAAAATTATTTTCAACCCATAAGTGTATATAGAACATATATGAGTTTTTAGAGTTGAGCCTCATCTCCAAGATCCCTTACTGCCTATAAGCAGTCATTCTAATGTCTAGAATCCCAAACACCTCTTTTAACAATCATTTTGGAAAACTCTGATCTCACATTTATCCCCCCAAATGCTGAATGAGCCCCGAATCTCCTCAGTATTTACTTCCCGGATGAGCTTGAGCTAAGTGGAGCCGTGGGTGGTGTGGAGGGCCCAGTGGCCCTCGTGCTGCCGGTCGAGCACTGTGCCAGCTTCTGCTCCCGGTTCTGGGAGAGACACAGCTGTGTTCCTCTGGCCACCAGGTGAAGAATGGGTTTTGGGTGCACTGAGGGCTCCACTTCTGTTTCTAGAGCAATGATATTTAGGCCCTGAGTTGGTTCCTCTGAAGGATGGGAGAATATGAAATCGCTCATCCTTCTTTTGAGAGGGCTGCCTTGTTCCCTGAATGTTTCCTCGCCATCCATTCTCAAGAGATTCATCAGGATGAGTGTACTCCATGCACTAAGACTCCTGGAGCTGGCTGCACAGGGCCTGCTTTGGCTGGGAGCTCTGCTCAGCAGGTGCTAGGAAACTACATTGAAGCTCTGAAAGCCTGCCTTTGACTGCCCCCTTCTGGATCACAGGAGACCTCTCAATATCCACTCAGTTGGCTTGATGCACTCTTGCTCTAGAGATTTGCCACAGGTGAGGGAGACTCAGCAGCATGGGAGGCCTGGGAGTTCAATCAAGACAAGGCTGGGATCAAAGGTAGAGAAAGCAGAAGCTTCCGTGTGGTGCTAGTAAGGAAGCCATTGCTGGCATAACTCCAGCAATGATACACTGGACAGTGCACTAGTGACTGGATTCTGACCTACTCTCTCTTAGTAGAGCTTCAAGGCATGAAGGCAAAGTCGTAGGTGTGTCTCCGGAGTAGAGCAGTAGCCAGGTACTTGGGAAGCCCAGGATTCAATCCTCAGTGCTAAAGAAAAAAAGGAAAATAAAATAAGAACTTTTGAGCTAGGCACCAGTGGCTCACACCTATAATCCTAACTACTCAGGAGGCTGAGGTCTGAAGGTCATAGTTCAAAGCCAGCCTGGGCATAAAAGTCTGTGAGACTTTAAACTTCTCAGAAAAAGCCAGACGCGGTGCCATGGCTCAAGTGGTAGAGGTCTAGCCTTGAGCACAAAGAGGTCCAGAGACAGCGCCCAGGCTCTGAGTTCAGGACCAGCATAAATAATAAAAGTAAATAAAATAAAAATAATTAAAATAAAACGGAGAAAGCATGTATCAGGCAAGAAGGGGATTATATTTATTATAGATGAGAAGGGATTTTTAAAAGAAAAGCAGGATTCCATTGGGGGAAGAGAACAACTGATGTCAGGTTTGAGGTAAAAGTTCAAATTAGACATCTGAGATTCCTCCTCTTAACTTTGAGTTTTAATAACCTGTTTTTCCACAAGAGGCAAAAACTTCAAGTTCTAGATTTGTGTAAGAATATTTCTCAGGAATTCCAAACCCTAGGATCTGAAACAGGGATGGTATATGCTGTCAGAGGCCAGCCAGCCCATGACAGAGATGGAGAAAGCGGATAGATACCGGGTGGGTGCAAAAACAGCCACGGGCCAAGTGTTGCATAAAGTATGTAAAGACAGACATACCACATTGCATACGCCTCACGGATGGGAACCATCCCTCTTGAGCGCAATTAGTCAAGTGTAGCTGAGCCAAACATCCAAATAATAACTTGGTTAACTTCCTTTGTGGATTTCTAAACTAGTTAGATTACTTTGTGTCACTTTTAGATTACAGTTTTTAAACCTTTTAATGTCTAAACTGCGAACATTTTAAAGCTTAGAGATGTTTTTCTTTTTTCCTTTTGGGGGCGGGGGGGGGGGGGCAACACTAAAGTTTGGACTGAGGGCCCTGGGCCTGCTGGGCAGGTGTTCTACCACTTGAGCCACACCTCCAGCCCTGCTGGGAATGAGTGAGGACAAAACCATTACTCCATTCTGCATCCCTACAGTGGCAAGTTGACACACACAGATTCTGCACTGCCCCGCCCTGCGTAGACGTGAGTGCCCGTTCATCGAATCCGTTATTAAAATAACAATGGCTAACGCTCAGCCCAAAAGACCGACCCGAAAACGCCGAACACCAAGTCCCCAGAACCGCACGGCAGCTCAAGCTCTCGCGAGAACACGTCCAACGTCGGGAAGGTGCCGCTCAGAGCGGCCTAAAGGGAACTGTCGCGAGAATGGCTACCAGTTCCTGAACACCGCGAAACCCCTGAAAGCTCGCGAGAAGAAGGACTTAAGAGTAGTGGGAGCTTGAAGGCATGTCCTCCTGGCCGGGGCGGTCCGGGAGCCGCCTGGACCGACAGCAGGAGCGCGATGTGCGCGAGCTCATCCGGCGCGTCGCCGGCCTTCAGGACGAGGCGGACCCCAACTTCCAGCTGGCCCTCAACTTCGCCTGGTCCAATTTCAGGTGCGCGGTGCCGCGCGGGAAAGCTCGCCGCGGAGCGCCGGAGCCCCGGGCCGCGGGGCCTAAGGCGGCCCGGCGGGGTGGGCGGGGCGCCGGGTGGGCGTGGTCTCCTGCGGAAACGCGCGCTCCGCCTTTGCTGCCGCGGCTGCGCTGGGCTCCTGCTGGACCTTCGTGAACTAGAACCAGGAGTTAGTGGCTGTAGACAGCGGGTCTGCGTTTCTCACCTTATGTTTTTAACGTCTGCCTTCTACTTTATATAACTCAAGTCATCTTTAATAGGAAAGAGGATTTTTAGAGCAAAAATAGGATCACACCCCATTTAAAATTATATTCGCACCGACTCGCCCCCTCTCCAGGCTCGGGCCATTTGCACATCTCCACTGTCTTTTTTGCTAAATTTGCAAAAAACGCATATGAAACACACTGGCTAATTGGATCTGTTTACCTTTTTTTTTTTTTCCAGCTACACTGTAGCTTGGAACAGTCTCTGGCACATTGTGTGCCATACTGCAGGGCTCAGTACAGGCTCTTTTGTAATTTTTACAGAGAGATAATTTAAATGGAATTAGATGTTGTTCTTGGAAAATAGAAATTAAGGAATATTTAAATATCCCATATATCTAAAACATTTTTTTCAAAAAAATAGAAAATCTGCTTCGTGTCCATGGCCCACACCTGCAATCCTAGCTACTCAGGAGACTGAGAACCTAAGGATCCCAGTTTGAAGCCAGCTTGGAGAGGAAAGACATAAGACTCTTTATCTCCAACTAACCACTAAAAAGCTGTAAGTGGCTCAAGTGGTGGAGTGCCAGCTTCGAGTGAACACTAAGGGATGGTGCCTAGGCCCTGAGTTCAAGCCCCAGTACTGTGGCGCGCGTATACATACACACACACACACAGAAGGGGAAAATGTAAAATAGTGAGTATTAGTATCATTACTCCTAATGGAGTTGTTGTTAAAAGAATGTTATACCTATTTTAACATCAGTAAAAAAACACACATCATTTTTGTATGCTGGGAATTGTGAACGCAGGGCTTCACACATGCTAAGCTCAGGTTCTGTTACTGAGCAACAATTACAGCCCAGGAAAGAAGCTTGCTAAACAGGGAAGCTTTCCAGAATTTGTCATCTTCATTGCTGTAATAGTCATAGACATGAAGATGAAGCTACCTACTTGCTTTATACTGAGCTTTCAGAGGCATCGAAAGCATGCAGTTTCTGAAATAAGCAGTTTTTGAAATATCTCATAGAAAGTTAAATTCTGTGTCACAAGTAGTTTACATGTATGTACATATATGTGCACTCATGTGTCCATAAATTCCATATAACATATACAACATATATGTCTTCAGTTATTCTAGGGTTTGAACTCGGGGGCCCTAGCATTTGAGCTGTGTCCTCAGTCCAGAGTATTCCTATTCTTGATGTTTTCCCTCAGGCATGTTTTTGGAGGAGGAGGAGGGCAGTACTGAGGCTTAAACTTAGGACTTCATAACCTATTACTAAGCAGGTGCTCTTGCACTTGAGCTAAGACCCATTATCTCTACTATTGTGTGCCAGTACTGGGGCGTGAATTGTTAGCTCTTCTTAGCTCTTGTTGTTTAGCTCACATTTGTTCAAGGTTGGAGCTCTGCCACTTAAGCCACAACTCCACTTCCAATATTAATATTCTTGAATGGCAGTAGGCAGAGCATCATCATTGTAGAATTGAGAGAGACATGAGAACTTCCTGTCTCTTACAGATTGAACAACTAAATTGTGATAGATAAAGTGGTATTACACTCAGACACATGCTAGGAGAGGAGTATAGTCCTGTAATGTGCTTTAGGGTTGTTTTTGTGCTGGTACTGTGGCATGAACTCATGGCCTGGCCTCTGTCTCTTAGCCTTCTTACTCAACACCAGTGCTCTACCACGTGAACTCCACTTGTGGCTTTTTGCTGGTTAATTGGAGATGAGAGTCTCGTGGGCTTTCCTGTCCAGTCTGGCTTCAAACTGAGATCCTCAGATTTCAACCTCATGAGTAGCTGGGATTACAGGTTTGAGCTACTGGCACCTGGCTGCTAATGAGATTTTTTTTTTTAAGTACAGATTTAGGGCTTTGCTACTAAACAATGGAAAATAAAAGTTGAGTAAACAATGTTAAGCTTTATGATGCCATAATCTATCAGAAAAAGGAATGATTCATATTTACTTTAAAAACTGGCCATTTTCTAGGCCCTAGAAATTAGTAAGGAATTTAAGAGAGTAAAGTTAATTGTGTTATATAATAGGGTCTTGGACCTGAAGGTCTGAGGATTCAATTGTGATATTTGTGAATTTAGATGAAGAAAAAAAACTCACTCTAACCTCCCAACTGAAAAATGTATTTTCATCAATTATGAATGAAGTCAACAGACCATGGGGATACCTAGGGCTTTGTCACTCATACAAATCTCTTATTTTTATGTTATATTAAAAAGGTATCTAAATAGTGTTTGCTCTTACTTTAGCAGTAGCTGTTAGACTCAACACTAGATCTTGTTATTTAATATTTTAATAAATGTAATCTCTTAATATCCCACAGCTTTCAAGAATATTTGATAACAAAGTACACTTGTTTTTCTTTCTGTACATTTAAAGACATTAGTTAGAGAACGCGTAGATTTAGACTTCACTGGATTTCCTTATGCATCAAAAAGACTAGGAAGCCAGACACCATTGGCTCACAATTGCAATCCTAGCCACTCAGGAGGCTGAGATCCGAGGATTGCAGTTTTCTCAGGTAGGAAAGCCCATGAGACCCTTGTCTCCAATTAATTACCAATAAGCCAGAAGTGGAGCCATGACTCAAAATGGTAGAGCACTAGCCTTGCACAAAAGCTCAGGGACAGCATCCAGGCCCTGAGTTCAAGCCCCAGTACCAGCATTAAAAAAAACTGAATAGTCTTAAAACATAATGATGCTGTTACTGTCTTGTGATGGAAGTAATTGGGGGAGAGGTGCACTCTGGAAATACATGGCCAAGTGAGAGTACGTGGGAGTGGGAAGGATATGGAGAACTACAAGGTGAGTATATTCAGTTATATGGCAAAATTTTACCAAAGGGTTGAAAGGTGAGGCTTCAGTAGTGGCATGCAAGTTGAGCAAAAGTGAAAGGCCGAATTCAAACCCCAGTATCTCAAAAAACAAAACAAAACATAAAATTGCATTTTATCTCTTTAGATTTCATCGTTTCTTAGATGTCAACAGCCACAAAATAGAAAAGACCATAGAAGGGTAAGTCAGTGCTATGTGTGTGTATTTACATATTCAGAAATACGTGTGTTTTCTTAAGAATCTTTTGTTGATTTTTTTATATTTTAGAATTTATGAAAAATTCATCATTCATTCTGATCTCAGCAAAGCTGCTAGCTGGAAGAGATTAACTGAGGAATTTCTAACTGCATCACTTCCCAACATAGAGGAAATAAAGGTAAGCCTACAATTATGAGCTTCATTGTTTATTTGACTCTTTTCACTCTGATCATAATCAACTGTTTCTGTTAATATTTAAGCAATTGTTCTATTTTAGTATTGTCCACTGGCTACATGAGGAACTGGAAATTGGTTTAAGTATTATCAAGCCAATTATGCCTTAGATTTGTTATGAATGAGACAGTATACTCTTGTTAAATCATCTCTCCTCATATCTACTTTGGTTTTGAAGCTCAGGGGATTAATCATATGAATCAATCTTGCCCTCTTACTTCCCCTTTATCTCCTACCCACTTCTAAAACAATTTTGACAGATTTTTGTTCTATTTTCATGCACCTGTTTTTTTTGTTTGTTTGTTAAATGATGTACTCAATGTACATATTTATTACTGGAATCTGCATGGATCCTATCCAGACATCAGCCTTCCACCCTCAGCCCTTGACTCTTGCTCTGGTAATCACAGTTTGCTCTTGGTTGTCATCTACTTTTCCCATGAGTATCCTTAGTGTGTTAATTATAGTTACTTTAATATCAAATCCGATCATTTTAACATCTCTGCCATGTCTGGGCCTGATTCAGACTTTTCTTACATGCTATACCTGATGTCTGGCATCCGGTGTCAGCCAAGTCTCCTAAACTTGGGCCTTCAGACTGTTGGGTGAGGGGCTGACCAATGAACACCTGCTTGTGTGACTGGCTGCAGTTATCAAAGCTGCAGCTTCTTCAAAGGAAAGCACATCTTCTTCATGAATCATATTGTTTGCACAGACTGTCTAGGTGAAATATTACAGTACAATTCTAGATGTGAACCACATACAACTCTGAGTAGCTCAAACATTTTTTTTTTCTTTTTGCCAGACCTGGGGCCTGAGCACTGTTCCTGAGCTGCCTTTGCTCAAGGCTAGCACTCTACCACTTGAGCCACAGCGCCACTTCTGACTTTTTCTATGTATGTGGTGCTGAGGAATTGAACCCAGGGCTTCATGCATGTTAGGCAAGCACTCTACCCCTCCGCCACATTCCTAACCCCTAGCTCAAACATTTTAAGAGCTCAAACACCAGAAGTCAGCCAAGGGCCACTCGTTAAATGAGCTGTGGTTAGGAATATGCATGGCTTCAGAATCTCACCCTTTTCAAATTAACTCTTTTCTACATAGCTGGTCTTGAAGTTCAGAAAACAATCTCATAAATAAGGAATGACTGGCAGCAATTTGAACAAAGAAATAATTTACACTTGATCATAAAAAGGCCACAGATTCAAAAACATTTCATGAATAGGAGAGATGTGTGAGGATCACTATAGATTAAAACTGAAAAGTATTGAGACTTGTGGAAAGCCTTAGGAACAGCATAAAATGGTTTTCATTAAAGGATAATCAGGACTTTTAAGCTAAAGAAAAAATTCCTATCCTTTCATGAGATAAATGCAAATAAATACTATGATGAAAATGTTCATTTATCTGGTTAGTCACAAGTACAGCAAGCAGATAACTTTATATATTCTTTGCAAATATATAGTGCAATATTTTACTAAATACAAATACATGTAATCTTATAAAGTGAATTTTGGCACTTGTTAAAATTCCAAGTGCAGGGGGTTGGGGATATGGCCTAGTGGCAAGAGTGCTTGCCTCGTATACATGAGGCCCTGGGTTCAATTCCCCAGCACCAGGGCTGGGGATATGGCCTAGTGGCAAGAGAGCTTGCCTCGTATACATGAGGCCCTGGGTTTAATTCCCCAGCACCACATATACAGAAAATGGCCAGAAGGGGCGCTGTGGCTCAAGTGGCAGAGTGCTAGCCTTGAGCAAGAAGAAGCCAGGGACAATGCTCAGGCCCTGAGTCCAAGGCCCAGGACTGGCCAAAAAAAAAAAAAAACAAAAACAATTCCCCAGCACCACATATACAGAAAACGGCCAGAAGTGGCGCTGTGGCTCAAGTGGCAGAGTGCTAGCCTTGAGCAAAAAGAAGCCAGGGACAGTGCTCAGGCCCAGGACTGGCCAAAAAAATAATAATAATAAAATAAAATTCCAAGTGCAGATCTTTAGGTAAGCATTTCACTTTTTAGGAATCTATCATGCAGATAAACTCTCATAATTGTGAAATGACATAAATTGGTGATAGCAAAGATTGGAAAAAGCCTAAATGTCAGTAATAGCTGACTGGATAAACAAAATATAGTAGTACATCCATATCAAACAGTTGGATATGTTTAATCTTCAGGATAAATATTGCCACAGGAGAATAATCCATGTTTAGCATGATGTCTTATTTCAAAGGCAGACATTATAGTTGTTCTTAGGAATAAGAACGGCCATTCCCTCCTCAGGTCTTCTATTTGATAGAAATACAGAACTCGGGGCTGGAGGCATGGCTCATGTGGTACAGCACCTGCCTAGAAAGTACTAAGCCATGAGCTCAAACCCCAGTATTGAAAAGAAAAAAAAGAAATCTGGAACTTAAGCTTCATATGGCTTTGCACTTCCTTGCCTGTAAATATTCAAGCTGAGAAAAGTGTTTAAAGAATAGGATTTAGGGCTGGGAATGTGGCTTACTGGTAGAGTGCTTGCCTAGCATGCATGAAGCCCTGGGTTCGATTCCTCATTACCACATAAACAGAAAAAGCTGGAAGGGGCACTGTGGCTCAAGTGGTAGAGTGCTAGCCTTGAGCACAGAGAGGCTCAGAGACAGAAAGAACCCAGGCCCTGAGTTCAAGGCCCAGGATCAGCAAAAAAAAAGAAAAAGGGGGGGATTTATTTTGATATAACTCATGTTTTCCCATACCAGGAAACAAAAATCAAGGATGGAAATGTCATGGGGTTGTCTGTACTCAGGGTAGTTTTGGAAGCCTTTACCTTGGTAATTACCTTGGTAATTCATGTTCTTCACTTTTTTTTTTTTTAAGACAGAAGCACATTACTCCATACTATCGCTCCTCCTGTGTCTGTCTGATTCTCCTTCAAACAGCAATTATGTGGAAACACCAAAAGATAAAGAAGTGGGTATGTTACCAGAGAGTTTAATGGACAAGAAAGGACAAATTGAAGCTGGGCACTGGTGGCTTACAACTGTAATCCTAGCTCAGGAGCCTGAGATCTGTGGATCACAGTTCGAAGCTGGCTCCGACAGGAAAGTCTGTGAAACTCCTATCTCTAATTAATCATTCCCCCCCCCCCCAAAAAAAAGCCAGAAAATGAAGCTGTGGCTCAAGTGGTAGAGTGCCAGCCTTGAGCAAAAAAAAAAAAGCTCAGAGACAGCACCCACACCCTGAGTTCAAGCCCCAGAACTGGCTCAAAAAACAAACAAAAAACACTTGCCTTTATTGCCTTATTCCGTAACTACTAGACATGAGGTTTTTATTAAAATTTCTAAGGATCTGTGAAACTGAATTATATCTGTTGCTTTGAATGCAGTGACAAAACTTTACCTGAAATGTAAGTTCTGACTTTGTAAGTTAAATTGCTTTCCATAATTAAAGACAAAACTCAATTTGAGCCAGGTGCCGTGTCTCATACCTCTAATCCTAGCTTCTCAGAAGGCCTTCTGAGGATTGGGGGTCAACTGTAGCCTGGGCACACAAATCAGAGACACTCTCCTCTCCAGTTAACCAACAGAAAGCCAGCAGTGGAGATGTGGCAGGGTGCCCTGAGTGAAAAAGCTGAGGCATTGGCCTGGCTCTTAGTTCAAGCCCCCATGCTGGCGCGCGTGCGCGCACACACACACACACACACACACACACACACAAAGGCAACTCAATTTAAGGGAGTTAAAATGTAAGATGTGGGTCTGGGAAATGGCCTAGTGGTAGAAGGCTTGCCTCACATACATGAAGCCCTGGGTTCGATTCCTCAGCACCACATATATAGAAAAAGCCAGAAGTGGCGCTGTGGTTCAAGAGGCAGAATGCTAGCCTTGAGCAAAAAGAAGCCACGGACAGTGCTCAGGCACTGAGTCCAAGCCCCAGGACTGGCAAAAAAAAAAAAAAGACATGTTTTAGAATTTCAATTTATTAAATGTTTCAATACTTTTGAAATTTTACTTTATTTAAGTTTGCTTTATTTTGACTTTTTTTTTTGGGGGCCAGTCCTGGGCCTTGGACTCAGGGCCTGAGCACTGTCCCTGGCTTCGAGCCACAGCGCCCCTTCTGGCCGTTTTCCATATATGTGGTGCTGGGGAATCGAACTGAGAGCTTTATGTGTAGGAGGCAAGCACTTTTGCCACTAGGCCATATTCCCAGCCCCCTTTATTTTGACTTTTTTGTTCCAATTTTTCCTATAGTTTTGTTGTGTTTTTCAGATATTTATAATGAATCTGATGGATTTCTTCTGTTAACGTTTTAGAAAAGAAAGATGATTTTGATTGGGGAAAATACTTGATGGAAGGGGAAGAAATTGACCTCGGTCCCAATGTAGACACACCAGTAAGTAGTAGTGATTTCTCTATTGAAAGTACAGATTCATGCACAGATGATAATAGACCATTTTCAAGGGTCCTTCTGCCTTAGAGTATTTTAGCTAAAACAGGAATAATCTAGAGTCATTTATTAGGAAAGTGTTATTAAGATTTTGCACTGTTATCATTTGTTCTAGGAAGTTAAACCAGGCTGAGTGAACATAAATAACTTACCCTTAAGGGCAGTGATCTTGGAATTTTTGCCACCCCCCAAAATATTGTCTTCCTTACTTTCAAGAGATTTAGGAGAGGTTTCATCCGGCTTTTGTTTTTCTGTCTGTGTTGCTTAAAAGTTTTTGCTTTTTGTCTGAAATTCTCTTAATTTTTAAACCAAAACTGCTCTAATTGTAAGGCCTCTTCCCTTTCTAACTTAGAATTGGTCTGAAGACAGTGACGATGAAGATACGCAACAGCCCTTGAGCAGGGAAGACTCTGGGATCCAGGTAGACAGAACCCCCTTGGAAGAACAAGATCAGAACAGAAAAGTGGCACCTCAAGTCAGCTGGAAAGGTACTGTGGGTATGGTAGATGCTAGTGGGTAATTTTTGTTTGTTTGTTTTTACAGTCCTGGGGCTTGAACTCAGGGCCTGAGCACTGTCTCTGGCTTCTTTTTGCTCAAGGCTAGCACTCTCCCACTTGAGCCCACAGCACCACTTCTGGCTTTTTCTGTTTATATAGCACTGAGGAATCTAACCCAGGGCTTCATGCATGCTAGACAAGCACTCTACCTGATAAGCCACACTCCCAGCCAGGTGCTAGTGTGGTTTTTTGACAGGAATTACCTAAAGAAAAATCAAGTTTTAAGCTTCCATTGGTCAGGAACTCTGCTGTCATTAGAAGATGAATCCTAAACCAGTTGGGGATGATAACTTTAAAAAAGAAGAAACACAAAGGTAGACACTAGTGACTTACATCTATAATCCTAGCTGCTCAGGAGACTGAGATCTGAGGATTGAGGCATGAAGTCAGCCCAGTTTTGTCTCAGATAATACTGAGAGACTCTTTTTTTTTTTTTTTTTGGCCAGTCCTGGGCCTTGGACTCAGGGCCTGAGCACTGTCCCTGGCTTCTTTTTGCTCAAGGCTAGCACTCTGCCATTTGAGCCACAGCGCCACTTCTGGCCGTTTTCTGTATATGTGGTGCTGGGGAATTGAACCCAGGGCCTCATGTATACGAGGCAAGCACTCTTGCCACTAGGCCATATCCCCAGCTCCTGAGAGACTCTTTAATCTGTAAAAAAGCTGAACATGGTATTGCTCAAATGAGAGAGTGCCTGAAAAAAAACTAAGAGAGAACAAGAGTTCCTCAGTTCAAGTGCCAGTACCAACACATATACACTTGCAGTGGGGGGGGGGGGGGCGGGGGGAAGGGGGGGAGGCATTGGGGAAAGTGGGAGAAAAATGACGGAGGAGGTAACAAGTTTGATAAGACATGTACTCACTGTCTTACATATGAAACTGTAACCCCTCTGTGCTTCGCTTTGACAATAAACTTTTTTAAAAGGGTAGCTTAATGTATCTTTTTAGGTGGTATGGGATTTGAACTCTGTGCCTTGCACTTGCTAGGCAGGCAGTCTACCATTTGAACTGTGCCACCTCCCCCTCCCCAGCCCTTTTGACTTTTATTTATTTTTCTGGTAAGATTTTTCTTTTTATGCCCAGTCCAGCCTTGGTACTAGGATTCAGGTCTGTGTCACCTTGCCTAGCTTTTTTATTAAGATGGAGTCCTGCTAACATTTTGCCAAGACTGGTCTTGAACCACTATCTCCACATCTTTGGCTCTTAAGTACCTCATATTACAGACATGAACCACCATGCCTTGCTTTAGAGTGTTAATTTTTTTAAGTAGTTCTGGTAACTTAGCCCAGAGTGTTTAAATTCATTTTTTATTGGAGTAGAATTAACTTTTCTGAAGTCAGGGACTTTAATCACAAAACTTGAATGTTATCAAATGTTATTTTTCTAGAAAATAATTCCATGACTTTTCTCTTTTTACTACATTGATAAATTTTCTAATATTGAATTATCTTTCAATTCTTGAACTGAATTTCTTTGCTCATTCTGATGTTTTTATGTTTTTGTTTTGTAAACTTAGAGTCTTGTACTCTTGCTTAGTGGCAGAAAGTTGGAAGTAGAGCCTCCTTGGAGGAAATAGGTCATTGGGGCTATATCTTGCCCTGAACCTTTCTGGTATTCTCTTTTTCTACTTCCTGTCTTATGAAGTGAGCTGCTCTGCCACACCTTCCCACCTTGATAGATTGAGCAAACTTTTTAAATGGAGCAAAAATAAGTAATTCCCTCCTTTACGTTGTTCTTGAGTATTTTGTTTACATCAATGCAAAAGTAACTGATGTACTAGCCAGGTACCATGGCTACTCAGGAGACAGGGATCAGGAGAATCAGTGCTCAAGGTCAGCATGGCAAAAAAATATTCAGGAAACCTCATCCCAACCAATAAAAACCTGGGATGGCGGCACATTCCCAGCTACCCAGAAAACGTGTGTGTGCACGCATATGTATATATGTATGTGTGTATGCATGTATACAAATATATGTATGTATACATGTATATGTACTATATATATATACATATATATATATATATGTGAATAGTAGTCCAGGCTGGCCCTGGGAATGAATTCAACACCCTATTAAAGATAAAGCACAAAGGGGTTGGGCCATGGCTCCTACCTAGAAATCATAGGGCCCTGAGATTAATCCCCAGTACCACCCAAAAAATAACAACTCAACTGTAACTAAAGCATTGTTATTCCTTGTACTTATTCAACACTCCTTTCCAGCAGAAGAGCCAGATGACAGAAGCTGGCTGGAGCAGCATGTGATCCATCAGTACTGGATAACCAGGCCCTCAAGGATTCCACATAGTTTACATTTGCATTCCAATTTAGCTGCTGTCTGGTAAGAAACTGAACATTCAATGTAAAGATAGGAGAAACTTTGGTATTTCTTTGAAATGTTAACTAACTTGCAGTTTTTTTGTCTGTGTTTATGCCAGTACTGGGACTTGAGCTTAGAGTCTGGGCACTATCCCTTAATGTTTTCCCTCAAGGCTAGCACTCTACTACTAGAGCCAGAACTCTTCTTCTGGCTTTTTGCTGGCTAGTTGTAGATAAGAGTCTCACAGGCTTTATCTGCACAGGCTGGGCTTCAAACCATGATTTTCAGATCTTAGCTAGGATTATAGGCATGAGCCACCAGTACCTGGCTTGGGAATCATTTTGACTGAAAACACATACACACACACACACAATCACACACACTCACATTCTCCATATTGGGGAATGTAACCAAAGCCCTGTGTATAGTAGGCAGGTGCTTTATCACTAAGCTAAGGTCTTGCCACCTTGAAAAAAATCTTAATTACATATTAAGTTATTTAGGCAGATTTTAATTTTTTCGCTTTCATTTTCAGTGTGAATAAATTTACATATATTGCCATTATTTGATTCATTTTAGTACATTCATTATAAAAACACATTGCATACCAGGAGCTGGTGGCAAACACCTGCTATCCTAGTTATTCAAGAGGCTGAGATCTAAAGATCCAGGTTCGAAGCCAACCCAGGCAGAAAGCCAAAAAATGTTTATCTCCAATTAATCAGCAAAAAATTGGAAGTGATGTGACTCACATGATAAGAGTGCCCATCTAGAGTGAAAAGGCCAAGTAAAAGCATATTGTCCTAAGTTCAAATCCCAGTACCAGTACCAGAGAAAGAAGAAAAAGAGTATATATTCATTGAGACAATGAATTTTATCTATGTAGAGACTTCTCCATTGACATCTGATATTTGCTTCTAATAGGGAGCAACACCTGTATAGCAGTGATCCTCTGTATTTTCCAGATGACAGGATTTTTGTTACTGAGACGCAAGTTATCCGGGAAACCTTATGGTAAGATCTAGTAACCTCATTCCTAGTCTGAAAGGCTTATTGCTGAGAAGTAAAACTTTTTTGTACGGTAAAGTGTTCAGTGGTTTTCTACATGCAACTAGAAATAGGCCATTAGCAATAAACTTTAAACTTTATATTTAACCATGGAGATTGGGAGGTTTTGATCTACTTACTTTAGAGTTTTACTTAATTTAGTATATTATTTTATTGAATTAGACCATCAGTTTGGTGTGGGGGGGGTTAGGATTTGAACTCAGGGGCTTGGTCTCACACTTGGCGTTTTTATTCAAGGCCGACACCCTACCACTTATGCTGTATCTCCACTTTCAGGTTGTTGTGGGGTTTTTTTTGCTGGTTAACTATAGATAAATCACATGGATTTTGCTGTCTGAACTGCTATCCTCAGATCTCAGCCTCCTGAGTAGCTAGGATTACAGGAATGGGCCACTGGTAGCCTGCCATTTTTTAAATATCTGAGTTCAAAACAAGATTTGCTGCCGACTGCTTTTTACTAGAGAGAGTGTATCAATAAGAGTCTGCTCTGGTGCCTGACACTAGGAGTCAATGCAGCATGTGGCATTTCTAGGGCTGAGTTCCTGGATCCTCATGTTCTCACCATAAATTGTGCTGTTGACATTCTGACAGCCTTAGAGATGCATTAGCTGGGCATGGTGGCCCACACCTGTAATTCTAGCTGCTCTGGAGGATGAGATTTGAGGATCAGTTCAAAGTCACATAGGGAAAAAAAGTTCATAAAGCTCATCTCCAGTTAACCAGCTAAAAACCTGAACTACAAGCATGGCTCAAATGGTAGAGCACCAGCCATGAGTATTCTGGTAAAGAAATGTTCTGTTTGAGCCATTAAGTGTATTTTGGAGGAGGAGGAGCTTTGATGACAGTTTCAGACTGCTCTTTAAGATGAGAATAAAATATCTTGATACTTGGGCTGGGAATATGGCCTAGTGGCAAGAGTGCTTGCTTCGTATACATGAAGCTCTGGGTTCGATTCCCCAGCACCACATATGTAGAAAACGGCCAGCAGTGGCTCTGTGGCTCAGGTGGCAGCGTGCTAGCCTTGAGCAAAGAGAAGCTAGGGACAGTGCTCAGGCCCTGAGTCCAAGGCCCAGGACTGGCAAAAAAAAAAAAAATCTTGATACTTAATGTAAATCAGAGAAAGAGAAGGCTGTCTTCCGTTTTCTTGTCATACAACTTTTTTTGTTCCCCCATTCTGAATTGTCAATAAAAATCTTTTAAGCGTACTATAGTAACTACCTTTCTAAACATAAAGCACATTCAGTTTTTCCATTTCATTTCAGGTTACTTTCAGGAGTGAAAAAGCTCTTTATATTTCAGTTGACAGACGGGAAAGTCACTGTGAGAAATAATATTATAGTAACCCACTTGACACATGTAAGTCATTTATGTTTATTGTAACTTAATTCAAATGGAGAGAATGATGAAATGAGTGACAGTGTTCATGATGCGTCCATACAATCATATGTTGAGTCCACCCTTCACAAAACCACTGAAATTCAGAAGTGACGAAAAGTAAAAGAATTAAACCGTTTGTATAAATCATGGCAAGATAACTTTAGAACATTTACAATATTCGAATCGTTGACTACAGTTAAGATCTAGAAAGTAAGATTAAATTGTATGGTTGTACAGTGCTTAGATAATTATTTTCTCTTTCTTTCTTTCTTCCTTTTGTTTTGTTGGTTGTAGGGCTAGAACTTGGGACCTCATCCCTGTCCCTGAGATTTTTTGCTCAAGGATAGTGCTCTATCACTTTGAGCCACCTCACCACTTCAGGTTTTCTGCTGGTTAATTGGAGATAAGGGTCTCATGGACTTTTCTGCCTAGGTTAACTTTGAATCTGATCCTCAGATCTCATCCTCCTGAGTAGTTAGGACTTCAGATGTGAGCCACTGATGCCCAGCTAGATAATTCTTTAAGATTGTTTGTAACTAATTTTTATTTACATTCTCTTATTTTCTTTTTATTCTGTCCTAGCAAAGCTATATAATTATTTTGCCTACAGCTGATATATATATTTTAAGTATATGCTATAAATCCATGTTGTGTAGAAATTAATACTCACTGAATAAAGAAGTAAATATTCAAGAAGTAAATGTTCAAGTGGCTCACACCTGCAATCCTACACAGGAGACTTTGATCTGAGCATCATGGTTCAGGCCAACCTGAGCAGGAAATTCCATGAGACTCTTATCTCCCAATTAAGCAGCAAAAATGTAGAAGTAGAGATGTGGTTCAAGTAGTAGAGCGCTAGCCTTGAATAAAAAAGCCAAGTAAGAATGTAATGTCCAGCCAGGCGTGGTGGCTGGCTACTCAAAGGATGTGAGGTCCTGAGTTCCAGCTTCAGTACTGTACTGACACACACAAAACAGAATTATTCATCATTGTATTCTATTAAACATGTTATGAAATGGTCACTAAGCCAGGCACTGGTGATTCACACCTGTCACCTAGCTACTCAGGAAGCTAAGATCTGTGGATCATGGTTCAAAGCCACCCTGGGCAGGACAGACCATGAGACTTATCTCCAACTAACCACTAAAAATCCAGAAGTGGAGATTTGACTCAAGTGATAAGAGTACCAGCACTTTTCCTTGAGGGAAAAAGCCAAGGGAGGTTGCCTAGGCACAGTTCAAGCCCCAGTGTGTATGTGTGTGTTTGTATATGTATGTCTAAATATTTGAGTTAATTAAAACATAACTACTGTTAGCCAGGTGCCAGCGGCTCACACCTGTAATCCTAGCTACTCAGGAGGCTGAGATGTGAGGATCACGGCTCAAAGCCAGCCTGGGCAGGAAAGTTCGTGAGACTCTTATCTCCACTTAACCCACCAGAAAGCAGGAAGTAAGGCTGTGGCTCAAGTGGTAGAGTGCTAGCTTTAAGCTGATGAGCTCAGGGACTCCGCACCCAGGCTCCAGAGTTCAAGCCCCACACCAACCCAAAAAACAAAAAAAAGAAAGAAAAAGAAAAATAACTACTGTTTGCTTCTGTTGTAGAGTTGTTTACAATCTGTGCTGGAACAAATAGCAGAGTATGGCCAGGTTGTGTTTCGACTCCAGGAGTTTATTGATGAAGTCATGGGGCACAGCTCTGAAAGCTTATTACCTGGTGGGGGTTCTGTGCCTAAGAAGTCCACTGAAGCTCCCTTCAGAACCTATCAGGCTTTCATGTGGGCCCTGTACAAATACTTCATAAGTTTCAAGGAGGAACTTACAGAGATTGAGAAGTGCATCATCAATAACGGTATTTAACTGTTCTTTAATTTGTAACACACTTATCTCATATTTGAATGCCACTCAGATGATCAGTCAGTACAAGATTTGAAAATTACCAGCTTGTGTGATATACCTGTAATCCTAGCTTTGATGGGAGATGAAAGCCAAGGGGAACAAAGGTTAGACTGGAAGCTTAGCTCAAGTGGTAAAGTTCTTAAAGACCCTGAGTTTAAACCCCAGAACTGCCAAAATATGAACTGTAAGTAGGGAGAAGAGAAGGAAGGAGGAAGGATGGATTACATGGCAAACAATTATTATAAGGGCATCTGTGTTTTCAGTAATTTGAAATTTATATTTATGCCATTTATGTCTCTAAAATTCTGAAGAGTACAGAACACTTTATAGTGAAAATTCTTCTCCTAAGCTCCCTTCCCTAGGTCCACAGCTCTTGTGCTTACTTCCTGAAGTAGTTTAGACATACCCATGAAATGCACACACATTAACCCATGTCTGGTAGTCACTGTCATTTAGATTTCAAAGCTTATACTATATACATATATGGCATAATTCTGTTTTATAGACTGTTTTATTGTATAGCAATATCATAGCCAAGTTATTTCTTATGGACATTTAGACAGTTTCCACTCTTTGGCTACAACAGAATTACAGTGATAGCCATTCAGCCATTTCATTAATTATGCATGTACACCCTATGCAGATTCTTCAAAATAGAATTGCTGGGTCAGGACATGTTATGGCATATGAAAATTTGCTAGCTTTTGGCCACATTGCTCTCCAGGGCAATACAGATAAATAAGTTTGTGTTCTTGTCAACATTGTATATTTCCTCACACACTACCAACAGTGAATTCCTCATAATGCGATGTTAGAACCCACCATCCTCCATTTTGTTAGGTCAATGGTATGGCATGGTATCGTTTTAGTGTTTATGTCATATTTAGGACATGTGTTTTTCCTTGCTTTTGAGTTTGGCTTGTTGATGCTTACAGATACCACGATCACTCTTGCAATAGTAGTGGACAAGTTGTCACCACGGTTGGCTCAGCTCAAGGTTCTGCACAAGGTGTTCAGTACTGGAGTAGCAGAAGTGCCACCCGACACACGGAATGTCGTTCGGGCATCTCACCTGCTCAATACCCTGTACAAGGCCATCCTTGAATATGACAGTGTTGGAGAAGCATCTGAACAAACCGTATGTGGGGCCTCTGCCTGGTTAAAGAGCATGCCAAAAATAATTGTGGTCTGTGTGTGTGTGTGTGTGTGTGTGTCAGTGTGCATGTGTGCGCGCCCATCCAGAGGCTTGAACTCAGAGCCTGAGCACTGTCAGTTTTTTTGCTCAAAGCTAGTGCTCTGCCATTTGAGCCATAATTCCACTTCCAGCTTTTTGCTGTTTAATTGGAGATAAGAGTCTCATGGACTTTCCTACCTGGGCTGGCTTTGGACTGTGATCCTCCGATCTCATCCTCCTGAGTAACTAGGATTACAGGGGTGAGCCACCAGCACCCAGCTAAATGCTGTTTTAATTCATGGTGTATCAAGCCAGTTATTCAGCTTAAAATTAGTTTCCACATTCAAGACTACGAGAAACTGGCCTTTTATCACTAATTGCCAAGATGACCAGAAAGATGAGACAGGACAAAGCAAGATGTGAAAAATACTGAGTTAATGTAGATATTTGCAAAAACTCTGTTCATACTACAAACATAGTCCTGTAGTATGAGGCACCTAAAGCAGTCACATTAATAGAACGAGGGTGGTGGGCACTACTGATGCCTGGGGAAGGGGAATTGGGGAGTTGTTTAATAGTTGTTACATCACAAAAAAGTTCTAGGATCTTTTTCATAACAGTGTGATAGGATTTAAGTACAAGTCCAATAAATGTATACTTAAGAATGATTAAAGTGGGCTGGGGATATAGCCTAGTGGCAAGAGTGCCTGCCTCGGATACACGAGGCCCTAGGTTCAATTCCCCAGCACCACATATACAGAAAACGGCCAGAAGTGGCGCTGTGGCTCAAGTGGCAGAGTGCTAGCCTTGAGCAAAAAGAAGCCAGGGACAGTGCTCAGGCCCTGAGTCCAAGGCCCAGGACTAGCCCCCCCCCCCCCCCAAAAAAAAAAAGAATGATTAAAGTGATGTACTATGTGGTGCCACTGCCTGTGATCCCAGAGCTTGGGAGACTAACTGAAGCGGGAGGATTGCAAATTTGAATCCAGCCTCAAACTTTTCTCCAAAAAAAAAAAAGAAGTTTAAGACGATAAAGTTTAAAAGTACAAAACCAGTGCCTGGCGCATGTACTCACACTTGCAATCTCAGCTGTGCTTGAAGGAGACATTAGGAGGATCATGGTTAGAAGGAAACCAGGCTAACAGTTTTAGAGAAATTCCCATCTGCATTTCAGACAATAGTTGGGCATGGCGACATGCAACAGTCATCCCAGCTTCGCAGGAAGTATAAATAGGGAATTATGATTTAGGCCTATTCTTATCCCTAAAATAACAGGGCTGGAGGTGTGGTTCTGGTGGTAGAGTGCCTACCTACCAAGTGCAAGGCCCTGAGTTAAACCCTAGTACTACAAAAAAAAAAAAAGAAAGAAAAGCACAGATCTAACTAGTCTGCAATGTAGAAGGGTACAGGTTTACTCAGGTGCAATTTCTAGGTTTATTTCTGCCTGTTGTGTAATTTCTTCTTTTCTTGTCATTTTAGTATTACACTTCAGGATAATAGAGCTTGGTTTCTTTTAACTCTGAATATTTTTCCTGCTGGAAAGTATAAGAGAATGAAGTGAAGTGTATGTGTGTGTATGTGAGGAGAATGTGTAGTCAGTGCAATTGTCCGCGTCTGCCACAAGTTGTGTCTATTGTCTCCTTGATTTCCACTCTTAGGAGGATTCTTACATGAATGGTTAACAATATAGCTATCCCATGTTTAGAGGAAGCTTTCAAAAAGACTTTAGAGTATATATTTTGAGGACTTTAATTTCTTATTAGTTTCAAAAATATGTACAAATCCAATTGGGGATTTTATTTTGAGGGGAGGGGTAACTCAAGGCTTGGATCCTGCCCCTGATACTTTGTGCACAAGGATAGTGCTCTGCCACTTGAACCAGATTTTACTTTGACTTTGTGGTAGCTAATGAGAGATAAGAGATAAGAGTCTCATGGACTTTACTGCCTAGGCTGGCTTTGAACTGAAGTCCTCAGATCTCACCTTTGATTATGGATGTGAGGCACCAGCACCTGGCCCAGTCAGTTTTGTTCAAGGCATTTGGAAATGCTTAAACCTCATGTGATCCTGGGCCTGGATCTAAGCGCAGGCCATGCTCTTGTCCTTAGGTTTCCCTCCTGTTCTCCCTGTGGGTGGAAACAGTACGGCCCTACCTTCAGACTGTCGATGAGTGGATCGTACACGGGCACCTATGGGACAATGCCAGGGAATTCATCATTCAGAGGTAGGTTGCTTGTGGGGTAAAGGGATGCTGGTGCTACCATCACTTAGGGGTTATCTCATATCAAAAGTGAAAGCGTCTGGGGCTGGGGATATGGCCTAGTGCCAAGAGTGCTTGCCTTGCATACATGAAGCCCTAGGTTCGATTCCTCAGCACCACATATATAGAAACGGCCAGAAGTGGTGCTGTGACTGAAGTGGCAGAGTGCTAGCCTTGAGCAAAAGGAAGCCAGGGATAGTGCCCAAGCCCTGAGTTCAAGGCCCAGGACTGGCAAAAAAAAAAAAGTGAAAGCTTCTTTAGTTGCACATGGTACTGAAGCCAAAGATCAAGTGCCAGACCTGTGTTGCCAACATAGTGCAAGCATTTCCTACTGCATCTTTGCTTTTTTGGGGGGTGCCAGTACTAGGGCTTGAACTCAGGGCCTGGGGTACTGTCCCTAAGATTTTTCATTCAAGGCTTAAAGCTCTACCACTTGAGTCACACCTCCACTTCCAGCTATTTACTAGAGAGAGAAAAGTCTGTGTACTTCGCTACCTGGCTTGGCTTTGAACCACAATCCTCAGATCTCAGCCTCCTGAGTGGCTAGGATTACAGGCGTGAGCCACCAGAGCCTGACTTCATTGGGTTTTTTTCTTAACAAAAACATAAAACTGCAATGGACAACTGTTTTTAAGTCCTTACAGCCTGGATAAGACTCATAGGGAGACTGACCTGCCTTCAGCCAAAGCTTACCTCTGTTATTAGGTCCTGTTTTATCAATCTCGCATGAGGATTATTTGGGAAATGGGATTCTGACTACTCTTTTAAGGGAAGAGTGGCCATGATTTCACTGTTAAAAGTGACCCAGTTTAATGAGGGAGGAGGGAACAAACAGTACAAGAAATGTATCCAATGCCTAACATATGAAACTGTAACCTCTTTGTACACCAATTTGACAATAAATAAGTAAAAAATTTTTAAAGAGTGACCCAGTTATTAATCTAGGTGTGACTCAATGGTAAAACATGAGCTTAGCGTACACAAAACCATTGGTCAATCTCCAGCACCAAAAAGAGACAAAAAAATCAATCTGTATGGGAGTAAAAAGGTAGAAGAACCTGGAAATCACTTTCATAGGAGATGTGAAAATGAAAAAACTTTTATTCTGAAGAAGACCCCATTTGTCATATTTTGTTTAGTTCCAATTCAGGAAATAATTTCCTTTCACCTGTGCCATTCAAAGTTTATATCAGTAGTACTTTTCTGTGTTAAACTGCAGTCAGATAAAAACCATCCTGTTCTAGCCTGTTTATCTTGCTAGTAATTACTAATGCCATGTTTTATAATATCTAGATACATATCTAAGCCAGCACCAGATGTACTATTAGATTTAAAGAAAGTAATATATAATTTACAATTCTTTTCAATCCCTGTAGAAACAAAAATGTTCCAGTAAACCACAGAGACTTCTGGTATGCAACTTACACGTTGTACAGCGTATCAGAAAAGACAGAAAATGAAGAAAAAATGAGCGACAATGCTAGTGCGAGTTCTGGCAGTGACCAGGGCCCCTCCAGTAGGCAACACACCATGGTGTCCTTCCTCAAGCCTGTCCTGAAGCAGATCATCATGGCCGGCAAGTCAATGCAGCTGCTGAAGAATCTGAGGTGTGCAGAGAGTGCCACGTGCCAGGCGGCCGCCAGAGGTAACCTGCTGGCCCTGTGTTTCCCTCGGCCTCCCCCTCTCACTCGCCCCCGTCCCGAGGTGCCCAAGTATTTTGTAGTTTGAAGCTTGATAGAAGCCTGTTGCTTTGGTGGAAAATATCATCATTGTTAAATGAATGAATGAACATGCTGCTGTGGATTGAAACAATTATTGCCAGGTGCGGGTGGCTCACTTCTATCATCCTAGCTACTTAAGAGGCCGAGATCTGAGGATGAGGGTCAAAGCCAGCCCGGGAAGAAAAGTCCATAAGGCACTTTAACTCCAGTTAACCGGCAAAAAGCCACAAGTAGAGGTGTGTCTCACATGTGCCAACTTTGAGCAGAAAAAGGCAAGTGAGAGCTTGAGGCCCTGAGTTCAACCCCTAACACTGGTACGAGCACTCCCTCCAACCCCCCCCCCACACACACACATCAGAAAGATTATTTTCATCGGAAACTTTTGGCAGTATATTTGGAAAGGCAGTGGTAAGTTCTACAGTTCATTTTGACTAGTCCTTTTAAAAAGTGCTTCTGGCATTGCTTAATGTTTAGTTCTTGAGGACCATGGATCCTCATAACCATATGAGTCAATATATTTTTCTTTGTGGAATATTTTCGTTTTGACTAAATGGCTAACTATATTTCCTGGGCAATGGTTTTCCAATGAAATTTGTCTCTTTTATGTCATATCATAGTGCAGAAGGGTTATAACTTTCAAGTATTATTTGTCTGGGATTAACTGTTCATAGTAAAATGTGGTCATATGTTATACTTAACTGTGAACTTTGCAGTTGACAGAGGATCTCAAATGGTTAATTTTGTTGCACTGTTAAGGGTAAAAAAAAGCAGAGATAAATGTTCATAGATCAAGAGAAAAATATCAGGCGAAGTTGAACTTGCTCAGTGTTTGTTAATGCGACTTAACAAGAATATAATTCACCTTACCTATTTATGTTTCAGATGCAGAAAGAAAAAGCTTGCACACCCTCTTTCTAGAATCTGTACAGTCACGTCTTCGACGTGGAGAAGATTCTGCTCCACAGGTCCTTACAGAGCCACAGGCAGCCACAAAGAACCTAACGAAGATGCAGTCCATTGCGGAACAGCATCTGGAGCTGGATGATGTCCAAGACCCACTGCTAGCTGTTAACTTTGCAAGGTGATGAGAGCAACTCAATCTGTGAGTTCTGGATGGCTTCTTCTGGACTTTCCTGCCTGGGCTGGCTTCAAACCATGATCCTCAGATCTCAACCTCCTGAGTAGCTAGGATTACAGCTATTAGCAACATGTGCCCAGTTCAGAAAACCATCTTTAATTAATAGAATACAAAAAGATACTGTGTTTATCTAGTTCACACGTATAACATTGCCTACTCCTTTTTTTACGGAGAGCGGGGGGCACATTTAAAGACTTGGCCCTTTAGTCTGTGTCTGTGCCCTGGAAATGCTGTTGCTTGTCTAGAATGTGCTTCTAGAAGTCTGGGCAGGCATGTGCTTGGGGATTGGGTTGATTTTAACCACTTAGCCATATTCTAGAAAGCTCTTAGCCACATGGTGCCCTGTTATCTGATGGCCAGCACTCACTGTGTGGCTCTAATAGAAGGACCAATTCTAGCACCCTAAATGCATCACTAACTCTGAAAAGATGTTACAGGGAGGGAGGTTTCCTGATTCTGTAATAGTAATTTTAAGACTAAAGGTAAAAATGGGACTCCACTTTTGATTGAAGATACTTCTAGAAGTTTATGGCAACTCATAGAATCATGACTCACAAGTCAAATATCAGTGGCTCACACCTGTAATCCTAGCTATTCAGGAGGCTGAGATTTGAGGATTGTGGTTTAAAGCCAGCCCAAGCAAGAAAGTCTGAGACTCCTAGCTCCAATTAACCATTAAAAAGCTGTAAGTGGTGCTGTGGGTCAAGTGGTACAGTGCTAGCCTTGTTCAAAACAGTTCAGGGACAGTGCCCAGGCCCTGAGTTCAAGCCCTAGTACCTGCATTAACAACAACAACAGAAAAAAATCCATGTTTTTTATCTTAAAGGTTGTACTTGGAGCAGAGCGACTTTCATGAGAAATTTGCCGGTGGTGATGTATGTGTGGATAGATCTTCAGAATCTGTGACATGCCAGACTTTTGAATTGACACTGAGGTCTTGCCTCTATCCTCATATTGAAAAGCAGTACCTACATTGCTGTGGAAATCTCATGCAAACTCTAAAAAAAGATTACAGGTAAAAAAAAGAGCTATTTAGTTTGGGGAATAATCAGTTGTTGACTTTAAAAGCGGTATGACGTGTGTGCGTGTGTGTGTGTGTATTATACATAGAGACTTCTACAATATTTTATATTTAGTATTACTACTAAATTATTATTAGGCCTGGTGAGGTAACTCATGCCTGCAATCCTAGCTACTCAGGAGGCTGATATATGAGGATTGTGGTTTGAAGCTAGCCTGGGCATGAAAGTCCATGAGACTCTTTCTCCAATTAACCACCAGAAAACCAGAAGTAGAGCTGTGACTCAAAGTAAAAGAGCACTAGCCTTGAGTGAAAAAGCTCAAGGACGGAGCCTGTGCCCTAAGTCCAAGCCCCAAGACCAACCCCAAAAAAGGAAAAAAAAAGAGTGACAAACGATATATTAACAAATATTAGCAGTGAAAATTTACCATGGGTAGTGGGATTAGATCAATTTCTGTTCTTTTCATTGTTATGATTTTGCTTGGTTCTCTGTGATGTTAGAAAACATACATTATTTGTTTCTGGTTATTAAAGAAAGGAAGCATATACTATATTAGTGAAAAAAGTCTTCAGGAGCTGATAATATTTCTAGTTTTAGCAAATGTCAGATGTACCAATGCTCCTACCTGTGGCAACACACAGACCGGATCCTGGCCAAGAACTGAGCTTGACATGCTTAAAAGACCTTTTCTCACTTCTGTCCATTCAGGTTGGTAGAGTACTTGCAGGCCATGAGGAATTTTTTCTTAATGGAAGGTGGAGATACCATGTATGACTTCTACACTTCAATTTTTGATAAAATAAGAGAAAAGGAAACCTGGCAGAATGTGTCTTTTCTTAATGTCCAACTCCAAGAAGCAGTTGGTCAGCGCTACCCTGAAGATAGTGCACGGTAATGGATGGGAGGTATCTTTGACTATAAGTACTTAAAAACAGGGCCAGGCCTGGTGGCCCACACCTATAATTTCAGCTGCTTGGGAGATGAGATAGGGGATTGTTTTTTGAGGCTTGATCAGGCAAAAAGGTGTTGAGAAAATGAGACCTAATCCAAAAAACAATCTGGGCATGGCGGTTCCACGCCTGTAATCCCAAATACAAAGAGAGTGAAGGTAGGATGGCCTGGTAGCCATCCCAGACAAATGGACAAGATTTTGTCTGAAAAAGAAAGCATTAAGGGCTGGAGTTATGTCTCCAGTGAGAGAATGCTTGTTAACAAGGCCATGAGTTCAGATTGCCGCCAAAAATAATAATAAAGTACATAGTAAACCATATCCCAGGATAAGGAGGAACCTGTAAAATGTTCATATATTATTTGATTATATCGGCTGTAGTAATGTACACTTGTTGTCCCAGCTACTTGGGAGGTTGAGCCAGGAGTTTGAGGCCAACCTGGGAAGTACCTTGTCTGAAAACAAAAAGCTAATAAATAAAAAGGAAAATTGAGGCAATGGGTAGCCAAGAGTCATGATCACAGAGCGAGAGCAGACTGGATTTGTATGGTGGCCTCCCTTATAGGCCTGTAGTAAGCCATTTTCTCTCTCAGCTCCTGTGCCTACTTGCTGCTGTTTCTTGTTTTTGTTTTTGGTTTTTTTTGGCCAGTCCTGGGCCTTGGACTCAGGGCCTGAGCACTGTCCCTGGCTTCTTCCCGCTCAAGGCTAGCACTCTGCCACTTGAGCCACAGCGCCGCTTCTGGCCGTTTTCTGTATATGTGGTGCTGGGGAATCAAACCTAGGGCCTCGTGTATCCGAGGCAGGCACTCTTGCCACTAGGCTATATCCCCAGCCCTTGCTGCTGTTTCTTAAGGAAGCTCTGCCATCACAGGGTAGACCAGCAGTCCTGACTGTCCGTATCTCTCAGCCTTACTCTCTCCCACCACAAAGGACTTGACCTTCACAGAGTGACCTTCACTGCTTGGGCTCAGTTACACCCTCCAAGGCACCTCACATCAGACAGACCAGCTTCGTCTCACCAGAATGGGAGATTTTTACCCTCCTGCTTCATATTTGCCAGCCATATGTCTTATGCACATCTACACCTGTTCTCTGGCTTCCTACATCCTTTCCTTCTCCCCACTCCAGTGGCAGACTCTCCCGTTTGTGTCCTGACAGAAGTCTGCTTCTTATTACATCTCCTCCCTGCCATGAAGGTGGCTCTGGAAGGAGGTGAGAGCAGCTGTCACTTGCTTAGCATACAGCTGTATATTTAGGAGTGACCTGCTGAATTCACTTAGTGAATATGGTATAAAAGACTATTAAGTGATATCTTTGGCTAGTGCCTGAGTTGACTAATTCATAGTCATACAATGACCCTCCCTCTCTAGTTAACTCCATCTGGGAAGCTGGGAATTGGTGTTTCACACCTGTAATTCTTAGCTATTCAGGAAGCTAAGATCTGAGACTTGGGGTTGGAAGTTAACCTGGGCAGAAAGGCCTATGAGAAACTTATCTCCTGTTAACCATCAAATAGCCAGAAGTAGAGATACAGCTCAAGTGGTAGAGCACCACCAGATGAGAGAAAAAGCCAAGTAAGAACCCAAGGGCCTGAGTTCAAGCCCCATACTTGCATGTACACATAAATTCTATAGTGAACCTCTGGGTATCATCTTCTGGAGAGTCAGGTCATGTTTCAATACCACCAATATTACAGTTTTAGATCCAAGCAAAAACAGGACACTTAATGTACCTGAGTAGTTCCTGGTGCATGGAAATATCAACAACAAAAAAGAAGAAACCTTTGCCTTTCTTATTTCTAAAACCCATTTCCTACTCTGGAATAGATGCTTGAAAATATAAATTTGTTATACTCACAGTTTACAAAATATGCAGGGTTTTTTCTTGGTAATCTTATGCAGATTAATGTTAAATGTTTTATTGTTGTTGTTTTGTTATCTGTGCTAGAAATAGAACCCAGGGCCCCTCTCATGCTCTACCACTAAGTCGTACCTCCTGCCCTCAACTGTTTATTAAAAGATAATTTTTATATGAGTAAAATACTGTCACAAATTAAAACTGACACTTCTTTATTTAGTCTGTCTATATCTTTTGAAAATGTTGACACAGCTAAGAAGAAATTACCGGTCCATATCCTAGATGGTCTGACTCTGAGCTACAAGGTAAGCCCTGATGTTCCTTATGTGAATATTGTTTACCCCTAAAACCAAATCATGCAAGGACTAGGTCACTTCTGAATCTGATTTCTGTTTTTGTTTTCATAGGTTCCATGGCCTGTAGACATTGTGATAAGTTTAGAATGTCAGAAGATTTATAATCAGGTCTTTCTTCTCTTGTTGCAAATAAAATGGGCAAAATATAGTCTGGATGTTTTACTGTTTGGTGGTAAGATTTTTTTTTCAACAGATAAATCCAATTTATTTTTAGCCCTGGCAGGGAGAGGCTAGTGGGTTTAGGTTTTGGGGTTTTGGGGTTTTGGTTCTGGTACTGAAGTTTTAACTCAGCATTTGAGTGCTGTCCCTTAGCTTTTCTGCTCAAGGCCAGCATTCTAACGCTGAAACTGCAGCTCCACTTCTGGCATTTTTGCTGGTTAATTGGAGGTAAGAATTTCACAGACTTTTCTTTCCTCCTACCTTCAAACTTTGATCCTCAGGTCTCAGCCTCCTGAGTAGCTAGAATGATAGATAATGAGCCACCAGTGCCCAGCCATTTTTCTTTTTTTGCCAGTCCTGGGGCTTGAAATCAGGGCCTGAGCACTGTCTCTGGCTTTTTGCTCAAGGCTAGCACTCTACCACTTGAGCCACAACGCCACTTCTGGCTTTTTCTATATATGTGGTGCTAAGGAATGAACCCAGGGCTTCATGTATACGAGGCGAGCTCTTTACCAGTAGGCCATATTCCCAGCCCCTCAGCTATTTTTTTTTTTTTTTGGCCAGTCCTGGGCCTTGGACTCAGGGCCTGAGCACTGTCCCTGGCTTCTTCCCGCTCAAGGCTAGCACTCTGCCACTTGAGCCACAGCGCCGCTTCTGGCCGTTTTCTGTATATGTGGTGCTGGGGAATCGAACCTAGGGCCTCGTGTATCTGAGGCAGGCACTCTTGCCACTAGGCTATATCCCCAGCCCTCTATTTTTTAAGATATAGAAGAATATCAAATTTAATATCAGTTTTGTAGACCTTAAGTATCTAAATGAAATATCAGGAGGTTGTATGTAGAATAGATCTGAAATGCAAGAACTTATTAGACACCCCAAAAAGTTCTTGAGCCAGATGCTGGTGGCTTACACACTGGTAATCCTGTCTACTCAGGAGGCTGAGATCTGAGGATCACAGTTCAAAGACAGCCCAGGCAGAAACCATGAGATTTTTATTTCCAATTACCCACAAGAGGGGCTGGGGATATAGCCTAGTGGCAAGAGTGCCTGCCTCGGATACACGAGGCCCTAGGTTCGATTCCCCAGCACCACATATACAGAAAACGGCCAGAAGCGGCGCTGTGGCTCAAGTGGCAGAGTGCTAGCCTTGAGCAGGAAGAAGTCAGGGACAGTGCTCAGGCCCTGAGTCCAAGGCCCAGGACTGGCCAAAAAAAAAAAAAAAAATTACCCACAAGAAAACCATAAGTGGCTCAGAGTTGTAGAGTGCTAGTCTTAAGTAAATCAGCTCAGGGACAGCACCCAAGCCCTGAGTTCAAGTCCCACAACTGACAAAAAAAGTCTTACTGAGTTATACAAAAATGTTTTATGCAAAGTTAGCAGGACTTGTATATGTTTCACAGCAGTGATGGCAGAAGCAATAAAAAGACCTCTGTCTCGTGATCTTCCAAACCACTGCAGTTGGGTCCCTCATAAGACCTGGTCAGGGTGCCGCCAGCAGAGCAGATGCCAGATCGCTTAGAACTCTTTACTCATAGAACGTTGCACGGAGGTTTGAGTCAATTCCCTTTTCATCCATTTTGCTCTTTGAATCTTGTAGAACTAGCCAATACTGCAGAGAAACCCCAAGTTAAAGAAGGCCTTCTACATGAACAAGACACAGTTGCTCAACTTGGTCTGCAGAAGGAACCAGTAAGACAGCAGATCCATCGCATGTTCCTCTTAAGAGTGAAGCTCATGCATTTTGTGAACAGTTTACACAACTACATCATGACCAGGGTTGGTGTCCTTTCACACTCCTCACCTCTGTACCTTGTGTAGGTCGTTACTCGTAGAGAACAATTTAGCATATATTAATAAATACTAAAGAGTCTCAAAATACTTTAAATTTTGGAAAATGGAACACATACACAGTTGGATCATGAAATAACATGGCAGTGGGGGTTTTATTCTTATAAAAATATCCCCAAAGGGCTGGGAATGTGGCTTAGCAGTAGAATGGACTAGCAAAAAAAAAAAAAAAAAAAGTATGTGTCCGTGAGCTTTTGCTTAAGGATAGTACTCTACTTTCTCATTGAGCCACAGCTCTGCGTCTGGCTTTTTTCTAGTCCTGCCTAGGCTGGCTTTGAACCATGATCCTCAGATCTGAGCCTCCTGATTAGTTAGGATTACAGGTGTGAGCCACTGGTGCCGGGCTTGTTTTGTTTGTTTGTTTGTTTGCTTGTTTTAAATTTAGTTTTTAAATTATTATATTTAGATGGGCAAAGGTTTCAATTCAGCATGTCAGTTTATAAGTATAATGCAACTTGGTCAGTGTCACCCCTTCCATCATCATCCCAACCCCACCCATCCCCAAGTTACCTCATTCTGTTTTCACATTCGAACATTATGACTGATTCGCCCACTTTTTCTTGCTTCACTCATCTGACCCCTCTCCCCAACCCCTCCTCTGACAAAATATGTTTCACCTTCCTGGTACTCATTTGCTTAAGCTGTAAGTGTTCAAAGGACTTCACTCATTAGAAGCCTCCCCTGTGTATTCCATACTTAAGTCAGTTAGCTTATATGTGCATATGGCCCTGTATATGTTTTCATATGTTTATAATTCATATCTAACTTCCACATATGAGAAAACAAGCAGCCCTTGTCTCAATGACTTGTTTCACTTGGGAAAAAACATAGTAGCATAAAACATAGTAGCACATGTGTATCCACAGACCATGCTTCCTCAAAGTGTACACACCTAAAGCCATGAATGGCCCATGAAATTTCATCAGTGCTCATAGGTGTCCCCGGAAAATGGCTTTAGTAGGAACAGCTAAAATCCCCAAGCAAGGTGGTGTGTGTAAGGTGAGAAGCACAGCCATATTTTCTTTAAAATAAAAACGAATTCCCTGAAAAATAAGTGGAACTGCTATTCTCTTTAAAATATATTTATTTATTATTATTAAGTAGTTGTACAATGGGGCTTCAATTCCAGTGTCAGGTTATGAGGACAGTGTTTCTTGGTCATTGTCACCCCTTCCATTGTTCTCCCCCTTCTTTCCCCTTTCCATCCCCACCCCAAGTTAATATCATTCAATTTTTTACAGAGGAACTGCTTTTTTCTTTTTCTTGTTTGTATCTGCCAGTCCTGGGGGCTTGGACTCAGGGCTTTTGTGCTCTACCACTTGAGCCACAGCTCTGTGTCCAGCTTCTTTAGTGCTTAATTGGAAATAAGAGCCTCATGGACTTTCCTGCCCCAGCCTGGCTTCAGTCCTTGATCCTCAGCCTCCTGAGTAGCTAGGATTATAAAAGTAGATATCTTATATTTTCAGTAAATGTATCTAATATTTCTTTAAAAGCAGTGCATTTTCTCTGTGATTGGATGAGCTTACCTCTCCTTGCCAGGTAGTGTGTTAGTGTGAAGATGAGTATGCATTCATTGTGCTTGGGCTGTCCCAAGGACCAGCCCTGCCATCATCCAGGGAACCAGTCGCCTTTAAAGAGGAGCATGGAGGGCTGAGAATGTGGCCTAGTGGCAAGAGTGCTTCAGCCTCATGTACATGAAGCCCTAGGTTTGATTCCTCAGCACCACCATATATATGAAATGGCCAGAAGTGGTGCTGTGGCTCAAGTTTGCAGAGTGCTAGCCTTGAGCAAAAAGAAGCCAGGGACGGTGCTCAGACCCTGAGTTCAAGCCCCAGGACTGGCCAAAAAAAAAAAAAAAAAAAGTAAATAAAGAGGAGCGTGGTTATTGAAGGAAGAATTTGAAAGTCGCACAAGTTGAGTGAAAGCTTTGTGTGCAGCACCTGTGTCCCCAAAGATGTGTACTAATCTTGTTTTTCCTTTCTAAGATTCTCCATAGTACAGGGCTGGAGTTTCAGCACCAAGTCGAAGAAGCCAAGGATTTAGATCAGTTGATTAAAATTCACTACAGATACTTGTCAACCATCCATGACCGATGTCTCCTGAGAGAAAAGGTATGGCAGATGTCACAAGTGTGGTAAGGAATGACAGGCACATGGAAATAATCTGTTTTTGAATTTTGAAGTACTAAGCTCTTATCCTCCAGAATCTTCTGCTAGGAAAGACCTAGTCAAATGAGTAACCCCATTGGTCCTACTACTGGGAATTATATCTGAGAAGAGTATGAGAGCTGTGTTGCCAGCACAGTGTGTGCTACACTTGCACTCAGGTGTAATTGGGTCAATAGCTTGAAGTAAAGAGTACAACCGATCCGGGGACACACACACTTGCACAGTGTGGAAACTCTTAACTCATGGCTGCAGGTGTGCTGTATAAGTGCACCTACTCCCTATGATTGTGAGAAACTTCGCAGCATGCCAGCCATGGGAACTGCTCTTCCCAGGTTACTAGGGCAACCAAATGGTCCTTGTGGGTTGGGATCTTGTATTTTAGGTCTACTGCACTGCTAATCAGTGCCTCCTATGCTGGGCACAGCAAATGTGGGCTGCATCCCCAGTTCACTTGGTTTGGGGTCCAGTGCCCTTATGGATAGAATGAGATCCATGACTAAATCAGGTATGTTTGATGTCAGCATCCAAACATCGTGATAGAATCTGTGTTCTATCCCTGACTTTGGTCTCCAGGTCAGCTTTGTGAAAGAAGCAATCATGAAGGTGTTGAATTTGGCTCTCATGTTTGCAGAAGGCTGGCAGGCAGGCCTGGGAGCTTGGCAGTAAGTATGCTTTTGTGATCATCTGCACTGTGGCCATTTCAGCTTCCCTCCTGACAGGCTTCATTCATGAATTCCGTCTTTATTCCAGCAGCCTTTCACATGCCACTGTAATGAAGAAGTTTAAAGGTGAATTTGAGAGCTTGGGGTTTAGCTCAGTAGTGTCAGGCTTGAGACCTTACCCGAAAAATAACTAAAGCAAGGCCTCCCCTGATCACTCATGATTGTAACATACTAGGCACTTAGGGAGGGTCGAGAGGATCACAGTTTGAGGTAGGCCAAAGCAACAAGTTCAAAAGGCCCCAAACTCAACCAATAAGAAGCTGGGTTTGGTGGCACTTGGCCTGTCATCCTGACTATGTGGGAATCGTGAATAAGAAAGATCTGTCTAGGGATTGGGAATGTGGCTTAGTGGTAGAGTGCTTGCCTAGCATGCATGAGGTCCTGGGTTGATTCCTCAGAACTACATAAACAGAAAAACCTGGAAGTAGCATTGTAGCTTAAGTAGTAGAGTGCTAGCCTTGGGCAAAAGAAGCTCAGGGACAGTACCCAGGCCCTGAGTTCAAACCCCAGGACTGTCAAATAAAAAATCTCAGTCTAGGCCAACCTAGTACATAAGATTCTGAACCAAACCAAACCAGACGAACAAACAAAAACAGCAAAAGGCTGGAGGTACAATTCAAGGAATGAAACATTTGCCCGGCAAGTTCAAAGCCTAGAGTTCAAATCCCAGTTCAAATCCCAGTACTGCCAAAAAGCAAAATTGCATTTTTAGTAATTTCAAATTTTAAAGTTCTTCACAGATAATAAATGGTTAAAAAAATAAAAACGGGCTGGGGATATGGCCTAGCGGCAAGAGTGCCTCCCTCATATACATGAGGCCCTGGGTTCGATTCCCCAGCACCACATATACAGAAAATGGCCAGAAGTGGCGCTGTGGCTCAAGTGGCAGAGTGCTATCCTTGAGCAAAACGGGGCCAGGGACAGTGCTCAGGCCCTGAGTCCAAGGCCCAGGACTGGCAAAAATAAAAAATTAAAAAAAAATAAAAACACAGAACTATGTAAGACAATGGGAATATCTTCAGTCTTCCTAAGTTTTTAACTGCAAAAAAAAAAACCCACCATGATTTTATATTCTATGAATCTTTGCAACAATTTGAAATTTATAAGACAAAATGCTGGGTACCCAGAGGCACATTCCTGTAATCCTAACTATTCAGGAAGCTGACATATGAGAATTGCGATTTGAAGCTAGCCTGGGCACGAAGGTCCATAAGATGCTTATCTTCAAATTAACCACCAAAAAGCTGGAAGTAGATCTGTGACTCAAGAGGTAGAATGCAAAAATTGCTCAGAGACAGCACCCAATCCCTAAGTTCAAGCCTAGGACTGGCACAAAAAACAACAAAAAAAACAATGTAAGGCGGGTTGTATTCCTAGCTATATCAGAGGATAAGGCCGGAGGATCACCAGTTCAAAGTCCACCTCAGTTAATATAGCAACACCCTGACTCAAAGGAAAACAGGACATTTCACAATTTATTATATAATATTTAGCCCTAAACAATTAAAATATTCTAAGTTACTACAGTACTTTCTAGCCTACCTGTGGACTTTTATATGTTTTATGTAAACTGGAACTTATTTTCTCTCCTAGAATGGAATCTATCGAGAAAATGGAGTCTGACTTTAAAAACTGCCACATGTTTCTTGTAACCATTTTAAACAAAGCAGTCTGTAGAGGATCTTTTCCTCACTGTAAGTACACTGTGTTATGAGGTGATTGCATTTCAGTTTTCTTGTAGCTAAGTCTATGTGTCATTGTTTGGTATTGGCCTCCTAGAAGAACTGGAAATTCTCACCAGTGTGTGGTACTTTGAATTGCTTTTCCAGAACAACAGTTTCATTGGTGAATTTCTTTTTTTTTTGGGGCGGGGGGGGGGGTGGGGCCAGTCCTGGGGCTTGGACTCAGGGCCTGAGCACTGTCCCTGGCTTCTTCTTGCTCAAGGCTAGCACTCTGCCACTTGAGCCACAGCGCCCCTTCTGGCCATTTTGTGTATATGTGGTGCTGGAGAATCGAACCCAGGGCCTTCATGTATACGAGGCAAGCACTCTTGCCACTAGGCCATATCCCCAGTCCCTCATTGGTGAATTTCTAATGCAACACTTAGGCTGTTGATTATGGTGATGCTTTCTTGAACATGAAATACTGCAGGATGGATGTGTCACTGTGCTTTCTGTATGTAGTCTCTTTTGTGTGTGTATGGTGGTCATGGGGGCTTGGACTTGCAGCCTGGGCGCGTTCCCTGAGCTCTCTTGCTATAGCGCTCTACCACTTTGAACAACAGTGTCCCTTCCATTTTTCTGGTGGTTAATTAGAGATAAGAGTTTCGTGGCTGGGCATGGGGAGGAGGGTGGCTCATACCTCTGATCCTAGCTACTTCGGAGTCTGAGATCTGAGCATCATGGTTGGGAGCCAGCCCTGACAGGAAAGGCTGTGAGGCTCTGTCTCTACTTAACCACCAAAAACAACATTGAAGTATACTGTAGCTCAAATAGTAGAGCACTAGCCTTGTGCAAAAAAGCTCAGGGACAGCGCCCAGGCATGAGTTCAAGCCCCATGACTGACCAAAGTAAAAGTCTCATGGACTTTTCTGGGCTGGCTTTGAACCACAATCCTCAGATCTCAGCCTGAGTAGCTAGGATTGCAATGAGCCTCCAGCTCCTGGCTGTGTAATCTCGTGTGTGTGTGTGTGTGTGTGTGTGTCTGTGTCTGTGTCTGTGTGTCTGTGTGAATACTGGGGCTTCAATCCATGGCCTCATGCTCTTACTTGCTTTTCTCCATCAAGGCTGGTGCTCTACCACTTGAGCCACCATTTCACTTCTGGCTTTTTGCTGGTTAATTGGAGATAGGAGAGAAGAGTCCTTTGGCTTTGTCTGCCTGTGATGGCTCAGATCTCAGCCTCCTGAGTAGCTAGGATTATAGGTGTGAGCCACCAGCATCTAGCCCTTGTGTAGGCTTTATAACTATTCCCTTCTAACAAAGATAAGGAGGTTGAGTTTTATGTTTTCCTTTTAAGCAATTTTTAAACTCCCAAGGCTGCCTGTCACAAGGAAATGTAGACGTGACGCCTCAGAACACAGTGTGCAGTACATGGGGGAGGTCTGTTGATGAGTAATGGAGAAAAAGAGATCTGTTAGTCTGGAAACAGAACCAAGTAGCATCTCTCTTTTTAAAGATAAAGTGTTTTGGGGCTGGGGATATGGCCTAGTGGCAAGAGTGCCTGCCTCATATACATGAGGCCCTGGGTTCGATTCCCCAGCACCACATATACAGAAAATGGCCAGAAGTGGCGCTGTGGCTCAAGTGGCAGAGTGCTAGCCTTGAGCAAAAAGAAGCCAGGGACAGTGCTCAGGCCCCAGGACTGGCCAAAAAAAATTAAAAAAATAAAAATAAAAAAAAAGATAAAGTGTTTTTTCCTATGTGTGCATATTCTAATTGTAATACATGTTCTTTGAGTAACAGAAACAAGTGTGCTGTTGTATAAGAGGAAACATTGGTGCATCGGTCCATGTTTACTATATAATATACACACTAGACAAGTGCGTGATGGGCCGGAGCAAGGTTTTCTGCTACATGGGGCACAAGTTTTATTTACTGGGTAAAAAGTCTTTTTTAAAAAAAAAAATCTGAGATCGAAATAAACCTCATTTCTTTCATTTCTATTTAACAACTGAAGGAGTCCTTTTTATTAATACATTAAGAATATCAGTTTTGGAGACCAGATGCCAGTGACTCACATCTGTAATGCTAGTTTCTGAGATCTTAGGATCCCAGGTTGAAGCCAACCTGGGCAGGAAAGTCTGTGAGATCCTTATTTCCCGTTAACCACTAGGAAGCTAGAATCAGAGGTGTGGCTCAAATGGTAGAGTGCAGTCTTAAGGGAAATAGGGAAGGGATAGCACTTAGGCCTTGAATTCAAGCCCCAGTACTGGCTCACACGTGCACGCACGCTCGTGTACACACACACACACACACAATCAGTATTTGAAATTCTAACCACACTTTACTATCTTATTTAATATTGTAAACCAGTGATATAACCTGTTTTGTAACCTCATGTTTTATTCTTCCCACAGTGGAATCTCTAGCCCTGTCACTCATGGCTGGCATGGAACAAAGTTAAATATTGTTAATGGTATACACTCTTCAGGTTCCATCTACATACGCATACGTGTACATTTCCATCCTATGCAGCTGGGAAGTAAGAATCCTTTTGTTTCTGTTTGTTTTAAAAACTGTGGTTCACAGTCTAGACCAATGGATTGAAGACGTTTTCTCTGGAGATGGTGGGAGTATGTAGATTATGTGTATAAGTTATATAAATAATGCAAAGTGTAAAAAAAGTATTTATTCTTAATAGTTTTTTAAGCTATAGAGTCGTATTGATGACTTTGAAATGTAAATTATATTTAGAAAAATGTATTGATATTAAAAATATGTTAATGCTCATTTGTCATATTTTCTTGTTTGCATTCTTTTTTCTTCTTCTTTTGAAAGGGTCTTACTATGTAGCCCAGGCTAGCTGTGAACTTGCGGTTCTCTAGCCTCAGCCTCCTCTGAGTTGTGATTACAAGTTTGCACTGCTCAACCCATCGCAAATAAACTGATACCTCGAATTTCTTTTTCTTCTGCTGTTGCTGTACTTTTGTCACTGGAATTTATCAAGTAGAGCTTTACATTTCCTCTTTGCTAGAAGTAGTCTTAGACTTGACAGCCCTAGAAGTGTTTGAGGGGTTTTTTGTGCCTTAGGAAATTTGAAATGGAAAATATCAACACCAATATATATATAAAGCCAATTTCACATAGAGCCAACTCATGTATGTTGATTATTGTTGTCTGACATTTTAAACAATTTTTGCAAGCTTACCATTTGAGTTTTATCTCAAAACTGGGCTTATCATTCAGTTTTTTTACATATTTTCTTTAATTATTTCTTGGCGTGAGAATTCAGTAGACACCAAGCAAGAACAGATGGGTAAGATAAATAGAAAAATGCAGAAAGGAACTGAACATTAACCATCAAAGTGACATTTATAATTTTTATTAAAGCCATCATTTAACCACAGTAGAGTACACTTTATCATACTTACACAAAATGTTCACCCAGATACATTGTTCCCTTGAGCATAAGATCCACTCGATTTTTATTTTTCCCATAGTGTTGGGGTCAGCTTGTGCCTTTAAGAGGCCACAGCTGTCCTTGGCCTGTCCCTCCCCTTCCTGCCTTTAACAGGAAGAGAAGCCCCTGTTTCTGGGGCGAGCAAGTGTGCAATGGCGGAGGGGTACCCCAGGGGCCCATCCTTGGGAGGCTGGGCCTCCACCCACAAGGGAGGTCCCCTGACATCACTTGACGTACAGCTCTCGTGGCCAATCTGTTGTCCCTTCCCTGTGCCCGCCTTTAGGGTATATCTTTGTGGCTTCTCACTTGAATAAATCAGAACCGTCCCAGAGACGTCTCCGAGATCTCACGCACTCCTGTCTTCCTTGGGCTGGCGAGTATGGAGGTCTCGCACCCACACGTGACCCAAGGCTAAACCCGGGACCCCACTCCTGTGTCGATACCCTACCGGCCCAGGGCGGGGGGCAGGGGGACATGAGAGAGTGAGTATGGATCCCCTGCAGAGGAGATAGACAAGCCCAGGACCTCTCCCCATGTGTTGGGGAGGAATAGAGCTAAGCCCGGCAAATTTAAAGCCCAACACCATAGTGTTCACTTTACTTAAATCTTAGTTTAGGAAAATATTTCCAAAGGGCATAGAGGATGCTTCTAAAGGAAAACATTTTGGGACACAAATTTTTCTCAGTCCCATTATGCAGGCTTGAGTTCCCAGGCCCACCTTCCTATAAAGCCACAGGAGGTGAGGATTAGATAAAGTGCATTCTAGTTGTTCATTCTTGCCATGGGGGCTGGTGATGGCCACCAGAAGCAGAGGAAGTCTAGGTAACACACCATACGGTGCTTATTTTTTAAAAGGCCCTTTTCTGAGGGAGATGGTTCCTGGAATTTAGAGATACCTCTTATTGAAAAGATGCAGCCAGGCACTGGTGGCTCGTACCTCTAATCCTGGCTACTCAGGGAGCTGAGATCTGAGAATTGTAGTTTGAAGCCAGCACAGGCAGTAAAGTTTATAAGACTTATCTCCAGTTAATCACCAAAAAGCTGGAAGTGGAGCTGTGGCTCATGTGGTAGAATGCTAGCCTTGAGCAAAAAAGCTCAGGAACAAACAGGCCCTGAGTTCAAGCCTCAGGACTGGCACAAAAAAAAAAAGTGCCTAAGGGAGAAAGGAAAAGGAATGACTACATCTTCTTTATTTCCTTGGAAGAACAGTGTGAACAGTGAAACACCTAAGCAGGGTTCCACTAAATATCACTGTTGTAGATGTGAACTCATACAAGCCCTGTGCTAGTGGCTCACACCTGTAATCCTAGCTACTCTGAGCAAGTTAGAGCTGCTCCTGAGTTCAAGACCTAGGAATTCATACCAAGTATACGCTCAGGCTACAGTGCTAATGGAATGAACCAGCAGTGGCTGTGTGAGGCAGATTTAATATAACTAGAGGCTGGGGAGAGCCATTCATCCCACTGGTATCAGATTGGCTTGGACCATTTGTGGAGGGCAGGAAGGTAAACTTTGTTAGACAACCAGGTATGGAGCACACATGTTGTTGGGCTCACTTGCTAGGGAGGCTGTATCCGTGAGAGCAAAGGAATGCACAGAATGCCTTTGTAGGTCCCTGTGAGGCTCAGACAAACAAAGGCAGCAGGTGAAATTTCAGTCTTTGCAATCCAAATGTGGAGAAAGCCTCAGAAGGCCACCTGATTTTGCATGTGAATACCAATTTTATTCCAGCACGATGGGTTGAAGAGGCTTCTTTTCCCCATTGGACTTTTCAAATCAATGAGCTCTGGATGTATAGATTTATTTCTGCTAAATGATACTCCATTGTGTACGTATGCCACATTTTCTTTATTCATTTGACTGCTGATGAGTACCGAGGCTGAGTCCATACTTGGCTATTGTGAATTGTGTTGTAATAAATATGAATGTGCACATTTCTCTATTATGTATCACCGTACATTCCTTCATAGAACCCAGGAGTAGTACTATATATTAGGATTCTGTAGTGGCTGTACTTTTTAGCTTTTTGAGGAAAGTCTATACTCGTGTCCTGAACCCCTGAGGGATTTTTTTGGTGTTTTCTTTTAATCAGTTGTGGGGCTTGAACTCAGGGCAGGGCCTGGACATAGTCTCTGAGTTCGACTCAAGGCTAGTGCTCTACCACTTAAGCCACAGCTCCTCCACTTTCGGGTTTCTGGTGGATAGATAAGCGTCTCATGGACTTTCCTGCCCAGACTTGCTTTAAACCAAGATCCTCAGATCTCAGCCTCATGAGTAGCTAGGATTACGGGCATTAGCCATCAGCCTTCAGCTTGCACCTGAGCTTTGATCCATTAATTTTAGGCTTCCTGTTGCTGAAATTACAGCATGTACCACTGCATTCATCTTCTCTCTGTTGATATATAGTCTCTTGGACTTTTCTGCCCAGCTGGCTTGGAACCATGTCTCCCCAGCCCGTTTTCCATGTAGCTTGGAATGACAGATGTATACTTCTGTTTCCAGCTTTGGGATGAGAAACTTTCTTGCAAACTTTTCTGCCAAGATTGGCCTCAAACTGCCATCTACCAATCTCAGCCTCCCAAGAAGCTACTAGAATCAAGCATGAACCACTGTCGCCCAGCTTAGTTTATACGTGTTTTCAGAATTACTTCATTTGCCCACTTTTTGATAGGATTCTTTACTGTTTTTATTTCATTTGTTTTTAGTGTATTCTGGATGTTAAGCTCTTGTTAGTTTGTATCTCAATTCTTCCCACCCCATAAATTCTTAGGTTTAGTCACTATCACATTCTAGAGTTCTTGAACATTGTATTTATGCTTGCCTATAGTTTTCTTTGTTGCTGTCTGAATGTAAACTATCCTTGCCTTTAATCCCTTAATGGGACAGACATATATGCTTCTTTTTCTTTTTTTCCTTTTTTTTTATTCTTTGTTGTCCCAGTACTGGGGCATGAACTCAGAGATTAACTTTTCCACTCAGTGCTGGCGCTCTCGCTCAAGGCACGCCTCCACTTCCAGCTTTTTGCTGGTTAATTGGATACAAGAATCTTGGGGATTTGTATGGACTGGCTTCCAGCCAAGATTGCTCACATCTCACCCTCCTTAATTAGCTAGGATTACAGGCACCCAGCTAAGTAGGCTTTTTTGTATCTGGCAAAATTACATAGTTTTGATGATTATCCTTTTTGTGGAATTGCTTGTATTAGTTGTTTATTCCCCCCCCCCCATTCAAACAAAACAAAACAACAACAAAAAACTTGCCAGGGGCCAACATCTCATACCTGTGATCCTAGCCACTCAGGAGGCTGAGATCTGAAGATTACAGTACAAAGATGTACTGGCACCCCCCCCCCAAAAAAAAAGTTTTAACATTTGAATTTTAAAGTTTGTTTGGGATAGGGTTCCATAAGTAGCCCAGGCTAGAATTAAACTTTTGATCCTCTCAGCCTCCTGAGTCCTGAATGTACAACCTTAGGCCACTCTACCTGGCTTAATTTTTTATTATGTCGGTGGTGGGATTTGAACTCAGGGCCTGTACACTGTCCCTTTCTCCTCTAGGCCAGCACTCTACCACAAGCCACAGCTCCACTTCCAGTTTTATGGTGGTTAATTGAAGATAAGAGTCGCAAGGCCTTTCCCACCTGGACAAGCTTTGAAATGAGCTCCTCAGAGCTGAGCCCCCCTGAGTGGATAGGATTACAGGCGTGAGCCACCAGTGTCCCTGGCCACTGGCTCATTTTCATGTAAATTTTTTTTTATTTTGCTCACGATGTAGCCCAGGCTGGCCATACACTCTCAGTCTTCTTCCTTCAGCTTCCAGAGTCGCTGGGATAATTCCCCATCCACAGACTTTCCTGCCTGGGTTGGTTTTGAACCACAATCCTCAGATCTCAGCCTCCTGAGTAGCTAGGATGACAGGCATGAGCCACCGGCACCTGGAAGTGCACATTTTCTTTTATCCATTCATGTCAGTAGATATTTGAGTAGCTTCTACATTTTAGCTGTCATAATAATGTTGCCACTAACCTAGCTGTATAATTATCTCAAGATCCTGTTTTCAGTTCTTTTAGATATTTACCCACAAGTAGAAGAGCTGGGTCATAAGGTTAAGTATGGTGTTTTTTTCCTTATCAGTTGGAATATTTTCTATTCTAACAGTGCACAGTTTCCCAATTTGACCTCATCCGTCTCAACGCACATTTTCTCTTTTTTATAGTAATCACTTTAATGGGTGCAGGTTATAATTCATTGTGGCACATTATTTCCTTTTTTTAAAATCACTGAGTAATACATCGTCTAAACACTGCTTACCCATTATCTTATCTGTACGTTACAAGTTTCTTGCTCTTACAGATAGGCTAATAAAAATACCAATAGAGCCAGGCACTGGTGGCTCCGCCTGTGATCCTAGCTACTCAGGAGGCAGAGGTCTGAGAATCAGGGTTCAAATGCAGCCTGGGCAGGAAAGTCTATGAGACTCTTAGTTCCAATTAACCACTAGAAAACCAGAAGTGGAGCTGTGACTCAAAGTGGTAGAGTGCTAGCCTTGAGTAAAAAAAAAGCTCAGGGCCAGTGCCCAGGCCCTGAGTGAAAGCCGTATGGCCAGTGTGGAGCAAATCTTGAAAGGATGCATTAGTTAGGACTCAGGACCCCTGGACAGTATCTTAACCTAGCAAGCCAAACTAGGTACAAATGAGACATTGTTGTGAAACATCCTTGCCTCCTCCCTTCCCTAGTCCCTTCTAGTTTCCATAACCTTCCATGACCATGTTTCCATGACCCCTTGGGGAGAGTATTTGCAGAAAAGACTGGATTAGGAATTAACAACCAATCAGAATGTTATAGGACTAGACCAATAAAGTGTCACCGGAAACACCTAACTATAGAGGGGCAACCAATCAGAGAACAGGCCAGGATATTTAAAGCAACCTAGAAGCCAGGAGCTGGTGGCTCACACCTGTAATCCTAGCTACGCAGGAGACTGAGATCTGAGGATCATGGTCAAAGCCAGCCCAGGCAGTAAAGTCTGTGAAACTCATCTTCAGTAAACCCCCAGGAAACCAGAAGTGGCACCATGGCTCAAGTGCTAGCCTTGAGCGAAAAAGCTCAGGGATAGCACCTAGGGCCTGAGTTCAAGCCTCAGGATGGGCACACAAAAATAAATACAGCCAACGGAGTCAAGATGGTGGATTAAAAGAAAGTAGCACATCCCCGTTTCCCTGTGATTCAGGAACAAAACAGTCAGGAAGCAGCATCTCAGTGAGGTTATGGAATCACAAACCAGAGTCAAACCCCTACACGGGGAGAAATTGCTGGGGCGTACCACCTGCAGCCGGGAGCCTCCGAAACAGAAGGGCAACGCTGCAAGTCAAATGCCATGATCACTCCAGGTATTAGTGGCTCACGCCTGTCATCCTAACTCCTCAGGAGGCTGAGCTTTGCAGTTCAAAGCCAGTCTGGGGAAGGAAAGTTCATGAGACTCTTACCTCCAATTAACCTCCATAACGCCAGAAGTGGAGCTGTGGTTCAAGTAGTAGAGTGCCAGCCTTGAGTGGAAAAAAATTAATGGATAGCACTCACACGCTGAATTCAAGCCCTACTGCCTGCAGAAAAGAAAAGGAAAAAAAAAAAAAAGCCAGAGCCACAGTACAGACACCACCACCAACCTCACATCTGATTGAAATCAATCTTATCCATGCATGAAACTATGTAGCGAACTCCATTATAAACCGTCATAAAAGGGAAAGAGAAATGGTTGATAAGAAAGTAAGAGGGTAAATGTAACCAGCTACATTATCTGCACATATGGAAATATCAAAATGAGAGCCCTTTGTACATGTAATCTATGATAACAAAAAAAAGAATACTGATTTATAAGTCTTGTGCATTAGTTGATTTCAAATGTCTAGGGAATCTGGTACCAGTGGCTCACACCTGTCATCCTAGCTACACAGGAGGCTGAGATCTAAGGATTGCAGTTTGAAGCCAGCCCAGACATAAAGTCTGTAAGACTCTTATATCCACCCAAATTAATTAACCACCAAAAAAGCCAGGCGTAGAGCTGTGGCTCAAGTGGCAGAGTGCTAGCCTTGAGCACAGAAGCTCAGGGACAGTGCACAGGCCTTGAGTTCAAACCCAGGACTGGCACCCAAAACAAAGAAACAAACAAATAAGGAATATTAAATTCCTAGGAAGAGAATTACTGTGTCATCGTGTATACATATACATTTAATTTTATAAGCAATTTCTAAAGTACTTTCTCATGTGCCAATAAAAGTCTATTTATTTAGTGCTAGTCCTGGGGCTTGAACTCAGAGCCTAGGTGCTGTCTCTTAGCTTCCTATTTTGTAGGAGTGAGAGACCTCTAGAAACGAAGTGATCTCTGAATATTTAGACAACTGGTAGATTCTCTGTCGGTATTCATTAGTTCTAAGTGTGTGTGTGTGTGTGTGTGTGTGTGTGTGTGTGTGTGTGCAGTATCCTTCAAGTCCCACTAGTACTGGCACAAAAATAAGAGTGGGGGGGAGGAGAGAGAGGGAGGGAGGGGGAGAGGGAGAGAGGAGAAGAGGAAAAGAAAGGCAAGGAAAGGGAAAGGCAAGGTTGGGGAGTGACACGGTTGGGAGGGGAGTTTGCACCGTTTTTCTCCCCCAGCTCCAGGGCTGTGTCGTGAGCAACCTCTGGAGGCGTTTTGGGGGGGTGGGGAGCTCGTTGAGTCGGGGTTCCTTTTGTCATCCATGCCCATTCCCAGACGTCTGCACGAGGCATTTTATTGGTCCTGGGCCTGGAGGGGCGCTGGGGGGCGGCTGTGCCAAGGCGATCGATGACTGCAGGCCGGGGACCGGGGTCCTTTCCCCAACCCCCCCCGTCCCCCCACGGCGGGCTGGGCCAGCCGGCGGGCGGAGGCTCGGATCACCTGCGAGGCGCAGGTGTGCGCGGGCGAGTCCGTCCACCCGCCCCACCCGGCCCCCGCCTGGCGCGGGCGGGGCCGGGGCGCGGAGCCAGCTCCCGCCGGCGGGGCCCGGGAGAGGGGGGGGTGGGGGTTCCCCCTCCCTCCCCCCACCCCCAGGTGCCAGGGGTCCCCCGCCCGCCGAGGTCACCTGGGCGGTGCGCGGGCCCCGCCCCGCCGGGCGAAGCGGGGGGTGGGGGGCGGAGCTCGGGGCGGCGCGCGGAGGGAGGAGCGCCGGGAGGAAGGGGCAGAGCCGCCCCGGGAGGAAGGGGAGGAGGCCGGGTGTTTCCTGGCGCATTCCCGGCCCGCCCGAGTGACTCACTCGGGTGCAGGAAAACTCCCAGGGCCCGGTCGGGACCGCCGAGCCTCCGCCGCGGACTCGGGTGAGGACGAGCCCTGCCAGGGGGGGGCCCCGCCGGGTCCCCCCGATCGCCCTTAGCTGACCCCGGCCCGGGCCGGGCAGAGTGGCGCCGGGCTGGGGGGGGGTGGCCAGGGCGCCCCCGGGGCTGGGTCTTGGGTAAGGGGTGGCCGAGGGGCGAGGGGCGGGGGACGGGGGTGTCACCGGGCTCCTGCGCCGCCTCCTTGAATCCCTGCCTCGCCTTCCCGAATCTCGGGGCCACCGAGTCCCCGCACCCCCAAGTTCCCCAACACCTGCAACCCCTGACTTGCGACCCCTGGATGGATCCCTGGGGGTGTCCTCCTTCCCCCCCCCACCCCCAGGTCCCTACACTTCCAGCACGTGGCCGACCGAGCTCCCCACGGGGAAAGGGGCGCACGGGGCGTGCTTGGCGGGGTATTGTTCGGAAAGTCCGGGGAAGGCGCCTCGCCGAGCCCGGCTCCTCGGGGCGCGCGGGCCACGGAGCCCCGGGGCCGGCGGGCGCTTTGTGTCGCCGCCCTCCTCCGAGGGCCGGAGGATGGGGGTGGGGTGGGGTGGGGGGTGGGCTGGGGTCCGCGGGGCACCCCGGCCAGGTGGAGGCTTTTGTGGGGGGGCGGAATGGTGGACGCGGGGCTGCGTGGCCCAGCGCCCCGCGCTCAACTGTTTTTTGTTTTCAGCCTAAAGTGCTCGCGCTTCGTGTGCACACCCGTCGTGGGTGTGCAAAAAAAAAAAAAAAGAGTGGGGGGGGAGTGTGGAGGGCTGGGCGGCTGGGGGGTGGGGTGGGGTGGGGGTTGGGGGGGGCGGTGAACCCCCCAAAGAGCGCCCGGCGGTGGCCGCCCAGCAGCGGGATGGCCGGGGCTCCTGGGACGCGGTTGTGGGGAGTTGGCGTTTCCCACGCGTGGAGGAGGGCGCCCTCCCCCTCACCCCCCCTCCACCCCCACCCCCGGCCCATCCTGCTCTTGCTGTGTGTCTCCAGCCCCCGTGGTTCTTCCTGGGCTCTCGCTGGACCCCGGTAGTTTCCCATGGAAACAGCCCGGGTGAACCGCTTGACAGCTGAGGAGGTGGGGAGGGGGGGGGGCGCCCCATGTCAATGAATAAACCAACGGTGTGTGTGGGGGGGGGAAGGTGGTGCTGTGGGCTTCCCTGCGGGGGTGGTGGGGGGGGGGGTCCTCTTTGCTGAAGGGCGCCCCCAGCCCAGCTGCGCCCCACCATGCCTGTGCTGATAAATGCTTGGCACGCTGTATTCCGTAAGGTTTGTGATTCCTCCAGCCACGGATCTCTTCAGAGTCCTGTGCTTCCCGGAAGATCCTGTGGTGCTTTGAATCTGCATTTGGGACTCAACCGTTCGTGTGTGTGTGTGTGCGTGCGCGCACACGCACACGCTGCATCTTGAACTCAGGGCCTCGTGCTCTCGCTTAGCACTGTCACTCCAGGCTGGCACTCTCTACTGCTTGAGTCACACCTTCATTTCTGGCTCTTGGTTGGGTTAGTTGGAGATCGGAGTCTCCCGGACTCTTCATTCTGGATTCAAACCGGGATCCTCGGATCTCAGCATCCTGGAGAGCCAGGATTACAGGCCCCAGCCACCCATCTCCACTTTACTGTTGTTTCTTTTTCTGTGAGCGGCTCAGTCCTGAAGCTTGACCTCGGCCTGTGCATTGTCCTTGAGCTCCTTAACTCAAGGCTAGCGCCCTACCGCTTGAGTCCACAGCTCCACTTCGGGCTTTTTTGATGGTTTATTGAAGATGAGAATCTCTTCCACCACCCTGCAAGGGGCCGGCTTTGAACCTCCAGCCTCAGATCTCAGCCTCCTGAGTAGCTAGGATGATGGGCGTGAGGCACCGGTGCTTCGGCCTCCTGGGTGCTGGGTTACAGATATTGCTGATTTAGGACTTCTTTACGTATTTTGGATAGCGATCCTTGATTGGATAGTTGATGGGAAAATACTCTGGGCCATTTTAGGAGTTAATCTGTCCACACTCACTTGGGACAGAGTCTTGTTACAAATCCCGGATTGGCCTGGAGCTCACATTCCTCCTGCATCAGCCTCCCAAGCACCCAGATTACAGATAGGCACCCCCCGTTACCCAGCCTGGTCACATTTCTTTCCTGATAGAGTCCTTGGATAGACCTAGAGTTTTTAGTTTGATGAAACCCAATGTTTTTTTTCGTTTGTTGTAGATAAGAGAAAATCTGGTTACTCTACTAGCAATACGCAATTCAAAAGTGAAACAAGCAAACAAAACACGATTGGAGTAGGTGAAAATCAAATGGGCAAAAATCGAATGAAATATATGTAGGATCTGTATGCTCTAAGCACAGCATATTGTCATTTTTAGCTTGCAAGGTTTAATTTCTTTGTTTTTTTCCTTTGTGATACTATCATGAGTTGATCGTTTCCATTTTGGATTATTCGTTGTTAAGTATGGAAATACAGCCAGATGCTACTCAGGAGGCTGAGATTTGAAGATTGCAGTTCAAAGCCATCTCAGGCAGGAAAGACTGAGAGACTCTTATCTCCAGTAAATTACTCAGAAAAAGCTGGTGGTAGCGCTACCAGTAGCGAGCTAGCGTTGAGCAAAAGAAGCTCAAGGACAGAGCTCCAGGACTGGTATACAAACAAACTTGTTTCTAATGTGCTGCTTTTGGATCCTAAGACTTCTCTGAATTCTGCACATATGTGCATGTATATGTGTGTGTCCTGAGGCTCGAGTTCAGGGCCTAGGTGCTGTCCTTGAGCTTTTTTTTTTTTTTTTCTCCTTCAAGGTTTGTTTTCTACTATTTGAACCACAGCCCTGCTTCCAGCTTTTTTTGGTGCTTTATTGGAGAGATGTGAGCCATTAGGTCCTGGCTTGCCAAATTCCTTTAAGAGCTTTAACTTCCTTTAAGAGCTCTAACAGTAATTTTGTGGAGTCTTTAGCATTTTGGCCATAGAATCATGCCATCTTCAGATCTATGTGTTATGGGGCTGTGTTTTTTTTAATGCCATATGTTTATTATTGTGTCTCTGATGGATTGAGTCTTGGTTCTTCTTATTAGCTTACATTAGTTATATAGAGGGGAATTTCATAATTATATCTCCACATGTGTTTACACTGTATTCCAGTCAATTTCACCCCCTCTATTGCTCCTCTTTGCCTCCTCTTCCCATCTACTATCATAATGTTTCTCGTAATAATTATTGTCTTCTTGTCTGTTTTGTCTTAATATTTGTCTAATAATGTAGTCACTTCCATTCTTTTCTGGCTTTTCTTTGCATCATATGACTTTTTTTCCCCCTCTTCAGTTTGGTTATATTTGTGTGTTTGAATTTAAAATGTGTTTCCTTTTTTTCCATATAAAATGTGTTTCTTAACACATTAAACATTTGTGTTTCCTTAACAGCATATGATTGAGCTGTTTGTTTTTTAATTCATTTCCTAAATCTCTGCCTTTCAATGTGAGTGTCTTGTCTATTTACATATAATGTAAGTAGTTATATAGTAGGACTCCTACCTGCCATTTTGCTGGTTCTTCTCCTTATGTCCTCCTGTCAGAACAGAGAGCCAGGGGCTGGGGGTATAGCCTAGTGGCAAGAGTGCCTGCCTCGGATACACGAGGCCCTGGGTTCGATTCCCCAGCACCACATATACAGAAAACGGCCAGAAGCGGCGCTGTGGCTCAAGAGGCAGAGTGCTAGCCTTGAGCGGGAAGAAGCCAGGGACAGTGCTCAGGCCCTGAGTCCAAGGCCCAGGACTGGCCAAAAAAAAAAAAAAAGAACAGAGAGCCAGAACTGAGACGCCTATCCACAGCCTTTCTGGCCTCATTTAAGGGCATGTAATAGGAGTGCTGCTGAGCATTCTGGAGAGAGATTTGTATTGACATGGATTATTTGTATTAAAGTCCTCTATTTTTGGTGCCAGTACTGGGGCTTGAACTCAGGGCCCGGACATTAGCTTTTTAGCTCAAGGCTGCCATTCTACCCTGTATGTCACAGCTCCATTTCCAGCTTTTGATTGGTTAACTAAAGATGAGAGTCGAGTCTCACGAACTTTCCTACCTTGACTTTCAATTGCAGTCCTCAGATCTCAGCCTCCTGAGTAGCTAAGATGACAAGGCGTGAGTGAGCCGCTGGTGTCTGCCCATTAAAGGTTTCTTTGAACGTGGTCTCGTAGAGATGAGCTTTAAAAAAACAAAAACAAAAAAAACTTCTGTGGGAGTTTTGGAGCCTGCAGTTCCCATGTGACATAAAACAGAAGTGCATTGTTCATCTTCCTGATTGCTCCCCTCGCGACTTTATCATGGGAGACAGCAGTGGTGGGCATTGACCTCTGGCTTCCAGGATTTTTCCAGTTGTGAATATGACAAATGCTTAGTGGTAGCTACTGTGACCTTAAAACCAGACCATTGGTGACTCTATCTTAGGTACTCTACTAGCCTGGCTTACCCTCCCCCAAACAAGTCATGGATTTTGCTCCGTAAGGGGAGAAAAATTGATGGTTAGGAAACAGTGATTTCCATCACAGAATTTAACGCCTGTGTCTTTGCCCTAACCAGGACAGCGGGGCTCAGTGTGGACTTCTTGAAGATTCACAGCATTCTGTCACATAGTCCCAAGTCAGAAGTGATCTGAGGATCTGCCTGATACTTGATGTCCTGGCTAAGCTTGATTGACTCAACGTGTGTGTGTGTGTGTGTGTGTGTGTGTGTCTGTCTGTCTGTCTGTCTGTCTGTCTGCCTGTCTCCATGCAGGTGTGTGCTCATGCACATGTGTGTGTGAAGAATCAAACATAGGAAGTTGGCCACTGGTGACTCACGCCTATAATCCGAGCTACTCAAGAGGCAGAGATCTGAAGATGGCAGTTAGAAGCCAGCTCGGGCAGACAAATCCCTGAGACTCCGATCTCCAGTTAACCAGCCCAGAGTGGGAAGTGGTAGTAGTAGAGTATCACCTTGACAGAAAAGGCCAAGGGAGAACACAAGGCAGGCCCTGAGAGCAAAGCCTAGTACCAGCAGCTGTAAACACAATAATAAAAAATAATATAGGGCTCCCATCCTAGGCGTGTGCTGTAGCACTGAGCTACACTCTAGCCCCAAGTTTTCCTCCCCGCCTCCCCCGTGCTGGCCCTGGGACTTGAACTCAGAGCCTGGGCACTGCCCCTGAGCTGCTTTTTGCTCAAGGTTAGTGCTTTAGCACTGAGCTACAGCGCCACTTCCGGTTTTTTCTGAGTAGCTTTTTGGAGATAGAGTCTCACGGACTTTCCTGCCCAGGCTGGCTTCAAATCAGTCCTCAGATCTCAGCCTCCTGAGTAGCTGGGATGACGGGTGGGAGCCACCGGTGCTTAGCCAAGTTTTCCACTTTTAAGGAATTTTCTTCTGCTTTTGCCAGCCCTGCCTGAAAGGACCAACAGTGCGCTCCCTGTAATCAGCCCTCCCAAAGGTGATTGATTGTACTGGTGCATAGGAATTTCCTAAGCTATCTAGAGTCTCCTTCGTTCCTCTCCTGTGGATCACACTAAAAGGTTTTTGTACACACAGTTGTGTTTTTTTGTCGGCTTTCATGGCGGGACTGGGGGTGGTAGCAGTGTTATTAAGATTTTCTAGAGAAACAGAACAAATAGGGTATGTTAGGAGGTGGTGGGAAGAAAGAAGTTTATTTTAAGGAATTGATTCACACTGTTGTGAAGGCTGGCAAGTCCAAAATTTTCCAAATAGACCAAGAGAATACAGCCCCAGGGAAGAATTCAATGTCACAAGGCAAAAATTCCCTTTTTTGGTGGTCTTCTGTTTTTCCGTCAAGACCTTTAACCCATTAGATAACACTTAACTGAGTTATTGAGTAATCTATTTTACTCAAAATCTACTGACAAATATTTATTTCTAATCTCAAAATTACCTTCAGAGCAACATGTTGACTGGAGTTTAACCAAACACTAGTTACTTCCTGGCACCAGAGGCTCATTCTTGTCATCCTAGCTACTTCGGAGGCTCAGACCTGAGGATCACCGTGTAAAGACAGCCTGGGCAGGAACGTCCGTGAGACTCTCATCTCCAATAAACCACTCAGAAAAAGCTGGAAGTGGCGCTACGGCTCAAGTGGTAGAGCACTAGCCTTGAACACAAAGAAGCTCAGGGACAGTGCCCAGGCCCTGAGTTCAAGCCCCAGGACTGGCAGGAAAAAGAAAAAAGAAGAAGAAATGAAGAGAACTGAATGGACCTCCTTAAGAATGCATGTGCCACATGGCCATGGTCTAGGCTGTGACTTTCTGCCTTGCACTTCTGTGCCAACCTACTGGGCAGCTGGGTAGAGAGAGTTCACTGTGTATGCTTAGATTTTAGTGATATATTTTGGGCTTACTACTCAGATGGTATACATTTGTGATCCTAGAAGGGCATTGGAGAAGCTTCTGGAGCTCTAGCTTGCCCGGACTCTGCCTCAGGTCCAGGCAAGAGGTGGAGATGTGTTGCATTATGTCCTTTGGGCTGGGGATTAGCCCTACCCAGAAGGCCAGGGGTCGCAGGTAGCCCTGTGGGCCTTGGGAAATGTATGCACAAATGTATCCCACAGCTCGGTGTGTGTCTTTTCTGTATGCTGCACATGATAGGCCCTGGGCTCTTTGTGTGTGTCTGGTGTGTTGCAAAATTAGCAACGATTGCACCTTAGAGAGTATGTTTAGTAATCTCTATTTCAGGAACTTTGCGATTTTTGTTTAGAGATGAAGAGGGTGCACTGTGGACTGTCCTTTGTGTGTGTGTGTGTGTGTGTGTGTGTGTGTGTGTGTGTGTGTGTGTGTATCACTTTTCCTTGATCCATTCATCCATCGGTACCAATTTTACAAAGTCTTAAGTATGTACGAGAGACAGGCCAGGGTGGCTTCATGCCTTGGTCTTAGCTTCTTGGGAGGCTGAGGCAGGAGGATTGTCACTGGAGTTCTAGGTCAGAGGTTCCACTCCAGATGTGAGTTTTAGACTTAAACAGAGGCAGAATTGGGACGGGGAGGGAAAGGCATGTCTCCTGTAGTGCTAGTCAAAGGTCCAGTTGAGTTTCACGGCAGAGTTGGTTGGGAAGGGCCGGATCTCATTGACTTTGTGGTTTTGACTCTTCTCCAGACATTTATTTATCAGTCTTGTCCTTCCTGAAATCCAAGGCGACCTGGGAAGAACAAGGATCAAAGTATGTGCATAACTTGAAGTTTTTGAGGCCTGCATGAAGAGCTTTTGCTTTTTTTGTGTGTGTTTTTGCCGGTCTTGGGGCTTGCACTCTGGGCCTGGGCACTGCCCCTGAGCTCTTTTTTTTTTTTTTTTTTTTTTTTTGGCCAGTCCTGGGCCTTGGACTCAGGGCCTGAGCACTGTCCCTGGCTTCTTCCCGCTCAAGGCTAGCACTCTGCCTCTTGAGCCACAGCGCCGCTTCTGGCCGTTTTCTGTATATGTGGTGCTGGGAATCGAACCTAGGGCCTCGGGTATACCAAGGCAGGCCCTCTTGCCACTAGGCTATATCCCCAGCCCCCTGAGCTCTTTTTACTCAAGGCTGGCCCTCTACCACTTGCGCCACAGAGCCACTACTGGCTTTTTCTGTGATTAGTTGGAGATAAGAGTCTCATGTGCTTCCCGGGCTGGCTTTGAACTGCAATTCTCAGATCTCAGCTTCCTGAGTAACTGGGATTATAGGCGTGAACTAAAGCAATTTCTAAATCTCTGTTATAGGTTCATCTGAATTCAGGAGTTGGAAGCCAGTCTGGGCAATATAGCAAGGGTGTGTGTGTGTGTGTGTAGTGTTTATAAATACTAAGTCTTAAAATCAAGGCCTGGGTGCTGTCCCTTAGCTTTTTCTGTTAAGGATGGCACACTGCCCTTTGCGTCACAGTTCTACTTCCAGCATTTTGATAGTTAACTGGAGTCTTATAGACTTTTCTGCCAGGCTAGGTTTGAACCACAATCCTTACATCTCAGCCTCCTGAATAGTTAGGATTATACATGTCAACCACCAGAGCCTTACAAGGTTTATTTAAAAGAAAAAAAATGGCCACAAATCAGTTTATTGTACTTTATATGGATGTCAGTATTGCTTCTAAATTATTTCTCTGAGATTAGGTGCTGCCTTGATACTCTTTCTCATGCGGGTGGTTCTTGACTTGTGGTGGCAACAGTGACCTGGCTAGTGACGATTTCCTTCCCTGGGCCTGGGCTGGGTTGGTAGAGTTCTTTCCACTTGGTAAATTTAGAAGTGAAAGAGGAAATTCCAGAAGGAAACACTGAAAAGTGACATGGTACAGAGTTAAAACTTCACAATAGTCCCTAAGTTCAACCCTCAACACCAGAAAATAAAGATAAGACATAGATTTCAAGGTTAAAGGGGGAAAGGGGGAGTAAAGTAAAGCAATCTCTTTGATATCTTTTTTTTTTTTTTTTTTGCCAGTCCTAGGGCTTGAACTCAGGGCCCAAGCACTTTCCCTGAGCTTCTTTTGCTCATTCTGCTACCTGAGCCACCGTGACACTTCTGGCTCTTTCTGTGTATGTGGTTCTGAGGAATCGAACCCTGGGCTTCATGCATGCTAGGCAAGCGCTCTACCACTAAGCCACATTCCCAATCTCTAGTATCATTTATATAGTGCCTGCCTGATGAAGAAAATACTTAAGGTTGTAGAGAATTTCGAAGAAACAAGTAAACAACAAAAACTGACGAGTCCCAAAGGAAGATGAAACAAAACTGGTTACTATATAGGAAATGTTAACCTCAGTGACAATCAAAGAAATGCAGTTAACTGGCGTGCCGGTGGCTCACCCCTGTATGTGATGGTAGCTACTCAGTAAGATATGGGGAAATTCCCAAGTAGCACAGTTGAGTTAGAAGATGTTATTTGATTTTTGTGTATATGTATGTGTCGGTCCTGGGGCTTGAACTCAGGATCCAGGCACTGTCCGTGAACTTTTGTGCTCAAGGCTCGTGCTCTACCACTTGAGCCACAGCTCCACTTCTGTTTTATTTCCACTGGTTAATTGGAGGTAAATTTCTCACAGACTTTCCTGCACGACAGCTTTGAACTGCAATCTTCATACCTCACCCCCCTGAGTAGCTAGGATTATAGGCGTTAGCCACTGGTGCCCAGCTTGCTATTTGATTTTAAGTGTGAACTTTTTTCCCCAGCCAATCACCGTAGCTAGCCATCTCCACAAAACTCCTGCTTAAATTAATCTGCCTCCAGTTCCCTGCTTGGATAGTTTAACATGTGGGGGAGAAAAGAACAATTCAATAAAATATTCATCCAGAGATTATTTTATTTTTACATATGCACAGAACAAAATACTGGAAGTTCCTACTTTTCTAAGAAGGGCTGCTATTTGCATGTGAAAGAGGAAGAAAATCAGCCCAACATCCTTGTACATTTCATGTTTATCTTTTCTTTGTCATGCTAGGTAAGTTATAGGAGAACAAACTTTTATTGTCCCGGGGTTTGAACTCAGGGCCTGGGCTCTGCCCCTGGGCTCTTTCGGTCGGTGCTCTACCACGTTGAGCCACACTTCCAGCTCCAGTTTCCTGGTGGTTCATTAGAGATAAGTCTCATAGACTTTCATGCCAGGGCTGGCTTTGAACCACAGTCCTCAGATCTCAGCCCCCTGAGTAGCTAGGGTTACAGGTATGAGCCACCAGCACCCGGTGAAACAAACACACAAACAAAAACCCTACTAGGTTGAAAATGCTCCGAAGACCTTCTTTCTAGCAAAATACAATTGGCTGGCTGGCTAGCAAGCAGCCTAAGAGCAGCTGGTGTACCACACACTCAGATGCTCGAACCAGGCACACACGCCTTCGCTTCTTGTTCTGCTTTTTCCCGAGTTACGGCTTCACTCGCATTTTGCAACCTTGCTGTTCAGCTGCCTTGGCAGTTTCTATTTTAGCAGAGAGAAAGGCAACTTCTTTCTGTTTCCTGTGAAAAGACTCACTTGGTTTGTGTCTGACACCTAGCACATCCTTAAGTATCACCCCCCTCCCCCAACCCTTGTGCCATAGCAGGTAGGATCAGTGTTCTTCAGTACTTGCCTTGTTTATCCGGGTGAGCCCTGGTGCTCCCGGTCCCTTGCCCCCAACTCCTCCTTCTGTGTTGGTATCCTTGTGCCTCTGCCTTGAGGCCTCTGGGCCTTTAAGGCCTCCAGACAGCAGCTAGCCCCCGTTGTGGGGGTCACTAATGCCTGTCCCTCCGGCGTTTAGGGTCCCCTCTAGATTTCTCTGTGAGCTAAGTTAGCCTAAGTTGGTCCTAATTTTCTTTCATCTGGTTCCTGGCCCATGGAAGCCTCAGCATATATTAATAGGCATGTACCTACTATGTGAATACAGTTGTATGTTGCTTCATAATAAGAACGCAGCTTAAGCTGGCCACTGGTGGCTCATACGTCATCCTAGCTACTTAGGAGGCTGCGAGCGAAGGATCTCCGTGCAGAGCTAGCCCTGCTAAGAAAGTCCCGGAGACTCTTGTCTGCAATTAACCACTAGAAAACTGCAAGTGGGGCTGTGACTCAAAGTGGTGGAGCACGAGTATTGAGTGAACAAGCTCAGTGACAGCGCCCAGGACCGGAATTCAAGCACTGTGACGGACAAAAAAAGAAAACAGAGCATAGCCTAAAGAACACGGGTCACCAGGCTTGGTGGTTGTTTAGTGAACATCACAAGGTAATAGGTGAGTCACTCAGTTGTGGCCTCTTGATATAATCAAGGGACAGACACAGAAAACATTAGATGATATGGGTACTAGTACGCTGGTTTAATATCGCACAGTTTTACAGGAAGCTTGGGGCTTTAGGGAGGGTTTCTTTTTTGATATTTCTTTGTTTTTTGAAACAGGCTCTGGCCATCTAGACTGGGCTGGCTTTGAACTCTCAATCCTCTTCCTTCGTCTTCTCAAATGCTGGCTTTTTTTTGGTCTTTGTGCAGGGTAGCGTTACCACATTGCATTGCTCTGTGGTATCAGAACAGGTCACTAAGCAACAGAAATTCATGGGGGCCATTCTCGAATAGATAGGGAGGCTTAGCTGCCGTGGCCAGTGATGGCTTTTGTTGTGGTTGGCTGTGGGGCTTGAACTCAAGGCCTGGGCGCTATCCCTGAGCTTCTTTGCTCAAAGCTAGCGCTCTACCACGTTGAGCCTCAGCTCCACTTCTGGTTTTTAGGTGGTTATTTGGAGGTAAGAGTCACACAGACTTTGTTGCCCAGGCTGGCTTCCAATCTCAATACTCAGATCTCAGCCTCCTGAGTCGCTAGGGTTACAGGCGTGAGGTACTAGCACCTGGCTACCATGCCTGGTTTTAAAGGTGCCTGTCTTCCCTGCTCCTTTGCTTTGTCTTGTCTCCATGGCTGCTTTCCTGCAGAGGAAGCTTCCAGTCTTCCCAGGGGTGCGAGCTTACTGAAGTAACACACTCACACCTCACATGTTTTAGATTCCCCCCCTCTTTTTAATCTCTCACCATCCCTGCAACTAGGTTGAGCGTCATTGGACTTGCAGCGCTAATTTCCATTAGTTCTTTGCAGTCCAAGTGCTCTTTTTCCTCTTGTAAAGACTGCTAAGTTATGCAAGAACAGACTGTTTTTCTTTCTTAGCTGAACAGCTAGGCTGAACATTTGCGCTCATGTCTTTAGTCATCCTGCTTTGTGTGGCCCAGAGACAGGGAAAAGGACCAAGCCATTCATTTTGCTTTAAAAAAAAGAAAAAAAAAAGAAAAAGAAAAGAAAAAATCCTGTTGTGCCTATAATCCTAGCTACTTAGGAGGCTGAGATCTGAGGATCATGGTTCAAAGCCAGCCCAGGCAAGAAAGTCCATGAGACTTTATTTTCAATTAACTATCAAAAAGCCGGAAGTAGAGGTGAGGCTCAAATGGTAAGGAACGGCTGGGGATATGGCCTAATGGCAAGAGTGCCTGCCTCGTATACATGAGGCCCTGGGTTCAATTCCCCAGCACCACATATACAGAAAACGGCCAGAAGTGGCACTGTGGCTCAAGTGGCAGAGTGCTAGCCTTGAGCAAAAAAAAGCCAGGGACAGTGCTCAGGCCCTGAGTCCAAGCCCCAGGACTGGCCAAACAAACAAACAATCAAATGGTAGGGAACCAGCCTTAAGCAAAAAAGCTAAAGGACAATACCCAGGTCCTGAGTTCAAATTTCAATATAAGCACACAAAAAGTAATTCTGTTACTTTTTTTGTTTTGTTTTTTTACATTATAGGATGACCATTAGGTTTTGTATGTGCTGCTTCTGCGAATTCAGAGCCTCATATTCTAGCTTAACTTTTTTTTTTTTTTTTTTTGCTTTGCAAAGCTAGCATTCTACCACTTGAGCCAGAGCTCTTTGTTTACCTTTTTGCTGGTTCATTGGCGATAAGAATCTCACAGACTTCCTGCCCAGGCTGGCTTCGAACCTCAATCTTCAAAGCTCAGTCTCCCAAGTACCTATAATTACAAGGATGAGCCACCAGGAATGGGAATTCACTCCCCCGCCCCCCCCCCCCCCCCCGCCAATCTAACCCTGTCCTTGAATTATTCTCAGCACAACTTCACCCCCAGCCTTATCTGACAGTGCGTACTGCATACAGTGCTTACGGACAGTGCTCAGGCCCTGGGTTCAAGTACGGACAGTGCTCAGGCCCTGGGTTCAAGTACGGACAGTGCTCAGGCCCTGGGTTCAAGCTCCAAGCTGGAATCCTGTACCACAGCCACAAGGACATTATACGGTCTACAGCTACGAAGATTCCAAGGAAACCGGCACCCTCAAATGTAGAAAAACTTTAACCCCCCATTTCCCACTCCTTGTTTCTCCAACCCTGCTCAGTGCAGCGGTGATTAAAACCTACTCTGGCCCGGTGAGGTCTCTGCCTTCTTTCTCTCCTTTGGTCTGCGTGACTCAGTTTCCTCACCATGATTAGCATCTGGCTCCCCGTGGCATATCCAAGTTCACTTTTCTAACTCAAGCACAGGAGAGTGTTTCGTTGGTGAGTGGATTCGCACTAGGAAGGCTGGAAGCGTGGAAGGCCAGCCTTACAGCCCGCACTTGAGCAGGTCCCGCCAGCAATGGCTGCCAGTTTCTGACTCTGGCAGAATGAATGCCTTTTCTGCGTCGATTGTTGGCGATCGACAAAAATCCCAGTCATTGTGGGTGGCCACTCAGCGGTGCGGGAGAGAAAGGGCATCCAGCCCTATCTGGACTATTCCATGCAAGCTCTTTTAGGATCCACGTTAGCGCGTGAGAAGCTCCCGCAACAGAACACCACAGATGGGGCAGAAATGAATGTTCTTCGTAGTTTAGCAGGGGCTGGAAATCTTGAGCTCAGCTTGTCAGCAGAGTTGCCTTCGCAGAGTCTTCACTCCTTGGCTTCCAGAGACAGCCATCTTTGTGCAGTGCCCTCAACATGGCCTTTGCGGTTGTGCTCGTTCAAGGCCTGGCCTGCTCTGACCAGGCCCCAGGCTGGATTATGCGCATGTCTGTGTGAGCTGAACTGGGAGAGACACAGAGAGTCCTGTGGTTTTTCTTTTTCTTTTCTTTCTTGCCAGTGTTGGAGCTTGAATTCAGTGCCTGGTACTTTCACTTAGCTTTCCCCCCCCCCCCCCCCACCCATTCAAGGCTGGTGCTGTACTTGAGCCACATTTCCACTTCTGGCTTTCTGCTGGGTAATTTTCTTTTGGCAGTCCTGCGGCTTGAACTCAGGGCCTGGATGCAATCCCTGAGCCTCTTTGTGCTCAAGGCTTTATCATTTGAGCTGCAGTGCCACTTACAGCTTTTTCTGAGAAGTTTATTGGAGATAAGGGTCTCGTGGACTTTTCTGCCCCAGGCTGGCTTCAAACCACGATCCTTAGATGTCAGCCTCCTGAGTAGCTAGGATTACAGGCGTGAGCCACCAGCACCTGGCTAATTCTATGTCTTATTATTTGATGCTTGCTCTTCTGATTTTGTGAAGGGGTGTACTGAAGATGAGTTCCGGGAATATGCTAAGCTCACGCTCTGCCAATGACATACCATCAGTTTCTTTCTGCCTTCTTTTGGATTATTTGATTATTTCATAGTATTTCATTTTAATTTTATTCCAAATTACCTGTTAAAAGTTATTTGTTTTATACTATGTGTAGTTGCTTTCTTTTAGTGGTTGCTATCAGGATTACTAACTTTTCCTAGTCCACTATTCCACTGTGTGTGTGTGTGTGTGTGTGTGTGTGTGTGTGTGTGTGTGTGTGTGTGTTGGAATTGAAGCTTGAACCCAAGGCCTGAGCACTGTCCCTAAGCTTTTTTGCTCAAGGCTAGTGCTCTACCACTTAAACTATAGCTCCATTGCCAGCCTTTTGGGTGGGTGCGTCATTGGCGATTAGGATCTCATGGATTTTTCTATCTGGCCTGACTTTGAACCTTGATCCTGGGACCTCAGCCTCCTCACTAGCTAGATTACAGGCTACTGAGCTAATGTGCCCTGCTTTAAAAAAAAAAAAAAAAAAGTCTCCTTTTTATACCCTCTGGCTGCCTGGTTTCTCAGGAGAAATGCATGAATGTTCCAACAGATTTTTCTCCTCTATGATGTCTAATTTACCCTTGATTGTTTTCAAAACTTGTTTTTCCTTAAGCTTCAGTTCTGCAGCTGGGCTATGATATATTGGGTTGCATTTCTTTTATTATTATTATTATTATTAATTTTCTGAACTTCGAAAGATTGCACAAGGGGGTTACAGTTTTAACAAGTCCATCTCAGAGTCTAATCTGTCTTTTTCATTTTTGTTTGTTTGTTTTGGTCAACCCTAGGTTTTGAATTCGAGGCCTGGGAGCGATCTCTAAGCTTTTTTGCTCAATGTTAGTGCTCTACTACTCAAGCCACATCTGCACCTGGGCCTTTTGGGTGGTTAGTTGGAGCCAAGAGCCTCAAGGACTTTCACACCCAGGCCGGGTTCAAACCCCAATCCTTAGGTTTTCCGCCTTCTGAGTAGCTATGATTAGAGGTATGCGCTACCAGCATCCAGGCCTTGCTGACATTTTTATTTTTAACCCGCAAACAGCCTGGTTGGATTTTGGTTTTATTCTCCAGGCTGTGCCTCAGCTTTCGTTCCGGTTGCACGTCTTCTGCAGTGGCGTGTGGCTCTGCCTTGCGCTGTGTCATCCGTGGCTGTGTGGGGTCTTTGGTCGCAGAGGTGTGAAGGAGGTCCTATCCACAAGTGTGTTGTTTGAGGATGAGTTGGAAGTTCACGAGCAGCTGTGTGGGCTGACCCTTCCTTTCCACAGTGCGCGCGGGGACTTTCCACGTGCCCCGGGGCTTCCCTTTTCAGTTCTCCAGCTTGGGAGACAATTCTGACTGGACAGCATACCCAGGGTTCTTAGCCCATCTAGCTTTGAACTTCCACACTACCTTTGTGTTTTTGCTTGTGTGTATGTGTGTGTGTGTGTGTGTGTGTGTGTGTGTGAGAGAGAGAGAGAGAGAACTATGGCTTAAACACAGCATCAGAGAACTCTCCCTTAGCTTTTTCACTCAAGGCTGGTGCTCTACCACTTGAGCCACACTTCCATTTCTGCCTTTTAGCTGGCTATTGGAGTTAAGGATCTCAGAGACTTTTCTGCCCAGGCTAGCTTTGAACCCACCTCCTGAATAGCTTAGGTGATTGCTCGGTACTCTGTTTGGCCCGCACCACCTTTTTGCCTGCCGCCTGGAAATTAGGAAGAGGTTCAGCCTAGTATGTAGCCCACCAAGTTCCTCTCTCCTCCTCAGAGCACTGCCTCGCTGCCCTGGAGCTCCCATCCCGGCTCAGCACTGCCCCTAGGTCCCGTTCAGGATCAGAGCCCATGAAGTGCTTCCTCCCCCTGGATCATAGCCACTTCCCTGGCGCCCCCTGCGCGCCGCTCCCTTCCCCGTGACTGCCCTACCCCTGGATCGGCAGGGCCGCTGACTGCTGATTCTGTTCTAGTCCAGGATGGCTGCCCAGGTGACGCTGGAGGACGCCCTTTCCAACGTGGACCTCCTGGAGGAGCTGCCTCTGCCCGACCAGCAGCCGTGCATCGAACCCCCGCCGTCCTCGCTGCTCTACCAGGTGGGGGCCTCGAGCCAGGGCTGGGCCGCCCAGCTGGTGGCCCTGAGCTTTTACGCCATCATTTGTTTTCTCTTCCCTTCAGCCAAATTTCAACACGAACTTTGAAGACAGAAATGCATTTGTCACCGGCATCGCAAGATACATTGAACAAGCCACCGTGCACTCCAGCATGGTAATTAACTCTATTAAAGGTTGTTGTTTTTTTTTGTGCCAGTACAAGTGCTTGAATTCAGAGCCCGAGGGCTGTCCCTTAGCCTTTTCTGCTCGAGACCAGCAGTTTACCACCTAAGTCACTGTTCCACCTCACGGCTTTTTGTGGTTAATGAGAGAGGAGAGTCTGAAAGACTTCTCTGCCCCTGCTGGTTTCAAACTGGGATCCTCCGATCTGAGCCTCCTTGAGGAGCTAGGATGACAGGGGCCGGCCGCAAGCCCCCCCCCCCCCCGCTTCCTGGGTGTCCTTATTCTGGGTTGGGTGGGCTCTTTGCTCAGAGCCCTGCGTCCCCAGTCTCAGGTCTGATTGTTGAAGCGACAGTGGAGCTGAGACTTAGTGCCCGTGGTGGCCGGGGAAGGTGGAGGGCGCTGAGGTGTGCCCACTGCCACGTCGTCAGCTCAGGCCACAGTTCCCCAAAGGGAGCATCAGTGTGGCTTTCGGCACTTGGTCTAGATTCCAGCCCTTTGTTTGCCATCTCCTTTTTCCTGCTCACCTACCTGCCTTTTCCCCCCCACTCCGTGTGTCCTGCAGAATGAGATGCTGGAAGAAGGACAAGAGTACGCTGTCATGTTGTATACCTGGAGGAGCTGCTCCCGGGCCATCCCCCAGGTGCCCTGTACCACCATTGCTGCCAACCTTGCCCCCACCCCACAGGCCACACCCCCGTGCCTGCCAGGCCACACCCTCAATCCCACTAGGCCACACCCCTAGCCTACTAGGCCACGCCCTCAACCTTGCCAGCCCACACCCCTGGTCTCTGCCAGGCCACACCCTCAATCCCACTAGGCCACACCCCTGATCTCTGCCAGGCCACACCCCTAGCCTACTAGGCCACACCTGCAATACCACAGGCCACACTCTCCCTCTCCCTACTTCCACAGCCCATCTTGTGGGGGGGCGCCCAGCTTCAGTAAGCCCATTAGTTTCTCCTGGAGCGAAATCTCAGTGCTTGCCCCCCTCCCCCACCCCCTTCCTTCCCAGGTGAAATGTAATGAGCAGCCTAATAGAGTGGAAATTTATGAGAAAACCGTGGAAGTCCTGGAGCCCGAGGTCATGAAACTGATGAATTTTATGTACTTCCAGGTAAGACGGCAAAGTAACTGGAGGAGCTCGGTTTTTAATGGTTAGTTTTCTTTTAACAGGAGAAAATAGAACTGACTAGGGGAGATAACGTTTTCTTTTCAACATTGCCAAGAGAGAAAAATCTCCCTTACTTATCCACATCTGAAAGTGACAACGTCTGTATACCCTGGCTTTGGTTTTTTTGTGTTGGTATCGGGGCTTGAACTCTGGGCCTTACACTCTCACTTGGCTTCTGTGCTCAAGGCCGGTGCTCTACTGCCCCTCTTCTGGCTTTGGGGTGGTTAATTTGATATGAGAGTCTCACTGACTTTTCTTCCCGGACTGGCTTTGAACTACATCCCTTCAGATCTCAGCCTTCTGAGTAGCTGGGATTACAGGCGTGAGCCACCAGCACCTAGGACAGTGTTGCTGAGTGACTTTGCTTGAGATAATCAGCAAATTTGTAAAAGTCTTTTACTTTAGGGACGTAGTTGATTAACATACAAAATAATGGTTCTTACAGAGCAAATGCCTGGAAATTGCTTTATAGACAGTCTCCCTGAGTCGGAAGACAATCCTTGACCCTTGGTGGGGTAGGTTTTTGTTTTGGGCCGGTCCTGGGGCTTGAACTCAGGGCCCGGGTGTTATCCCTTTGCTTTTTCACTCAAGGCTGGTGCTCTACTACTTGGGCCACCCCTCCACTGACTTTTTGCAGCTTAGTTGGAAATAAGAATCTCTCAGACTTTGCAGAGCAGGCTGGCTTTGAGTCGCGACGCTCAGGCCTTAGTCTCCCGAGTAGTCAGGATTACAGGGGTGAGCCAATGGCGCTCGGCAGGGTTGGCATTTTACCAGCGAACAAGCGTGAGTGCAGAGTTGTACCGGAGGCGGGCGTCGGTGCACGGCTGACGGTGTGCCTTCTGCCCCTCCCCTTCCTTCCACTCAGAGAAATGCCATCGAGCGTTTCTGTGGGGAGGTGAGGCGTTTGTGCCACGCGGAAAGGAGGAAGGATTTTGTGTCGGAAGCCTACCTGATCACCCTGGGCAAGTTCATCAACATGTTCGCCGTGTTGGATGAGCTGAAGAACATGAAGTGCAGCGTGAAAAACGACCACTCGGCCTACAAGAGGTGCGCTCCCACGCCGGACGGGAGGCGGTCCTCTCGCCCCTGTTTGACAGTCGTTGGTTGTCAATCGTGGGACTGTGTTAAGTGCCCCCTTCCATGAGAAGATGGACATGGATAAAGGGCAGACCCGGCTTACGCCTGTCATCCTCCCTCCTCGGGGGCCTGAGATCTGAGGATGGCGACTCAAAGCCAGCCAGGGCAGGAACGTCCAGGAGCGGTCCAGGAGCTCCTCCTGCATGTGCCCAGACTCACTTTGAATCTCCATCCTCACACCGCCGCCTCCTAAGTAGCGAGGATTGCCGGCGTGAGCCACTGGTGCCCAGCCACGAGTGTTTTTTCTCTTCCGTCGGTGTGTTTGTGCGTTCTGAGGTGGCTTTTGCTTCCTAGGGCTGCTCAGTTTCTACGCAAAATGGCAGATCCACAGTCCATCCAGGAGTCCCAGAACCTGTCTATGTTCTTGGCCAACCACAACAAGATCACACAAGTAAGGCTTGGCTCTCCCCGCACTGCCCATGCGCTGTGTCTCCCGGGGGCTGGGAGCAGACAGTGACACACGTCTTTCCCTCTGCTTCAGTCCCTGCAGCAGCAGCTCGAGGTGATTTCTGGCTATGAAGAGCTCCTGGCAGACATCGTGAATCTGTGTGTGGACTACTACGAGAACAGGATGTACTTGACGCCTAGTGAGAAACACATGCTTCTCAAAGTACGTGTGTGGGGGGGGACAGCTGGTAGCCTGGAGCAAACACAGCCGTACACAAAGGCTGTACATCATCTTGTGGCCTGGTTGTTCTGCCATCACCAAGTGTTCCTTCATGGTACAATATGGCCGCTGGAGCTCCAGCTATCGTGTCTGCATTTTTAAAAATTCTCATCCTGTTAAGGATACAGACAGCATTTCCACTGCTACACACAACTACACGCTGATCCCAGAAGAAGGTACTTGGGGTCCAGAAGGTCTTGTGTCAAGGGTTCTCTCAGTATTAAGCTGTCTTTAGGCAAAGTTGGGTGACATCCCCATTGTTAAAGGTGTGACTCCTAAGATTTGAACACAGTCGTCCCTTCTTGTCTCTAAGGAATTGGTGCCAGGACTCTGTCCATGGGTGCTCCAGGCCTTTAAATAAAATAGAGTGTGAGCATACGATTTGTGCACATTCTCCCTCCTGCTTCAAATCACCTAGAGTCCTTTGAAGCTCTCATGGCATCCTGTGTAAAGAGCAGTCTATGGTCAGTTGAATGGAAGGAACCCAAAGATAGGGCTGTTGGCTATCTATTACATTAGTAGTAGACTTTCACTCAAGGCTGGCACTCTACCAGTTGAGCCACAGCTCCAGGTCCAGCATTTTACTAGTTAATTGGAGATAAGTGTCTCAGAATCTCCTGCCCTGGCTGGCTTTTAACTGTAGTCCTCAGATTTCAGCCTTCTGAGTAGCTAAGATTATAGGCGTGAGCCACGGGCGCCCAGCTTTATCATATTCCTTATAATTATTATTTTTTTAAATCAGTTTTCAAATTGAGATTTTTCACAAATGTGGATTTTTTTTGTTTGTTTGCTTGCTTATTTTGTTTTCTTTTTCTTTGTTTGCGTCGGTCCTGGGGCTTGAGCTTGAGACTTAGGCACGATCCCTGAGCTTCTTTGGCTCAAAGCTAGAACTCTTACTACTGAGCCACAGCTCCACTTCCAGCTTTTTTGATAATTAGAGATAAGAGTCTTGTAGACTTTCCTGCCTGGGCTGGCTTTGAGCTGTAATCCTCACATCTCAGCCTCCTGAGTAGCTAGGATTACAAGTGTGAGCCCCAGGTGCCTGGTCTTAGGCACTTTTAAAAGGATGAATAAGGGCTGGGAATATGGCCTAGTGGCAAGAGTGCCTGCCTCATATACATGAGGTTCTGGGTTCGATTCCCCAGCACCACATATACAGAAAATGGCCAGAAGTGGCGCTGTGGCTCAAGTGGCAGAGTGCTAGCCTTGAGCAGAAAGAAGCCAGGGATAGTGCTTAGGCCCTGAGTCCAAGCCCCAGGACTGGCAAAAAAAAAAAAAAAAAAAAAAAGGATGAATGACTTGTGGTTTGAAAGTTCTCCACTGTATCAGGGTAAATCTGTGCGGGGAGATTTTACACATCTGCATGTGATCACGTCATCTTGTGGTTTTCAGGTCATGGGATTTGGCCTGTATTTGATGGATGGAAGTGTCAGTAACATTTACAAACTTGATGCCAAGAAGAGAATAAACCTATCCAAAATTGACAAGTATTTTAAGGTGAGTTTTAGGTGTACATGTATGTTTGGTATGTTTTTGTCTGATCTCTACCACGGGGGAAAACGTTTCTACTGGTGTGTGTAGCTTGAATTCTTGCCTTGTGAACCCTGTCACGGTGGTGAAACATGTCAGGACATGCAGAAAGAGGAGGGGACCCCGGGGCTCATTCTCCCATCTGCAAAGGTGGCTGATCTCTGTCTTTCCAGATCTGCCACCATTGATTTTGTAATCCTAGCCACTCAGGAGGCTGAGATCTGAAGATCGCGGTTCAAAGCCAGTCTAGGCAGGAAAGTCCATGAGACTTATCCCTCCAATTAAATACTAGAAAACTGGAAATGGAGCTGTGGCTCAGAGTGCTCAGAAGAGCTCAAGCCCCACAACCAACAAAAGAAAGAAAAAGAAAAGAAATCTCTGTTATTTTCTAGAAGCATTATTCCCTTTCTTTCCTAGGTCTATAGTCCCTCAGGAACTGGTTTCCGTGTATGGTGTGGGGTAGAGATTGACCTTCATGGCATTTTTCCTCATTTGGAAAATATCCAGTTGGCCGTGCTCATTCACTCAGTGCAGACTCCACCTATTGCTCTCTTATTGTGTGCGGCCTTCCTCAGGTTAGGACTGTCTAGGGCTCTGTCCTGGCTCAGTGCATCCTCACGCTAGGCCCACACTGCCTTAACTTATTGCAGTTTCTCAGAGGCGTGCTTATCTTGATGAGAACACCTTCCAGTTTCATCCGTCCGCATGATCTTAGATGGCATCCTTTGGAGATACAATTAGACCTTAGTTTGCTGATTTATACATAAAAGCACGTCCCTCCAGTAGAGTGACTGGGATTCCATTGGACGTACAGGTGCCATCTGGGAGTATAGGTCAGTGGTAGAGCTTTTGCTTGAATACTCTTTCCATCTATTTTATTTTTCCCCATAGTTTATTCTTCTCAAGATGAGCATAGAAATTATTTAGTTTTTTTTTTTTCTGTTCAGTGACTTGCAAGAGGTAGCACTCGATCCAAACTATGCACATTAGTCCTTTTCTTATTACTTACATATTTTGTGACTAAATGTCCACAGTGATCCTATTTTTTGTTTGTTCTTTGAATACAGCAACTCCAAGTTGTTCCACTGTTTGGGGATATGCAAATAGAACTGGCAAGATACATCAAGACCAGCACCCACTATGAGGAAAATAAATCTCGGTAGGAGAATAAACCTGTATAGAGAGCTGTCTACACCATCTATGGGCTGTGACTGACTGAACTAGAGTACTGTCCAAATGACCTACGTTCCAGAACTGGCTATCCAATACTTTTCAATACTACTCAATACTTTCAGTACCTATCCACGTGTCACTATTTATTTACGTTTAAATTCATTGAAACAATCCAGTTAAACTTTCAGTTTCCTTAGGAGAGAAGCCACACTTCAACTATTCAGTGGTAGTCAGGGTTAGTGGATTAGCACAGATTCAGAACATTTCCATGTTCATATTTTACATTTCCATGTAAAATATAGGAAAGGTAAAATATACTCAGTGCTTTATAACAAACCCTGCAAAATATATGCGTATATCTTAACAGTTTTCCAACCTGTATCTAACCAACCTAGGCCTTTCTCTTGTTTTTGTGACATCAAAGGATTTCATAAAAACAAAAACATGGAGACTCGGTGACAGATTTGACAGGGAGGGTGTAGCCCACAAATCTTGAAATGTTTCTTCTCTGACCCTGTATGGACCCTTATGGGTCCGTAGCTCAGTATTACATAGGAGCCTAAACACACAATGCTTTTTGTAAGTCTGCTTTGAGTAATAATATCCACTCTAGAGACGCTGCTATACCATCGGCAGCCTCGCTCCCGTCACCACCCATTAATATGTATTCGTTATTTGCTTTTTTTGGTGCTGGTAGTGGGGCTTGAACTCAAGGCTTGGTGTTCTTGCTTGGCTTTTTCACTCAAGGCTGATGCTCTTACCATTTACAGTAATACTTCTGGCTTCTTGCTGGTTCATTGACAATAAGAGTCTCACAGGTTTTTCTTCTGGCGCTGACTTCAAACCTTGATTCTTAGATCTCGGCCTCCTGAATAGCTAGGGTTAGAAGCATGAGCCAACGGAGCCCAGCTGACAAAATACTTTGTCGGTTGCAGGGCTCGAACTCAGGGCCTGGGCGCTGTCCCTGAGCTCTTTTTCACTCAAGGCTAGCGCTCTACCACTTTAAGCCACCACTGCCACTTTTGGTTTTCTGGTGGTTCATTGGAGGTAAAAAGTCTCACAGACTTTCCTGCCTGGGCTGGCTTCGAACTGTGACCCTAGATCTCAGCCTCCTGAGTAGCTAGGATTACAGGTGTGAGCCACCAGTACCTGGCAACAAAATACTTTTTATTTGTTTTGTTTTGTTTTTTTTGGCCAGTCCTGGGGCTTGGACTCAGGGCCTGAGCACTGTCCCTGGCTTCTTTTTGCTCAAGGCTAGCACTCTGCCACTTGAGCCACAGCGCCACTTCTGGCCATTTTCTGTATATGTGGTGCTGGGGAATCGAATCCAGGGCCTCATGTATATGAGGCAGGCACTCTTGCCACTAGGCCATATCCCCAGCCACAAAATACTTTTTATTATAGGTTCCACGTAGCCCATTGAGTCTTTTTTTTTTCCTCCAATTTCTCAGTACTTTATTTTGATTGCGTGTTGAAATGATGATTTATTTACTTTTTATAAATATAATTTTATTGACACTATTAAGGGGTCACACAGAGGAGTTACAATTCCATCAGTCAGATAACAAGGTCAGTTCTACCTGGACAATATCATCCCTTCCTTTTCTTTCTTCCAGTTTCCCCTCCAACTAACAGCATAAATCCAGAAGTAGAGGTATGGCTCACATAGAAAAGCACCAGCCTTTTCCGTTCTCAGAGCCTTCGCTTTAGAAAACTATCATTCTAGGTATAACGGAGTCCCTCCCCCCCACAAGGGAGGGGATTCCCGGTTCCTCCAAGAGTCCACCACTCAGTCTCCAGCGAAACGATGATAAAAGGATGGATTTATTGGGGAAGTCAAAAGCGAACCGACGGGCCAGGGTCGCAGCCCAGTCTCGGTAGCTAAACTGCGACCGCGACCCCATTGAGTCCTGTAGTACATTTTGCCTGTGCGCAGTGCAGTCTGTAGTTGCTCTCATCCGTGGTTTTGACATCGAATGTTGTATCTCAGTCTAGAGTCGGGAGATTTTTCTCTGTAAAGGAAGAGAGTAAATTTTATTTATTTATTTTTTGGCCGGTCCTGGGGCTTGAACTCAGGGCCTGAGCACTGTCCCTGGCTTCTTTTTGCTCAAGGCTAGCACTCTGCCACTTGAGCCACAGCGCCGCTTCTGGCCGTTTTCTATACATGTGGTGCTGGGGAATCGAACCCAGGGCCTCATGTATACGAGGCAAGCTCTCTTGCCACTAGGCCATATCCCCAGCCCCGAGAGTAAATATTTTAGCGTTGTCTTATGTTCTTTTTGAGGGGAACTTTGCTGTCACCAGTTCTTTATAAGTGTGTAAAGTCTATGGTGTTAGTCTAAGTCCTGTGCACACGGTGCCCGCGGCTGCCCTGGCCTTGGCGCCGCCCACGCGCCGGGCCGGCCTCCCCGTGGGTCACGCAGGCCTCTGCCCTCACCCCAGGTGGACCTGCACATCCTCGAGCAGCAGCCCCCAGTACAACATCTGCGAGCAGATGATCCAGATCCGCGAAGACCACATGCGCTTCATCTCGGAGCTGGCCCGCTACAGCAACAGCGAGGTGCGGGCCGCCATGACGCCCAGAGGGCGGAGCCGAGGGCACCCGGGTCACTTCCCTTACTGTGCCCACAGATACTCACTTTTTGAAGTTGATTTTGAGCCACAGCTCCCCTTCAGCTTTTTTTTTGGTGGCTCATTGGCGATAAGAGTCTCAGGGGCTTTTCTGCCCCGGGCTGGCTTTGAACTGCAATCCTCAGCTCTCAGCCTCCCGAGTAGCTAGAAACGCAAGCCTGGGCTGCTGGCTCCTGGCTTGTGCTTTGCTTTGATTCGGGCAGATCTGAAGGGGTAGCTGGTGGTGTTCGGGGTTGGTATTTCCCTATTGACTCGGGATCACCACTATGTGTTCATGGGCTCGTGGGCTCAGTTGTAAGTCTTTCGTGAAGAATCTGTTCAGGGGACGAGGCCATTAGCCTGGTGCTAGCCTGCTTGCCCGCCATGTGAGATGCCTTAGGATCTATCTGTCTTCTGTACTATGGGGATAAAAGGCACGGCAGTGCATTCCTGTAATACTGGCACTCAGCAGGCGGAAGCAGGAGAATCGTGAGTTGCTGGACGCCCGCCTGGGCGACAAAATGAGCCCTTTTATCAAACCAAACAAAATCTGTTGAGATCCTAGGCCCATTTTTGGACCTTTTGCCCCCCTGTGGCTTTGGGAGGATGGGTTGCTGGAGTGGCTGGGTGGTCCCCTCCACTGGCGGTTTTGCTCCTGATGCTCACGCCTGTGCGCCTAGGTGGTCACAGGATCCGGCCGGCAGGAGGCCCTGAAGACGGACGCCGAGTACCGGAAGCTCTTCGACCTGGCTCTGCAGGGCCTGCAGCTGCTGTCCCAGTGGAGCGCTCACGTCATGGAAGTGGTAGGTGCCGCGCCAGGTGGTTTGGGGGGAACTCAAGGGACTAAATGTGCAGACAGTTTCCGGTTCCGGTTAGAAGTGCTTGTCGGCTGGGAACGTGGCTCAGCGGTAGAGAGCTCGCCTGGCATGCGTGGAGCCCTGGGTTCAATTCCTCAGCGCCGCATACACAGAAAAATCCGGAAGCGGCCCTGTGGCTCAAGTGGTAGAGCGCTAGCCTTGAGCAAAAAGGAAGCTCAGGGACAGTGCCCAGGCCCTGAGTTCAAGCCCCAGGACTGGCAATAAATGAATGAATGAATGAATAAATAAACAATAAATGTACTTGTCTTCTAGAATCCACCCAAAAATTAGCTAAATGATAGAGCTTTTTTTTTGGCACATTAATAATATCTTTTGATGCTAGATATATTCATGGAATATAAAGTTTTTAGGAAATACTTGGAAGACCATATGATGAGCTCAAAAGCCTTTTCCCTTCTGTGTGGAATGTCTCTCTCCTCGCTCTGTCCACACCAGTATTCGTGGAAACTTGTTCACCCAACGGACAAGTACTCCAACAAGGACTGCCCGGACAACGCCGAAGAGTACGAGCGAGCTACGCGCTACAACTACACGAGCGAGGAGAAGTTTGCCCTGGTGGAGGTGAGGACCCGCGTCTCCCTTCTCCCACCTGAGTGACTTGGGCCTCACGGTCTCCTCTTTGCTTGGTTGGGTCTGTGCCGACAGCCTCCTGGGTGCAGATCCCCAGCGCCTTCATTAACGGCAGCGAGGGCTTGGGTTAGAAATGCAAGGGGAATGAATTGGACGCGGGCCCTGCAGGTGAGCGGAGAGCTTCTCCAGAGGTGCTGGGTGTTGTCTAGCCGTGGTGACTGCCAGCTCTGCTTTCATACTTTGTGTCTCCACTCTGCACTGCCTTCCTCCACCTGTCCTTGGACAAGCGTTCTCAAGTCTAGGAACAAGCATTTATTTAGTTGATAGTTGTACTTTTCCTTTTTTTCTGGTTGGGAGGCTTGAACTCGGGACTTGGGCACTGTCCATGAACTTTTTTTTTTTTAAGCTCAAAACTAGTTCTCTACCACTTGAGCCACACTCTTAACTTCCAGCTTTTTGTGCTTAATTAGAAATAAGAGTCTCATGGATTTGCCTGCATGGGCAGGCTTGGAACGGTGATCCTCAGATCTCAGCCTCCTGAGTAGCTAGGAGTTTAGACATGAGCCACCAGCGCCTGGCTATCTTTTGCACGTTCTGAGGTCCTGAGAGTATTGTTCACTGTCCTCTAGGTGTTTTACTCTGCTGTATCCATGGCCTGAAGTCTCAGGCATAGGCAAACCACTCTGTCATTCAGAATGTCTGCATAGCCGAGCCCTGTGAGTTTGTAGAAGCAGGACAAGGGTCAGTCCTGAGGGGAGGCCTTTCTTGGCAATGCAGGGTGTGGTCATTTCAGGCCTACCTGAGTTAACTCTTTCCCATACAAGGATCCAACTGGATTCGTTTGCTTGAGGATATCCAGTTGTCCCAGCTCTCTTGGTTGAAATGAGAATTTTTCCCATCGAAGTGTTTAGCATCCTGCTAAAGCCTGGCACCAGTGGCCTCACGCCTGTCATTCTTACAACTCAGGAGGCTGAGATCTGAGGATCCTAGTTCAAAGCCATCATCTCCAATTAACCCACAAAAAGCCAGGAGTGGCGCTGTGGAGCTAAGGCTGGTACCAGCCTTGAATAGAAACACTCAAGAGACAGTGCCAGGCCCTGAGGTTGGGTCCCGGCACGCAGACACGCCTGCCGGCACCCCCATGTACACACACACACACACACACACACACACACACACGCACCCCACATCTTTGGACTGTGCATGTGAGAGCTTATTTCTACACCCCTAATTCTAGCCCACAGACAGAATAACTGTCCTAAAATGATATCTTGTCATAATCTAAAATTTTGAACTGTGGTAAATTTCCCTTTTTCATTGTTAATCTAATAATCCATCTTGTTTAATTGGTTAATACTGCCAGGCATTTGTCGGCCTTTTATTTATTAATTAAACAGCTTTTGTCTTATTAATTCAAATATTCAGGGCGGGGGATATGGCCTAGTGGCAAGAGTGCTTGCCTCATATACTTGAAGCCCTGGGTTCGATTCCCTGGCACCACATATATGGAAAACGGCCAGAAGTGGTGCTATGGCTCAAGTGACAGAGGGCTAGCCTTGAGCAAAAAGAAACCAGGGACAGTGCTCAGGCCCTGAGTCCAAGCTCCAGGACTGGCAAAAAAAAAGAATATCAAATATTCATATACTTGTTTCTCTCTTTTAGGTGTTTCATTTTGTGTTTTTTGTTTTTGAAAAGGCGTGATGAATGTTGGATGGGGGATTACTTTCAGCCTTTTAGGTTACTTATGCATTTATCTGAAGCTGTAGTTTCACCTTTTAGCCTTCTCCTTTCTCTGCTTCTGAATTATGTAGTGTTTTCACTTTCCTTCAAGCAGTCTCCCCATTTGCTTGTCTTAAACAGGTGTTAACTTTTTTTGCCCTTTCGGTTTTGATTACAAAAGCAAAATAAAGTTGCCAGGCAATTCTGCAGAGGAAACACACCAAAACCCCACCCACTAGGGATAGCTCACACCCCTAATCCGCTACGTAGGAGGCTGAGATCCGGCAATCCAAGGCCAGCCTGGGCAGGAACATCCTTGAGTCTCTTATCTCCTATGAACCACCAGAAAACTCAAAGTGGGAGAGCACTAGCCTTGAGCAAAAAAAAGTTCAGGGACAGCGCCCAGGCCCTGAGTTCAGGCCCACAACCACCACCACCAACAACAACCACAAAAATCAAGCGTAACAACAGAAAAACCTCACACCAGGAGGTCCTGAGACAGGCTCAGACCTAAAGCAGCTCGCTGCACTTGCTTCCAGGCATATTTATTCAGAGCACCATTATTGTTGAACAAGTGGAATTTTGGCTGCGGGCCTTTTGTCATATTCTGTGTGACGCTGACTTTCCAGCTGCCTTCTTAAGTCTTCTCTCCCTCTGAATCCTTGGGGGGGGGGGGGGGGGGTGGAGCTGTGTCCTGCTTGAGTCAGATGCATCTGATGAGACCAGATGTTGGCTCATGCAGACAGGGCTGGAGTACTAGGGCAGCCAGCCAGATGCATTGTGGGAAGAAGGTGACAGCCTGCCGAGCAAGGAAGGGCAGTCTCTCGTTTCCTTCCCCCCTCCCCACCGAAAGCCATGTCCTTGCAGGTGATCGCCATGATTAAAGGCCTGCAGGTGCTGATGGGCAGGATGGAGAGCGTGTTCAACCACGCCATCCGGCACACCGTTTATGCGGCCCTGCAAGACTTCTCCCAGGTGACCCTCAGGGAGCCACTGAGGCAGGCCATCAAGAAGAAGAAGAATGTCATCCAGAGGTCAGCCTCCCACACACTCAGCGGGTGGAGTAATAGTAATAATCTTCAAAGGAAGTTCAGCTCAGCCAGTAGGGGTGTTAACATTTTCCCAGGTAGCTCTTGGCGATGCTCCCCAATCCCAAGGCACATCAACAGATATACACGGATCGGTGGGGTTCACTCAGTAACCTGGATAACCAAATAATTAATAACGAAACACTTAAGGCATCAACCAGCTGCCAGTGATCTGGACCCTATTCTCTCGTAATATGAGTCTCTAGTGACCGGCTTGAAGCAGTTTTGTGGGAAAGAATTTTTCTCTGATGGGATGGATTGTAAATGAACACAGTAGAAATTAGGTTTTTGTACCAAATAGGAAGTAGTCCGAAGCCAGGGCCTAATGAAAGAAGCTTTTCACTGATGCGAGTGTGGGGGAGGGGGACAGGCTGAGAAGTCCATTGAGTTGCCAGCCCGGTTTTTTTTGTTTGTTTGTTTTTGTGGAAAGCAAAAATATGACTCAGGACTGGGCCTCTCACTCCTCTGGTTCCTCCTCTCACTTCGGCTGCCTCCTCTGTCCCAAGACCTGATTGTGCAGCTTCACGTTGGACCTCAAGTGTGAGCCCCAGGGCAGTAGAAGAGGTCATGGGCATCTTGGGATGGAGGAATGGAGATCTTGTTGGATAAGGACGGACCGTAGCAGAGAGACTTAAAAAAAATAATAATAATAATGGCCTCCTTAGGGCTTTCTGGTGACTGTACATTTCACCAGGACTGATGGACTGGATGGACTCACATCCTCTCCCTTTGAGTCTGAAGGACTTGTGGGGTAATTGTGACTGACAGAGAAGCCTAAACCACTTTCAGGGTGAGGTCAGAAAAGGAGCTGCAAGCCGTGCCTGTAAATCCTAGCTACTCAGGAGGCTGAGATCGGAGGATCACAGTTCATACCCTGCCCGGGCAGGAAAATCCCTAAGACTCTTTAAGTTACTACCAAAAAACCGGAAGTGGTGCTGTGGCTGAAAGTGGTAATGGAGGGCTAGCCTTGAGTGAAGAGCTCAGGGATAGTGCCCAGGCCCTGAGCCGAGTCCCATGACTGACAAAACGAATCTAAGTCTGGGTCTATGCAACCTGTGTACCTTAAGTCCCCTGTCAGGGATTGGGCTTCAGAATAACTCCAGGCCCTGCTTCAGCCCAATCCTCGATCCTATAATGGATTTCTGGAGCCAGGAGCTTCTCTGAGTGAGAACCAGCAGGACCTTAGCCAGTCACCCTTCCTAGCTTGGCTTTACAGCCAACAGGGGGCGCCATGCCTCACACCTGATGAGAGCCCCAGGAAAACTAGACCTTGCCCCATCATGGCCCCTAGAAGGAGCCCGAGCTCCCTGAGGCAGAATCCAACCCCGATCCTCAGCACCGCGGTGTAACTTCTCAGCCCGTCTCCACACACCGTGCCCCTCACACCAGCCTCCTCTAAGCCAGCTCTCCGCTAACCCCGTCGCCTGGGGTGGCCCCTAAGAGGCGAGCAAGCAACCCTGGAGAAATGCCAAGAGTCCCGACGTCCTGAGATATACTAGATGCCAGGCTCGAGGCTCTACAACCTCCCAGGCATCCGGGACAGGGCACTTGGCAAGAGAAAAAGAATTAAAAAAAAAAACACTTGTTTTAGATCGCCTCTCACAGAGTCACCTTCCCAGTGAGTCCGTCCTCCGTGGCGTGGGTGACGTCTCATTGCCGTAGGAACGCAGGACCAATCAGCTGCGGGCAGATGGCACTGCGCCCGGGGTGGGCGTCTGCCTGCTATCTTCCCCCTGCCCCCCCCCCACCACCTGCTGTGCGTTCAGGAAGCAAGGACACTGCTTTCGGGCTTCAGCTTAGTCACATCTTCTGCGAATAGTCACGTTTCCAAGAATACAGTCTTGGGCTCTCAATTTCAGGTTGAAATGGATCATTTTCACGTCTCTCCACCGCCCCCAGAACACATTATTTGCGCTTTGTTACTGGCTGTTCCGAGAGCCTGTGAGTCAGGAGAGGAGACGTCTATGGGGCAAACCCCCCCCACCCTCCCCCCCCCCAACTCGATGGTTCTCTTCAGCGTCTTGCAGGCCATCAGGAAGACCGTGTGTGACTGGGAGACGGGACATGAGCCCTTCAATGACCCGGCCCTGCGGGGTGAGAAGGACCCCAAGAGTGGCTTTGACATCAAAGTGCCACGCCGTGCCGTGGGACCCTCCAGCACACAGGTTCTCGTGCCTTTCCCCTCCAACCTGGGCTGGGGTCGGGGTTGGGGGGGTGGGCAGGGTAGACCAATCCCAGACCGATCCCATTCTGCCGTGGCTTGGCTGCTACACCCCTCGTGCCCTCCCAAGCACACCTGGGACACGGGTGGAGACGCCCCTGTGATTCTCTCTGATTGGTCCATTGACCTTCAGAAATGGATCGTCTCCATTGCGGTTCCCGCTCGCCCAAGATAGCAGGTGAACACCTGTGCTTGCTGTGCACCTGGTGTTCGTGGACGGGCGTTTAGGATGTACTGGCGTCGTTTTCACGTCGGATCTACAGACGAGAGCCTTCCTGCTGGGGTAGCCGTAGGAGGTGTGCCGCCTTGCTCTCTCGTGTCATGGCCTGAAGCCGCCTTTGCTGTCTTCTCTCTTAATATGTCCAGCCTTCCTTGAAGTGCTTCTCCCTGACTCTTTAATTCTTGATTTAATATGCCCCTCTACTCCCCCCCCCCGTCCTTTCTGGGACCTGATATAGTTTACTCATCTCTTTACTGAAGGCTTTGTAACCTCTTCGGTCAGTTTTCCAGCAAGTTAACCAGTAAAGCATGTGGCTGGCTCTGTATGGAACCTGGTGGATGTCAGGAGGAAGGCACCTGGCCCCTCCTCAGGGGACCACACCCCCAGGGGGCGTCGCCCTTTCCCAACTCTGTCCCGTGCACCCGTCCCCGTGTCTCCCCACCCAGGCATGCATGTCATGTGACTAACGGCTTTCTCCCACCTCTCCCTCCCTGTCTGTCTGTCTGTCTGTGTCTAGCTCTACCTGGTGCGCACCATGGCGGAGTCCTTGAGCTCTGCCGAGCTGCTCAGGCAGCTCAAGTCTCTGGGCATGGAAAGGCTCTTGCATGTGGTAAACGCGTTTCTGAGGCAGTCCTACACCTATCCACCTCTTTTAACCTTTAGTGGTAAGACATCCTTTTGTTTTTCTGCTTGATGTTCGTGACACGGAGGTGAACTGCTCCGCTACGTGTTGTTCTCTTTTCCCTCCCAAGAAGCAGCAGCCTAGCCACTTAGACCCCGCCCGCCTCTCCCTGGCGCTCCGTGTGTGGGGAGCGGTCAGGACGTAGCGGAGCAGCCCTCCCCGCGTGGGTTACCTGAGGTCGGCATCACTAATGTACCCTGTGTATTTTCTCCCCGCTGATGTTTTTCCTTGGATAATCCAGCTGTACATGGTGAGAACTATGCTAGAGTCCCTCATTGCAGACAAAAGTGGTTCCAAGAAAACCTTGAGAAGTAGCCTTGAGGGGCCCACCATATTGGACATAGAAAAGTTCCATCGCGAGTCATTCTTCTACACCCACTTGATAAATTTCAGTGGTAAGAGACAGTGCTGAACCGGAGTCTGGCTGGGCATGTTCTAACACTGCTAACACCACGTAGGATGCTTCTGCCTGACCATTCCTTGCCCCAGTCCTTGCGGGCCACCCCTACGGTGACCTGTCCTAACCTTTGTGGTGGTGGCCAGAGGTCCTGAGACTCCTTCCGATGCTCTGTCCTTGACCTCTGTGGGACTTGGCCCACAGGACGAGGACCATGGGGCTGTGGCCTCTAGCCTTGTAGCCTGGATAGAGAGTCTTCCATTCCACGCGGGGTCCAGGCAAATGAACAAAACTCATCATCCGAGCATATGATATACATATGCACATATGTATATTAGAAACAGCGCCCCCCACAGGCAAGATGTGGAAGTGGCAGAGTGCCCTGACTCAAGCGAGTCACCTTGACCTGGCACTGGTGGGTGTGGTCGGCCTGGGGTCTCCTTAAGCCATGGGGAACGCTTTGCTCAGAGCTGGCCGCCCTCTGTGCCCTGGCTGGGGTGCGGAAGGTATCGGCCATTCGTTCCAAGAAAGGACAGAACCTTCTATTGTGGTTTTCTGGTTTTGTTTCTTCTATCTTTTGTTTTGCATTAGCCTAACCCCTCCCTCCCACCCACCCACCCTTGAGTTTACATTCAATACTGCATCCAAGACATTGGTGTTTTTCTCAGGAAAATCAAGTACAAGTTGAGTATCCCTTGTCGGTATTGGTTGGGAAGTGTTTCCTACTGGGGATAATTTTGGAATATTTGCATGCAGGTCATGGGAGATCTTGGGGTGGGATCCACGGACTAAATACACATAGAGCGAAGGTAGTTTTATAAAGTCATGCACTGTCTAACAGCATCCCAATCTCAGCACCTTCCTGATTGGGATCCTATAATATAAATTATAATTATCCTAGCTGGTGAGCACCTATGTTTCTAGTGTGGCCTTCCTGTTGAGCCTCGTGAGACTATACAGCTTTGTTTTCTTTGTATTGTTTTGTTTTCTGCTGGTCCTGGGGCTTGAACTCAGGGCCTGGGCCACTGTCCCTGAGGTTTTCTGCTCGCTAGCACATTCTACCACTTGAGCCACACTTCCACTTCTGGCTCTTTGGTGGTTAACTGGAGATAAGCATTTCACGGACTTGGCTGCCCGGGCTGGCTGCTTTGAACTGTGGTCCTCAGAGCTCAGCCTCCTGAGGAGCCTAGGTTACAGGCCTGAGCCAGTGGGGCCCAGATGATGCAGTATTCTTTGGGAACATGCATTTTGACCTAAGACATCACATAAGATCATGCTTGGAATGCTCTACTTATAGTGTAAGTTAGAGCATTAAAAACTTTCATACTTAGTTCAAGTCTGTAATACTACTCTGGGAGGCACTTATTGGGGAATCACAGTTTGAGGCCAACCCAGACACCCCAAAAATATTTGAAAGACTCCATCTTTTTTTCTTCTTCTTTCTTTTTTTTTTTTTTTTTGTCGGTCACGGGGCCTGAACTCCAGGCCTGGGCGCTGTCCCTGAGCTTTTTCGATCAAGGCTAGAGCTCTACCACTTGGAGCCACAGCGCCATTTCCAGTTTTCGGGTGGTTAATTGGAAATAAGACTCTTACAGGCTTTTCTGCCCTGGCTGGCGTTGAATCGCTATCCTCAGATCACAGCCTCCTGAGTAGCGAGGATGGCAGGTGTGAGCCTCCAGCGCCTAGCTCAGACTCCATCACTTAACTGCATCTTTCAAAGGCTCGGTAGCAATCACCTGCCATCTCAGCAACTCATGAAGCACCCATAAGGGGATTGTCGTCCGAACCAGCCTGTACGTAAAGTGACCCTGTCTCGAAATAAACCAGCACGGAGCTGGTAGAGTAGCTCAGCGGTGGATTAGAATGCCTGCTTTAGTAAGCCCAAGGCCCCGAGTTCAACCCTCAGTACTGACAAAAAAAAAACAAAAAGAGGTTTCAGATGAAGGATACTCAATCTTAGTCTTGTTTTCACTCGTCCTTTCCCACCACCCCCATCCTGCTAAGGAAGGTTGAGGGGGTCCCTGCTGGTGGGCGGGCACTGGCTGCTTAGAATACACAGGGCCCGCCCACATGGCTGCACGCGTAGCCACGCCCATCGGATCCTGTCCGTCCTGTGAGGCACCGGGAGGCCCCTTCCCGCTCATGTCCACGCTGCATGGCTCACCGCGGATCACGGAGGAGCCCGGGCCCTGCACACATGCTCCCCCCGCCCCCCCCCCCATAGCCTCCTCAGTGCTGAATCCTTCACCTTCGTCTGTGTGTGGAAAATGATACGATGTCCTTTGCACCCTTCAAGAAACATTGCACCAGTGCTGTGACCTCTCCCAGCTGTGGTTCCGGGAATTCTTCCTGGAGCTCACCATGGGCAGAAGGATCCAGTTCCCCATCGAGATGTCCATGCCGTGGATTCTGACAGACCACATCCTGGAGACCAAGGAGGCATCCATGATGGAGTGAGTGACTGGTGGGGGGGGGGTCCCCGGTGGGTGGGCAGGTGGCATGTGAGCAGCCAGGCTGGGGCTCTCCACGGTCCTCCATGATGTGAAAACTGGAATCGCTGCGTCCTCATGTATATAAGGAAGGATTCTTCTTTAACCGGGCGCCAGTGGCTCACCCGAGAACCCTAGCTACTCAGGAGGCCGAGATGTGAGGATCACGGTTCGACCCCCATCAGGGCGGGAAAGCTCATGAGACTCTTACCTCCAGCTAACTAATTACCACAAAGCTGGAAGTGGAGCCGTGGCTCGGGTGGTGGAGCGGCAGCCTTGAGCACACAAAAGCCCAGCGACAATGCCCAGGCCCTGAGTCCAAGCGCCAGGACTGGCACACACAAGCACACACTCGTGTACACACACACACACACACACAAAGAGGTCATGTTCAAATACCGATTGAACGTGTCCTCCTCACCAAGCACTTGTTTCTTATCAAATGATACGTACACCTGTTGGTACTGATCGCGTCAGTTAAATGAGATCGTTTTCTCTAAGCCTTGCGCGATCGTATTGTACGGGTAGGTAGGTAGGTAGTTTCAGGATGTCCTCGTTCATGCCTGTAATTCCAGCTGCTCGGGAGAGCGATCAGGAGAATCACAGTTCAAGGCTAACCCGGGCAGAAAAATTTCTGATATTTTTATTTCAAAATAGCCACCAAAAAAGTCAGAAGTGGTGCTGTGGCTTAAGTGGTAGAGCACCAGCCTTGAGCAGTAAAAGCTAAGGAATACTGCTTAGGCCCCAACACCTGCACCATGAAAAGAGAATCAAGAACATGAGGAGAGCTGAGCTTTCAACCTAGGCCTCAATACTGGCCATATCTGTGGTTATCTGTTGGGTCAAGAGCATTCACCCGGGCTGAGAATATGGCCTAGTGGTAGAGTGCTCGCCTCGTATACATGAAGCCCTGGGTTCGATTCCCCAGCACCACATGTATGGAAAACGGCCAGAAGTGGCGCTGTGGCTCAAGTGGCAGAGTGCTAGCCTTGAGCAAAAAGAAGTCAGGGACAGTGCTCAGGCCCTGAGTCCAAGCTCCAGGACTGGCAAAAAAACATAAAGAGCATTCACCCATTTTACATAAGTCAGGTCATTCATAAAATAAGTAATTCTATTTTAATTTACTTTTTAAAATTGGCACATAATAATTATCCGTATTTATGGAGCACGTATGCAACTCTGATATGCATATATGTTATATAGTCATCACATTGGGAGTAATTAGCATATCCATACCATTATTACAAATAGTTACCGTTTCCTTGTGGTGGAACACTGAAAAACCTCTCCTTAAGGGTGTTTGGTTTTTCTTCCTTGTGCTGGTAGTGGGGCGGAGTTGAACCTGTGCTCTTCTTACTTGGCTTTTTCACTTCAAGGCTGGTGCTCTGTCACTTGAGCGACACCTCCATTTCCAGCCTTTTGCTGATGAAGTGGAGATAAGAGTCTCGTGGATTTTCCTGCCCTGGCTGGTGGCTTCACGCCACGATTCTCAGATCTCCACCTTCTGAGTAGCTAGGGTTCTAGGCGAGAACCACTGACACCCGGCCCTCCTGAAGCTATTTTGAACGACCCGTTACAAATGAGATAGGTATGACCTTACTGGCTGCCCGCCCCCCCCCCCCCGGTGGTATTGACACCCAGCTAACCCCAGGTGTGTGGCAGGTCCCGGGAGCCACCGCTGCCAGTAGCTCTACGAGAATAGATTTGTTAAACCGAGCGAGCACTTGCCTCACTGGGGTGAGCGTGGCATTTCTCCGGGAGCAGGGACCGTGGGGTCGCTAATGCGGTGGTGTGTGGGAGTCCGGGAACTGATGCCTGCCTCCTTCCGCAGGTACGTCCTCTACTCGCTGGACCTGTACAACGACAGCGCCCACTACGCCCTCACCAGGTTCAACAAACAGTTTCTCTACGACGAAATCGAGGCTGAGGTGAGGGGTCCAGCTCTGACTTGGTTTCCTTCCATTCGGTTTCCCTTTGAGTGTCCTGTCTTTGACTACTGATGAAATGAGTGGGAGGCAAAAATGCCTGCTTAGCAAGCACAGGGCCCTGAACAATCAGGTGGGCTGGGCCGTGGTGGCGGACGCCTGTCATCCCAGCTACCCAGGAGGCTGAGATCTGAGGATCGTGGTTCAAAGCCACCAGGGCAGGAAAGTCTGTGAGACTCTCATCTCCTGTGAACCACCAGAAAACCAGAAGTGGAGCTGTGGCTCAAGTGATAGAGGGCTATCCTTGAGTAAAGAAGTTCAAGGACTCTCCAGGCTCTTGAGTTCAAGCCCCAGGATCAGCACACACATATATATACACAGGAGAACTTCATCTCTACAAACAGACCCTTGCTTCTCAGCATCCTCCGTCTTCCCCTACAAACCACCTAGCAGTGTTGGTTCAGGGACTGTGTCTTGTGTTCCCAAGTCAATACAGGTAGAACAAAGGGCTCCGGCTGCTCAATCACACAGCTGGGTCACAGCTCCACCTGCCTCTGCATACCCATACCCTCATCATGGGTTTTTAGCCACCCCCTCGCTCCCCTGACCTGCGGGAGAGACAGGGAAGGCACGCCCCGACCGGATGAGCCAAGCAAGGAAAGGGTCAACAGACCGCCCGCACCCAGCCCTCCCTCACCGGAGGACAATCAGACGCGTCTGGGAGTCAAGTCAGCGCAAGATCTCGTTTACTGAGGGGAACACATGTAACTAATATAAGGCACAGGAGCCAATCAGATCAAAGATCGGCAGGAAGGGGCGGGGTGTACGCGCACCTATCTAGGGACTGTAAGGGGAGGCAGGAGCTGTCCGTCAGGGCGGAAGAGCCGGGGACCAATCCTAGAGGCGGCCAGATTTCTCGTCACAGCCCACAGAACTGTCTCTGGGTTCAGCGTCAGGCGCCATCTTAGTCACACGTGGCCCCAGGACTGAGAAACAGGCGGGGCCAGCTAGTTGATGTCCTCTTTCTGATCCAGGTGTGTCCCACCGTTCCAGTGGTTGTGGTAATGCTGGCCCTGAGTACAAGTGAGGTTAACAATTAGAGGGATTTGTGTGTTATTTTCCTGGATACTCTCACGCACTATGCATCCATCCTTGTTCCAGAGGAAGCCTGGGAGGGGCCCTTAGAAAGTGGCTCCTGATAGCCAGGGGCTGGTGGCTCACGGTTGTAATTCTAGCTACTCAGGTGACTGAGATCGGAGGATGACAGTTCAAAGCCAGCCCAGGCAGGAACGTCTGTGAGACCCTTATCTCCAGTGAACCTCTAGAAAACCAGAAGTGGCGCTGTGGCTCCAGTGGTAGAGCACTAGCCTTGAGCACGAGAGCCCAGGGACGGCACCCAGGCCCCAAGTTCAAGCCCCAACACTGACGAGAGAGAGAGAGACAGAGAAGGGAAAGAAAAGGGCTCTCAACAAGCACAGGTAGATGCAGGAGCTACTCCATCTCTTCTTCCACATGGTGAAGAGACATTTTTTTCATATTCTTTTTTTTTGTGCTTAAGAGAGGACAAATGATAATTTGGTCAGTAAAAAGAAATGGTTCTAGCATGATTTTCAATGGGATGGGATGGTTACCCTTGAGCAGACCAACATTTAATCTAATGTGCTGTTTTGGATAGTGAGAGTATTTATAATAAGAGGCTCAATTCTGGGGGCTGGGGATATGGCCTAGTGGCAAGAGAGCTTGCCTCGTATACATGAGGCCCTGGGTTCTATTCCTCAGCACCACATATACAGAAAATGGCCAGAAGTGGCACTGTGGCTCAAGTGGCAGAGTGCTAGCCTTGAGCGGGAAGAATCCAGGGACAGTGCTCAGGCCCTGAGTCCAAGCCCCAGGACTGGCCAAAAAAAAAAGAAAAGATTCTGAAACCAGCGGTGGTGACACATGCCTGTAATCCCAGCATGTAGGAGGAGGGGGAGGATCTTGACTTTAAGTCTGGGATACCTAGGAAGACCTGACCAAAAAAAAAGAAGAAGAAGTAGCAGCATTTATGTCCGTATTCCCCAGCTACGTGAGTGTAGTAGGAATGAGGGAGATCACAGTTTGAGACCAGCTTGGAAAAGAAGTTAGCACAACCCAATCTCAACCAATAAGCTGCGTGTGGCGGTGCATAGGAAAGTGTAAATATGTAGATCACAGTCCAGCGTGGGTTGGGGGGGAAAATCACCAAGAAAGCCCTGAAAGATACTGTCTCCAAAATAAGTAAAAACACGAAGGGCTGGGGCATGGCTCAAGCGGTAGAGTGCCTCATGGCAAAGCAGAAGGCTCTGAGTTCAAATCCTAGTACAGAAAACGAAAGGAAGATTGTTGCATTTTGGGGTTGTGTTATTTTATCTTGGTTTAAGGATTTGAAATCTAATGACTGCTCTCCTTCTCCTCAGGTGAATCTGTGTTTTGACCAATTTGTCTATAAACTGGCAGATCAGATATTTGCGTACTATAAAGTGATGGCAGGAAGGTGAGCATGCGATTTGTGATTCTCACGCACTGTCGTGGATAATTTAACCCGGTGTGTCCATTAAACACAGCGTGTGCAACGTGTCCCGTCTTCCTCCTTGAACTAGCTTGCTCCTTGATAAACGGTTACGGTCAGAATGCAAGAATCAGGGAGCCACAATCCACCTGCCGCCGTCTAACCGCTATGAGACCCTGCTCAAGCAGAGACACGTCCAGGTGAGCCGGGCCGGGCACTGCCATTGGTGGCAGGATTTGTAGCTTGCTAGGTGGTGGTTTTTTCTTTAAATATAATCTTAATGTTATTGTTAAAGTTTTGTACAGAGGGGTGACCATTTCATAAGTCAGGTAACGAGTACCATTTCTTTTCTCCTTTTGGACAGTGTCACCCCCTTCCTTTGCTTTCCTCCAATTTCTTCCTTGCCTACAAGTTACATAGGTCCTTTGGGTTTCTCCCCAAATTGCATCATCCTTTAGTCTGTGTGTGTGTGAATGTTTAGGACCCTGTGTAAGTTACATGTCCAGTCATATTTTAGTTCTAGCTTCCACATACGAGAGAAAACATGCACTATTTGTCTCTCAGAGCATGATTTGTTGTAGGTCCATCGATTTCCCTGAAAATGACAATCTCATCCTTTCTATGGAGGAGTAGAATTCTACTGTGTGTAATAAGTACCACACGTTATTGATCCATTCATCTGTTATAGGGCATCTGGGCCGCTTCCATAACTTGGGTATTGTGAATAGTGTGGCAGGGACCATGGAAGTGCAGGTATCTTTACCATATCCTGACTTGCCATGATCTGGATAGATGTCCAAGAGTGGTATGGCTGGATCATGGGGACATTCTATGTTTAGGTTTTGAGGAAACTAAAACTGCCTTCTGGAGTGGTTGTACTAGTTTACATTCCCACCAACAGTGCAGCGGGGTTCCTCTGACCCAAATCCCCATCAGGATTTATTGTTGTTCAAATTCCCAGTGTTCACCGATCTAACCGGGGTGAGATGGAATCTCAGAGTTGTTTTGATTTGCTTGCAAATGGCCATACATTGCCAGGGATGATATGTCCTCATGTGTTTCTTTGTCGTTCTTGCCTCTTCTTCTGAGAAGTCACTCCTTAGCTCCTTTGCCTGTTTAGCAATTGGTTTATTAGCTTTGGGAATGGTTAGTTTCCTGAGCTCTTTTGTGTGTTTGGGATAGTAGGCCATTGTTGGATTGGTGAAGATCTCTCAGTCTGTTGCCTGCCTTTCTGATTTAGTAACTGTCCTTTGCTGTGCAGGAACTTTACTTCCATGTAATCACATTTGCCAAGTTTCTCTCCTATTTGCTGTGTCCCTGGGATTCTTTTCGAAAAGTTCTTATCTGTGTCTGTAAGTTCTATTGAGTCTCCTACTCTATCTTGCAGTAGTTTCAAAGGTTCAGGTCTGATGTTGAGGTCTTTGATCCACTTTGGGTCGATATTGGCACGTGACAAATAGAGATCCAGTTTTCCCATCACCGGTTATTGAAGAGCCTATCTTTTTTTCCACCGTTTATCTTTGCCTCCCTTGTCAAATATGAGATAACTGTAAGTATATGGCTTTGCTTCTGGATCTTCTGGATCTTCTGTCCCATTCATCTCCAGACCGGTTTTTGTGCTAGTACTAAGCTTTTTGTTGTTGTTGTTATGATAGCTCTGTAGTAGAGCTTGAGGTCAGTGATTATGATACTAGCAGCATTGAGGTCTGTCTTTTTGGTTTTGTTTTTTTGGTTTTGTTTTGGTTGGTTTTTTTTGCCAGTCCTGGAGCTTGGACCCAGGGCCTGAGCACTGTCCCTGGCTTCCTTTTTGCTCAAGGCTAGCACTCTACCTTTTGAGCCACAGCGCCACTTCTGGCCTTTTCTGTTTATGTGGTGCTGCGGAATCGAACCCAGGACTTCATGCGTGCAAGGCAAGCATTCTACCGCTAAGCCATATTCCCAGCCCCGGCACTGGGTTTTTTGCCTAGCATCACTGTGGCTATTTGAGGTGTTTTGTAGTTTCATATGAATTTTTTGATTGTTTCCTCCATCTTGGTGAAGAATGTCACTAGGATTTTGATAGGGATTGTGTTAAATGTGTAGTTCACCTTTGGGACTTGCCATTTGTACAATGTTAATTCTACCTGTCCATAAACATGCAAGCCTCTTTCCACTTCCTGATGGCATCTTTCATTTCTTTCTTCAGATTTCTATAGTTTTCCCTAGAGGTTTTTTGCTTCCTTGGCTAGGTTTATTCCTAAAATTTTTTGAGGCTATTGCAAGTAACATTTTTCTGATTTCCCTCTCTATTTATACAGCTTACTGAGTTTTAATAGAGATCAGTATGTCACACTGTTGTGTGAAGGTCCTAACAAAATATTGTGCTTTTATTAACTCACTATGTGGCCCAAGCTGGTCTTGAATGCTTGGGCTCAGGCAATGTCTGCCTCAGACTCCTGAGTAGCGGGGACTGTAAGCGTATACTACCATGCCCTGCTTAAAAATTTTAAGGACATAGCTGCGCGTCAGTAGTTCATGCCTGCAATCGTAGCTACTAAGGAGCCTCAGATGTGAGGATTTGGGTTCAAAGCCAGCTCAAGCAGGAAAGTCCATGAAACTCTCGTCTCCAATTGAACACCAAACAGCCAAACTACAAATGTAACTTCATCTGAAATTTCTTAAAAATTTAAATTTCAACTGCAGTTCTTCTAGATTGTTTTATCTTTTGAACTAGGTTATTTTTTGTCATTGCTTGCTTGTTCTTCACGATTCCTGAGGTTTTCACGTGTGCTTTTTTCCCTGCTGTCCTTCCCCTCCCCCCTCTCCTCCCCGCCCCCCCCCACCTCCAGCTCCTAGGCAGGTCAATAGACCTCAACCGCCTGATCACACAGCGAGTCTCAGCAGCCATGTATAAGTCCCTGGAGCTGGCGATTGGACGATTCGAAAGCGAAGACTTGACATCAATTGTCGTAAGTAATGATTTTCTTTTTTTTTTGGCCAGTCCTGGGCCTTGGACTCAAGGCCTGAGCACTGTTCCTGGCTTCTTCCCGCTCAAGGCTAGCACTCTGCCACTTGAGCCACAGCGCCGCTTCTGGCCGTTTTGTGTATATGTGGTGCTGGGGAATCGAACCTAGGGCCTCCTATGTCCGAGGCAGGCACTCTTGCCACTAGGCTATGTCCCCAGCCCAGTAATGATTTTCTTTGCCCCTCAATTGGTAAATGGAACTAATAATAGATCCACTTCTTGTGTAGATAATGAAAGATTGGTCCTGATTGAACTTAGCATGTCAGCTATCTTGTACATTGATCTTTGTTGTAGGGTTTCAAGTTAACCTCAAAGAGCGAGTAGGCCTAATCCTGAATATTATAAATTAGAAAGTAGTATATAGCAAAATTCAATAACGTGTATATAAATACATATTTCTCTTCCCTATCTTCCTCCTTTATCCCCAGTCCTGGGGCTTGAACTTAGGGCCTGGGTGCTTGCTGTCCCTGAGATTCAGCTGCTCAACGCTAGTTTTCTACCACTTGACCCACAGGGCCACTTCTGGCCTTTGCTGAGTGGTTTATTGGATGAGTCTCATGGACTTTCCTGCCCGAGCTGGCTTCAAACTGTGGTCCTCAGAGCTCAGCCTCCTAAGTAGCTAGGATTATAGGCCCGGCTAGCATGCTTACATTTTATGATAAGCAATGAACTATTACATAAAAAAATATTTGGGGGGGGGGGATTGGAGGCATGGATCAGTTGGTAGAGTGCCAGCCAACGATCACCAGGTGCTGAATTCACATCCTAGTCTCAGACCTAAAGAAGAAGAAAATAAAAACACTTTAATTGTCTCATAATCACCACAAAAAGATGTACAATTTAAGGCCGGGCACCAGTGGCTCACACCTGAGATCCTAGCTACTCAGGAGGGTGAGATCTGAAGAACTTGGTTCTAAGTTGGCCTGGGTAGAAAACTCTGTGAAACTCTTTTTATCTCCAGTAGGTTAAGTGTTATAAATGCTCTTCCCACTTAACAGTATTTTTAACTTTCCTTGGCTTTATTTAGGTATCACCCCACTGAAAGTGAGCAAGTGTCTATCTATATACAGTCTATTTAAACATATGCCATGTATGTACTTGAGAAAAGTATGTCAATTAAAAACACAAAGTAGCCATCATGATAACTTTTTTACCCATTCGATCAGGTCACTTTTTGTCCTTCAAAATTTATGTTCAGGGCTGGGAATATGGCCTAGTAGCAAGAGTGCTCGCCTCGTATACATGAAGCCCTAGGTTCGATTCCTCAGCACCACATATATAGAAAAAGCCAGAAGTGGTGTTGTGGCTCAAGTTGGCAGAATGCTAGCCTTGAGCAAAAAGAAGCCAGGGACAGTGCCCAGGCCCTGAGTTCAAGCCCCAGGACTGGCAAAAAAAAAAAAAAAATGTTCAAAGACTACAGAGTAAATTCAAGCAAGAATTTTGTGTTCTCAGCAAATTAGCTTAGAAACTAAAACAAGCTGAGCACTGATGGCTCACGCCTATAATCTTAACTACTCAGGAAGCTGAGATCTCAGGACCACAGTTCAAATCCAGCCCAGGCAGGAAAGTCTGTGAGACTCTTATCCCCAAGTAATCACAAAAAAAAAGCCAGAACTGTTGTGGTTCAAGAGTTGTGGCTCGAGTGGTAGAGCACTACCATTGAGCAAAAAACTTAGGGAACAGTGTCCAGGCCCCAAGTCCAAGCCCCAGGACTGGCACCAAAAACAAAACAAAACTTGTCAGTTGTTTATTTTTTTGAATTTTGGGTGTAATGTTTTGGGGCTGTGACTATGAATAGCAAGCTGTGGGAAGTGAGATCCGAGATGAGGTAAGATACTCTAAATGGGATGGTTGACAAGGCTATTTGTGAGCGTATTTCAACCTGTCACCCAGCCCCTCACCCCTTTGGCAGTGTTGGGGATTGAATCCAGGGCCTCATGCATATTAAACAAGCATTTCTATTCACTGAACCAATGCTTTTGAAGAACTCCAGGCCTATTAGGGACAGTTGGCTCAATCCAGACCCCTGAGTAAATACAGCATCCAGCCTGACTGTCCATCAGAGGATGGGAGGGGGCCCGGGGTTTAGGTCATCAGTAGGGTGGACTGTGCACTGTTGGGTGGTTGGGTGCAGGGGTGGGTGGTACAGAGGTGGGCACATTGGAGGCAGGACAGTGACCCAGTGGTGCTGACTGCAGAAAGTCGGGGAGCTTCAAGGACTGTGGGGAGCAGGTTTCCATTACTCTCCAAAGCCCTACTGTCTATATTGGTGTCCTAAACACCTGTTCCAGGCACCACAGAGCCCGGGAGGGAATTTCCGGCTGCAGCACTGATACCCCTCTCCCTGTGTAGCCCAGTTCTCTTCTCATCCCCATCTCCTGTGGCTCTGTAGGAGCTGGATGGCCTCTTAGAAATCAATCGCATGACCCACAAGCTACTGAGCAGGTACCTGACTCTGGACAGCTTTGACGCCATGTTCCGAGAGGCCAACCACAACGTCTCAGCTCCCTATGGGAGAATCACCCTCCATGTCTTCTGGGAACTCAACTACGACTTCCTGCCCAACTACTGCTACAATGGCTCCACCAACCGGTAGGTGTGCAGAGAGCTTTAGCCAGGCGAGGGAGTTCCTTGCCATCTCTTACCCCAGAGGGGAGGCCTCTGTGGGGATGGAGCTCAAGGAATTCATCTGTCCAGGACACTTGGACCCTCATCATTTGTTTAATTTTATTTGTTTGTTTGCTGTTGGTCATGGAGCTTGAACACACACAGTGGGTGACTCTGGACTTGCCTAAAAGTGGAGCTGTTTCTTAGGGGCTTTAGTCTGTCATCGCATGATATTCTTCGTGTGCGCTTCTGTCTCTGCTCAGAAGCACCTCGGTGGCATTGCCTTGAGGGCCTGTGCTTCTCTGGGATGATCTCACCTTTTCTTTGCACTGATGGGATTATATTGCTGGGGATCAGCCCCCAGTGCCTCGGGCTTGCCAGGGAAATGGGCTCCCCTGAACTTGGGGGGGGAGGATCTCGTTGTGTCTTTGGGGGGAGGACACACGATCCGGCCATGAGTATTCGAGCTTGCCTGGGGTGGTGTGCCTCTGTCCCCTAGCGTGTCGTCATCGTTCTGTAAGCACCACACATGTTCCAGAACCATCTTGACCATTTCCTACCCGAGACTTACAAAAGCTCCTTTCCGTAGAGAATCACACTTCATACAGTGGTGAGTCGGGTTGTTACGATGCCCACCTTCTCTGCTGAGCCCCTAGAGAACGGCGGGTAGGTCACGAGTCCCCGCCACCTGCCGTCACGTCTGTGCCTAGAAGCCCGGGACAGCCAGGAGCGTGTGTTCATTGTCAGCTAAGGAAGGGCTACGCGTAAGACAGTCAGTGTGCCAAGTCTCCCTCAAGTTAGAGAATGGACGGAGGACACCAGGGGTTTATATACCTGCAGCTCCTGCATTTTCAGTACAATTATTGCATTTTAGAGAATTTATATATAATCTGTGTTTGTTGTTGTTTTTTAAACTAGAATTTTCCTATTTGACTATTATGACAGTTAACCAGGAGGAAGGCTTCATAGAGGGATAATGGAAAAGCTCTGAGGTTGGAAAAGTACTATAAGTGCTTTAATTCTTCTAGGGCCTGGCAATATAGCCTAGTGGCAAGAGTGCTTGCCTTGTATACATGAGGCCCTGGGTTCGATTCCTCAGCACCACATATATAGAAAATGGCCAGAAGTGGCACTGTGGCTCAAGTGGCAGAGTGCTAGCCTTGAGCGGGAAGAAGCCAGGGACAGTGCTCAGGCCCTGAGTTCAAGGCCCAGGACTGGCAAAAAAAAAAAAAAATATATATATATATATTTTTTTTTTAATTCTTCTAAACTTGCATACATTATAATTTAATGTGTGCGTTTGGTGTCGAGTGCTTCCTGCCAGGGAGACCGCTTCCCTCATTCTCCACAGATTCTTTTCACATCGCCCACTTCCGTTATCACATATTCAATTGGATTTTCTTCTTTTTTTTTTTTTCCCTCCCAATCTTCCTTGTTTAGGTTTGTTCGGACAGTATTACCATTTTCTCAGGAGTTTCAGAGAGATAAACAACCCAATGCACAACCTCAGTATTTGCATGGCTCCAAGGTAAGTTTTTTTTCTGTTTATGTTCCTAATGAAGCATATTTTGAAATGTAATTTTTTTTAAATTTTTATTGTCAAACTGATGTACAGAGATGTTACAGTTTCATACGTTAGGCATTGGATACATTTCTTGTGAAATGTAATTTTCTTTCTCTTTGAAACCTGGTCTTACCGTGTTACCTAGACTAGTCTGTAACTCCTGAGTTCAAGTGATACTCTTGCCTCAGCCTTCTGAGAATCTAGGACCACCGGTGTACGTTGCTATGCCAAGTTGGTGGTTTCATTAATTCAAATGAATCATGACATGTGGGAAATGTTTTTGTTTTTATTTCTTCCTTTTCATGAGTATCTTCCTAAAACATAGCAGTAATTTGAAATAGAAACTAGCCCAGCATACAGCATAGCTTGTGGTGCTAGCCACTGCAGAGTCTAAAAGAGGATTGCTGGAGGTCTGGGCAGCACAGTGAGATTCCATCTCAAATAAAGAAAAGGAAGCTGGGCACTAGTTCATGACGTGTGTGTGTGTAATATGTGTATATATAGATGTTATATGTAATATATATAAACAATGCATATGTATATTATTACACAATATATAAATATCCTACATGTATATGTCATACATAGTATATATATATATATACACACACACACACACACACACACACACATATTCATATACATGTCATTTATTTATTTGCTTTTTGGTGCCAGTACTCAGGACCTAGGTGCTGTCCCTCAGCTTTTTCTGCTCAAAACTAATGCTTTACCACTTGAGCCACACCTCCACTTCCAGCTTTTTGCTGGTTAATTGGCGATTCAGTGTCTCATGGTCTCAAAGACTTCTTGCCCCAACCTTGATCCTCGCCTCTCCGCCTCCTGATTCGCTTGCCTTTCGGGTGTGAGCCACCAGTCCCACTCACTTGATCTTCACAGAGTGAGTTTGTGACCGGGCGTATGCCCAACGGCCATGTTGAAAACTCTGTCCTCTGCTCCTCAGGCTTTAAACCTGGCCTATTCCAGCATTTATGGCAGCTACCGGAACTTCGTCGGGCCTCCTCACTTCCAAGTCATCTGCCGGCTTCTCGGCTACCAGGGCATTGCCGTGGTCATGGAGGAACTGCTGAAGGTTGTCAAGAGCCTGGTGAGTTTCTGCGGAGGAACTCCTCACGCCGTCTCTCCATCGCTTAAGAAATGAATGATTCCATTTAGACTCAAATACTTCTCATACTGCGTTTCTTCTCATTTTCCTAATGCAAGAGAATAGTTGAAGCCCTCAGGCCTTGAGTTCAAACACACACACACACACACACACACACACACACACACACACACACAAGAGAAAAATGACCAGGTTGCCATTGGCTCACACCTGTCATCCTAGCTACTCAGAAGGCTAAGATCTGAGGATCATGGTTCAAAGCCAGACAGGGCAGTAAAGTCTATGAGACGCCTATCTCCAACTAACCACCAAAAAGCTGGAAGTGGAGCTGTGGCTCAAAGTGGTAGAGTGCTAGCCTTGAGCAAAAGAGCTCAGGGACAGTGCTCAGGCCCCAGGTTCAAGCCCCACAACTAGAACAGGGGGAAAAAATGCCTAAAACAAATAGAATACGTGCCTAGCAAATGTCAGACCCTGCGTTCAAACTTCAGTACTATCAAAAAGAAAACACAGGGCTGGGGATATGGCCTAGTGGCAAGAGTGCCTGCCTCGGATACACGAGGCCCTAGGTTCGATTCCCCAGCACCACATATACAGAAAACGGCCAGAAGCGGCGCTGTGGCTCAAGTGGCAGAGTGCTAGCCTTGAGCAAAAAGAAGCCAGGGACAGTGCTCAGGCCCTGAGTCCAAGGCCCAGGACTAGCCAAAAAAATAAAAAAGAAAACACAGTTCTCTACATACCAAGGACCACCAGAGTTGCCCTGGATTCACAGAAAATGGTACCCAGCGCAGAGGGCTGGGGCCCAGGATAGAAGGACACCAGAAGACACACGGCCGTCGCCGTGCAGAGGGGAGGAGGAGCGGCCGTGGCTGACGTGTGTGTCTCTCGCAGCTGCAAGGCACCATCCTGCAGTATGTGAAGACCCTGATGGAGGTGATGCCAAAGATCTGCCGCCTGCCTCGGCACGAGTACGGCTCTCCCGGTGAGCGAGGGTGCCCGCCCGCCGTCCCGGAGCTCACGGCCCGACCCCTGGGGAGGAAGCAAAGACCAGAGCGTAGGCCACAGGAAAAGGAAATCACACCGGAGAGCACGGAGAAGAGCTAGACTGGCCTTCTCCGGCTGAGAGGCAGCAAGCGTGTCCACACCCGCGCTTGCAGCTGGGGAGCAGGGTAGTGAGCAGGAAAGTGTGTTGGGCTCGCAGAAGGTGAGGGGGAGGCCGAGCGACTCCACATCGGCCAGGTGTGTGAATCGCCTGTCCTCCACATTTCCCATGAAGGCTCACGCCGTAACCCTAGCCACTCAGGAGGCTGACAGCTGAGCATCGCAGCCAGCCTGGGCAGAAATGTCCACGAGACTCTTCCTTCCAAATAGCCAGCAAAAGAGCCCGAGGTGGAGGTGCGGCTCAAGTGGTAGAGCACCAGCCTGTGTGACATAGCTTAGGGGCAGTGCCCAGGCCCTGGGTCGAAGCCCCAGCACCAGCGCGCACACCCAAATACATACTCACACACCTACCTACATGCATGCATACGTACAAAAAAATGATTGGCGCCTGGGGGGTCCCTGCTTTGCGCAGTTCCTTCCCTCTCTCAGTCAGCCTCACCGGCTGCTTCCCACACTGCCCTCCCGTGGCTGAGATTCTGCCACCCACCCACGAAGCCCTCGCCAGATGCCACCACCTGCCCCGTGCCCGTTCTCATGTACGCTCTTCACTCCCATATAGAGATGACCCATGTTGCATGTGGGGCTATCCTGGCGTTGGGTACCACGGGTAGGGAGGGAGAGGAAAGAGAGGCAAGGTGGTGCTGGGAATATGGCCTAGTGGTAGAGCGCTTGCCAACCATTCGTAAAGCCCTGGGTTCAATTCCTCAGATACACAGAATTCAATTCCTCCACATACACAGAAAAAGCCAGAAGTGGTACTGTTCTCAAGTGGTAGAGCACTAGCCTTGAGCAAAAGCAACTTCAGGACAATGCCCAGGCCCTGGGTTGAAGCAACTCTAGGCAAGTTGCAGACCTAGGTTATAACCACCCTGGCCCAGACCCCTCTTGGATCATAATTTGCCCTCCACTCCCCGTGCCACGCGGGTCTTCTGTAAGAGATGTGCCTTTTGAAGGCTTGGCGATAATCGACTTTGTTCATTGTCCTCTGCTGCCCATCTTGCTATTGGCCATAAGACCTGTGATTTCGCTGCTACCCCACCACACCCCATCTCATCCCAGATTGGCCCTCTGGCTGTGGAGTGGACACAGCGGCGGTGAGGTGATAGGAGGGATGCGGTGGCTTGGTCCCCACAAACAGGTGAAGGGCCTGTGTCAGAACGTGCCCCCTGCTGAGGACCCCAGTGCTGGTGCTCTGCTCCGCCCCTCCCTCCTCCCCTCCTCAACACCTGCTCCTGCTAACCACAGGCATTCTGGAGTTCTTCCACCATCAGCTGAAGGACATCGTGGAGTACGCAGAGCTGAAGACCGTGTGCTTCCAGAACCTTCGCGAGGTGGGAAATGCTGTCCTCTTCTGCCTGCTCATCGAGCAGAGCCTGGTGAGTGCTCACCCCAACCCACTCCAGGTGTGCCAGAGCTGTTCCCTGCTCCTGACAGAGGGGGGGCCTTTTTTGTTTTTGCACGTGCGTGTGCCAGTCCTGGATATTGTCCCTTAGCTGTTTCATTCGAGCCTAGCACTGTCTGAGTCACAGCTCTGCTTCTAGCTGTGTTTGGTGGTTAATGGAAGAGGAGTCTCATGGACTCTCCTGCCCCAGGTGGCTTCGAACTGCAGTCCTCAGATCTCAGCCCTTTGACTAGGACTATACAGGTGAACTACTGGCACTGGGCTAGATTTACATCTTGAGAGGACGGGCCCACCATCCCCTGCACACATTTTCAGAGCAGAGTAATGACATCGCAAGGCCTCTAGGATCTGAATTGCTGGACCAGCAGCTTCAGTTAGCAAACAGGAGAATTAAAAAGGATACGTTGTTGCTCATGTACCCCACAGCCTCCTAGGGGACCTTTGTCTCCTGATTTTTCCTCTTCTGCACTGCTAGGCAGACCTTTTTATGCATGGTAACAGGGAAAGACTGAAGCAGGGCTACACCTTCATCATCCTCAGCCCTCATGGGGTTAGTAGGAACCCCAAATGCAGAACTCCCCACAAGCCATCCAACCCACAGTGGGGTGTTCATTCTCCCTCCCTTCTTCTTCTCTCTCTCTCTCTCTCCCCCCCCACTCTCCTCTCTCCCCCCTTCCTACTTGTACCAATACTGAGGCTTGAACTCAGGGCCTTGCAATTTTGTCTAGCTTTTTTGTTCAAGACCGGCTCTCTACCATGTGAGTCACACGCACACACACACCTGGCTTTCTGCTGGTTAATCAGAGATGGAAGAATCATAGACTTTCTTGTCTAGACTGGCTTCCAACCACATCCTCAGACTCAGCCTTTCGAGTAGCTAGGATCACAGGTGTGGGCCACCAGCTCCTGGCATATTTTCTTATTTTTATTAATTTTATTGGGGGGAGGACATTTTCATTGTCCCAGAGAATGTCTACTAGCAGGGTACCTAAGATGTACCTTCGCTTTAGCACCAGGTTTCTCTGTCCTCTTTGCTGTGGCTTCGCCACGTGACTTTTCCTTCCTCTGCTCTAGTCGTTGGAAGAAGTGTGTGACCTGTTGCACGCAGCCCCTTTCCAGAACATTTTGCCGCGAGTCCATGTGAAAGGTGAGTCTATGTGTCCCCAGCCAAGAGTTCAGATTTCCGCTGCCAAGTGGCACACTGGGCAGCCAGGGCGCTACCAGCCAGTGCTGGGTGACATTTGACAGTTTGTGGGGCCCTCATAGCCAGGAATCCCTGGAGAATTGTGTTAACCTGAAGGACCGAACTGTCCATAACTGAAATGATAGAATGTCTAGCAGGAGGGGGCTGGGAATATGGCTTAGTGGTACTCTGGGTTTAATTCCTCAGTACCATATAAATAAAAAAGGCCGTAAGTGGCACTGTGGCCTAAGTGGTAGAGTGCTAGCCTTGAGCAACAGAATTTGCTCAGGGACAGTGCTCAGGCCCTGAGTTCAAGCCTCAGGACTGGCCACAAATAAATAAATAAATAAATGTTTAAAACAATATTTGTCAAATGAACTGGCTCTATAAAGCTCTTGTTTCCAAGGAGAATTATATCCTTAATGTTCACCTTTTGCTTCTTTAACAAGGTGCCATGTTTTCCAATTGTTTTATCATACAAAGGAGTGTAACGAGTTTTTTTCCCCTGCAGAGGGGGAAAGACTGGATGCCAAGATGAAAAGACTGGAGTCCAAGTACGCCCCCCTCCACCTCGTGCCCCTGATCGAAAGGCTGGGGACCCCACAGGTAAAGTGCACCGTGAGCACCACGGCGGCGTCAAGCTGGGCGATAGACCAGCGGCGCATCAGGAGGTCGGAGGTGGTGCCGGCCGCTGAGCCGTGTGTCTCGCCGAGAGCAGGAAAGCGCTTCTATGCCTGACTTGTCAACAGAGACATACAACAACGTCACCCGTCCGTGCCCATCCCTTCACCAAGGCTTTGCCATGGAACTTCTTAAGACAGGAGAGACTGCCGGCACCCGAGGGCTGCGGGCGTAATCCTCACACCTGTCATCCTAGCTACGCAGGAGGCTGAGATCCCGAGGACTGCAGTTCAAAGCCAGCCCAGGCAGGAAAGTCCACGAGATTCTTATCTCCAGTGAACTACTTAGAAGAAGCCAGAAGTGGCGCTGTGGCTCAAGTGGTGGAACGCTTGGGCTTCGATGCTGTCCCTGAGCTTTTTTGCTCAAGATAGCGCTCTGCCACTTTGAACCATAGCACCACTTGTGGTTTCCTCGTGGTTGGTTGGAGATGAGTCTCGTGGACTTTCCTGCCCAGCCTGGCTTCAAACCACGATCCTCAGATCTCAGCCTCTTGAGTAGCTAGGATGACAGGCGTGAGCCAACCCACCCGGCTGCATCTTCAATTTTTTTGGTACTTCCCCAAACCCTCTTCAACCAATTTAGCATTTTGTTGAGAAACAAGAGGGGAACGAGGCACTCGTGGCTCACATCTATAGTCCTAGCTATTCAGAAAGCTGAAGCCAGCCCAGGCAGGGAAGTCCATGACTCCTGTCCAGTTCATCAACAGAAAGCTAGAAGTACAGGTGTGGTTCAAATGGTAGCATGCCAGCCTTGAGCAGAACAGCTTAGGAACAGGAGTGCCTAGGCCCTGAGTTCAAGCCGTACTTAGTATTGGCACGGAGGGAAAAAGGAAAGAAAAACATGTTAGGGGATAGGGCCATGAGCTCGGGCTAAGCCCTCCAGTGTCTCAGCTCAGCTTGTAACCGTGCCATTTACGCTTTCGGTAGCAAATAGCAATCGCAAGAGAGGGGGACCTGCTGACCAAGGAGCGGCTCTGCTGTGGCCTGTCCATGTTTGAAGTCATCCTGACGCGGATCCGGACCTTTCTGGACGACCCCATCTGGCGGGGGCCTCTGCCCAGCAACGGCGTCATGCACGTGGACGAGTGCGTGGAGTTCCACCGGCTGTGGAGCGCCATGCAGTTCGTCTACTGCATCCCCGTGGGGACGCACGAGTTCACAGTGGAGTAAGTATGTGCGCGGGAAGACGCCCTGCAGCGGCACCGAGTTGCGGTGGAGGGGGCGGAGCCGGCGGAGGTAGGAACAGGATTCTGAGTCTACACTCACACCCAAGTTCTTCTGCAAAGGGACCCGATACTGAACTTGCTCCAAGCAGCTCAGGTGATCCGCCACCATTATCCAAGCAGCTTCTGAACCCATAGGACTTGAGTGCAAATTGGCTTTTGCTGGGTGGTAGGTCCACTCAAGTCTTTTTTTGTGTGTGTCAGTACTGGGGCTTGAACTTAAGGCCGGGGCAGTGTTCCTTACGTTTCTTTTTTGAACGCAAGCCTAGTGCTCTACCTCGAGCCACACTTCCACTTCGGACCTTTTATTTTTTTTTCCAGTCCTGGAGATTGAACTGAGGGACTGGTTACCGTCCCTGAGCCTCTCTATGCTCAAGAATAGCACTCTGCCATTTAATAAGCCACAGTGCTACTTCTGGCCTTTTCTGAGTAGTTTACTGGAGAGAAGTCTCACGGACTTTTCTGCCCAGGCTGGCTTCGAAGGGTGATCCTCAGATCTCAGCCTCCTGAGTAGCTAGGATGACAGGCGGGAGCCCCCAGCGCCCAGCCGTCCAGTCATTCTTCACCAAGCCCTATGATCTAGAAAAGGTCAGGAAACAAGAGTGTTAGAAGAACCCAAGACAGGGATTTCCCCCCCAAATGGGAAAGCTGCCAGCTAGGCGGCCTTGTGGCCGTGGAGGGCGACCGTGGAGCAGGCCGGATGGCGGGCGGCTTCCTGACGGCTTGTTCCTCGCCCGCAGGCAGTGTTTCGGCGACGGGCTGCACTGGGCGGGCTGCATGATTATCGTGCTGCTCGGGCAGCAGCGGCGCTTTGCCGTGCTGGATTTCTGCTACCATCTGCTCAAGGTCCAGAAGCATGACGGCAAAGACGAGATTATCAAAAATGTGGTATGTGCAAAAAGATCTGCTGCTATTTGTGGATGCTTTGCAGAAGTGCCCAACATTATTGATTTGTTTATTTAAAGTTCCTTTGGGGAGTCTTTTTTTATCCTAAGGCATATACAGTTCCACCAACTGAAATTTTTGTTCCACAAGTGAATCTACATGTAATTGGCAAGTAAAACAACCTACAGTCTAGAACGTTAAAAAGAAAATCCTTTTCCTTCTCTTCTCAGGAACTTAGATCTGTTTCGTATCTCACCCTGTAGAATCTGCGTTTTGAGGTTGCTGGCATATTCTCCTGTCTTCTAGCGTTTCACAATGTGGGTTTTTTTGGCTGCTTTTTTTTTTTTTTTTTTTGCCAGTCCTGGGCCTTGGACTCAGGGCCTGAGCACTGTCCCTGGCTTCTTCCCGCTCAAGGCTAGCACTCTTCCACTTGAGCCACAGCGCCGCTTCTGGCCGTTTTCTGTATATGTGGTGCTGGGGAATCGAACCTAGGGCCTCGTGTATCCGAGGCAGGCACTCTTGCCACTAGGCTATATCCCCAACCCTTTTGGCTGCTTTTGAGATCGTTTTGTCTTCCTCGTGTTACGGATTCTAGTTAGTATGTAGCCGTGATCATTTCAATTACTGTGTCCTCTCTTCCACTCTACGCTGTGAGGACTCCAGTTAGACTTGCGTGAGAGCTTGCTCCCAAGCCAGTCAGCCTTCTCTGGGATAGAAACGCGTCCGCTGGCTACCACGCGGTTCTCCAGGCCAGCAGAGCTCTTGCTCATCTCACAAAGTCTCGAGACCCCAGGGGATCCGTCTGCTCCCACCTTCATTCAGACAGCTGGCTGGCTCATTCCCGCTCCTAAGACTGAGCTTCCACCCCCCCCCCCCCCAGGCTCTCCTCCAGCAAAGGGAGCCCAGCCGCCTCAGCTCCCATCCCCCCACCAGCCTTCCCGCGCGTCCAGCTAGTGAAGGTCTCTGCTTACACTGACTTGACCTGACTCACCTGGACAATCTAAAAGTCACCATCTTCACAGTCAATGGTCCTGGCCGCATCTGCGAGGTCCCTCTTGTGAGCAGCTCGGGGGGACGGGGGCAGTCTCGCATCCACATCTCCATTTCCGTGGCCCGTTGGGTGGCTTTCAAACTACTTTTCTGCAAAGATGGCTTTCGGGTAGCTAACTCATTCATTTCGGCTATGTCTAATCGCTTTACAGTCCCACATCATTACTTCCGATTCAGTTGGATTCTTCTGGATCGTCTCATCTCAGCTGAAATCTCTCCAGCTCACCGCTCTAGGTTTAGTCTCTTCCATTCTAGTATGCTGGGGATTGTCTGAAACTGTCGTGTTGGATTTTTACTTGAACTCGGTTTTCCTTCCAAGGTTTACGTTTGGCTTCTCCTCTCGTCAGAGGCCGTGTCCAACCCGGGGCCACTTTGTCCGAATGAGATCTCAGGTTCTGGCGACTCTCCCGCGCACAGTCGCGCCTGCGCAGAGCCCCGGGTGTCTTGCCGCCCTTGCTGCGTCCCGGAAGCAGCTGTGGCGGCTCCTCTGCTCTGCCTTCTAAGTGTCGCTGTGCGTGTGAGGGCAGAGACGGCCAAAACCTAACTGTGCGCTGTATCTCCTGTTAGGCAGTGTGTGTTTGTGTGTGTGTGTGTGCGTGTGTGCATGAGCAAGAGGGCCTGCCAAAACACACTGTGCTGTTTCTCCTGTGTGGGCAGGGTGTATCTGGGAGAGACACAGACAGAGACAGAGGGTCTGCCAAAACATACTGTCTGCTTTATCTCCTCTGTGTGCGTGTTGGTATGTGAGAGATAGCAAGGTCTGCCAAGACATAGTCCGCAGTATCGCCCAACCGGGATTCTAGGGCTTGTCTTTTCCCAGTGTGTTCCTTCCTCCTCCGGTGCATATTGTTCTCAGGTTCACAGTCCCAGCTTGTGTGTGTGTGTACGTGTGCATGCACGTGTGCGTGTGTGCTGGTCCTGAGGCTTGAACTCGGGGTCTGGGTAGCTGTCTTGAGCTCTTTTGTTCAAGGCAAGGTGCTCCACCACTTGAACCAGTTCCATTTTCGGCTTTTTTGGTGGTTAATTGGAGATAAGAATGTCATGGACTGTCCTGCCCGGGCTGGCTCTGAACGACAGTCCTCAGATCTCAGCCTCCTGAGTAGCTAGGACTATAGGCAGAAGCACTGGTGCCCAGCTCCACAATTTTTAAATAGTTGGTTGTTGAAAGAATATGCCCTGTACATTTTACAGATTCCATTAACGGTGCAAAATGAACAGAGAAATATATTTTAAATGGAAAATGTTCACTGTTCCAATGTCATTTAATAGATGGTATTACAATGCTAGGAATAGTCTGCTATCAACTTCCCAAGAAAATAAGAAAATCCTGACCTTCTCAGCGTGAATAGTAAAATGCCATGATCTGATTTCCGTAGCCTTTGAAAAAGATGGTGGAGAGGATCCGCAAGTTCCAGATTCTCAACGATGAGATCATCACCATCCTGGACAAGTACTTGAAGTCAGGGGATGGCGAGAGCACTCCCGTGGAGCACGTGCGCTGCTTCCAGCCGCCCATCCACCAGTCCCTGGCCAGCAGCTGAGGACCCCGCAGGGCCGCACCCCCAGCACTTCAGTGATTCTGACGGCATGCTTTTCTTTCCGTAAACCATTGGGTGAAAATTTTTAGGGACTATTTTTCAGTATCTCTGTACCTGTTCAAGGAGGTGCTTTTTGACCTAAAAGCTTTTATAAAATTGACTTATTTTTCTAGACTCTTAATTGTATATGCTTTTGGTAATTAGGAAGTCTGAGGACCAGTGACTGAGTGCCATCGTGTTCTTATAAAATGATGTTCATTTTTCCGTTTCCTAAGCATCTGCCAAGTTCCCACACCCCTTCAGAAACATAATACCAACTGTATTAAACTCCTATATAATTACTATTCAACTACATAGAGTTGTCGGAGGGTCTTTCAAACAGTCTTTTTTCTAAGTCATTATCCTTGTCCCTCTTTTGTCAGTGTTTTGGGACACAGTGAACTTATTTCCCCTGCTTTCACTAAATTCACTTGTAACAAAACATTAATTTGTAAGGTATGACTTAATGATTAGAGAAATAAAACTAACGAAACCTCTCTGTGCCCATTCATTCACCACAACCTGTCCCGATCGGCCTGGGCGGTGGGAGCAATCTTCTCTATCCAGGCTTACAGACAACGGCTTACACCAGCACGTAATTTCACTTCATACTCAGGTTTCAACAGGGATGAAATGATGTCCTGTTCTCTCCCTGAAGGAGGCACATTAAGCTTCTACGACCTGGAGGCCAGTTTGTCTAGAGGAAGGAAGGATTCTGCTTATTTTTTGTATGATGGTACTGGGGCTTGAACTCAGGGCCTTGACTTTTTTTTTTGTGGGGGGGGCCCAGTCCTGGGGCTTGAACTCAGGGCCTGAGAGCTGTCCCTGACTTCTTCTTGCTCAAGGCTAGCACTCCACCACTTGAGCCATAGCACCACTCCTGGCTCTTTCTGTTTATGTGGTGCTGAGGAATCGAACCCAGGGCTTCAGGTTATGAGGCAAGCACTCTACCACTAAGCCACATTCCCAGCCTTGACTCTTGTCCATTAAACTTTTTTGTTCAAGGCTCTGCCACTTGAGCCACATCTCCATTTCTGGCTTTTTGATCCTCAGATCTTAAGCCTTCTGAGTAGCTAAAAATTACAGGTGTCAGCTACCAGCACTTGGTTAAGATACTAGATTTTGATCGGCTAGACTTATAAAAAACAGATTGAAAATTAAGAATGGTTAAGAATGGAGAGCTTGGTGTGTGGCATGCACTAGTGTGAGAAGCAGAGACAGAAGCTTGTACACGGGTTCAAAGCCAACCAAGGCGACATAATGAGCCTTCATCTAAAAAAAAAAAAAATTAAAAACTCATTCACATTGGAGAACACCAAAGTCCCTTCAAGCACAGTACAGAAGTACAGAAACTATGCTGTTGTACCTGTTACATGACCCTTAACAACTATTATTTATGAAAACTTACCTAAAAATCTTGGGGTTCAGTGCTCAATTCTACAGATCTGAGAGTGGTATTTGTGTCCACTCTATGAAAGATAGAATAAAAAAGTTACTTTATTATATTTCCTAAGGCTTAATGATAGGCCAATTAAAGTACTTCTATACATTATTTCAAGAGCTACAAAATGTTAGATTATCAACCTATGCATTTTCAATGAGGAGACTCAGTTGAGAGTTGCACTTTTATGAGCAAGGCTAGATATACAGTACATAAAACATATACAATGTATGTATGGAATTTTAAAAGTATACCCATGGTATTAAAATGTGCATGGGGGGAACCCAGTGGTAGAGCACTGACCTTGCATACCTGAGAGGACCTGTTTGACCTTGTGGGGGGGTGGGGGTCGGGGGAGGAGATAGCAGATAGCAGCCAAAAAAAATGTACTAGATTCTTGGGAGTGCCACCAGAAATCAAAGCAGTAGAGAAGGGATTTGTTTCATTGACTTTATGAAGTTGGTGTGCACCTATGCCACAGGAGACCGGGCGGGCTCAGCCCCATGAGCCATCCATCCGCCATGCAGGCTCAGACAGGAGCAGCCCAGGACAGGTCGGAGTTGTTGATACTTTCTATAGTAGCCAATCGTGGACTAAGTGGGTATGTTTCAAAGCTAGGCAGAACTTATTATGCTGTCTATTGCCCTATTTGTATGGATTTGAAATTTTCCACAAGTATTTTTTTCATAAATATTTCCTGAAGGACAAAAATATGTAATAGTAAAAAAAAAAAAAAAAACCCTCAAGTATTTGGTACAAAGATAGCGCATTTCATGAACACTGGAGTCTTAAGTATCTGCTGGGCTTTTGTTCCATTGTCTTTTCATGAGCTAATTAATCACACTGGTCTTCTGATTTCATTTCCCAGTGTTGTTAAAAGGTCTGCAATATAATATTAACTCATTATGAAAGTACAAGAGTTGATGTAAAATGGTCAGTTCCCGGTATCACAAACCAAGGATTAACCAAGAATTAATTAAACCCAGTGAGGCTGCAGTCCTAAACACACAGGGCATGCTGAATGAGCAAGGGAGACCTTCCTAAAGCACACAGGAAGCAAGACATTGCGGGCACAACACTGGCACAGGGCTGCTCAAGAAAGGTGGCCCTGAATGAGGCCCTGCCCTTACTGCTTTGTTAACGAGTGTCCTTCAGTGGTAAAATGATAGCCCTGTATTTCAAAATCAATTCACCAAACAGGAGTCAATGTGATAAGTAAGGTAAACCAGAGGCTAATGTATTGGGATAATTTTGTTCTTTTTCACAATCAAGAAGTCATGAATACTCAGGGACTGGCAGGCTGGGATGACAAATACACATTTCAGACTTTCATCACCAATGAAAAAATAAAGCATTTTTATAGACTTAAAATTGTATTAGTGCATTTAGATTTTGGAGAAAGAATCAAAATGTAAAATACCTCTACAATAATACAATATTAATAGAAATCAGCCATGTACTGGGGTCATTTTAAGTGACCTCATTTAAACTACCATTGTTTAAATATAAGAAAAGTAATTTCTTGGTCCAAATGAATGAAACTTTTTAAAAAGATTGTCTTTAGAGAAGCACTGAAGACAATGCTTTTTCAGACACATTCTCATACTCAATCACTTTATAACCGAATTCTAGATTAGCCTTTTAGTTGTATCTTTCTTAAAAAGCTGAGAGATTTCCATTTCTCCGGGAGATATTTTCAGCTGTGTGTTGTTCAACTCCACAGGGTAAGCTTTCTTCATTATTATTAAGAACTTCATACATATTAGAGAGATTGCCATTCACTGCTTTTTCATCTTTTCGAAAAGACACGGGCAAACTTGCAAGACTAAAGCTGACGTCCTTAAAGGCATGCAACAAGAATATCCCCACAATGATGGTGAGGAAGCCACTCAGGGTCCCAATGACATCATCAGCAGGCATGTGCTGCCACTCTTTAAAAAGGATGGCTGAGCACGTTAGAACCGAAGTGGTAAAGAACACGTAGTAGATGGGGGTCACGATGGACGTGTTGAAAATGTCCAGGGCTCGGTTTAAATAATTGATCTGTGTGCTCACACAGACCACGAGGCTCAGCAGCAAGATCCAGGCCAGGGGATGCTGCAGCACTGGCTTCGAAGCCAGCAGTTCCTTGATGGCGATGCCCAGGCCCTTCACACAGGAGACAGAAAATGCTCCAATCACAGAGCAGATTGTGATGTACACGAGGATGTTTGTCTGTCCATGGCGAGGTCCCACCACGAAGATCAGTATCAAGGACACAATGACCACGAGAGTTGCAAAGACCACAAAACCTGGGACAAAGAAAAGGTACAGTGAATCAAATGCTCTGACACAGAGAACTGAAAACAAACCTAGTAGGAAAGGGGAAGGTATGGCCCTCAAACTCGCTTTCATGCTACTCTACCAAAGGCACACCCATAAACACATAGTTCATCTTATTTTAGTGGGGTGGGGGAGATGTCTGTCGGTTGTGGAGCTTGAACTCAGGGCCTGGGCACTGTCCCTGAGCTCTTTGGCTAGTGCTCTACCACTTTGAACCATAGTGCCACTTCCAGTTTTCTGGTGGTTAGAGATAAGAGTCTTTTGGGGACTTTTCAGCCCAGGCTGGATTTGAACAGCAATCCTCAGATCTCACCCTCCTGAATAGCTAGGATTATAGACGTGAGCCACCAGTGCCCAGGTAACCAGTAATAGCTTTAAGTAATCTCATCTGCCTACTACCAGAGGTAGAGGACCATACCTGTAATCTCAGCTACTCAAGAGGCAGAGATCAAGTGAGGCTAGCCGTATCAAAAACATAGCAAGGGGGCTGGGGATATGGCCTAGTGGCAAGAGTGCCTGCCTCGGATACACGAGGCCCTAGGTTCGATTCCCCAGCACCACATATGCAGAAAACGGCCAGAAGCGGCGCTGTGGCTCAAGTGGCAGAGTGCTAGCCTTGAGCCGGAAGAAGCCAGGGACAGTGCTCAGGCCCTGAGTCCAAGGCCCAGGACTGGCCAAAAAAAAAAAAAAAAAAAAAAACATAGCAAGACCCTCTTCTAAACCAACATGCTGAACGTGGTGGTGTGTGCCTACAATGCCATTTATACAGGAAGGACAGGTAGAAGGATCGCAGTGTGAGGCTAGCCCCATGCAAAAACCCAAGACCCTACCCAAAACACAACCTCAGCTTATAAAGGTTTAAGGCTGTGGCTCCAGTGGCAGAACACTTGCCAGGTAAGCACTGGGCCCTGAGGTGAAGCACTAGTAGCATTAAAAAAGAAAATAAGCAAAGATTTTTTAAAAACCTAAGTGGCTCACACTTACAATCCTAGCTGCTCAACAGGCTGAGATCTAAGGACCGCAGTTCAAAGCCAGCCCAGGCAGCAAAGAATGTGAGGCTCTTATCTCCAATTAGCTACCAGAAAATCAGAAGTGGCGCTGAGCTCAAAGTGGTAGAGCGCTAGCTTTGAGCACAAGAACCCAGAGACAGTGCCCAGGCCCCAAGTTCAAGTCCCATAACAGACAAAAACAAAACAAAGCAAAATAGAAAACTAAGAGTCAAAGAGCAAAAGCAAATGGTTGGAAATTAAACTTGGTAAGAGCAGAATGGCTCAAAAGAAAGGCTGGCACTGCTGGTGGCTCATGCCCATAATCCTAGCTACTCAGGAAGCTGAGACCTGAGGATTGCAGTTCAAAGCCAGCCAGGGTAGGAAAAGTCTGTGAGACTAAATTCTAATTAACCACCAAAAAACCAGAACAGGAGGCATTGCTCAAGTGGTAGACACTGCTAGCCATGAACTAAAAATATGGAAGCCCAGAGTTCAAGTCTCAATACCACAACAAAGCAAGCAAATCTGAATGTATGACTACTATTTTTTATACGCTATGTGTACATAAAATTTTGATTAAAGGTTAAACTGTTAAAAAGAAAGGTACAATAAGACAAAGCTTTTCTTTCTTCTTACCTGGATCACCCAACTTATGTGACATTTCATTCAAGGTCTCGATCTCTTCTTCTTTTGGAGCATGGATGACCATTACTGTAGACCCTAGAATGCTTAGCAAGCACCCAATTTTCCCATGAAGATTAAGTCTTTCATTTAGAAAATATGAAGAAAGAATGGCACTAAAATAAGAAGGAAGAAAAGGGTTGAGAATTTAAAAATAATCAGCTACTATTCTCATTTTATTCTATTTACTTTTTTACTGTTCTCATTTTACAAATGAACTAACAGACTCACAAATGACTGAACTCAGTAAAACACTGAGCTCTTGAAGATTCTTTCAGCCAAAAAAAAGCACAATGAATCATAAAACTATATGTAACAAGGACTCTGAGACTGACTTTACTAAACCTGTCTTCCTTGCTCTGAATCGTCTATCCTACAGTCACCTTAGAGTTCAGGAACAATTTTTTTTTGACAGTCATAGAGCTTGAACCCAGGGCCTGAGCACTGTTCCCTGGCTTCTTTTTGCTCAAGGCTAGCACTCTGCCAATGTGAGCCACGGCGCCACTTCTGGCCTTTTCTATATATGTGGTGCTGAGGAAGTGAACCCAGGGCTTCATGTACACAAGGCAAGCACACTACTACTAGGCCATATTCCCAGCCCCACCATTTTTTTTTTTTTTTTTTTGGCCAGTTCAGGGGCTTGGACTCAGGGCCTGAGCACTGTCCCTGGCTTCTTTCTGCTCAAGGCTAGTACTCTGCCACTTGAGCCACAGCGCCACTTCCGGCCTTTTCTAAGGAATCGAACCCAGGGCTTTGTGAGTACTAGGCAAGCACTCAGACTGCAAAGCCATATTCCCAGCCAGGAACAATTCTTATGAACATATTAAGATGAGTCAAAACTACCTCCCAAGCAACAAGAAGTCTATAAGAAATTTATGGTGTAAAAATATAGTTTGCACAATTTAGGTCCTGATTAAAAAAAAAATCTATATCCAAACCAAGGTCTCAAATTTACTCAATTTTAATATAACAGTGGTACATTCTACTTATATGGACATTTAAGTGTATATAATTTGCTCATAATTATTTTGTTTCATAGAGACAAGAGCAAAAGAAACAGGGGCAAGGGAACATTTAATTATTCATTTTCTATTTTACACAGCTTCTGGTGGGTAACAATAAAAATACGTAACTACAATCAACAATCAGAATAGTAACCAAAATTCAGACTTAAACAAAATAGGTCAATGGTTAGCCAAGCCTTAGCCAGTCTTCAAAAGTGTGTAACATATGAGTCAACAATTTTTTGTAGCGGGATAGAGATCTATCACCATGAGCTATCAAAGTCCATATGCACTGGATGATAAAATGTTGGGCAAGTACAACTTGTGAGTTTTCAAAACTTGAATCACTGAGACGGGGCTCTGAATACAAAAGCATAAAATCACTTTGCCCCACACGTCAATAACTTTCCCTATGCACAGAGGTAACGTTGAAAAAACAAAGTACTGTATTTTTTTTTAATTGAGGGTGCTGAAATACACACGACACTGAAGAAATGTGACTAGTACTATTTTACATGGTAAAATACGAGTTCCACGTGAAGCCACGCTCTTACCTTACGAGGACGCTGAGGGCTCCCAGCGGAGTCACCAGGGTGGCTGGTGCAAACGCATACGCAGCGAAGTTGGCCACCTCACCTGCTCCCACTTAAGAGACAGACAACAAAACACCTCTCAGGTGAGAACGTACACAGGCAGTTTGAAAGCTAGCCTTTTATGCAACAGCTTATGTACTATTTCAACTGAATTCTCTCCTCTGGTTACAAGGGTTATTATGGCTTTGAAATGACCAACATTCAGAGCCCAAGTCATCTAGAAACAGCACAAACTTAACTGCAAAGCTCTAGTTGTATGTTCACATAAAGAAAACAGGGGCTGGGGATATAGCCTAGTGGCAAGAGTGCCTGCCTCGGATACACGAGGCCCTAGGTTCGATTCCCCAGCACCACATATACAGAAAACGGCCAGAAGCGGCGCTGTGGCTCAAGTGACAGAGTGTTAGCCTTGAGCGGGAAGAAGCCAGGGACAGTGCTCAGGCCCTGAGTCCAAGGCCCAGGACTGGCCAAAAAAAAAAAAGAAAGAAAACAGAATTTAAGTGTTTATTTTGGTGTTTACGTATCGTATCTGTCTAGCAGTCACAGAGCCTTGAGTTCAAACTCCAGAAATCACCACCAAAAAAAAAAAAGGAAACCGAGCCAGGGAGAATAGCTCACATCTGCAATCCCAGCTACGTGGTAGGCATAGGTAGGAGGATCACAGTCTGAAGGCAGCCTGAGATGAAAATGTAAGACCTCGCCCGAAAAATCACTACAGCAAAAAGGGCTGCAAGCATGGCTGAAGTGGTAGAGTATCAGGCAAACATAAGGCCCTGAGATTAAATCCCTCTTTCCTCAAAATAAAATCAAGTTAGTCAGATCACATCACTCTTTTTTTTTTTTTTTTTGGCCAGTCCTGGGCCTTGGACTCAGGGCCTGAGCACCGTCCCTGGCTTCTTCCCGCTCAAGGCTAGCACTCTGCCACTTGAGCCACAGCGCCGCTTCTGGCTGTTTTCTGTATATGTGGTGCTGGGGAATCGAACCTAGGGCCTCGTGTATCCGAGGCAGGCACTCTTGCCACTAGGCTATATCCCCAGCCCCACATCACTCTTTTTTAAGGTCTCTAATGACTTCCCATCTAACATGAAAATCCAAGTCTTTTCTGTTACCTACAAAGCCTTACACACTTACACACACACACACACACACCTCCCTTTTAACTTCCTCACCTTGCTTACTATTTGTCACCTAGAACGTAAGGTTCATGCCAGGGATTTTGAGGGGAAGGTTTGTTTTGGTTTTTAAATATTTTTATTGTCTTCAATTGTACAAAGGAATCGCTTTTATGTTTCATTCATCTATCATCAGCACCCACAACACCGCCTGACATCTAAGAGTAACCAATAAACCGCTGGTGATTAGTAACACCTCAGGGACAAGTTTTTCCACATTCCTTTTTGGTTGGCAATAATGAACTCAGGAGCGGCTCACCAGGTAACTTGACCACTTGAACCACACCTTCAGCCCCCTTTTATGTTATTTTCAAGGTAAAGTCTTGCTGAGTATGACCTCCTATTTCCTCTACCTTGCTGGGGTCGACACACATCCAGCCACTGTGCTACCCTCGCATGGGAGGTGACAGCCACTGGCTGAGAGGGCGTCTTAGGGATTTCATTTGGCCCTGGCTAGCTTCAAAGCAAGAACTCTAGACGTCCAACTCCTATGGGCTTCAGCCACCGTGCCTGCCTTTCACATACCTTTAGGAAGGTATTTATATAAAAAAAAAACTAGTTATCAAAACAAGCATGGCCGGGCGGGGGATATGGCCTAGTGGCAAGAGCGCTTGCCTCGTATACTTGAAGCCCTGGGTTCGATTCCCCAGCACCACATATACAGAAAATGGCCAGAAGTGGCGCTGTGACTCAAGTGGCAGAGTGCTAGCCTTGAGCAAAAAGAAGCCAGGGACAGTGCTCAGGCCCTGAGTCCAAGGCCCAGGACTGGCAAAAAAAAAAAAAAACAAGCATGGCCATCTAATCAATCAAACATATACCTTCCTTTCCATTTGGAATGAGAACAGAGGAAGCGTTTGAAAAATGTGGGCTTTTCTATGAATATTTTCTGTTGTTTTGGCAATGCTAGGATAATGAACAAAGAGCACTGTGCACGACTGGCAAAAAACGCTTCCCGTGAGCGGTTGGTTCCCTAGACCCCCCAAGTCACCTTCTTTGTAAAAGGCACAGGTACATCAAGTATGTTGTTTATGTTTATCACCGGGCGCCAGTGCCACTCCACCTGTGATCCCGCCTACTCAGGAGGCTGAGATCTGAGGAGCTTAGTTGGAAGCCAACCAGAGAAAGCAATAATGTCTATAAGACTCTTATCTCCAATAAACTGCTCAGAAAAAGCTGGAAGTGGCGCTGTGACTCAGATGATAGAACACTAGCCTTGAGCACAGAGAGGCTCAGGGACAGTACCCCAGGCCCTGAGTTCCAGCCCCAGGACCTGCAAAAATTTTTTTTCGAGGAAAAAAAAAAGAGAAAACAACAATGGTCTTGTCAGGCTATGAAAAGCTGCTGAATAAAGATTTACTTATTAAAATAAGACTGAAATTTTAAAAGCTGCAAGTATTGTAAGGCTATCATGGCATATGCAAATATTTAAACATAAAGCTATAACATTTTCTTGAAATGTTCTCTATACGTACTTGACAGTAGTCCAGCCCACCACAACCACTCTTTAAGATATGCATGTCCACCTTGACCTGTGAATAAAGAAATGTTTCACTTCTTTGGAAAATTATCAGTTTCTTTATAAATGATGACAACTACTATGGTAACAGAGTTTACTCACTGTCTCACCTGTTGCTTGTTAACACTTTAAAGGTTTCTGCATCATCATAGAAAAGGGATTTATTAGGTTGTTCCATGATTACCTTAGAAAAGTCAGACTCATGACAATTTTTTTTTTTTTGAGAGGTTGAATCAGGAGTCTTTATTAGAAAGCTGGCAATTACAAGTGTCCCCCCCAAAACTTGGAGTATCAAATGTGGTTATTCCAAAGCTTATAAAGGCAAACACCACCAGAAGGCACATATCATGTGGCATGGAGACCAGCAAAGCATGTTTTCCAGAGGCAAAGCAAGGTATCTATGGGGAACAATCAGGGGCAATAAAGGGTGAACTATCTAGGGGCTACAATCAAGGACAACCAAAGGCAAAAATCCCCTGGAGCAGGAGCTAAAACAACCCCTGTCACATCTGCAATGTAAACAATGACCTACATCACCTCTCTAGTCCTCAGAAAGTCCCCATCATCTACTAAGATGCCAAGATCGCTGTGAGGACAAGATGGCACTACTTGGACCCAGCATCCATGTTTCATCTAGGCTCACCAGTGCAGGTGCTCCGAATAGCCAGGCCCCGCCCCCTTTCTCAGCTCCTTTCCCCTCATGTGTCACTGAGCCCTTTCTGTGAGTCTCATAGGAACCTGGATTCTGGGAAGGGGGAGGAAGAGCTGCCTGTACAATTTCTGAATTCTGCCTGTACCTTTTTTTTTTTAATTAAATTTTATTGGCAAGGTGTACAAAGGGGGTACAGTTATATAACAGGGCGGTAAATACATTTCTTGTGATATCCTACACCCTGATTTTTCTTTCCCTTCCCTAGATCAGGTAGGCATATATACAATATCCAGTGTACCAAAATCATATACAGTAAGCACGTAGGGTACGCCACAGGAAATTCACCTAGAACTTTAAAGATAACATCAACAGTAGAATCCTCCTATGTCCTTCTCTTGGATTTGTTTTTGCTTATCCTCGTCTTATATGATCATGTGTACATAGCTGTGGAGCTACTGTGATCCACTGATAGGTTTATTCTAGACTTTTTTATGTTTAGTAGTTGTTTGGGTTCATAATGTAGTTTTGACCCAAACATGTGGAAATACCATTTGAAAAGAAGTTTGTTGTTTTGCAGACCTGGTCTCTACTGTCCTCCTCCCTCCCTAACAGTCATATATAAACAGTCATATATCAAGTCATATGTTAATTTTTTAGAATGTTTTGGCTTATACGATATTCTTGGATGAAAGAACTAAATCCTTATGTGTAACTCATTGCCGCTAGAGGGCTCACAGGTGCCGAGAATAAACCACCAAACGTCAGGCCACTGGAGGGCTTACAGGTGCTGGGAATAAACTACCTTCCTATCGGGGAAATACCACCTGCATCAGCCTAGAAGCACGGGCCTGAGACCAAATGGAACCACCCAGACTTGCAGAACAAGCCACGTGCCTGAGACCAATTGGAACCACCCAGACTTGCAGAACAAGCCACGTGCCAACTACCACCTCTGACCGAACTGCCTTTTACCCCGGGGCCATATAATATAAACCCTGCCTGAGCCAGGCCCAGGTGCGACCTCTCTGATTCTGACCACAGGGGTGGCCCAGGAGCGTACCCCAATAAACTCTCTTTCAATCACCTCTACTTCTCTCTGCATGTGCTTTCTCCTCGCCTAGTACCTTTCACTCATCCTCTATTTTGTTCTATGAACTCAGTTTCAATAAATAAAGAAAATAAGCCAGTAAGTTAGTCTGCAAATGGATAAGCTATTTATGCTTATGCAGCCCCATTTAGAAGACTATGGTATGGTCCTATAAAGAATGAGAATTACTTTTAGACTAGGGCCTCCTACACCCTGCTTTCTCCTTGCTTTTCCTCTTTACCAAACTACAGCAGGAAGCAATATGAACTGAAGTCGCTGTCTTAAAAGACAAGATGAGTGAATCTTTCCTAAGCATCTCCTCTGCGGATGAGACATGCTATAGTACCAATGATGAGGGACCGGGGGAAAGGAAGAGATGTTAAAGAGTTCCTCCTCTAGCCACTCAACAAACAAAGAGTCTGCTGAATTGGGACGGCACAGGAAAGTGAGACAGAGTCTTGTTACTGCTAAAACAGGTCTCATTCACCAGGTCCAATAAGCTCTAGAACAAAGCAGAACCAGAAAGATAACCCCTGACCTGATAGCTGTTATGGATGCCCCTTGGGGAGGCAGAGTACTGTTGAAGAACGATGAGTGTCAGCAATTTCTGGGGTAGAAATTAGCGTTGATGACTGGGTAACTCTTCAAGCCAGAGGAGCTCTTTGACTCTCAATTTGAGATCATCAAGAAAAACATCTGCAGTAAAAGCCAGAAAAGTTCTACTGCCCTGGACCAACTATCCCAAGCCTTCAAACTCTAATTCTGTTTTATCATCCCTATTTCCTTCTCTGCAGATACACTAAAATTTAGTCTGGATGTTAATTTTGCACTTGTTCCCCAATTGTACTTTGATAATAACCATAGGAGTGGGCACTGAATTCTGATAACTTTATTTTTCTCATCATAAAATTGCTATTTGATCATCAGTAGCATTTAGAACTTGAACAAGTCAAAGGTTCAAACACACTTATGAGGAGTGAAGACACGACCTTCTATATAGTACATAAGCAAACAACCATGTCATTTCAAATCATACAGGGCATAACATACCTGCTCTCATGGAACCTTTTCTGGCAAGTCGCAAAAGGCCTTTCTTTTTCAAAATGAAACTCCCTCCAATGAAAATGCTGGAGGTCATAGCCAATCCCAGACCGATATAAAAGTCATATTTTCCACGACCCGGGCTCATTTCGTTTGGTACTTAAGAACTTCCTGTGAATCACATTGATCAGAGAATACACAAACTGCTGGTACTAGAGGCAGGATGATGCAGTCTTCACATCTAAACAACACAAAATACAATGGGATTTTTTTGGTGGTTTTTAAAAAAATAATAATTACTTATTTATTGTCAAAGTGATATACAGAGGGGTTACAGTTTCATACGTTAGGCCATGGGTACATTTCTTGTACTATTTGTCACCTCCTCCCTCATTCCCCCCTCCCCCCTCCCCCTAGGAGTTGTTCACTTGGTTTACACCAAATGGTTTTGCAAGGATTGCTTTTGGAGTCATTTGTCTTTTTATCCTTTCTCTCTCGATTTTGATATTCCCTTTCACTTCCCTAGTTCTAATACCAGTATAAACAGTATCCAGGTTACTCGGGTGAGATATAGTGACAGCGTGGGGACAACCACAGGAAGGGGATACAAGAGGATCATCAACAAAAGAAGCTATGGTTTCACATAGCACATTCAAAGTAGTTACAACAGTGACACAACACTCATTTCCATAATATGGAGTTCATTTCACTTAGTATCATCTTATGTGTTCATAAGGGTATAGCTATTGGGCTCTTGTGATCCTCTGCTGTGACTAGCCTAAACCTGTGCTAATTATTCCCTATGAGGGAAACCACAGAGTCCATGTTTCTTTGGGTCTGGCTCACTTCACTTAGTGTAATTTTTTCCAAGTTCTTTCATTTCCTTACGAATGGGGCAGTGTCATTCTTTCTGCTAGAAGCATAAAATTCCAAAATACAATGGGATTTTTATGTAACAATCATGACATGCAAGCAATTCAAATTTTTACTTCACATTTCTTTTCTCATAAAGAAAAATAGTTGGCTACTGGTGGCTCATGCCTCTAATCCTAGCTACCCAGGACGTGTAGATTAGAAGGTGCAAAGGCAGAGAGGCCCTCTCAGGCAACAAGTATGAAAGACCCCCCCCCCCATCTCAACTAACAGGTGGGCGGGCATCACCATACATGTCTACCATCCCAGCCATGCAGGAGGCTAAGATTGCCTGGGCAGTTTGAAAGTTCAAGAGCTCCTATCTAAATAAACAGCTGGGCATAGTGGCACACCTGTCATCCTAAATACATGAGAACCATAAGTAGGAAGCTGGCCTACACATAAATGCAAGATTTTCCTTAAAAAATAATTAAAGCAAAAGTAGCAAGGAATCTGACTAACAAATGTGAGACACTGGGCTGAAAGAAACCTCAATACTGTCAACGACTTAGAAACATAACAAATTAAATTTAATTAAAATTAATCACTTTGTGAGCAAAAGATGATGATTTGGGTAACGAGGTCTGCTAGTGTATATGGGGTTTGGTACTGTTGGATTTTAGAAAACAGGACTGAGATAAGCTTAGTCCATAACAAAAAGCGTAAGTTTACCACACTGTACACTTTTTCCCCAAAATAGACCAACTTGTGAACTCTGTTGATAAATAGGGAAAGAAGAGAAAAGAAACCATACTAAGCAACCAGGGTTATGACTGCTTGAAACTGTCAGTCCAACTTTTTAGCACACTTTGGGATTTTCAGTCCTATAAAACTTAACTACTGAATCCTATAACTAACCTCAAGTGCAGTGAGGATCCTCATTAACTAGCCAAGATTTTCCTTAGTTAAAATTAATGAGACTCTGGCCTTTAAACAACGCAATTCAACTTGCCATTCTCATAACCCCCCCCCCCCATTGACTAATTTTGGAGATAGGGTGTTATGGCTTTGAACTTACAGTACTCCTGTCTCAGTCTCCTAAGTGGTAGGATTACAGAAATATACCACACCACCAAGCTCAGCTCTGAAATTATTTTTTCTACTTCAACAGTATTTATTAGGTGTATGTTGTACGTGCTAAGTATTATACTGAGCATTCTAGACAAAATAATACACTTATTTTTGGCAGGGAATGTAGTGCAATGATCGAGTGCTTATCTAGTATGCAGAAGACTGAGTTTGACCCCTAGCACCACACCATATATACACCAAAAGTGATCCCTTTTAGTCTTCAGCAGGGAGACAGACCAAAAGACAATTAAAAGAGAAGTAATAATATTCCCTAATAAATACAGCTTTATAACAGTAAGTTACTATAACTCCAGAAAAAAGAGGAGGTGTTGGCTGGGTACCGGTAGGCTTATGCCTATAATCTTAGCTACTCAGGAGGCTAAAATCTAAGGGTCCCAGTTCAGTCATCCTGGGCATGAAAGTCTGTGAGACTCTTACTTCCAATTAACTACCAGATAGCTGAAAGTGGAAGTAGGTTCAAGTGGTAGAGTGCTAACCTTGAGCATAAAAACTCAAGGACAGTGCCCAGGCCCTGAGTTCAAGCCCCAGGGCTAGTATACACACGCATGCACACACACAGAGGCCAGTGTTATGATTTGCCCATGGAGGTTCATTATAATTCCTACAACTTCAATGAAAATACATTTCTTTATCCCACCGATCTGAGACTTGACACCCAAGTTCGCTCAGGTCATTGGGGAACAAGTTAGCCAAGTGCCAGTTGTTAAGAACGGCTACAGAAACCCCTCACACTTTTGCTTGCTCCCTGTACCCTGCTATCACCAGGTGAACCACACACTGATTACAACAGAAAGAAATGCATAGAACAGAATTCTTTTTTTTTTTTGCCAGTCCTGCGGCTTGGACTCAGGGCCTGAGCACTGTCCCTGGCTTCTTTTTGCTCAAGGCTAGCACTCTACCACTTGAGCCACAGCGCCACTTCTGCCTTTTCTATATATGGGGTACTAAGGAATCAAACCCAGGGCCTTCATGAATATTAGGCAAGCACTCTACCGCTAGGCCATAATCCCAGCCCTACAGTAAAGGTTTCAAGACATATCCATCAGGAAAGAACCACAGCAAGTGCCCAAGAGCAAGAGTGCCTGGAGCTAGAAAAACACTGCAACTTGGGAAGAAACTTAAGTCAATGGGCTGTGCTTTCCAAGCATCGGTTTAACATGTGCGAGGGACACAGTCTTGAAACCTTTCCAGAACTACTTTCAAGAGTTTTGGATGCGCGTCCCTAGTCCTCCATGTGCAGCTCCTATGGAAAGATGATGCCACAAGGGGGGAAAAAAATCCTAAATGGGGAATTCAGACTCTCGGACCTACCCTTAGCTGGTATTTGACCCTGGATGAGTCACAACCACAACAGACAGTTAGAAAGAAACTAAATAATCTGAAGTACCAGCCTCTTTATGGGTCAAACACTGGTGATGTCAAGCCACAGCTTTAACTTCAGCATACCTTTCCTAACTGTATCAATCAATTGCAGATAGGAAAATACATGCAGGAAAGGAAGAGGATCATTTAAAAAAAATAAAAAGGGAAAAGAAAAGAAAGAGGGCTGGGAATGTGGCTTAGCAGTAGAGTCCTTGCCTAGCATGCATGAAGCACTGGGTTCCAGTCCTCAGCACCACATAAACAGAAAAAGCTGGAAGTGGGGGCTGTGGCTCATGTGGTAGAGTGCTAGCCTTGAGCAAAAGAAGCCAGCAGACAAGGATGGAAGGAAGGGAGGGAGGGAGGGAGGGAGGGAGGGAGGGAGGGGAAAAATGGCTAGAATGTAGCTCAGTGGCAAAGTGCTTGCCTAGCAAGTGCAATGTCCTGGGTTTGATCCCTAATAACAAAGAAGAAAAGGCAAAAAAATAAAAATAAAAAGTTAAGTAACCATCTCTCTATGTAAGAGAATTACAACAAAACATGTGTGCTTTTTATTCTGCAACCACACCCTATATGATTAGATACCTGTGTTTATGAGCCCACGCAAGTGACAAGTTCCTAAACCACCTGCACATTACTCATCTTTTAAGCCTGTATACCTAGTTATCTGGCATTCTCAAAAAAAAAACAAAAAAGGTCTTGCTGGGCACTGGTGGCTCATGCTTGTAATCCTAACTACTCAGGAGATTGAGATCTGAAGACTGAAGTGCGAAGCCAGCCTGGGGAGGAAAAGACCGTGACACTCTAATCTCCAATCATTCACCAAAAAAAAAAGCTGGAAGTGGCACTGTGGATCAAATGGTAGAGCAGAGAGGTAGCCTGGAGCAAAAGTGGAGCTCAGGGGGGCTGGGAATATGGCCTAGTGGTAAGAGTGCTTGCCTCATATTCATGAAGCCCTGGGTTCGATTCCCCAGCACCACATATATAGAAAATGGCCAGAAGTGGCTCTGTGGCTCAAGTGGCAGTGCTAGCCTTGAGCAAAGAGAAGCCAGGGACAGTGCTCAGGCCCTGAGTCCAAGGCCCAGGACTGGCCACCCCCCCAAAAAAATGGGGCTCAGGGACAGTGCCCAAGCCCCAGAGTTTAATCACCAGGACTGGCAAGAAAAAGGTCTTAATAATTTGTTTTCTAACAGAATTTGGACAAATGAATGATTAACAACTGTCCCTGAAAAATAGCTGCCTATGCTTTAGTGACTACCAATACACAGAAAACCACTTCATCATTTAGATTAGCATCTTAAAATGTAGTCAGCATTTTATAGCCTCCAAAACTTGAGAATTATAGTGAGTTATAAAAGCTAGGAAGTAATAATACCAGATCGAAATGAAAAATGTAAGAACATTAGTTGTAGAGCCTGGGAAAATGGTAGTTAAAAAACTCTAGTTACTCAGATCCTTCAACCCTCTTGGCAGGTGTACTCTTCTAATGCTCAAGAAAGCACCTGTGCAGACCATCTGATCTAAGTATACAAAAAAAAAATTCTCAGCATACAAAAAGAAAGAAGATCAACACACACTTAAAAACATCATATTTTAATCATTACCTTCACGAAGCAATGTTCTTAATTACAATTACTGTGTAAGTTCTACAGAGGCAATGACTACTTAATTACTATGTAAGTCCTATTGAGGAAATGACTACTTGACAGTTCTACTTCTTTTAAGTTGTGGGGTTGGTTTGTTTTGGTTTTTTGTGCTGGTACCAGAGCATGAACTCAGTATCAGGCTCCTACTCAGTTCTCTTGCTCAGAGCTGGTGGTTCTACCACTTGAGCCATGTCTGCAGTCTGGCATTTTGCTGGCTAACAGGAGTTGGAGCCTCACAGACTGTTCTTCCTGGACTTGGTTCAAATCATAATCCTCTAAGTCTCAGCCTCCTAAGTCGCCATGATTACAGTGTAAGCCACCATCACCCAGCTCACTGCTTTTTAAAGTTCAGTTGTAGGGCTGGGAATATGGTCTAGTGGTAGAGTGCTTGCCTCACATACATGAAGCCCTGGGTTCGATTCCTCAGCACCACATAAACAGAAAAGGCCAGAAGTGGTGCTGTGGCTCGAGTGGTAGAGCAAAAAGAAGCCAGGGACAGTGCTCAGGCCCTGAGTCCAAGCCCCAGGACTGGCAAAAAAAAAAAAAAAAAAGTTCAGTTGCAAAAAATCTTACTACTGAAAGTCTGAATAAATCAACTATATGGACTAAATATTCCAAAATCAGTAAAATGGAACTTAATTTTCTCAAAGACAATGCCCCAGAAATACAAGTGAGTTTTATCTATAATTCTAATCCCAGTACAACACTTTACAAATCCAAATTCATACTTATTTATAAAACCTTGAATTTCAAATACCAAATGGCTCCCTCATCCTCAACTCCCTGGGGCTTGCTGTTGGCTCAACACCAGGACACACATCAGGCTGTGCTACAAACATTTCCAATAATCCTAGCCCACTGGCTTTCATCTTCTTTCCATTTTTGGTCAATCTTACACAGTTAACTTTTGATTGCTGTTCCATCGTCAAAGCCAAACTCCTTAAAAACAAAGCATTTGGGGGGCAGTTTTCCCACCAAAAAAAAAAGCACTTATTTAAGGTAGCAAACTTGATTTATAAGGCTCTCTGGAACAATGATTATTTGTTGAGTTTGTTCATTCATGAAAATATACTAGTGTTGCAACCCAACACGTGCTCCCTAATCTGCCGCGACCAGGAGCAACACAATAAAGGAAGACCAGCCCGAGGAACTGAGGTTTGGGATACTAGGAGGCTTATAGCCTTCCTCCAGCTTCAGATCCAAAAGGTTCCATTCACCAAGTGACACAAGAGAGTGGCCCAGTGCCACATGGTTTCTACCTTCAAAACACAACCTTATACTTGCAATGCCTGATCAGACCCGGCACCTCCATGTCTCTCCTCACTCCCATCTGCCATGCTGCCCAGCTGAGCCAAAGAGCTCAGGGACAGGGCCCAGGCCCCAAGTTCAAGCCCCATGACAGACCAAAAAGAAAGGAGAGGAGGGAGGGAGGGAGGGAGGGAGGGAGGGAGGGAGGGAGGGAGGGAGGGAGGGAGGGAGGGACGGACTACAGTGGATGATCCTGAGAAGTTAGGTAGAAGGTGAATATCAGATCTGTGTGGGCCTCTACAGACTATACACAAATGTAAGACACAAGGAACTGATCTGCAATCTATTATTATTCCAGACAAGAACTTATTTTCTAGTTTGAGAATGACCATAGTTCTACAATAGAGAGAAGCATGTATTACTTTTCCTTGTTAAGAAGGTATATTTTAAAGATTTTTACTGACTATATCTGAGGTTATAAGATCGTGTTATAGAATTTTTCTCTATAAAAAAGGTTACTGTAATAAAGCAAATTAACACATCTACTACAGTCTCATACACTTTTTCATGACAAGAGTAGTTAAATCTAGTTATTTAACAGAAATCCCCATATGATTTTATTCTGAGTATTCATGTTATCCATTAGCTCCTAGGACTTAGCTACATATCTGCTAGTTGTTTCCTTTGTTTTTAAAAATTACTATCTTTGTTTATTTGCTTTGTTTTTGTTGTCAGTCCTGGGGCTTGGACTCAGGGCCTAAGCACTGTCCCTGGCTTCTTTTTGCTCAAGGCTAGCCTCTACCACTTGAGCCACACTTCTGCTATATATGTGGTGCTGAGGAATCAAACCCAGGGCTTCATGTATAGGAGGGGAGCACTCTACCACTAGGCCATATTCCCAGCCCCTAAAATTACTATCTTAAGTAGTTATAGAAAGGGGTAGGTATCAATTCAACAGAGTCAGGATCTCTCTAGGTAGCCAGTACTGGAACTTGGAATTCTCCAGCCTCACACACATTGTGGGTGTGCCACCACGTTCAGTTCTAAAACTTAGTTCTCAGTCTTCTGAATTGCATTCACTGTCATCGATGCCAATTTTGTTTTCTCAAACTCTCTTTCGGCTATTATTAAATCTATACTTATTATGAGTACTACAGAAACCTAATCAAGCACCCTAATTAAGCAACATTAGTTAAAAAGCAAACTTTTAACTTACATGTACATTCAACATGGTCTCTCTTTTGAAAAGCAGAGATGATTTGTTCATTTTCATTTCCTCAGAAATGCCACCCTTTATTCCCACTTAAGTTGTCAAAGGTTGGCTGAGTAGTTCCACTCTGGGAAGAAAAAAAAACAACATATACAAAAGAATTGAATAAAGTTATTCATATTCTTTTTTTTTTTCTTGGCCAGTCCTGGGGCTTGAACTCAGGGCCTGGGCTCCTTCCCTGAGCCTCTCTGTGCTCAAGGCTAGCGCTCTACCACTTGAGCTACAGTGGCACTTGTGGCTTTTTCTGTGTATACGGTACTGAGGAATCGAACCCAGGGCTTCAGACATGCTGGGCAAGCACTCTACCACTAAGCCACCCAGCCCTACACATAGTCTTAAAAACATAGCTGTTAACCTCCATACCCATTTGGTTTTCCTCAAATAACACTAAACCCATTCAATCGAGCCTAGCACACGATTTTTGCAGAACCAAAGATCTCTGCGCTCTCGTTTCCTCTTAATACTGTGGGGAAAAGGGAAGGGGGGAGGGGGAGGAGGGGAGTGCACTAAAAGGGCACGTGATTTTCGAGAATTTCTAGAAAGAAGAACTTAAGATGCAGTCCCGTACTAAACGAATTGACACGGTGGACAAGAATTCAAGAGGCATCCACAAAACCAGACCCAAAGAAGTACGTTTGAGTCTCGCACCCGCAAAGCTCACGGGCACGTTTGTCACTCGTAACCGCGGGCTCCCGCGTGGAACTCACCCAGCCATCCACAACAACCGCGGAGAACTTGCGAGAGAGCGCGCGCCCCGGCCGGAGTCCCCGGGGCGCACAATTCCGAGGGCGGGACGGAGCCTCCGGCAGCGTGCCCGACCACCCCTCGGAAGATCACCGGGGGGGGCGGGCGGGAGAGCAGGTGGCCCCGAGGCGGGCGGCGGGGCCTGCAGGCCGGCCCGAGGCGCGGGGAGAACGGAAGTAGCTCCTCACCCCGTCCGCAGGGCAGGGCAGGGCAGAGCAGGCCGGGGCCGGGCCGGCGCCGGGCGCCTGGGCTCACACCCCCCAATAGGCCGCTCCCTGCCGCGTCCGCGCCGCCGCCGCCGCCGCCTTCGTCGCCGTCCCGGGACAAGCGCGAGCATCCGGAGCTGCCGCCGTCCGCGCCGCCTGCTCCATGGAAGCGCCCGGAGAAATCTAGCCGTCACCACCCCGCCGCCGACGCCGACGCAGACGCCGCCGCGGGCACTAGCGGCCCCCGCTGAGGAGTACCTGGGCGCGGCCGAGTGACGCAAGAGGCCGGCCTGACGCAAGAGGCCGGCCTGACGCGCACGCGCAGTGCCGGGCGACGCCGGCCCCGCCCACCTCCACCTGGCGCTCCCAACTAGAGTTCTGGGTTTTATTGTACTTCGACGTGGGGTGGCGCCCGGGCACGGAAAGAATGAACGTACTCGGCGTTATGTCTGGAGTTGACATCGACCCATCAAGCCATCAGCATCCGAGTCCCGCGCGGCACTTCACTTACAAGGCACGTTCCTAGGGGAGTGCGGCGTGTGGAACCGGATTGGGGAAAACGGCTCAGGGGAAGCCGCGATTGGATGAGGGGCGGGCCGGGGGCGGGGCCGGGGGCGGGGCCGGGAGGCGTGACGCCAACGGGACGGCCCAGCCCGGCCCCTCCGCGGAGAAGGGGCAGGAAATGCAGGCAGGCGCTCGGCCCGGCGCCCTGCGGATTGCGGGAAGTCGTCGAGGTGCTGCCATCCAGGCAGATAAAGGTGCTGTGCCAGGGCTTGAATCTGGGGGTCTCTGGGCCCCCTCGGCTTGCTTGCCTCGAAGCCCGGCCTTTTTTTTTTTTTTTTTTTTGGCTGGCTAATTATAGAGCTGGAGTCCCACAGCCTTCTCCGCCCACCCTTCTGAGCAGCTAGGATTTACAGGCATGCTTGCAGACACCGGTCCTGATGATGTGTCTACCTCCCTGATCCTCGGACCTCAGCTTCCTCAACAGCTCGGACTGTACAGGTGTGAGCCACCGCTGCCCCCACACTGAGCTTGGTTTCCGTGGTCCTCAGAATGAGGTGCAGAGCTCACAACCAACAACCACTGTGCTTTAGCAAGCAGCTACAACTATCAGTTCCCTGGCGGGAACCAGACAGGACTGCAGAATTTATGCATGTGTACATTTCACAGCTCCCAAGCCCGTTTGGGAACGGGAAAATAAAAAGCAAAAGGACTGGGAGTGCCATTCAACTAGAAAAGCACTTCCTTGGCAAGTAAGGAGCCATGCGTTTAATCTCCATTAACACTTCAAAAAACAAACAAACAAAAAAAAAAAACCCAGCAGCCCCAAACTGCAATGATTAGCTAGGTAAACATTTTGTGGTTTCTTAAAATGTTTGTTCCTCCTTCCTGGAGAAGTCTACTTTGATTACATGTGCATAAAGTCTTTAGGGAAGAGCCTAAAAAAAAAATTGTCACTGAAAATAATTTTCTCGTTAAGTAAAATTTAACTGGAGCTGTGGGTACAATACATTGGTACAGTGTGCACTTAATATCTGCGAAGCCATAGGTTCATGCTCCAGCACCAAAAATAAAAAATCTATACAACACTGTGGGGGCGAGGGGGAACCATTATCAAGATTTCTAGCCAGCCACGGTGCCTCTGGCCTGTAATGGTAGCTTCTAAGGAGACTAAGATTCGGAGGATCTTCTTTTGAGGCCATCCAAAGCTAAAAGTTCTCAAGACCCTATCTTGAACAATAAAAGCTGTGCAAGGTGCCTGTTATTCCCAGCTATGCAGGAAGTATGAGTATGAGAATTACAGTATAGACTGACCTGGCACAAATGTACGACACTGTCTCAAAAATAGCCAAAGCAAGAGACTGGGAAAATGGCTTACGGGGTAGACCACCTTCCTAGCAAGTGCAGACCCTGAGCTGAGACCCTAGTACTGCATTAAAAAAAATCAATTTGGCATATGTGTATTTGTGATAGTACTAGGGCTTGAACTGAGGTCATGGCACTTGGGGTTTTTTGCTCAAGACTGGCACACTTGAGCCACACCTCTACTTCCAGTTTTTTTGCTGGTTAATTCAACAGTCTCATAATTTGTCTGCCTTGGCTGGCTTCTGGGATCCTCAGATCTCAGCTTCCTGAGTAGCTAGGATTACAGGTGTGAGCCATGTGGTGCTTGGCAAAAATAGATTTTTATTTATTTATTTTTTTGTGGCCAGTCCTGGGCCTTGAACTCAGGGCCTGAGTACTGGTCCCTGGCTTCCTTTTGCTCAAGGCTAGCACTCTGCCACTTGAGCCACAGCGCCACTTCTGGCCATTTTCTATATATGTGGTGCTGGGGAATCGAACCCAGGGCTTCATGTATACGAGGCAAGCACTCTTGCCACTAGGCCATATTCCCAGCCCCAAAAATAGATTTTTGGCGATGCTTAGAGTACTAAGATATGATTCTATAATTTTCTCTGGGTTTAAGATATGCAACACAAAAATCTGTGAACGGCACTAGCAGATTAAAGCAGAGTAGTATCATCATCACATTGGATCAGAATGATTAAATTCCTTTACATTTCCTGGACTTAACATGCACAGGCAGGAACTATGTGAGGGAGTGGGATGACTTAGAACACAAGGCTAGGGGCTGGGGATATGGCCTAGTGGCAAGAGTGCTCGCCTCGTATACAGGAAGCCCTGGGTTCAATTCCCCAGCACCACATATATAAAAAAACGGCCAGAAGTGGCGCTGTGGCTCAAGCGGCAGAGTGCTAGCCTTGAGCAAAAAGAAGCCAGGGACAGTGCTCAGGCCCTGAGTCCAAGCCCAGGACTGCCAAAAAAATAAAAAATAATAATTAAAAAAAATAGAACACGGGCTGGGGATATGGCCTAGCGGCAAGAGTGTCTGCCTCATATACATGAGGCCCTGGGTTCGATTCCCCAGCACCACATATACAGAAAATGGCCAGAAGTGGCGCTGTGGCTCAAGTGGCAGAGTGCTAGCCTTGAGCAAGAAGAAGCCAGGGACAGTGCTCAGGCCCTGAGTCCAAGCCCCAGGACTGGCCAAAAAAAAAAAAAAAAAAAATAGAACACAAGGCTACACAGCAATTTCAAGAAATGAGAAGCAACCAACAAGCATTCAGCTAGAAATAAGTTATTTTATTTTAAAACACATACAGATTAATAAATATTGGAAAACTTAATAAATAGCCTTTTATTTACATAAGGCGATTACAACATGCTATGATTACTTCTCTAAAGCAAAATTTAAGCAAGTCTTAGCCATTGGTAAGTGTGGGTAATGTATGCAAACTGGAAGCTCCCCTGATATATTTATATGGGGGAAAAAAAGTACTCTGTGCAAACACTCAATTTAACCTTGCTTTTAAACCTAGGCTTCTTCTCTTCATGATATTATATTCCATTTCACAAGGGGAAAAATAAGTTATCCTTTAAAAAGGCAAAAATATTCCGGAATAACCACTGGAAAACAACACCTTAAGTTTTTTCATAAAGTGCACACCGATGGGCTGGAAAGGCAAATGATTATATTCTGACAAGTGAAGGAAATACTCTGAATTGTTCAAGGTGACCCTTTGGCACTCGTGGTTGGGGTGGGGCACCTGATGTCTGCCTGGCTTGAGGTCATCATAGGATGCCATTGGACAAAGGACGGTACCGTGATGTAGGACAAATGCAATGCAACACAATGGATGGATCTCCCAGGCCATGAAATCTGTACCACACAGACCTAGGGGTCCATTATTCTCAGAATGTGATCTTTCCGTGCAGTTGCTGAACGGTCCCTGTTCAATCTCTTAATAAAAGAATATATGGACCTATCTATGATTATGATTATTATTATCTTTTCTGTGTGTGTATGTCAGTCCTGGGACTTGAACTCAGGGCCTGAGCACTGTCCCTTCGCTTTTTTGCTCAAGGATGGCACTCTACCACTTGAGCCACAGCTCCAGTTACGGCTTTTCAGTGTTTAATTGGAGATAAGAGTCTCACAGACTTTTCTGCTCAAGCTGGCTTTGAACTACAATCCTCAGGTTTCACCCTCCTGAGTAGCCAGGATTCCAGGCATGAGCCAGCACCTAGCTTATTCTTATCGTTAAGTAGTTGTACAAAGGGGTTTCAATTCAATATGTCAGTTTATGAGTACAAGGCATCTTGATGAACCCTTCACTTTAAAACGGAAATGGAGAAATTAAAGCTTCCTGGAATCGTGCGATTTCTATCTAGCACTTCCTTCCCTTTCTCAGTGCGCAAAGCCGCGTGTTCTTCAGCACTGGCCTGAGCAGACACCGTGGTCAGTGCAGGCAGAATCCTAGCATTCTCTTCCACAGCGGTCCTCAGCACGGTGCTGTCACTCAAGGCCCCCCCAAACATGGCTGCAAGTGCTAGCTTTTTTGCAAACAATTCACAGAATCATTGCACCCCTTTAGAGGTAGAAAAACTGAGGCACAGAAAGGTTAGGTGAACTCACATATATTTGCATGACTCAGGACAAAACAACACAGATCCTCCATGGCTTTGCTATTTCATCATTTGGGGTATGCTTACAATACATCTGTGTATCATCATTTCTACTAAATACGGATGTTTACTAGATAACTTTGTTTTGTGTATGCCAGTATTGGGGCTTGAACCCATGGCGTGGGGTACTGTCCCTTGGCTTTTTTTTTGCGCAGGGCTGGGAATCTACCATTTAAGCCACAGTTCCACTTTTGGCTTTTTGCTGGCTAATTGGAGATAAAGAGTTTCTCTGTCTCTTTTTCTGCCTGGGCTGGCTTCAAATGGTGATGGTCAGATCTCAGCCTCTTGAGTAGCTAGGATTACAGGCATGAGCTACCAGCACCCAGCTATATAACTTTTTTTTTTTTTTTTTAGGAGAACTCACATTTATTACACTGGTAGGCCCAGAGGAGTTCCTACTCTAAACTCTGAGCCCTGCGCCAGGATAAACTTTTCTTTTTAGCCAGTCCTGGGGCTTGAACTCAGGGCCTGAGCACTGTCCCTGGCTTCTTATGGCTCAAGGCTAGCACTCTACCACTTGAGCCACAGTGCCACTTCTGGCTTTTTTTTTTCCCTATATGTATGGTGCTGAGGAATTGAACCCAGGACTTCATGTGTGTGAGGCAAGCACTCTACCACTAGGCCATATTCCCAGCCCCCAGGATAAACATTTTTGTATGTAACAAAAATTATAGTGTCTAATAGCTGGGTGTAATGGCAAAGACCTATAATTACAGCACTGGAAGGGCAGAGACAGGATGATCACCAGTTCGTGACCCACCTAGGAAAGACCCTATCTCAAGAAAAGGGGGGGGAAAAAAAGTTCTCAAAATAGAATTCTTTTGTTGTATTTAGTAGATATGAGAAACGTGTATAAAAATCAATGAGTAATGGGATTGGGTCAAATTCTCAATTCTTGCTTCTCTACTTCTTAATCTTTTCAAGCATTCAGTGAATGTAGAAGAATCTAGACAGAAGTGAAAAATTACCTCAAAACTCATCCCCCGTAATAATCATGAAGTGGAAATGAGGACCACAAAACAAACACTGAGGTATGTGATAGCATACGCTGGCTTGTCATGGGACTGATGACCCAACCAGTCTTTTTTCTTGACAACTTAAATGAACAGACCAGCTATGAATATGAAGAAGAACATGGGAAAACTGAACGTGGGCATGCAGTCAGTAGGAAGGGTCCACACAAAGCAACGGATGACACATTTTTGGTCCCTGAGAAGGCAGAACACAAAGATCCCATCCAATCCTGGGTCTCAGACACCCTAAGAACAACCCCTTGAGTCACAGAAGCTAATGGCTACCGTCCTGAAGTGTTGTGTGGCTAGTATCACTGGGCCACAGGAAGAAGCCTCAGTCAGATCTCGGAGGCATCGGAAGCGAGGGAGGGACATGATTTCTGTGAGACATTGGGGCATTTCACTGCAATTCTAGATCAGCGGGGCATCTGAGAGAACAGGAATCACAAGAATCAAGAATTAGGAAGAATGGAACTCAAAGGTACAGCACTTGAGACCTTGCCAAAAGAAGAAAGGGTTGAAATCCCAGTTTAGGATTAAGGGCATAGCTCCATATAAAATACTGGCCTAGTTTATGCCAGGTCTTGGATTCAATCCTTATCACTATACCAAAAAAAAAAAAAAAAGACTATACAAAGAACATGGCATGGGCTCTATCGCCAGCTCCTGTTTCTGTGCTCCACCTGGCCCTCTGTCTGAGTACTTTGCAGTAGTCTTGAAAGTGACCTTGGAAAGTTCGGGAGAGTGTTCACCAGGGACTGAGCCATCTCAGAAGAGAAGTGGGAGCCATATCCTTGAAGAGTGTGCCTTTCTTTTCAGAAAATAGACATACAAGACCATGGGGAAGAACAAAGACCTAATACAGTACTCCCGGGATGAGCTTCTAGAAATCAAGTTATATGTGACAAATTGACTGGAGACTATGAATGGAAATAGTATTTCTTATTACTAAACAAAGAGCAGCAGCAGAGTTTATTTCACTAACAATGTAAGTTGAGAAGACCATCATGACACTGAGTGATGAGCAAGAAAAGGACAACAGAAAAGGACAACACTGCCCTCTCTCCCTCTACAATCTCCACACATGGCTTCCTGGACAGTTTCCTGGACTCAGAGTCTGGGTGCTGTCCCTGGGCATCTTTGTGCTCAAGGCTAGTGCTCTACCACTTGAGCCACCGTGCCACTTCTGGCTTTTTTTTTTTAGTAGTTTATTGGGAATAAAGTGTCTCACAGGGACTTCTGTCTGAGATGGATTGAACCACAATCCTCAGAGCTCAGCCTCCTGAGTAGCCAGGATGACAGGCGTGAACCACCGGTGCCCAGCTTCTTTTCTTTTTCTTTTTTTAGGTCTGAGACCAGAACTTGAACTAGGTACCTGCTGCTTTCACTCACTGGCTAGTGCTCTACCAATGGAACCACGCCTCCAACCCCAGGAAACAACCTTCTCACATGCAAAGGTCCAGATAAGAAAATAAGGCATTGTCGAAGTAGAAGAAGAAAAAGTCTGTTTAAATATCTACCAAGAGTGACTCTGCAGATTATGATTTTTTTAAAAAAGAAAACACTCTGACTTTAGAAAAGACTTGAAAACAAGAACGAAGTAGGCATCTTTCCTATATTATTATTTGGATTTTATCTCTGACCAATCAAAAAGCCTAACGCTTAATAAAAGAGTTTCACGAGCATTCATTTTTGGAAAGACCATTGCATGATTCTAAGACCCAGGATCATTTTAGGTTCTCTGTTGAAGCTCTCCCTTGGGGCCTTTTTGTTTTTCTTTGCATTCCTGAATGTATTTGTAAAAATAAATAGTATTAACTGTACAAAAGGAAGGGTACTCATTACCTGACTCATGTAATTGCAACCCCTGGTACATCACCTTTATCATCACAATAAGGTTAAGTGTAAAAAATAAATAGTATTAAATCTAAACATATCTGTGCTTCTATGTTACACTTGGAAATCAGACCATTATACCTCAGTCATGCCAGTTACTAAGAATCCATTCTCATACACCCAAAACATAAATAATAAGAAGTTTGTTCCTTTGGAATAAAAGCCATTTGTCTTACCCATAATTTTCCACAATCTGCTAAACAAATATGAACTCAGAAGATGTTAACTAACCCAGGATCCATCATTTTAGGAGGAAACGAACTATGAGTACTATGAGATTTTGTTTTTCTCTAAAACAAACAAATCATAGAGAAGATGAAACAAACTACCTTCTTTCAATATCCATGGCACAGTTGTATATTACAATATAAAGTGCATCGTAGATGCATTTAAATTAAGCTTCATGTGTTAAGCTATTGCAAAACATATGTGAGATCATTTCTATGCTGTGAACTTTCTTACTATACTTCTGTAGCTACCTGTCTTCTTTCTCCTTACCCAGGAAACAATTTCTAGGCTCGAAGTATTTTGATTCTGCTACCTAATACTTTCCAGTTAGGTTCAGGTCAATAAATTAAGACCTGTATTCTTAAAACTACTACTAATAAAAAAAACCTTCAAGGGCTGGGGATATGGCCTAGTGGCAAGAGCACTTGCCTTGTATACATGAAGCCCTGGGTTCGATTCCCCAGCACCACATATATAGAAAATGGCCAGAAGTGGCACTGTGGCTCATGTGGCAGAGTGCTCGCCTTGAGCGGGAAGAAGCCAGGGACAGTGCTCAGGCCCTGAGTCCAAGGCCCAGGACTGGCAAAAAAACAAAACAAATAAAAATCCTTCAAGAGCTGTTTCCAAAAATTGAACTTTTAACTATCAGTTAATGTAAGCTTCTTTTTTAAACTTTAAATTTTTTATTGATGCTCTCCCCAAGTTATTGATAAACCAGGAATGTTTACTTATATTTTCCATTCATAAAGTCTGATAAGCAAAGCCAGAGACAACCAAATTCTTTTATGTTGATAAACTAGACTCATCTTATTTAGCCTCTTTGTTCAACTATTTAACAAACTATTCCTTTTGTCTTTCGAAGTGGCCTTTTTGCCTGGAAAAAATGTATTTTTATCTTAGTAATTTTAGTTTGGTATTATTAAATTTCATTTTCTACCTCACCTAATCTACTTCACTTAATCTCAGTCTTTCAATTTCTGATAGTTTCCTGTTTTGGGGGAAATACTGCATAAGAGGTCCACAGTATTGGGATGAAATAGTGGTTGTGTTTTGCTTCAATTTAATTACATGAAGAGTTGCTGTAGGCAGGAGAATGATCTCTGACCCAAATACTAGCATAACTAATGGCTATTTTACTTTTAGGGTTTTTTTTTTCCATTTGATTTATTTTTGGAGCTAGAACATAGGTTCCCTGAACACACTCAAGAAGTTTACTGATTGTGTGTGTGTGTGTGTGTGTGTGTGTGTGTGTGTGTGTGTGTGTAGGTACTGAGGCTTAAACTCAGGGCCTCATGCGCTCACTTGGCTTTTTCACTCAAGGCTGGTTTTCTACCACTTGAGCAACACCTCCAGTTCTAGCTTTTTGCTGGTTAACAGTCTCATGGGCTGGCTTCAAACCATGATCCTGAGATGAGATCTCAGCCTTCTTAGTAGCTAGGATTACAGGCGTGAGCCACCCAGAAATTCTTTTAGGGATGGTGTACTCCAATTTGTAGGAACTATCTTACAGTTATTTGTCCCTTAATTTGTTCTTGTATTAAAGGGCCATACTGTCAAATTTAATAGTTTATATCTTTTGAATGGCCACAAATGCTGAGAAAGACTGTGGGTTGTGTTGATACCCAGTTACAGAGGTTGAATGCAAATAAAATATCTCATGCTACTTAATCAGTTGTCTTTAATTGGACAATAACTACATGCTACATGGATCAATTTGCTCTAACGTGTCTATAGTTTTTTAATTATCTTCCAATGAGTCTTATTTCTAACTGCTTTACATATTTGTCATTTGAACACTGAAATAGTAAGGTCTAACCAAGGAAGTGGCATTAATCTAAGAAAACGTACACACACAGAAATAGTCAAAGTAATTCAAGTGATAAAGGCACTGAAATTGATTTGAGCTATTGAAAAGTCATCCCGCCAATGGAACACTGCGTCACATTCCTTACCTCTTCTCTCTCTACTTGCTTTTACGATGTGTTAGGGTGAAAGAGAGAGTCCGTTTGTTCAGAGAATTAAAAACAATTCAATGCATATACCTCTTCTTGGGATGAGGTATGTGAAGGTTATTACATGCTTAGTGCAAACTAACACAAACAAGTTCAGTCATATTTACTATACACAGCCAGATGTCGACATTTCTTCCCCCATTCCCAAAGTCATCCTGTAAGTCAGAACACCTGCCTTCCTGCAAAGACTAATGAAAAAAGAGCTCATCTTCATGTTCCGATTAAATCATGTAAAAAAAAAAATGTTTCCAAAGGAAAGAGTAGTCATGAAAGCTTCCGGGTTAATGAAAATGAAAGTGATCTTATCAAATAGAGATGATACCCAAGGCAACCACTGGAATCTTGGGGCTGCAAAGGGATGGGGTTTGTGTCCTGGTGTTGAGCCAGACTCCCTATTGTCTATTAGACCACCACTAGTACACAGAGATTGAACGTTTCTTCTACTTTACATCCAACGAAGACCCAAGACCAGCCTCAAGGCCTGTTCCTCAAGAACCCCCATTCCCGACGCCCCCCCCCCAACCCCCTGGCTTGCCTCCTAGTCTGTTTTCATATTAGATTTGTTCATCTCTCCCAGGTTGAAATTGAACTCTTTAAACACCTGGATCAAGACAATCCCCACAGAGACAGTTGTGAATCCACAGGCCATGCCCAAAAAGTCAACTAGCCCCACGTTGCTCCATTCCCGGAAGAGGATAGCGGAGGCCAGCAGGACCAATGTGGTGAACACCACATAGTAGATGGCTCCAAACACAGAGGAATCGAAGCACTCCAGTGCCTTGTTGATGTACCTGAACTGGACGATGATGCTACAGCCCAGCACAGCCAAGAGCACCAAGCACAGGCACAGGGCTCTCTGACTGGATGGGTTGTTGTGTAAGATGTCCTGAGCTGCCAGTCCGATGCCCTTGGTAGATGGCACAGTGAAACTCCCCAGCAAGGAGCAGATGCTGATATAGACCATGATGTTGGTGGGTCCATGGGCCGGCGCAATCCAAAAGATCAGCAGCAGCAGCATGAGCAGCACAATGCAGAGGTAGCCCACGAACACTGCAAGACAGACAGCACACGGTCACCTCGGCGGCGCCCCCAGCTAGCTGCCACAAGAAATGGCAGAACTGAACCCAGTTATATCTCTGTGGTGAGGAGGGAGGGCTCTGGCTGGAGTTAACTGGATCCATCTACTCCACTGCATCACCACCCCCCCCAAAAAAAGGAAAAAAACCCACAAAGACAAAAAAATAGCATTCTCATCGATAAGTTCACCATTACAACGCTGGTTTACAGCTAGGCGCTGGTAGCTCATGCCTGTAATCCTAGTTACTCAGGAGGCTGAGATCTAAGGATCAAAGTTCAAAGCCAGCCTGGGCAGGAAAGTCCATGAGACTCTTCATAAACTGGCAAAAAGCCAGAAATGGAGGTGTGGCTCAACTGGTAGAGTGGCCAGCTTGGAGGGAGAGTGCCATGGCCCTTAGTTCAAGCCCTAGTGCTGGTGCATATGTGTGTGCGCATGCGTGCACGCATGTGTGCACACACACACACACAGAGTTATATAGGGACTAGAGATGCAGTTCAGGGTAGAGCACTTAACCAGCAAACACAAGGCCCTCAGTCAATCCCCAGCATGGGGAAAAAAATAAGGAATCAAAACAAAAACCAGCACAGCTTCAAGTCGCTACAACTAATACCAAACAAGATAGCCACAAGATGGTTGCCTTCATCAAGAACGCCCGGGCAGCTGGATTCTGGAGGCTCATGCTTAGAATCCTGGCTACTCAGGAGGCTGAGATCTAAGGACTGCAGTTCAAAGCCAGAGGACACTGGAAAGTTCGTTAGACTCTTATCTCCCAATAAAACGATTCAGAAAAAAAGCTGGAAGTGGCGCTGTGGTTCAAGTGGTAGAGCGCTAGCCTGGAGAAAAATGAAGCTCAGAGACAGTGCCCAGGCCCTGAGTTCAAGCCCCAGGACTGGCACAAAAGAAAGAAAGAGAGAGAGTTACCTGGATTGGTCAGCTTCTCCTCCAGCTCAGCCTGCGTGGTGACACTCTCGGACTTCGGGGAGTGAATAATCAGCACAACAGAACCTGCACAGCTCAGCAGACATCCCAACTTGCCTAAGATGTTGAGCTTTTCCTTCAGAAGATAAGAAGCTAAAATGGACCTTCAATTAAATAAGAGAAATCATTACAGGTGAAATCCGATTATCTCACGCTTTACCTAGAAGATCTACATTGTCTTTAGAGCTGTATTTTATTTTCCAACTCATTTTTGTTGGTGTTTGAGGTGGAAGTCGGGGCCTTGTTCATATTAAACCATGCTCCACTACCTGCTGAATAACACTTGTCTCCAGTCCATCATTCAGGTTTTTGGGGGCTGCACTGGGTTTGAATTCAGGACCTAGGCATGCCTTGTGCTGCTTGAGCCACGCCTCTTTTTTGCTCTGGCCATTTTTGAGGTGGGGTCTTTCTTTATTCCTGAGCTAGCCTGGACTGTGATCCTCCGATTTAAAGTCCCCACTGTGGCTGGGATATCAGGTGTATGTCACCACACCTAGCTTTTTCCTGTTGAGGTCTCAGGGAAGTGGAAATGTGGCTCAAAGGAGTAGGGCGCTATCCTTAAACAGAAAAGGCCAGGCACAGCTCTGAGGCCCTGAGTTCAAACTCCACCACTGAAGAAAAAACAAACAAACAGGAAATGAAGTCTCAGGAACACCTCCCCCCCCCCCCCAGGCTGCCTGAAACTGCAGTGTTCTCAAGCTTTATTTCCTAGTGGAGAACACAGGCATGTATGTACCCAGCTGTTGGTGGCAATGGGATCTCACAAGCTTTTTCCCAGGCTGGCCTTGAACCACAGATCACTTGAGCTCCAACCCCCAAGCAGCTAGAATTACGGCATGAAATGATCAGTGCCCAGAAGTTTTTGGTTTTTCGTTTTGCGGTGCTGGGGATGGAACTCAGAACTTTACCCTAGTAGCCTCGATCTTTAGTTCTCAAAAATAGAAACAAAAATTCTGTATATCTCCTTTGCAATACCAAGTTTTAAAAAAAATATAAGGAACAGGGGCTGGGGATATGGCCTAGTGGCGAGAGAGCTTGCCTTGTATACATGAGGCCCTGGGTTCGATTCCCCAGCACCACATATACAGAAAACGGCCAGAAGTGGCGCTGTGGCTCAAGTGGCAGAGTGTTAGCCTTGAGCAAAAAGGAAGCCAGGGACAGTGCTCAGGCCCTGAGTCCAAGGCCCAGGACTGGCCAAAAAAAAAAAAAAAAAAAAAAAAAAAAAAAAATATATATATATATATATATATATATGGAACAAAAGGGTGAAAAAAAACTGGATTCATTGTGCTTAGTGATTTCTCAGAACAACTTGCCAAAGTGTCAGGAGGACTCAAAGAAGTTTTCCAGGACTAAGTCCAGGAAAGTGAATAGCATCAGAGTCAGTGATCACCATGAATAAGTTAAAATGTAAAAGACACTAAAGTAAACGCTGAGAGAAGGGTTAGTAACACACAGGAATAAAGTTAAATGATACAGACTGGAATAGCAAAGACCTATCTTCACATAAAACTGTACTTGAGGAAAAACAAAAATAGTGTGCCAGTATTAGGGCTTGAACTCAGGGTGCTGTACCTTAACTTTCTACTCAAGAATGGCACTCTACCACTAGAGCCTCAGTTCCACTTCCAGCTTCTTGGTGGTTAATTGAATGTAGGCACCTCATGGATTCTTCTTGCCCAGGCTGGCTTTTAATGCAGATCCTCAGATCTCAGCCTCCCAAGTAGCGAAGATTACAAGTGTGAACCACTGGCACCCGGCTATACCAAGTTTGGTTTGTTTGGGGTTTTGGTTGTTTTTTTGTTTGTTTTTTTTTTGGTCAGTTGTGAAGCTTGGACTCAGGGCCTGAGCACTGTCCCTGAGCTCCTTTTGCTCAAGGCTAGCGCTCTACCACGTGAGCCACAGCGCCACTTCCAGCTTTCCCTGCGATTAATTGGAGATAAGAGTCTCACGGGCTTTCCTGTCCAGGCTGGCACTGAAGCACGATCCTCCGATCTCAGCCTCCTGAAGAGCTAGGATTACAGGCACACTATTTTTTTTTAAACAGGAACATTTAAAATAAAAGAGTTTTATATCTAAACTGCACATTAATAATAAAGACACAGAATCTGTATTTCTCACCCAAATGGCACTCCAAGGGCACCCAGGGGAGTCACCAGGACTGTGGGAACTGCAGTGTAAGCCAGGAAGTTCCCAATCTGGCCAACAGCCACTGTGGAGAGAACAACAGGGAGGGACATCACTTACGATTACACAGCTCTCCTTCAGCACTGGTCACGGGGTGTGTGTGTGTGTGTGTGTGTGTGTGTGTGTGCTAGTGCAAGGCCTTGTACTCTCACTCAGATTTTGTTTTGTTTTGTTTTTGGCCAGTCCTGGGGCTTGGACTCAGGGCTTGAGCACCGTCCCTGGCTTCTTTTTGCTCAAGGCTGGCACTCTACCACTTGAGCCACAGCGCCACTTCTGGTGTTTTCTGTTTATGCGCTACTGAGGAATCCAAATCGAACCCAGGGCTTCATGCATGCTAGGCAAGCACTCTACCAACTAAGCCACATTCCCAGCCCTCTTACTCAGATTTTTTTTTCCCCCTCAAGACTAGCTATGTTACCACTTGAGCCACAGCTCCATTTCTGAGGTGCTGTTATTTTTGTTTGTTTTTTGGGGGGACATAGTTTATTGTAGATAAACACCTCATGGATTTTCCTGCCCTGGCTGGCTTCTGGCTTCAAGCCACAATCCTCAGATCTTGGCCTCCTGAATAGCTGGTATTACAGGTATGAGCCATAGGGACCTGGTTTAATTCATTTTTAAAAAAATTGAAACATACGGGCTGGGGATATAGCCTAGTGGCAAGAGTGCCTGCCTCGGATACACGAGGCCCTAGGTTCGATTCCCCAGCACCACATATACAGAAAACGGCCAGAAGCGGCGCTGTGGCTCAAGTGGCAGAGTGCTAGCCTTGAGCGGGAAGAAGCCAGGGACAGTGCTCAGGCCCTGAGTCCAAGGCCCAGGACTGGCCAAAAAAAAAAAATTGAAACATAAAAGTATAAATATTTGTGGGTTACCATGTGATTCTGACATATGTATACACATAATGTTTCAGTTGGGTTAAATATACCTAACTACACAAACTTACTCAAACTCACCCTCCCTTTCTTCCTTTCTTCTTGTTGGTTGTGAGGCTGGGGGCTTGGGTGCTGTCCCTAAGGTCTTTTTTGCTCAAGGCTAGTGCTCTACCACTATGAGCCACAAGGCCACTTCCGGTTTTGTGGTGGAGATAAGGGTCACACAGATTTTCCTGCCTGGCAGGCTTTGAACCACAATCTTCAGATCTCAGCCTCCTGAGTTGCTAGGATTATAGGTGCAAGCCACTGGCTCCTAGCTGTATTGTTTCTTTATAGTACAAACACGCAAAGTCCTTTCTTCTAGCATTTTTGAAATAAATAATGGTGTGAGTGTTCTTTGTGTAGTTGCACAAGAACTTCTGACTCCTGTCTAACGGTACCTCACATCAACCAATTGGGTGGGGTGTCCCAACTGCCTGCAGGTGGCTTGGAACCTACCTCCACGTGGGCAGCTGCCACAGCGCAGGTGCACAGGACTGCCCTAGAGCCTCCCCCTAATCCGAATGAAAAGAGTTCTTCAACGAGCAGAATCAGCCTTCGCTAGTCAATAGCCTGCTATAAGATAATACATGACAAAGCCTATGTGTCCGAATTTTGTAATACAGCTGCCCCTTTACAAGTAGAATTCAAAACTCCAATTTTAGTATTTACGTTGACATTATTAGAAGAACTTTGATCTGGTCTTTGACTCAAGTGTCTCCTTCATTAAACCTATTGTATCAACCCAGTCAAGAAACCAGTGTGGCTCACGCCTGGAACCCGAGCTACTCTGAGGATCACTGTTAGAAGTCAGGCAGGACAGGGAAGTCTTTCACACTCCAATCTCCAATCAACCACCCAAAAAGTCAGAAGTGGGGCTGGGGTTCAGGTGGTTAAGAGCTAGCCTTGACTAGGGAAGCTAAAAACAAGCAAGCAAACAAACAAAAAAGCAGCACCCGTGTTCTAAATTCAATCCCCAGCACCAGCAAAGTAAACAAATAATAAAATAAAGCGGGCTAACAAAATGGAATTTTACTAAAAGACCTCAGGCCTTCTATATGCTGAGTAAGCCAGAAATGTTTTAATTTCTTCAGAGTTTGGACAAAATTGACCTGGACGAAATTCAGGACCAATTAGGACAGCCAATACCTCTGCCCTTTCTTTGCTGGCCTTCATTCCAAATGTTCCCATCCATCCACTCCCTTCCACAAAGGGAAAAACAACCAAGGAAGGAGGGCGGACTTCAGGTGCAGAGGGCGACATTAGGGCACTTTGAGTCACATCCTCCTCCAAACACTGCCAAGTTCAAATAACTGACCTTAAAAAAGAAGCCAGAAGCTGGTAATTCACACTTTTAATCCTAGCTACTCAGGAGGCTGAGAATGGAGAATCAGGGTTCAAAGATAGCCTGGCCAGGAAACTATTATCTCCAATTAACTGCCTTAAAAGCCAGAAGTAAGGTTGTGGCTCAAGTGGTAGAGCACTAGCATTGAGTGAAAAAGCTGAGAGACAATATCCAGGCCCTGAGTTCAAGCTCCAGGACACACACACACACACACACACACACACACACACACACACACACACACACACACAGAATGAATGAATGAAATGACAACATCAGATTCTACTACACCAGTCACTTACTTGCAATCGTGCCAGCCCACCACACAATGTCGGTTAGATAGGAGGTACCTGTGAAAGAATGAGAAGAATGTCAGCAAAGCAGATTACAGGCTGCATATGGAACACGTAAAAGGTTTCTAAGACATGCTTAGAAACCTCACATGAAAACTAATATTGAAAGGAATAATAAATATCATACCATTTTTTGTTTGCTTATTTTTTGCCAGTCCTGGGCCTTGGACTCAGGGCCTGAGCACTGTCCCTGGCTTCTTTTTGCTCAAGGCTAGCACTCTGCCACTTGAGCCACAGCACCACTTCTGGCCGTTTTCTGCATATGTGGTGCTGGGGAATCGAACCCAGGGTTTCATGTATAGGAGGCAAGCACTCTTGCCACTAGACCATATTCTCAGCCCCATCATACCATTTTTATTAGCCTATTCGGGGCAGGGTACCATTTATCTGCCAAGGGCCATTTGGCGTGTGATATTAACTGGTATGAATGTTTATGTTGCTGTTTTTAAAAAGTCCTAACCCAGGTGCCAGTGGCTCACACCTATAATCCTTGCTCCTCTGGAGACTAAAATCCAGAGAACCGCAGTTTGAAGCCAGCCTAGACAGAAAAGTCCACATGACTCTTATCTCTAATTAACCAGCAAAGAAAGGTAAAGTTGTTACTCAAGTGATAGAATGCCAGCCTTCAGTGAAAAAGCCCAGGGATAGCGCTCAGGCCCTGAGTTCAAGCCCCCTATAAGCATAAATGAAATGATAAAATAAGTAATCAGTAAAAAAAAAAAAAGTCATCTTGGAGGTGTGACTCAAGTGGGAGAGTGCCAAGAGAGCAAGCTGAGCAAGTTTTAGTCCCTGACACACACACACACACACACACACACACACGCACACACACACACGCACACACACAGGCTTAGTGATTTTGGAGTCTTTTCTGCTGCTGCCTTCATAGGACAAGAACACATGATTCCATAAGCTTTATCTGACCCTAGGGCTGCAGATGTGCCCCTCCACTGCTATACAATCTCCATCCATAACCACCACGAAAAATAACAAAAGATGGGACTGGGAAGGTGGCTTAGAGGTACCGTGCTTGCCTAGCATGCATGAGGCCCTGGGTTCGATTCCTCAGCACCAACCACATGGACAGAAAAAGCCAGAAGTGGTGCTGTGCTCAAGTGGTAGAGTGCTAGCCTTGAGCAAAAAGAAGCCAGGGACAGTGCTCAGGCCCTGAGTCCAAGACTGACTAGCAAAAAAAAAAAGAATATATATTTATAAATATTTATATAGAAGTATTTATGTTATATATACTCTGGGCACAAATCTTTGATCAGATATAGAGGTTACAAATATTTTCCTTCATGGCTGACCTTTCCCTTTCTTTCTCCTCCCTCTCTTCCCCTCTCTTCCTCCTCCCTTCCCTTCTCCTTTTCTCTTCCCTTCCTCTCCCCCTCTCCTTCTCCCGCCCTTACCTCCCCTCCCCTCCTCTCTCCTTCCCTTCCCTCCTTCTCCCCTCCTTTCTCTTCTCCTTTCTTCCTTTCTCTCCCGTTTGGCAGGCTGGCTTCCAGCTTTCTATCTTGGGACATAGGTGTGAGCCCTCACATCTGCTACTTGTTTTCTTAATGCTGCCTTTTGAAAGCAGAAATGATTGGTTTTGATGAAGTCTACTTTTTTTCTTTTCTTTTCTTTTTTGCCAGTCCTGGGCCTGGACTCAGGGCCTGAGCACTGTCCCTGGCTTCTTTTTGCTCAAGGCTAGCACTCTGCCACTTGAGCCACAGCACCACTTCTGGCCGTTTTCTATCTATGTGGTGTTGGGGAATCGAACCCGGGGCTTCATGTATACAAGGCAAGCACTCTTGCCATTAGGCCATATTCCCAGCCCCTCTACTTTTTTTCTATGTGATATGCTTTATCATTTCTGCCTAAGGAACCTTGTTCTCTTCTCAGTGCATAATGGCATCTCCTGTATCTTCTTCTAGGAATTTCATATCTTTAGCTTTGATTTTAGGTATGTTAGTAAAAGCCATTATGACTTTTAGGTCATCTTCAGTTGCTTTCTGAGTATAATCTTAAGTATAATGCAAGATTCACTATTTCCTTGGTCAAAGAGACTTTCTTTATTGAATTGTGCTAGCTCATGAGTCTGTGATCTGACCTCTACACAGGAGGATGTGTTTGACATTTATTCTGTTTGTGTGTATCTATCTTTATGTTAGTCTATCTTGACTATGTAATTTCATAGTAAACCTTACTTGTATAAATTGTATAAATCCTACAAATTTGCTCTTCATGATTTCCAGGCTCCTTAGAAAAATAAATTATGCCTATCTAATCCCTAGCATGCAAAAGAACTTCAAAAACTGAGTATTGGTGGCTCGGGCTTATAATCCTAGCTACTTAGGAGGCTGAGACCTGAGGATCACAATTGAAAGTCAGCCTGAGCAGAAAAGTCTGTGAGACTCTTATCTCTAATTAACTACCAAAAAGTAGATAGTGGAGTTGTGATTCTAGTGCCATCCTTGAGTGAAAAAGCTAAAGGAGAGCACAAGATCCTGAGTTTAAGCCCCAATATAGGCAAAGATTGAAAAAATAAAATAATAAGGACTGCAAGTACTGACCCTATCCATAGCCCCAATAACCCACTGACAGTGGCTATTATCCTGTTTCTTTTTCATTTTCACAGTTTCACTGAAGGTAATGCCTTTATCTGGATGTGTGGCTCTCAAGAAACCATATTTCTCAATCCCTAAACCATTTTTTTAAACCAGTCCTGGGCCTTGAACTCAGGGCCTGAGCACTGTCCCTGGCTTCTTTTTGCTCAAGGCTAGCACTCTGCCACAGCGCCACTTCCAGCTTTTTCTGTTTATGTGGTGCTGGGGAATCGAACCCAGGGCTTTCATGCTTGCTAGATGGCAAAGACACATTCCTAGCCCATCCCTAAACCTTTTTTAAAGAAGGCTGCAAAATCAATCATATCTTTTAACTCATTTACAAAGGACATAATGATGCATTTTCGCTGTGCTGTTAATTTGGCTTCTAATGTTGTTGCGACGAACACAAATATGAATGATTTTCCCATGATATAATCCTATGCTAAATAAGTTAGAAAATCATTTATATTTTTATGCCTAGAAACCCATATTTTCAAAGACTTTTTTTTTTTTTTTGGCCAGTCCTGGGCCTTGGACTCAGGGCCTGAGCACTGTCCCTGGCTTCATTCCCGCTCAAGGCTAGCACTCTGCCACTTGAGCCACAGCGCCGCTTCTGGCCGTTTTCTGTATATGTGGTGCTGGGGAATTGAACCTAGGGCCTCGTGTATCTGAGGCAGGCACTCTTGCCACTAGGCTATATCCCCAGCCCCCTCAAAGACTTTTTGTATGTATTTAGAATTAAACGAAAGGTCTTAGATGCTACAAGCCAATAATTGTACAGTGTAACTGTACAGTGTAACTGCCAGCTCTTTTTTAAAACCATCTTGTCTATTTTATATCTGCACAAATACTTCTTTGTTTTATCACTCAGCTCTTACAAACAACAACTCTCAGTTAGAAACTTAGGTTTCTGATGAGGGAAAAGTGCCTGGATTTGATTTTTTTTTTGGATTTGATTTTTGTTACCTCTGGCCTCTGGGACTGGAGGGAGGAAGTACGAGTGCAAACGAACAAACAAACAAACAAGAGTCCCCAGTGTCCCTCAGTTCTGTGGATCTCTGTTCTTTCTGAGCTCAGTGGACCTGGAGAATCAGAGAAGTCAGGCCTCAGCTGGAAAGTAGAGGGATTGGACTAAGCTCTCACAGGCATTTCCTGAAGGTACTAAGTGATTCTAGAAGCTTTCCAGTCGGTGGCATGTCCCTGGGTGACACTGAAGAAACCCAGTGGTTTTAGGACATGATAGGTAAAGCCGATGCCCCCTGGCTGAGAGGAGTTCTCAAGGACTGGGATGTAGCTCAGTGGCAAAGCGCTTGCCTGGCAAGTGCAACGTCCTGGGTTCGATTCCCCAGTACCAAAAATAAATAAATAAATAAATAAATAAATGTTCAGTGGAAGAAGGAGTTCTCTTCCTTCAGTGTGAAAATGGGCGCTGGTGGCTCTTCCCTGTCATCCTAGCTACTCAGGAGGCTGAGATCTAAGGATTGAAGTTTCAAAGCCTGCCAGGGGGCAGGAAAATCTGTGAGACTGTATTCCAATGAACCACCAGAAAACCGAAAATAGTGCTATGGATGGTTCAAAGTGGTAGAGCAATAGCCTTGAGCAGAAGAGCTCAGGGACAGCTCCCAGGCCCTGAGTTCAAACCCCCCCCCAAAAAAAAAAAGATTGTAAAGTTTACATTTTGAATACAGGGTGAATAGGGAGCGAATCTGAGCAGAATACATTACAGACATAATATGTCACGATTAAACCCGTTTGTGCAATTAATATATGCTAACAAAAAGTTGTTTTTAAAAGAAATTTAACGATATTGGGGGAGGGAAGCATCAGAAAGATGAGCACCCTGGCACCTGAGGCTTACGCCTTCTGAGTCCTGGGGAAACCTGGGCCACGTTTGCATAGGGCACGGTGGAGGGCTCCAGACAGGAGGCCCCGCGGGGCCAGGCCACCTTCTACACAGGCGCCCAGCCTCGGATGCCACGGGCGGTCCTGTGAGGAATCCCCATTCTCCCTGCGTCTCAGCCACAGGCTGGGCTACCCAGGAGGCACTGTGTGTGCTCAGCGTGCCGACCCTTGAGGATCACCCCCAGGAAGTTTTCAGGCCTCTAGTCTCGGTGCTGTCTGCCCATTAGAAGCCTTTTTTTTTTTTAAATTATAAAATGATGACTTTTTAAATTTTGTTTTTATTTTTTTGTGCCAGTACTGAACTTGAACTCAAGGCCTGGGTGCTGTTTCGTAGCCAGGCACAGAGGTCAGTTTTACTCTGTATACAATTGTTGCCCGGTAAAATGGCCCATTTGTAGAGTCAAATTTGTCACATCGCAAGACTGTGTCTTTAATCCTTTGTCTGTGGCCACATCTCCATTCAAATTTCGCAGTTACCATATTCAAATCTGGGTAGTTCGCTGGAGATAAACGTCTCAAGACTTGCCTGCCGTAGCTGGCTTCAGACTGCAGTCCTCACATCTCAGCCTCCCGAGTAGCTCGGATGACAGGTGTGAGCCACCAGTGCCTCCCTCCTATCCTGCCCTTCATGACAAGCTTGAGTTCCCAGGCTGGTGTTCCATCTTGTGGTGTTGTGTCTTTTGGTCTTTCTTTGAGTGGATGACCTTGCGTTTAGGAAAAGTACATGCCAGCTAGTTTGTCACGTTTCCAGCTAGTGTCAGTTCATCTAATGTCTCCTCAAGATTTGCTTCAGGCTCCACGTTGGGCAAGAATATGGTAGGCGTTCTGTTATGTCCTTCTAAGTGGGCCTGCGGGGGACAGTTGATACCATCTGTCCCATGGCTTGCTGATGTTAACTTCAACCATTTGATTAAGCTGATGCCTATTAGGCTTCTCTGGAGCAAAAATAACTTTCTGATGAATTTTAAAGAAAATTTATGAAGGTGATTCATTGAGTCTGTGACAATCCTATCACTCAACTGACTTGCATCTTTGATGATGGATGAATCTTGCTGGAATTAGGTTCTAATGTTGCCATCCCTCCCACGCAGTTACTGGTTTTATTTCTGCTTTTCTGAGATGGTCACTCTTATGTGACCAGGACTCAAGCTATCCTCCTGCCTCAGCCCTTGAGTAACAGTTTCATACCGACTCTGTTTCATTTTCAAGTACTCTCTGCTCCGACATCAAAAAGTAGGCTTGCCTGGTGTTGGTGACTCATATCTGTAATCCTAGGTATTTAGGGGGCTGAGGATCATGGTTCAAAGCCAGCCAGAGCAGGAAAAGTCCATGAGACTCATATTTCCAACTAACCACCCCCAAAAAAGCCAGAAGTAGAGCTGTGACTCACAAGGCAAAGTGCTAGCTTTGAGCACAAAAGTGCAGGGTTAGCACTGAAGTCTTGAATTTAAGCCCGAGGACCCAGCACCAAAAATTTAAAAAAAGAACAAAAGCAGGCTTCTCAGATGGTGCCAGTAGCTCACACCTGCAATCAAAGCGATTCAGAAGGCTCAGATCTGAGGATCAAAGATCAAAGCCAGCTGGAGCGGGGAAAAGTCTGTAAGACCCTTATCTCCAATTAATTAGCTGTGGCTCAGAATGTACAGCACCCACCTTGGGCTTAAAAACTAAGTGACAGTGCCCAGGCACTGAGTTTAAGCCCTAATACTAGTTTGTCTTTTGATGTAAGTCTATGTTGGTTGCAAACAAAAGAAAAAGAACCTTGCTTATTTTTAGTTTTCTCTCTCTCTCTCTCTCTCTCTCTCTCTCTCTCTCTCTCTCTCTCTCTCTTTCTCTCTCCCTCCCTCCCTCCCTCTCTCTCTCTTTGCCAGTCCCGGGGCTTGAACTAAGGGCATGGGCACTGTCCAGAGCTTCTTTTGCTCAAGGCTAGCACTCTACCACTTGAGCCACAGCGCCACTTCTGGCTTTTTCTGTTTATGTGGTGCTGAGGAATCGAACCCAGGGCTTTGTGCAAACTAGGCAAGCACTCTACCCCTAAGACACATTCCCAGCTACAAATATATATTCTAATATCCAGTAATAAAAATATACCACCCAACTACCCAATATAAGCATGAGTCTTGAAAAAAAAATCACTTCACAGAAGAGCATATACGAAAAGCCAATAAACATTTTTTTGCCAGTCCTGGGCTTGAACTCAGGGTCTGAGCACCGTCCCTGGCTTCTTTTTTTTGCTCAAGGCTAGAACTCTGCCACTTGAGCCACAGCGCCACTTCTGGCCATTTTCTATATATGTGGTACTGGGGAATCGAACCCAGGGCTTCATGTATACGAGGCAAGCACTCTTGCCACTAGGCCATATCCCCAGCCCCCCAATAAACTTTTAAAGATGCTTAATACCCATAAGTACTAGGGAAATGCAAAGTAAAGTCACAGTTATATAGCACGACGAATTCAACAGAATAGCTGAAAATTAAACAGATGAAAGTGGCAAGCTCTCACTGGCAGCTCATACCCAGAGTCATCCCTCCTCAAGAGGCTATGAGATGAGGATCTTGGCTCAAAGTCAACCTGGGTATTCAAGTCCAAGAGACTCTTACCTCCATTTAGCCAGCAAAAGGCCAGAAATGGAGGTGTAGCTCAAGCGGAAGATCACCAGCCATGAGCAAAAAATGCTAAGTGAGAGTACAAGGTCCCAAGTTCAAATGCCAGTACTAAGGAGAGGGGCATAAAGAAGTATTGGAAAAAATGTGGAGCATTTGTTATGACGATTAGAGTATAAAATGATACAACTCTAGTTGTATCGTTAAAACTTAATTATGGGGGGCCTGGAATGTGGCTTAGTGGTAGAGTGCTTGCCTAGCATGCATGAAGCCCTGGGTTTGGTTCCTCAGTACCACATACACAGGAAAACCCAGAAGTGGCACTTTGGCTTAAGTGGCAGAGTGCTAGCCTTGAGCAAAAGAAGCTCAGGGACAGTGCCCACGCCCCAAGTTCAAGCCCCAGGACTGCCAAAAAAAAAAAAAAAAAAAGGCTGCAAGGGCAGGAAGACGAGGGGTTAGGGTGTCTCAGCAAACCCCAGATCTTTCCACTCTCCAGACATGGGAATGAAAACTTCACTGTGTACAGTCAGTGCAGCCAAACACAGAGATGACACCATCAGACCACAACCATCTGAACAGCCTCAAGCAAGCGCTGCTCTGCGGAGCCCCATCAGCCCACAGAACCATGACAGACACGGGGACAAGGAACAGTGTGGGTCATTAGGAAGCAGCCACCCCCTTTATCTTCTCTTCTTGTGCAATTAGTACCCAGTTACCAGGCATAGGCTGGGAAGCAGCTCCTCACTCTCTCACTATATAAAGATCATCGAGGGTTACAGATCTGCAGCCCAAGCAGAAACTCTGGATTCCAGCATCCCGTGCAGGCTACAGGTAAATGAGGTCAATCCTGAGTAACCTGCCTGCCGCTCTCAAATCCCTTCGTAGACTATGAAGGTTGGTTTCACCCTCTTCTCGCCTCCTCCATTACTTCATGGCTCCATCACGTTAAAGCTAATTAAACACTATTATTAAATATTTACCACAGACCTCTCAGTGGACAGGACATGTGCCTTGCTTTTGGGAAACTGAGATCTGGAGGGATTACAGGTATGAGCTACTAGCACTGGACTCAGTTCTGCAATCAAGTGGCCAAGCCCTTGCTTGTCCAACAGGTTTCAGGGGCCAGGACGGGGCTGAAGACAGAGGCCAAGGATTCACACAGAGAGGAAACTGGCCCATTTGTCACAGTCTGGAAGGTTCATAAACACAGCGGGAACAAAAGTACCGTCTGTCTCCATCTCTTGCAGGATGTGGAGAGGCTTCGCATGTGTCGAAGTATCAAAAGCAAGGGAATTAACAGGATGGGAACAAGAAACTACACATCCATTCCAGAGCTATGGAGTGACCCCTTCAGTCACTGAAAATGGAGAAGCCCTGGGAGACTAGAAACTGGGGAGACAGGGCCCAGGTAAACAACTTCCTCCACCAAGTATCCATTCGACTCACATGCAACAAGTCATTGCCCCTCCAAGCATGGGTGAACTCTAGGCAGTACGCTTGTCAGGGAGGAGACTATAACCCCCCCCAAAAAAAAGGGTTTCCTTATTTTTGGTAAAACTGATCTACCATAAAATTTACCACCTAACCATTTGTGTGTGTGCTGGTCCTGGGGCTTGAACTCGGGGCCTGGGTTCTGTCCCTGAGCTTCTTTTGCTCAAGGCTAGCCCTCTACCACTTGAGCCACAGCACTACTGCCTGCTTCTTCTGAGAAGTTTATTGGAGATAAGAGTTTCATGGACTTTTCTGCCCAGGCTGGCTTCGAACTGTGATCCTCAGATCTCAGCTTCCTGAGTAGCTAGGATGACCACTGGCCATCCGGTTTGCAATTCTTTTTGTTGTTGCTATTGTTGGTTTTTGTGCCTGTACTGGGGCTTGAACTGAGGGCTCCACACTCACCCTTAGCGTCCTTGTTTAATGCTGGGGCTCTACTGCTTTGTTTATTTGTTTTGTTTTTGTTGCCAGTCCTGGGCCTTGAACTCAGGGCCTGAGCGCCGTCCCTGGCTTCTTTGTGCTCAAGGCTAGCACTCTGCCACTTGAGCCACAGCGCCACCTCTAGCCATTTTCTATATATGTGGTGCTGAGGAATCGAACCCAGGGCTTCATGTGTACGAGGTGAGCGCTCTTGCCACTAGGCCATATCCCCAGCCCTCCAGCAAGTTTTTGATCACACCATTTTCCTGAGCTTGGTCTCCAGAAAGCATGTTCTAGAACAGCCATCCATCTCGGCCTACTCCATCCCCCTCCCTGTGCAGTCCAACCAGCAGCCCAGCAGCCCCGCAATGGGCCTCTGCCTCACATCCTCTACATGGTTCTCATGTGAACGTGATTCACACCAGGAAAAAATGCGGTCTTATCAGACCAAGACAGACTAAGCAGAGCCAGGAAGGGAGGCCTCACGCCGACTTGCATGAGATAAGTACTTTCTGAAGGACTTGCTGAAAGTCCCACTAGAAGTTCCTTCTTGGCCTAAGTGCTTCCGCACATCTCCTGCCCTCCCTGGTGACTTCTTTCCTACAGTTTACTGTTTACCATAGTCTTTCACTCAGTGAAGGGGAGCTGCTCTTGACAGAACTCTTGCTAGCCAGGGCATCTCCGCCAATGAGCTGAAATCACCCTCCCAGGCTTCCCACACCAAGAGCTCTGTACGGAGGTAATACACAGATGTAACTCTCTCTTTTTGCCTTTAAAAATCCCCACCCCACCCCCACGGCCACACCACGCTCTTTACCTCGGTTTCTTTGAATACACCCAGACTTTCCTTAGGTTTGTATATTCTCATTGCAATTCTCTAACATTCCTGAATAAACATGTGCATTCCTTGAAGAATTTCTGGTTATTGATGTTATATTAGGGTTTGTATTTTAAATGTCCTCAGAGGATAAGACGCTAAAAGCTAGTCATGGTCCTGGCCCTACTGGGAGGTAATGGACTCTTTTAGAAGACAGGACCATGAAAGGAAGTTGGGTCATTGAAGGCTTGTCCTTAAAGGAGACTGTAGGATCCTGGTCTCTCAGATCCTGGTCTCTGCCTCTCTGTCTCTCTGTGTCTTCTGCCCCCCCCCCCCCCGACACACACCAGTCCTGGTGTTGAACTCAAGGCCTGGGTACTGTCCCTCAACTTCTTTGTGTTCAAGGCCACTTGAGCTACAGCAGCACTTCCAGGTTTTTCTGAGTAGTTTATTGGAGATAAGAATCTTACAGGGCTGGGAATGTAGCCTAGTGGTAGAGTGCTCACCTCGCATGCACGAAGCCCTGGGTTCAATTCCTCAGCACCACATACACAGAAAAAGCCAGAAGTGGTGCTGTGGCTCAAGTGGTAGAGTGTTAGTCTTGAGCAAAAAGAAGCCAGAGGGCTGGGGATATAGCCTAGTGGCAAGAGTGCCTGCCTCGGATACACGAGGCCCTAGGTTCGATTCCCCAGCACCACATATACAGAAAACGGCCAGAAGCGGCGCTGTGGCTCAAGTGGCAGAGTGCTAGCCTTGAGCGGGAAGAAGCCAGGGACAGTGCTCAGGCCCTGAGTCCAAGGCCCAGGACTGGCCAAAAAAAAAAAAAAAAAAAAAGAAGCCAGGGACAGTGCTCAGGCCCAGAGTCCCAAGTGCCATAGGCGGCCAAAGCAACTCAGTCATGTGATCATGGAGGAAAATTTACAAAACTGTGGGTAGTAGCTGGGGAAGTAGGATGCTCATGAATATCACATTTTTTACTTTATGAATTTAAAAGCATAGTGTAGAGCCAGAAGTGGGGGTGCCCATGCCTTTCACCCCAGCCATTTCAGAGGCTGAGGTAGGCGGATCATGTGTTTGGTCTTACTGCTCAGGCTTGGTGTTCTACCATTTGAGCCACACCTCCGCTTCTGACTTTTTCTGCTTAATTGCAGCCTCATGGTTTTCTTCTCAAACTAGCTTCAAACCTCAATCTTCAGATCTCAGCCTCCTGAGTAGCTAGGATGACAGGCGTGAGCTACTAGCTCCCAGCCCTACGTGTGTGTGTGTGTGTGTGTGTGTGTGTGTGTGTGTGTGTGTGAATTCTGGGGCTTGAACTCAGAGTCTGGGTGCTGTCTCTTAGTTCTTTTGCTCGAGGCTGTGCTCTACCATTTGAGCCACAGACAGCTCTACTTCCAGCTTTTCAGTGGCTAATTGGGGCTGAGAGTCATATGGACTTTCCTGTCCTGGCTGGATTAGAACCATGGTCAGATCAGATCTCAGCTTCCTCAGTCGCTAGGATTACAGGTGCCCAGCCCTACCTTATTTTTGAGTCACAGGAAACACCTTACCCAATCCTAAGGTCTGTCAAATTGACAGATGGAAGAACATGGCATGGTTAGCTATGCTCCAGATGTGTAAGCACCTTATAGACGGAAACGTCCACATCCTTGCAAAGTCTCACACGGTCTTATTGAGGCTTCCTATGAAGACAGAAATGCTTTCATTCTCAAGTTACCTTCTTTAAAAATACACTCACGAATTTATATTTTCACATAATTATCAGGCCCTTTATCTCTAAAGGCATTCCTTACTCACTATCCAGAACACTCAGAATATTTCACCTGCATTCTAGAATCTGAATTATCAAATGTGTTTGCTTCTCCAAACCCAGGATCGGGTAGCCAGGTCTTTTCCCACGGAGCTTTTAATACTGGTCTTGTGAGATTATGGCTGACAACCAATCCCTCTGGAAGCAATGCTCATTTCCCTGTTCAAAGCATGCTACGAAGCAGGGCAGTGGTGACTCAGGTCTGTCATCCTAGCTACTCAGGACGATTGAAGTTCTGAGGATTGAAGTTCAAAGCCGGCCTGAGAAAGGAAAGTCCATGAGACTTTTATCTCCAATTAACCACCAATTTTTTTTTTTTAAGCCAGAAGTGGCTCTGTGGTTCAAGTGGTAGAGTGCTAGCCTTGAACACAAAAGCTGAGGGACAGTGCCCAGGCCCTTGAGTTCAAGCCCTAAACAGGCACCAAAATATAAATATAATAGCATGCTACCTGCTGCTTTCAATAAAGTCTCCGGGGCCTTTCTTCTCCTCCCGCTCCCTCTTCTTCTTTCGTGCTAGTCCTGGGCCTGTGCTATTGTGCACAAGGCTGACACTGAGCTCCACTTCCAGCTTTCTGGTGTCGTTGGAGATAGGAGTCTCACAGACTTCCCAGCGTCCAGGCTGGCTTCAAATTGTGATTCTCAGATCTCAGCCTCCTCAGTAGCCAGGATGACAGTGTCACCAGCACGCGGCATCCCGGGCCCTTAACAGCAAGCAACGCCGGCAAAGGAGGATTCTGCCTCCCCTCTCAATCCCCATCTCACTAAGAAGGGGGGAATCCAGCGGCTTACCCACCCAGGAACTACTCAGTTGGGTCCATTGGGGGGAGGGTGTATTTTTTTTAGCCTACCTTACTTTTTCTTTTCTTTTAAATCACCCTGAAGATCCCATCTACTCAGAATGGTTCCACTGAGATGACTCCACCAACGACCCCTGAGCAAAAGCCCCTGGGAAGGAACACCCCTCATGCCGGCCCCCCCCGCCGGGAAGGAGCACCCCATGGGCCCTGCCACCCGCCTGGCCCGCCCTCGGGTGCCGCGCAGTCTCCCACTTCTGTGCTGGCACGACCCCCCCCCCCCCCCCGTCGGGAGCTCCACACGGGCAGGTCCCGCTCTCCTAAGCGCACGCACGCCAGGCCTCCTCGGGCGTGCAGAGGCACAGCCTGGGCTCCTGCCACCTCGGCTACCTGGAGTTAACCATTACCCTGGCGGAGACCGAGCCGACGGGCCGTCATCGAAGCCAGTGGGCCGGGAGATGCCCGAGGCGGAGGAGCCCAGGGCACCGAACGAGGCCTGGTGCGCGCGCTGGAGGGGGGGAGACGCGCGGGGCAGCGGCGCGGGAACCCAGGCTCCAGATGCACCTGCGATGCGGTGGGCGGGGGGGGGGGGGGGACCGAGGCTCCAGATGCACCTGCGATGGGGGGGTGGAGGGGGCAAGGCTCCAGATGCACCTGCGATGGGGGGAGGGGGGTGGCCGCTTCGGCCGCTGCCCTGAGATCGGGGGAGGCCGGCCGGGCCCGCAGGGCCTCGGAGGTGCCGGCACCGGGGGGGGGGGGGGGGGGGGGCGGGGAGGATGGGAGGGGGGGAGGCTCGGGGCCGCCACGGCCGGCGCAGGAAGTCGAGTCCTGCCAGCGCCCCCCCCCACTCCCGCCCCCCGCGGCTTTCCCACGACCCCCCCCTCCCTCCCCGCCCAGCGCGGCCCAGCCCCCCGCCGTACCTCGCCGCTTGGCGCGCACGATGCCCTTCTTCTGCAGCACGAACGTGGACCCGTTCACCAGGCTCGACACGACGGCCACGCCCAGGCCCAGCGACACGGCGGCGGGGCTCGGGCTGCGCGCCCCCTCCCCGGCCGCCGCCGCCGCCGCCGCTGCGGCCGCTGCGGTCCCCATTCCGCCCCGGCCCGCCCGCCCGCCCTCCGCGACTGCGCCTGCGCGCCGCGCCCGGCGCGGGGAGGGCGGGGGGGAGGGAGGGAGGGAGGAAGGAGGGAGGGAGGGCGGACGGGCGGGGAGGTGGGAGAGCCTGCCGTCGCGGTCCGGGATCGGCGGGACCCCAGCGGGGAAGCTGGAACGTCACCCGGATGGGTGCGGTGGAACGCACCCGGGGGGGCGCTCGGTGGGGGGGGTGGGGGGGGCGAGGGCTGATGGGGCGGGGGGCGGGTAGGGGGACTGCGGGTGCGATCGGAGTAAGGCCAGAGACCCAGGACTCTCGGGTGAATGGGTGCACGGGGGGGGGGGGGCGTTGGGAGGGCATGGGGAGAGGGCCGGGGCGGGGTGGGTTGGGGTGAGGTGGGGTGGGGGTCCCCATGCGCAGGGCATTCGAAGGCCGGGAGGGAGTCGGGGTGCGTCCGCCGGTGAGGACCAGGGGGTGACCTGGGTTACCGTCGGGGCGGGGCGGGGCGGGCAGCGGGACCGACCGGGATTCCGTCGAGGGGAGTCCGGTGTGCGCGCGCGCTTGGTGCGTCCCGAGGCCCAGGGCGCGTGGGGCGCGTGGGGTCTCCGGGGCCCGCCGAGCCCGGGCCGTGGGTGCCCGGCCCGGCCAGGACTCCAGAGAACTGGGGGCGCTTTTCAAGGGGACCCCTCCTCCCCCCACCCCTCCAATCCCCCCAGTGTCCCCCGGCTTCTTTCCACTCTGAAGTCAGCTCTCTCCACTCTACAGCCTGCCCTCCCACCGGGTGATTTCTTCACTTTGATTTTTAATTTAAAAAAAAAAAGGCATCATAATTATGAAAAGCCTAGGCAAGGTTGCTTTAAAACGAATCCCTGGCCGGACTCTGGTGGCTCACGCCTGTCATCCCAGCTACTCAGGAGGCTGAGATCTGAGGATCACGGTTCAAAGCCAGCCCCCCAGGGGCAGGAAAGTCCCTGTGAGACTCTCATCTCCAACGCACCACCAGGAAACTGGAAGTGGAGCTGTGGCCCGGGTGGTTGAGCTCTAACCTCAACTGAGCAAAAAGAGCTCAAGGACAGCGCCCAGGCCCCAAGGTCAAGCCCCACAACGGACCAAAAACTAATCCCTGCTGGACGCTTGGTGGCTCACATCTGTAAATTACAGATTTACTCTGGAGGATCACTGGGAAGTCTGTGAAATCCCTATCTTCAATTAATCGCCAAAAAGCTGTGAATGGAGTTGTGGCTCCAGCGATAGAACACCAGCTTTGAATGAAAAAGCTAAAGGACAGCACCCAGCCCTGAGTTCAAGCCCCAGTACTGGAAGAAAAAAAAACAACAACACTATAGTTCTCATCTAGTTATTGTGGGTGGTATATACATTTACATGTTTGTAATGACAATATCTAAAACTTCCCCGTTCCTTCTTATTTTCGATCCAGTTCTCTGTTGTCACATGGTTATGATTTTTTAATGACAATAGAATCTCCATAGAAATCGATGACTAATTTGTCAGTGGGTTCAGTGATTTCTGACCCATAAATTGCTATCCCCCCCCTTCAATTATAAATGGTGCCACTGTGCCCAACTACTTAAGTGCTTTAGGCCCAAAGAGACATGTCCATTATTTTTAACTAAATAAATATAGTGAATACCAAAAATATAAAGTAACCCTACATTCCATTACCCCAAAATAACTACTACTACCATTAAAGAATACACTCCAGACATCCCTCCCCCCCCCCCCATGTAACTGGGTAAAAGGCTATACATAGTAAATGACATGGGAACGCTCAGACAGTATTTTTTTTCCCCCAGATTATATTTGTGTTGACTTTTGTTACTGGAATTTCAACTCAGAGCCTCATGCTTGCTAAGCAAGCACTCTTATCACTTGAGGCCTGCCTCTAGCCCCTAGACAGGATTTTTTAATTAAAAAAAAATCAAACTATGTTTCACTGACTCTCAAAGCTGAATAACCACTGTCTAATTACTTCTGAAGACAAATAAAAGAGCTTCTATAAAGGTCTCTCAACCATACAGGCTGGTAGCAGTTACGCCCTCCTGGATTCCAAAGTTTCCTGATGTGATAACATTAATCTTTAACAATTCCAGTTCAGTTTCTTATAGTTGTACTGTCTCAATGCCCCATGCCCTCTAATTGTTAACATGAAATGTACAATAAGCCATAGTCAACATTTTGTCCACTCATAGAATTGTAACAACATGCTGTAACTTTCTTGTTCTTTCTTTTTTCAATCTACACTTTGGGAGCCATTTTGGTGGGTAGATAGAATTCTTATTCCTCTCTCCTACCCCCCCCACCAATAGCCATGCTCATTTTGACTAAATAAACTCTGTTCTAGCCAGGCATTGGTGGCTGGCTCATGTCTGTAATCTTAGTTACACCAAAAGATGAAGTCTAGAGAATCAAAGTTAAAAGCAAGCCCTGAAAGGTCCACAAAACTCCATCTCCAAATTTTAGACACCACCAATTGACTGTGAAATGAAAAGTGAAGAAAATCAACTCATATCACAGCTCCCTGAATTTTTTATTGTTTTACTTCACTAAGCATGTAACATTTAGAGACTTCTATGTAGTTACAATTCTATTTTTGTTTGAACATATATATGTGTGTATGTATACATATGATATATGTATATATATGGATTCATATGTGTGTTCCTTGGTTACATTATCCATTGCCTTTTTACCAAGTTTTCCTATTCATCTGTCAACCTTTTATTTCATTGGAAAATTTCCAGTGAATCGTGGTATATGTGAATAGCCATATTATTTAAGTTCTTAACATGTTATAAAATGTTTGCCTCAGCAATAAAGTAGACGAGTTTAATAATTTCTAGCCCCGTTATTTCCCTGAAACATATGGGCACTGTCCCACTGTCCTCTAGCATTAAATATGATGTGGGACACGCACACATCATTGAACACACAAATAGGGTGAAAAGCATATTAAGGAATGTTAGTTTTGTTGGCTATGATAATAAGAGTGGGATTATAGCTGGGTGTCAGTGGTTCAAGCCTATAATCCTAGCTACTTAGGAGACTGAGATCTGAGGATGATGATTCAAAGCCAGCCTGGACTGGAAAGTTGTGAGATTTTATTCTCACTAAACTACAAAAAAAAAAGCCAGAAGTGGGACTGTGGCTCAGAGTGGTAGAATGCTAGCCTTGAGCAATGCAAGGCCCTGAGTTCAAGTTCCAGGACCAGCACCAAAAAGTGTGGTTACATTAATCTCTTTGTGTATTACAACTACAGAAGTATTGATAGGTGAAATAATTATATTGGAGATTTGCTTTTAAATTTTCATAAGACCTGGGCACCAGTGGCTCACACCTGTAACCCTAGCTACTCAGGAGGCTAAGATTTGAGAATCAGGGCTGGGAATATGGCCTAGTGGCAAGAGTGCTCGCCTCGTATACATGAAGTCCTGGGTTCGATTCCCCAGCACCACATATATAGAAAACACCCAGAAGTGGCGCTGTGACTCAAGTGGCAGAGTGCTAGCCTTGAGCAAAAAGAAGCCAGGGACAGTGCTCAGGCCCTGAGTCCAAGGCCCAGGACTGGCAAAAAGTAAATAAAAATTAAATTAAATTAAAAAAATAAAAATAAACAAGAAATGTACACACTGCCCTACTATGTAACTGCACCCTCTTTGCACAACACCTTGTAAAAAAAATTATGTTCAATTAATAATAAAAAATATATATAAAAAAATAAAAATAAAAATAAGATCTGAGAATCACCATTCAAAGCTGGAAAGTTTGTGAAACTGTTGTCTCAAATAAACAACTCAAAAAGCCAGAAGTGGTGCTGTGGCTCAAATGGTAGAGTGCTGGCCTTGAGCAAAAGCAGCTCAGGGACAGCACCTAGATCCTGAGTTCAAACTGCAGCACTAGCCAACAAAAGAAATCCTAAGACTTCTGGAGGTGTAGCTCAGTGATAGAGTACATAGTTAGCATGCACAAAGCCCTGATTCAATATTCAGCATTACAAATACAAAAAAAAATTTAAAGTCACAGTGAAAAAGAGTAAGCCAGTATGGATAGAGATAGATAATAATGATGAGTATATATCTATATCCACTGATCTATAGACATCCCTCTATATCTATGGGCATAGGTATGGATAATAGATACATTGATAAAGATTGATATATAGATATCTGTATCTATCTACCTATCTATCTATATAAGCAAGTCTTTTTTTGGGGGGGGGGCAGTCCTGGGGCTTGGACTCAGGGCCTGAGCACTGTCCCTGGTTTCTTTCTTTTTGTTCAAGGCTAGCACTCTGCCACTTGAGCCACAGCGCCACTTCTGGCCATTTTCTGTATATGTGGTGCTGGGGAATCGAACCCAGGGCCTCATGTATACGAGGCAAGCACTCTTGCCACTAGGCCATATTCCCAGCCCACAAGTTTGGCGCTATCTATTTACCTATCTATCTGTAGATACATAGCTATAGATAGATGGATGTAGATCTACCAAGAAGATGACTCCTGTTCAACCAGTCTCCAGGGGAGACAACCCACTGACAAGCTGCATAACAGGGTCTTCCCACCGGAGCGGCAGTCTGAGAATGTCCACTCACTCATCGCAGAGTTTACACATGTCCCCGTCACCAAGAAAGATTCCGTGCAGATAGCACTGGTAGAAGAACACTTTACTCCACACAGCGCGATCAGCTTTTGGTGGGCATGGGTCCTCCAGTACCATCCATCTTCCATAACATAAGTCCCCCAACACTACATTGGTGGGTGTGGGTTACCTAGGGCAGTCGGAGTCTAACTGCAACCGATACAGGACCATGAGCTGCATGTACCCAAGCTGTTACTCTCCACCAGGAAGTGGCGGGATTGCCCAAGTGCTACATGACACGCATACTAAAGTAGAACCAAGGGAACTTAAGTAGAACATGGAGTCTGAAACACAGAAAGATATTCCCATATAAGACATGCAAAAGTGCTGGCTGCAAGTGCTCATTATTTCTTCTCAGGCTTTTTGTTGTTGTTTTTGTTGGTGATGGGGCTTGAACTCTGGGCCTGGGTGCTGTCCCTGGGCTCTTGGGCTCAAGGCTAGCGCTCTACCGCTTTGAGCCACAGTGCCACTCCTGGTTTTCTGGTGGTTCATTGGAGATAAGAGTCTCACAGCCTTTCCTGCCTGGGCTGGCTTTGAACCCTGATCCTCAGATCTCAGCCTCCTGAATAGCTAGGATGACAGGTGTGAGCCACGGGTGCTCAGGCATTTCTCTATTAAGTGAGTCCTTGACCATCCCTGAACCACCTCCCTTTTACTGTATCAGGAAATTCATTATTTATTCGAATCATCAGGTGCATCAGGGGATTTTTCTATTTCAAGGACGAATCTTGTGTTGGAGCCTCTGTCTCTATTACCTCGTTAATTCTATCTATCTATCTGACTATCTATGCCTATAGCAGTCATAGAATAATGGCAATGTTGTGTTTGTTCCGTAACACTTTAACTTTCTTTGTGTGCACGTTGAGGAGAGGGTGGTCCTGGAGCTTGAACTCAGAGCCTGGGTGCTGTCCCTGAGCTATTATACTCAAGACTGGCAACCTTCCACTTGAGCCACATGTCCACTTCCAGCAGTTTTGGGTGCTCCATTGAAAATAAGGGTCTCCCAGACTTTCCTGCCTGGGTTCAGGATAGAAAGGCAGCCACCTGCCTGCTCTCTGCTGGCTTGTCATATTGGGGGCTGGGGGCCCATCCCTCTGCACAAGTTCATTTTGCCTTGCTGAGTTCCTTTTTTTTTTTTTTTTGGCCAGTCCTGGGGCTTGGACTCATGGCCTGAGCACTGTCCCTGGCTTCTTTTTGCTCAAGGCTAGCACTCTGCCACTTGAGCCACAGCGCCACTTCTAGCCATTTTCTGCATATGTGGTGCTGGGGAATCGAACCCAGGGCCTCATGTATACGAAGCGAGCACTCTTGCCACTAGGCCACATCCCCAGCCCCGCTGAGTTCCTTTTGATCTCAGGTTTTTGTTTTTTTTTTTTTTTGGCCAGTCCTGGGGCTTGGACTCAGGGCCTGAGCACTATCCCTGGCTTCTTTCCGCTCAAGGCTAGCATTCTGCCACTTGAGCCACAGCGCCACCCCTGGCCGTTTTCTGTATATGTGGTGCTGGGGAATTGAACTCAGGGCCTCATGTATACGAGGCAAATACTCTTGCCACTAGGCCATATCCCCAGCCCCACTGAGTTCCTTTTGAATTGGTCTTCTTGTTCCTACCAGAGACCCCCAACATCCCAAGCCAAACAAAACAGGTATTCAAGGGTACCGACACCTAATAATAACCCTAGGACACAGATGTCAAAATAAAGGCCAGGAAACAGGTGGGGTGGCAAGGGGACCGTGACACACAAAATGACTAGGCAAGGACCACCCTAGTGGTAAGAAAGCAGTGCTCTGTCTCCTTTAAACTGAAACTCGGACTACAGCCGGGCATGACATAGGAGGATGAGATTAGACAAGGTGTGCTGAAAACTACAACTATATGTGTACATAGAATGAGGAAGGCAAAAATTCAGCAGTCATTGAGTCCTTTGAGGAGGTCTCGTGTGAGGAAGGGGCTCAGGTAAGGAGTACTGGGGAAGTGACCCTACGTCTTTAAGGATGGGGCCAACCAAACACGGAATCCTGGTAGCCAGGCAACAACATTCCAGATCAACAGCAGCCAGCTCACTTGGCTAGCAATCTCGAAGAGCCAGGATGTTCTCCTGCTGTTTGCCAAGATCCAGGTACTCAGGTCTCAGGAAATCTCGGAGTGGTCGCTGGGTCAGTGCTCACCCCCGACTCCAGCGCCTCAGGTCATTTTTCAATAGGCACACAAATGCCACAAATGCCACAAATGCTGTGCCACAGCAAATGAACTCAGACAAGGTAAATTACCTAACTGCCATCCCAGCCACCTCTAGAATCCTCCTCAATTAGTAGGATTCCTGTTAATACTAATTCTGTGTAGTGTTCACTTCACTTGATCACCCTGAGTCAATCTCAAGTGGGCTCCCATCCCCATCTTAAACTCCCTCTCCTTGATCAGGAGGAAAAGGAGACAGCCGCAACCCAGGATGAGCCCCGTAGGGTGAGCACCCTGGAGCCAGGCATGCTGGAGAAGATGGTCAACCTCCTGGTACCTCTCCACCAGAAGGAGGATCCCTTCTTTGTTCCAGCCTTCCTGTTGACTTACGGAAGGTTTACCACAACTGGGCAAGTGTTGGACCTTCTGTTTAACAGGTGAGTGTCCCAGCCAAATCCAAGTGACAGCGCCATCCTCCTGGCTAAATGGAGAACACATACTACCCTTGTTTGTTTCCATTTGATCTTCTCAACCAAAAGTGGGATGAGACCAGGCAGTGCCTTCCAAGCTTGTTCCTTTGAAGTGGATTCCCCAGGACTGTGGGTCCCTAGAAGGGGACACTTTACTCCCTTAGGAACACGAGTCTGAGTAAGGGATCACGTAGTTGAAGCCCTCTGATACATTTTCTGTAAGTTAGCAAGGTTCTCAAAACAATCTACAAGGCTCCTAAAGAACTGTAGCCAGGGAAAGGGCCAGAGAGTAGGGGTGGACTGAGGGCCCCATGTCTACTGAGCCACCAGGGAAGGATCACTGCACAAACATGGGAAGCACGCACTTCGGAGAGGCACATTCCAAGTCCTTAGTGTGAAATTCGGGGAACCATGCAGACAAATCCCCCCATTCCCATCCTGGATGTAGCCAGCCAACATAGACAACCTGATCAGTCAGTAAAACTGGATGGTGAAAACACGACTTCCTTCTCTCTTCCCATAGGTATGTACATTTCCAACCTAACTCTGAGGAGGACCAGCAAGTAAAGAAGTGAGTGGAATTTGGGACAGATGGAAGGGCTGTCTTTGAAGCGTGGGCTAACTATTAGGGCTTGGGACACGAGGTAGGAAACTGGTTAGCACATCACTTGTGATGGGGTCTGAGGCTTCATCTAAAGGCATAGACAAGCTATGAAGGAAGTGCCTGATCTCCCAGGGAGCAGAGGGGAGATGTGGGCTGAAAACCCCATGGAGAAACAATCCAATCCGAGCACAGCCCCCAATGGGTGCCACAGAGGAACTATAGAAAGCCTTCTCCTCACGTGATCTCCTCCCACTTCCCAGCATGCAATGGGCAATCTCTCCATGTTCTCACGGCAAGAGATGTCAAGGGGATTGGTAGAAGAGAGCAGGCTCTCATTCTGCTTCCTATCCAACTGTACATAACACCCTGTGTTCCATGCTCGCCATGTGGCTGGACAGATATCCTGACGATTTCTGCCAGTCCAAGGACCTGGACAACCTGAACAAGTTGAAGACCTACGTGCTGCTCCACATGCCCTCCTCAGACCTCGTAATGCGTGGATACCTCCTCCTCACCCAGCTGGAGGAGCAGGACAGCAAGAAGGCTGACCAAGAGGGAGAGCATTCCTTAGGTAGGTCCCTGAGAATATACGAGTATGGAGGGAAACCAGTCCCCCATGGGAGGAGAATCCCAGGGTGGGGAATGGCCAGTAGCTACTATGTCAGACGGCATGTACTCTCTCTATGGACACTCTCAGGCACAGGTATTCATCATGAACACATATACTCCTTGAAGGTTCAGTCCTTGAACTTCAGAACCTCAACTTCTATGGCTCTCTCCATCTCATTCCATCCTTAGATCTGGGGCTGCACACAGCACCTGCTCCTGAGGTCAAGGCCGAGGACGGGTCCGGGATGGCAGCAGATGTGGCACTGGAACCCGCTGCTTCACCTGCCGCACAAGAAGACCTGGTGCCTCCACAGGACTCTGTGCCCCACATCGTGGTAGTGCAGTATGTGCCCTCTGTGTAAGGAGCACAACACCTTCTTCCGCCTACGGGCCTCCAGCTGGTCCTGGTCACCCACCTGAAATACAAACCATCCTGGGAGGTAACATTCTTGTCACTGGCAGCAATACCCACCTGGAGCTGCCTAAACTCTGCCAAATCAACCCAGCTGCACTGGTGAAGGATAGCGAAGTATCCACAGTGCAGTGCATATCTGTTTGCTGTGGAGGTTGAGCCCCTGGTGGACCTCCCACTGTCCACTGATAGCAGCTCCCTTCCCATTCCTCCCTTCCCCAAGGAAAATAATCTGCTTTACCTTTTCTGATTCTGTTCAGTGTTGTTGTATTATCCTAAGTGTTTTTCTTTTCTTTTTTTTTTTTTTGCCAGTCCTGGGCCTTGAACTCAGGGCCTGAGCACTGTCCCTGGCTTCTTCCCGCTCAAGGCTAGCACTCTGCCACTTGAGCCGCAGCGCCATTTCTGGCCATTTTCTGTATATGTGGTGCTGGGGAATCGAACCGAGGGCTTCATGTATACGAGGCAAGCGCTCTTGCCACTAGGCCACATCCCCAGCCCACTCCTAAGTGTTGATTTAATAACATTTCACTCTTTTTTTTTTCATTTTAAGATGTGCAATTTTAGAGTGCTACGTCAAGTATCCATTCATACAACAGCTTCAGTTGCCTACTATGTGAATCTCCTTGTAGAACAAAACTCGCTGACCTGGCGCGCATGAGAGAAGCTGCTGGACTTGCAGGTGTCATTGAATGCTCAGAGAGAGGCAAGGAATCTGTGATCGTGAGATGCTGTCACGTGCCAAGATGGGCCCCTGATGTAGAGGGACACGGAGAGTATCATACACAAGCCATGTGGCCGAGAAGAGTGGCCCACTCCAGCCTGGTTCTCTTCATCTTTCAACTGGGACAACTTCCCTCCCTCAGGGAAACGAACACCACGTGGAGTCCCTGCCAGTAGTGATTGTGTGTACACAATCCGAAATGCTCGAGTTTGGATCCCCTGAAAGACCTCCAGAGACCAAGACCAATGGAAGCAGCAAAAAGGGCATTTATTTCAAGCTAGCTCTGTCCTCCATGCACTCAGCACGCTGGTGACGCTAAGAGGCCCTGAGCTTAGGGCTTCCAGCTGTTTTATACATTCTTTGGGGAAGGTAGGGACTTGGCATATATGCATCATAGCGTCTTTTAACAAATCAACATGCACTGCGGGAAAATTAAAAAATTATTCTAAAGCATGTTTGGCACATTTGATGGCGGGAAGGAATCTGGAAAGGGTCATTGGTCAGATCAATGGACTGACGCATTTAAAATTGATTGGTTAAGCCATAGGGGTGTAGCAAGGGGGATATGTGCACAGCTGCAAATTGCACTCACAGTTGGATACTGGAAATCCCTCTCACAAATACTGGAAATCACACTCACAATTAGATACTGAAAATCCCACTCACAATTACTGGAAATCACACTCATGGTTGGATATGGTCTTTACCAGGAAGTGAAGGGTGGGGGGTAGGACTTACAGTAAGGTCAGTCAGGTACAGAATAGGGTCTTAGTACAATATGGAGTTACTCTGGTCCTTCACTCTGGCTCTATAAATCAACTCTATGTATACACAGCCACTCTGCATTGTGCAAATACATAATCCGGAATTTCAAAGGAAGCTAGTTGAATGTTCAGTAAGATTTTATCCTAAGGTGTTCATAGCCACAGAGATATTCATGATAATTTTTTTAATATGTGTGCTTGTCCCGAGCACTGAACTCACAGACTGAGCACTTGAGCTATATATAGTTCCATTTATGACTTTTTCATGGGGGGGGGGGTAGTTTATTGGATAAAGTCTCACAGACGTTCCTGCCTGGCATGGCTTTGAACCTTGATCCTCAATTCTCAACCTCCTGAGTAACTAGGATTACAAGCACTTAAGAAAACATTTTTAAAAAATCAAGTGTTGGGGCTGGGGATATGGCCTAGTGGCAAGAGTGCTTGCCTTGTATACATGAAGCCCTGGGTTCGATTCCCCAGCACCACATATACAGGAAGTGGCGCTGTGGCTTAAGTGGCAGAGTGCTAGCCTTGAGCAAAAAGAAGCCAGGGACAGTGCTCAGGCCCTGAGTCTAAGCCCCAGGACTGGGCTGGGGATATGGCCTAGTGGCAAGAGCACTTGCCTTGTATACTTGAAGCCCTGGGTTCGATTCCCCAGCACCACATATACAGAAAATGGCCAGAAGTGGCGCTGTGGCTCAAGTGGCAGAGTGCTAGCCTTGAGCAAAAAGAAGCCAGGGACAGTACTCAGGCCCTGAGTCTAAGCCCCAGGACTGGCAAAAATAAAAAATAAAAAATAAAAAATAAAAAAAATCGTGTTAAGTTGTACTTTTCTAAATCCATATTACATAGGAACACCATTATGACTGTAGATACAAATTTCTGTTTGAAAAATCAAAGCGCTAAACTGAAAGAAAATAGAAATGTCATTCTTCCATGACAATTAAAAACAAAAGCAAAATCAGCCTGATAATTACATGTTTTCAGACAAACAGTGCAGACCAGGGCAATTTCTTCCACTTTGAGTTGCCATTCACCCCCTCCTTCCCCTCCACATCAACTTCTGTGGTATTGGGGTGGGGTGGGGGTGGAGTGCAGCTGCAATGCATGATGGTCACTGCACTCAGGGCTTAGGCACTTTCTCAGAGCTTTTTTTGTTTTCTTATGGTTAGCGCTCTACCACTGGAGCCACAGCTCCGCTTCTGACGTTTTTAGTTTTTGTGTTTTGTAGTTAATTGGAGCTAAAGAGTTTCAGAGACTTTCCTGCCCTGGATGGCTTTGAACCATGATTCTTAGATCTAAGCCTCCTCAGTAGCTAGATTACAGGCCTGAGTCAGGGACACCAGGCTACAATGTTTTTTAAACTCATTCCGTGGAGATAGGAATTTTCAGGAATTATGAAAACAACAAGCAACCAGCCTGAAGCATAAAATAGTATTTTGTCTAGAAGGTATTTAATCATTGTTAGAGCAATGTGAAAAATAAAATTTTTCTTTAATTGCATTTGCCTTTTCATGGTCTCCTTAAACTGGTTCCTAACATCAAGCTTGACACTTCTTCTTCTTCTTTCGTCAGTCCTGGGGCTCGAACTCAGGGCCTGGGCACTGTCCCAGAGCTGCTTTTACTCAAGGCTAGCACTCTACCACTTGAGCCAGTGTCCTTTCTGGATTTTTCTGTTTATGTGGTACTGAAGAGTCAAACCTAGGGCTTCTACCACGAAGTCACATTCCCAGCCTTAACACACACACACACACACACACACACACACACACACACATTTTTTTTTTTTGGCCAGTCCTGGGTCTTGAACCCAGGGCCTGAGCACTGTCCCTGGCTTCTTTTTGCTCAAGGCTAGCACTCTGCCACTTGAGCCACAGCGCCACTTCTGGCCATTTTCTGTATATGTGGTGCTGGGGAATCGAACCCAGGGCTTCATGTATACGAGGCAAGCACTCTTGCCACTAGGCCATATCCCCAGCCCGTTGACACATATTCTTTACATCACCATTACTGGTGGCTATGACCTAACTTACAGTGTAAATAACACATATATATATATATATATTTGGATGATGATTACCAATGAAGATGATATGTGTGGTTGGTTGCTAATTTAGAAATGGACAGCCAAGTGCTGGTGGCTCGGGCCTTTAATCCTAGCTACACAGGAGGCTGAGATCCAAGGATCCCCGTCCACATTTAGCCCGGGCAGGAAAGTCCCTGAGACTCTGATCTCCAATCGATCACCAGGAAACCCCAAGCGGAGCCGGCTCTGCAGTTGGAACTCAGGGCCTGGGTTCTGTCCCTGAGCTCGTTCGTACTCAGGACTCCAGCCCTACCCGTTTGAGCCACAGCACCTTCTCTGGCTCTTTGGGAATCCATTGGAGTCTCACGGACTTTCCCGCCCAGTCAGGCTTCAAACCGCCATCCTCCCATCTGAGCCTCCTGAGTAGCTCGGATGACAGGGTGGTGAGCCGGCGGGGCCGGGTAAGCCGGGACGCTGCCGATCGTCGCTCGGCCGCCACGGTGTACGCCAGTTCCCGCCAGCGGCGCGGACCTCGGAAGTTTAGGCCCCTGCGGGCCGCCGTACCCCCGGCGAGGTCGGCGCTTCCGGGGGCCGAGACGGCCGGCGCGCGGAGGGATGACGCACTTCCGGAGCGCGGCTCCGAGCCGGAGAACGGCCCGGGACCGGTCCCCTCCGGGCTTTGGGGAAGCGGCGTGGGAAAGGGTGAGGGGATGCTTGTGTGGTAATAAATAACTCCCGAAAGCCCGGCGCGCACGTGCGTGATCACGCCCCGCGAGGCCGGCTCCGTGGTTGCGGGGAAGGCCCACGAGGCAGGGAGGCGCTGGCTCCAGCCAGGCGGCCGGCTGCCCGCCGCCTCACACGCACGCGCGCGCGCGCGCGCGTCCTCGTGCGGGAGTCAGGCCTGCCTGTCCCCGCAGTCAGCACCAGCTCCGAGGGTGCGGGAGGCGACAGAGGAGCAGGCTGGGGAGGGCCGCGATGCTCAGGCAGGGGTCAGACACGGGGTCCCGCGCACCTGGGTCCTCTTCCCATGGTTGCCACTTGATCCGTCCCCACTTGCCAGGGCGGGGTGCCGGGGAAGCCCCTCGGGGTGCGGGCAAGAGGTGGTGCGCCTTTGCGGAGGGGCAGAGGCCCAGTGCCAGTGCCCGAGTGGAGCTGAGAAAAGTAAGGTGACGGTCCCCATGGCGGTGGGAGAGTTGCCCGTCGGCCAGTGGACGGTCCTGCACAGTGAGTTGGAGTTGCTTATCCTTAGCAGAGGCCGAGGTGCATGCCAGCATTGTCCTGTGTCCGGGAGCCGTCCTGGGTCGTCCCCGGTCGTCCCCGTCCCCCGCTGCCCTTGTGGCCTTACTGGTTGTGCTTGGGTCCATGATGATTGCTCAAAAAAAGAAAAAAACAAAAACAGAACAAAACAAACCATTCCTTGGAAAAGCTGAACAAAATGAGTGAAAACTCACTTCCGTCTTGCTCATGGGTGAATGAGGTCCAGCGCCTGGCTTGATGTAGATGGGCACCATTCCTTGGAAAAGCTGAACAAAATGAGTGAAAACTCACTTCCGTCTTGCTCATGGGTGAATGAGGTTCAGCGCCTGGCTTGATGTAGATGGGCTAAGAATGAGGCCCGACTCACTTGGACCCACTCAGTCGGCTCCTCCTCATGGCTGAGGCAACAGCCTTGGAAGGGCGCCCTTCCACATGGGTCATAAGACCTTGGCTTTGCTTGGGTTGAAGAGTCAGAACAACTCCATCTTGTAGAAAACTTGCCCTTACATAAGACCCTACCCTTCACCCCTCACTTTCCAGTAAAGACCATAAAACGCCCTGGGACAGAGAGTTCTTGGGAAAAAAAAACATAAACACCCATAAGAGTGACTGGATGGCTGAAACTGATTAAGGGTTAGTCAGAGAAGAAAAACAAGTTTTGGAGTTACTCCAGAACTCCCCCACCCAGGTGTGGTTTCCAGTATCTAATTAAAACCCTGCAGCTGTGCACGTATTCCCCCTTGCTACACCCCTATGGCTTAAACCAGTCAATTTTAAATGCGTCGGTCCCTTGATCTGACCAAAGACCCTTTCCAGATTCCTTCCCACCACCAAATGCACCAAACATGTTTTATGATTTTCCCGCGGTGCGTGTCGATTTGTTAAACATTGCTATGGTGTATGCTAAGTCCCTGCCTTCCCCAAAGAATGTATAAAACAGCTGGAAGCCCTAGGCTCAGGGTTGAGTGTGCGGAGGACCGAGCTAGCTCGCAATACACGCCCTTTTTGCTACTTGCATTGGTCTTGGTCTCTGGTGGTCTCTTGGGGGTTCCGAGCTTGAGCATTTCACCAGCACTGGTGTAGGGGGGGGGAGGGGTGGCACGTGGCTCACTCTCCTCACGTTGGCATACGCCTTGTCTTCGCTCTCAGGTTCTGAGGCCCTGGAAGGCCAGCTGACAATGAGTCAGGAAGTGGTCCACCTTTGTTCTGTTCCACCTGGAGGTGCACAGTGCCCAGGCCTTATGAATGAGCTGGTAGGTGCTGTCTTCACCTCTTGGTCGCTGAGGAAACTAAGTAAGTATACCTATCCCCGTGGGGTGTGTGGTGACCTGGTTCCGATCGGGATGCCCATCCTTCCTAAACAGTGGTCCTTCGGTGCATTGCTGTTCAATGTGGCACTCCTGACAGTTGGCTGTGGGGCTTGGGTCCCTTGATTGTTCTGTGCATGGCTTCCCAGGATGGTACCAGGCCCACCTGCTGCCCAGATTTCATGGGGGAGGCACATGTGCCTGCACAAAATGTGATGGCATCAAAGATGCCTTGAAAATCATGTCACAAAAAAAGCTGAACAAAATGAGTGAGAACCCAACTCTTATTCTCATCCATGAATGAGGTCTAGCACCTTTGCCTGACTCAGGTAGTGTAGGAGTGAACAGGACTTACTTTTCCCACTCACATCCTTGTACCAGCCTCCAGGACTAGCAGCCATGATGAGGTGCCCTACCATTGAGGAATGATGACCTGTCGTTCGGTTTAGCCATGTGTGCTCACCTCCAGAGGACTTGGTGGAATGGCCTTGGTGTTGGCGGCCTTTGAATTGGCACCAGATGCAGAGATGTTTGGTCTTAGCGCCGGTGGGCTGGCAAGCAGGGAGTTGGCCTGTGGTTACAGGACAAAGCCCACAAGCAAGGCCCAGGGAAGAGCCATTCTTCGAATAGGAACCATTTTGTCCTGGGACTGGGCTGGTATAATGTGGGATCCTTTTGTACCTGGGAAAGGGATGACAAAACCTTCAGGGAGATGTATGCTTTGGGCTGGCATTTGGTTACGATAAGATAGGGCCAAGAGGGACTGGCTGGCAAGCGCAGGGATGTGTGATCAGATCAGGGCCACAGCACTGCCTTCTGAGATAGCCCGTACAATCTGATGACCATTCGGTCATTCTCACTGGCTTGGTGGTGGTCCCTGGTGTGATAGAGCATCACTGCTTGCCATCATAGCTGCAAGGAAACACAGAGAGGATGGGCTTAGCTCCACCCGCATGGGCTCCCCATCTGCCCTCTGGGTTGCATTTGCAGAGGGCAGGCAGGGGCGGCCCTCCATGATAGTTTGCCTGTCAAACTTGGGGCTTGGTAAAGATGACCAAAGGCTCAGGCTAGGGAGACAGTTGCCCGTGTTCTGGTGCCAGACACGTACCTGCTTTCATGGAGGATCTCAAGCCTTCCTCCTTAAGGAGAACCATTGCTGGCGGCACTTTGCACTGGGTTTTCTGGGAAACACAGACCTCGGAGTTTAATATTGGTGGTCTGTTTGGGCCAAGTGCCTTGCTTCCAGTTCTTTAGAACTTTCCCTACCCAACCCTCCTGAGTCTGAGAGCCAGTCACTTGCAGAGCTCCATGAGTGGGTGTGGACCTGACATTGTGGGCTTTGGATGCCCCTCATCCTGCGAGTTTTAGTTGCAGCTTGGCCTCTTTCTAACCCCATGAGGAAGCGTGCTCCCACCAAAAAAGGGCGCGGTGGGACAGTGGGCAGTTCAGAGGCATCCAAGCCTCGGTGAAGGCGGAGCGGAAGCACCAGTGTGCAGGAGGCTAGAGCGGGATGGCACGTGGCTCACTCTCCTTCTCAAGAAGGCATTTGCTTTTTCTCACCTTCCCAGGTGGGAGGCTCTGGAAGGCTGGCTGAAAATGGATCCGGAAGTAGTCCACTTTGTCCTGCTCCACTGGGAGATTCCTGGTGTCCAAGCCACATGAATGAGCTAGCTGGTGCCATTCTTGCCCCTTGGTTGCCAAGGAAACTGAGTAAGTATGCCCACCCCTGGTGGGGTAAGTAGTGACCTAGTTCTGACTGAGATGCAATCTCTCCTAAACGGTGGTTCTTCAGTGTACTGCTGCTCAACGTGACAGTCCTGGCAGTCAGCCATGGGGTTGGGTCCCTCAAGTGCCCTATACAGGGTTTCCCTTGGATAGTACCAGGCTCTCCTGCTGCCCAGATGATTTCGTGGGGGAGGACAATAGCCTATACAAAATGTGTTTGAGGTCTGGGAATGTAGCTTAGCGGTAGGGTGCTTGCCTAGCATGCATGAAGCCCTGGGTTTGATTCTTCAGCACTACATAAACAGAAAAGGTCAGAAGTGGCGCTGTGGCTCAAGAGGTAGAGTGCTAGCCTTGAGCAAAAAGAAGCCAGGGACAGTGCTCAGGCCCTCAGTCCAAGCCCCAAGACTGGCAAAAAAAAAAAAAAAAGTGTTTGGATTGATGATGCCTCAAAAATCATGTCACAAAAATAAGTTGAACAGGGCTGGGAATGTGGCTTAGTGTTAGAGTGCTTGCCTTCAGCAAAAGATGCTGAGAGATATCTCACAGGCCCTCAGTTCAAGCCCCAGACCTACACACACACAAAAAACAACAACCACATGCATAGAAGAATCACAGGCAGTATTGTAGCTTAAATTCACATCCAGAGATTGGATAACAGCTAAGTGATTTGTGAAATTCTTTTTTCCTCTAATGAGGAAAGAGGGAGGAAGATCAGGAACAGTGGGGTCATGGGACATAGAAGCCAACACTTCAGAGGCAAATAGCATATAAATAGCTTGTAGAAAAACAACCACGGGAGCAGTTTTCTATCTTTAGCTACCACATTCCTTCAAAGTTGTAGATTTTTTTAAAATAATAGTTGTCATCCTAAGACAACAGTGGAGCACCTGTTCCCTTTGTCCCGTGCCTCCTTCAAATATTTGCCAAAAGTATCCAAAAGTCTTTTCTCTTAAAAAAGGAGGTCCTGTAAAAATGTCTTTGTAATTTTTGTTTGCAAATACTTGGATTTTCACATCTCTTAAGTTTTTTGCATTTTCTCCATATATCAGCACAAAAGGGGTTCAAGGGCAAACCAATTCGGATGCAGAAAGCTAACAGCGTTCTAGCTCGTAGATGAGCAAAAATATATGCGAGAAGCAGGTGGCAGGCAGAGCAGGCCCTGAGAGGCAAAACGACTGTGCAGGCTGAGAGGAATAGTGACAGATCAGGCATGGATCTGAGCTAGGAATGGCTCCTAGAAGCAGAGACCATGCCGGTACCTAGGCCTAGCAGACGATGTTGGGATTGGACAAACAAGGGGTGCTGCTAACTGTGTCTATCTGTGTACACTGTGATGTGGGAGGGGAGACTCCAGCCTCCAGTTGGTCTTGTGCGAGGAAACAGCATAGGTCATTGCACCCTGAGAGGTGACCCTGCCTCCTTCACAATGGAACGGAACATGGAACCCTGATAGCCAGGCAACGGTAACCGAGAGTCGGCTCAAGGCAGCTCACTTGGCCTGCGACTCAGGGGCGAGAAAGATGTTCTCGTGCTGTCTTCGAAAGTCGGGAGACTCACATCTCAGACTAGAGAAATATGGGTGCCCTCCTCAAACCTGCAGACATGGGGTCAGCGCCAAGCCACTCGTCCAATGTCTCAGGCCTTCTTCCAAGAAGAAACCAATGAAAATTCAAAGCAACTCAGGCAAGGTATACTCATGATAGAAAACCTATTTGACCCCATCCTGGCCCACTCTAGAATTTTCTTATGGGCTTCCAAGTGTCTATACTGAGAAAATACTTTCTGTGTAGTTTTCAGTTCACTCGATCACAATGACGCAATTTGAAGTGTGCTCCCATTTCCACACTTGAAGGATCCATTCTTTTTACCCCCTTAGGATGACAGTGATTCAGCCCTGACCCTGCATGTGCTGCCATATAACATGGGGAGCCCGGAGGCAGGCCTGCTGGAGATGCTGGTGATGAACCTGGTCCCTGCCCACCAGAAAGGCGATCTCTTCTCCTGCACAACTATAGACTGTGGGGGACAATGCAGCAAGCGCTGGATATTCTATTTAAAATGTGAGTGTACCCCCTTCAAACCCAGGGTGCTCAGCCCTTCCTGGCTGAGTCTTGGGAATACTTGGCACCTCTCTGAAGCCTATTTGTTTTACTGGGATCTTCTCTCGGGAACATGAGATGAGACAAAGGAGCACGCCCTGGCTGGTTTCTTAGGACATGGTCACCCAGGACTCCTATGTCTCCAGCGTGGACATTTCATTTCCCTCAGAAGCTATTGCAGCCTCAGCAGTCTGCTTAAAAGAGGCGAGGATTGCAGGCATTAGCCAGTGGCCCCCAACTTCAGCCTTCACCTCGATGAGACGCTAGGAAACCACATTTCTCATGAGTAAATAAGGTTTCAGTAGAATCTTGGAGGCCTGTGAAATAATGTAGACAGAGGAAAGGCTGGTTGGGGGGTGAACTGGGGGCTGAATATCTTCTAGGCCACCAAGGAAGGAGTGTGTTGTGTTTATTTACAAACCTTTGAAACATTTACTTTTGTGTGTATGTTCCAGTCCTGCATCTTGAACTCAGAGCCAGAGTGCTGTCACTTTGGTGCTCACAACTAGCACTCTACCCTTTGGGCTACAGGTTCATCTCTGGTTTTGGGCTGGTTCATTGAAGATGAACTTTTCCTGACTAGGTTGGCCTCAAACTGTGATTCTCACATCTTAGCCTCCCAACTAGCTAGAGGCATGAGCCACTGGCCCATTTACTTTGGGCGGCCTCTTTGTAGAATCTTCACAGAGCTGTCTTCACACATCTCACTGTTTGTCTCTCAGTTTTTTGTTTTTTGGCCAGTCCTGGGGCTTGGACTCAGGGCCTGAGCTCTGTCCCTGGCTTCTTCCCGCTCAAGGCTAGCACTCTGCCACTTGAGCCACAGTGCCACTTCTGGCCATTTTCTGTATATGTGGTGCTGGGGAATTGAACCCAGGGCCTCATGTATACAAGGCAAGCACTCTTGCCACTAGGCCATATCCCCAGCCCCCGTCTCTCAGTTTTACATTCCCATCTGGGCCTTTGCCAGCTCCTTGAATGTTCTGTTAGTTTGGAAATGGAAAATGATTCATCCAACTCCCTCCTCTCCTTCCACAGGTTCAGATCCCTCCGCCCTAACTGTGAGGAAGATGAGCAAGTGAAGAAGTAAGTGGACTTTGACACAGAAAGAAGGCCCCTCCTTGGAAAAATGAGTATCTTTGAGGCTTCTGATTCCAAGTCCAAACTTCTCACTTGCATGCCACTTGTCATTTCTATCAGGGGGTTGAGGCTTGGGACTTCAGTGGATGGCAGATGACATAGCTATGGGTGTGGCTGGGGGGCTCTCAGGGATGAGGGCTGTGTGCAGAACGTCAGATCCCGGGGGGAAACAACCTTCTCATTGCCTATTACAGTGAGAATTTGGGAGAATTGACTTTCAGAAGCTTCTAGAAAAGGGCTGTGAGGAGCATCCTGCTTGCAGGAGTCTCCATCCCCTTCCCAATACCTGCAAGTCTGCCTATTGGATGGACAGCCTCTGCACAGGAGTCCTGCCAGAATGGAGCTACGGTGGGAGGCTCTCACGCCCCTGGTCCCCAATCTGCCCACAGCACCTTGTGTTCCTTCTTCACCCTGTGGATGGACTTCTACCCTGCTGACTTCTATGAGCCCAGGAACCGAGACGCCCTGAATGAACTCATGCGCTACGCGATGCTCAACATGCCCTCCTCCGACCTGCTCCTCCGCTTGCACATTCTCCTCGAGCAGCTGGAGGAGCCCGGGGCCAGTCAGCCTGAGAAAAAGGGGAAGACGTCAGTCATTGTGTAGACTCCCGAGAGCCTGTGAGTAGGCATGGAACTTGGGCCTCGAGGGCTGGTCCTAATTGGCCGGGAGCCCTTAGTACAACCTAGGTTGGCAAAATTTCCTTTTTATGGATAGTCTCTGCCAGGTAATGTCTGTTCTCTTTTTGAAAGTACTCTGACATAGCCACCCATGAGAAAGACCCTACCTTCTCATCAAAGTTCAGTCCAAACTCAAATTCTACAGCTTCTTCCATTAGATCCTCATGGAAGCTGAGCCACACCTGAACTTCCACAGTCCGCTTTAAGAACCCTGTGCCTATTTCCATTCTCAGGTTTTGGCCACCAGAGAGCAGCTGCTCCTGACCTCCAGGTGCAGAACCCATCGGTGATGCCAGAGAGGGAGACCGGTGGGGACCTGGAGCCATCACTGGACTCCAGAAAACACATGAACACACAGCGGTGTGTGCCACTTACGGCAAGGCCCAACGAGACGTTGAATCCTGTGGATGTCCCACTTGTTGTGAAGTCCACAGGTGACGCCGGTGAGCCTGCAGGTATCCTTGAGGAGGAGGAAGATCCAGAATTTCTTCCTCTCACGTTCACAGTGCGCTTAGATCGGCTCCATAGGAGTGAAACTGGCACACCACTTGCTGAGCAGGATAAAGTTAACACCCGTGGGGCTCGTGGAAATGTCCCCTGTCTACGCTCAGCAGAACCACTATGTGAGGTTCAAGGGCTGGATCCGGTTGAGGAAAGCGAATCTGCCCTCACAGAATATCGGGACAAATCTTTCCTGCCAATCTCCACTTGAGAAACTGGAACCTGCCCCTCCAACTCAGGAAGGAAATGCCGTGCTTAATGAGGGGGTCGATCCCTGCGAGCTCTGACCAAGAGTTTCTTCCTGAAGGCAACATTGGGGCCGATCTCAACTTAGAGCTGCCCCCCCCCCCCCCAAATCCCTGGGAAAACCTCTATCTTTCTTTTGCCCTGATTGTTGTAAAATATTCATTCTTCTAAGTTTATCCTTCTAAGTTTATTAAAATAATGTTTACATTATGTTGTACAATTCATGAATCCTAAACATTGTGGTCTTTTTTTCACCCTACAATCTGATGTCCCAGACACATGGGTCCTGAGTGGGGGGAAATGCAGAATGACCTGTAGCTGTACAAGAGAACGTACTGGATATATAGGGAACCATTAGATGCACAGGGAGTGGCAAGGAATCCAGGCCACGCCTCCATGGGGTGATAGAGCCACTATAAAAGCTCGGGGACTTGGCACATCAGATGTCTTAGAAAGGTGTTCTCCCTTGTACCTCAGTCTCATCCTTTGTCAATTGGGACAAATGCCAGAGTGAATGTCGTGGTATGTGGGACTTTTTTTTCCTACAAAAATATAGAGCTAGGGATATGGCCTAGTGGCAAGAGTGCTTGCCTCCTATATGTGAAGCTCTGGGTTCGATTCCCCAGCACCACATATACAGAAAATAGCCAGAGGTGGCGCTGTGGCTCAAGTGGTAGAGTGCTAGCCTTGAGCAAAAAGAAGCTAGGGACAGTGCTCAGGCCCTGAGTCCAAGGCCCAGGACTGGCAAAAAAAAAAAAAAAAAAAAAAAAATCTATAAAGAGGCTGGAGGCACCATTTGGAATATATTTGCTATGGCGGCACAGGATTTTTGTTAATGAATCAAGGGGTTTTTATAATATCTTTATGCAGCTGGTTTAGTTTTGAGTGCTCTATGTGTGCATTACTTAAAGAACATACAATGGTTCTTCTGATATAGCTTACTATGTAGATGGTGAGGAGACATTGCTGGACTAAATGAAGGATAAAGCATGGGTGAGGAATGTTGAAGCACAAAACAGGTTCCTATCCAGGATGATGTGACATGTGAATTGTGGAAGATTAGGAAAACTCAGATAGCCAAATACACTTTCTAAACGGAGTTATCAAGGATCTCTTCCAATGTGAGATGGGCATAGTTCCATTAAGCCACCTTCCCAGCCCAGGTAGAATCTTTTGAAATTACCTCATTTTGCTTAGTTTTGTGACATTAGTTATTGAGATCATGGTCTCCTGCAAGTCAGGCTAGCATGCTATATGGTTACATTTTATCCTCACTCCATTTTAATATATTTTGGTGTGTGGTTTTTACTGGTTTTTTGGTTTGATATACTGCTTGGTGAAGCTGGACTTAAACTTGTAACCCCCCTGCCTCAAGTAATAATGATCTATCAGCAGATTCTGGTGGCTCATCCCTATAATCCTATCTACTCAGGAGGCTGAGATCTGAGGGTTCAGTTCAAAGTCAATCTAGGCAGGAAACTCTCTTGAGTCTCTTGTCTCCAATTAACTTCAAAAAGCTGGAAGTGGAGCTGTGGTTCCAGTGGTAAAGCATTAGCCTTGAGCAAAAGATGCTTAAGAATATTGCACAAGCCCTGAATTCAAGCCCCAAAATCTACACAGGCACAGACACACACATCCACACACATACAGACACACAATCACAGGCAATACTGTATCTTAAATTCATATCCAGAGATTGGACAACAGCTCAGTGATTTATGAAATTCCTTTTTCCTGTTTATGTTGAGGGAGGAGCGCAGGTCATGGGACACAGAAGCCAAGACTTCAGAAGCAAATACTGTATAAACAACTTGTAAAAAGCAGAGGAGTACAGTTTTCTATCTTTAAATATTACATTCCTTCAAAGTTGTGGTATTTAAAAAATACTAGTCATAGTAAGACAATGTAGCACCTCTTCCCTTCTCCCCTTGCCTCCTTCATAAAGTATTTCACAAAAGTATTAAAATAATATTTTTCTCTTACAAGAATGAACACCTGGGGGCTGGGGATATGGCCTAGTGGCAAGAGTGCTTGCCTCCTATACATGAGGCCCTGGGTTCAATTCCCCAGCACCACATATACAGAAAACGGCCAGAAGCGGCGCTGTGGCTCAAGTGGCAGAGTGCTAGCCTTCAGCAAAAAGAAGCTAGGGACAGTGCTCAGGCCCTGAGTCCAAGCCCCAGGACTGGCCAAAAAAGAAAGAATGAACACCGGGGCTGGGGATATGGCCTAGTGGTAGAGTGCTTGCCTCGTATACATGAAGCCTTGGGTTCAATTCCTCAGCACCACATATGTAGAAAAGGCCGGAAGTGGCGCTGTGGCTCAAGAGGTAGAGTGCTAGCCTTGAACAAAAAGAATCCAGGGACAGTGCTCAGGCCCTGAGTCCAAGCCCCAGGACTGGCAAAAATAAAAAGAAAGAAAAAAAAAAAAAGAATGAACACCTGTAAAAATGTCTATGTGTGTAATGTTTGTTTTCCAATACTTCTTTTATTTTCCCATCTCTAAGTATTTACATTTCCTCCAGGTGATAGCACAGAGGGGTTCTAAGGACAAACATGATTAGGATACAGAAAGCTGAGAATTTCCTAGGACATAGCTGTCAAAAATGAAATCACAGGGACACAGTCAGGTGCAGCCAAAGGGGTTGACTGTCAGTAGGGGAGCTGACAAAAGGGAGAGGAAAAGCGCTTGTCTTTGGCTGGAGCGGTTCTTATACTCTAGGGGGGGCTAAGGGTGGGATTTCAGGCGGGACACGAGGGCAGAGGATTCCATTATGGTGGGCTGATTGATGGCAGCCGCTGTTACCAATTAGGGCTGTGACTGACCAGATGGAAGATTACTTCAAGGTGAGAGGGAGGGAGCTGGTCACCACCTGCCTGCGCCCAAAGGGCCCTTTTTGTCGGCCCACCTGGGGAGAGGAGCACGCGGGCTAGCACACATGTACAAGATGCACATGGCAGGCTGACATTCCCCCGCCCCCCCCCTTTTTTTTTTAGTAAGGATGGGTACCAGGTCAGGAGCACACATCAGGAGCATGGGCGGCGATCCATCATTTCTTCTGGAGCTACTTCCTGCTGAGAGGGGGCGAAGTAGTCAATAGGGGTCCCTAAATTGTTGCTCGGCCAGGTACCATCCAAGAAGTATTTGCTTGACAGTTTGATTGGTAAAGGTCCTCCTCTTTTCCGTGGGAATATTTTGTAGCTGTCTAAAAATGTAAGGCACAATTAGTAAAAGGCAAAAATTGCTGCCAGCAGACCCACGAGAAGCCTAAGCCAGGGAGTGATTGATCCCATGAGGGGTTATCAAAGACCTGGGATTCCTGATTGCTTCTTAGGCTAGCAGCTGTCTTCTTATAGCTTCCATGCTTTGTTCTACTCTGACGGTCATGTTTTTACAGTAGCGACACTTTTCCCAAAAAAAGCAGGCTCCCCCCTTTTCAGCCATTAACAAACCTAGGGCCCTTTGGTTATGGAGGGCCATGTCTGCCAAAGGGTTTAGTTGAGTCTATAGCAGGTTAAGGGTCACTTCGGTCTCCTTGGCTCTAGCCTTTGGGGCTTCACATACCTGGTTGTTGGGAGTTAATGAACAATACAGGCCTCCTGAGGCTATTTTTACAGATGTTAGCTACCAGGCGGATTCCTGCCAAAGGAGGGAGGAGGAGGACTGGCTCCTCTACGCTTAGGTGCCTACAGAGGTCTTCATCAGCCAACACCTAAAATTTGGTGCAAGTGCACAGCGTGTACTGGGGAACCGGGGGTGCCACAGTGCAATGGGGAGGGTGTGCTAGGCCCCATAAGGCGGATTTACACCAAAACAGCATTCCACTGGGGGCCATGCTGACCGATTCAACCGAAACCCTGGTTAAGCACAGGGAGGAAATGGAGAGTGCCTTCTCCGTCTTGGAGAGAGAGCATGGTACCTGACTCCCGGTATCCTGAAGGGGGAAGTAAGACATTCCCAGCTTCGTCTTAGGATCACAGGAGCCTGAGGAAGACGTGGCAGAAATACTTAGAGGTACCAGAGCCAGTAGGTGTCCTGGTCTTCACTGGCCGCTTCCTGCTGGCATGGGGGCGTCGAGGAGTCGCTTGGGCTGGGGTCTTTAGGGTCCAGGTCTGCGCTGGGCAGGGCAGGGCAAGTGAAGCCTCCCGTTGCCTGTCGTAATAGGATGGCCTTGACTTGTCCCCAGGCGGTGTCCTGAGTGAGGGCTATTATCCTATTAAAGAGAATCTTCTGAAAAGGTGAGATCAGGCAAAAGGCTGACAAGGTGGCAGGACCAGTTAACGTGAAGGACACCGAGAACAAATCTGGCCACAAGCCAGAAAGTTCCATTTGGAGCATAAGCCCAGCTGTGGTTCATTACAGGGAAAGAGGAATTTCCATATAAGTGAACTGGGGGCAGGAAGGGAGTGTCTAGGGTTTCTGGCAACTGCGTAGGGGAAAGCATAGTAGACTGCTTGAGAATAACCAGTCAGAAACCAGGACTGGATTGGAGTGGTTAAGGGCCTAGTCGGAGGCCTTAGTAGATGTCTGGACAATAGAGTATGTATACAAGAAGACCCACAAAGCTGTCAAGGCTAACTGTCCTGAGTCTAAGACTTACTACAAATACAAATAGCAGGTAACAAAGGCAAGGATGAAGACAGATATGGTCAAGCTTATTAACTATTTCTCTTGGACTCCCGGCTTTGGTTAATTTTTAAAGGGTGGATACAAAGTGGCTCCATTTGGGTTGTGACACCATCCCCTCCAACTCCCCTCCATGATTCCTCCTTGTCAGGGCAGGCTTTGTCCCTGGATGGCTTGTCCCAGTTGGCATCTCTTTTGTCAGTCACAGGGTTTGAATTCAAGGCCTGAGCACTGTCCCTGAGCACTTCTGCTCAAGGCTAGCACTCTACCACATTGAACTACAACACCACTTCCAGAACTTGGCTGGTTAATTAAGAGATGAGAGCCTCTGGAGCCATGCTTCCAGCCTGGCTCTTTGCTGGTTAGTTGGGAGATGGAGTCTCAGAGGGATTTTTCTGCCCGGGCTGGCTTGGCACTGTAATCCTCAGATCAGATGAGTCTTTGCCACAAAACCCCTTTTTATTTCCAATTAAAGCAACAAGGAGACCAATGGAAATAATTAGAGCTCACCTGTAACTTGTTAAGAATTGACCAACAAGTACTTGTCAGTTATTTTTCTGTGGGTCTGGATAAATACAGCGGAGAGTAAAATCTATAATAAAACTCAGTGGACATGATGAGTATATTAAAACTGCTTACCTGAATATAGCGCACTTTAAGATACTACTGAAAATTGAAACCATTGTCAGCTCTGTATCCAAGCTGGCTTACATGTTTGGAAACTTGACAAACTTAATAGCAGAGATGGACATAAGAATGATATGCTAGTTTTACATCAGTGTATTAATCCTGACCTTATTTAAATCATAGCCAACTTAATTACATACCAACTTTACTCATAAACTCTATCTTTTAAGATATACCTTCTGCTACATACTCAAACCTTTTGGAGTTTGTAAGACAGTTTTTGCTTTTCAAATCCTTTCTTATCCAGAGGAAGCCATTTTTTTTCTTTTTTCTTTTTGGTACTGGGGATCGAACCCAGGACATTGCACTTGCTAGGCAAGTGCTTTGCCACTGAACTACATCCCAGCCCAGGAAGCCATTTTTTTGTTTTTCAATTTTCTCAAGGCTTTTTACTAGCTTTATTATTTTTTTTACATTACTCCTTACTGTTTTTTTTTTTTAATCACAGCTGGTTAGGAGCAGGGCTGTGTCTCATTCCTTTTAATACTTCCACTGATAAAGATTTTTTTTTTTTTGCCAGTCCTGGGCCTTGGACTCAGGGCCTGAGCACTGTCCCTGGCTCCTTTTTGCTCAAGGCTAGCACTCTGCCACTTGAGCCACAGTGCCATTTCTGGCCATTTTCTGTATATGTGGTACTGGGGAATTGAACCCAGGGCCTCATGTATACGGGGCAAGCACTCTTGCCACTAGGCCATATCCCCAGCCCCGATAAAGATTTTTTCTTTTAACAAAGAGCATACTTGATAATTAACCCCTTTAACACAAGGTTCACATTAGTTACAACTGTAATCAAAAAGCAAATAAATTTTACACCACTATGACAGAGTTTTTATGTACTACAATGAGATTACTTTGAACATCTTCACTCACACTCACACACACACACACACACACACACACACACACACGCTTGTGTACCTAAGTTATAAGGGGCACTTAGGTTTTTTTGTTTTTTTTTGGCCAGTCCTGGGCCTTGGACTCAGGGCCTGAGCACCGTCCCTGGCTTCTTTTTGCTCAAGGCTAGCACTCTGCCACTTGAGCCACAGCGCCGCTTCTGGCCATTTTCTGTATATGTGGTGCTGGGGAATCGAACCTAGGGCCTCGTGTATCCGAGGCAGGCACTCTTGCCACTAGGCTATATCCCCAGCCCCCGGCACTTAGGTTTTTTGAAAAAAGAAAATAAAATTGGTTTAAGTTTAGGACCATGTGGTCAAAACTAGAAAAACAGGGACCACCAAGCAAAATATAAGACAAAACTTAAGGTTTAGCCAACAGGCAGGATTTAACAGAATCTCCATGCTTAAACATTGACCCAAAGAACAGAAAACCTTTAAAACCATTTTGGTAATGAGACACGTTAGGATATAAATTGACCTTTGAACACCAAGAGGAGTGAAGGCCAGAATGCTTGGTGGACCAAAGGGAGTCATATGGAACCCCCGCCGCGTGGCCTTTGTCTCTTCCAAGGCAGGTGTTAATCTCCAGGACCAGAAGAGAGAATGGGGGGGGGGGGTTCCCCAGGGAGCCTACAGAGGCCTCCTAGAAGTGTTTTGCCTTAAAGAAAAGATTTAATAATCTTAATTCTGATGAGAATAGACTCCGGAAAGAAAAGGACTGGTTTATTTTAGTTATGTTATCTGCCTAACCGCTCCCATTATGGGATGCTTGGAGCAGAGTGACAGACTGTTTTTACTCAGAAAATACAAACAGTTGTAGAGAGGAAGAATGTAGTTAATCTTAGCTAAGAGAATTTTAAGCCAGATGGCTAGCCTTGAGAGGGAACCTGGAGGGGCAGGGGTCCCAGGACTCCCTTCTAAAGGGCCCAAGCAGAGAGGCAGAGAGAGAGAGGGGGGAGGGGAGGGCTGTATGTTGATGGCCTTCTTCACTTGCCCAAGCACCTGTAGAAACATATATAGGTCCTGTAAAATATCAGGGCAGTGTCCCATGAAGGGGCCACATGGATTCATTGTCCAGTGAATATTAGCGCCAAATTTGATTGTACAGGCACATAAGTTTATGAGGTTTAAGGTCAGGCAGGAGGTTTAAAGGCTCCAGAATATGCAAGAAACAGACCAGAGGAGACTTCTGAGGAAATGTAGGCAGGGCCCCTCCCAAGGCAAGTGCAGGGAGTTGATGCTAGAGCATCCAGGGTGGCCCCAGAGGAACTCTGGTGAACTGGCTGAGAGTGAAGCAGCGAGAGGGGTTGTTACCCGCAATGCCTGGGTCCTGAACATACAAGGGAAGCAACAAGAGAGGTTGCCCGTCCCCACACAGTTACTAGATCCCTGGCCAACACTGGCTAGCAAATGGCCTTGGCCTCCTGGGCTGGACTCAGAACTGGGTGCTGATCCTTTACCCTTGTGCCCTGAGCCTTGAACTATCACTCACCACTGACGGGGGGCAAACCAGCCCGTGTTGAATGCAGGAAAGGTGCTAGGTCAGGAGGAATTTGCCTTGGCAGTTTTCTGGGTAGGCCTGAGCTGGGTATCAGGTCCCTGGGGCAGCTCAGATTCCCCAAAGGAAAAGAGCAAAACTCACCAGGGAAGCCTAGATCCAAGTCACAGCACCAATGAAAGCACCCATCCCAGAAAATCAAGGGGATAGGGAGTCATGTACAGAGAAAAGGGTTTGTCAGCAGAGGAGCTGACAAAGCTGGTTCTCTCACTAGATGGAGAGAAAAAAAAAAAAACAACGCTTGTTTTTGTCTAGAGCAGTTCTTATATTCTAGAGGGGCTAAGGGTGGGATTTCAGGCAGGACATGAGGGCAGAGGATTCCATTATGGTGGGCTGATTGATGGCAGCTGCTGTTGACCATTTAGGGCTGTGACTGACCAGATGGAAGGAAGATTACTTCAAGGTGAGAGGGAGGGAGCTGGTCACCAGCTGCCTGCGCCCAAAGGGCCCTTTTGTCAGCCCACCCGGGGAGAGGAGCACAGCGGGCTAGCACACATGTACAAGATGCACATGGCAGGCTGAGAGGGCCCAGAGAGGCAAAATGGTTTGTGCAAGATGCGAGAAATATGACAAATAGAGCATGGATCTGACCCAGGAATGGCTTCTGGAAGCTGAGACCATGCTGGTACCTAGGCAAGGTGTGCTATTAACTAAATGTACTTGTGCACATTGTGAGGTGGGAGGGGAGACTTTGGCCTCCAGTCTGTCTTGTGTGAGGAAGCAGCCTAGGTCATTGGGCCCTAGAGGTGACCCTGCCTCCTTCACAATGAACAGAACATGGAACCCTGATAGCAGGGAACTGTAACTGACAGTCAGCTCAAGGCAGCTCCCTTGGTCTGCGACTCACGTCTCAGGCAAGAGAGGTATGGCTGTCTTACTGAAAGCTATAGACATTGGATTAGTGCCAGGCCACCAGTCCAATGTGTCAGACCTTTTTCCAAGAAGAAACCAAGGAAAATACAGGGCAACACAGGCAAAGTACACATTCACCTCAGGAAACCTATTTGACCCCATGCTAGCCCACACCAGAACCTTCTTCTCATGTGCTTTTAAGTGTCCATTGCTGATATAATGCTTTGTGTGTAGTTTTCAATCTACTCTATCACTATCACTCAATTTGAAGTGTGCTCTTATTTCCATGTTTGAAAGATCCATTCTTTTTAAAACCTTAGTGTGCTGACGGGTCAGCCCAGACTCTGAATGTGCCATACAATGTATGGAGCCTGGAGGCAGGCGTGCTGGAGATGCTAGTGTTGAACCTAGTTCTTGCACACCAGAAAGGTAATCTCTTCTTCATTCACAACTTCATAACTACAGACATTAGGGGACAATGGAGCAAATGCTGGATATTATGTGTAAAAAGTGAGTGTTCCCTCTTCGAACCCAGGGCTATTCAGCCCCTCCTGGCTGTGGAATACCTGGAACTTCCCTGAACTTGTTTCACTGGAGTGTTCTCATGGGAGCTTGGCATGAGACAAAGTGCACACCCTGGCTAGTTTCTCAGGACTGGGCCACTCAGGACATTTCATGTTCCCTAGAAGCTACTGGGGCCTCAGAAACTTGCTTACTGAGAGGCTAGGGTTAGTCATGAGCCAGTGGCACCCAACTTCTGCCCTCACCTAGGGTGAGGCCCTAGGAAATCCATTTCTCATTAGAAAATAAGGGTTCAGTAGCAATCTTGGAGTCCTGTGAAGTAACAGAGGAAAGACTGGAGGGTAAACTAGGTGGCTGAATCACTTCTGAGCCGTCAGGGAGGGATTATGTTGGCTTTACTTATTTATAACCCCTAAAGAATTTACTTCTTTTGTGCGTGTTCCAGTCTTGCAACTTGAACTAAGGCCTGAGTGCTGTTCCTTTGGTGCTCAGAGCTAGCACTCTACCATTTGAGCCACCAGTCCAATTCTTGCCTTCTACTGGTTAATTGAAGATAAGTGTCTTTAGACTTTCAGTGTCTAGACTGGCTTCAAACTGCAATCCCTCAGATCTCAGCCTCCTGATTAGCTAGGATTAGAGCTGTGAGCCACTGGTACACTTATTTAGACAGATACATATAAACCTGTTAGCAGAATTTTCACAGAACTGGATAGACATATCTCATTTGTCTGTCAGTTTTCCATTCCCATCTGGGACTTAGGCAGCCCTACAGGTATTCTGTTAGTTTGGAAAAGGAGAACTATAGAGATGACTCTCCTCCCAAAGGTACAGATCCCTTCACTGTAACTATGAGGAAGATGAAAAAGTGAAGAAGTGAACTCTGGCACAAAGCCTCCTTGAAAACTGGCTATCTTTGAGGCTTCTGAATCAAACTGCAAAGTTCTCCTTTCCACACCCCTTGTGGCTTCCACCAGGGAGTTGAGGCTTGGGACTTGCGTGGACACAGAGGACACGGCTGTGGGTGGGGCTGGGGCTCTCAGGGGTGACAGGGAGGCCTGTGGGCAGAACGCCAGACCCTGTGGGGAAACACCCTTCTCATGGCCTAGCACAGTGAGAATTTTTGGAGAATTGTCTTTCAGAAGCTTCTAGAAGTGGGTTGTGAAGAGCATCCTGCTTGCAGGTCTCTCCTCCCTCTTCCCACCATGCAAGTCTGCATATAGGATGAACAGCCACAGCATGGGAGTCCTCCAGAGAGGGGCTGTGGTTGAAGGCTCCAGGTGGTGAGGGCGGGCTCTCACCCTCCTTGTCCCCAATCTGCCCACAGCACCCTGTGTTCCTTCTTCACCATGTGGATGGACTTCTACCTTGCTGACTTCTATGAGCCCAGGAACTGACACACCCAGAAAGAACTAATGTACTATGTCATGCTCAACATGCCCTCCTTGGACCTGATCCTCTGCTTACACGTTCTTCTTGATGAGCTGGAGGAGCCCAAGTGAGGAATGAGACCAAGAAAAAGTGGGAGGAGTCCTCACATAGATGCCTCAGAGCTTGTGAGTAGGGAAGGAACGTAGGCCTCTAGGGACGGTTCTGATTGGCTGGGAACTCTTAGCACTACCCTGGTTGGCAACATGTCCTTTTATGTATATTTTCTGCCAGGCAAGGTCTGTTCTCTTTTTGAAAGTACTTGGGGATAGTCACTTATGAGAAAGACCCTACCTTCTCAACAGTGTTCAGTCAAAACTCAAATTCTACAGCTTCTTCCATTAGATACTCATGGAAGTTCAATTCCCACCTCCAGAGTCCACTCTAACAATCTTGTACCTATTTCCATTTTCAGGTTTTGGCTGCCATAGAGCAGCTGCTCCTGACCTCCAGGTGCAGAACCCATCAGTGGTGCCAGCGAGGGAGACCGGTGGGGATCTGGAGCCATCATTGGACTCGAGGAGGCATGTGAACATAGAGTGGTTTGTGCCATTTGCAGAAAAGTCCAAACAGGTTTTGAGTCCTGTGGCCATCCCACTGGTTCTGAATCCCACATGTGACATCAGTGAACCTTCCAGTATTCCAGAAAAATAAGATGATCCAGAATGACCCCCCCCCCTCTGACTTTCAGAGTCAGACTAGATCAGTTCCAAAGGAGTCAAATTAGCACTCCTCTTTGTGTGTTAGATAAAGTAGCACCTGGGGGTAGGAGCTAATGGAAAATGTCCCCAGTCTATGTTCAGGAAAATGAGTGAGGTCCAAAAGCTAGATTCAGTTGAGGAAAGTCAATCTGCCCTCACAGAATATCCAGACAAATTAGTCTTGCTGCAGGACAACAAATCTTCACTTGAGAAACTAGAATCTGCCCCTCCCTCAACACAGGAAGAAAACGATGTCTTTAATGAGGATGTAGATCCCTTTGACAACTCTGACCTAGAATTTCTTCCTGAAGGCAACTTAGAGGCCAATCTACACATAGACCTTCCCTCCCCACTCCCTGGGAAAATCTCTATTTTTCTTTTTGCTCTCACTGTTGTAAAATGTTTGTTCTATTTATTATTCTAACTTTATTAAAATGTCAATGTTGTACAATTGTGTTGTACAATTCATGAATCCTAAATACTGTGTTTTTTTCAACCTATAATCTGATCCCCCAGACACAAGGGTGTTGAGAGGGGGGAAACGCAGCGACCTGGAGCTGTACAAGAGAACCTACTGGACATACATGGAAATGTTAAATGCACAGGGAGTGCCAAGGAATCCAGGCCATGTCTCCATGGAGGTGTTCAGTGGGTACAAAAGCTCCAGGACATAGCAGATCAGATGTTCTAGAAAGGTGTTCCATCATTTGGGACAAATGCCAGAGTATTGCAGTGGTATGTGGGACTCTCTTCTAACAGTGAGTTCAAGTCGGTATGCACATCCATTGTGCTTTGTGCAAATATCTAAGAAAATCTCGCCTCAAATAACATCAAAAATCTATTTGGGGGAGAAATTATTTGTCAAAATACATAGGAAATACGTACACTGATAAGTAAAAGCCACTGTCAATAGAATAAAGACTTAACAGAGACGGACAAAGACATGCCTGGTATCATGGCCTATCTCAGTAATTCTAACTTCAGTAATTCTAGCTTCAAGAGTAGCCTATTTGGGGTCTGGGAATATGGCTTAGTGGTAGAGTGCTTGCCTAGCATGCATGAAGCCCTGGGTTTGATTCCTTAGTACCACATAAACAGAAAAGGCCAGAAGTGGTGCTATGGCTCAAGTGGTAGAGTGCAAGCCTTTAGCAAAATAAGCCCAGGCCCTGAGTTCAGTTCCCAGGACTGGCAAAAAAAAAAAAAAAAGTAGACTATCCTAAGAATAGAGGCTCAAAGCAGTACCTGAAGATAAATCTGAAAGACTTACTCAATGAGACACAAAAGTCAGAAACTCGAGGTGTGGCTCAAGTTGTATATCTAAGCATTGAACAAAAAATAAGCAAGAGCCCAAGGACCTGGAGTCCAAAATCTACTACTAGAACAAAAGTTAACAACATCTAAGACATGAAATTTTGGCAATGGCAGTTTTAAACAACAGAAAAGTAGATACATAGGAAATGGGAAATTACATGTTCAGTTTAAGCAAAAAGGCCATACTTACACATTAGAACAGGATACCAAATTGAATAAAGAAATTGTTTCCCCTCCTGGCCATTAATTTACTCAAATAGGTAAAAATGCTGGGTTTGGGGTTGGGAACATGGCCTAGCTGTAGAGTACTTGACTCACAAACATGAAGCCCTGGGTTCGATTCCTCAGCACTACATATATAGAAAAAGCCAGACGTGGTGCTGTGGCTCAAGTGGTAGAGTACTACCCTTGAGCAAAAAGAAGCCAGGGACAGTGCTCAGGCCCCGAGTCCAAGCCCCAGTACACTGGCAACAAAACAAAACGCTAGGTTTTAGTGACTCATTGCTCTTAATACTAGAAAGTCATATTATCTCTAACTATTAAAAAACAATTGGGGGCTGGGAATGTGGCTTAATGGTAGAGTGCTCACCTAGCATGCATGAAGCCCTGGGTTTGATTCCTCAGCACCACATACACAGGAAAGGCCAGAAGTGGCGCGGTGGCTCAAGTGGCAGAGTGCTAGCCTTGAGCAAAAAGAAGCCAGGGACAGTGCTCAGGGCCTGAGTCCAAGCCCTAGGACTGGCAAAAACAAAAACAAAAACCAAAAGAAAACAGGAATTGGGGCCAGGCTCAAGTGGCAGAACAGGAGCCAAGAGCAAAAACAATTGAATTAAGAACATGAAGTTAAAGGCGCAGTACCTGCACAACAACTGAGAAGCCTGCACTGAACAGCTGCTATGCTGAGTCTTTTTTCTGTGGAGATTAGAAAATGTTTCTCTTTTTCTATCTCTACCTACTTCAACTTGGATACTAAAATGAGCCATTGTTGAAACTTTAACCTTGTGAAACTCTCTTTCCCGAAACACCCTGAAATGTTAATCACATGCATCTCAACTGAGAACAAGCGATTTTCGGCTCAGCTGGTAGAGTACTAGCCTTTAGCACAAAAGCTCAGGAACAGTGCTAAGGCGGAGTTGAACCTCCAGTGCCACCACACAAGAGAAGTTATTCAGTTTATACATATTTTCTAATGGTTTAATGAACTTTTCAATATGTATAAAGATAGGCTATAACACAGTCTAAACCATTCAGGTGCCTAACATGTACTCCAAACATACCCCAACACATACCCTAACATGAACCCTAACATGTACTGCAACATACAGCCTAACGGACCCATATTTACTACCTAACATGCCCATACCTGTTGGGGTCCAGCCTTTGGACTTGACGGGGGATGGGCATTGGGAGCGCTCCCGAGACGCCGCCCTTCCCCCAGCCCTGGGGAATGCGGAAGCAGGCCACAGTTCTCTGGGTCTGGAACCAGAAGAACCGGCTTTGCGAACAGCCCCCAAACTTTCTCGCCAGCCCATGCACCCCCAGTCTCCCCCTGGCCTGGCGCTTTCCGAGTGGTTAGCTCATGAGGGGGGGGTCATATGGCAAGCTCGTAGCCTATCATCAGTGTCCTGGCCAATCGCCCTCTCTCATCCCCTCCTACCATATTAGTCTTTGCCCCGCCCTAATAAATCAGATTGCTCACGAAGCGTCTCCAAGATCCGCATGCCTGGCTTTCTTCACAGGTAAGGAGGGAGGTAAAGCGATTTTGTCCGACCGCGTGCACCTGTGGTCTTTCCTGGGCACCCCCCCACCCCACTCCACCCTGGCCTTGCCTGCAGGTCGGGTGACCAGGGGAGAGGGTGAGAAAGGGAGCTGTTAGAAGCATAGCTGAACCTTGATCCCCGCGCCAGGGGAGGCGACCCGAGCCCGGCACATACCATAAGCCTTATCCTATAGTGTTCACTAAACCAAATCCATATATAACTGCCTAACACGTTTAGCAATCCTAACCCATTCCCCAAACCTAACATAGTGCCTAGCCTTTACCTAAGCCCTTTCCTAACAAGTCCTCTAATCTTCACCTGTTCCATAATCTACTCCATAGAATGTCCATAACCCTAACCCATTCCACAAAGCTCTCACCTGTTTCCTAATGCTGAACCTTTCCTGAACACTTATCCGAACATTTCCCCTAACAAGGTCCTGAATCACACCCTTTGTCTACCGTGTTCTCTATCCCCTTTCCTAACACTAAGCCTGACCCATCCCATAATCCAAATGCTACCTCATCTTTTCCATAACTCCTAACCTTACCAGTTCCCTAACACTAATCCTAACATATTCACTAACCATAATCCACTATCTTTCTACAAGATTGACCTTAACCCTAACTTATCTAAGTGGAAAACCCAACACCTGCTCTAACCTGTCTCTGAACCATAACTAAAAACTTAATTCTAATTCCTACACTGAATAGTCCTAAAAACACTCAGCTGTAACCCTCCCTACTCTTAACATCAACAACCCTACACCTTTACCCAATTCCTCAACAATGCTATTCATTAAGACGATTCCCCCTTTAGCCATAGGGAGTGGATTAGAGTTGCTGAGCGTGTTAGGTACACATTAGTATGGATTTGAGTTCTCTCAGAGCTGAGGATAGAAGGCAAGGTTGTGGCCTAGAGTTATAGGTTGTTCTGACAGGTAACAACTTACCAAGCAGGAACGGATAGGCTGCCCTTCCTCACAAACGCTTTCCCTCCCCTTTCCAGGAACTGAAAGCACAGATGAAAGCATGGTAAAGACTTAGAGAAGAGGATGGAGGCCTAAGTTGGGCCTCAGTCTAACAAAGCAGACTTGGGGCTCTATACCCAGAATCTACACTCACCATTCAAAGTATCTGGGCTGTCCATGTTTTCTCCTGACAGTTGGTATATTTTCTCTTCAAAGTGCCCACAGACAGAAAAAGTCAACATGCAACAAAGGCTGGGCATCCAGGAGCCTCATTGCAGATAAGCAGGGCCTGGTATGTCTGACAGGAAAGGAGAAGATTAGGTTATGCCTTCTGCTTCCCTCTGAAGAGCCTTATTGGAAAGCTGACATAACCCAGTCTGTAGGAACTGACTGACTTCTGAGGCCTAAATCAGAGGGCTTAGTACTGAGGTGCTGTTCACCAAAGCCAATTGAAATACCTTATCCTGGAATACACAATAAAATGCATATAAGATGTATATAATTAAAACATAAATGTCTGTTACATATTTCCTCATCCCCTAACCCCCATGTCTATGCAGGACAAGACTGAAAACACAGAAGAAAGTTCAGTGAAGATCAGAGCTAAGGATACAGGCCTCGGATGGGCCTATATGGGTGGCCAAAGTCGTTCTGACAGGTACTAACTTACCAAGCAGGAAGGTATAGATTGCCCTTCCTCTCACATGCCTTCATTCCCTTTTCCAGGCTCTGGGATGAAAGCATAGACAAAAACTTGGTACAGATTTACAGATGAAGCTGCAGACCTAAGTTGGGCCTGAGTCTGTGAAAGTAAGTTCAAGAGAAGGAATGTCAGTCAGTCTACTGCTATGATAGGCCATACATACAGATTCTACACTCAAAATTCCAAGTGGACTCTGCATGTTTTCTTCTGATTCTCTGCATATTTTGCCCTCAAAGTACTTTTTTTTAAATTAGCTTCTCAATCATCATCTGGAAAGCAAACATTCTTGAGTAACAGCATTAAAAACAGCTCAGATAGGGGCTGGGGATATGGCCTAGTGGCAAGAGTGCTTGCCTCCTATATATGAGGCCCTGGAAAACGGCCAGAAGTGGCGCTGTGGCTCAAGTGGCAGAGTGCTAGCCTTGAGCAAAAAGAAGCCAGGGACAGTGCTCAGGCCCTGAGTCCAAGCTGGCAAAAAAACCCAAAAAAACAAGCAAACAAAAAAAAACTCAGATAAAGCACAGTCACTATTACATATCATAAAACAGACACAAAGTATTTTATAAAAATATGGAACGCTTAACAAATTTGCTTGTTACTCTTGCAAAGGGGCCATGCTAATCTTCTCTGTATTGTTCCAATTTTAGTATATGTGCTGCTGAAGCCAGAACCCCCTGAGCCTTTTTCATTCAGGGCTAATGCTCTACAACTTGAGCCACAGCTCCACTTCTAGCTGTGTGTGTGTGTGTGTGTGTGTGTGATTATTGGAGATAAAGAGTCTCAAGGACTTTTCTACCTAGGCCTGAGGAGCTAGGATTATAGACATGAGCCACTGGTGTTAGCAAAAACCATTTCCCACACATCCCCTTATACCCTAACCCCTTTGCCTTCTGCAAGACCTGGGCTGGGGTCTGGGTCCTCCAAAGCAATTTTTGTTGGGGTCCACTCAGCCCATCCTACACTGGCCGTACACCCAGATCCTACACTCACGATTCCAAGCTTCTAGACTCTGCATTTTCTAACCACAGTGCCTGAAGTCAAAGAAGTCTCTGTAGAACAAAGGCACAGCACCCTGGAGCCACTCCTCTACTGAGCAGGATCTGGAGGATGGTTGACAGAGGAAGGGGGAAAGGAAAGCAAAGAAAGGAAAGGAAGGAAGGGAGGGAGGGAGGGAGGGAGGGAGGCAGGCTTACAGATCTCTAGATCCCACTTTCTGATCCTGCCTTCTGCTACCCCCCACTCAGCTCCTAATGGGACAGATCTTGTGCCAGGCCTGCGGCAGTGATGGCTCAGCATAAACGTGCTTGCCTAGCTGAGGAGGCTGTGGATACCATTTGTGTGGTCCAAAAATCTAGACAAAATATCTTGGTATACCTAGTAAAATGTGGATAAGGTCTCGATACTGAAAAATTAATGTCTTACAATTCCCTCAACCACCAACCCCCAAGCCCTGCTACAGACATGATACAGCACAGCTGAAAGCTCTGAACAGAGTAGGCCCAGAATCAGAGCTGGCGGGATGGACTCGGGGTAGGCCTCGACTCGTGACTGGTCTATACTCAGAGAGGTGTGAACTTGAAGCAGGCCCAGACTCCGAGCTGGAGCAGACTTGGGGTAGGCCCGGATGTGGAGCTGGCCCAGACTCCAGGAAGGCTTGGACTCAAAGCTAGCCTGGACTTGGAGCTGAAATGGCCTTGTGGCTGGCCCAGACTAGGAGCTGGCTTTGACTCAAAAAAGGCCTAGACACACAGCTGGGGGATGGATGCAGAGGAGGTGCCAGAAGACTGTTTTGGTGGTTTGTTTTTTTTGGGGGGGGGGAGGGCTAAGTCACCAAAACCACCTGAGGCACAGCAAAAGCTACCAAGAAGGGAGACGCGGGCTCCAGTTCTCCACACACTTCCAGCACAGGCTCAGGGCATGCGCACGGTTTGGAGCACGTGCACGACTCCGAGTATGCTCACTGGCGCTGGTGGCCTGTTTTGAGGCCCAGTTCCAACAAAATCAGTTCAGACAGAGCAAAAAGTTACCAAGAAGGGAGAAGTAGGCCCCGGTTCTCCACACTGTTCCTCAGCCACCCCACACCCATGGCTCCCGGGGCCTGATTGGGGGCTCAGCCTCACTAAAGCCACTACAGGAAGGGCGCCAATAACCTGCGGGAAGAGGCAGGCTGTGCCGCTCCACCTAGTTCCTCACCCACACCGCCCGCCCGTGCCCTGGTCCAGACCTGGCAGGAAGCACCGCTTAGCTCTACTTGTCTTCGAGGGTCGCCTGGAGGTCGAGAGAGGCATCTGCATAGGGCGGGCTTTCCTTGGGGGGGGGGGTTTCCCCCCACAAGGAAAAGCTGGCTGCCGGTACCCGATACGCCGGGTGTACAGAAGCACAGTCCCCCAAGAGGAGACCGAGGCGCGCCTGCCCAGCTCCGCAGGGCCTAACCCAAGTCACGGCACCATCCTGGAGGAAGGGGACTGCGCTGGGAGCCAGGCGGAAATGACCCAGTCCAGCTCCTGGCCCCGCCCCTCCAGCATCAGTTGAGGCCTGGCCCCGCCCCTCAACCGCTCACTACCTTCTTTCGCGCTCGGCCCCGCCCGCAAGCCCCGCCCCCTCGAGCGTCAGCTGAGGCGTGGCCCCGCCCCCCAACCGCTCACTACCTTCTCGGCCCCGCCCGCAAGCCCCGCCCCTCGGCCCCTCACTTCCTTGTTCTTCTCCACTCTTTGGTGCCAGGACTGGGCCTTGAACTCAGGGCCTGGGCGCCCTCCCTCCGTGCCCGAGGCCGGCACTCTACCATTTGAGCTATAGCACCACTTCCGGTGACTTCCTGGCCCCCCCCCCCCCCCCCCCCGCAGCCTCCCCTCCGCCATGGCTTCCATGGCTTCTAACGGCCGTCCTCGGCTTACGGGCCGGAGCCACCGGCGCCCAGCTGCTCAGGCTTCGGCCAGACACCACCCCTCCGGCCACTCCGGCCTTTGTTGGATGCTGCTGGCCCTGACCAGTCAGTCAGTCAGTCTCCTCTCAGCCCAGGACCTCCTTCCCACCCCGGAGAGTCCGGGCGTCGACGGAGCCAGCGAGCGTGCGTGCATGCGAGCAAGAGAGAGCCAGTGCAACCGGAAGGAAGTCGGCGTTCCGGGGGGGGGGGGCGGCGGCCGGCCGGAAGTCTGTGGGCCGGTGCTGCTTCCGGTGCTGGCGTTCTGCTCCTGCGGCCTTGGACTGGCCCGGGATCCTGCGTCCCGTCCGAGCGCACGTGGGAGGGGGGACGGGGCGCGTGTGTGGCTTCCCGGGGCTCCGTAGCCCCTCTCCCCCGGGCCGCCGCTCCCTTCTGCCTGGGGAAGCGTGGAAGCCCCGGCTGTGAGCGCCTGGCGGGCACCGGATCTGCCCCGGGGTCAAATGTCCCCAAGCCCGCACGCAGCCACTCCAGACCCCCCCCCTCCGAGCCGGGGGCCTGCCTGGCCCCGAGGTGGCTCCCGCTTCTCCTTCACAGGGCCCGCGGCTCCATAGTTTCCTCTCTGTGCTCCTGGAAGGCCTTCGTTTGATCACACTCACACAAAGGGCGTTTCCTCGCTTGAGGTAGGCTGTTCATCTCCTGAGCTCAGGAGGCCGCGGCCACCCTGGGCCCCCTGGCATCTCTACTGCTGTCCAGGCCTCTTCCAGGTCAAATCTTGGGACACCACCCTCCCCCACCCCCCATGGGGGAGCAAAAGCCCTCCTAGGAAGCCGGCTCCTTCTCATTCCAACGCCCTTGTACGGGTCTGGGAATGTGGCCTAGTGGTAGAGTGCTTGCCTCGCGTGCATGAAGCCCTGGGTTCGATTCCTCCGCACCACATATATAGGAAAAGCCAGAAGTGGCGCTGTGGCTCAAGTGGTAGAGTGCTAGCCTTGAGCAGAAAGAAGCCAGGGACAGTGCTCAGGCCCTGAGTTCAAGCCCCAGGACTGGCAACACCCCCCCCCCCCAGAAAAAAAGAAGAAACCATATGTAGTATGATAAGTATTTTGCCAAATACCTGGTTTGAACAGATCTGATTGTAAATTAGCTATTGTTCTGGGCCCATACAATCGATACTGTAAAGTACTCATTGTCTTATCGATACTGTAAAGTACTCATTGTCTTACCGTAAAGTCTTGATGATCAAAGCTTTTGTGCTCCTGAGCCATGTTTACTGTCCTTGGTAAAAATGTCTATTCCGGTTAGTTAATTTGATTATTTCCTTTCTCTTTTGAGTTTAGTTTTTTTTTTTTTTAACACCGTTTTTCTTTATAACTCGCATACCATGTAAATCACCCATACAAATCACAACAATCAATAGTTTGGGTATATTCCATTCATTTTTTTAATAACTATAGTAAAATACATTAAATAAAATTTATAGGAGTACATTTCTTTTGGGGCATAAGCTCCTGAATAAGCCCAGGAGGGCAGGTGAAGCAAGAACAGGGTCACCCTCGAAGCCTCATAACCAGGAAATAGTCTATAGTTTTGCAAACAACAGGAGGCTGGCAACCATCCATTCAGGGAGCAATCATCCATGCCAGTGCTTCAGCCAACAAAGAGAGTCATGCAAAGTGGCTGATGTCAGCCACTCAACTTTAGTAGTGCTGTCACTGGGGTCTGGCCAGTTGCCACCCCATTTCTCAGATGAGATGCTGCCGGGTACAACAACAAAAGTCAAGTTAATCTCTAAACTCGGTTTGTTGAAGTTTTGTCCCCTGACATCTATAACAAAGTTTTCCATCTTCACCATTTTCAAGTATATCGTCGTGTTAACTATGTGCTTCCTGGGGTACACCGCTCATACTGGACCCACTGGGTATGGGCCCCAGGCTACACCCCCTGAGAGGGAAACAAGTTAGATTCAGGCCCAGCCTCGGAAAACTGAAATGAAGCTGGGTACCAGTGGCTGGTGCCTGTAAATCTAGCTGCTCAGGAGGCTAAGACCTGAAGATTGCAGTTCAAAGCCAACCGAGGCAGGAAAGTCCATGAGACTGATTTTCAATTAACCACCAAAAAGCTAAAAGTAGAGCTGTGGCTCAAGTTGTGGAGCACTAGCCTTGAGCAAAAAGCTTAGAGATGGCACTCAGATCCTGAGTTAAAGCCCAGGACGGGGTGGGGGGAGAGAAAGAAGAGAGGGAGGTGAAATGAAGCACACCCTTCTTCGTTTATTCTGAAAAGGCAGTGTCAGGGGCTGGGGATATGGCCTAGTGGCAAGAGAGCTTGCCTCGTATACATGAGGCCCTGGGTTCAATTCCCCAGCACCACATATACAGAAAACGGCCAGAAGTGGCGCTGTGGCTCAAGTGGCAGAGTGCTAGCCTTGAGCAAAAGGAAGCCAGGGACAGTGCTCAGGCCCTGAGTTCAAGGCCCAGGACTGGCCAAAAAATAAAATAAAAAAATAAAATGAAAAGGCAGTGTCAGTGTGTTGGAGCCCAGGATCTCAGGAAAGCCAGCTAATTCTCAGACAGGCCCAACAAGCTTCTAGAGCTCCTAGATAATTCATCTGTTACTTACCAGAACTTATATGTGCCCTGGTAAATGAGTCAATGGCCACCTTCCTTCCCCTTATTCATGTAGTGATGTCTGAAAACTCCCCAATGGGCTGATCAGAGAGGAGGAACCAGGATCTTTGCCTTGGGTGCTGCAGCTCCATAGCTGCATTGTCATCCAGTTGACAATCACAATGACCAAGTCAGTTTCCCATGGTCCTAGCTCCCTCCAGAAGTGGCCCAGCAGTGGCCCAGATTCTAGGGCCCAGATTCTGAACAGGAGCTTGTTCAGGAAGCTGCTGGAGCTTGTGATCCACGGCCCGCCTTGTGGAACCTGTGAGAGGCAGTGCAGTACCGCTGATGTGCCCATCGAGCACTGCTCCTGCCTGCCCTGCCAGACTAAAGCTCCATCCCTTCAGGAACCAGCTCTAGGACTCAGCATCCCCGAAGACCTCGTCAGGGACTTGTCCAGCATGACAACTTGTAGACCAGAGGCTCCTCTTCCTCTCCATGGCTTAGCAGCAGGGGGCCTCGCTGCTCCACATTCCCAGCTTCCAAAGGTAGGTAGACTTGGCCATCTCCACCAGCACCCTGGTCCACTTACTGCAGCTGGCCATCCGAATGCAGCTGAAGATCGCAGGTGGCCTAGCCCACTGCTTTGAGTTCTCCATTGCCAAGTTTCAGGAGCTGGGATACAGCAGGGCCTTAATCTGGAAGCAGATGTTTAAGTGATTTATTGAAAAATAAGCAGTTGTCTGAAGCTGGGCACTGGTGGCTCACACCTGTAAATCTAGCTACTCAGGAGGCTGAGATCTGAGGATCGTAGCTCAAAGCCTGTACAAGTAGGAAAGTCTGTAAGACTGTTATCTCCAATGAACCACCAGAAAACTGGAAGTGGAGCTGTGGCTCAAAGTGGTAGAGTGCCAGCCTTGAGCAAAAGAGCTCAGGAACAGCGCCCAGGCCCTGAGCTCAAGCCCCCTGACTGGGAGGTGGGGGAGGAGGGGCCTGGAGAGCACAATTGAGCCTTTTTTAGAAGTACAACAATGACTAAGTGTGATGGTGCTTACCTGTAATTCTAGTGCATGGGAGTATAGGAAGTTCAATGCCAGACTAGCAATTACTCTTCATAGAAACAAAAGAAATAGCTAGGTACCACCGTGGCTCACACATGCAATCCTAGCTATCCTTGAGCAAAAACAACAACAAAAAGTACAGGGACAGTGCCCAGGCTCTGAGTTCAAGCCCCAGGCCTAGCACGGGTGCACACACACAAAGTAAAACAACCACTGAAAACATCAGCTGATTGGATGTTAGGCAGCTGTTGGATGTGGCTCTGCGCACCTCGTGGAAGGCTGGGGTCCAGGTAAGAACTGTCTGCAGACATCCTGGGCTTGCTCAGCCTGACCCATGAAGGGTCTAGGCCATCGGCTCATTTGTCTTCATACATTCTGTCCTTTGGCCTGGATGAGTTCCTTCTGGCTTCAGCCCCTGCTCTCATGGACCTGGCATGCTAGCGGATGAGGAGACACCATTACAAAGTGCAAAGTAAGCCTGAGCACAACCTTTTAGACAGTGCTGGTCCCATAACCAGCAGGATCACATGGGAGGATTCGGGAGGTGGGGGAGGTGGGCGCCCCAGTAAGACGGGCCTTCGGTGGGCCTCCTTGACAGTGTGGTGTCTGAGCAGACTTGAAGGAGGAAAGGGAGCACAGCGGGCCGTGCGGGGGAAACAGCTGACGGACATCACAAGCAGAGCTCCCCTGTGGCTGCAGCAGGGTCGGAGGAAGCCATTGGAGGGAAGCAAAGTTGGGGTGAGTATAAAGGTTGGGACCTACGTACCTTCAGAGAACTCTGACTCCATTCAGGCCTCTCAGTGGGATTCATTTAAGATTGGCCTGGTCTGGTGATTTGCTTTTTGTTGTTCTTTTGTGGGCTTGAACTCAGGGCCTCGGCACTGTCCCTGAGCTTCTTTTTGCTCAAGGTGAGCGTTCTACCCCTTGAGCCACAGCGCCACTTCTGGCTTTTTTTTTTTTTTTTGAGTGCTTTATTGGAGGTAAGAGTCTCATGGAGTTTCCTGCTCAGGCTGGCTTTGAACCGTGATGGTCAGATCTCAGCCTCCCGAGTAGCCAGGATTACAGATGTGAGCCACCAGGATGTGGACTGGTGATTGTTTTCTAAAGTGTCACTTGGGCTGTAGTGTTGAGAAGAGCGTACAGGGAGGCGGTTGTGAGCCACATGAAGGGACTGTGCCCCGAAGACGTGGTGACTGGGGTGGGGAATCGTTTTTTGTGGGTCTGTTGGATTCATCTCTATTGTTCTCTCTTTTTTTTTTTTTTGCCTCCCCCAACTTCAGCAGCTTTCAGTGAGTTTCCTTACGCCATCTTCATGCATAGACACATAGTTATCCTGATATTATTCACTCTCCATGATTCTTTCCATTTCCCTCTCATATCCCCCTCCAAACAGGCCCACAGTTACAGTTACAAATAAGTCACATTCTAAACCTCGCTAGTACGCTGTTTTTAGAACAGTAGTAACGTAATCCTCTGAATTACAGCACGCAGGTACACAACGAGCAATGAGGAGTAAGCATTCCAGGAGGCCCTGTTTTCGGACGGTAGGAGCCAGCCACAGGGCTTCGGGTCTCAGGACTGTGGCTTCCTGCAGTGAATTTAAACCAGGCATTGTGACCATAGTCATGGAAACCATTGGCTGGGGCTCTGAGACTCTCTGGGCCTGAGTGGCTGTCTTGAAGTTGTGCACCTCTGCCTACGGAATGCATGGGCCCAGAAAATGTATCTCCTGTCTGGGTACACCGATGACTCTACTTACCTGCCTGTCTAGTATGCTTCCCCTTTGCCCTTCTTGAATACGTCCCTCAGTAACGAGTCTTCTCACTGTTGGAGTCACCTGGATACAATCTCAGTTGGGCCAGAGCTTTCACGGTCCGCGGGAGTCATCGCGATCCTCCTGTGGGTGGCCCACGGTGACAGGCTCAGCTTCCAGCTCTGAGTGGCCAATGTCTGGCTGACCCTTGAGGCAGGTTTTGGGAGCTCCACCAGAGGGGCTCTCAGAGGCTGTGCGAGTAGCAGCGGCCACCAGGGGGCAATAGATCCACAGAGGAAGCCAATGTGCTTCTGTGGAGCAGCAGTGGAGGGCCAGGCAGCTAATTTACACACACACACACACACACACACACACACACACACACACACACACACACACAAGTCCCACACCAAGAATAAGAGAGTCCTTGGAGCACTCTTGTCCCTCAGTGCACGAGCCAGAAGCGGTTATTCTTGCTGAAAGTAAAGGCTATTAGCCTTTAGTGGCTGGGTTAGTAAATGGCAGAGTTAGATGGTGAATTGAGGTTTCTAGGCCCCCCAAATTGGAGCCCTTTGGCAAGTCAAGCACAGTCAGAGATGGTTACTCACTTGGTAAACAAACAAACAAAACCCCATTGCTGCAGCCAGGACCTAGGCAGCGTCTCCTTTCTAGACAAAGAATCCTAGATGCTAAAGTATATTATTAAAGGACTCCAAATGTAGGATTTTTTGTTTTTGTTTTGCCAGTCCTGGGGTTTGAACTCAGGGCCTGGGCGCTGTCCCTGAGCTTCTTTTGCTCAAGGCTAGCACTCTACCACTTGAGCCACAGTGCCCCTTCTGGCTTTTTCTGTTTATGTGGTGCTGAGGAATTGAACCCACGCCTTCATGCCTGCTAGGCAAGCACGCTACCGCTAAGCCACATTCCCAGTCCAGAATGTAGGGTTTTATGTATTGACATGTACAGACAAAGGATTGATCTCTCTTCTCTTCTCTCTCTACTGAGTTTGAACTAGTCCTCTACCACCTAAACCTGGCCCTGACCCTTCTTGCTTCAGTTCTTTTTCCAAATAAGTCTTAGCACTTTGCCCCAGCTGGCCTTGAACCTTGCTTTTCCTGATTTCCACCTCTGGCGTAGCTGGGATGAAAGCCTTGTACCACGTTCCATAAGTATTGGCTGTTTTTATACACAGTGAAATCAGTACCCTGCTGTACATAATGTTTATAGCCTGTTGTTTTCACTTACAAGTCTTTTCAATGAACAATAGTCTCTCACAATTCCATATTTAGTGGTTACACAATATTTTGTTCTATTATGTACAATTCATTTGAGTGAACCCCTACTGTCGACTCTTTAGATTGCTTCTTTTTTTTTTTTTTTTTTTTTTTGCCAGTCCTGGGCTTGGACTCAGGGCCTAAGCACTGTCCCTGGCTTCTTTTTGCTCAAGGCTAGCACTCTGCCACTTGAACTACAGCGCCACTTCTGGCTGTTTTTTATATATGTGGTGCTGGGGAATCGAACTCAGGGCTTCATGTATGTGAGGCAAGCACTCTTGCCACTAGGCCATATTCCTAGCCCAGATTGCTTCTATCTTTAAGTATCCTTGTCAACATGTCTGGTTATTTCCTTAGATGGATTTTTATTTTTATTTCTTTTGTCTTATTTTAATTTTTTGCTGGACCTGGGGCTTGAACTCGGGGCCTGGGCTCTGTCCCTGAGCCTCTCTGTGCTCAAGACTAGCGCTTTACCACTTAAGCCATAGCACCACTTCTGACTTTTTCTGTTTATGTGGTATTGAAGAATCAAACAAGGGCTACATGCATGCTAGGCAAGCACTCTATGACTAAGCCACATTCCCAGCCCCTTAGAAGGATTTTTAGAGGAAGGATTACTGGGACAAAGGGTGAAAATATTTTTCAGGCTTTTGACTTAGGTTACCAAATTACCTCCTAGAAGGAGCTTGCCAATTCGCGCTCCCATCTGCAAGTACCTGAGAGTCCACGTTCCACAGCTGTGGGGCGTGGATGAGATTTGAGTATGTGGCTAGACTTGGGAGAAGGAGCCCCATGGAAAGGGAGAGCTTTTGATTGGCAAGAGAGGGGGATGTGTAAAGGGGCAAAGCCCACCAAAGAAAGGGAGAGAGGGTTGAAGTGGGTTTACAGAATCGTCCTGGACTTAGGAAACACGCCATATTCTGAGGCTGCTGGAAAGAGATTTCATTGGACATGGATAAAGTAGTTGAGATTCAAAAGGTTGATTTCTAGGAGCTTCTGTGGGTACATGAAACAAGAGGACATTGGGTAGAGGCAGCAATGTAGCGTCGGACTAAAGTCAAACATGTTCTTTCTGCATCCTCTGAAGCACAGAATGCCAGTAAGTACAATTTCACCTTCCAGCAAGAGAGACAGCGATTCAGATGGCTTTGGGGGCAGATTCCTCTGAGAAGGCCCTGCACAGAACTGGCAAGTGGGATGGAGGGTGGTAGCATGGGAGGCTAAAAACAGGTCCTGAAAGGAATAGACACTGAGTCAGAATGGGGTTTTGCATAGGTGCAGATGCTGAGTACTATAAAAGAATCGGAACAGAAGGTACTGTACTAATTTGGACTAGCAAGTTATATTTACTCGGACCAGGGAATATACTTCCAGCACAGAATGTCCAACCATGGTCTGAGAGATACCCCCCTCGGAGCACTGGTTTAATAAGGAACGAGAACAAGTGATCCCAACAGTGTTGCCTAAGACAGAGGGAAAGGGAGAGGGACAGAGGTGGTGAGATGGATCGGAACGCACTACAAACGTGCGTGAAAATGCAACAGTGAAATCCCCTCTGTGTAACTAATATAAGCTACAAGAAAAAGACAAATGGGGCTGTGGTGGCTCACGCCTGTCATCCTAGCTACTCAGGAGGCTGAGATCTGAGGATTACGGTTCAAAGCCAGCCCAGGAAGAAAAGTCAGTGAGACTCATCTCCAATGAACCACCAGAAAAATGGAAGTGGCCCTATGGCTCAAAGTCTAGAACACTAGCCTTGAGCAGAATAGCTCGTGGACACTGCCCGGGCCCTGAGTTCAAGCCCCGTGACTGCCTCCTCTCCCCAAAAAGACAGAAAGCAATAGAGGCATAAAGGGCTGGCTTGCATGCCTTGTGATTGCATTTCACATAGGGTGTCTGGGTATTATCCCGGACAGACGTCTGCTTTCCAGCAAAGCTGGGCAGAATAGTGTTAGGGAGGCTAGGAGGTTTGCCTATGCAATTCTTCTGCAAAGGGAGGGTGCCAGGGTGCCTATACTTCTTCCTTTCTTCTCCACATCCTTTCAGCTCCTGTTTCTTACCTGATGCTGGCGCCCCAGGAATAAGGCTTTCAAGTGCTGGAAGCAGAGGTCATTCTTAAACAAGAAACTGTAGGTGCGGCTTTCACCTCTTAATGCCAGAATTCCCAAGGTCCTGGTGCAGTGGGTTGTGCCTTCATGGTATCAAGCAAAAGAAATCAACAAAGATTGCAGCTCCATTGCCTAGTGGGTAGAAATCACGCTCAGGCTTTGTCCTTGCCCTATTCTCTCCTAGATGAACATACGGCAACATTAAATCCTGCTGCCTACAGTGGCTGAACCTCACATTCCTTCCAGAGATGGAAAAGCTGGGGAGCATGCCATGCTAGCCTGCATACGTTCTGCCGTCCATTTCACCAGGACCTTAGGAATTTGGGCATAGAGAAAAGCAAGAAGAGCATCAGTAAGTGAAAGAATGGATAAAGGGGTTTATGCGGTGGCAGACATCAGTACTACATTAGCACCTTGTAAAAGGCTTAGAGAAAGAGATGATGCTGTCTCTTAACTTCATAATCCCAGGTGCCATGGTGCTGCTGCTTCTGGGAACGTAAAAGATCAAATGGAAACCTGCAAACCCAAGGGACCAATAATGCACCCACACCCCTAACTGAGGTCAGTTCTTCCTTTGGATTTCTTTGGTTGTTCCCATTGTGTCTTCACATATAATGACAAATCGCGTTTGGAGACACAATGGAAATGTGTGATTTATTGAAAAATAAGCAGTTGTCTGAAGCTGGGCACTGGTGGCTCACACCTGTAACCCGAATTACTCTGGAGGCTGAGATCTGAGGATCAAGGTTCAAAGCCAGACCAGACAGAAAAGTCTCCTCCAGTGAACCACCAGAAAACCAGAAGTGGCTCAGAGTGGTAGAATGCTAGCCTGGAGTGAATCAGCTCAGGGACAGTGCTCAGGCCCTGAGTTCAGGTCCCACAACCGATCAAAACAAAACAAACCAAGAAGTCTGGGGTGGTATTTCCAGAGGAGTATCTGCAGGGTAGGCATGGGGTGATCTCCCCAGCTGCTGGGGGCTCTGGAGAGAAACCTTACCGTTTCTGGTTCCCCCCACTTGGTCTACACTTTGTCAATAGTAGTATCTTTATTAACCTCACTCCAGATTCTCCTGCTTGAGAATGGATTCTGTTTCTAGCTGGGTCTCTTTCAGCAGGAATCCAACCCTGGCCTCTCCTCCTCCCTCTCTCCAACCCCCCCTCTTATCCCTCCCTATTTTCTTCCTTCCTCCTTTCTCCTTCTCCTTTCGGAGGGAGTATGCAGGCTAGCAGGAGGGAGTACACAGGCTAGCAGTATATCTCGCTCCTCATCTGCTCTGTGGCTGCCCTTGTCCCTAGGTGGTCAAGAACAGTGTATTCCTTTTTTTTTTTTCCTTCTGAACTGCTTGGACTTCTGGCTGCTTTTCAGGGTGTCCAGCCCATCCCCCAGCCTCTCCACAGCCCCACCCTGCCCCAACCCAGCTCACTATTGGCCCTTCCAGCCTTTTATTTCCTAGGCAGACATCTTGGGGAGGTGGGGGGGGGGTGGGGAGGAACCAATCAAATCTGTGACATCAGTGTCTACATAACAGCATTAGTGAGTGCGGGCCAACACATTAGGAGTTGCACTTTCATTGCTTTTCCAATCCAGATTTTATTGTGTTAGTAGTTAAGAACGTAATAAACAAGGGGGGAAAAGAAAAAATTCAAGTCACTCTAGCTAAAGACGCCAGCCTAACAAAAATCTCTAGCAGACTCTTGTTAGCCCTGTTGCTAGGGAAGAGTTGTCCAGCAGACCTGAAAAAGTTCTTTTAAAAAAAAAGGAGTGGGGGGTTGGTTAACTTTAAAGAAACAAAGATTTTTCAGCTGGCTCTTGGTGCTGGGGTGTGGGGGGGTAGTGGGGGGGCACGGTTTGAGCCCACAGAGGGGACAAGCAAAGAAAGAGGGGATTGAGCATTTTCGCAAACAAATGATAAAACTGCCTTTTAAAGAAGTGGGGAGGGACCCCCTTGTCCAAACAAGACTTTCGCCAGGGTAGGAAATCATTTCTGCAATTGTTTACAATGCTCAGGCAGCCAGTCCAAAGTCAACACGGCCTGGGAGTGCTGCCCCCAAAACCTCCTGCTCTCTGCCAGCCGCCTGCCATCTCCAGCTCAGCTATTTCTGGGACTCCATCCCCTCCCTTCAAAAACAAACTGTGGCCCTTACTGTCATCCCCAATTTAAACTCGGCTTCTTCAGTCTTAATCATATTTTCCAGAAGGATTGGACAACCGAGGTCCAGATGCAGGCTGGAAACCAGTGAAGAGGGGGCTTCCATTACCGGGTGCCAAGGCGGAAATTTCCTGTGCACTGGAGCTATAGCTTCCCCTGCGGCCTAATAGGAAACCTATTGCATTTCCAACACAAGATCTTGACTCATAAACAGCCCGAAAGTTACGCCCCTTCCTAAAGTCTGTCCTTCAAACCCAGAGCAAAGTTTGCTTTTACTAAAAAGCCCCACGATGCGTGTGGCTGTCACTTGGTGCTGAGGATGTTTGATTCTCTTTCCCGTCACGAAAAAGAGTTGATTAATCCCATCTCTTTATTAACCCACCTAGTTGCCTCCTCATTTGATGTGAAGAGTCTTGTGGCTCGAACACTTTTAAAGCACAGTGAAAATAAAGTGTGCTTTCTTCTCGGTCCCCATCTCCTAAGTTCCAGCCTGTCCACGGTTGTTCTTGTTTTGTATTATCTGTCCGAACAGGCTTTATGTATTGCTAAGCACTTTGGGCAAACGCAGAGAGACTATTCACGGGGACAGAGGGTCCCTACGCACGAGTTCTAGCCCTTCTCTTGTCTGCGGTGTGACACCAGGCTGCTTTCCCTGTCTGGACCTCATTGGTGGCATCTGTGACAAATGAGAATCCTACTAGCTAACGTTCATTAGGCTTCTGCGGCGCTGCCACTGTGCTAAGCATTGTCACATGGCATTGGTGGAAAGCAGCTCCCTGCACCATGAGGAGGCATTCATTATTAACCCCATAGTATCCACAGCAAAACCGAGGCATGGAGAAATGAAGTAACTTGTCCAGGTCATAGATAGAGGACCTTGTGAAGCTAGCAAGTCCGACGGGGGAGCTCGCAACCACTGAGTCCACCGTGTTCTGGAACTCTCTGTCACTGGTGCTATGGCAATACCATGATGGGATGGTAACAGCTGATAAGGAGCGGGGGACAGCAGGTCAAGGCTCAGGTTGGAGCTCTGACGTCGGGCCAGCACCTCCCTCGTTCTCCCTCTAGGGAGTCAGGATAACTCCTTAGAAACAATTTCTTCCGTTTTATCAAAACGTAGTCATGCACAAAAGAGCCAACGAGTATTTGTCTTGTTTTGCTTTTTTTTTTTTTTTTTTTGGCCAGTCCTGGGGCTTGGACTCAGGGCCTGAGCACTGTCCCTGGCTTCTTCTTGCTCAAGGCTAGCACTCTACCACTTGAGCCACAGCGCCGCTTCTGGCCATTTTCTGAATATGTGGTGCTGGGGAATCGAACCTAGGGCCTCATGTATACGAGGCAAGCGCTCTTGCCACTAGGCCATATCCCCAGCCCTGTTTTGCTTTTTGAGACAAGGTGTCTCTGTGTAGCCCAGGCGAGACTCACATTTAGCAGGCTCCAGCCTGGTTACAAGTGTGCACTTCTATACCGGATAAAACAAAGCAAAACAAAAAAAAGCCAACTGCCATGAAGAGGCCTGAAACAAAAGATAGTGGCCCTGAAAAGCTATTCTAACTTTTTTTCTTTTTGTCAGTTGTGGGGCTTGAACTTGGGGCCTGGGTGCCGTCCCTGAGCTCTTTGTGCTCAAGGCTAGTGCTCTGCCACTTGACCCACTTCTGGTTTTTGGGTGGTTATTTGGAGGTAAGAGTCTTGTGAGCTTTCCTGCCCACGCTGGCTTCAAACCATGATCCTCCGATCTCAGCATCCTGAGTAGCTAGGATTACAGGTGTGAGCCATCAGTGCCTGGCTTAATTTTATTATTTTTTTTAACATGCTATCTTTGTATTCCTAAATCAGAAGTTGGCAAACTTATCTTTGAAAAGGGCTGGATAGTAAATGTGTTTAGCTTCACAGGCCATACATTCTTTGGTTTCAACTTCTCAACTCTGTCTTGAAGCTAAAAAGCAGCCATATGTCAGAGAATAAGCATAGCTGTATCCCAATAAAACTTCGGTTATAACTTCGGTTATAAGCCAGGCACCAGTGGCTCACGCCTATAATCCTAGCTACTCAGGAAGCTGAGATCAGAGGATCACTAGTCAAAGTCAGCGGGAAAGGAAAGTCCATGAGACTTTTTTTTTTTTTTTCCAGTTCTGGGCCTTGGACTCAGGGCCTGAGCACTGCCCCTGGCCTCTTTTTGCTCAAGGCTAGTACTCTGCCACTTGAGCCACAGTACCACTTCTGGCTGTTTTCTGTATATGTGGTGCTGGGGAATTGAACCCGGGGCCTCATGTATACAAGGCAGGCTCTCTTGCCACTAGGCCATATTCCCAGCCCCCATGAGACTCTTTATCTTCAATGAACCACCAGAAAACCAGAAGTAGCTCTGTGGCTCAAAGTGAGCAAAAGAGCTCAGGGACAGTGCCCAGGCCCCGAGTTCAAGCCCCACAACCCAGGGCATCATGCATACTAGGCCAGAACTCCACCATTAAGACTCGTGGCTTTTAAAGCTTTCTTTATGCATTGTTCTAGAAACCTACTCTTTTCTGTATTAAACGTCCTTTTTCCAGGTCCTGGGTTTTCCTCCCTGATTGACTTCTTCAATTTGCCCAAAGCACAATCTGTGTGGATTCCTGGAAAGGGCACATGGGAGGCAAACATTTTAATTTGGTATATCTAAAAATGCCTTTCATCTACTATCAGTCTGGAATGATAGGTTTGGTAGAATTGTAGACCGGAAATCTTTTGCCCTCACATTTTAAATCATCTGGATTGTTAAAAATCGGATTCCTTAGCCAGGTGCCAGTAGCTCACACCTATAATCCTAGCTGCTCAGGAGGCTGAGATCTGAGGATCGCAGTTTGAAGCCAGCCTGGGGAAGGAAGTACATGAGACTCTCCAATTAACCAGTAATAAAATAAATAATAAAGAAAAAGAGTACAGCTGTGGCTCAAGTGGTAGAGCACTTGCCTTGAACAAAAAAGCTCAGGAACAGTGCCCAGTCCCTGAGTTCAAGCACTAGGACTAGAACAAAAAAGGAAAAAAAAATTGGATACCATTTTAATTCTTGGTTCTTTGTATGCAATCTGTTTTTGATTCTCTAAAACTTTGCTCTTAATCTTCTGGAATTTTATTTTATTTATTCATTTATTTGTTGGTTGTGGGGCTTGAACTCAGGGCCTGGAAGCTGTTCCTGGGCTCTTTTTTGCTCAAGGCTAGCATTCTACAACTTTTAGCTACAGTACCACTTCTGGTTTTTTCTGGTGGTTAATTAGAGCTAAGAGTCTCACAGACTTTCCTTCCAGGGCTGGCGTTGAACTGCAATCTCCTCTGATCTCAGCCTCCTGAGTAGCTAGGATGACAGCAGTCTTCTGGAATTTCAAACAGGCTGCATGCTTGAAAGGCCCAATTTCTGGTACATGGGTACCCAGTGCACAAAGCAGACCCTTTCAGTTTGGGTATCCATGTTCTTTAATTCTGATACATTTTATTTGTAATATTTCCTTCATAATTTCCTCCCCTCCTTTCTCTCTATTGTGCAATTCAATGACCTTTGGATTCATTTTTTTCCTTAAGAAAAAATTCTGTGAGCGGGGCTGGGGATATAGCCTAGTGGCAAGAGTGCCTGCCTCGGATACACGAGGCCCTAGGTTCGATTCCCCAGCACCACATATACAGAAAACGGCCAGAAGCGGCGCTGTGGCTCAAGTGGCAGAGTGCTAGCCTTGAGCAGGAAAAAGCCAGGGACAGTGCTCAGGCCCTGAGTCCAAGGCCCACGACTGGCCAAAAAAAAAAAAATTCTAGTTTCTGCCTTTATCTTTTTGATCAACTTTTGAAAGAATTTCCTTAGACTATACCTTCTGGCTATATTCTAGACTCTCTCTCTCTCTCTCTCTCTCTCTCTCTCTCTCTCTCTCTCTCTCTCTCTCTCTCTCTCTCTCTGTCTGTCTCTCTCTCACGTTGGGCATTGGGGCTTGAACTCTGGGCCTAGGCGCTGTCCCTGAGCTCTTCAACTCAAGGATAGCACTCGACCACTTGACCCACAGCACCACTTCCAGTTTTTGGTGGTTCACTGGAGAGAAGAGTGCCATGGACTTTCTTGCCTGGGCTGGCTTTGAACCTCAGATCTCAGCCTCCTGAGTAGCTCTGGCTCATTTTTTTTTGCCAGTCCTGGGACTTGAACTCAGGGCCTGAGCACTGTCCCTGATCTTTTTGCTCAAGGCTAGCACTCTACCACTTGAGCCACAGCGCCACTTCCGGCTTTTTCTATATATGTGGTGCTGAGGAATTAAACCCAGGGCTTCATGTATACGAGGCGAGTACTTTACCACTAGGCCATATTCGCAGTCTTGGCTGGTCTCTTTAAACTTACTTCACTCTGACTGCTGTGCTTCTCATCTCTGGAGTCTCCATCTTGTTTCCTATTGTCTATTCCTGGCACGTAGCTGGATGACATTTCCCGACCCCCCGTCCAGAGTTGTTATCTGGCCACGTTCTCTCCAGTGTGCGTGCCTTGTGAAGATCTGTAGTAGCTGGGGGCTAGGCCTTATGATGGGCACATGTCTCTTCCTTCTCCTCTTTCCACCAGCTGTAACTCAGTGGCGGCTGCAACTCCTTCGTGCAGATGATAAGGAGGCTGTAGTGAGAAAAGAGACCATGGCCGAACCTGGGTTTTGACTGCCTGTGCACAGCAATGCTGTTAGCCTCTGTGGACTGCAATATGAGAGAAAGTCTCTTGTGCTCCTTAAGCCATAGTTTTATTGAATCTCTTTGTTACAGCAGCTGAGCCTTGTCCTGACTAATACATCTGGAATGGACCATCTTAGGTAAGGTAACTTCTCAAACTTGAGTTATTTTTAATAAAAAAAAAACAACAGTTGATAATTGTGAAACAGTGAAAAACACCCTACAACCAGGTGTGGCTACTCATTCCTGTAATCCCAGCTACTTAGCTGAGATGAGCAGAATTGCAGTTCAAGTCCCACCTGAGCAACAAAGTTTATGAGGCTCCTGTCTCAAAACAAGCCGGGTATTGGATTGTATACCTATAATTCCAAATCTACAGGAGGCAGAGGTAGAAGTATCACAGCCCAAGGCCAGCAGGGGAAAAAAGTGAGGACCCTAAAAAAATAACTGAAGTAAGGGGCTGGGAATGTGCCTTAGCAGTAGAGTGCTTGCCTAGCATGCATGAAGCCCTGGGTTCCATTCCTCAGCACCACATACACAGAAAAAGCCGGAAATGGCGCTGTGGCTCCAGTGGCTGAGTGCTAGCCTTGAGCAAAAAGAAGCTGGGGCAATGTTCCAACCCTGAATCCAAGCCCCAGGACTGGCAAAAAATAAAATAACTCAAGTAAAAAGGAGATGTCAGCACAGTTCAGGTGGCAGAGTACTTGCCCTGTGGAAAGGAAGAAAAAATAAATAAACAAAACATATAACATTGTCGGCTCTGGGGTAAGAAATGTGGCTGCCCAGGGAAAAGAACAACCTTATTTCCCTGTGAGAGCTGATTTCTCTGTCTGTAAAATGCCAACCACAGCAGCTGGGGAATTGTGAGCCAGTTGTGTGTGTTCTGAGCTCAGAAGGGCAGCAGGTCAGTCCTGTCTCACATGAGAGGCAGGTGAGTCACGTGAACGCCAAGACAAGAGTGCTCGGAGCATGGTTCTGCGATCCAGCAAGCGCTTAGCATGCGCAAGGTCCTAGGTTTGATCTCAAGAAAGAAAGAAGGGAAGGAAGGAAGGAAGGAAGGAGAAGGGGAGAGAGGGAGAGATGGAGAGAGGGGAGGGGAAAAAAAGAGAAAGTGAAAGAAGCAAAGAAAGAAGGGCTGGGAGTGTGGCTTAGTGGTAGAGTGCTCGCCTTGCATGCATGAAGTCCTGGGTTCGATTCCTCAGCACCACATAAACAGGAAAACCCAGAAGTAGCTCTGTGGCCCAAGTGGTAGAGTGCTAGCTTTGAGCAAAAGAAGCTCTGGGACAGTGCCTAGGCCCTGAGTTCAAGCCCCAGGATTGATCAAAACAAAAAGAAAGAAAGAAAGATTACAGGCTCATGCTTGTAATCCTAGCTACTCAGGAAGATGAGATCTGAGGTTTGAGGTTCAAAGCCAGCCAGGGCAGGAAAGTATGTGAGACTATAGCTCCAAGTTAATCACCAGGAAACAGGAAGTGGAGCTGTGGCTTCAAGTGGTAGAGCGCTAAGCCTTGAGCACAAAAAGGCTCAGGGACAGCACCCAGACCCTGATTTCAAGTCCCATGACTGACAAGAAAAAAAAGAAGAATTTGTGAAGGAGGCAGAGAGCAGAGTGGTTAGAGTCTGCCGTCTTGCTTACTGACGAGGTTGACGTGCCCACTGGTGGGGCCTACTGCGCAGTGGACTCCCAAGACAAGTTAACTGTAAAAATATGCAGAAGTCCAGCTAGAGCAAGAACCTATATAATACCCAGTGTTACAAAGAACAAGTCCTGCAGAGGAGCCGTTCATTAAAATAACAACCAAGGCGGTCATGGGGCCGCCTTCTGAGATAAATGCTGGAGTTTGGCTGTAAATGCCAACATCCTTAGCTAATCTCAGTAATGCATGAGCAGGAAGAATTCAGTGGCAAGGAGCCCAAGTGGAGTTGCATAAAGAACTCTTAAAAGCAGCCAACAACCTCCGAGCAGTAGGCCCACTGGCACGAGGGGGGATGTAACGTTCAATCGGAGCCGAGGGCACAGGAACTTCTCTGGGATGCAGGGTCTTGGGTCTTGGCAAGAGGCAGCGCCTCCGCCTCACCGCGGGTTTTTGCCTCTGTGTTTCATCTGTTTCAGGGCAAGACCAACTCCTTCCAAGTAAGAGAACACGCTCTCCTCTCATTAAAGTTCAGAGATCAGCCGCGCATCCGTTTCCCACCTTGATCTCATTGTGTAATGGAAGAAAGGGAGGCCCAGGATGGGGAAGTGAGATTCTCGAGGTCCCTTGGGGGAGGCCATCCCTTCCACCCATCACGCTGTTAGACCAAGGCAGGTGCTAAGGTGCAGAGCCGCGCGGGGGGCAAGGCTACAAACAGTTCAATGTCTGGATTTCAGCGCAAGATGGAGAGCACTGGCCTGGTCCAAAATTGGAATTTTAATTTTTTTTTTTTTTGCCAGTCCTGGGCCTTGAACTCAGGGCCTGAGCACTATCCCTGGCTTCTTTTTGCTCAAGGCTAGCACTCTACCACTTGAGCCACAGCGCCACTTCTGGCTGTTTTCTGTATATGTGGTGCTGGGGAATTGAACCCAGGGCCTCATGTATATGAGGCAAGCTCTCTTGCCACTAGGCCATATCCCCAGCCCTTAAAAATATTTTTAAATTGTTATTATAAAGGTGATATAAAGTGGGGTTACAGTTACGTAAGTCAGCGAAAAAGTACTTTTTGTTGTTGTTGGTTGTGGGGCTTGAACTCAGGGCCTGGGTGCTGTCACTGAGCTCTTTTTTGCTCAAGGCTAGCGCTCTACCACTTTGAGCCACAGTGCCACTTCTGGGTTTTGAGTGGTTCATTGGAGATAAGAGTCTCAGGGGGACTTTTCTTCCCAGGCTGGCTTTGAACCACCATCCTCAGGTCTCAGCCTCCTGAGCTAGGATGACAGGCGTGAGCTACTGGTGCCTGGCTCTTTGCAGTTTTTTTTTTTTTTTTTGGCCAGTCCTGGGCCTTGGACTCAGGGCCTGAGAACTGTCCCTGGCTTCTTCCCGCTCAAGGCTAGCACTCTGCCACTTGAGCCACAGCGCCGCTTCTGGCCGTTTTCTGTATATGTGGTGCTGGGGAATCGAACCTAGGGCCTCGTGTATATGAGGCAGGCACTCTTGCCACTAGGCTATATCCCCAGCCCCTTTGCAGTTTTTAGAGTTGGAATGGTGATGACCACTTTTCAGCATCTTCTCAGCTGAAAGCGAGAAGGCCCATCTCCCCGGCTAGCAGCTGTGGAAGGCGTCCCTGCTGGGTGGATGGCTTCTGTGGCCCATTATGCTTGCCCTGGAGCTGATGGAGCAGGTGCTCCATCATCTAAGTGGGCCAAACCAGGGAGAGGCCATTCCTAAACTGTCTTGCACAGAGCCTCCTTGGCCTCAAGTCTCATCTGTAGAATGGAGACCCTAATGGTGAACATTCTATAGCACAGTGTTGGTAAAACTTGCATGTGTAAACACCACTCAGGGGCTGGGAATATGGCCTAGTGGTAAAGTGCTCGCCTCATATACATGAAGCCCTAGGTTCGATTCCTCAGCACCACATATATAGAAAAATGCTGGAAGTGGCGCTGTGGCTCAAGTGGTAGAGTGCTAGCCTTGAGCAAAAAGAAGCCAAGGGGGCTGAGAAGGTGGCTTAGCGGTAGAGTGCTTGCCTAGCATGCATGAAGCCCTGGGTTCGATTCTTCAGTACCACATAAACAGAAAAGGCCAGAAGTGGTACTCTGACTCAAGTGGTAGAGTGCTAGCCTTGAGCAAAAAGAAGCTCAGGGACAGTACTCAGGTCCTGAGTTCAAGCCCCAGGACTGGCAGAAAAAAAAAAAGTGTTTGCCTCATAAACACCACCCGCTTTCTCCGCCTCCCCCCACCTTTTTTTTTTCAGTGGTATTTCTAAAATTAGAAGCCATTTCCAATAGCAAATGTGGTAACTTGAGAAAGTGAAAACTTGTTCAGAAATCTTGTTGGAGGAAGGAAGGTAGTTTAAGATCCATCCAGCAGCTGTGTGACCATGAATGAAAGGTGGAAGGAGGGAGGGTAGACAGAGAGCTGTTGCAGTAGTCCACAGAGAAAGAGTCCTGTGGCTTGATCCAGGGTAGTATGTAAAAAGATGGAGAGAGAAATGGAAAGATTTGAGACTTTCTGAAAGTACAGTTGACAACATTTGGATGTAGGGAGTAAGAGGAAGGCACAAATGAACAGCAGCTCTTCTGCTAGGAATATTAATAGATTTTCTTTTAATTGTTGTTTTTCTGTAGCAGTACTGGGGTTTGAACTCAGGACGTCTTGGCAGGCTGGTACTCTACCATTTGAGCCAAACCTCCAGCTATACTTTTTTTTTTGCCAGTCCTGGGACTTGAACTCAGGGCCTAAGCACTGTCCCTGAACTTCTTTTGCTCAAGACTAGCACTTTATCACTTGAGCCACAGCGCCACTTTCAGCATTCTTTTTTTAATATGGTGTTGAGGAATTGAACCTAAGTCTGTAGGCATGCTATGCAAGCACTCTACCACTAAACCACATTAGCCCCTCTTGAAAGTTTTATTCATAGATTCTCCCCCCCACCCCGCCCCGCCCCGTCCCCCGCAACCTCCGCTAGGGTTAGAGATCAAAACTTGGGCTTCTTTCTCAGCTAGGCCCACCTTCTACTACTGAGTTAAGCCATGGCCTCTTGACTGATTCTTTTTGTTGTTGTTTTTTAAAAGATGTTGGCCTGGGAATATGGCCTAGTGGTAGAGTGCTTGCCTCGAATACATGAAGCCCTGGGTTTGATTCCTCAGCACCACATATATAGAAAAAGCCAGGAGTGGCGCTGTGGCTCAAGTGGCAGAGTGCTAGCCTTGAGCAAAAAGAAGCCAGGGACAGTGCTCAGGCCCTGAGTTCAAGCCCTAGGAATGTTAAAAAAAAAAAGATGTTGCTGGGCACCAGTGGCTCACACCTATAATCCTAGCTACTCAGGAGGCTGAGATCTGATTGTGATTCAGAGCCAGTCTGGGCAAGAAAGTCCATAAGAATCTTATCTCCAAGGAACCACCAGAAAACTGGAAGTGGCTCAAGTCATAGAGCACTAGCCTTGACCTGAAGAGCTCAGGGACATCACCCAGGCCCAGAGTTCAAGTCCCATGACTGACAAAACAAAAAAAAAACCCAAACCAAACCAAAATGAAACATTGGTAACAGTAAATTAGTTAGGACCAGGCCCTGGGGACAGCATCTTGACTTAACAGGCTAAAAACACATGCAAAGGAGATCTTGTTTCAGACGTCTTGCCTCTGCCCCTCCACATTTAGATAACCTTCCTGTGACCCTGAAAAGAGGATCTGTAGAACAGACCTGATTAGGAACTAACAACCAACAGAATGTTGTAGGACCTGATTGCTAAACTGTTACCTTCCTCAAACACCTAATTATAATAGGGGCAGCCAATTGGAGCCCAGTTTACAGGGTACAAGAATCCCTCCGCCTCAGAGCCACTAGGGAGAGAGCACCACCGAGACAGAGAGACGCAGAGAAACACAGGGAGACACAGGGAGACAGAGCCACTTAAGAAGAGGATGGACAACTGACAGAACAGTCACACGCTATGAACAATGACCTAAAAGCCAGCTACTTGTCTTCTGAATCAAGTGGTTCACCTTCCTCCTCAGGGCTCCTGGGCTTTGCTCATCTCTACCCTGAGCTGCATCTCCTAACACTAAGGAAAACACTGAGCCAAAAGGGTTGTGTTGGACTCTGTCCACCAGGAGTAACAGCAAAAGATTCTGTACCCAGATCGTGGCCAGTGTTTGGTAGTTAACAAGTATATGTGATACCAAAAACAGACATAATAGCAGGGCACCGGTGATTCATAACTGTGATCCGATCTACTCAGGAAGCTTGAGATGTGAGGATCACGGTTCAAAGCCAGCCCAAGTAGGAAAGTCCGTGAGACTCATCTCCAATGAACCACCAGAAAACCAGAAGACTAGTGCTCAAGTGAAGAGCTCAGGGACAGCGCCCAAGCCCAGAGTTCAAGCCCCATGACTGACAAAAGATAAAAATTAAAAAGAAATCTGGAAGTGGAGCTGTGGCTCAAGTAGCAGAGTGCTAGCCTTGAGCACAGAGAGACTCTAGGACAGAGCCCAGGCCTTGAATTCAAAGCCCTGGGATTGGAAAAAAAAAAAAAAAAGCATAACAATTTCCAAAAACAATTGAAAATACAAAAACAAAGAAAATTGTATGGAAGGTATACAATGAAATTTCCTTTCCCAAGGTTCCCCCTCCTAAAACCAAATTTCTGAACTTGACATGCATTTATGGACTTGGTGATATGCATGAACTCAGACATGCTTTGAAGCAGGTACACACCGGAGATGTACTTATTACAACTACCCATTGGTTGATGTAGGCGAGTGTTACATTAATAGTGAATGAGTTGTATTGTTTAGGGAATAATGACAATGGAGAAAAGTGTGTATGGCCAGTTGTTATGAATACAATTTATCACAAGAACATTTTCTATCTGTAGTTGGTTGAACCCATAGGTCAGTTGTAAAACCAGTACCCAAGGATTCCAAAATAGCCAGGGACATTCCGAAGAGGTTGAGATCTCATAAGACTAATTGTGTTTGGAAATTTAAGGAAGATATGATTTTTTTTGTTATTGGACAGAAAAGAGAGGCCTGAACACAGCCATTCTATTAGATGTTATAATGGTGAAAACAAAATAAAGCAAAAAAAAAAAAAAAAGAACACCCACATAGAACATGGCAACAATCTACTGTACCAGCATTTTAATAGGGCTTTTTATTTTACAAGCATTATTCTGTTTATCCCTTCTCTAGCAGAGCCTCAAAATAATCCTTCAAGATATGTAAAATAGGTACTTGATTGTTAATTGCTCTTTATTAATGATCAGATCAAACCTCTGAAATTGCAATACTTATAGGGCAAGTGTGGCTAAATGTCAACAATTTCATAGTTGCACTTAATATAGTTATATGTGCCATAACTATTGTTATTATCATATTATCATTTATGACAGGAGTACATTTTGAGAAGTGGTTGGAGAATCATCATAGTGTATACTTACACCAGAGGCTGTAGCTACTACACACTTACACCAGATGCACAGCCTACAGTTCCTAGACTATAAACCTGTACAGCAGGTTTCAGTACTGAATGTTGTAGGCAAGGGAGGGGAGACAGTGATGAGTATTTGTGTATCTAAGCACCTCCCAACACAAGAAATGTACAGTTAAAAAAATTAGTTCCAGGGACTGGGAATATGGCCTAGTGGCAAGAGGTTTTTTTTTTTTTTTTTTTTTTTTTTTTTTGCCAGTCCTGGGCCTTGGACTCAGGGCCTAAGCACTGTCCCTGGCTTCTTTTTGCTCAAGGCTAGCACTCTGCCACTTGAGCCACAGCGCCACTTCTGGCCATTTTCTATATATGTGGTGCTGGGGAATCGAACCCAGGGCTTCATGTATATGAGGGAAGCACTCTTGCCACTAGGCCATATTCCCAGTCCAAGAGTGCTTGCCTTGTATACATGAAGCCCTGGGTTCAATTCCTCAGCACCACATATATAGAAAAAGGCCAGAAGTGGCACTGTGGCTCAAGTGGTAGAGTGCTAGCCTTGAGCAACAAAAAAGGCCAGGGACAGCGCTCAGGCCCTGAATTCAAGCCCTAGGACTGGCAAAAAAAAAAAAATTAGCTCCATGGTAGTCTTATGGGACCATCAAGTATGTGGTCCACAGTTTTGGGGATTGAACCCAATGCCTCACACATAAATACCCCGTATTATGGCTAAGCTCTCAAAACATTTGTCTGTATTTGGTATTATACTGGACAAAGCAATGTTCCTTTAGGTCTCTCTGTGTTCCTATAGTTGGGAATATTTGCCACCTACCTTCTTCCTTCAATGGAGATTGTCCTCACCTTCAAGTTGCTGCTTCTACCAAGAGGATGCCCAGTCTCTGAAGACAATCTGAAGCCAGAGGTGGGCTGGTGTAGGATATGATGGCCCAGGCCCCTGCTCCAAAGTGGAACCCTCTGAGGGGGCTCTGTAGTTCAGAGTACCCATAGGGTCCATTGAGGCCTCCCTAGCCTGCTGAGATTCCAATTCACCATCGCAGAGTTGCCACCAGGAAACCCAAACACAAGACAGTTGGTACCAGAAGTCGTGTGTGTGTGTGTGTGTGTGTGTGTGTGTGTGTGTGTAATTCAAAAGTGTGTATTTGGAGAGAGATCGCCTGCCTGCCAGCCATAGGTGAAGGGGGTCTGGGGCAGGCTGTTGAGATGCAGAAAACGCGATTCTCAAGTATGGCACATTGAAAACAGCCAAAGCAAGAAGGTCATTTTCACCTTGCCCTTTTCTCTCAAGGTAACTATGAACACAAAGAAGGTCAATCTTTGACTTCTCCCTGCTCCTTCCCTCGGGTGACAGGTGTCCTACGCCATACCCTGAGGTGAAGAATGTCACACAGAACTCCACAAAGAATCTGAACAAACAGGCCCAGCTTGGTTTCCCCCATTTTCTTACTATGGGATCATCACTCTCCATTCAACCGCACTTCTGTCAGCCTGTCCATTCTTCATGCAACCAAAGCATAAACATATAAACGTACAGATGTGATCTGGGAGTGTGGCTCAGTGGTAGAGCGCTTGCCTAGCCTGCAGAAAGCCCTGGGTTTGATTCCTCGGTACCACATACACAAAACAAGCCACAAGTGGTGCTGTGGCTCAAGTGGCAGAGTGCTAGCTTTGAGCAAAAGAAGCTCAGGGACAGTGTCCAGGCCCTGAGTTTAAGCCCCAGGACTGGCAAAATAATAAAAAATAAGCCCCAGACTTCAATTTGGAAGTCCCTGAGTTACATAAAACCCACATGAAATAAATGTGTAAGCTCTTTCACATTCGTTTTATGATCATGGTTTCAGCAATAGGTAAGAAGAGACACCTCTTCTCCCTAGATGGAAGATAGGTAAGGCTGGTCACCAGGGCAGGTGCAAAGGCCTTCTTTGTGGGAAGTTGTGACCATGAATGTGGGGTTGAATGTCTGTGGCTGAGCCCATTTATTTGCTAGAACTTTTTCATAATAGTCTCATGTGGCACAATCATTGAAAAGAATGCTTGTCCTTCCCAAACCTGTCTTCACCCCCTTCCTGGATATCTGATGGACATGAGCCCAATTCTAGCTGTACTGGGCCTGCTGAAGAAGAAGGTGGAAGCTATCCTCTGAAGGACCCACAGGATCCATTCTGGCAAGACTAGGCACGGAGCCATATCCTTAGCTAGACCAGAGGAGGAAGGTGAGGGTGATAAGTTAATTCATCTCTCTATCACTATCATGAGATCACAATTTAGAAAGACAGAATGTTTGTTTGGGCTCCTGGCTTTGGAGATTTCAAGGCATCATCATTGCTTTGGACCTCATGATGGAGCAAAACCAAGCATATCATGGTTGAGAGCAGAAAGAAAACAAAGGGTGGGGAAGGAAGAGCCAGGACCCCACTCCCCACTTGAGGGCACTCTCCCAGTGCGTAGAGACCTTCCACTGGGCTCCCTAGGACCAGACCTGTAACCTGCGGACCTTTGGGGTCATTCAACATCCCACCCATAGTGGGTGGACAAGAGCAAGTATTGACATGGCGTACTGTCTCATGACACAGATATGAGTCCCCCAGCAAGGGGGCAGGAAAGGGGGGGTGCCACACTTTAAAGATGGGGGTTAGGGGTATGATCCACATTAAGTAGAAAGATGGATTACCATATTTCTATGGTAGGCAGAGAAGGAAAAGATTGAAAGTCTGGGGATTCGAGCATGTTTGGGTCTTTTCTTTTTTTGGGGGGTGTCAATCCTGGGGCTTGGACTCAGGGCCTGGGGACTGTCCCTGAGCTTCTTTTGCTCAAGGCTAGCACTCTGGCTTTTTCTGTGTAGGTGGTACTGAGGAATCGAACCCAGGGCTTCATGCATGCTAGGCAGGCACTCTACCACTAAGCCACGTTTCCAGCCCGTGTTTGGGTGTTCATAGGATATGGTGCAGAAGGCCGGGCAAGCCACCAGCCCTCTCTGCTCAGTGGGAGACCCTAGAGAACACTCTGGTCTCTGAAACGGTAAGGACAGAGACAGCACCAGGTTTGTTTACTGTAAGAAATGGAGCCGGCCTGGCACCGGTGGCTCCTACCTGTAATTCTAGCTACCCAGGAGGCTGAGATGGCAGGATCACATTTCCAAGCCAGCCTGAGCAGGAGTGAGACATTTATCTCCAATAAATGACTCAAAAAAGCCAGAAGTGGCGCTGTGGTTCAAGTGATAGAGCCCTCTCCTTGAACATGAAGAAGCAAGCTCAGGGACAGCGCCCAGGCCCAGAGTTCAAGCCCCAGGACAAGCAAAATAAATACTCTAAGAAATGCTCATATGGACTTCCTACAGAATCCCCGAATAATGAGACTAGCTGGACAGGCTCCAGCAGAGAACCCAGGTGGGCACAGTTTCAGTGAGTAGTAAGATTAGAGGGGCAGGAAGGAGGGTCTAGCCCATAGAGGCCAATAGAGATGGCTCATAGGATAGCATTCCCAGGGGGCAAGTAGCTGGGTGGCCAATAATTCGCTTAAGTAACTCCCCCAAATCAAAGTTTCCATGTCAAGGGGCTGAAATCAAGCACCCCTGATCGATGGTTCTGATTCCTGACGCTGTTTCTGAACCGTGGATCCACTAAAGGAACGGCTGGGTCTCTGTGAGCAGTGCACATGTTTCAGGAGCCATTCGTTCCTCTAGTCCTCTCCCCGACATCCATGGCCATTCAGACCTGTACCTGGAGCCAGAGAAAGCTATACAGGAATCTGAAAGTACATATGCTCTGCTACTTAGCTACACCCCTTGCCCGCTGCTTCTTCGTTCTGACATAGCAGCTGGAAGATGCTTGCTGACCAATCCCACATGACTCGGGGCATCCCAGAGGGAACACGCCTCGGTCAGCGCTTGTCTTTGTCTAAATAGTGCAGGTAGCCAGACTGCCCACTGAAGCCCTGTGTGGCCACATTCCCTCCAATTCCCCTGAGTGGTTCTGACTCTGATGTGAGTCATCCCACCGGGGACAAAGGTCTCTCCAGGTGGGTTCTCTTCCCCTGGGCCTTTGCGCTTCACCCTGGACCTTCCTGCTTTGGGGAAAGTCTTTGTGTCCCTGGGAAGTAATACCCAGCAGTGGTGGTGATGCCCTGGCCATCTGGCTGGGAAAGATTTTTCTCTCAACATGGGTCCCTTAGCAACAGCACAGCTGGCTCTAGACATGAGTCACACAGTTATAGTATATAGCTATGAATCACTCCTGCCCCGTGTTCAATGGTTACTACCTCTGCTAACAGCTCCAGTCTTACCTGAGTAAAAAATTGTTATGATCTAAAGCTGACACCCCCCCCCCACTCCCCTTGCATTTATCAATGTTGCTAAGACTTCCTGTCAAAGGACCCTACCGTTCCAGGCCATGAACTTAAGCAAGGTCCGCCAGATATTCCTTGCTAGGAACTCGAATCTGGAGCAGAGGATACAACACCAGAAAAGTGTTTGGGATCCATGCCTCCTAGCACCTTGAGGCTTTTGTCCACAGAATGTTAACTTTCAATATCTCACCTGCCTGGCATTCTGGGGCTGCCAGCTTTTTCTGGCCTTCTGTTTCCTTGTATCTCCTAAGTGACCCAAAGTTGATGTTGCCTGCAACCTAGAACCTTTGCCCGGTGTGGTATGCCTGTCACCTCTGATCCCAAACAATGGCTCAAGCTATTCGTGTGTGTGTGTGTGTGTGTGTGTGTGTGTGTGTGTGTGTGTGTGTGTGTTGGGGAAAGAGAGATATTGACATTTTATACTATAAATGAATAATGGGGAGCAGATGGGTAGTTCAGGCAGGACATCAGAGGGTAAGAGGTCTGGGGTGAGCCACATTCACAGCTGAACTAGGCTGTCAAATGGGGGTTGCATAGCCTAATCCTGAAAGGGGAACCTGGGCAGAGCATAAGCCATGTGAAGCCACACAATAAACTCGCCATCTTCAGGAAGAACCAACTTAAATATAGTAGGTGGGAAGATAGGGTTGGTTGGATATTTTTTTATTTAAAATTAAATATGTATATGTTTTGGCATAGATGATAAGAATCCACAGGATTTTTATGAGTACACAGTATGCTCTAAGAAATTTCCAGCTAGCAGAGAGCCAATTCTGTAACCCATATCTAGATCTCTTGGCAGCACACATTTTTCTTTGCAACTATAAAGGATTCACTGGTGAGAATGTAGAGAAACATGGACCCTGATGTTGGGAAATTTGATGATGAGAAGATTGTGACAGTGTAATCTGTTTACATTTCCCCCAAATTCAGATGTTGCTATCCTAACCCTCAATACCATAGAATTGGAAGATGGCCTTTCAGAGATAATTATGCCAGGAGAGTGGAACACTCACGAGTGGAATTAGTGCTCTTCTCTAAAGGACTTCACAGGGTTGGGAAAGTGGCTTCGTAATGGAGCGCTTGCCTAGCATGCATGAAGCCCTGGGTTCGATTCCACAGTACCACATACACAGAAAAAGTCAGAAGTGGAGCTGTGGCTCAAGTGGTAGGGTGCTAGCCTTGAGCAAAAGAAGCCAGGGACAGTGCTCAGGCCCTGAGTTCAAGCCCCAGGACTGGCAAAAAAAAAAGGACCTCACAGAGGAACTCCATCTCTCCTTAGCCATATGAGATGCAAGAGGTTGGCAGTGTGCGAGCCTCCCTAGAACCGAACCACACTAGCACCTTGATCTTAGGCTTCCAGCCTCTAAACTGTGAGAAACTCATCCCTGTTGTTAGTAAGTCACCAGTCAACTGCACTTTGCTCTGGAACCCCAAACTAAGAGATGCTGGAGCTCAGTGCACTTTGCAAAGTTGCATAGGGCCACATGACTCATGAGAACAATAATCTTAAACTTTTTTTTTTTTCTGCCAGTCCTGGGGCTTGAACTCGCGAGGGCCTGAGCACTGTCCCTGGCTTCTTTCTGCTCAAGGCTAGCACTCTACCACTTGAGCCACAGCACCACTTCTGACTTTTTCTATATATGTAGTGCTGAGAAATCGAACCCAGGGCTTCATGCATGCAAGGCAAGCACTCTACCACTCGGCCATATTCCCAGCCCCTCTTAAACATTTTTGCATCTCCCTTTTAGAGATTGCACTTGTGACCCGAATAGGGAGCGTATGAAATCCATAACATTTCAGACCAAGTGGGTCTACTGTCTCCTCTGTCTTTCCAGTAGGGCCCTGGCCACCTGGTGCTGCGGGTATGGATGAGAGGAGGAAGGGCCTGAAGATATTTTCTCCAATGACGCTGAGCTGCAGTGGTTAAAACCTTGGGCTTGGAAACCCCACGCTCTGACTGGCAGGGGTGTGGCAGGAGGGAATCCACCACCACCAGGAAGCCAGACACTCTGGGAAGCCACAACTGAGCCCCACACTAACTGTGCTTCCAGTGTCCTTTTCTTTTACCAGACCTGGGGCTTGAACTCGGGGCCTGGGCATTGTCCCTGAGCCTCTTTGTGTTCAAGGCTAGCACTCTGCCACTTGAGCCACAGTGCCACTAACGGTTTTTCCTGAGTAGTTTATGGGTGATAAGAGCCTCAGGGACTTTGCTGCTGAGGCTGGCTTTGAATCACGACCCTCAGATCTCAGCCTCCTGTGTAGCTAGGATGACAGGTGTGAGTGGCAGGCGCCTGGCTTCCGGTGTCTTTTAGATACAAGAATTGCAGCTTCTATGCCTCTCACACGTTTGGCCTAGTGTTCGTCAAATGTGGCTGGTCACCAAGAAGCTGGGGGCAGACATCCTATGGAGGGGATAGACAGGCTGGACCTGGCCAGCATCCAGTCTGGCCATTTTATTTGCAGAACTTCTTCCTGACCAAAGTGCCCCCCCTGCCTCTCCCCTGCAGCGCTGGTAGAAGAGCTCAGCATGGGGTCAGGTCAGGGGATGCCCTTCCTTGACTGGAGTTTTCCGATGGTGACTGTTCCTGGGCTGAGTCTCCTCCATCACAAGCCGCTCACGGCCTGCCTTCAGCCTGCTTGCAGATTCAAGCAGCAGGCGCTGACGTGGCATGCAGGCCCTGGAGGTTCTGAACTGGAACCTGGGACCCAGGCTGGAGGGGACCCAGAAAAGGGTCTTTGTGGGGGGGGGCACAAAGCCAGGGATCCTGTTACCTCACAGAGAAGAGCTAGGCTTGTGGTGGTTGGTTGAACCTCCTTTCCATGACACGTTTCTTTCAAGGGAAAGAAATTCCATGGTGGACCGTGACGTCCACTCAGAGTCCCTGGCCGACAGTTCGAGCCTTGGCGGATAGAGCATGAGTTTCTGGAGCACCTTGGAACAACTTGAAGTAGCTGCTCGGGCCTGAAGGCCGGAAGGGAAGGGTCCACGTCATCCTTGGGTGACAAAGTGTGGGGGTGCGCCTGTGAAGGAAGCAGCTGCGTCTACAGTTCCGGTCCCTGCACCCCATCCCCAAGGCAAGGCCTGGTTCTTTTTTTTTTTTTAATATTAATAGTTTATTTTACTTAGCAATAATATCCAAACATATACCGTTATAGTATGGTTCACTGAAAAATCATTGTCTTATCCTATACACATATTTAATAATTTTATGCTCTTATTACACATCTGTACTCCATTTGGTTCATATTTTTCATGTGTACCACATCTCCAGTTCTACTCACATTTCCCCCCGTCAACTTTCAGTATTAATAATGTCTTGTTTTCCACAATTTTTATTACTTTCTCATCTCAGTATCTCCATTGTGGCATTTTAACTTGCAAACAAGAAAATTCCCTATTGCTGGTACAAAGTTCGATATGTTTTCAAAAATGAAAGTGACTATACATACAATGAGTATACCAACATAAAAAAATGATTAATACAAGCTGGGTGCCAGTGGCTCATGCCTGTAATCCTAACTACTGGTAGCTAATCTGAGGATTACAGCTTGAAAACAGTCCAGACATGGAAAATCTGTGGGACTCATCTCCAATTAACTACCAAAAAACTGGAAATAGTTTTGTGATTCAAAGTGATAAGAGTGTTAGCTTTGAGCAAAAATAACAAAAAAAAAACCTCAGAGAAAGTGCCCAGCTCTGAGTTCAAGCCCCACAACTGACAAAAAGAAAGCTCAGTATAACTTACACAAAATGTTAAAAGTATTATATAAAAATTAAGATAATACAATGTTACGAAATTAAGAGGATACGGTATTATTAAACTACGCAAGGCCTGGTTCTGGCTGGGTGCTCACCACGGATTCGATGGGGAAGGGGGTGAGAGGGTTGAGGGTTCGAGCTTGCCTCCGCGGAAGGCCTTGCCCTCATCTTGCTTCGCTTCTCAGATCGTTGCCCGACGGCCTCACTGGCTCCCAGGCCCCCGCTAAGCAAGCTCTCCTGCTGCCCCGTGCCTGGCCAGCTGAGGTGACAGCTTGGCGTTCCGTGGCCTGGGGGGGGGGGGGGGCGGGGCGGCTGGGGTCTGAAGGGCAGAGGGCCTGTTGTGTTCCTCCCTCTGGCTATCTTCCACTTGGAGACCATGGAAGCCATTCTTGTCACCTCTCCCCTCACCTCCTGCTTTTTAAAAACATTTCACAGTGCTGAAGTTTGAACTCAGGTTTGCCTGCTTGCTAGGTAAGTGCTTTACCACTTGTGCCATGCCTCCAGTCCTTTTTTCTGCTTTAGTTATGTTGTGGAAGGGGGGGGGGCTGTAGAGAATTTGCTATTCCCCCCTCCCCCCTGCCCCCGGGGCTGACCTCTCACCTGACTCCTGTCTTTTCCTGCTCCACAGCTGGGATTGCAGGCACACCTGGCTTGTGGGTTGGAGACGTTTTGGCCAGGTGGTCTTAAAGTGCAATCTTCTCAATCTCTGCTTCCTGAGTAGCTTAGATTGCAGCCATCATGCCTGGATCCTGGCTTGGGTGGAAGACAAGGACTTGGGGCTCACTACTTTATTCAAGAGAGGGTCCCAGGAAAGCCAGGTGAGAGGAAGGAAAGTGATTCAGGAAGGGGGCAAAGTCCGATAAAAAAAAAAAAGGTATTCATGCCTGGGCGTTGATGGCTTCTACCTGTCATCCTAGCTTCTCAGGAGGCTGAGATCTGAAGATCGTGGTTCAAAGGGCAGCGAAGTCTATGAGACTCTGATCTCCAGTTAATCACAGAGCGACAGAAGTGGCGCTGTGGCTCAAGCGGTAGAGGGCCAGCCTTGAGCAAAAGGAACTCAGGGACAGTGATCAGGCCCAGAGTTCAAGCCCCAGGACTGGCAAAAAATGAATTAATGAAATTACAATTAAAATAGGTATTCATGAGCAGGCTCTTCTCACTGGGAAACTGGGGCTCCATGGCCCTCTAAAGGACAATGTGGAGAAAGCCAAGCAGAACACATAAATGGCCAAGAAGGTTTGTTCAGCCAACAACAACGGCCCTGCCCTGGTTGAGCTGTGCAGCTGAGATTGCGGATTTTCTTACACTTCTGTTCTGCCCCAGGCTTCTACGGCTAGAGAAAGCCCTGGAGCTGAAAGAAAAAGGTGTTTGAACAAGGCAAAATGCTACCACAGGACTGTCTGTCAGGACTATTGGGTGAGTGGCAGGGTAGGGTGCTGCTAAGGGCTGTCCACAGTGTAATCCCAGCTCCCAGTTTACCTCCTGGGGTCTACTACCTGCCCAGGCTGCCTGCGGTGTACGCCCAGAAGACAGCAAAAACGACACAGTGGGCACAGCCTGAATCTGCAGCCCTGACAGGCAGCCGGAGACTCTCCATGAACAGCATTAGGACTTCCCACCGGGCCTCACTCCTACCTGCAGAGTTGTGCATGGGAAAACAAGTAGATGCTGAGAGTTTTTTGCAGAACGAGGCCAAGTGGGAGCTGCCTCTGGAAGTTTCCATGTCTGAGCAGATTGCTCATTCTCACGGGGCCTTCAACAGCTCATCTTAAATCCATAACGAGTCCTACTGCTCACAATGCAGTGTTTTTGTTTTGTTTTTTGGCGGCGGTGGTGGTGGTCTTGGCCCTTGAGCTCGGGGCCTGGGCGCTGTCCCTGAGCATTTTTGCTCAAGGCTAGTGCTCTACCACTTTGACTCACAGCGCCAGTTGGAGTTTTCTAGTGGTTCACTCAAGATGAGCCTCATGGATGTTCCTGCCTCAGCTGGCTTTGAACTGTGCTCTTCAGAGCTCAGCCTCCTGAGTAGCTAGGACCAGAACTTCCCTACAAGCGACTAAAAGCAGGCATTCTTTTACCCTATTTTTGTTTGTTTGTTTTGCTAGACCTGAGGCTTGAACTCAGGGCCTGGGCACTGTCCCTGGGCTTTTTTTTGTTCAAGGCTAGCACTACTACCTCTTGAATCACAGTGCCACTTCTGGCTTTTTCTGTGTATGTGGTACTGAGGAATCGAACCCAGGGCTTCATGTATGCTAGGCAAGCACTCTACCACTAAACCACATTCCCAGCCCTACCTTCTATTTTTGATATAGTGACTTTCTCTGGTTGCTAGGTATCCTAGAAGGGCCAATACAGGACCTTTAACCTGCTTTTCTTTATTTCACAACAGCTTTTCTCTAGATCAGTCTTCCAGGAGTTGCAAGAAGGCCAGACATGGTGATATTTTATGGGGAAAACCCACTGCCTTCTAAAATACTTTTTGAACCTCAATGGAAAAGTGAATTTTATCTCTATTCTAGCCTCTAATCTGGGCTAGCCACGATGGGGGGGGGGGGTGGGAGGGTTAAGAGAGGTCAGCCATGACCTTTGTTTGCCCTCGACTGGGGTCCTACGACACACAGGGAGACCGCACCACACGGCACGAAGTGGCATGTTTATTCCTCTAATTTGTGATGGTTTTCCCAGTCTTCCCACAGTGCCCATGAGCAGAACAGACAATCCTGAGAGAGGAGGTGGGGACCCAGGAGGAGGCGTTGGGAAGCTCAGGTTGAGCCTTAGCTTAAGCCTTGGTGGCGAGGGTCAGGTGCCTAGGCGGACAGGACGCCTGCGTGAGGCCCCCCGGGGTCAGCCTGTCTCCCAACTCATTTTCCATGAAGTCTCCCCCAGTCATCAGCCAGCCAGGCTTCTCACAGAACACGGCGTGTCCCCACCCCCGGCAACCTCCCTGTTTGATCTTCCCCCAGGAGACTCAGGCCGGGAGGAAGAGGAGGGGGAGGAGCGAACTGCAGGGAGCCTGTGTCCTCCCAACACATTCTTTCAAAGAGGAACCCCAAAAGCCAGAAAGTACGACTCAAAGGGTACAGCACCAGCCTTGAACAAAAGAAAATAGGAGGGACAAGGCCCAAGCACTGAGTTCAAGCCCCAGTACTGCAAGTATACACACACACACACACACACACACACACACACACACACACACACACACACGAAGGCCATCTTTTAAGGTCCAGCCTTTGTTTTTTGTTATTTTTTTTCCTTTGGTTGGTCATGGGGCTTGAACTCAGGGCCTGGGCACTGTCCCTTGAGCAATTCTCAAACTCTTGAGTAGCTAGGATTACGGGTGTGAGCAGTGATTTTCGAAACCTTCATGAAAGCCTCCCATTTCAGTGCTCTCTCCCCAGTGACACCTTAGCTACCTTGCTTAGGACCCGACCTGCCATGGCACACCAGACATCAGCCTCATGAGCACTAAGGAAGGGGTGCGTGAATGAAGACTCATCTCTTCTAGGGTGTAGACGACTGGTAGCAGGGTCTTTGATACCAAGAGGTTTGGGTAGCAGAGCAGAGTAGAGTAAATCAAAAGAACACTGGAATCTGTCAGGGCAAGAGGTGGCGGGGGGGCTCGGCTTAGAGAGAGAAAGGCACGGAGCTGTGCATCTAATCTTGTTGCCTCCCAGAGAAAATGTGTTTTGGATTTATTTTCAAGCCGCCTCTGAAGGGATCAGCGGGTCATTCCTTTCAGCTGCCTGTGTCTGGTGGGTGGCTCCGAATTCTGCACAGTTCCACTTCCTTCCTCTAGCCCTGTGGAACACGAGCTGTGTTTTCAGGAGACATTTTGTTTTGTTTTCAAATAATGTAAGCCCCCTGTTTTATGTATCAAATCTCTTCGTATTTTCACTATGAAACTAGTTTCATGAGTTGTTCTGCATTCTCTGAGTATATTGGGATTGTTGCTTATAATTTAAATTTAATTTCTCTTTCTTGAGTGTTTTCAGTGACTTAAGAAATGCACACTCCTTACAAAGAATTCATAACATTGGAAAGGATATAAGGCAACAAGTAAGTATCACATTATTACCATCCAGCGCTAAGGCTTGATGTGGCTAGCATTTTGGTGTGTCTTTTTGTATTTTTTATTATTATTATTATTATTACAGTCCTAGGGCTTGAACTCAGGGCCTGGGCATTGTCTCTGTGCCTTTTTTGTTGTTGTTGTTGTTTTAAATAAGAAATGAAGCTCTAACACTTGAGTCACAGCTCTACTTTGGGCTTCTTTGTAAATTGGAGAAAAGGGTTTCACACTTTCCTGCTCGGGCTGAATTTAGACCAAGATCCTCAGCTCTCAGCCTCCTGAGTAGCTAGGATTACAGGCATGAGCCAACAACTCCTGGCTTATCCTTTTGGTTATTTAAAAACAAACAAACAAAAGAAAAACCTAGGCTGGGAGTATGGCCTAGTGGCAAGAGTGCTTGCCTCGTATACATGAGGCCCTGGGTTCGGTTCCTCAGCACCACATATACAGAAAATGGCCAGAGGTGGCGCTGTGGCTCAAGTGGCAGAGTGCTAGCCTTGAGCAAAAAAGAAGCCAGGGACAGTGCTCATGCCCTGAGTTCACGGCCTAGGACTGGCCAAAAAAAACCCCAAACAAACCAAAAAGCTACCTCAGCAGGGCTGCAAATCCCTGAAGCTCCCTAAAACCAGCTCAGGCTTCCAAAAGACAGTTCTATAATGATGTGGAGACACGTCTCCTCTTCCACGGAGGGGCACCAGCCTCTCTCCCTGTGCCGCAGCTGCTAGGATCCAGGCAGTGGTACGAACTTTCCTAGCAAGTGCCTTTCACTAGGTTTTCCAGCCACCAAAATGCCAGCTTCCTTAAGAAAGGCCTTCGGAGCTCCAGTGGCGCCATCTGGTTAGCTCACGGGGTGTTCAGCGTGGAGGCACATGCTGAGAGGAGAGGATGGGAAGCTTTAGGTCAGCCGGGAACAGCCGGCTCAGCTGAGGAACATGGTTCAAAGCCAGCCCAGCAGCAGGAACGTCTGTGAGACGCTTCTCTCCAATTAACCACCTGGAAGTGGAGCTGTGTGTGACTCGGGTGGTAGATCTCTACAGGGACCGTGTGCCAAGGCCCTGCGTGCAAGCCTCAGTACCGGCACTGAAAAAGCAAAAGGGGAGGAGGGAAGGGAGAAAAGAAGAGTTGAGGAAAGCCCTAAAGAATCCATTTCCTTCCAGTTTGACTCTGAAGCCTGTCTGTGAGATTCTGTGCACTGAGACAGATGTGAGTGTCTGTTGGGGGGTGGGGGCGGTGTTAGGCCAGGCATTCCCCTCCTCAGTTCTGCCCAAAGCACCTGTGCAAGTGTTTGCATTGCAAGCTAATTCGCTGTTGGTTTTTCTTTTCTTTCTTCTCTTTTCTTTTTTCTTGAGCGCCATTTTTACTTGAAAAAAAAAAACTACTGATGGACACATTATGGCTGTTCAGAGTTGAGCAATTTTCAGATCCTTTCTCAAATATCAATAAAATAAACCTTTGAGAACAAGAAAAATGAACAATATCTATTACTAATGACCCAGTCTAATCTTGCAAGCAAAAAAAAAATTAGAATTTCAAAGCTTTAATTAACTGGACAGCTTTCCAACACTTGGGGACTTCAGTAATGAGATTGGCGGTGATATTAGCAAATGTGCTTTTCTTAATACTGTTCATAAAACATGTTAATATTAGATCTGTAAAACTCAGGGACCTTGTATTTTTTTTTAAAAGACCAATACATAACATTACAAAAGCAAGCATGCATGATTCACTGAAAGCAGAAAATAAACCATTGGATTTTAATGTAACAGAATATGAACAAGTCACCAATAAAGTTAGAATCTACATTGCAACGGACCTTTGGAGACTACCCCTTGACAAATTGTGGTAAATAATCAAAGAAGAATATCCACAGCCATCTGAGCAGACTACAAATAATCCTCTCTTTTCCAACTATGTATCTATGTGAGCCAGATTTTCCTCATATACTTCAACCAAAACAACATATCGAAACAGATTGAATGCATAAGCAGTAGGAGAATCCAGCTGTCTTCTGTGGAGCCAGATATTGAAATACATTGGCAAAAATGTGAAGCAATACCAGTCTTTCCACAAAATTATGTTAACATTCATAAAAAAAATGGCTGACTTACATGAACATGTAAAGGATTGACTGATATTAATTTAAGAAATTTATAAATATATTTTAATGTATTAGTGTTAATTTTTTATTTGGATTTAGGGATTTTTTTTGGGGGGGAAGGGGAACAAATTCTTGCTATTTGCCATTCTCCCACCTCAAGCTCCCAAGTGTTAGGATGACAAGAGTTATGCCCACCATATTAGCTTTAGTTTTACTTTCTAATGTGGCAAATACTGATAGAGAAAACCTTTATTACAAAAGCTCTTTTGGGGGCCTGGGGATATAGCCTAGTGGCAAGAGTGCCTGCCTCGGATACACGAGGCCCTAGGTTCGAATCCCCAGCACCACATATGCAGAAAACGGCCAGAAGCGGCGCTGTGGCTCAAGTGGCAGAGTGCTAGCCTTGAGCGGGAAGAAGCCAGGGGGGACAGTGCTCAGGCCCTGAGTCCAAGGCCCAGGACTGGCCAAAAAAAAAAAAAAAAAAAAAAAGCTCTTTTGGATTTTGAATCATTTTTTAATGTAAAGGATCCTGAGACCAATAATTATTACATGCTAATAAATCTAGCATGCTGTGGGTTTAAATGTGTCCCCTCAAATATTTATGTATCGGAAACTTAATGCCTAAATTTGTCTGTTGGTGGTATTGGGACTTGGGATGAGGCTCAGTCATTGTTTGCAGCCATGATGGTAACAGGGGCTTCAGACCTAGGGGAACAGATCCCTGAGCAAGCAGGCTTGCTCTGTCTGTCCATGTGAGACCTCCATTACGTCCTGAAGTAACAAGAGGACCAGCAGTGGATGCTGGAAGGCACTCTTGGATTTCCAGTTGTGAACTCTGCTCCCAGCTCACTTCTATTCTTCGTAGATCACTCAGTTTTGGACATTTGCCATAATAACAGAAAAAGGAATAAGGCTTAGGTTTAGCTTGCTCTCTTAGCTGTTGCTTGTCTTCTCAGAATTAGTGTAGCTCTGCTTCTTTTTTTTTTTTTTTTTTTTTGCCAGTCCTGGGCTTGAACTCAGGGCCTGAGCACTGTCCCTGGCTTCTTTTTGCTCAAGGCTAGCATTCTGCCAACTTGAGCCACAGCACCACTTCTGGCCTTTTCTATATATATGGTGCTGAGGAATTGAACCCAAGGCTTCATGTATATGAGGCAAGCCTTCTACCACTAGGCCATATTCCCAGCCCCTATTAATGGTCCTTCAGGTTGAATATACTTTTCCATTACTGTTTACTACATACACTGAACTTTTTTTGTACTTATACCTTACAAACTTTCTATTTTTCTGTTTGCTTTTGTTTTTGTGCCAATAGTGGGCCTTGAACTCAGGGCTTGAGCACTATTCCTTAGCTTTCTCACTCGGGCTGGCACTCTGCCAGCTGAGCTACAGCTCCACTTGTGGTGTTTGCTGGTTAATTAGGGATAGAAATCCCATGGACTCTTCTGCCTGTGCTGGCTTCAAACCCCTATCATTAGAGCTCAGCCTGCTGAGTAGTTAGGATTACAGGCATGAGCCACTAGCACCCAGCTTCCAAATTATATTTTTTAAAAGATTATATTATTTTAGGATTAGGGGCAGTTGCTCACACCTGTAATCCTAGCTACTCAGTCTTGAGGATCAAGAGTTGGGGGTGTGGCTCAAGTGCTAGAGGGTCTGCATAGCAAGTTCAAGGCCTTACATGAGTACTGAAGGACAAGTATATATATACATACATATACATATATATATGTATGTATATTCTGAGATTTCAGTAAAAATGTGTAAAAGTAGTCAGGTGCTGGTGGCTCATGCCTGTAATCCTAACTACTCAGGAGGCTGAGATCTGAAGATCACAGTTCAAAGTCACCCTGGGCAGGAAAGTCTGTGAGACTCTTATCTCCAATTAACCACCAGAAAACTGGAAGTGGCACTGTGGCTCAAAGTAGTAGAGCACTAGCCATGAGCTGAAGAGCTCAGGGACAGTACCTAGGGCCACAGTTCAAGCCCCACGACGGGCCAAGAAAAAAAAAAGTGTAAAAGTATCCATTTCCTGTCTTCTTAAATAAAGCACTATATTATTCTTTTGTTGATTTTTTGCCTCAGAAAGCGTTAGAGTGGGTTGACCATGAAAGTCAGAAGTGAGGATAAAGTAACAAAAGCCAAGTAATCAGTAGGACAGTGAGGAAAAGTTGCAAGAAATCTAGATACATAGAATATATGGTAGCTGAGCACAATTAGTTCTTTGCTTCCAAGCAACCAAGGCCAGAAAGAAACATAGTGATTTACATATTTTTGCTTAGCTAATAACAGGAAGTCAATGAACACCCAAAGAGAAAGAAAGATCTATTCTTAACATTCCATATGTTCAGTATTTCCTCACATGGATTTTTTTTTTCCTTGAAAATTTTATTTTACTTTATTATATTTTATGGAGTAAGTAATGTCAGTGGCTCAAAAATCTAAATACTAGGAACATCACCAATGCTATCAAGGAAATGGACAAATGAAAATGCTTCTAGAGGACTCGGGGCTGGTGGTACAACCACTGTGGAAAACAATGGGTAGGTTTCTCAAAAATGTAAAAACACAGCTGTGATATGACCCAGCAATCCTGCTTCCAGGATATATAGCTAGTGGGATCTCAAAAGTCCTATTTGCCTAACCAACAACTGCAACAAAAATCTTTTTTTTTTTTTGGTTGGTTGGTTGCGGGTCCTGGGTTCTGCCCCGGAGCATTTTCACTCAAGGCTAGCGCCACATCGAGTTTTTCTGGTGGTCAATTGCAGATAAGAGTCTTACAGACTTTTCTGCTCAAGCTGGCTTTGAACGGGGATCCTCGGATCTTTTTCTGAGTCACTAGGGTGACAGGTGTGAGCCACTGGTGCGATGCCAGAATCAACTTTTTAAATATTCAAGAACAACAAGGAGAAGATCTATGCCAGAAGCCACGAGGCAAAGCTGCTCTAAGACCAGCCTGGGACAGGAGGTAAAGCTGGGGTTCTCATAACCTTTCTCCAGGCATCGGGTCCACCTTGGGGTCACCATGCCTCCCCCTGAACCTTGCTTGAATTCCTCTTCCTCAAGATGGCCAGCGTGCCACTGAAGGCTGTTGAAAGGATTCATCTGCAGAAAGCGTTCGGGTCCTGGTGATAGCAACCGAGTCGGTGTTTCTGAGTCATCGTTCAGTTCTGTGACAAAATACTTGGGGGTAAACAAAAGAAGAGAGATCTATTTTGGTGCACGGTGTCAGAGGCCCCTGCTTATGCTCTGCCCCGCCCACTGCTTTGGGGTCCAAGGTGAGGAACGCATAGTGGAGCAAAAAGGTTCATCTCGTGGTGGCCGGGCAGCAGAGAGAAAGAATGGGGTGGGGTGTGCCTCTGAAGATACGCCTTCAAAAACTCACCCCCAGTGACTCACTCCCCATGCCAGGCCCCACTCCCCAGTATCTCATCCAGTAGGAACTCAGCAACGGACTACCATGATCCTCCAGTCAACTCGTTGTAGCATCTCCAGCTGGAGATCAGGCCTTCAACACGTGAGCCTCTAGGCAACATTTCAGCGAAGATGATGGGCATAGAATATGAACATCTGGGGTTGGGAATGCGGCTTAGTGGTAGAGTGCTTACCTAGCATGCATGAAGTCCTGGGTTCGATTCCTTAGAACCACATACACAGAAAAAGCCAGAAGTGGAGCTGTGAAGAAGACGAAGAAGAAGAAGAAGAAGAAGAAGAAGAAGAAGGAGAAGGAGAAGGAGAAGGAGAAGGAGAAGGAGAAGGAGAAGGAGAAGGAGAAGGAGAAGGAGAAGGAGAAGGAGAAGGAGAAGGAGAAGGAGAAGGAGAAGGAAGAAGAAGGAAGAAGAGGAAGAGGAGGAAGAAGAGGAGGAGGAGGAGGAGGAAGAGGAGGAGGAGGAAGAAGAGGAAGAAGAAGAAGGAGGAGGGGGCTGGGGATATGGCCTAGTGGCAAGAGTGCTTGCCTCGAATACATGAATCCCTAGGTTCGATTCCCCAGCATCACATATACAGAAAATGGCCAGAAGTGGCGCTGTGGCTCAAGTGGCAGAGTGCTAGCCTTGAGCAAGAAGAAGCCAGGGACAGTGCTCAGGCCCTGAGTCCAAGCCCCAGGACTGGCAAAAAAAAAAAAAAAAAAAAAAAAAAATTAAAGAAGAAGGAGGAGGAGGAGGAGGAGGAGGAGGAGGAGGAGGAGGAGGAGGAGGAGGAGGAGCAGCAGCAGCAGCAGCAGCCTAGTATCTGCACAGAGACTATTAGAGTAAGTAGGACTGTGATTATTTTTGCCAGTGGAATGAAATGGTGATGACAATACAGTAATTAAAAAAAAACAAACAACTGAAGTTGTTTTTAACCACTAAGTAGCATCTTTAGAACCCAGCTTACCATTCCCAAGACTCAGATCCATTGTGCGTGTCAAGTAGTTTTCAGGGCTCTACAATAGGTCAGTTTGGATTCAGCAAAGGCTACAAGGCTTGTCTGACATTAAATGGCCCAGTGGGTAGCTCCTCAACTTCTTACAGCGCGGTGATAGTTGTTAATACTTAGGAAGTGACGAACAAATGCCAGTTCATTTATATGTAGCTAATGATTGTAAGGACCATCCTATATTCCATGTCATCTCTTTATTATCCTTTTTTTTTTTTCAGTGTACTAGAAACTGAGAAGAAGACAGAAGTCAAATCTTGATTGAGCAAGCAGCGGGGAGAAGTTAGCAGTGAAAAATCAGTTCGTTTCATTCTCTACCTCTGTGGGATCCACTTGAGGAACACTGGCCACCTGGCCCTGCCCCATGGAACAGTCGTGGACCATGAGTCCTGTTCTCAACAGTCCAAGAGTGGACCCCCAAAAGGGTACCAGTATTAACTGAACTAGTCAGGCCCTCTTGCTGGAAACTTTAGTGTGAATGTAGTGTGCTCGGTGCTAACTGTGAAAGGAGAGCCTTGGATGTGCAGACAGATGGTAAAAGCCGAGCATGAAGTGGATCAGGGCTGTAGCACTGAGCTTTCAAAGCTCCATGGCCTCATCGTAGGGCCCCAGAGTCAGGGGCCCCTTCTTCCAGGAACCACTGGGCTGAGATTCAGGCCTGTGGGCTGCTGGGATTCCAAGCCCTTCCTGAGCCATTGACCTCGGGGCTATTTTAATGAGAGAAAGCTGGTGGCTCCCACCTGTCATCCTAGCTACTCAGGAGGCTGAGATCTGAGGATCTTGGTTCAAGGCCAATCCAGGCAGGAAAGTCTGTGAGATTCTAAACTCCAATTAACTACCCCAAAGCTGGGAGTGGAGCTGTGGCTCAAGTGGCAGAGCACTAGCCTTGAACGAAAAGCTCAGAGACAGCGCCCAGGCCCTGAGTTCAAGCTTGAGGACTGGCACAAAAAAAAAAAAGAAGGAAGGGAGGGAGGGTGGGAAGAAAAAGAAGAAAGAAAGAAAGAAAGAAAGAAAGAAAGAAAGAAAGAAAGAAAGAAAGAAAGAGAGAAAGAGAAAGAAAGAAAGAGAGGAAGAGAGGAAGAAAAAGAATGAATTGGGTTTTGGAAAAATAAAAAACCTGGAATTTGTTTCCAAGATGCTGTTGGTGCTTTAAAAAAAAAAAAAGAAAAAGTCCTCCTTAGATATCCGTGGGCATGACTTTCAGATGTCCAGTTCAAGGTCATGGAATCCCTCTCCTCTTCATCTTTGTGTTCTCAGCCTTCAGGTCCACCAACTCCCCCTCGCTTCTTCCACTGCCTTCTTGGTCCTCCTGCCTCCTCCACGCTCTTCCCGGGGCTGTTCCCACACCGTGTGATACTTCTTAGCCCTCGACATGATTGCATTGTGTTGACAGCTCAGGAGCCCAGGCTGCTGGCGAGAGGACAGAGCAGGACGCCATGACTGTGACTGCAGCTGCCGCGGAGGGGTCGGTGCACGACACAGCCATGGGCCCAGGAGAGGAGGAAAGGAAAGGCTGGCAGAAGCAGACGAGTCAGCTAGACGCCATAGGGGCAAATGAACGCGTCTGTGACTACATGAAATAGTTAACATTCTGAATAGCCAAGATCAGAGTGCAAATGGCAAGGTGGAGAAAAATGTCTGCAACGTGTGAAGCAGGTGAAAAGCCAGCGTTCCTCCTCGGTGAGGAATTGTCTGCAGTTCAACTGCAAAAAACGTAGCAAGCCCAGTAGAAAAACAAGCCGGAGTTTGAATAGGCAACTTGCAAAGGAGAAGACATAAACTCCCAGATGATGGCGGATTTACCTTACTTTGGTCAAAGAAATGTAACCAAAACAATTAGATACTGTTTTCCTTATCACTCTATTTTTTTTTTTAAAAAAGGTTCAAATGACATTAATACTCAAAAAGGAAATGGCTGTGGCATGCTCTTGGTAGGAAGGTCCATCACCACCACCGGCTGGAATATTGTTTGCTGCTATCTGTCAAGATGAATGCTTGTACTGTAGTCTCGAATCCAGGGGCTGCACTTGTAACAACTTGGCCTAGAAAAACTCACACATGTGCAATAAAGTTATCCAGAGGGGATGCTTGTTACATCAAGGAGAAGGTTTAGATAAACCATGCATGGGGCGCATCTATTTGCCTATACAGTAAATAAGAAGAGTGCCGTCCAACTGATAAAGACACTCAGGATATAGTAAGTGAACAAAAAAAGAAAAAGAAAGAGTTGAAACTTCTGATGGGGAGGCGCACACCTGTAAGCCCAGCGCTTCGTTGTCAAAGGTGGGGGGGGGGGCCTGGGAAGGACCCTTAGTTCCAACCAGCTCACAAGTAATGAAATTCGAGAATGGCATGGTTTGAATGTGTCCCTCTGGATTTACATGTGGCGAACATTCTCCCCAGAGCCATGGTGTTGAGGGGTGGAGCTTGAAGAGGTGACGAGGCGGTGGGTTCTGCGCTCACTGTTGGACTGATGTTGCTATTTCAGGAGTAGGTTTGTCATCCGGACAGGGGTTTGCCTGAGTTGAGTGTCCTGAGCTGGGTGCCAGTGGCTCATGCCTGTAATCCTAGCTGCTCCAGAGGCTGAGATCTGAGGATCGCGGTTCAAAGCCGGCCCAGGCAGGAACATCCATGAGACCCTTACCACAATCAACTACTCAGAAAAAGCCAGAAGTAGTGCTGTGGCTCAAGTGGTAGAGTGCTAATGTTGAGCACAGAGAGCCTCAGGGACACAGCCCAGGCTCTGAGTTCAAGCCTCAGGACCCGCAAAAAAAAAGAGAAAAGTGTTAAATGTCCTGCTTTCTCATGCTCTTTCTTCATTCTTCTTCCACATTAGGGTACAGCCCAAAGGCCTGTTTGAGATGCAGCCTGTGACCTTGGATTTCCCAGCCTCCAGAAACAAGAGCTAAGTAAACTTCCATTGCTTATAAAATAGTCACTCTACAATAAAATGGACTATGGCAGAAAAATAAACAGTACGATTTGATTTCTGTATTTCTTTTTAAGCATGAAGAAAGGGCTGGGGAGGTAGCTGGGTGGTAGAGTGCTTGCTTAGCATACCAAGGCCATGGGGCCATCCCTGGGGCCAAAGAAAGAAAGAGAGGAAGAGAGAGAGAGAGAGAGAGAGAGAGAGAGAGAGAGAGAGAGAGAGAGAGGAAGAAGGAAGGAAGGAAGGAAGGAAGGAAAGAAGGAAGGAAGGAAGGGAGGAAGGGAGGGAGGGAGGGAGGGAGGGAGGGAGGGAGGGAGGGGGGGAGGGAGGGAGGGGGGGGAGGGATTAAGAAACAGAGTGGCTGGGCCCCAGTGGTTCACACCTGTCATCCTAGCTACTCAGGAAGCTGAGATCTGATGACTGCAGTTCAAAGCCAGCCCAGGCAGGAAAGTCCATGAAACCCTTGTCTCCAATTAACCAGCAAAAAGCCAGAAGGAGAACTGTAACTCAAGTGGTAGAGTGCTAGCCTTGAGCACAAAAGTTCAGGGACAGTGCTTAGGCTCTGAGTTCAAGACCCAGGACCAGCACAAAAAGGGACAGAGAGTGATCAATAATGGGACCCACCTAAATCTTGAAAACGGGATGGACACAGGACAAACTAATAAGAGAAGCTCATCTGGGAAGGGGCAGAGGTGGCCTTGTGAGTCTGCTTAGTTGTTTTCTAAGTAAAGTTGAATGGCAGAAGCTTTTTCTTCAGTGCATTTTCACTCTGTTTCAGTGGGGCTAGAAAATGTGAGAGCCCTGTTAGGGTGCCTGTGAGAACAGATCCATCCGTTACCTGCCTGTTTTGCTTCCAGGCATTTGACCAGGCATTCCCACACATCTGTTTACTGCAATGCCATTTTCCTGCAGTTTTCCTTCAGTACTTCAGAACTGTTGAGGACACAGGTACTTCCCTGGTGCGGCAAGGATGTGATGTAAAGCTGCCAATCTGAGAAAGCCACTTTGCAGCCCATCCGCAGCCCTTAAAAACAACAGCTGGGTCGCAATGTCGCCCTCGCTGGCTGAGGTCGAGTCGGTCTTTTGGATTCTATGTCCTGGCTTCATGAAGTTACCCTGTCCCAGCTAGGAGCTGACCTGGGAGTAGACTTGGTGGAGACCTGAAGCCCAAAGTAGTAGAAGGGGCTTTACCTCGCTCCCCTGTCATCCTGGGCAAGCGAAACCAAAGGGTCCGCTAGGTACCAGCCTCTTCCTTAGGACTCTTCCTCATGCAGAAGTCTCTAGAATGTTGCTTCCACAAAGCAGGTCACCCTTGCTCCCAGCTGTAGCATAGGCTGTAAATCTCTAGAAAGCCTAAACCTCCCACACCTTACAAATGTGAAGAGGGGTCTGTTCTTATACTAAGAGCTGGGGGGGCTTCGAGGAAGGGAGATGATTCAGCAGAGGACCAAAGGTACCCCCCAAAAGAGCCAGACACCAGAGGAACAAGTGATATCTGAGAAGGAAGTGGGAAAGAGGAGCCAGAAAGCCAGCAGTTCTGAAATGGATCTGTTTGACTTGGCTCAGCTCCAGAGCCTCCCAGATCTCAAATACTGCTTCCACCTTCTCTACAACCCTACCTTCTTCAACTTTCCCCTGCTCAGTGCTATCTTTTCCAAGAATGACGTCCACTACTTAAACTCAGTAGCTTTGGAATTCCAGAATAGGCTGAGTAATAGAGGCAAGGCCAGAAAGTACAAAACATACATTATGCACAAAGCAAGAGATCAGCTGTTTGTCCTTAGTGATGTGTATGTGTGTGTGTGTGTGTGTGTGTGTGTGTGTGTGTGTTCTGTCTGTCTGTCTGTCTGTCGTCCGTCTGTCTGTCTGTCTGCCTGAGTCTTGTAACCAATGATAACTTGATTCAAGTCATCTTCAGGTCACTGGTCTTAACCTTCAAATCTCTCCACCTTGGAGAACTTTCCTTCCTTGTCTGTGGGCTGGGGGCATGGTTCAAGTGGTAGAACACTTGCCTCATACGTGCAAGTCCCAAACCCCAGTACCACCAGAGGGGGAAAAAAAGACATAGTATATCTCCAGCACACACACACACACACACACACACACACACACACACACACAGTAAAACACAAGGTTCATACACAATATTGAGCACTCTGATTATTTGGCATTCTATTTATCTTTTTAAAAAATATACTTTGTTGTTATGATCGAGGTGATGTACAGAGGGATTACAATGACATGAGTCAGGGAATGAGTACATTTCCTTTCGTACAGTGTCTTCTGTTCCCTCGTTCTCTCCCAGCCCCTCCCTCCCGTCTCCACCTACGTCTTGCACAGTTCACTTTCATTCGTGTCCATGTGAGCTCCACTCCTGCACGCTTTCACCCTTTTGCCCTTGAGTTCTGTCCCCTCCCCCACTCTCCCGATGACATACATGTGAATACATCACACAGGAGGTAAAGAAGACAGAATCATCGAAAACTAAAAGTCTTTTGTTTCCATATTTTGTAGTTCACTTCAGTATGTGCATTATTTTATAAAAATAAGAAGAGGCGCTTAGGCATTGCGCCTTTGTGGTTCTCTCCTAAGAGCATCCTCTGTTGGTCTCACCGTGTGTATCTAGAATCCTGTGTCATTTGTCATACCCCAGTGCGTTTTAGAGCTAACTTCCGCCTAGCAGAGAGAACAGGTGCCGCTGGCTTCTCTCCGAATCTTTGTCATTTTTTAAAAAACAGTTTGTACCTCCTCACAACGCAATTGATTTTAAGACCAATGTGTTAAGACCAGCAGTTTGAAATATACATCGGAAGATTTTTTTGAAGAGAATACCTCCATTCGTCACAAGCAAATGTTCGGCAGGAGAAACCAGGTTGATGGGCAAGTCCTGGTCCACACCCATCGCTCCAGTCCTCTTTGGTGAGAGATACTCAGTCACCACAAAGTCAGCCAGGCTGTCGTATGACAAATAAGACCCCTATGATTTCGGGATAAAAGTAAGATGAATTATTGAGGGCTTTCTATCTGCCAGGCATTGTTCTAAGCACTTTATACCAATTAACACATTCAGTCCTCCTAGCACCACGGGGCCATGCAGAGTATTATTAATCCCCGATGGACAGTTTGGGAGCATATCTTCCAGAAAGAAGCTATTAAGTTTGGTTCTAGCAATCAAAACTAGTCAGATTGGCTCCAGAGCCCCCCAACGCTTAAACACCGCACCTACTTCCTCCATGGGATATTCCCGGACTTCACATGACAAGGTCACCTTGTCACCTTTTGTAAGAATGGCGGCTTGGGATTGAATTCCACTCAGAACTTAGGGGACAATTCTGGTCTACTCACCAACACAGATGGTTCCAGAAGATCCATACCTAACAGAGCCTTTCTTCAACACCAATGGCCTGAGCACAGCACCCCCAAAAGGTCAGGGCTGGAGATTGCTCAGAAACTGTCCTGTTACTTAGGGACTTTCAGATGGAGTAAGAGGAGATTTACTTTTGTCTAAGGATGGAGTTTTTGCATAAGCTTATACTTGCACAACATATGATCTTCTATTAAAACAAGCAAAGTTAGGGGTTGGGGATATGGCCTAGTGGCAAGAGCACTTGCCTCGTATACATGAAGCCCTGGGTTCAATTCCCCAGCACCACATATATAGAAAACGGCCACAAGTGGCGCTGTGGCTCAAGTGGTAGAGTGCTAGCCTTGAGCAAAAAGAAGCCAGGGACAGTGGTGCTCAGGCCCTGAGTCAAAGGCCCAGGACTGGGAAAAAAAAAAAAAAAAAAAGGAAGAAAGAAAGTTACCTCCTGAATACTTTGGGGCTGGGGATATGGCCTAGTGGCAAGAGAGCTTGCCTCGTATACATGAGGCCCTGGGTTCGATTCCCCAGCACCACATATACAGAAAACGGCCAGAAGTGGCGCTGTGGCTCAAGTGGCAGAGTGCTAGCCTTGAGCAAAAGGAAGCCAGGGACAGTGCTCAGGCCCTGAGTCCAAGGCCCAGGACTGGCCGAAAAAAAAAAAAAAAAACCAACAACAAACAAACAAAAAACAAGCAAAGTTAGCTAGGTACTGGTGGCTCATACCTGTAATCCTAGCTACTCAGGGAGGCTGAGATCTGAGGATCTTGGTTCAAGGCCAACCCCAGGCAGAAAAGTCCATGAGAATCTTTGCCAGAAAACCAGAAGTGATGCTATAGCTCAAAGAGGTAGAGTGCTAGCCTTGAGCAAAAAGAACTCAAGGACAGTGCCCAGGCCCTGAGTTCAAGCCCCATGACCGACAAAAAACAAAAAACACAACAACACACAAGCAAAATTATTTAAATATTTTTGTTATTATTATAAATGTGATGTACAGAGGAGTTACCATTTCAGAAGCAAAATTAATTTTGGAAAGGTAAAAACAAATTTCAAGGAGCTAGCACTCTTTTGGAAAATAATCTATTGAATATATATCTACACTATGCTTCTGTATTATATAATTTATACACATATATAACAGCCACTATGCAGCCCACTCTGCCTTAGATCTAGCAATCCTCCTATCTCTGCCTCCCCAGAGCTAGAATTACAGGCAGGTGCCACCATATGCAGCTCCAAAAAATTTAATTGTGGTACATGTAAAATTTTCTATTAGGGACATCCTATAGTTCACAATGTTGTGTAATATTTACCACTAGCTAGTCCTAGGATATTTTCAATACCCCTGTGGGAAATTCCAAGAATTTACAATATGCCCCCCCCACTCCGGCTCTGAACCCTCCTTTGCCCAGCACATTCCATATACAGCAAGTAGAATCATCCAAAATGTGACTCTTTTGGTCTAATTTCTCTCTCTTAGGACAATGTCTTCAAAGTTCATCTATTTTGTAGTACTTACCAGTACTTCATTTATTTTTTATGGCCGAATGATGTTCCACTGGATACATATATGAGATTTCATTTAGCATTTCTTAGTTGGCAGACATTTAGTCTTGTTTCTACCAGGTCACTATGGATGAGACTGTTGCGAGCATCTGTGGGCGAGTTTTCATTGCTGTTGGGTGCATACTAGAAGAGGAGTGGCTGGGTGCAAGTGAGAGTAATTGTTTAATTATTCTGTTCATTTTCTGTCCTTTTTGTTGTCTTCTTGCTTTTGGGGTGTTGGAGTTTGAACCCAGGGCTTCATGCATCCCTCCCCCATCCCAGTAGTTCTTTTTTGGCCAGTCCTGGGGCTTGGACTCAGGGCCTGAGCACTGTCCCTGGCTTCTTTTTTGCTCAAGGCTAGCACTCTGCCACTTGAGCCACAGCGCCACTTCTGGCCATTTTCTGTATATGTGGTGCTGGGGAATCGAACCCAGGGCCTCAAGTATATGAGGCAGGCACTCTTGCCACTAGGCCATATCCCCAGCCCATCCCAGTAGTTCTGTGTTTAAGTTATTAAGGAGCTTGTTTCCTACAGTCGATACTGTATTTTCCATTCCCACCAGTGATGTATGTGTTGCAATTTCTCCACAGCCTCACTATACTTATCTTCTTTTTTTTAATTGGTTTTTCAGACATGCATGTACTATGTTTTGTTCAGAATAACTCTATTGCTTTCTTTTCAGTTATTTTCTTTCTTTAAAAAAAATGACAGCCCTTCTGGTGGGTTGAAGTGTTATTTTAATGTGCTGTCTTCTAGTCACAACCATATGAGGGCTCCTTCTAGGTTTGGGGCCATTATATAAAGAACATGTATCATGGTGGAAGGTCTGTTCACATGCTTGGCTCATTTCAAAATATTGTTGATTGCCTTTTTATGGCTAAATTATAGCAATTTTTACTATATACTGAATGTACATTAGATGTATGAAGTGTATTTCCCCCCGTTCTCTAGATTGTCATTTCGTTCTTTTTATAGTATGCCTCCTCCTCCTCTCCTTCCTCCTCTTCCTCCTCCACCTCCTTCTTTTTCTTCTTCTTCTATTTTTAAAACTGAGGACTGTATCCAGGGCCTTAGATATACTCGTGAATGATCTACCACTTGAGTCCTCATCAACTTTGTTTTTATTTTTCTTTCAGATAAGGTTGCCTAGGCTATCCTCAAAGTAAGAACTTCCCACCTCCCTCTGCCTAGTGGCTGGAATTACAGACATGCGCCATCATACCCAGTATTACAGTATCTCTTGATACTCAAAAGTTCACTGTATTCTTTCATTTCTCTTCTTTTCTTTTTAAAACCTTAGCAATAAGCTTAATGATCAGTAAGAATGACATGTTTCAAAAATAGTGTTGTAGCCACAGATTGGGATAGTATTCAGACAATAAAAAGATATGCACAAGCTTGTTACGTAAACATAGACAGAAATTAAGGTTTTCGTTTTGTTTTAGTCGATTGAGGGACTTGAACTTGGGGTCTGGGAGCTGTCTCTGAGCTCTTCTGCTCAAGGCTAGTGCTCTACCATTTTGAGCTACTGCACCATTTCTGGTTTTCTGGTGGTTCACTGAGACAAGAGTCTCATGGACTTCCCTGCCTGAACTGGCTTCCAATCAGGATCCTCAGATCTCAGCCTCCTGAGTAGCTAGGATAACAGGCGTGAGCCCTCCGTGCTGGGCTTTTCTGCTATCCTTACTAGTTTTTCAGTTACTTCACAAACACAACTTCTGAGGGGTGAAAGGAGACCATGGCCAGTCCTGTGCTACAAATGGCGGCTGGGCAGTACCCACTACAACAGGTCAAAGTCAGGAGGCCAGTGAGCATCTTGCCCAGGTAGAAGGCGAGGCAGCCTCTGGCCTGGAGTGATCCAAGGGTCCCCACTCAGGAAATGGTCCCCCCCCTCAGGGAATTGCATTGTTCCCAGCTAGGGGATGTCAGTCCCTCTGGGTATCTCCCTACTACAGCCAGTTTTTGCCACCGAGAGGTGCTGCTGGTAAGAGACCCAGTTGTTTTGACCAAGTCAAATGTATTGATATACTTTTTTTGTTGTTATTGTTGTCTGTGCTTTGGTGGCTTTTGGTGCTTTGGCTATATCCTGGTGATTTGAAAGCTCCTGTTCCCAGATACTCTTTAGGACATTCTAGGTCACTCTAGGACACGAGGAAAGCTGTCCAGGACTTCCCAAAGCTGTCTCAGGCCTCTCAAAGCTCTGCACATACTGTCTTGGTCAGGCAGGTCTGGCCCTTTTGCTTTCAGTGTGCCTGCTAGGAAGAGAGGCAAATTGAACACGCAAATCGGAGTTCTTTTAGCGAGATGGGACTCCTGCTCGGAATCTGGTTTGCAACGGTGCACCTTCCCATAGATTCAGCTGTGGCAGAGCTTGGTGTTTCAGTGGGTGGGGAGGGAAGGGGAGGAGGGGCTGGGCGCTCAGGGCCCCGCCCGGTTGCCTAGGAGATGGGAGGAGGGAGGAGGGAGGAGGATAAGTACCGACTGTATTTAGCTGCATCTCAGATCTTAATAACACGGAGTGGCACCTACTCAGGCCGCTTTGATCCCCGCAGGGAAGCCTGGGGGACGGTGGAAGGGGGCTGAAAGCTCTGGGGGACTCTACCCCGTTCTTTTACCCTTGTGCCCAGGGTTCCGCAGCGCCTGGGGAAACAGAATGTGGCGTCCTGGGGAAAGGGCCTGCAAGGTGTCCAGGCCTAATGTGGGTTTGCAAGCAGATCTGTAGCAGCAGATTCTTGTTTCAAAGGAAATCGTACCCGGTCCTCCAACAGACACATAGGAAGCCACTCAGTCCCCATCCCACTAACCCAGAATGGGAAAAGAAACAGCAACAGCTTTGGTCTGGGCTCAAATGCTGCATGTCACCCCCCAGACTGCCGCCCAAACTGCTTCAGGACACCCAGCAAATGCGTTCAGGGCAGAGCCAGGCTGGGAAGGGCCTCCCTCCCCTCCTCCCCCCCTCCCGCCCCCTACCCTGGCCTTCACATGGCAGGCAGGAGGAGGCTACTGGAGGCTGACAGAGACCAGAACTGGGTGTGACTCCTTGGAAACTGGCATTCCCAGGTTTGGTGGATATCACCACCTTCAGTTCAAGGAAACAGGCCCCAGAGTGGCACTGGAGTGATCTATAAAGAAAATGGAGTGGTTTTTCTTTCTTCCAGCTCAACTGTGCATCTTGGATGAAAAGAGAAGGCGCCAGATGGCCCTGGTGGCGGAGCACTGGGCTAGGAGCTTCATCCCCGGTACCAACAGCTACTGACCTTGGGAGATTTATTTTAAAGAGCCAAAGGGATCATCCTCTGGATGTAAGAGGGCCAGAAGGGTAATAGGATTAAGTGGTGCTTCAGAGTAATTTTTTGTTGTTGTTGTTTCTAAATGTCAGGGCCTCTCTGGAGGAGGGGAGGAAGCGTACTCGGCTATAAAGACTTTATTGGACAGAGGGCTTTTTTGAATTCTATTATTTTTCTTTCTCCATTTCTCTTTCTTTTCTTTTCATTTTTTTGTCAGTCATGGGGTTTGGACTCAGGGCCTGAGCACTGTCCCTGTCTTCTTTTTGCTCAAGGCTAGCACTCTGCCACTTGAGCCACAGCGCCACTTCTGGCCATTTTCTGTATATGTGGTGCTGAGGAATCCAAACTAGGGCTTCATGTATACGAGGCGAGCACTCTACCACTAGGCCGTGTTCTCAGCCCTCTTTCTCATTTTCTATGGGTAATTATAAAGTAACACAGACCCCTTTCAGGAAAATGTGTTAAAAAAAAAAAAAAGGAAGAAAAAGAACAAAAATTAAAATCACCCACCAGCAGGTCATCCATTGGAATGCAACAATGTTTGCTTTTGGTCTTTTTCTGTTTTCCTTAGTACTAAGTATATTGCATTGTAATTTTTAAAAATAACTAAAAAATGCTGGGCAACGTTTGTTCATACCTGTAATCCTAGCTACTCAAGAGGCTGATATCTGAGAATCATGGTTCAAAGCCAGCCCAGGCAGAAAAGTCTCCAATAAACCACTCAAAAACTGGAAGTGGGGACTGGGAATGTGGCCTAGTGGTAGAGTGCTTGCTTCTTGTATATGAAGCCCTGGGTTCGATTCCTCTGTACCACATATATAGAAAAAACCAGAAGTAGCACTGTGGCTCAAGTGACAGAGTGACAGCCTTGAGCAAAAAGAGGCCACTGACAGTGCTCAGGCCCTGAGTTCAAGCCCCAGGACTGTCAAAAACAACAACAACAAAAACTGGAAGTGGCACTATGGTTCAAGTGGTAGAGCAATAGCCTTGAGCAGAAAGAGGCTCAGGGACAGCACCTAGGCCCTGAGATCAAGCCTCACAGCCAGAAAAAGCAACAACTTAAACTATAAATGTAATGATTTAAGGAATGACAAGTAACTTGGACTATTAAAGCTAAAGATCTGTTTGAATATCACCCTACCCTGGGTTTTTCTCTTCTGTGGACAGCTACTGGGAAGTTTGATGTATGCTCTTCCAGGCCACATAAAGATTTTTCAAACTTAAGTACCACCAAATAAGAGGTTTCTTAAATTCTTGGTTCACCTTTGGTGTGTTTTTGTTTTTGTTTTGCTAGTCCTGGGCTTGGACCCAGGGCCTGAGCACTGTCCCTGGCTTCTTTTTGCTCAAGGCTAGCACTCTGCCACTTGAGCCACAGCGCCACTTCTGGTCGTTTTCTATATATATGGTGCTGGGGAATCGAACCCAGGGCTTCATGTATAGGAGGCAAGCATTCTTGCCACTAGGCCATATCCCCAGCCCCACCTTTGATGTTTTTTGCACGTCATTGTTTCTAGGGCTTTCCTCCAACCCCAATGAAGTATATTGAAGGGAAGGAGTATTTTTGAGTCTGAAAATGACTCTGTGTTGTTCTCACATCTAAATAATAATTTGGATATGAAATGATAAATTCAAACACTTTGGTTAGCATGTCAGAGGTATTGAACAGGTTTGATCTCATTCTTTTGTAGCAAGTAGATTTGGTACCTCCCCCTTCAGAGGATCAAAATCTCCTCTTTATCCTTGATGGTCTTAAAGATTACTAGGATGACTCTGGTTATGGGTTAAAAAAAATCTTATTGAGGCTTGGCACTGGCTCACGCCTGTCATCCTAGCTACTCAAGAGGCTGAGCTCTGAGGATCACAGTTTAAAGCCAGCCAAGGCAGGAAAGTCCCGGAGCCTTTCCAATGAACCATGAGAAAACTGGAAGTAGAGTTGTGGCTCAAAGTGGTAAGAGCTCAGGGACAGCACCCAGGCCCTGAGTTCAAGCCCCATGACTGACAAAAAGAAAAAAAAAATCTTATTGAAGAGCCAGACTTTGAAGTCAGGCCCCACTTTACCACGCAAACCCCACTTTACCACGCGAACCTGAGATAAGCAGGCCCTGTGAGCAAACCCAGGACAAGCCCATTAGGGCCCAGTGGGTCTAGAACTCTAACTGCTGGGAATGCTTAACTCTAACTGCCCCCAGAATGCCTTGAGCCCTGAGCCAATCAGATTTGTACCTGTGTCCTACTCTTGCTTGCTTGAACACCTGATTGTTGTAACTTTGTCTTTTGCCTTTATAAGCCCTGTGCAATCGCAGCTCGGGGCTCCCTCCTAACCTCCGCTGTGTTGGTGGGTAGGATGAGGACCGAGTTGCAGCTCACCTGAATAAAGCCTTGCCTTGCTTTTGCATTTCGGAAAGTCTGAGTCTCGGTGGCCTTCTTGGTGGTCTTCTTGCGACTTGGCACAGCACTTACTGAGTCAGGTGTGGTGATGCACACTTTAGGTTCCAGTTACTCTGGAAGCTGTAAAGTGAACCAGAAGATCTGAAAGTTCAAACCCAGTGCTGTGCTAAATGCCTATGGCTCACATCTATAATTCTAGCTACTCAGAAGGCTGAAAACTGAGGATCAAAGTCACCTGAACAGACAAATCATGAGACTCTTACCTCCAATTAATCAGCAAGACGAAACAAACAAAGCAACTGGAAGTAGAGACTTAGCTTATGTGGTAGAGAGTCCACTGTGAACGAAAAACCAAGTAAGAATGGGAGGCCTTGTGTTCAAGTTCCATTACCAGCATAAGGGGGGGTGTGTGTGTGCTGGGGATTATGTTCAAGACCAGCTAGGATGAGTTATCAAAATCCTCTCTCCGACTAAAGATTGGAGAGGTTAGGAATGTTAGCTCAAGGTGGGAAAGACATTAGGTCGATTCAGACTTATTCCTCTCGATGGAAAGACCCTTTCTTGGTGGTGCTGACAATCAGTCTTTTTGGTTTTTCATGCTAGGAAATCACTAATCCCTCTTTTCAAGATGCTGCCTTCTGTCTATCATCACTGCTCCAAATTCTGGACCTCTTACTAGATGGATTCTAGTACTACTACCCTCATCTTTGCTTGCTTATTGCCACCCATTGTTATGTGCTACATTCTGAAAAAAAATCCCTGGTCATCTTCCAGTTCCCTCATTCACCCTTCAACTGTGTTTATTCCTATTTCAATTATTTTTACATCTATTACAAAATTCCTCCATATTTCTTTCTCTCTGTTTTATCTTCCTATCTCTCTGAAGACTGTGTGTGTGTGTGTGTGTGTGTGTGTGTGTGTGTGTGTGTGTGTGTGTGTAGTTCTGGTGACCCCGTTAATGCTCCTCCCTTCGGGATGAGTTTCTTGTTTTGTCATCTCTGTTCTCTTTGTTTGGAGGATCACACTGCGTGTGCACTTGGTGATCACCAGCTGCTGGTGCATTTTGGAGATTGGTGAGTGTTGCTCTGAGAGCTGCCTCTGGCCATGCAGCTTGTGCAGAGAGAGGGCAAAGCAGCTGCTGGAGCTCATGCATCTACCATTTTGGCAGGCAGGCCCTGCTGAGAGTGGGAACCTTGGCGGCTGCTCTCCAGGCTTGGCTGTGTCTCCCGGGTTTTGACAGCCCTGGAGTACACATATGTCCGTGTTATGGATATTCAGGATCATGGAGAAATGCAAGGTGAACAGCCCCGGCTGCTCTTGCCAGCGCCCCAGAGGCCCCAGGGCCACCCTGTTGATTTCCCTTGGGTGGTCTTTTGTTTCCAACTTTGTTCCATCATCATCTGTCCAGCGGAACACCTTGCCTTGCTCCTCCTTTTTTTGTGTGGCTCATGTCAGCTTCTGCAGTGCTGTTTTTCCTCTCTAATGCAATTCCATTTTCAGCCACACAGAGCTTCCTCCTGTTCTGCGTTCTTAGAGAAAACGCTTATTTGTTCTTGAGTCTATAGCTTGTCCCCCTTGTCTCCTCCAAGATTGCGAGTGGTCTTGTTTGCCATAAAATTCTATGTTTCTTTCCGATTTATCAAAAAAAAAACCATATTCTTTTGGCCTGGTGGGTATAGCTCAGAAGTACAGCACTTGCCTAACGTGGAAATGGTATTGAATTTTCAATCTCCAGCACCATGAAAAATAGTACATTTTCAGATTTGTGTGTATCTGTGTGTGTGTGTGTGTTGTGTGTGTGTGTGTGTTTGCTGACAGGATTTCAGGCCTAAAGGGAATGGCACTTGTAGAGCAAAGACTATATCTAGTATTCTAATCTTGATTTTGATAGCCCATTACCTACTACACAGAACCAGAGTTTCCCTGAAGAAATGGCCAGTTCTCAGAAACACGTAGAGGCAGCTCACTGTAAGCCTAGAACAGCCCCCCCAAAATGAAGTGATTAGGGACACAGAAGCCAGCGTGAAAGGGATCTTACTGGCCAAATATGGGATGGTTAGAGAATCAAAATAAATAACAAGCAAGGCATGGTGGTACAAGCCTATAATTACAGTGCTCAGTACGCCAAGGCAAGAGAGTCAAGAGCGCAAGGCCACGTGGCCCCGATCTCAAGAGTAGAAAAAGGAATGAATAAATAAAAAACAGGGGAAAAAAAGGAAACAATCTTTCTTAGAGTACAGCTAATAAGTGAGGAAGGTTTGAAGAAACTAGAAAACTACCATTTGGCAACGACTGTGGTAAGTTATTTCAAAAAGAATCATCAGTGGATTTTAAAACAAGAGTGTGTGAATCATTCCTGAGGTTCGGAGCTCCATACTAGCACCAGAAAATAATTTAAAAGATGCACTCAAATCCTAGCTTACTAGGGAGGTTGAGATCTGAAGATTACAGTTCAAAGCCAGCCCAGGCAGAAAGAAATCTGAGTGAGAGAGGATCTCTGATTAACCAGCGGAAAAAAAAAAAAGCTAAACTGGAGGTATGGTTTGAATGGTAAAATGCCAGGATAAACAGCCAATAGCAAAAAGCAAGAGGCCTGAGTTCAAGCCCCAGTGCCAGCACAAATAAAATAATCAGAAAGTAAAAGAATAAGTACACCATCCCAAAGCATCTTCCTACAGGATACATCTAATAAAGGGGAAAAATATAAGTTCACAGAGAGGAGAGACCTGACAGTCTGCACCTCTATCAAGGAATCACAATTAACTCCAGGAACTTGATTAGATACTCTGTGCCTCCTAATTTGATGTCACATTTGTGACCAAAATATATAACCAGAATCTAAATCATGAGGAAATGTGAAAAACAAAGGAACATTATACAAAGTAACTGGTCTGTGCTATTCTCAAGAGTTAAGATCAGGCTGGGAATATGGCTTAGTGGTAGAGTGCTTGCCTAGCATGCATGAAGCCCTGGGTTTAGCTCCTCAGACCCACATAAACAGAAAAATCCAGAAGTGGCGCTGTGGCTCAAGTGGTAGAGCAAAAGCATCTCAGGGGCAGTGCGCAGACCCTGAGTTCAAGCCCCAGGACTGGCAAAAAAAAAAAGAGTCAATATCATGCTGGGGTATCTTGGTGATAGAATGCTAGCCTTGAGCATATATATATATATCTATATATATATATATATTTAAGTATTTAAGGGGAAAGAAAACAAGCCAAAGCACAAACATGTACACACACTTGTATATATATGCACAGGTACATAGATATATAGATATAGACCTATGTAATTAAAGACTTCTGTGTAAGGCCGGACATCAGGACTTAGACCTGTAACCCCAGCACTCAGAAGGCAGAAGCGGAAGCACTGTAAAGTTTGAGGCCAACCTGGGCTACATAGTGAAACCCTACACAAAATATTTTCTTTGAATCCAAACAAAATTCTAACATAACCATCCATTGTAAGGTCTAAGTAATTCTTTACTAGCTGGATACATTGTTGATTACTTAACCATCACCTTCATGTTTGACATTATAAATTAACTGAATCATGACTTTCATATTTGGTAGCTCTGGTATTTCTATTTTTTCTATAATAAATACTACTGAAATGAACACTCTTATAGTTAATATTCTGCTTATAGTTCGGACATTTCCTTTAGGATAAATTGATAGAAATATTAATTACTGCCCAGGAATACAAACCTGTTAAGATTCCTAACACACACTTTGGTTTATAGGACTGGGAATAATTCAGTCATGACCATCATGTACTCTCATTCATTAAGAAGTTTTGCTCCTTGGGCTGGAGATGTAATTCAGTTAATGGAGCCCTTGCCTAGCATGCAAAGAGCCTGAACTTATTCACAGCACCGAAAGTATTTTTTTTAATAAAAGTTTTGCTATGACAATAAAATTCTACTTCCTGTGGTTTCAGCTGACACATCCTTGCTCTTTAGAGAAGATGGGGTATTTTCACCCCTAACAGTAGTACATCTTTCAAGTGTTGGTTTCTGGTTCCTGAGGGGACTTGGTGAGGCGCATGTCTCTCCAGTGAGGATGGCAAAGCGGGCCGTGATTTCTCAGAAGCAGTACTCTGTGAGTACTTTGCTAGAACACGCAGTCAAATCACTATGACACGGCCACGTTATGACACAGACTGAACTGACAAGTTGGTGAGACTCCTCACATCAGAAGACTCAGCATTTCCAGGGAAGGATAAGGAACGGTGAGGGGAGGAAGCAATTTCCTTGCCCGCTTTTGCTACACCTGTATTTCCATCTCTTTCCCTTGGGAATATTGTGTGTATCTATACTATGTTGTATCCTACATGTACATAGGATATATACATATACATTTGATGCACTGTGCCCTAGTATCTACTATAGCAGATTAGAAATCTGATATAAAACAGTTCCGTAACCTTATAATAAATATACTATAGCATAATATATGCCCTGCTTTTCCGGTGCTGAGAGAATGTCGGGCTATGAGGTTCATTGTCTGTCTTCGGGTGAAGATGACTCTAGTGAAGATGACAAGAGCCCTTCCAGGGCCAGCACCAGTGCCCTTCACAAGCATTCTGTCACCACCAACCTGAGCTCCACCCATTCTCTGAAACCCACCTTGCTTTGCTTTTCCCCAGCACCTTGCAGGGCCTGGAGTTCCCTTCACACTTTGCTGCTCCAAAAGACCTCCTGTATATCTGATTGGTGCCTGTTTTCTGTGTAACCCACTTGTAGAAAACCCTGGGTCTCCCCTCCCTCACCATCCAAACATCTTTCTTGTTCAGGTATCCAGCAACGAACTCCTTAATCCTGGCTGGTGTGAGTGCATTGGAGACTGGACTAAAGGCCACAGCCTCCCCTTGGAAGATTGTGAGTGAGCCTGGCCATGAGGATGGAGAGAGCACCTGGATTCAGGAAGCCTGGCTTTTTCCCCTCGACAGCCTCTAGACCCAGCTGTGTGGCAGTAGATGCTCACGTTCTCCTCCTGGGATCTGGACCTGCCCATCTGTACAATGGAACTTTGAAATGAGGAGACTGGGTCTACCTGACGCCATCTTGTCTTCATGGTAGAGTCAGAGAAGTTCCACCCCCAGGTGATGGGCGTGCCTGAATTCCTACAGGCTAGGGCAAGGACATGGATGATAGGTTACTGGACCTGTCAGTCCTGTGCTTTGAACTTGTGAGAATCTCAAGTTTCCTGTGACCCTGCCCCTGGCCCTTGGCCCTATGTAGGCCACGACCAGCTCAGCTGCCATTATGCCATGCCGTGTGTTCCCACAGCTCCTGGCTTCTGTCTCTCTTCCGATCACCACGGCGTCCCACTTCAGCTCTCCCCTGGAGTTGTTGGCATTCTGCTCTTTCTTTCCTTTCCTGCTCTCGTGGCTCAGTTTTCTAACAGCGTTAAGTGTATTTGAGGGGCTGCAGGTCTTTGGGACAGAAGGCTACCTGCAGTTGCCGGCTCTCCAATGAAGACTCTCTACTCGACCTCTCAAAATGTGGCTTCTCTGTTTCTTGCCACTGAGTTCCCATACAACAGAGTGACCTCCAACTCAAGAATCTTTCCTTTTCCCACATTCACCTTTCTGACAGTGCAACACTCCTGGCAGCCAAGAAGGAGAGTGTGAAAGGAGAAAGCAGCTGGGAAGTATAAAGGCTGAAATGGACTTTCTACCTTCCTGGTGGCTGTGGAGTTTCAATAAAGGTATTTCCCTTGTTATAAGCAACTCTCTCTGAGGTTTTATAAAGTATTTCACTTATATTCACCTATATACTAGAGGCCTGATTTGCCCGCATTCATGAATATAAAAGGCAACCCCAGGCACAGCCTGAAGATGAACTGTCAAAAGATAAAGATGAGTCTATTTTCCATGGGTTATAGATATGTAAATGCATAGACAAGGCAGGGGAATAACTCATAACTCATGACTTCCTCCCTCAGGGTGGCACTTGCCATAATCCCAGCTCTCAGAAAGCTGAGACAGAGAGGCCCTGTCAAACACACACACACACGCGCACACACACACACACACACACACACACACACACACACACACACACACACAGCTCTCCGTGGAAAGTGTGTCAGGAGTTCCAGAAGGACTTTTTCCTCATTAATGAAGTTCAAGTTTTCAGGAAAAAAAAATCTCTATCAATGTATTGTTTGTATACAATTACATATGCTCAATCATAAGTTAAAACGTCTAGATGATATTTAGTACTGTACTTGTATAATTTTAGGCCTTGATACCTGTATGGGAATGTGTGTGTGTGTGTGTGTGTGTGTGTGTGTGTGTGTGTGTGTGTTACTGTGACCGCAACACAGACCAGCAAAGATCAAGACTACTTTTTAGAGAGGATAAAAAAAAAAAATTGCCAGCAACCCAAACCAGGCTAGGGCCCGAAAGAAGTTTGGGTGGGGAGTGAGGGAGAGACTCTGGGTTTTATATAAGCTGGTTACACACAAAGTAGGCATTAATCGGATATACAAAAGGTCAGGCGGGGGCTGGGGATATAGCCTAGTGGCAAGAGTGCCAGCCTCGGATACAAGAGGCCCTAGGTTCGATTCCCCAGCACCACATATACAGAAAACGGCCAGAAGCGGCGCTGTGGCTCAAGTGGCAGAGTGCTAGCCTTGAGCGGGAAGAAGCCAGGGACAGTGCTCAGGCCCTGAGTCCAAGGCCCAGGACTGGCCAAAAAAAAAAAAAAAAGGTCAGGCGGGCCATTATCAGCTGCTGACCAGGTGGGCCATTCCTTCCTAGTTGTGCAGAAATCATGACATCCTGTTACTACCCCTGTATTTTTTTTTTTTTTTTTGGCCAGTCCTAGGCCGTGAACTCAGGGCCTGAGCACTGTCCCTGGCTTCTTTTTTGCTCAAGGCTAGCACTCTGCCACTTGAGCCACAGCGCCCCTTCTGGCCATTTTCTGTATATGTGGTGCTGAGGAATTGAACCCAGGGCTTCATGTATACGAGGCAAGCACTCTTGCCACTAGGCCACATTCCCAGCCCCTACCCCTGTATTTTTTTAAAAACTGTCTTGTAGGCTTTCAGATCCCCACCTAGTCTGTCCCCAACCCACATTCCAGAAACAGCCCCACCAGGCCACTTTCTGGCAACTGAGTGGGGGCTACATTCTGGCCAGTGGATGTGGGAAAGCACCTTCGCTGGGAACGGTAACTTTGTCTACTCTAGTAATGGGATTTGAACTCAGAGCTTTGTGCTTACTAGGCAGGTGCTCTGCCACTTGAGACAAGCGGACACATATTTTTAGTTCTCCTCCTTTCTCAGAAATATATTTTTTTTATTCTGTCATGGGGCTTGAACCCCGGGCCTGGGCACTGTCCCTGAGCTCTTCAGCTGAAGGCTAGAACTCTACCACTTCGAGTCACAGCACCACTCCTGGTTTTCTGGTAGTTTATTGGAGATAAGAGTCTCATGGAATTTCTTGCCTGGGCTGGCTTTGAATCGTGATCCTCACATCTCAGCTTCCTGAGAAGCTAGGATGACAGGTTTGAGCCACCAGCGCCCAGCTCTCTCGGAAATATTTTGCAATCATTAAGACTATTTATAATCCAAGATTATGTATTTCCACAGAAAACATAGGTTAAGTGGAATTAAAAAAAAAAGTCAAAGCCTTGCAACAAAAGACAAACTTCACAAGAACAACGAAACCGAAGATGTAGTTCCAAAGTGGAGGTTGCACACGTACAAAAGAGTAGACAACTTTGCTAGACTGGCATCGCACCCCACCCATATCAGAGACTCCTGGCAGCCAAGAACGGGGAAGGAAAATGCACTTCTTACCACGATGCTTCTCAGTAAGAAGGGTATATCCAGTCACTTAGAGGGGTTGAGCTTGCCCTACTGTTCCACAAAGAATTTGTGTATGTTCCATTATCACTGTCCCATGAAGAAACGGCGGCTCAGTAGGAGTAATTTGCTGTTCCATAGACTGTTCCATGCAAGAGGCATGGAAGGCTGGGAACCAGTACTTTCCCACTTGTTATGTTAAGTAATGCTTGCAACAGCAATAGGAAAACAGTCATTCACAAGCTGGGACGAAGCCCAGTGGTCCAGCTCATGCTTCAGCATGCATAAGGCCCTGGTTTCAAGCCTTCCCACTGCTCCCTCCAAAAAAGAAATAGGCCTATGTCCCCTGTGATAGAGATAAGGAAAGGGTGGCTCACAAAGGCTGCTGTGTCCAAGGCACAGATGGAGAAAGGGAAAACACGATGCAGGTCCAGGTCTCAAGACTCCAGCTCCAAGGGGCCCAGGAAGGGCCTGGACAGTACCTCATCTCCAACCCCTCTCCATCTCTCAACCCCTCAACCCAGATACCCCACTACTTGTCACATGATCCTTTTGCCTACAATCCCTCACTACCTGAGTGCCCTTCCTAGCCAAGTCCTTTCATGTTTTACTGTCGGACTCAAATTCCATCCCTTCTTCTTTTGCCAGGTATGCTTGGTCACGACTTCCGAAGAGCGCTTACTAGGGTATACTATCTTTAAAAAGCAAGATCTTGGAGGCAGAGGCAGGAAGATCAAGTTCCAAGTGTGGGCTTTTGGGGCCTGTCTCGGGGGGAAAAAAAAAAAAAAAGATGGTTTGGGGGCTGGGGATATAGCCTAGTGGCAAGAGTGCCTGCCTCATATACATGAGGCCCTGGGTTCGATTCCCCAGCACCACATATACAGAAAACGGCCAGAAGTGGCGCTGTGGCTCAAGTGGCAGAGTGCTAGCCTTGAGCAAAAAGGAAGCCAGGGACAGTGCTCAGGCAATGAGTCCAAGGCCCAGGACTGGCCAAAAAAAAAAAAAAAAAGATGGTTTGTATATAACCCTAGCTACTCAGAAGACGGAAGGATAGAGGTTCCGAGCTAGCCTGGGTAGGAAAAAAAAAATTTCCAAGACTTTTATCTTCAGTTAACTAGCAAAAAGCCAAAAGTGAAGCCAGTTTACTGATGGCTCACACCTGTCATCCTAGCTACTCAGGAGGCTGAGATCTGAAGATTGCAGTTCAAAGCCAGCCTGGGCAGGAAAGCCCGTGAGACTGTTCTCTCTAATGAACCACTAGAAAACTGGAAGTGGCACTATGGCTCAAAGTGGTAGAGCGCTAGCCTTGAGCAAAAGAGCTCAGGGACAGCGCCCCAAGCTCCAAGTTTCAAACTCCGTGACCGCCAAAAAAAACAACAAAGTCAGAAGTGGAGCTGTGGTTCAAATGCTAGAGCACCAGCCTTGAACAAAAGAAAAGCTAAGGGAGAGAGCCCTGCCCCAGTTGGAGGGCCCCAAACCATTGAAATAGCTAATATTTCTTCACCTCCCCAAGAATCCACATTTGCCTTCTTGGGTCTGACAGGAATGTGTGATTTAGTTCAAGCCTGAGATTTTCCTGAGCAGAATACTGCAGGTAAGAGAAGTATCACAGGATTGCGCAAGAGAGCTAGAGAGAAGACCACACCCTGACATCCTGGTCCTGAGCGCATCGCCAGCCAGGACCCTCCCACCAGCCAGTAGGAATCAAGCCTAGGCTCAGCCAGCCTTGGGCGCACTGGCCCTCCATTTTTCTTTGGCCAGTCCTAGGGCTGGAACTCAGGGCCTGAGCACTGTCCCTGGCTTCTTTTTGCTCACGGCTAGCACTCTGCTACTTGAGCCACAGCGCCACTTCTGGCCATTTTCTGTATATGTGGTGCTGGGGAACCGAACCCAGGGCCTCATGTATACGAGGCAAGCACTCTTGCCACTAGGCCATATTCCCAGCCCTGGCCCTCCATTTTCTGTTGGAAAGGAATTTGTTCCTTTGCTGCGGAAGGTACCATGTGTACTACGTTGTGTCACAGTAGCTCCTCCAACCTAGTTTACACCAGAGCCTATAAAGGCAGGGAGCTAATTATATGATGGTAATTACCTGGAAATTTTGTGTTTATTGGGTGTTTTTTTTTTTTCCACCAGCAGATACTACTCTTTTTTTTTTTTTTTTTTTTTTTTTTTTGCCAGTCCTGGGGCTTGGACTCAGGATCTGAGCACTGTCCCTGGCTTCCTTTTGCTCAAGGCTAGCACTCTGCCACTTGAGCCACAGCACCATTTTCTGTCTATGTGGTGCTGGGGAATTGAACCCAGGGCCTCATGTATACGAGGCAAGCGCTCTTGCCACTAGGCCATATCCCCAGCCCTTGAACTCAGTGACAGGAGTCACACTGCCTCTACTCCAAATGCTCCCTCCAAGCTCATGATTGGTAGACTTTTCAAAGACAGCCATGGCCCGCAGTGTGAGAAGCCTTAGGGGGAAGGAGGGAGGGAGGATTTCACCCACGGAAAGTACCGGAAGTCCCTCTCCTCACATCCACAGGCACTTCCTCCCACCTCTAATAACAAAGCGCTGAGCAACTCCAGTCCCAGTGAAGCCTACTCCTTGTCTTTGCCCCTAGACACTAAGAATGGAATCCAATAGGAAGGGGCCTCATGTACCACGCACTAGACGTTTTCATACGCCCTCCAATTAGGTGCCTGGGTTCATCATCCCTTTTCAAACAGCCCTTCTTACGAAAGGGAGATCATGTAATTAGAGTGAGGAAATGAGCTTTCAAAGGGAAGCCTAAACTGGGTCAGAATATGGACTGAGGTAGGTCAGGAAGTTTATAAAGGTCAGTGTTGGTTACCAGGAACTCTGGGCACCCTCTGTCATTTGTCACTGAAAGCCCACCATGGACACGCCATCCTTTCATTAGCATTGCTGCAGTTAAGATGGATGGACAGCATCTGCAGAGGATTCTAACAGTTTCTTTTTAACATTTTAAAAAATTATCTTTAAGTGGTTTTACAAAGGAAGCCATCTATGAATATTATATATTTTTTTCTTTTTTCTTTTTTGGTCATTTGTGGGCTTGAACTCAGGGCCTAGGCGTGCTATCCTTGTGCTCTTTCGCTCAAGGCTAGCAGTCTACCACTTTGAGCCACAACGACTTCTGGTTTTCTGGTGGTTCACTGGAGATAAAGTGTTTCATGGACTTTCCTTCCCAGGCTGGCTTTGAACTGTGATCCCCAGATCTTAGCCTCCTGAGTAACTAGGATTATAGGTGTGAACCACCAGCGCCCAGCAATGTATCTTGATCGATATCACCCCTTTCAATATGCTATAGTTTCTAAAGTGCCTTTTCCGTGAAGGACTTCCCCTATAATCTCCAGAAATGCTGAGCAAGTAGCAGCTGACTAGGCTGTATTTGCTACCACTGTGCATTTTCATAGTCCTCGCAAGGGCCACTGTGCATTTGCATGCTTCCAGCAAAAAGCCAGCTTACAGTGCAAGGAGCTCTGTTCTTGACCTCAGCACCTAGCAAAATGCCTAGAACATGAGAATATTCGTTGAAGTGATGCATGGACCTAGACTGGGGATTTAAGTGCTTCTCCTTCATTGGAAGGCCAGAGCATATAAAAGCAAGAAGCTAATTTATCCGCTAATAAGATAGGCAGGCGATTGTAAAGTCCACGGTCACCTCTGTGCCCGTGCCAATCCCATCTTCCTCTTTCTCAATCATCCGTCTGCTTTGTCATGAATTCTTCTCACTTGGGGATCCCCCCCCCCAGGGCCACCGCCCCCAGAGTCCTCCTCCTTCTCTGACTCTTCCAAGCCTTCTCACTCAAATCATCCACTCTACTTAATGAGCCATGACACAGGCAGGAAATCAATTCATTGCCCGTCCAACCGCCTCCATTAAGAAATAGGTCTACAGGGGTGAACAGCCCCGGAGAGCTCGGTGAGTCAACAGCAGGCACCGAACGAGAATCGAGGTCTCCTAGATGCGTGCCTTCCAGCACACACCCATCACACCAAGGGCAGGAAGTGGGTTTATCAATGTGGCTCAAGTTGGCTGCACAAAACAACATATGCTGGTGGCTTTACCGCTTGTGAGAGAGTAGCCAGCTCGGTGGGAAAGAGCATGATGATCGTTTAGTCATGTCTGCCAGGGTGCAGAAAGTAAAGGAATGGGTGGGATGGGGTGGGGGGCATACTGCCACACATGCAACCTGCAGTTTAGCCTCGCGGGGACCCTCCATGGCCACTGATACGGTGTCACCTGCCCTATGACATTCCTGACTTCTGCTGAGGTGATTCTGGGCAGCACCCTTCTGCTTGCACTGAAAGCACAATCCGAAAGTTGGGGTAAGGAGAGGGTGAGCCCCTCCCCTCTGCCAGCTAGGTAATAGGGACAAGATGTCACCTTCCCTTCCCTAGTCCATCTTGGTGACAAGGATGTCACCAACTGCTCCCAGGCCCCAGAGGTTTCCAGGCTCAGACCTGTGCATGCAAAGTTAGAACAGCCAACTGCAAGAGACAGAAAGAAGCTCTCGTGAAACTGAAAATCCCAACAGAGCCAGGGAAGACGCTTTCAAAATCCAAGATCAAACCCCAATGGCGCTAACAATGTGCAATACTAACTCTGAGACAGAAGCAGATTGGCAAACTAGAGGACAATTCAGAAACATTTGTCTTCCTTGTAGATTTGAAAAGCTAACAGAAAAGTAACCTAAAAATAAAGAGGCATTCCCTCCTATTCGTAAGGTAATGAGGAACACAAGCTCCTACCTTATCGTAGTCTGTTCTGCTGCTTGCCCGGGTACCATGCCACACTCAGTACCTCAGAAATAAGGAACTGTGCTGCCTGAGTAAGTCACACTTTGGGATGAAATCAAGCCTCACCTTGGAAGGTTGGGTTTGCCTGAAAAGTGGGAGCAAATTTGCAAGGCAAGATCTGTAAGGCAGAAGTAAGGGAGGAAACTTTTCTCAGAGAAGCTTGAGGCTGGGACACAGGGCTAAAGATGGGCAAGGCCTTGGTAGCACTGACTCGTGCAGTGACAGAGCCCTGGGGACCTCTGAGGAGGATCATGGTTAATACGCAAGCTTAAAATGGTTCCGCTCGAGGGGCTTAGCGGTAGAGCGCTTGCCTGGCATACGCGAAGCCCTGGGTTCGATTCCTCAGTACCACATACACAGAAAAGGCCAGAAGTGGCGCTGTGGCTCCAGTGGTAGAAAGCCAAACCCACGTGCTTCCAGCAAAGTCGTTGAGGATAGCACAGGGGTGTTGGAGGACCCCTACATTGCAGGACCCCCTTCTGTCTAGTCTCCTCTGAAATGGGAAGCAGCTGAGGCCTGCACAAGTCGGTATCGAGCAGCCCGCCTGATTCCCAGAGGAGCTGCTGGTCATCAGTACTCCAGTTCCCCAGGGACGGGCTCGGCCCTGCGGACATTTTTTTTTTTTTTAATGCTTGGGAAAATAGAAGCCCTACAAATACAAACGATTGTGAGGACTAGCTGAAATGATTCCCACTATACGGTGATTCAACTTACCTGACCCAAGCCGGCAACTGTTCAGGGACACCTGCACTGGCTGGGCGGTCTCTCTCTCTCTCTCTCTCTCTCTCATCTCTCTCTCTCTCTCTCTCTCTCTCTCCTCTCTCTCTCTCTCTCTCTCTCTCTCTCTCTCCTGGACCCTGGAAGGACCAGGCCTGGTCCACGGAGCAGGCAGGCTCTGGCGGGTCTGAATCTCAGCTTCAGCAATGGTGGCTCTTACCTTCCTTGGGCCTCAGCCTCTCACATCCCCGTCACAGAAGCAAGAGTTAGGAATAAACTCATGGGGCCTTGAAGCTTTGAGTAACACAAAACAATGCAACAGGTGAATTTATACAACGGTCATGGGACCAAGTCATGGGACACCTGGGGTTACCTAAAACTCTACTTCCCGTGTGCTACTATGTTATTTATATACTCCTATGATAACGTTTATTTCTAAAACAGTCACAGTATGAGGTGAACAAGAACTAGCCGGGCATTGGTGGCTCACACCTGCAATCCCAGCTACTTAGGAGGCTGAGATCTGAGGATAGTGGTTCAAAGCCAGCCCAGCAAGAAAGTAAGTGAGACTCTTATCTCCAATTAAGTACTAAAAAGTCAAAAGTGGAGTTGTGGCTGAAGGGTATAGGACTAGCCTTGAAAAAAAAAAAAGCTCAGGGATAGCATCTAAGCCCTGAGTTCAAGCACTAAGGAAAGGACCAACACTAAGGAAAAGAAGGAAGGAAGGAAGGAAGGAAAGGAAGGAAGGAAGGAAGGAAGGAAGGAAGGAAGGAAGGAAGGAAGGAAGGAAGGAAGGAAGGGAGAGCTAATAATAAATTAGACTAGTTATAAGCTATACTATAATAAGTTACTTCTCATTTACAAATTGCTTGTTTCTTCACTCTTCCACTTCATACCTCATTGTCATGGTTGACTGTGTAACTGGAAGCTATAGTGCCAGAACCGTGTGTGAGATTCTCAGCTCACACTATACTATAGATAGAATCCAACTATTTCCCCCAAAGACAGGCAGGAACAAATGGCCTGTGTCCCTAGGAAGAAAATGTTCTTTTATGTATTTTTTTATGGCACTGGGATGGATCCCAAGGCCTCTGGCATGCTTGGAAAGCAGTGTGTCACAGAACTACATCCCTGGGCCTTAAAAGTATTCTTTTAAGATGAGGATGTATTGTTTGCCACAGGGTCTAGGAAAGTGACCTCGTCATACTTGATAACTCTTTGATCTTTTTTTAATTCACCTTCAATTTTGTTTTGGTGGCACCGGAGTTTGAACTCAAGCCTTTCCCTTAGGAAGGCACCCCAGCCTTTGTGAGCAGTCACCTGTCATGAGCAGAAAACTAGCTGCAGCCCAAGTGCAGGACTTGCCCCTCGTCCTGAGGCCCCTTTGGAGTGGTCAGTGGATGCTGCTGACATCTGCAGCCCCCTGAACAAGGCTAGCCTTGAGCAAAAGAAGCTCAGTGACAATGCCCAAGCCCTGAGTTCAAGCCCCAGAACCAGCATATAAATATTTTTTAATAAACCACAGATTTTTGTACATGAATGTATGAATAAATTATGATCAGTTTCTGTTTGTAGGCTACTGCTAATTTGTAATGCTCCAAATAATACTTTAGGCCTATGAATTACATAAAGAATTCTTTTTGCTTTTCCCAGTCCTAAGGCTTGAACTCAGGGCCTTGGGCACTGTCCCTGAGCTTCTTTTGCTCAAGGTAGCGCTCTAACACTTGAGCCACAACACCACTTCCAGATTTTTCTGTTTATGTGGTACGAGGAATCAAACCCAGGGCTTCATGCGTGCTAGGCAAGCACTCTACCACTAAGCCACCTTCCCATCCAAGAACTCTTTTCATCATCTATTACTTCTATTTCAAATCCCTCGAGAGGGAAAAAAGAAAAGCCACTTCCTGCCTGGGTCCAACTAGAGTCAAAGCCCATTTCCTGGGCTGAGGATGTAACTTAGCAGTAGAGTGTTTGCCTGGTATTCATGAAGCCCTGGGTTCAATTCCCCAGCACCACATATACAGAAAATGGCCAGAAGTGGCGCTGTGGCTCAAGTGGTAGAGTGCTACCTTGAGCAAAAGAAGCTCAGGGACAGTGCCCAGACCCTGAGTTCGAGCCCCAGGACTGGCAAAAAAAAAAAAAAAAAATTCCTAATGGTGCTGTTGCTTTGGAGCTTGACTCTATAGTGCCTACAGTCTGAATTTGTATTAAGTCTGTGGCGTAGTTGTGCATTTTGAGTTTCATCTTAAATCGGACATGGCTCATTGCTCTCACTTCGCATTTCATCCATCATGGTTCCTCTTTTGTTATTTCTATAGGTTGTGAGTTAGGCTAATAAAGTTACCCCCCAAAAAAGCAAAAAACAAAAAAATCCAAACCATCCAAGCCACTTGCAGCTCTGGGAAGCTGGCACAGGACTGCGGAGGCTGACGGGGTGCCACCCAGAGGAGGAAATGTCCTCCTACGTTGCCAGCTCTCGGAGGACTCCTGAAGCTTTCTTGCCAACATTTCAGGAAAATGATGACATTCTCTCCCGGGTAGCTGTCCTGCATGCTCCTATAGGCGGGGGAGTATTTTTTACTCTAGGTATCTGTCCCTGTTTCTTCCCTGGGCTAAATCTGTAACGTGAGCTTCCTGGTGCGAAGCCCTGGCGTTGGGATGCTAATCACTGTGCGGAGTCCGGGTGTCACCGGCCACATTCCCAGTGCTGGGTGAGTGGCGGCTTCCCGCGCATGGCTCTCATTCATTCCGGATAGCTGGCTTCCCAGCGAAAGAACACTTGGAGACACTTGACACCTGTGACTCGTTTTCTTCTAGAATAATGATGGATTAGGGCCGTGGGAAGCCCTTAGGAGAAGCCAATGGGTAGTCGCAGTTCTGTTCTTTCAAATATTTACGCTGCTTTGGTTGTTGTTTATTTGTGCCATTCCTGGGGCTGTCCCTGAACGTTTTTTTCTTACTCCAGGCTAGTGCTCTACCACTTGAACCACAGCTCCACTTCTGGCGTTTTGATATTAATTAGAGATAAGAGTCTCATGAACTTTCCTGCCTGGGGTTGACTTTGAACTGGGATCCTCAGTTCTCCGTCGCTTCAGTAGCTAGGATTACAGGTGTCCACTACCAGTGCCCAGCTTTCTGCATTTCTTTTTTTTTTTTTTTTTGGCCAGTCCTGGGGCTTGGACTCAGGGCCCAAGCACTGTCCCTGGCTTCTTTTTGCTCAAGGCTAGCACTCTTCCACTTGAGCCACAGCGCCACTTCTGGCCATTTTCTGTATATGTGGTGCTGGGGAATCGAACCTAGGGCCTCATGTATACGAGGGCAAGCACTCTTGCCACTAGGCCATATCCCCAGCCCCATCTGCATTTCTTAAAACCAACAAAACAACTTAATTCAGACAACTCTATTTATAAATGTGATTTTTTTTTTAATTTGGTGAAGGGGCTGGGAATATGGCCTTGTGGTAAAGTGCTCGCTTCATATACATGAAGCCCTGGGTTTGATTCCTCAGCACCACATATATAGAAAAGGCCAGAAGTGGCGCTATGGCTCAAGTGGCAGAGTGCTATAACCTTGAGCAAAAAGAAGCCATGGACAGTGCTCAGGCCCTGACTTCAAGCCCCAGGACTGGCAAAAAAAAAAAAAATGGTGAAGATATGGATCTAGCTGGACAAAGAGACAACTGAGCTGACTTTTTAAATGTTTGCTTCAATGTGGAGAAGATCTGGCTATGACTGTGTCTTCATTCAATCAGCTGATCGCTAGTCATCAACGCAACCATACATCCAGGCCCCTGCCTAGAAAGGTATAGAGAGTAGGAAGACAGAGTGCTTTGCATATAGATACCAACAAATCCTGCATGGAGGTCCTCCTCCTCCCCCTCCCCCTCCCCCTCCCCCTCCTCCTCCCCCTCCTCCCCTCCCCTCCCCCCTCCTCCTCCCCCTCCCCTCCCCCCCTCCTCCCCCCCTCCCGTCCCCCCTCCTCCTCCCCCTCCCCTCCCCCTCCCCCTCCTCCTCCCCCCTTTTGAGGTACTGGGATTTGAAGTCAGGGCCTTACATTTGCTCATCAGGCACTCTGCCACTTGAGCTATACACCTCCAGCCCTTTTTGCTTTAGTCATTTTACAGATAGGAATCTGACATTTTTCTGGGGCCCAGCTTGGACCGAGATCTTCACATTTATGAACTCCTTATTAGCTGGAGTGCCACAATGTCCAATTTGGGGTTTTTGTTTGTTTGTTTGTTGCCAGTCCTGGGGCTTGGACTCAAGGCCTGAGCACTGTCCCTGACTTCTTTTTTTTGCTCAAGGCTAGCACTCTACCACTTGAGCCACAGCGCCACTTCCGGCTTTTTCTATATATGTGGTGCTGAGGAATCGAACCCAGGGTTTCAGGTATACGAGGCGAGCACTTTACCACTCTGCCATATCCCCAGCGCCTGTCCAATTTGTTTGTTGAGATAGTCTCACTTTTTCCCAGACTGACCTCAAACCACAATCTTTCCTATCTCTGCATCTTGAGAAGCTGGAATTACAGGCAAGTAATCCACACTAGGTGAAAGATAGGAGGCTTCTAATTGGCAGAGGAGGCAGGAAAGGATATTCTAGGAAGGAGAATAGCCTCAGAGGAAACACGAAGAGCAATCTGGAGTGAGTGGCATACAAAACACAGGGGGAGACACGAAAGGCAGAGTGCAATGGAGGGAGGGAGGTGAACCAATGCAGTCATAGTCCGTGTAGATTAGGTCAAAAGTGAACTATGTAACTTGAGGGTAGGGGTGGGAGAGGGAAAGTCGGGGGGAGAACCAAGGAAGAGGTGACCCTGACCAAGAAGCAGTATAACCTGACTTATGGAATTGTAGCCCCTTTGTACAATGACTTTATAACAACAACAATAATAATAAATGAAAAGATTTGAAAAAAGAAAAAAAAATGGAAGAATGCAGTGACATCCAGATGGCTCACAGGCGGGCGAAAGAATTCAGAATTCAGAGGTAGAGCAATTGCCCAGCTTGCAAGAAGTCCTGGCTTTGTGATTCTGAGAGAGAGAGAGAAATTTGACAAAGGAAGAAAGAAAAGGGAATGGAGGAAGGGAGAGAAGGAGGGAAGAAGGGAGAGAAGGAGGGAGGAAGGGAGGAAGGGAAGAAGGAAAAGGAGAACGAAGGAAGGAAAAAAAGAAAGAAGGAAGGAAAGATTCAGATTCAGACATTATATCTGGGACAGTGGTTCACACCTGTAATCCTTGCATTGGGATTAAGACAAGATCATGAATTCAAGGCCACCTTAGGGTAAAAAACAAGACCTTGTTTCAAAAACAAAAAAAGTCAGACATTTTCTGGGCTCCTTCCTGTAGACATTCCTGGACCTTTTCCTGATTACTCTTCTCCACTGGATCTGTCTTCTTGCTTTGACTTCTGTCACATGAAGAAATGAGGGAAATCAGATTAATATGTGAATGACTGAAAGTTGTTGTTTTTTTGGCCAGTCCTGGGCCTTGGACTCAGGGCCTGAGCACTGTCCCTGGCTTCTTTTTGCTCAAGGCTAGCACTCTGCCACTTGAGCCACAGCGCCACTTCTGGCCATTTTCTGTATACGTGGTGCTGGGGAATCGAACCTAGGGCTTCATGTATACGAGGCAAGCACTCTTGCCACTAGGCCATATCCCCAGCCCCTGACTGAAAGTATTCCGATACTTGATGCTGCTCTATTTTATTTTAAAGGACTAAATGCATGTACCATTATGAAGCTAACCTTTGACTATAATATATGTTTTAAGTACTACTTTATGGGAAGCCGTAGAAAAACTAAATACAGAAGAACAACAGTTGTCTCAAGGAAAATGTTTTATGCAATTATGCAGAGCTGCAAACAAAACTACCTGATTGATTCTCCCTCTCCCCAACACAATTCTTACTCAGAATTCAAAACTGATGAAGTGTGGTTACTATTTAGCTGAGACTGTTGTGCCAAGTCGCGAAACCACCACCAAGAAGACCACCAAGACTCAGACATTCCGAAATGCAAAAGCAAGGGAAGGCTTTATTCAAGCGAGCTGCAACTCGGGCCTCGTCCTACCCACCGACACAGTGGAGGTTAGGAGGGAGCCCCGAGCTGCGATTACACAGGGCTTATAAAGGCAAAAAACAAAGTTACAGCCATCAGGTGTTCAAGCAAGCAAGATTAGGACACAGGTACAAATCTGATTGGCTCAGGGCTCGAGGCATTCTGGGGGCAGTCAGAGTTAAGCATTCCCAGCGGTTAGAGTTCTTGACCGACTGGGCCCTAATAAGCTTGTCCTGGGTTTGCTCACAGGGCCTGCTTATCTCAGGTTCACGTGGTAAAATGGGGTTCACGTGGTAAAGTGGGGCCTGACTTCAAAGTCTGGCACTTCATTTCCCCCTTTTTCTTTTTGGTACCTTGGGAGCCAATCATGGCTGCATTCTGTCCATTTCAATGGCTTGCATGTCTAGGGGATGATATACAGATAAGGCATGGGCCAATAGGGCCTAATGTAGTAACCAAAGGGCCTGTCACCATTTCTCACAAGTACCATCTCTGTACCTCTGTTTTGCATGCCTCTAGTTTATCCTGCCTCATCTTCCCAAAAACAACTCTGGTCCCTCGGTTTTAAAGGGGGGCTGATGGGTGAAGATCATCCATCTTCTGTAACTTCTTCAGGCTGACTCAGGGGCGTTGACCTTACCTAGCCAGGAACCTATAACCTTAGTTTACTTCACCAAGGGACTGCAGGATTCCTGCAAACTGAAAATTAACTTTCAGCTATACAGACTTACCATTAGCTGTATAGTGTTTAGTATCCAAATGTAAGCAACAAAATAATACATAAACTTCTCAGCTGTGCTCTAAGGGTCGGGTGGCTATACCCGTATTCCTCAGCAAGCCCAAAACTACCTAAAATAAGGGGGTCACCTCACTTGGGAGTGAGCTGCCAAAATAACATCAACATTAGCCTGGGTAGCAGGGAAAGAAGGCAAAAAGAAAATTCTTTTTTTTTTTTGCCAGTCCTGGGGCTTGGACTCAGGGCCTGAGCACTGTCCCTGGCTTCTTTTTGCTCAAGGCTAGCACTCTGCCACTTGAGCCACAGCGCCACTTCTGGTCGTTTTCTGTATATGTGGTGCTGGGGAATCGAACCCAGGGCCTCATGTATACAAGGCAAGCACTCTTGCCACTAGGCCATATCCCCAGCCCGCAAAAAGAAAATTACAACAATATTCAGTCTAACTTTCTTTTCTTGAGGCGAAGGCGAAGCGGCTGAGTTGGGTGCTTGGAGACCTCCCATGTTCCACCACGGTAGTTGTCGTCCAGGGCAAAGGGGTCAGCTGGCCTGGCGTGGAAGCAATGAACCCAAGTGGCGATGCCGTCTAGGGTCCCTTCCACCGTGGTTCTAAGGATTTGGGGTTATGCCTTCGGACGAACACCCAGTCCCCTGGTCTGAACAAATAGGGGGTAAGGACAGAAGCAGAATCATATAATGCCTTAAGTTGGGGGTCACATATTCTTGTGCATGAGCTGCAATCGAGTTTACACAAAAATTCAGCATCATCCAAATCAGCAAGCAATTAGTTAAGGTCTCTTTTAGAGTCCGATTCATTCTCCCTACCTGTCCTGAACTCTGGGGTCTATAAGCACAATGCAATTTCCAATCCGTCCCCAGTGCGGCGGCTATTCCCTGACTTACTTTTGAGATGAAGGCCGGTCCGTTGTCTGACCCAATGGTGGATGGGAAGCCATACCTGGGTAGGATTTCTTCCAAGATCTTCTTAGCCACTACATTCGCGATCTCATGCTTTGTTGGATAGGCTTCAACCAATCCTGAAAAGGTGTCTACAAAAACTAGCAAATATTTGTAATTTCTGTGAAATCTACTTCCTAATACACGCCTGGCCTATTCCCACAGAGGCGAGCTCCTTTAGTAATCTGTTGATTGGGGGCATTGGCAAGCTGATAGGCCTTGCAATTTTTAACAATATCTTCAATAAGTTGATCTCCTTGTCTAATTTTCACTTTGGAATGTCGAAGCAAGTCCTGCATTATTCGAGTTCCCATGTGAGAAGCTCGGTGGATTCTCTTAAGGATCCCCTTACCCAGCCCTTGTGGCAGGATAAGTTTCCCTTCACAAGTTTTCCACCAGTCATTGTTTCCTTCTCTGTCCAGGGGTTTTGTGGGCCATGGGAGTTTTCTTTATCCACTCCAAACCTTCTTGGGAATACTGGGGCACAGGAGGCAAAGCTCATGGCCCTGGGTCTACCAAAGTCTGTTCCCAGGATCTCTGACTTGTCTGGCTGATTTAGGCACAGGGATTTTCAGCACAGTCTACGTGCATCTGACAGCCAACGCTTGCTCTCTCTTTTTTTTTTTTTTTTGGCCAGTCCTGGGCCTTGGACTCAGGGCCTGAGCACTGTCCCTGGCTTCTTCCCGCTCAAGGCTAGCACTCTGCCACTTGAGCCACAGCGCCGCTTCTGGCCGTTTTCTGTATACGTGGTGCTGGGGAATCGAACCTAGGGCCTCGTGTATACGAGGCAGGCACTCTTGCCACTAGGCTATATCCCCAGCCCGCTTGCTCTCTTTTAATATGAAGCCCAGATGGGTAACTTCAGGTTTACAAATTTGTGCCTTTTAACATTCTAGTTTGTAAAAGCATTTTCCTGACTGGCTGGGGAACTGATCTCTGATGACCTAAAAAGTTACCTTTGCAGGCCTTTAACAGATCTTAATAAGGACACAATCTCAGGTCTACAAGCTTTCTTTCCTCAACAGATATATCAGCTTAAAATTCTCACTGCCAGTCAGAGCTTTGAGTAAATGCGGGGGGTTGAGATTTTAATCTACCTCTCATTTGACAAACTTACCCTTACTAACCACTATCACAGATGACTGGCAAGTTCCTGCCCAGTAGATAGACATGGGCATTGGAAAGGCATGCTTATGAACTATTCTTCTAGGACTTCCTGGCTTTGATTAACTTTTGAAAGGCCAAACAGGAGTGACTCTAGGATCTGACACCATCTCTGCCATCCAAGCAGTGGCTTACTGCCTCTGGATGCTCCATCACTTTTGTCCCAGGAGGAGTGACTTTCCACTGGACTTGGACTCAGGGCCTGAGTGCTGTCCCCCAGCTCTCCAGCTCAAGACTAGCACCCTACCACTTTGAGCTCCACACAACTCCGTTCCCAGCACTCTGCTGGCTGCTTAGAGACAAGTCTCTCACAGGGACCTTTCTCTGCCCGGGCTGGCTTCGAACCGCAGATTTCAGATCAGTGAGTCTTACAAGGGGCCACTTTACTCCAATTATAAGCAACAAGGTGGTCCACACAGAAGTAGTTTTTAAGCCTGCTCTCTTACCTGGAACTTATTAAGGGTCAGTATTAGATCTCGACAAACTTGTAGGAATCACCTGTGCTTCTCTGTGGGCCTGCTGGAAACTGTTACAAAAAACCTACAAAGAAGCTGGAATGACAATTAAACATTTTGGTAGCCATAATTCTCCTTTTCTCACTTTGCAATAATTATTTAGGATAATTTTACTTCCAAATTTCTTATCTAGAAATGTATTCTTGATTTCCAAAGCCTTTTTAACACTAACACAACACTTTAGCTTTTATCTGCATCGGAAAAACTGAAGCTCACAGGCATTCTGAAACCAGGTGCCGCCCTTTGCCTATGGGCTGCTTGTTTCAAAAGAGCCTCTTTTTTTTTTCTTCAGTCCCAGTTACTGCATGGCATGAAGACCTTTAAATTTTTCCTTAATGCAAGAATTACAATTAGAAATACTTATCCATTCAGCTTTCCAATATATTAGTGAGAAACATTGGCCCATTTTGCCATTTCTTCCTACATACATAGAGTTAATGAGAGTTTCCTTCTATCCCCATTAGTTTAGTATATATATATATATATCCTTTTAAATCCAAATTTCTGACACTTAGCTCTGATTTTTTTAAATTTTAATTAAAGAACCCTGAGAAATACTTTTTTTAACTCTAGTTCCTCTTAAAACAATGCAATAATACCTTTAAAGCATTTGGTAGTGCCCAAACTTGATGACCATTTGAATTTAAACTTAAACTTAGTTTTGCATCATACTGCAGTCTTGAACATGTTCACACTCACACATGCACACACACATACATTTTCAAAAGATAAAGCATGCTGAATAAGCATCGGCCGTACATTTTAAGACAAAAACCTTTAACAAATGATTTTAGCATTCTCCAGCCTCATTTTCCAGGGCTTGATAGTTTTAGTAAAACATTTTTAGTCTTAGTAAAACATTTTAGCATACCAAACAATTTTCTGCTTAAGAAGGCTGGGTGGGGGCTGGGGATATGGCCTAGTGGCAAGAGTGTTCGCCTCATATACATGAGGCCCTGGGTTCAATTCCCCAGCACCACATATACAGAAAATGGCCAGAAGTGGCGCTGTGGCTCAAGTGGCAGAGTGCTAGCCTTGAGCAAAAAGAAGCCAGGGACAGTGCTCAGGCCCTGAGTCCAAGCCCCAGGACTGGCCAAAAAAAAAAGGCTGGGTGGGGTCCCCCTAGAGTTCTTTTTTGCGGACACTCTCACTGATTGACTGATTGTGGGCTGTCACCTGTACCTCTTTCCAGTGAGCTAAAGTCAAGTCCAGGGGAGTGGAAGGAACGTTCCCCATCATCTGTTTGTCAGTCAGGCACAGCGCAAGAAAGAAACACACAAAAATAATCACAGGCACAAAGACCAGACAACACTTACAGACAGACTTAGGGAGCCATGGCTTACAGGTTTGACTGTGTCTCTCCTGCCCCTGTGAGGGGGCAGACCACACAGTCTTGAGGCTCTCTCTCTCCCGTTCCTGTGTAGGAGCTGACCAGACAACCCCAAATATAGAGTGGACTGGACGGGTGCCCGTTAGAAGGGCCTCCCGGTCCAGTCCTTCAGGCTCAGAGTGGTAGTGGGACGCCTGAGCCCCCTGTGGAGGGCTTGAGGTGTACCCCAAGTCCTCCAGGACTGCCCATACGAGCATGTCCACTCCGGCTGGTCCTTCACTACCTACAGGTTCAGAATTAGGCGGCTGGCCAAAACAGAAAACAAAACTACAAATCACACAGACACAGACACATAGAATGAACAGCGCTATTTTCTTACCTTTGGAGTCTGGGGTCTGGGGGGAGGGGGGGTCTCTGGGGCCATCCCGGACGAGCCCCCAAATGTTGTGCCAAGTCGCGAAACCACCACCAAGAAGACCACCGAGACTCAGACATTCTGAAATGCAAAAGCAAGGCAAGGCTTTATTCAAGCGAGCTGCAATTCGGGCTTCGTCCTGCCCACTGACACAGCGGAGGTTAGGAGGCAGCCTCAAGCTGCGATTACACAGGGCTTATAAAGGCAAAAAACAAACTTACAACAATCAGGTCTTCAAGCAAGATTAGGACACAGGTACAAATCTGATTGACTCAGGGCTCGAGGCATTCTGGGGGCGGTTAGAGTTAAGCATTCCCAGTGGTTAGAGTTCTTGACCGACTGGGCCCTAATAAGCTTGTCCTGGGTTTGCACACAGGGCCTGCTTATTTCAGGTTCACGTGGTAAAGTGGGGTTCACATGGTAAAGTGGGACCTGACTTCAAAGTCTGGCACTTCAAGACGATTTGGCATACATTCTGTCAAACATAAAATAAGATGGTCACTTCAAGGGAACACAACTTATCAATATGGGTTGCCAAAGATATATTTCAAGCTTCTTATTGTAAACTAGACTTTTGGAATACTTGTATTTGCCTTTGGAACTTGACAGCTTTCCAGTGCTTAGAGACTTTTGTGATGAGACTAATGGCCATATTAACAAATGTCATTCTTGGTGTTACATAATGAATTATGTCCACATTTAGAAGAACTGTATCTCTCGATGAACCAATGCTTTCCAAATGACCAAGACAAAATGTTACAACCCTTACACATGATCCATTCAAAGTGTAAGTTAGGCTGGGCACAGTGGTGCAGACCTGTAGTCCCAGTTACTTCAGAAGCTGAGGCAAGGAGATTGCTTGAATCAGGGAGTTCAGAGCCAGCATCCCCAGACATTCTGGGCCCCTTCTGTAGGTCACCATACCTCCAAGGGACACAGTTATGTTTGCAAGTGCCCTCTTGCAGGAGCTCAAGAGGTGCGTTGGAGGTGGGCACCGTGGCTCACACTTATAATCCTAACTACTCAGGAGGCTGCAACTCTAGGATAGCTGTTCAAAGCCAGCTCATACAGACTTTTATCTCCAAGGAACCACCAAAAAGCCATAAGTGGAAATTCATAGCTCTAGTAGTAGAGAGAGAAAAAAAATCTCAAAGACAGAGCCCAAGCCCTAACTTCAAGACCCAGGACATACACACAAAGGATGGGTTCTGAGAGGCTACAGTTACAGCTTAGTGATAGAGTGCAGAAAAAAAAGGGGTGGGAAGAAGGAAGGAAGGAAGGAAGGAAGGAAGGAAGGAAGGAAGGAAGGAAGGAAGGAAGGGAGACATATAATTCCCTAGCAATTGTGATCAGATCCAGAGAACTCCCAGTCCTTTCCCTTGTAATTTAAAAGTATTCAAGACCTGATATCTATAATCAAATGTTTCTATCCCTATTTTTTTTTTTTTGTCAGTCCTGGGCCCTGAACTCTGGGTCTGGGTGCTATCCCTGAGCCTCTCTGTGCTCAGGGCTAGCATTCTACCACTTGAGTCACAGTGCCACTTTGACTTTTTCTGAGTCATTTATTGGATAAGAATCCTCTGACTTTCTTGCCCAGGCTGGCTTCTAACCGAGATCTTTAGATCTCAGCCTCCAGAGTGGAGAGCCACAAGGCAACCCAGCCCTTAAAGCAAATTTCATCTTTTAAAGCAAGAGACTATTTTGGACAGCTTCCAGGCTTTGTTTTAAAACAACAGCAAGCCAAGTGTTATTCCAGAAATGGCAATCTGAGGATTCTGGGGAAGAAAGTCCATAAGACTCTTATCTCCAATTAATCACCAAAAATCCAGAAGTAGAGCCTGTGTGTGGCTCAAGTGTTAGCCTTGGGCACAAAACCTCTGGGACAGCACTCTAGTTTCTCCATTCAAGCCCCAGGACTAGCACAAAAACAAACACACAACACACACACACACACACACACACACACACACACACACTCAGAGCTCAAGAGATATGGCAGTGGTATAGTGCTTGCCAGATCACCAGCACTACAAAACACAAAGCAACAAGAACCAAATCGGGCCGTGGAATAGACTGCAGATTCTTCCTGACTCTAGAGCCTCCAAGAGTCTTTTTGCAGGTTGGAATTGCTTACTGCGGCACACTGTGCCGGTGGCACTGACTCAAGCCATGTAATTTCACAAACACCCACACAGTATTAGAGGGGAAAAATTTTAAAGCAAAAAAAAAAAAAAAAAAAAGCTTCAGATAATTGCCATACATGTTTCTGCAACCCTGACACAGTAACAACTTGCCTGGAAACACCTCCCTTGAAGAATTGGCTAATAGGATGCACAGTAGGATATTGTTGATTCCCCCAAGGCTTTAAAAATGGGCCATTGCTTCTTAGGAACCTGTGAACATTCCACGGGATTGAAGAGAATACATTCCTTTTTCCCACCAGTGCTGGGGATGGAACCCAGGACCTTACACATGCTAGACAAGTGCTCCACACTGAGCTACATGCCCAGCCCAAGGGGACAACTTTCTAAAGGTGCAGGACAAATAGACGTCCATGAAATAGAAATGTCCCTTCACTCTTGCCAGCCCTGTGGGTTTCCATCTTGACCCCTGGTACCATGCTACCCTTGCTGTAGCCAGAGCATTCTGTACTTTACTCAGTTAATATTTTAACATGCAAGGTGTTCTTTGCAAAAAAATAGACGGCAGGTCGAAAAGGTAAGAAAGCACTGGATGAAATGGCTACTAAGATCATTCTGAGCTCTAAAAGTCTAGAAATTTGTCTAACATATGCCTCACTTATAGAAGGTACTAAAGATAACAAAGATTCAAAACCACACTTCCTACCCATGAGCCATTCAGCAGCATAAGATAGGCATGCTGTGTGTAGCTTATGGGAGAGACCAAATACATCTGTACAATTAGTGGTGTTAAAATGGGGGAATGTGGCTTAGCGGTAGACTGCTTGCCTAGCATGCATGTGTAATAGGGAGGTCAGATCTGGCCAGTGCCATCATAAACTGTGGAGGGACGGGCTGGGGATATGGCCTAGTGGCAAGAGTGCCTGCCTCATATACATGAGGCCCTGGGTTCGATTCCCCAGCACCACATATACAGAAAATGGCCAGAAGGGGCGCTGTGGCTCAAGTGGCAGAGTGCTAGCCTTGAGCAAAAAGAAGCCAGGGACAGTGTTCAGGCCCTGAGTCCAAGGCCCAGGACTGGCCAAAAAAAAAAAAAAAACAAAAAACTGTGGAGGGACTTCAGGTTGACTCCGGCTCAGATAAGGGCAGAAGCCAACTCCATCTCCACTAAGCTCTCCCCCACCCCATCCAGGGAAGCTCCCCTTTATTATGATAAATTATGTAAATTGACCACCTGAGGCCTGGGAGCTTCCAGGGAACCTGGGCCCTCCTATGAGTAGGTGTATCCACCTGTATCATGTGAGCCCCCCCAAATCCATGCGCCAATTCTAACTAGAATGATAGGTTGGTTCAAACAGATACTAGGAGACAGACTGTAACTCTATTGGCCACCTGCGTGCGGCCTAGAATGCTCTGTAAGTGTTGTATCCTCATTGGTCACCGTGTGGCAAGTTTGTCTGTGATGTTTGCCTTATAATCAGGCTGGAAGGCCACACGGACACGCGGTTCCAGCTCCTGCGTCTGGGCTGCACACGTGTGGGGGGCTCTAGCTCCTGAGTCTGGGCCCTGGTCCTGCACACGTGGTCGGCAGTTTCGGCTCCCGAGCGAAGGGAGGAATGAAACCCCATTTTCAGCCCCCGTTTTGTTGTCTGTGTTAGGTCCTCTCCCTGAGGGCTACATGCAGATGCCCCCACCTCATTAAGTCTCCACCCAGTTACCTGGGTAACCTGCAGACCTGGAGGCAGTTACCTCCCCTTTCCCTGAGGTCACCTCCTAATCCACCTGGCCACACCCCTTGCCCCTGCCCTAAATAAAGCAGGGCTGGGTGGGGGTCTCTCTCTCTCCCTTCTCTCCGGCCATGGATCACCTAGGCCACAGGCCAGCAGTTCGGTAATAAACGTTCTCTCCTGCCTGAATACCGGGTGGCGTTCTCCTTTACCGGCTACCTACTTTAAAAAACCTAACAGTCTGTTTATGAGCAAACCCAGGGCAAGCTTATTAGGGCCCAGCCAGCCAAGAACTCTAACCGCCTGGGAATGCTTAATTAACTCTAACTGCCCCCAGAATGCCTCGAGCCCTGAGCCAATCAGATTTGTACCCATGTCCTAATCTTGCTTGCTTGAACACCTGATGGCTGTAGCTTTGTCTTTTGCCTTTATAAGCCCTGTGCAATCGCAGTTCGGGGCTTCCTCCTAACCTCCGCTGTGTCGGTGGGTAGGACGAGGCCCGGGCCACGGCCTGCTTGAATAAAGCCTTCCCTTGCTTTTGCATTTCGGACCGTCTGAGTCTCGGTGGCCTTCTTTTTTTTTTTTTTTTTTTTTTTTTTTTTTTTTTTTTTTTTGCCAGTCCTGGGCCTTGGACTCAAGGCCTGAGCACTGTCCCTGGCTTCTTTTTGCTCAAGGCTAGCACTCCGCCATTTGAGCCACAGCGCCGCTTCTGGCCGTTTTCTGTATATGTAGTGCTGGGGAATCGAACCTAGGGCCTCGTGTATCCGAGGCAGGCACTCTTGCCACTAGGCTATATCCCCAGCCCTCGGTGGCCTTCTTGGTGGTCGTTTCGCGACTTGGCATAACACCGAGTCTGGGCTGCGACCCATGCCGGTCGGTTCACTTTTTGTTCACTTTTTACTTCCCCAATAAATCCGTCTTTTTGTCATCTTGTAGCTGGAGACTGTGTGGTGGACTCTTGGGGGAACCAGGAATCCCCTCCCTTGGAGGGGAACCCCGTTTCATTGTAGTGAACCCCCACTCTACTTCAGCATGAAGCCTTGGACTTGATTCCTCAGTACCATATAAACAGAAAAAGCCAGAAGTGGTGGTGTGGCTCAAGTGGTAGAGTGCTAGCCTTGAGCAAAAAGAAGCTCAAGGGGCTGGGGATATGGCCTAGTGGCAAGAGTGCCTGCCTCGGATACACGAGGCCCTAGGTTCGATTCCCCAGCACCACATATACAGAAAACCGCCAGAAGCGGTGCTGTGGCTCAAGCGGCAGAGTGCTAGCCTTGAGCGAGAAGAAGCCAGGGACAGTGCTCAGGCCCTGAGTCCAAGGCCCAGGACTGGCAAAAAAAAAAAAAAAAAAAAAAAAAAAAAAGCTCAAGCCCCAGGATGGCAAAAAGAAAACATAAAAGAAAGAAAATGAGGGAACATCTAGGAGCCAGCAGCTCACGCCTGTAATCCTAGCTACTATGGAGTCTGAGATTTAAGGATCGTGATTCAAAGCCTGCCCAGGGAAGAAATGTCCCTGTGAGACTTACCTCCAGTTAACCACTCAAAAAACAGAAGTGGCGAGAGCGGTGTTGTGGCTCCAAGTGGTGGAAGACGCCTTGAGCAAAAGAGCTCAGGGACAAGGCCCAGTCCTTGACAGCCTCAGGACTGACCAAAACTAAAAATAAAATAAAATGGGAGAAAGAATCCAGTGTGGTGAAGAGGATTTGGGAATGTTTGGGGTTTGGGTTTGTTGTTGTTGATGAGGATGTGACGTTTAAGTGAATGTTAAATAAAAACACAAGAGTGCACTGGGTGGGGAAAGGGTGGGAGGTACTGGAGGAAGAGAGACTAGCAAGAGCGTATTTATAGAAGCCTCAGCAGGGAGCAGGCGAAGCTGTGTTACACTGATTAATGCTCAGTAAGTTCCTGCGATACCTAGGGAGCTGGCCAGGAGCCGGCTAGAGAGACGGTGGCGGTGCAGGGACAGGCTGCCTGGGCCAGAAGAGCTCCTCAGAGCATTGGGGGGCAGATTAACACTGGGATTTGCAAGCAGGTAGCCAATTCACAACAGAGTCGTTTAATCATTGACTGCCCCACACTTTCCTTCGCTTATTTTGTAACTGGACAGGATCAAGGGAAGGAGAATGGTGTTGATGATAAGGCAACAGGAGCCTTAAAGTAAGGAAGTTGTAGCCTTGGGATCCGACCAGCTCAGAGCACGATTCAGTTTTCTGCCGGGCGGATGCTTCAGGCTGGAGGGCCAGGAGGTTTTGCAGCCAATTGAACATCATACTGCACACTGGAGCTGCTTCCTGTGAGAAAGAAGCCATCCAGGATTGAAGAGCCAAATTCAGTTTTCTCAAGGCAGGGGAAGATCATTCCAGGTAGCAGGTCCCCGGTGGTAGATTTGGGGGCACCCATTGTACCATAACGGGGTCTAGATATGCTGGACTGCAAACACTGTAATGGGGAAAAGTGTGAAAGATGTTTGTGTCTGGCTTAAATCAAGGGACAGAGCATCTCAGCAATGACCAAAGATGAACTTAGAGGTATGCCTCAAACTTTTAGACTTTTAAGCTTCCAAGAATGTCTGTACAATTCCAGGAAGAAAAATTCAGCAGTATGCCAAGGACTATACTGATAAATGGGTTCTTAAAGTCAACTCAATTTGACTTTGGAAAGAGAAAGCTGTGTGGCAGTTGCTCTCCCCTATAATCGTAGCTACTCAGGAGGTTGAGATGTGAGGGGCAAAGTTTAAATCAGGCCTGGGTAGTGTTAGGTTTATAAAATAGGTAGCTGATAAAGGAGAACGTCACCTGGTATTCAGGCAGGAGAGAAAGTTATTACCGAACTGCTGGCCTGTGGCCAAGATGAAGCATGGCCCAAAAGAAGGGCTGACTGGGGGCAAGGGGGCAGGGGCAGGGGGTGTGGCCAGGTGGATTAGGATGTGACCTCAGAGAAGAGGGAGGTAACTGCCTCCAGGTATGCCGGTTACCCAGGTAACTGGGTGGAGACTTAACCAGGTGGGGGCATCTGCTTGGAGCACTTCTGGGTGGACCTTACAGGTAGAAAAGTTCTTAGGACTCTTACCTCCAATTAACCAGACAAAAGAAAAACAGGAAGTGGTGTAAAGCCTTGAGTTCAAGCCCCAGAACCTGCCCCACCCCCCCTCCCCCACTCCCCCACAGCTAAATGCAGATGGCTCACACCTGTAATCTTAGCTACTCAGGAAGCTGAGATCTGAGGATTGTAATTCAAAGCTAGTCCAGGCCGGAAAGTCTTTGAGACTCTTACCACCATTTAACCACTGGAAAGGCTACAAGTGGCCTGTTGGTTGGGGTAGGAGACTAGAGCTAGCCTTGAGCAAAAGGAATTCAGTGATAGTGCCCAGGCCCCGAGGACTGGCAGAAAAAAAAAAAAAGAAAGAGGGCTGGGGATATAGCCTAGTGGCAAGAGTGCCTGCCTCGGATACACGAGGCCCTAGGTTTGATTCCCCAGCACCACATAGACAGAAAACGGCCAGAAGCGGCGCTGTGGCTCAAGTGGCAGAGTGCTAGCCTTGAGCGGGAAGAAGCCAGGGACAGTGCTCAGGCCCTGAGTCCAAGACCCAGGACTGGCCAAAAAAAAAAAAAAAGAAAGAGAAAGAAAAAGGACAGATAAGATTTTTTTTTGGTAGATCCAAATGTTATGGAGCAAATACTTGCCACTATAATGGCTTTTCTGAGAGTATAAGACATGACCAGACCTGCAGTTTCAAAGATCACTTTGGCACTTGATAGCAGATGTAATGAAGGAGAAACAGGCCAGGAGCCATCATGATAGTTGAAGAGAGGGCGAGCCAGCGCAAGGACAGTAAACTAGAAGGAGAATGGACTCATCTAGCAGCCAATTCGAAAGTATAGGCTAACAGGAAGCAGGTAAGAGGGGTAGTAACGCCACAGCCTTCCATCTTCACAGTGCAGTAGGATTACCTAGAATTTTTTTTGTGTTTTTTTTTTTTACCTTCTTCACTCGAGGCTGACCTGTTGCTCATCATAGCCAGTTTTATGCTGTCGGTAGCCGAAGTGAGGAACAACCGCACTAAGATTTCAAACTTGGTACATAGACTGACAGGGATGGCGTTAAATGAGATGGGGAACAAATAGTTCTTTGTGGTTAGGGTGTAAAATAAGTGGAGAAGGAGGAGGAAGAGCAAGTTCAGGCAGAAAAATAACGAGTTCCGTTTGGGAAGCGCTGATGGAATGATGGTGTTCTGGAGGTGACCGAAAGAGCCATCTGTATTTGAATTTGGCCAGCAAAAGTCCATACATCCCTGTGTCAATGTGCCAATTTCTGAAATCAGGAGAGGAAATTTATAGGGATTTTTCTTCCGTTATTAAGTGGACCATTATTAAAATAAACTTACATGAATTTAAATATATTAATTACATCCTATTAAAATTAAAGGTGGCAAATAATTATTTATCATTATCTTCTTCTTTTTGGTACTGGGGTTTGGCGGTGGTTCACTCCAAGCACATTCTCCACCATTGAGCTGTTTCCTTAGCACCTATTTCTTTACTTTTTTTGTGCCAGTCCTGGGCTTGAACTCAGGGCATGGGTGCTATCCCTGAGCTTTTGTGCTCAAGACTAGAGCTCTACCACTTGAGCCACAGCTCCACTTCCAGGGTTGTGTTTTTTTGTTTTTGTTTTGGTGGTTAATTGGAGATAAAGAGTCTCACAGACTTTTCCTGTCTGGGCTGGCTTTGAACTGCAATCTTCAGATTTCAGATTACTGAGTAACTTAAAATTATAGGCATGAGCCACTGGTGTCAGCTCAGTGCCTATGTCTTATTTTCTAACTTCATTTGTTTTTGCTACCCAGATCATAACGTGGCAGAATTCATCACTTCCACATGCTGAGTTCATAAGTGTCCTGAATATAAACACTCACACTAAAGGAGGGATTTCTCTCTCTTTCTTTCTTTTCTTTATTCCTTCCTTCCTTCCTTCCTTTCTTTCTTTCTTTCATTCATTTCTTCCCTTCCCTTCTCCTTCCTTCCTTCCTTCCTTCCTTCCCTTCCCTTCCCCTTCCTTCCTTCCTTCCTTCCTTCCTTCCTCCCTCCCTTCCTTCCTTCCTTCTTCTTTCTCTTTCTTTTCTTGTACTAGAGCACAAACTCAAGAGCCTTGTGCTCTCTCAACTCTCTGTTCATGGTTATCTGGCGCTCTACCAACTGAGCCGTGAGTCCAGCTGTAGTTCAAGTGGTAGAGCACTCCCCTTGAGCAAAAAGAAGCTCTGGGACAGCACCGAGGCCCAGAGTTCAAGCCCCAGGACCAGCAAAAAAACAAAAACAAACAAACAAAAAAACCCAGGTTGGAAGGAGGGAAAGATAAGAGGATATGAGTTCAAGGCCAGCCTGGTCTTCACAGTACAATCTAGTAACAAACAAACAAACAAAAAAAAAAACACAACACACAACTAGGCAGCAGTGGCTCATGCTTATAATTCCAGCTAATCAGGAGGCTGAGATCTAAGGATTGGGGTTTGAAGCCAGCCTAAGGAAAGAAAGCCTGAGAGACTCTTATCTCTGATTAATGGCCAAAGTAAAAAACAAATTGGAAGTAGAGCTGTGGCTCAAATGGTAGAGCACTAGCCTTGAGCACAAAAGCTCAGGGACAGGGCCCAGGCCCTGAGTTTAAACCCAACGACCAGCACAAAATAATAAATATAGCAAACAGCCAAGTCAAGCATAGCGGCTCGCATCTGTAATTCACATCTCTTCTTGAGAGATCGCAATTGGAGGAGTCAGAGTCAGTCTGGGCAAAAAAGTTACTGAGACTTTATCTGAAAAATAACCCAAAACAATTTTTCTTGAAACCAAAGGGCCTCAAAGTGCGGCTCAAGGGGTAGAACCCCTGCCTAGTAAGTGCAAGTTCCTGAGTTCAAACCCCAGAACCACCCATGAAATCTGCGTCTTTATGCCCATTTTTATCTTAGGAGAAACTGCATTATTTGACCTGAAGAGTCCACTCAGGGTTTGTTTGTTTTTTTTTAAGTGACAACTGTCTCCTATGACCAGCCATCCAAAACTTTACGGAAAACTCATTGTTTTACTTCTGCCTATGTCAAAACCAAGATATCCCTTATCGCTTTATCGTGTTATCTCTGGCTTAGGGAAGAACAACTCCAGTGGGTGTCAGGCAAGCATAATACATAAGCCTGAGCACTAATCTGTAATTTTGATGTCCCTGGGGAGGAGGGTGCGTGGAAGGGGGAGGGAAGGGGGGTTAGAAGAAGAGGGAGAAAGGGAAGCGGGAGGGAGGGAGAGAAAGGGAGAATGGGGAGGGAGGGAGAGGAGGAAGGAGAGGGAGGAGGGGGGAGGAGAGGAGGAAGAAAGGAGAAAGGGAGGGGAGGGAGGAGGGAGGGAGGGAGGGAGGAGGGGGGGAAGCTAAGCTCTGGGCAGGGCAGGAACCACTGGACTGTAACTTACTGTCTGATGTTGTAGGTCCACACTGAAATGGGAGGGGTGAAATGTAGGGTGGGGTTGAACTGTATACTGCAAATGAGACTGACGTTGTCCCATCTTTCACTGTGAGATGTCTGCAGTTGGCAGGTCTCTTGGATATTTAGAGTGATTGGTTTAGGGCTTGGCTGGCTTCTAAAGTTCATTAACTTCTTATGGACCAGCCCGAGGTAAGGAGATCAAACTCTTCACAGTCTTCCCTTTCTTCACTGTGAGCCCTGAAGGCAGCACCGTTTAGAACCTAGGCATCTGGCCTTCCTGGGCTGGTCCTTGGTATATTTCTGAAAGAAAAAAAAAATCGTTACAAATTTCCATAATTTCAGAAACACAGAACATCCCTCAGCCTTGCAAAGGTTAGGAATATATACTCAGTTAATAGGGGAACGTAGAAGAGAGCCTGACTAGCAGGCACAAGGTCCTGGGTTCAAACCCCAGTATCACAAATAAAAAGAAATTCTAAGTACTCCAATCTAATCAGTGCCTAGTGAACACCCAGGTTGCCACTCATATGTACAATGATTGCTTATAAATAAAAAGAAAATTATATAAGTTGATTCTGTCCCTGCACTGGTTGAGGAAAGTGTAAGGTCTGCCCCGGGAAGGCTCCACGCAGATGCCCCCCACCAGTGGTCTCCACCCAGTTACCTGGGTAACCGGCAGACCTGGAGAGAGTTATTTCCCCCTCCCCTGAGGTCACGTCCTAATCCACCTGGCCACACCCCCTACCCCTGCCCCTGCCCTAGATAAGGCAGGGGCCGGTGAGGGCCACGCCTCCTCTCTCACCAGGGATCCCCTCAGCCTCTGGCCAGCAGTTCAGTAATGAACTTTCTCTTCTGCCTGAATACCGCGGGGTGGGGTTCTCCTTTATCGGCTACCTACTTTAATAAACCTAACAAAAAGGTATTGTTCTTACCAATCATTCAGCAAATGTTTCTCAGGAACTTTCTAAGGCACGATGTAAAAGATAGAGAATTATAGCCTGTGTAGGACTTTATGACCTATTTGCCAGGGGCTGGTGACCAGTAACAACAAAACAGATATTCAAATAAAGATGTTCCACAATCAATTACCATGAGGTTGTATACTTACAGCTCTGCTGCAAGTTGAAAATCTGTTACGTTAAAGATCATTTTAAACTGAGCATTGTGGTGTGTACCTATCATCTCAGCTACTTGCAAGAGAGGCAGAAATAGGACGATCACAGCTCTAGGCTAGCCCAGCCAAAAAGTTATCCAGACCCCAACTCAACTAGCAAGCTGGACATGGTGGCTCAGATCTGTCATCTCAGCTATGTGGGAGTTGTAGGTAAAAGAATTATAGTCAGGCTGGCCTACATGAAAAGTGCAAGACCTTATCTGAAAAATCAACTAAAACAGAAGAGAGCTAGACATGTAAAATGCCTGCCTAGCCAGTACAAAGCCATAAGTTCAAAACCCAGTACTGCCAAAAACAAACAAACAAATAACTAAGTGTAAGTAAGAAAACCATAGCCCTTGGCCCAGGCAAAAAGTATGAAATACTACATTAAAAATAGCAAAAAAAAAAAAAATGAGCTGGGGCCATGACACAGTGGTACAGTGTAAACCTCAATATTACTAAAACTACGGTACTGCCCCAAACAATGCATTTAATAAACTCAACATGAAATTAGAGGTTATTTTTACGTCAGACCAAACTCCAATAATCCCACATGTCAGATCCAGCCACTTGCCCCTATATGCCAAGTAAAGAGACCTAGTAAAGGGCAGAGAAAGGAGATTTGTTATGTGATGTTCACATAAAAACAGCACTTCAGTACACCTTCAGCCATCTTTTGGGGGTAGAGCCAGGCGCCTTAGGTTAAATAGAGAGAATTATGGCACAGCAAAAGCAGCTCTTAAGTTGCCTCTTACAACCAATCATCATACTTAGCTTAGACCACTTAAACTGGCTCAGAACATTTACATTCATCTGCAAAGCCTATTTTATCATAAGATTACAGACTATCTCATTGAATGTATTGCATTCTGTACTGGAAGTGAAAAGCACAATGCTTGCATGGGTGCATTTTTATTTTAAACATCACTGTAAAGTTGAAAACACATAAGCCAATGCATTGTCAAGGGGAGCAGAGGAATGATGAAACACGTTCAGTGGGAATCATGCTTTGAGCTTTTCCAGGTTAGCAGTATACAACGGCATGCCGGACGGTGATTGTCGGTGCTAGGGGTCAGCCCTGCCATCTTAAGGGGTAACAGCTGATGCTCCATGGTCTGGGAGGTTAGGTGTATTAAGTATATTCTCAGTTACTACCCACAATCCACCATAAACTGGGCAGCACAGACCTGCCTCAAGACTGAGGGAGCTTGCCGGTTTAATTGGAGCAGTCCACAGGAAAAAGCACCGGTCTGATGAATGGTGCAATACACCCGGGGTTGCCATTGGGAGTGGCCGGGAAAGGTCCATTGAGAACCGATCAGTAGAAGAAAGTACAAAGGGGAGACAGGGTGAGACAAGATGTTCCAGCAAAGGGGAGCAGGCTGTGCTCAGCTTGGGACAGCAGAGAGCTCAGCCTCCCAAAAAGGGACAGCTCTCCAAGACCCAGCAGGGCCTCAGGCTGTGGTTCAAGTGCTCATTGTTAATGTTCTTCTTGATGTGATTCCCAAACAGGGACATTTGTACTGTACAGCTTATTTCATCTCCATTATCTTATCGCAAACTTCCCCAGGAGCCTGGGAGGCAGGTTGGGTTGTTCTTCCATTCTCAGACAAGGAGCCTGAGGCTCGGGAAGGAAAGGGGGAGGTGGTGCTTGCCTGCGCAGGGCTCCTTTACTCTCCGCCGAGGCCCCAAGGGGGAAGGGTCACCTGAAGTGACACTTACTACACCTTCATACTTCTGGGGCAGAGAGTGACGTTTGCTCTGCAAGGAGCTGATGAAGTACCAAGGCCCAGAATTTCTGCAGTCCCGAGGAGTAATCAAGCATAGGTTTCTCTCTCTCTCCCTCTCTGGCCTGGCCCACCTCTGCCATTTGTTAGCAGCCCTGTGTCTTCAGATGTGTTATTTCTATGATGAAGGATCTGGATCCCAGATGCCCTATCCAGGTGACTTGGCCTGAGTTCTCCCCTTTCACCAGAAGGGGTGCTGAAGAACTCTGGGGTTCTCCACAGGGGCATTGTGCTCATCAGGTGTATGGTGGAACTATTCACACAACCAACGGGCCTGCCCACATGGCCCCTTCAGGCCCAGCAACGAGGCCCCCTTTGTGTCACCATTAGGATGCCTGCAGTCTTCATGCATGTACCCATGGACACCCAGCCTAGACCAATCAGCAGCCAGCCCTCTCCTGGCCCCTGTGACCTCTCAGCAGGGACCAGGCTCTGAGCTGACCTAGGCCTCTCAGGCCTCTTTTCTTCTTCGCCTCTACCAAGAAGCCCTATTTTTGCCACTAAACACTATCTGTACCTTCAAATAACCCTCTTTCCATTGTAAACCCCCTAATTTTCTCTCAAGATCCTTTGCTTCCTAGAAAACAAAAGCCAGAAAGCTTTGCCTACTTCTACCTTCTGCTCTCAGACATTTTCAAGTTCTCATAGATTAGAGCTGTCTTCTTAAACAAGAGTGAAAAACAGAAACCAACCTACTGTACTGAAAACAGGACAACCTATTGAAATGTCAAAATATAGACTCTAGTTGCACAGGCTAGAGACAATCAAGGACTTTGAACGATAGAATTAGGGTGAGGAAAGAAACAGAATTAAGAGATACGCATTTAAAGGGGAAAAAAAAAAGCCACTGCCAGGCGCCAAGGCTCCCATCTGTAATCCCAGCTACTCAGGAGCTAAGATCCGAGGATTGTGGCTTTTGAAGCCAGCCTGGCAGAAAAGTCAGAGGCTCTTATCTCCAATTAACCAGAAAAAAAACAACCAAAACCAGTGGAGGTGTGGTTTGAGTGGTAGAGAGCCAAGCTTGACTAGAAGAAAAGCTAAGCAAGAACACCAGGCCCTGAATTTAAGCCCCAGTACTGGTAGAAGAAGAAAGAAAGAAAAGAAAGAAAGAAAGAAAGAAAGAAAGAAAGAAAGAAAGAAAGAAAGAAAGAAAGAAAGAAAGAGAGAGAGAGAAAGAAAGAGAGAGAGAGAAAGAAAGAAAGAAAGAAAAGAAAGAAAGGGAGAGAGAGAGGGAGGATGGGAGGGAGGGAGGGAGGGAGGAGAGGGAAGGAAGAAAGGAATGAAGGAAGGAAGGAAGAAAGAAGGAAGGAAACAAAAAACTTAAGTTCTATTGCTACAAAATGAAAGAATTATGCTGACCAAGAGAGTAAGAACTGAGGGGGAAACTGAAAGTCTAAGCAAACCTATCTTTATTTTCTTAGAGGTGAACCTAAATCCTGAAAGGAAAAAGAGACCAGTGAACATACGTGAACTGGCTGTACTCTCAGCAACAGGGGTTAATGGGGAGACAAGGGACTAGAGCCTGAGGGAATGGAACTAGAGAAAATGACCCTTCCTCAGACTATCCCCCAAGGGAGTGGGCAGCAGACCAAGACACGGTGTCCGAAGGACAGGCTGTGCTCAGAGTCAGACAGGCGGAAGTACCTTTGTTCTGGGTCATCAGTTTCTTCAGAACAAGACTGCAGCCAGAAGCTGAGGATTTCAAGAACCCTGGTCAGTTCCTCAAAGGGAGAGGCCCAGTCAAGAGATTGGAAGGCCAACACAGGAAGAGGAAAGAAACAAACAGAAAAGATTCTGAAGGCAGATACTCAGCCCTAACACCTGGCTGAAAGTAACCCCAAGCCCCTTTGTGACTGGAAGAGAAAGAACCTCCAGCTACTGTGATGTACATGCAAGATACTGGCTCCCTTGGTACTTAAGCACAGAGAAAATGCTACAAGATTTGCAAAGAGCCAACACCGTCTTGCAATACACTTTAAATCACCACTAGATTCTTATAATGCTTAACATTATGTTTGTGTTTCATAGTGTTCTTATACTGTACTGTTTACAGAATGACAAGAAAGGTTGTACATACTCAGTACAGGCACAATGTTCTTCAAAAACTTCTGAAAACATGGTTGAATTTAAGGATGAGAAACCCTCTGATATGGAGAACTATATATACCTTGAGAAAGTGACCTGACTTCTCTCTCTCTTCCTTCCTTCCTTTTTGTTCCAGTCTTGGGGCTTGAACTCAAATCTGGGTGCTATCCTTGAGCCTTCTTGCTCATGGCTAGCACGCAATCACTTGAAGCACAGCTATACTTTTGGTGGTTAATTGGAGGTGAGAGTCTCCTGGACTTCCCTGGTCAGGCTGACTTAGAACTGTGATCCTCAGATCTCAGCCTTCTGAATCACTAGGATTACAGTGTGATCCACCAGCACCTGGCTTTCTTCTTCTTCTTTTTCTTAACTGTAGCACCTGACCGCTGAGTGACTTCTGTGAGATCACTGGCAGGACAAGAGGGCCAACAGAGTTGTCAGATAACATGAAGCCTCCACTTCAGAGGAGGGAAAGCCAGCCCAGGAATGAAGAAGAACCTAAGGAATGTTGAAGTCAGGATACAGACACTTGAACTTGAGTTCTAATAGGGCATTTTGCTATTTATAAGCAAGTCATGGCCCAAGTTTAATTAGTTCTCAAATATTTAGAGACAACCTATAGCTGGAACTATGTCTAGCACCTACGTTTGAATCTTGTGTTATGCTTTGCAAACTAAAAGGGTTGAAGCAGACAGTCTCTAAAATTCTGGCCAGTCATGTACAAGGCCTTAGATTCAATCTCCAGCCGCATGAACCCAAAACCAAAATACAAATAAAACAAAAGTTGATACCACACTTTTGAAACAAACATCCAAGACACATGGTCTGCCAGAATATTTGCTATTGACAATGCCTCCAGAAAATTCAGTGTATGAGTTCAGTGAGACAGATAGACTTCCCTACACACACTTTGCCTCAGACACACCACAAATGACCAACCTTTACAACCATTTAAGTGTTTACCCTTTTTTTGAATCCATTAGATTTTAAATGGTCTGAATAAAGTCCCGAGCACATTCCTTACTCTTATTTAAACAAAGCCCAGACATGGTGATTGTTTTTTTCCAGTCCTAGGGCTTGGACTCAGGGCCTGAGCACTGTCCCTGGCTTCTTTTTGCGCAAGGCTAGCACTCTACCACTTGAGCCACAGCACCACTTTTGGCTTTTTCTGTGTATGTGGTGCTGAGGAATAGAACCCAGGTCTTCATGCATGCTAGGCAAGCACTTTAATACTAGGCCATATTCCCAGCCCCCAGCTATTGTAATCTTATGTCTACTCTCACCATGGTGCTAAATGCTGGAGGGTGAAGGACCAGGGCTTTGGCTTGCCATTGTAGATGTTTACAGTGCAGCTCCTGTATTAAAATGTCATCAGTCTGTGTAACAGTGCTCAGTACATGTAAAACAGTCTCCCTAGTGATAGGAGGTACAAAAGAAGGGAAAGGAAGTTGAACATTTATTGGTTTAAGTGGTAGAGCACTTGCTTAGCAAACTCATGGTTTGGAGTTCAAACCCCACCAGTACTACCCCCCAAAAAAGTATTGAAGATTTGTTTTATTGGACACTTGTATATATACTAGCACCCAATCAGCAATAATAATGACAATAAAAAGTATTGTGAAGTACTATGGGCTACATGTTTAACGCATTATATATAATCTATATTGATACAGATCCTTTTGTGGTGCAGGGTATGGAACCCAGGGCTCTGTGAATGTTAAGCAAACATTCTACCTCTGAATTATATCCCTAGCCAGTATATTTTCTCTTCTATAATTTTATTCATTTATTCAATGCATTTCCTTTAGCATCAACTAGGTAGTAAGTACTGGGAGATGAGTGAATAAAACCCCAGGCTTTGAGGCTTGGTCTGTAACACAATAACAGAACACAGCTTAGCATGCAAGGGCACCCCAAGTTCCATCCCTGTTCCCATCCTTGCCTGTCTCCCCCCCCCAAAAAATCTTCCCTTCATGAATTTTTATTCAGGTGGGTAAATGCTCCTTACTAATTGTGTATGTGTGTGTGTGTGTGATCCTAGGGCTTGAACTCAAGAGTCTGGGCACTGTCTCCGGGCCTTTGTTACTCAAGGCTAGTACTCTACTACTTGAGGCACAGCTCTGATGTTTGGGTAGTTTAATGGTGATAGTCTCACAGACTTCCGTGTTCAGGTTGGCTTTGAACTACAATCTCAGCCTTCTGAGTAGCTAGGTTTACAGGCATAGGTCACCGGTGCCTAGCTAGACTTTTCATAACCCATTTTCCAGTTTCCTCTTTTCCCAAGTCTTGGATGGTTGAGGCTGAAAGTAATGTACTTATAACCTTTGTGGACCAGCCAATAAACAACAGCTATCTAGCGATTCCATGAGTCATCTGATTAGCATAAATCCTGGTATGATTATAAGGTGCTAATTGTAAGTAAAAAAAAAAAAAATGCCTACCAGGAAATTGTGAGGGTTTTTAGTGCTTTTGTTCAAAGAATCTGGAACAGACTTTTTTTTTTGGTCTGGAAAGTGTCTCCCTATGTAACTCAGGTTGGCCTCAAACTCTTCCATTTTCCTGTCTCAGCCTCCTGAGTGCTGGAGATACAGGTATGCACGTCACACCTGGCTCCAAATACATACTTTTATTATAACATAGGGCTCAAGGAGGCAAAAGTGCTGAGAGTCACAAAAGCTATCAAGTTGTTCTGTGAATCAGGTAATCTTTCTAGCAGTTCACAGGTGTGAAACTCTCGACTGCTTGGCAGGTGATGGTAGTAAAGATGAAGAAAAATCGACTGGCTTGGGATATCTTAGTGGTAGTCAGCTGGACTGGCTGATGGATTGGATGGGTTGAAAAGAGAAGTTGGTGATGTGTTTCAGACTTCTAGCTTGAATAAATAATGGTGTCAATCAGCAAGAATATTGGGAAAGGAGCAAGATTGGGAACCAGATCTTTTTGGCATGATGAATTTGAGATGATGAGACTTGACAAGGAGATACTGAGTAGCCAACTGCATTTGCAAATCTGTTTTTGGTGGAGGGGTCTAAGCCAGAAAGTCTTTTGAAAGGTGTCATCTTATAGACCTTAAGTCTAGTTGCTGAATGGTATCAATGAATGCTAGCATAACATAGAACAAGGACTGAGCCCTAGATAGAGATCTCATTTAAAGACTGGGCAAAGAGCAACAGTCAATGAAGCCTATTAAAAAGGAAGCCAAAGAGGGACAAGAATATTAGGACAGCAAATGTGGAGTGGAGAAAAGATCCTGGGGGGAAAGTGTTTCAAAAGAAAGGAAGCATGTCAACAGTTTCCAGTGGTTACTTAAGACTAGAATTGAGAGTTGGCTTTGGAAACCAGATGATTAGAAATCTCGAAATACGATCCTGGTGGCAGAAGCCGACAAGGCCCATAGAAAGATGAGAAATCTTTTTTGAGAACTTATGCACAGAGAAACTAGATTCTAGGTGTGGTTTTGGAGTCAAAGGAGGGTGGGGGCCTCCGGAAAGCTGTAACCAATGCCTTTGGCTCATTGGTTGGTGCTCCAACCCAAGGGAATTTTGACTTTTCCAATCCGTGGAACTCCCGTATGTTTATATGCTGATGAGAACGACCCCAGGGATGTTGGAGCACCAGGTAATTGTAGGAGTGAAGTCTTGAGGGATGTGGAAGTGAAAGGAATCTAGGTTGCTGGTAGAGAGCCTAGCCTTCTTTGACACTTCACAATAATTTGAACGTTACGGCGCAGATGAGGGTAGTTTTGATGGTGAGAAGATATGGGAGTTCACGTCAAGTATATATATATATATATATATTTTTTTTTTTTCATGAAGTATGAGGCAAAATTGGTCAGTAAAACCCTGGGGATCAAGCCGGAAGTGCAGGAGGATTTCACTGGAGTAGAAATGGATGAAATCATCTCTGAGTCTACTTAAATATCAATGAAGAAAGCCTTTGCAGGATTTAAACACATCTCCCAAGCCTTTCTGTCTCCCTCTCACTGGACTCTTTGCTCCTTTGCTTCATCTCTTGTGCAGGTCCTGGGGCTTGAATACAGGGCCTGAGGCTCCTCTGCCCAAGGGTAGCACACTTGGACCTCACTCGGCTCCACTTTCCAGCCTTTAGTTGATTGGAGATAAAGTTTCTCACTTTCCTGACCAGACCTTCTTTGAATTGTGATCCTCAGATCCCACCCTTCTGGGTAGCTAGGGTTACAGATGTAAGCCCCGGGTACCAGGCTTCATCACCATTTGTAATTGTACAGTTATCAATTCACATGCCTGGGATACCCCTTAGCGGCCCAACAGAAGGGTTAGTTTTGCCAATCTCCTGGTGCGGAGGCACAGCAGATAGTCACGAAGTATGTGTTGAATCTGAAATGCGGGTACTGGGCCTACATGGCGCCATCTTGTCCTCACCTGGGGCTTAAGTGTTCTAACAGGTGATGGGGAGGTGTGTCAAGGGTGGTTAATCTTCGGGGAATTCCGGCTCTGGATTGTCCCCGATTGTTCACTAGCTTTGCTTCTGTAAACATGCTTCTGGCTAGGTGTAGCTCCTCACCCCAGCCGTGTGGGGTTTGGCCTGTATAAGCTTTGCGCTCCAAGCTGGGAGGGCTTTGTTGGAGGAGGGGGTGGGCCAAGAGTCCCCTCCCAGTCGCTGGCTTTGCAAGGAAGACTCCGGATTCGACGCCTCGGGGTGTGGCCGCGGATTCAGTCCGACGTGTTCGGAACCAGGTCTCCCGCCACCCCGGGGCGGAGACGTCCTCGTTGGGGCAGACAATCCTCCGAACCTCCTTTCCGGAATTACATACCACGGGGGAGTGATCTCTCTCCGAGGTCTTCCTCGCCTCATCGCCGTAGGATCCCGGCCCAAACAAACGCAGAAGTTAAACAGAATCCGTTGTTTTGGGCCCTCCGAAGGCGCGCTGGCAGGTGCAAGTGCCTGGCGGCCCGGGCGTCGGTGTCTGCTGTCCACGACGACGCGCCCAAGGAAGGGCTTCGGCCCGCGCCCCGGGGCCCCCCGGCGGACGACAGGGGATCCGGCCTGCAGGCGTGGGACCCGCGCCCCTGGGCCCTCCGGCGGACGACGGGGCGGGGGGGAGCCCGCACACCTCGGCCCCCGGCGGGAAAGGAGGCAGGGAGGCCGGCGGAGAGTAACCGTCAGGCCCCGCCGTTTGGCGCCACTATTTAAATAGGACGTGCCGGCTCGGCCGGCGTGCGTGCCCGGGGCGGGGCCGCGAGCGCCGGGAGGGGCGGGGCTGGAGGCGGGGCCGGGCCGGGTCGGGCTGGGCCGGGCCGGGGCGGTGGGAGGGGAGGGCCCGGCGCAGGCCCCGGCGAGGCTCACTGCGCTTGCGCTGACAGACGCAAGATGGCGGACAGTGCGGAACTAAAGGTAAAGCGCAGCTCGAATTCACTTCTAATATTCGGCCGCGGAGACGGCGCCGCCGGAGCCGGGGGGGCTGGGTCCGGCCCCGGGGGCCGCTCCGGCCTGGCTCCACCCGGGCCTGACGCGGTAGGGACTGGTGAGGGGGGCGCCTCGGCCTCTCGGAGGGGTCTCGGCCGCGGCGGGCCGCGGGCCCCGGGCGCCTCGGGGGCGCTGACGGGTCGTCCCCGGCGTGTTATTGTTGTGGACGCGGCCGGCGGCGCGACGGGGAGGGGGCGCGGGTGCGGGCGGGGGGCCGCCGCGGTCGCCGGGAGGGGGGGGACCGCGCGCCGGGGCTCGCGGCGGCCCCCCGCCCCCCCATGGGGGAGCCGGCGGGGGGCGGGGTGCTCGCGGGGCGCCCGGGAGCCCCGCCGCCGCTTCCTCTTCCTCCCCGAGCGCCCGGGGCTCCTGTCAGCGGCGCCCGGCGCGGACCCGGGAACTCGCCCCGCCGGCCCCGCCGCCCATCGCCCGCCCGGCCCCTCTCTCGCCTGACAGCCGGGGCCCGGAGCCGGGTGGCGGGAGCGCGGTCCTCGGGCGGCGGGGCCGGGGTTGGGAGAAGCGCCGGCAAAGTTTAGCGAGCCCGGAGAGTCGGCGCCGGCCGCGGGGGGTTCCGGCGGGGTCTGCCCCGGGGCCGGGGTCTGTCCGGCGGCGGGGCTGCTCCCCCCCGCCCCTCCTCCCCGGTCCCCCGACCGCGACGGGCAGGGGCGTGGGGATCGGGGCGGCGGGTGCCGCGGCTTGACGCCTCCGGAGGGCGAGGGCAGCCCCGGGGGCGGAGGGTGTGCGTGTGGGGGGGGGGGTCCCCGCGCACGCCGTGGAACCCCGGGCGCGGAGGGGGGGCGTGGGGGGGAGTTCTCGGCGCACACCCATGATGGCGATGCCGTGGCTGGCCGAGGTGAACGGCCCGTGTTTATGTCCCCGCGCTGCCTTTTGTTGTGGGGACGTCTCGCCGGCCCTGTCGACTTGAACTAAATTCTCCCCGCGCCTCACTCCGACCCCTCGGTAAATAGAACGCGCGCCACCCCCCCCTCCTCCTCCTCCTCCCTCCCCGGTGCCTCCCAACTGTACAGATCGCTCCCGCCCCGCGGAATGGGATGGCAGGCGCCCCCCCCCTCCCGCCCCTCGCGCCCCTCCCCGCCCGCCCGCCCGCCCCTTCCTTACCTGCGCGGGCGCCTGCACACCCGCACACCCGCGGCCGGCGCCCCGCAGCCGGGGAGAGAGGCCCCCCCACCCCCCCCCAGCCTCGGGTCTGACAAATGCGGCTCCGCTCGGATCATCTATTTGGGTTTTGTGAGCGAGCGAGCGAGCGAGCGAACGGCTCTTAACTAACGCGTGTTATTTCGAGGCTCCGGAGGCGCCGGCGCCCCCCCCCCCCCCCGCCCGCGGCTCCCTGCGTGCGAACCGCACAGCCGGTTGGTACCCCGGCCCCGCAGAACTGACAGCTCTGTCAGGAGTGGGGATGGGGGGAATAAACGTTTTAAAGTCTTGGGGCGGGCGCTTAATGATTCTTTTTTTTCTTCTGATTTATATTTTTATCTCTTCACTATAATCAGACAACTTGTAGATTTAGCAGACCTGAGGTTTGCTTTTGGAGATACCACTCCCTCCCCCTCTCCCCCGGTAGAGAAACCACTGAAAAGTCATTTCCCTAATAACTTTGCAATGTTAACATCCCCGGATTCGTGTATTAAGGTATTGCCTTTTTGAAGTGTCATTCTTGTTCTGATTTCCTTCTAATTTGTTCAAGACAGAGGGGAGAGTTGGAATGGAAACTTTCTTTTATGCCAGTTTCAGAATGTTGACTGGAAAGAGAGAGCCTCAGGAATTGAAATATTTGGAGATCATTAACTCTGGAAATTAAAAAAGTGCACAACTTAAGATAGTGTGTTTTGTATAGTTTATCCTAAAATATAGTCGCTGATGCTGTGGTTTTTTGTTTTCTAATATTTACTTAGTTAGCAGTCTCATTTGAGTGATAGCTAATCAGTTCTATTATACATAGGCCCTAGAGTGAAGCTGAAAAGCTTGTGGGGGCTTTAACAATATACTCTTAATGCTGTCCAAAGAAACTGCTTCGAAAAGCACATGCTGGGAGATTTTCTTCTTTGTTCTTTCTCATTTTAAGAAAGTGCCTTTGGGATAGATGGGACCCCTGGTGTGAGTCTTGTTAGGTAAAGTTTCTCTTTACAAAAAATGAGCCAGTATCAGACAAATACTAAACGCTTGGGGAAATGTTATTTTTTGTAAAATTGGTCCCCCTTTCTGCTTTCTCCCAAAGCTTGAGTCTTTCCAGAGGAGTTATTTTCTTTTATGTCCCAGTTGTATACTTTTTCAAACTGTTTTCACATGCTGGCATGTCATTGTGTGCGCCTGAGACTGAGGAACTGGTGGTGGTGGACTTTGAGGGACTTAGCTGGTCATAGCTGTGTTAACAGTTTTGTTAATACTTCACTGTGGGGTAGAGGAAAGAAGAGAGGGAAATGCAGACAAGAATCCAAGGTATATTCTATAAAATTGAGAAGAGGGAAGGGGGGATGGGTAGCAGAGAGTTAGGTGAAGGATGTTAAAAGAGGTGACACTAAGATAAATTGTATTCATAAATTGCTTTGTTAAATGGCAACTTCTTTGTGCAACTACTTAAAGATAGTAAGGAAAAAAGTACTTCACTGTGGTTAGATTTCCTTTTCTCTTTTGGGGGGATAGGATACCATAGTTACTCAAGAATATGCATATATAACTGTGCACTTAAGTTTGGAAGAGTGTCCTTTTAGAAGTATTTTCTCAGATACTTTGCTTGTGAGTTTTGGAGGTAAACAGCACTCAGCCTAATAAGGTAGGGAAAATCCACAAATATTAAAAGAAGCCTAGATGGTTAAAAGTTTTAAGTGGGAATACAGTACTTCCAACTAGGAGGCATTGAGTATGTACAGTGACTTTCATTATCCTGGTCACAGTCCACACGATTTAGCTATGGATTGTAGTCACAGTCATTTTCCTCATGGTCTTTTTAGTAACTCCTTTTAAATCTATAACAATCTTGCAAAGATTAGATAGGAAAAACAGACCTGTATTCTCTATTTGAAAAGTGCAAGCTGTAGCACTTAAGAAATTGCCAATAAAAAAATTGTGAGTCATACATGTCAAAACGAGTTCTCCATGCACATTTGTGTATGAAAAGTTTTAATTTTTCATTAGGGAATACCCATAAAGTGATATTTGTGAGACTGTGGAGGGGAGAACATATTACCTTTAGGACCTTAAAAGCAGAAAGGTGTGATGTCCACATGATTTTTGTAGTTAAGAATCTGACAGGTTAATAATATGACAGTTTAATGTAGCTCCTCTTACCCTTTCCCCCTGCTTCTCCCCTCCTCTGTGTCCTTCCTTTCCTTTCTCCCCTTTCCCCCCTCTTTTTTGCCATTCCTCCTCCTCCCCCCATTTTTTAGGGCAGAGTCTCACTATGTATCCCAGGCTGGTGGAGAACTGGCAGTTCTCCTGTATCAGCCTTCAGAGGATCTTAAGGGATGCACCAGTACATCTGATTTCTAAAGTACTTTTTTCTTTTCTTTTCTTTTCTTTTTTTTGGTCAGTCTGGGGCCCTGGACTCAGGGCCTGAGCACTGTCCCTAGCTTCCTTTTGCTCAAGGCTAGCACTCTGCCACTTGAGCCACAGTGCCACTTCTGGCCATTTTCTATATATGTGGTGCTGGGGAATCGAACCCAGGGCTTCATGTATATGAGGCAAGCACTCTTGCCACTAGGCCATATCCCCAGCCCATCATTCTTTTTTTTTTTTTTTTTTTTGGCCAGTCCTGGGGCTTGGACTCAGGGCCTGAGCACTGTCCCTGGCTTCTTTTTGTTCAAGGCTAGCACTCTACCACTTGAGCCACAGCGCCACTTCTGGCCATTTTCTGTATATGTGGTGCTGGGGAATCGAACCCAGGGCCTCATGTATATGAGGCAGGCACTCTTGCCACTAGGCCATATCCCCAGCCCCAGTACTTTTTTCTTGACAATTTATTTTCGTGTGTGTGTGTGTTAAAACTGAACCAAGTTATATAGCTGTTTGTTTTTATCTTAGAAGGAACAGTGGGAAGGAAGATTCATTATTTTAGTGGAGTAAATAATGAAACTCTCTAAGAAGAGAAGTCATACTTTGGAATAATCTTGTCAGAAAATTCAATTGTCATATTGTCTTGTCATGAAATAATCCCTTAGTTGTGTTGGGATTTTTTGGTTGTTGTTTTTGGTTTTTTGGGTTGTTTTTTTTTTTGCCAGTCCTGAGGCTTGAACTCAGGGCCTGGGCACCGTCTCTGAGCTTTAGCTCAAGGCTAGCACTCTACCACTTGAACCACAGCACCACTTCTGGCCTTTTCTCTGTATTTGGTACTGAGGAATCGAACCCAGGGTTTCGTGCATGCTAGGCAAGCACTCTACCACTAAGCCACATTCGCAGCCCAGTCACTTAGTTTTAATCTTTGTGGTATAATTTTTTACTTTTACTTCAGAAGGAGACAGCTAAATCTGAAAATTCATTAATGGATTTGATTTTAATCTCCATAACTTGCTTTTGTGAAGTGCTACATTTAGATGATTTTTATTTTACATTACTATTTTTGTGAACAGCATTTAGAAACATTTTAATTTGAGGGAGGAAGTAGGAGGAAAATGAGCAAGGAGGTAGCAAGTTTGATAAGAAAGAAATGTACTCACTGCCTTACATATGAAACTGTAACCCTTCTGTTGACAATAAATAAATCAATAAAAAAATTGTTTTTAGCCAGGTGCCAGTGGCTCACACCTGTAATCTTAGATCTGAAGGATCATGGTTCAAAGACAGCCCAGACAGGAAAGTCTGTGAGACTCTTTATGTCCAGTTAACCACAAGAAAACTGGAAGTGGCATTGTGGCTCAAGTAGTAGAGTGCTAGCTTTGAGCTTCTGGGACAGTGCCCAGGCCCTCAGAGGTTCAAGCTCCAGGACTAGCAAAAAAAAAGATAAAAATTTAAAACTTTAGTTTTTGAGTATTTCATGTAACTGTTTTGGAATATTGCTTTCTTTCCCTCACGGGTTTCTCCTGAGTGATTGCATTGTCTCTCAGTAAAGAGGATATGGTAGTTCCTCTCAAAGGCAGCAGTGTTTAGTGGCCAATCCATAGCTGAGTAACCTTGGTTCTCTTGGTGAGGAGTTTGGGTTCAATATAATGTGTACCCTTTCTGTCTGTTAAGTAGGGATAAGAAAATAAAATAGTTCGTAGTTGTGATTGTTGTGGAACTGGGAAGAATTTCATAAAAATAGGATTTTTATGAGATGTGCCCTATAAAAGCAAACAAAATCTTGATTCATTCATAGAATTTACTGTATTCTTTTCAGAAGTTTATTTTACTGTATTTTCTGAAGTTTATTAGCTCGATAAGGAAATAATAACTCCCTTGTATAGATAAAGATAGCCTCAAAAAGATACTAGTTCAGGATCTTTTCTTTTTAAACTTTTATTGTCAAACTGATATACAGAGAGGATACATTTTCATAAGTTAGGCATTGGATACATTTCTTGTACTGTTTGTTACCTCCTCCCTCATTCCCCCTTCCCCCCTCCCCCCTAGTTCAGGATCTTACAAGTAGAACCTTACAAATTTGAACCTAGGTTAGCAGTTTAAAAACTCTTTTTGAAACTTTTTTCTTTCTTTCTGGTGCTGGAACTTGAACTCTGGGCCTGGGTGCTGTCTCTGAGCTTCTTTTTGCTCAAGTTGAGTGCTCTGCCACTTGAGCCACGGCACCACTTCTAGCTTTTTTGAGTACTTTATTGGAGATAAGAGTCTCATGGTCTTTACTGACTGCTCAGGCTCTGAAATTATCTTTAAGTAGTTGTACAAAGGGTTTTCAATTCAGCATGTCAGTTTATGAGTACAGTTCATCTTCATCAGTGTCACTCTTCATCATTCTCTCTATCTCTCCCAACCACACCCATCCTCTCAGTTTTCTCTCACTGTAGGCCTACTGAAAGGTAAAGGACTGTCCCAGACTCCTAGAGCTAGATGCCTAGCTTACAAACAATTCTACTTATATCGTTGGTAATACTTTCCCTTTGCTCTAGGCCAGACTATTTTTGGATATTTATGCTTTCTATAACTTTCTGGGAAAAAGTTTGGAATTTCTTAGTTGAAATTATATGTGTTGGGGGCTGGGAATATGGCCTAGTGGTTAAAGTGCTCACCTTGTATACATGAAGCCCTGGGTTTGATTCCTCAGCACCACGTATATAGGATAAGCCGGAAGTGGCGCTGTGGCTAAAGTGGCAGAGTGCTAGCCTTGGGCAAAAAGAAGCCAGGGACAGTGCTCAGGCCCTGAGTTCAAGCCCCAGGACTGGAAAAAAAAAGGAGAGAGAGATCACTTATATTTTTTATTTGTAATCTGTTATTTTAATAGCTGTCTTTCTAGGTTAGTAAATATAGACAGGTCCTTATCATTACACAATTAGGTTCTTGTTGTTTTTTTTTGGCCAGTCCTGGGCCTTGGACTTAGGGCCTGAGCACTGTCCCTGGCTTCCTTTTGCTCAAGGCTAGAACTCTGCCACTTGAGCCACAGCGCCACTTCTGGCCGTTTTCTGTATATGTGGTGCTGGGGAATCGAACCCAGGGCCTCATGTATACGAGGCAAGCTCTCTTGCCACTAGGCCGTATCCCCAGCCCCACAATTAGGTTCTTTTCCATTGTTGTTATTTTCTTTTTTGGTGGAGATATTAGGTATTTAACCCAGGGCCTTTATACAAAGTATACAGATTTCAAATGTATTACTTTAAATATATTGGTATCAAGCATAGTTGGTATTAAGTATATAAACAACTTCAATCACTATAAAATATATTAATAAAATAAACCTTTCATCTACTTTAGTGAGAAATGCAAGTGGTTTTGTTTTTTTAAATTTTTGTCAAACTGATATACAGAGAGGTTACAGTTTCATAGTTTAGGCATTGGATACATTTCTTGTACTGTTTGTTACCTCCTTCCTCATTCCCCCCTACCCGCAAGTGGTTTTCTGATTCAAGTGTGTAAATGAAATAAATTAGTAATTCTTGCTTTATTGTTTTACATTTGTACTTTCTGGTTTTTACAATGTCAGATAAGATTGCTAAATCAGGACTGGGGATATGGCCTAGTGGCAAGAGTGCTTCTCTCGTATACATGAGGCCCTGGGTTCAATTCCCCAGCATCACATATGCAGAAAACGGCCAGAAGTGGTGCTGTGGCTCAAGTGGTAGAGTGCTAGCCTTGAGCAAAAAGAAGCCAGGGACAGTGCTCAGGCCCTGAGTCCAAGCCCCAGGACTGGCAAAAAAAAAAGAAAAAAAGATTGCTGAATCATGACAGGAGTAGATTTTGCAAAATGTAAGCAAACATTGCTTCTGAATCAAAACACATAAGATATGAAATGGCTTGTCAATGAGTATATTTATTTCAAGTATGTATGATTTTGAAAAATACATTACAGTAATCAAATATTACAAGTTTTGCGCCTTATTTAAATTCCTGCCAGGTTTTTTGTTTGTCTTTGTATTGTTTTTGGTCTGTTATGGAGTTTGAAGGCTAGTTGCTTTACTGTTGAGCCACAGCTGCCTGGGCTGGCTTTGAACTGCGACGATCCTCAAATCCCAGCTTCCTGAGTAGCTAGGATTATAGGTGTGTGCCACCAGCGCCTGGCTATTCTTGCCAGTTTTTAACTTGTTTATTAAAACTACTAGACATTACTATAAAGAAAATGGGGAGGGGGGACATCTGGGAATGTGGCTCAGCCATAGAGTGCTTGCTTAGCATGCATGGAGCCTCAGGTTTGATTCCTCAGCACCACATAAACAGAAAAAGCTGGAAGTGATGCTGTGGCTTAAGTGGTAGAGTGCTATCCTTGAGCAAAAGAAACTCAGGGACAGTGCCCAGGCCTGAGTTCAAGTCCCAGGACTAGCAAAAAAAAGAAAGAAAAATAAAATGGAAATGAGAATTTGCTCTGTTTTTTTAATCTCAAGGTAGATTTTTCTTGGTATTAACTTGATAGGTAATATTGTTTTAAGCTGTTGGTCATAGAAAAGTGAAAATGTTTTTCTAAAAAGAAATTTACGTGGGCTAAGCTTATGCAAATTAGGATTTTTTTTTTTTCTAGTCCTGGGGCTTGGACTCAGCGCCTGAGCACTGTCCCTGGCTTCTTTTTGCTCAAGGTTAGCACTGTGCACTTGAGCCACAGCGCCACTTCTGGCTGTTTCCTATATATGTGGTGCTGGGGAATTGAACCCAGGGCTTCATGTATGCGAGGCAAGCGTTCTTGCCACTAGGCCATATTCCCAGCCCTAGGAATATTTTTTTAAAGACAAGACCACTTTACAGCCCAGTCTGGCCTTAAAAAAGAACCAGTTAATAATTTTTACCATATACAACCATGTTTACGGTAAAACTATTGTTTAGTTTTTTTGTCTTTTTGGAAAGGGGTTAGTACTGTTTTTGTTTTAACTCAAAACTTGGGACTTGCTAGCCTGATAGTCTACTCCTAGCCATATTCTAGCCCTTTGTGTGTTATTTTTCAGATAGAGTCTTGAATTTTTGCCCAAGATCTATCTATGCTTGCTAGCTTGGATAGCAGGCACCTGCCACCACACTTGATGTATTTGTTGAGATGGAATCTCACTAACTTTTAATTCGTTTGCCTAGGTTGACCTTGAACTATGATCTTCCTGATCTCTACCTCCTGAGTAGCTGGGATTATAGGTGTGCTTCCCTATGCCTCACCTGATAATTGTTTAGTACACTTTAATTCTAGGTAAACACTTAGGGAGGGTAATACGAAACATTTTGTTTTATAAGCAAATTGCAGTTCTATTTGTAACTTTAGTAATAAGAGTAGCTCCCTTTTTTTCCCCCAAACATCTGTTATCCCAACCATATAATCTATCTAAAGGATCAACATACATTTGTGTATGGGATGTAGGGAAGACTGTCAATGTTGTTGGATTTACATTAAAGTTTCATTCTCAGATTTCTGTTTCTCTTACCTTTAGTCCTTTCTCTCTCTCTCCCCCCCTCTTCAACATGATTTTAAAAGATTATCATTCATTTTTAGGTTATTTTGCTAATCTAACTAAAATGTGACTACATTATAAGCAAAAGGATAAGATTAACAGTGAGCTTTAATATTTTTAAAGCTCATTTGCTGTTAAATCTAACAGATCTTGTCATTTTAGAAAATTTTGTCTAAAGGCTAGTTTTGTGTTTTTTTGCCAGTCCTGGGACTTGAACTTGGGGCCTGGGTGCTGTCCCTGAGCGTCTTTTGCTCAAGGCTAGTGCTGTACCTCTTGAGCCACAGTGCCACTTCTGGTCCTTTCTCTATGTGTGGTACTGAGGAATTGAACTCAGGGCTTCATGCATGCTAAGCAAGCACTCTACCACTAAGCCACATTCCCAGCCCTAAAGGCTAGTTTTAAAAATTGGTTTATTTTTGTGATTTTGAGGGATTGAACCAAAGGTCTTGCACATACACTCTGCCTCTAAGCTGTATCTCTAACCCTAAGGCCTAGAGGTGTTTGTTTTGAGCCAATTTCTATATGTACTCCAAGCTAGGAATCTTATAGAAATAACCCCCTATCATTATTATTCCAAACAGGAGCATCTCACTACATTATCTGAGCTAGTCTTTTTTTTTTTTTTTTTCTGAGTTAGTCTTAAACTCCTGGGATTTTTCAGCCTCAGCCTCCAGGTAGCTAAGACTACGCATGAATCACTGTCCTGAATAGGTTTGGTTCTCTTGTACTTGTCCGTATTTGACATTTTTAGAATTGGCAGAATTTAGTTTTTATTTTGGAAAACTGGTGTTTTTGAATACCAAACAACCATGTTAAATACATCAAAGTTAAATGGTTATTTGTTTCATATATATTTCCTCAAAGTAGTTTTTGGAGGGAAGAGATAAAGGAGTAATAAGGAAAAGATACAAAATAGTTACTGTGGAAATTTGAGTCTCTTGCTGGAAAACATAGTGGGATGCCAGTGTCCATTGAGATAAACAAATATGGATATATAGTAGCATATACTTACTGAGTACATGCATTCTTTTCTCCTGCAAAGTAACTTGCAGTTGAATGGAAAGTTTTGCAAAGGATTTTTTTTTTTTAAGTGGCTGACCTTGAATCTTAATCAACTTGGACGGGAATGGGGTTGATGGAGAGAGTGATAACATTAATTAATTATAGATTTTTAGGAAGTTCAGTTGTTGCATTGAGACAAGGATAGGAGGTTCTAGTTGGTAGGTCTAGGAAGTTACTGTGGTAGTGAGTAGAGAATAATGATGATTTAAACTGGAGACTGGATGACATGAGGAAGATGCTAAAACCTGTGAACCACAGGTATATTCTAGAGCTGTATTGTCCAAACTGTAGTCAATAATGGAATTTGCTTGCGAAGTATATGCTGTATTTTGAGGCATAGAATGGAAAAAAAGTTGTTTTATATTGATTATGCATTAAAACAATATTTTGGATTCATTTGGTATTTGAGCAAAATTATTATTGATATTAAGATTGATTTCACTGGCTTTTTAATTTTTTTTTTTTTTTTTTTGCCAGTCCTGGGCCTTGGACTCAGGGCCTGAGCACTGTCCCTGGCTTCTTCCTGCTCAAGGCTAGCACTCTGCCGCTTGAGCCACAGCGCTGGTTCTGGCCGTTTTCTGTATATGTGGTGCTGGGGAATCGAACCTAGGGCCTCGTGTATCCGAGGCAGGCACTCTTGCCACTAGGCCATATCCCCAGCCCCTTAATTTTTTTTTGAATAGTGACAAAAGTGAACGTTAGGCAAGCACTACCACGAGCTACTAACACTGTCTACACAGCCAGTCCTTCTTTCTTTACTTTTTAAAATATGGCCAGTAGAAAACTTAAAATTATGTAGTTCACATTTGCAGCCTTTTGTTTGTTGTAGCTACTGCTTGTTTTACTTTGCTGGGTTTTGAACTCAGAGCTTCCAGCTTGCTAGACAGGCACTCTGCTTACTGTTTGAACAATACTTCAGTCCTTGGACAGCACTTTTCTATAGATATTAGTACCAATAAGCAGTTACGAGTATTAGGAGGGAAGGCATCTGTAGGGTTCTATAGACGAGGTTCTATAGAACCCTTGAGAAAGAGATTGCCTGACCGACCAGCCAACTGAACAACCAAACTGTCCTTCCTCCCTACTTTCCTCCTCCCTTTCCTCCCATTTTTCCCTTAACAATTAGATATAAGGGGTTCTTTTAAATTATGCCAGTATAGATATCCTTCACTGTCTAAATCTGTTTGGGCCATGAATTTAGAAATTTCATAGTAGTTCAATAGTCCAGAATATTTAAGAGATACATATAGGATTGCTACTGGAGGGTTGGGATTGCAACTAAATAGATGCTTTGTCTAGCATGCCTTGTGTTTCATCCCAGTTACCACAAAACAAACAAACAGGTTGCTAATAGTCATTTCAGAAATTTGAGAAAGGTGATTGAGGTTAATCACATAGCATTTTTTTTTTTTTGGGCCAGTTCTGGGCCTTGGACCCAGGGCCTGAGCACTGTCCCTGGCTTCTTTTTGCTCAAGGCTAGCACTCTGCCACTTGAGCCACAGCGCCACCTCTGGCCATTTTCTGTATATGTGGTGCTGGGGAATTGAACTCAGGGCCTCATGTATATGAGGCAAGCGCTCTTGCCACTAGGCCATAGTCCCCAGCCCCAATCACATAGCATTTTAACTGAGCAGGTGGCCATGCTGACTTGATGTTTGTTTACATGTTTTAGATGTGTTTTGTCATCATTAATTCCACAGTATCCATATAATTTAACATAAAATTTAAACAGGGGTACATTTAAGAATGGAAAGACATACCTTAAATGACATAGTTGTAGAGTGGAACTCCCAGAAAATTGAAGTCTGCGTAATTTTTTGAGGCTTTTTTTTTTTTAAGTGGTGGTACTGAGGTTTGAACTCAAGACCTTATTCTTATTCGACAGGCATTTGATCCCTTGAGCTATATTCCTTTGCCACCTCTTGTTAAGACAGATAGTCTGGGTTGACGTTGAACCTCCAAAACCTTACCATCATGATTGATGGTCTTATAGTCATGAGTCAACACACACATCTGAGATTTTTTTTTTTTTTTTGCCAGTCCTGAGGCTTGGACTCAGGGCCTGAGCACTGTCCCCGGCTTCTTTTTGCTCAAGGCTAGCACTCTGCCATTTGAGCCACAGCACCACTTCTGGCTTTTTCTGTTTATGTGGTGCTAAGGAATCAAACCCAGGGCTTCATGTATGCAAGGCAACTACTCTACCTCCCACTAGGCCATATTCCTATCGTTACATCTGAGAATTTTTGTATGAAGTAGAAAGAAATAAGAGGATAGTAAACACTGATGATAACAGAAGTTTTATAACCAAGTAAATTCATACAATGTTATATTAACAAAACATTTTTCTATATGTTTAATATATTAATATGATTTGAGAAGGGAAGGCATGATTAGGAACTATGTAAAATGAGTATGATTGAAAGCCATTTTAGGATATTAAGGTTTCACTGACTGTATGAATGTATTTCCTCAGTCATAAAAGTATAGAAGAATGAGAAGATTTCATTTAACAGAATTGTAGAATTATATAAATTTGAAAATCTAACTCATTTATACAATATTAACATACCAACTATATATGTGTGTATGTGTTAACTGAATTAATATGATTATGTGTTTCCCTGAAGATAAGCCTATCTATGTCCATTGTTGCTATCACCCCTTGCTTCTGCATACTCATTTAGGGCTTTGTATACTGATATAAAAACATTGAACTGTGTGCTGGTGGCTCATGCCCATATTCTTAGCTAATCAGGAGGCTAAAATCTGGAAGATTATTTTGAAGCTAATCCAGGAAGAAAATCTGCTTAGACTCCATCTGCAAAAATAATCAGCAAAAAGCAGATGTGGCTCAGGTAATATAGTACCTGCTTAACAAATGTCAAAGCACTGAGTTCAAATCCTTGCCTTGCCTAAATAAGTAATATAACCATATTGAATATCTATGTGCAGAACAACTTTTTCCTTAAGTGAAAAGCACATTTTCCTGCCCTCTGCATTAGAAGTTGACTAGTATGTTAGGGTTTTAAACTCTTAAATTTTAAATTAAACTTTTTTTTACTATAAAAACATTGTATCCAACTTTTAAATATTCTGAATTAGATTTGTTATTTTTAGTATTCAAGTTAGCAAGACAGAGCTTTTAGAAGCACTTATCCATCTGTTTCATGAAATGTGGTAGTACATAGATGGGAATGATGCTTAAATTATCTATCAAAAATTGAAGACATAGCATACTATTCCAACAGTAGTCAGCTTATGCTTTGCCTGAAGGAGAATGAAATTTCTATTTATGTATGATCACAATATTTTGTCACTTTATGGGAGCTCAGTGTAATCAACGTGAAGGAATAGAGACCAGGAGAGGAAGAAGATGATCAGCTAGAGGGATAGGTGCTACAGGTCATTTTTCCAGTTATCGCATGCTGAGACATAAATAAAAGATGAGAAATTAGGTGGAAGAAGGTTGTGAAGAAATATATAACCAGCTTGAGTTCCACCTAGAGTAGACACTTCTCAGTAGGTTTCTGGTTGAACTAGGCATTATTGACAAATTGCTCATCTACCAGCTGCTTGTTAACTACTTCTAATAGGAAGGATTTGGAATGAGCCAGAATTCAGCCTGTTGAATATGAATCAATAATCTGACTTTGAGCTTTCTTTTTTTTGGGGGGGGGGGAGCAGTCCTGGGCCTTGGACTCAGGGCCTGAGCACTGTCCCTGGCTTCTTTTTGCTCAAGGCTAGCACTCTGCCACTTGAGCCACAGCGCCACTTCTGGCCGTTTTCTGTATATGTGGTGCTGAGGAATCGAACCCAGGTCTTCATGTATACGAGGCAAGCACTCTTGCCACTAGGATATATCCCCAGTCCTGGCCATTTTCTGTATATGTGGTGCTCGGGAATTGAACCCAGGGCCTCATGTATAGGAGGCAAGCACTCTTGCCACTAGGCCATATCCCCAGCCCCTGACTTTGAAAATAATAAGATATTTTTGCTGAGAGCTGATGGCTCGCGCCTGTAGTCCTGGCTTCACAGGAGGCTGAGATCTGAGGATTGTGGTTTAAAGTCAGCCCTGGCAGGAAAGTCCATGAGACTCTTATCTCCAGTTAACTACTAGAAAACCTGCAGTGGTGCCATGGTTTTAAGTGGTAGAGCACTAGCTTTGAGCTGAAGAGCTCAGGGATAGTGCCCAGGCCTAGAGTTCAAGTTCCACCACCACAAAACAAAAAGATATTTTTGTTGTTACTGTAAAGACTTCAGTACATGCAGTTTGAAATCTGGTCATTCATTTGCAGTTATAGATAGAAGGTAAGAGCAAATTAGGTATGGCACTTAAAATTTTTCAGTTTATTATTTTTTGTAGTACTGGGATTTGAACTTAGGGCTTTACACTTGCTAGGCAGGTGCTCTTCTACTTGAGCCATGCCTCTGACCCATTTTGCTTTTTTTTGCCAGTCCTGAGGCTTGAGCTTCTTTTGTCACTCACTCCCAGCTTTTTAATAATTGAGATGGTGATCTTGTAAAGGTTTTGCTTGGTCTGGTCTGAACCATGACCCTCCTGATCTCAGTCATCCAAGCAGGAGTATTACAGGGGTGAACTACCCTAACTGTCCTAAAGTAACTTGAAAAAAAATTATTGTTATTAAAAAGGTGATGTACAAAGGGGTTACAGTTACATAAGTCAGATAAAGAGTTCATTTCTTCTTGGACAATGTCACCCCTGAAATAATGTTTTTAAATGCCTATTTTGTCTATGTTTAGAATTTATTATAGCTTATAATTGGTTATAAAGTGATAGCAGGTAAAGATTTCTAATATAGGGTCTGCTTTATGACTAATTCTGTAAACTATTGCAGTAGAATGTGGGAATGAGAGTAATTATGTTGTACAACTAATGTGCCCAATTCTTACTCACAATTTAGATATGACCTTTAATGTCATAGCTAATGAAATAATAAAACTGGCACTTTCTATTTAATTGCAAAAAGCACTTGGTCTGCAGGTTAATAACACTTGCATATTGTATTTATCTGTCTTAGAATATGGTCCCTGCCTGTGTGGCTGTGGTAGGGTTCACATACGTAAATAGGTGTTTGTAAAGTTTCATGTTCCTGGGAAAGGGGACTGAGGGAAATGTTTTCTAGTAGAATTGTGGGGACTTCCCTTCTCTCCCTAGTCATTAATTTCCCCTGAGAACATCTAGGGAATCATTCTAGGAAGGCCAATGTCTAAATAATAGGCATTTAAGAAAGAGAACAGAAAAACACTGAAGGAAGATCATTTTTCTGCTTGGTTTTTGGTGGTATTAGGCTTCTGAACTCAGGGCCTTGCACTTGCTAGGCAGGCCTTATACCACTTGAGACACACCTCCTGCCCTGATTTTTGTTCATTTTCAAGATGGGTCTTGAGAATTTTTCTGTCTAGATCGCTTTCAGCCTCTTGAGTACGTAGGATTACAAGTATGAGTGCTGTGCTACCAGCACCCTGCTTCAAGTTGTTTATAAGCAGAAATTAGGTAGCTTGCTTGCTATTTACTGTTCATTTGTTTGTTTGTTTGAGACAGGATGTGGCCCCAGGTGGGCCACCCATATTCTGGAATTATAGACATGTGCCACCATGTGCAGCAGCTAGAAATCACGTGGGTTGTTTTTTTTTAAGGATAAAACAATTTATTGGAAAAAATGCTAGCCCTCCATTTCCTTCCCCAGAAGCAGCCCCTTACTGTTAACTCTACATGTGAAACTCAATAGTGTATGTCAGTTTGAGTTTCCTATCCCTTTTAAATAAAGAATGAAAAAGCTTCAGAATTATTTTGTACTCTAGGACATTTTGGTGAGTTGGGAAAAGATGATATCCTATTGACTTTAAAGTTAGTAATTGTTTACAATCTCTGATATCATTTAAGAAAATGAATATTTTAGAGATTTGAGGTAGAATGGTATCTGTGTATGTCCATCCATGTAGTGGGTGTTTTTTTCCCCTCCTTGGTAGTGCTGGAGTTTGAACTCAGGGCCTGTGCTTGCTAGTCTTTCTGTTACTTGAGCCATGCCCCATTCCCTTTTACTTTAGATTTTTCCCATACTAGGTCTCATTTTGTTCTGCAGCTGGCCTCCGATCATGATCTTCCTATGCCTCCCACATAGCTGGGAGGTCTGGTGTGTCTCCACACCTGGCTTGTTTGTTTGAGTTGCAGTCTCACTGACTTTTTGCCTGCATTGGACTCTAAAACTACTATCCTCCTGAGTAGCTGTGATTACAGGTGTGAGTGAACTAGTACACCTGGCTCATTTGCGGTTTTTATGAAACAAGGTCTCACCATGTAACTCAGGCTGATCTTGAATTGTCAGTTCTCTTATCTGAGTCTCCAGAGTGCTAAGCTTGCGATCGTAGGCTACCACACCCAGCAAAATTTGCTTTTAAAAACTATGTGATGATATCTTCTCATATTCCTATAAAGCATAAGAGTTTGGGTATTCATTTGGATATTGTTTCACTCTTCTAATATGCCTTTTCTGTTCATTCATTCATTGTCTAGCTGTTATTGATGAGTTTCTACTGTTAGGCCCTAGATCCTGAGAATAACATGTTGTAGGCTCTAGAGAACTTGAGTTTTGGCAAGAAATCACTTATATAAACAGAATACCATAATACAGTAGGATAAATGCTAAAATAAAGGTATGAACAAGTTGGGTGCTGGTGGCTCATGCCTGTAATCCTAGCTACTCAGGAAGCTGAGGTCTGAGGATTGCAGTAGGAAACCAGCTGCGGCAAGAAAGTCTGTCAGAGACTCTTGTCATTGCCAATTAATCGCAGAAAAAGCTGAAAGTGGTGCTGTGGCTTAAGCACTAGCCTTGAACAAAAGGAGCCCAGGAACAGCACCCAGGCCCAGAATTCACGCCTCAGGACCAGCCAAAAAAAAAAGGGGGTAGGGGGGAGATATTAAGAATGGCCAGTAAAAAGGTAGAAATAGCCAGGTGCTGGTGGTTCATGCCTGTAACCCTAGCTAACCACTCAGGAGGCTGAGATCTTAGAATCACAGTTTGAAGCCAACCCAGACAGGAAAGGCCATGAAACTCATCTCCGATTAACCATAAAACACTTGAAGTGGAGGTGTGACTAAAGTGGTAAAGTACTATCCTTGTCCAAAAAAAGCTCAGGGACAGGAGGGCATAGGCCAACCCCTCCTTAATGGTACAAAAAAAGAGTAGAAATAGTACTTTTCCTGTCTACTGGGGAAAGGTTGACAAAAGCTGGACCTTGAGGCAACAAAATTCTCCTTTTCATGTACTTCTGTTTTATTTATTTTCTTTGCCACCTGCAAAAGCCTCTAAAGGAAGAGCTGAGGAGGAAAATCGTTAACCATGAGTGGTGTGGTGAGTTATCAAAGGCAGCTTAGCCTTTATGTATTGAAATTTGCTATGGGGCAAGGAAATAAAACACTTGAGGAAATAGAGAGCTAATGAATGTTAAGCTAGCATCTGTCTGCCCATCCTAACCCTTCCCTCCCTGTCAGTGATGGTGAAAATCTGTAGGATTCTGTTTTACTACCTAGGTGAGGCAGGGTATGTCATTTCTTTGGTTTCCATTTTCTGCTGCTTTAAAACTGGGGAAATTGGATTAGATAGCCATTTCCTGTTGTTTGCTTCCTAATAGTAACAGTGATCAAAAACACTTGTAAACACAGGGCTAAATGAAGTTAAATAGATTTCTTTACTCCAGTTTCATACACTACGACATGTCCAGGTAGAACAAGGGTAAATAATATATGTCCAGCCTTGTTTTTTCCCTAATGGTTTAGCTGGATTTGAATGCTCACTGCTGCTTTGGTATGGCATTAAGAAACTTAACTTTTGTAAACTCTGGTCTCTTCCTATAAGACAGAAAGGATAATACCTTGTGGAATTATAACTTATATGAACATATCAAGTTTATCTGGTCAAAAGCTATTCTTTTTACGTCCTACAAATTCTGGAGTTAATATAGTATGTAATACCTCATAATATGATATTGTTAGCCTACCTACGTTTGGTATTTGAAGTGAGCTGTTTGTTTTATATATTTTTTCCTAAGAAACTAGAAATGTTTTTTTGCCATTTTCATAGTACACTCTCCTGTAGACACAGTAACTGCTTGATAAATACCTGATAATTTCACTGAAACAGTAGACTGAAGTGAGAGATGGTTCTACGTGATGTATGCTTTTTCTTGCATCTCTTATGATCCTGGGTGAACTCAATGAATTTATGAACATTAATTTTGAATTTCTTTGGTTATTTAAGAGACTAAATTTAAAGTTGGAAATAATTAGGATTGTAAATGAGTTGGATTGACACTATAAAGAGGGGGATTATAATGAAGTATTTTTTAATATTGTACTCTTTTTGAGACTAATGTTTGACTTTTTTTTTCTCTAAGCAAATGGTTATGAGCCTTAGAGTTTCTGAACTCCAAGTACTGTTGGGCTACGCTGGGAGAAATAAGCACGGACGCAAACACGAACTTCTCACAAAAGCACTGCATTTGCTAAAGGCTGGCTGTAGTCCTGCTGTACAAATGAAAATTAAGGAACTCTATAGGCGGCGGTTTCCCCAGAAAATTATGACGCCTGCGGACTTGTCCATCCCAAATGTACACTCAAGTCCTATGCCAGCAACTTTGTCTCCATCCACCATTCCACAACTCACTTATGATGGTCACCCTGCATCGTCACCGCTACTCCCTGCTTCTCTTCTGGGACCTAAACATGAACTGGAACTCCCACATCTTACATCAGCTCTTCACCCAGTCCATCCGGATATAAAACTTCAAAAACTACCATTTTATGACTTACTGGATGAGCTGATAAAACCCACCAGTCTAGGTAAGATTATTATGTAAGGGTATTTGGTTACTTTTGTGGGATAGAGTTTTTTATTTTAGATTTATAATTTGACTCAGTTTATTATTCATAATGAAATTTACATTTGGTACTAAGCATTCAGATGATGAGAGTTTTTCAATTTTACATGAAATCAAATACACGGGGAAAAGATAATAGAGTGATGCTATTGACACCATGGATCTTAAAATATTTCAAGAATATAGACTTAAAGAATAACTTGTTAACTTAATGTTTCACAGTGACCTTTATAAGTTAAAATATCAAAACCAAACAGTTACTAAATCTTTGAATTGAGTTCCTAATTTTCAGGTGTGGAGGACATAAAAAACAAAGGCTGTAAATAGATTTGATTAGTGAGGATGATTTTACTTACTATAAAAGGAGATTTGAACTTTGATATGTAGCATTTAAATTACAGTTTTTTGTTTGTTTGTTTTTTGTCTGTTTGTGGGGCTTGGAACTTGGAGCCTGGGCGCTGTCCCTGAGCTCTTTTTGCTCAAGGAGAGTGCGTTACCACTTTGAGCCATAGTTCCACTTCTGGTTTTCTGGTGGTTAATTGGAGATAAGAAACTCACAGACTTTCCTCTCCAGGCTGGCTTCAAACTGCTATCCTTTGATCTCAGCCTCCTGAGTAGCTAGGATTACAGGCATAAGCCTACTGACTTATATGATTTGCCTTTCAAAAATTTATTATTATTATTATAAAGGTGATGTACAGAGGGGTTACAGTTACATAAGTCAAGTAAAGAGTACATTTCTTTTTGGATAATGTCACCCCTTCCCTCTTTTTCTCCCAATTTTTCCCCTCCCATCCCCACACAAGTTGTGGAGTTCATTTTAAACATAGTGTCTAATGAGTGTCACTGCTTCATTTGCTTACCTTTTGTCCCTCCATTTCTCTGCTGCCGCCTCTTATACTCCCAAAGATATATAAATGAACCAAAAAGACAAAAAGGAAACAAAAATCACAGCAAAGAAAAAAAACTCGTTTCCATTTTCTGGTGATTGCCTTTTATGTTTTCTCTTAATGTAACATCTTTTATTGTCTGTCTCATATATATGTGTGCATATACATATACACATACACATATGTATATATATGTATGTACACACATATTCTATTTTAAATCCCATAACTTTATGGATTATGTGTATGCATAGAATTAAAATAGAAGTGTTACAGAATTAAAGGCAAACATTTTGATTATGCATAGAATGATCTTATCACAAAATAATTTTTGGAATTTTATTGACTCAGCAAATATTTGTTTCAGGGGAATGCTCAGTGAATTTGGGAAGTATTTACTGAAGAAAGATTCTGAGTAATCTCCAGGGCTTATTAGAATGAGCACATTTTAAGCTTCCATGTTTATGGGATTCTTTAATGTTATTAAAAGACTATTTCTGTGCTTGTGAATTTACTTTCTTTAGTGATTATTTTTGCCAATAGATCATTTGTTTGAAATCGAAGCAAACGTGTTTTCTGAAAAATGAGATCACCTTTATCATTCTCTTTGTTTCTAAACATATAAAACCATAGTTTACTGAAATTAGTTTTGGTGTATAACTGCTTTATGATCTGAACTGTCACTTGAGTTTGGAATGACAGGTAGATTTAATTTCCTTTTTTCTCTTTTATTGTTACTATAAATACTAGTCTTAAACTCATTTTATTTCTTAAATAAATTTTATTGACAAGGTGATATACAGAGGGGGTGCAGTTACATAATAAGGTAGTAAGTACATTTCTTGTCTTATTTGTTACACCTACCTCATTTTTCTTTCTGTTCCCTAGTTCGGATAAGCATATATACAATAACCAGTGTTTAAGCTCATTTTTAAATATTCAGAGGCTGGTTGTGTTGGTGCATGCTATAAAAACATTCAGCTTACATTTGAACATGTTTGGGTGTTTTTTGTTTTTGTTTTTGAGCTCAGCTTTCACTGTTTAACCTAAGCAGTTTTAGAACTCAAGATCCTCCTGGTAAAGCTTCCTCTGAGAGGAGTACTGAGATTACAGACTTGAACCACCATGCCTGGCATGAATGCCCTTCTATATGGTTGTATTTCCAAGTAAAGTTGAAACAGTAGGTCTGATAACTTACATTTGCTTCAGTTGTTCTTAAGTATTCTTTATGTGGAAGGAAGCAGTACTGAGGATTGAACTCGGGTTTTTACTTGCTAAGGAAGTCCTCTACCTCTTCAGCTGTGTGCCCAGTCTTCTTGCTTTTAGTTTTGTTTTTCTGGTTGGCTCTCATTTAGCCTGGGCTGGCCTCAGACCCTGGTTTTCTTACCTCTGCTTCCCAAGTAGCTAGTGTTACAGGCATGCCCCTCCATGCCTCGAGTTTTTGTTTTTATTTTTCTGTCTCCTTTTGGGCAGTACTGAAGTTTCGAACTTAGTTTCACACTTTCTAAACAGGAGCTATTCTTCCATCCCTTTATTAAGTGAACTTTTTGCTTGTAGTTATTTTAGTATAAATAGAAATTGATTTTAATTTAAAAAAAGTATTTCCAGGTAGGAAATGAGAGAGTAAAAAACTCCAAATTATTTATTTACTATTTATTTATTTGGTAGGTATTGAGGCTTGAACTCAGGGCCTTTTATACTTGGCTTTCTTGCTTACAGCTGACACTCTACCACTTGTATCACATCCCCTAGTTCCCTGCCAATCTTTTAACTGGGAATTAGATGTGAAGATGATCTCCTTGTTTTGGTCCTACTAAATTCTAAGATTGGAAAATACTTGTATGCTACAGACTGAAGAACCTTAAATATTGGGACATACCTGAGTATCAACCATGTGGATATCATTCTTCAGTTTGTGTTTAAACAAGTTGTTTGTTTTATCTTTTTCTGGGCTTTGCAGAGTGGTTTCTATTTAAATTCTATTGTTTATGAAACAGTGTTCCATTAAATATCAAGAACATTTAAGTTTTGTTATAAACAGTTCTTATTTGATGTGAGGTGGTGTATCAGTACATGTTAGAGAACACCAGCAAACCATGTGTGCTGGGTTATTGACTCATATTTTTGAAAACTAGGTTCCCCCCCCCATAGCTTTTATTTTACAGTAATAAGTATTGACTCTGAGGCCTTGTATATTCCAGTCAAGTACTTTGCCACACCCATAGCTTCTCTTCCTTTTCTTTTCTAAAGTAGAATATTTCTATATAGATTTTTGCAACCTTAGGCTTAGAAAAGTATATGAATAAATTATAAAGCAAGTTTTGAATCTGTGTGTGTGTGTGTGTGTGTGTGTGTGTGTGTGTGTGTGTGTGTGTGTGTGTGAAATTGGGTTTTACTTCAGGGAGAAATAAAAGCAGCGAATGCTTCAATATTCCTATCAGTTAAAATGATCCATCTTGTTTTGGTTTATGTAGTGCTGGTATGATCTCTCCTAATTTTAAAAACATTGGTTTCTGGTGTTTTTTTGCCAAGAGCTCCTCTGGCATTGGATTATGTTTCTTTTTTTATTTTTTATAATTGAGTTTTTCTTCTCCCACATGATAATTATAAACCAGTGCCTGAAGATCAAGTGATATGAATTCAAGAAAACAGGCTCTGATAAGTATTGGAAAGGGCAGTCAAAGGCCTTATGATCACTCTGATTTTAGAGAAGTTCCCATTGGACAGCTCTGAACAGCTGTGTTCTTCTATACTTGAATTTGGGGAAATCAAAATCACTAATTTTTTCTGTAATTGAGGTTTTTTTCTCCAGAAACATTATTTTCTATTTTGACAGCACTGGTTTGTGATCTTCATAACAAAAAAAGATTTCCCTTCTAAATCAAAGCTTATCTTCATTCATAGATAGTATTCTGTCTTTACCTGGTGATTTAAATATAATATTTTTGTGAATGTTTGCAGTCTAGAAACCCTGAGGCACCAGTGTGTTCTTAATAAATGGATGTCTGTGTACTTGAATGTAATCTTAGTAACTAAGAGCAGTAGACTAAGCAAGGAAAAGAATCTTGACAGAACCCTTAAAAAAAAAAAGCATGTCCATAGTGTTTTTAAAGCATTAAAAAAATTAGCTTACAGTACTTACAGGGGAATTTCAATGTTATATTTCCACATGTTTATAATATATTCCAATCAGCGGCCCCCCCCCCCCATAACCATCCTTTCCCCCTCCAACAGATTTCCTTGTTCTGTTTTCATAATGGTTTGCATAACTGTAAGTGTGGAATAATGGTTTTAAATTGAGGGAATGAAAGAATTACAAAGAAACCCAACATTTAAGATCTCTCTCTTTCCCTCTCTTTCTTTTAAATTTTGGATGGAGATTGAGAAAAGATCTTGTTATATAGCCCAGGCTGGCTTTGAATCCTACTACCTCAGCCACCGGAGTGCTAGGATTATAGGTGTAAACCATCATGCCTGACAACATTAAGATCTATGGAATGTGAAAATCAAATATCTAGCATACAGGTTTGGGAATGCAGTGCTTCAGAATTTGCTGGTAGGTTTTGCCATCATCCTTTGGCTCAAGCTCCTGAGCACAAGTTGAAGACAATTGTAGAACTGGCAGCTTGGAAGACTTTGGGGTGGGAAGATGGCACAAAAAGAAAAGGGGGGGGGGAGAACATAATTTGGGCAGTATTGCTTCCTCCAGCCTTTTTAAAAAAGACATTTTGTTGATAAATACCTGGTAACTGAAAGATAATTTTTAGCCATTTTCTTTCTAAAAGGCTACTTTTTTTTCTGACCATGCTTACAGATGACCCAAGAGTTTTGCATGAACATTAGCTATGCTAGTGTTTTGGCACTAGTAGCTAAATTTATCAAGACTAGAATGTAATTAAGCCATAGATAGGCCAAAAAAAAAAAAAAAAAAGACAGTATTGAAGTGTGGAAGAAACTGGATGTTGAATGTAGCATTAAGTTTATTTGTTTGTTTTTGTTGCCAGTCCTGGGGCTTGGACTCAGGGCCTGAGCACTGTCCCTGGCTTCTTTTTGCTCAAGGCTAGCACTCTACCACTTGAGCCACAGCGCCACTTCTGGCCATTTTCTATATATGTGGTGCTGGGGAATCGAACCCAGAGCTTCATGTATACGAGGCAAGCACTCTTGCCACTAGGTCATATTCCCAGCCCCTAGCATTAAGTTTAATTACATTAAGATCTCTGACTTCATGTCTCTTCAGGAGAGTCCGTAATTCCTAGAAGTACAAGGGGTTTTGTTCTTAAATTTTATTTATTTAGTAGTAGAGCAGCCTGCAAGTTTACCTTTGTTAACCGCCACAAGACTCTACTTTTATCTGTAAGAGAAAACAATCCAGGCCCATGGAACTTTAAAGAGGGTCAGATTCTAAAGTCAGCTATTTGCTCAACTGCCAAAAATTCATTAAATCGTCCATCAGTCAAAATTATATACCATATTTAAATATAGATAGAGCCTAATGAACTTTCCTCCAGCATTAGGTCAGATTGCTGTTTCTTTGGGTGAACACAGGTAAAGTTAGTCTATATTTATGGGTCATACTGTATATTAACCTATTATAATGCTTGCAAGACCCTCAGGTTCAGCATGGGTTACTCTTGTCATGAGAGGTAGAAAGATTGACAAGGAAACCATACTTTATTTTCCCTCCTGCTTTTCTGAGTCAAGCTAGATGTATGGCTTTATTTTTGGGCTATTTGCAAATGTAGGGAAAGATGGTTTGGGAAAGTAGCTAAGTCTAAGAAATCTACCAGGTGCTGGTGGCTCACTCCTGTAATCCTGCCTACCCAGGAGACAGATCTGAGGATTGTGGTTTCAAGCCAACCTGAGATTCTTTTTTTTTTTTTCTCCTTTATTGTCAAAGTGTAGTACAGAGGGGTTACAGTTTTATATGTAAGGCAGTGAGTACATTTCTTATCCAAGTTGTTACCTCCTCCCTCATTTTCCTCCCCTGCCTCCCCACTCTCCTCCATGAGATTTTTACCTCAAGGTAACCACCAGAAAGCCAGAGGTAGAGCTGTGGTTCAAGTAGTAGAATTCCATGCTTGAGCAAAAAGACTAAGGGACAGCACTCAGGTCCTGAGTTCAAGCCCTGGTATAAAAAAAGAAATCTACTTTTGCTTAAGCATTTTTCTTGGTTAGCTCCATCAAATTAATCTTGCTATTCATATTTCCACTACTGAACCTAAAGGGTTTCTGATGAGGGTATCAAGGATACAAAGGGCTGTTTGCACAAACTTGCCTATTTGCTATTTTGGTGTTTCTCAATGATTGTCCATTAACTTAAAGTTGTTTTCTCCCATCACTTTTTTTTCTTTTTGGCTTGAACTCAGGGCTTGGGCATTGTCCCTGAGCTTTTGTACTCAAGGCTAATGCTCTACTACTTGAGCACAGCTCAATTTCTGGCTTTTTGTGGTTAATTGGTCGTCAATTTAAGAGTCTCATGAGGGGCTAGAAATGTGGCTTAGTGGTAGAATGCTTGTCTAGCATGCATGAAACCCTGGGTTTGATTCCTCAATATTATATAAACAGAAAAGGCTAGCAGAAGGCTAGTCTGGAGCACAGAGAGGCCTAGGAACAGAGCCCATGCCCTGAGTTCAAGCCCCAAGACCAGCCAAAAAAAAGTCTCATGAACTTTCCTGTCAACACGATGCTGGCTTTGAACCTTCATCCTCAGATCTCAGACTCCTGAGTAATTGGATTATAAGCACGAACCATCAGCTCCCAGCTTCTGATCATTGTTCTTAAAAGTATATTTGAGTATGGTTCCCTTTCTGGCTTCTATAGAGTCTCTTTAATCCTCATCCAAAGGGAATCTTATTTCTTTTTGGTGAACATCTGTTTTGTTTATTTGTTTGTGCTTAGGTGCTATAACTTTTTTGCTCAAGGCCAGTATTGTACCACTTGAGCCACAGCTCTACTTCTGGCATTTTGGTATCTTATTGGAAAATCTTGGACTTTCCCTCCTAGGCTGGCTTTGAACCACAATCTGCAGATCTCAGCCTCCTGAATAGCTAGGATTATAAGCGTGAACCACCAGTGTCCTGTTTGTAAGATGGATATCTCTTCTGCTGTGTATTTCAGAAGTGTTACCGGGTTAGAAATGTCACGGGGTTCGAGGGAGAGGAGTCCCCGTCCCTCCATGAATTCACCACTCAGAGACCGTCTCAAGCAAAAAGATGGTCTTATTGGGGAAGCAAAAAGCAAACTGCCCAGCCAGGGATGTAGCAGAGACTCGGGAGCTGAAACTGCGCCCCTGAAAAGCAGGCTGACCTACCAGGGACACAGCGCAGACCCTGGAGCTGCCACCGTGTCCCCGAGCAGTCCTCAAATTGGGGTTCATAAAGGTAAAAGTGTAGCACAGGTGTAGGGGCTTGACAGGGGGTAGAGCACACAATAAGTTGACAGGTGTAGGTTGACGCAGAAGGTAGAGCAAGCAACAAACAAGTTAAGCAAGCTGTTTACAGAAGCAGAAATGGGGTCAGTTTGACCTAATAATCAAGATGGAGTCAGCTTTATTCCCCCCAACATTTCCTACCATGTTTCACTAATCAAGATGGAGTCAGCTCTACAACAAGAAGTGTATCAATATCCAGATGTCTGGAATTTGTAATTCATCTGTTAATATAAAATCAGTTATGGGCAAATGTTATATTTTTTATGTTTACACTTGATATTTATTTAGAGCTTCTCCTTGGTTCATGAATTGAATTTGCTACTCAAGTTTTGACACTTATTCTTTAAGAAAGAAAAGATTAATACCTGGCATGGTGGCCTATAGTCTTAACTACTTTGGAGCCTGGGGCAGGAGGATTACAATTAAAAGACCAGTCCTGACAAGTTTAACTAGATCTTATCTCAAAAACAAGATAACAAAAGGGCTGGAGGTATGACTCTGGTGGAGGAAGAAGGGAAGAAATTGTACAACTAACTGTAATGAAAGTTATCAGCTGGTCAGCATTTATAAGCAGGAAGAAGGGTAATAAAAAACACTTACCTAGAGACAGTACATATTTAAGGGAGAAAACTATGCCTGTAATTCCAGCTAAGCAGGAAGCTGATAGAGGAGGATTATATGTTTAAGGCCAAACTCTGCAACATAGTGAGGCCCTTCCTTAAACTACAAAGTGGGCCAGAAAAAACAAAATAGCTTCACTTAGTAAGCTTAGTGTAGCTTGGTATAATACTTGCCTTACTTGTGTGAAACCCTGAGTTTAATACAAACAAGTCAATTCCTTTCAGTCTATACTACTTGGTATATAATAAAATTATTTAGATAAATTTTCTCTAGAACTGTAGCATATAACCAGAAACTACTGGCTGTTACTCTTTTTACTTGCTATTATTATTATTATTATTTTGAGGTCCTGGAGATTGAACCCAGGGTGCTCTGCCTCTGAGGTAACTCCACCTATGTCTTTTATCATCCAGTACTTTCTTGGCTGCTCCGTCACCTTGTAGTCAAGGTGATAATACTTAAATTCCACCTCATTCCTTCCAGATCCCTATTTACTCACTTTCTTTTCTATAACCTTGATCACTTTCTAGTATCTCTTGGAATGTAAATGTCATAAAGGTATTGGTTTTAGACTAATATCTTAGAAATATTAGGTTCTCAGTGTTTGTTGGAACCAATCTGTTTCATGGTCTATTTTGTGGCTCTTCTTTGATGTTGATTCCATTGAGTCCAAGTAGTTCCTGGAATCCTTACAAATTCAGGTAAAGTTTTTGTTCCAGCATTCCCAGGAAAAGTCATGAAATTCATTATGATTGAACTTCATTAATTGCCAAGTTTAGCCTTTGACCAGCCAACCATTGCCAGGAGAATGCAGTGCACTGTCTGGTCTAGCCTTTGATCATATACTCTAACCGATTCTGGAGATAAAGCTACAAAAATATCTGCTGGGGAAGTAGAAGCTGCTGAATAAATATTCAAGAAATGTGTACTAGCTTACACACAGAATATAACTAGTTTGTACAAAATGTGGTCTGTGTATCTGCTGAGATGTCAGCAGATGGTCTTTGACCACACCCCATTACATTTTGAAACTTAAATATGGGGCCTTTTTAGGTGAGTGGAGTGGATAATGGCCTGAATGCAGGGCATAGCTTTTTCCACTCAGAACTGGCACTCAAGGCTGGGAATGTGGCCTAGTGGTAACTTGCCTAGCATGCATGAAGCCCTGGATTTGATTCCTCAGCACCACAGAAACAGAAAAAGCTAGAAGTGGTGCTGTGGCTCAAGAGGTAGAGTGCTAGCCTTGAGCAAAAGAAGCCAGGGACAGTGCTCAGTCCCTGAGCCCAAGACTGGAGCTGTTCCTCCATTTCTGGCTTTTTGCTAGTTAGTTGGAGATAGCCTTTTCTACCCATGCTGGCTTCACACCGGATCTGTAAAATTTGTCTACGGCTCATGTCTAAATTTTATTAGCATAATGCATTCTGTAAATCTTTAAGCAAGAGATACTTTATGGAACAACTTTCCAAAATTCCTTCAATGTGGAACAATTTTCCCTCTTGAAATACCACAACTGCATTCTTCTAGACCTATCAGAAATATTGGCATTCGGTTAGATTGAGTTAGAAAGTTGAAGAAAAGCATCAAATAATAAAAGCAGCTGGGTGCCAGTGCCCCATGTCTGTCATCCTAGCTACTCAGGAGGCTGAGATCTAAGGATCATGGTTCAAAGCCAGCCTGGAACAGGAAAGTCTGTGAGACTTTTATCTCAAATTAACCACTGCAAAACCAGAAATGGGGCTGTGGCTTTAAGTAGTAGAGTGCTAGCCTTGCACAACAGAGCTCAGAGACTGGGCCTAAGCCCCGTTGAGTTCAAACCCAAAAAAAGACCAAAAAAAGAAAAGGTCTGGGAAAAGAATAAAAGCAAACCAAAATATATTTTAAGTTCACACTTACTTGAAGAACAAAATTTTTTGGTGGTTACTAGGGTTTGAACATGACCTGGAACTTGCTAATAAGCAAGTGCTCTACTACTGAACAGAACCCTCAAACAATACTTGTTTTTTAGCAGTTATTTTTCTATTCCTGTCCATGCATGCATCTGGACTGCAGCCCCCTATTTTAGGCTTTCTGTTGTTGTTGGGTAATCAGGCATACACCACCATATCCACCTTCAAGAGTCTTGTGGACTTTCTGTTGGAGCTAGCCTGGTACCATGTTCCTACCATTCTTTGCTTCTCAGGTTGCTAGGATTACGGCATATATCACCGACACTCATCCTGAAGAAAACAAATTTATAGGTCCCTAAACACTAATATATAGAAAAGTCTTTCGAATGATACATTTTTCTGGTTTGGGAGGTGAAAGGAAGAGGACATTTTGTCAAATGATTCTGAAGTTTCTGTGTTTATAGGGTATTTTAATTTCAAGGAAGAATAATACTTCAGATTACATAAGAAAAGTTTATTGTAAAGCTATGTGGGGGTGAAAAACAAAATGAAAAAGTTAGGATTATAAACTTTATTTGATTAGTTAAGTCTTTTCTCTCCTCTGTGGCACTTTGTGTCTTTGTAAGCATCTGTTATGTTTGTTTCTAGTTACAACCCTAGTTAAAAAACCTTCCTCCATCTCCCATGTTTCAGACTTTAAAATCCCCCAAGAAACTGATTTGGATTGATTGCGGTTAAACTGTCACTGATGAGTGGATCCCTTCATTGGCTGCCAGAAGTTAGGCTACCCATTGGAAAATTATGCTTTCTGTGATTACTCTGCTGTTGTTGAGTGCAGAGAATAGCTTAGAGCTACTTCTGTGCTAAGTGGAGAGGACTGGGAATACCCAACTGGAAGGGGAAGGCATATGGTGTTGGTTACCATGACTAAATGTCCAGTATATGCAGAAGAGAGGAATAAGATGAAGGCCATGGCACTCATAAAATGTATCTAGATAGAAGTATACAAACTGAAGTTGTGCAACTGTTGCCTGTATAAGCAGTTAATACAGTGAAAATTTTAAAATCACATGAAAGTGAAATTTCTAACTAGAGGCATGAATAAGATATTAAGTTGTTCAGGAGTAGCTAATTAAACTTTAAAAAGTTTCTTCTATGCAATGTAATAGTAATGTAGAAATGATTTAAAGATTTAAATACTTAAAAGATAAACAATATCAGGATTGCATTCAAATAAATGCATAAGTAATAGGTAAATAATATTGGAGGGAGGATAGAGTTTTCCCTAGGATAAACCCACAGGAAATTATTAGGATTTTATTGTGGGGACTCAGAGCAAAAAGCTTATTACACTAATTGGCAAAATAAACTAAGGGGAGGCTTTTGCAATGTGTGACCATATTATGTTTCTTTACCACATGAAGAACTACTGGAAAGAATTTGTGTGTGGATAGCGATGTTTATTTCCACTGAGCCATTTTACAATATTACTATCGTCCATATTCTCTCACATTTTTGTAAATGACTATGCCTTAATCTCTCACTGTATATTACTAACAAATATTGTTATACCTTAAAGCTTTGCTTTTTATTTCTTCCTCACTGAGAACATGGAACCAATGAGAAGATAACTTCTGAAGAGTTCTATCATGTGTAAATTTCTTTCCCACCTCTCTATATCTCTGCCCATGATGCTCTGGCTCTGTTGTTCTGTGACTGTACGTGGTCATTAAACTTGGTTTATAACTTGCTAGGTTAGTATGAGTCCTGTTTCTTAACCTCTTCTTCACTTTGGGTAGTCTGATTAGCCTGCCAACGGTGAAGAGTAGGTGGGCCAGATAAAATATTTACTATACTTTTAGCTTGCAAGTTGCCTAAGAATCTGTATTGGCCCATCCAGTTAGTCTATCAGGAGGCTAGCTTCTAAATTCATAAACTGATTTGAGAAATAATGTAAAGATAAAATAGATGGAAGCATAGACAAGGTTACTAAAGATGAATTTTTAGGAACTTGTAATTAGGATATAATGAAATGAAACCAAAGGCTTTGTATAGCTAAAGTTGAATAGTGTTGTATGTTACAACCATGTCTTATTTCTGTTCTGTGTGAGTGGGAAAATTCAGAAGCAATTTGTCTTACTGCAGACAAGTAAGCCAGGTTTTATTATGAAATATTTAGCACCATGAAAACTTTAAAAACTTATTAGTAAGAGGATGTCAAGAGTATGTTCTATGGATCTATACATATACATAAATATGCACATAAAATATTACATTAGTTTTTCTATAAGGTATATAAAAAATTGGAAAAGCAGTGTATACTCAATGTGAAGAATTTAAACAGAAATTACAAAGCATTTTTAATTCCTGTTTTGATTTCTCAGTGTGTAAAATGTAAATTTACTTGTGATCTCCATTTCAAAATTTTATTAATTTTTTTTTTTGCCAGTCCTGGGGTTTGAACTCAGGGCCTGAGCACTATCCCTGGCTTCTTTTTGCTCAGGGCTAGCATTCTACCACTTGAGCCACAGCGCCACTTCCACCTTTTTCTATATATGTGGTACTGAGGAATGAACCCAGGGTTTCATGTATATGAGGCGAGCACTTTACCAACTAGGCCGTATTCTCAGCCCCTATTTTTCATTTAATATTTTATGACTATCCTCATGTCATCATTCTTTCCTAGAAACTTCCATTATAAAGATATCTGTTCAAAGCAGTGCTAATTTATTCATGATACAGTGTATGGTTTTTTTGTTTGTTTGTTTGTTTGTTTTTGCCAGTCCTGGGCCTTGGACTCAGGGCCTGAGCACTGTCCCTGGCTTCTTTTTGCTCAAGGCTAGCACTCTGCCACTTGAGTTACAGCGCCACTCCTGGCCATTTTTCTGTATATGTGGTGCTGGGGAATCGAACCCAGGGCTTCAAGTATACAAGGCAAGCGCTCTTGCCACTAGGCCATATCCCCAGCCCCCAGTGTATGTGTTTTTTAGAGAACATATTTTCTATAATCTTAGTCGGTAGCCTAATGATGTAGCTACATCATTCTAGTTATGTTTTTTATAATTACATTGTTTTCAGGTTTTGTTTTGAGTAAAACAGAATTCATTAAAGATCTAAGGCTGACATTTGAAGATAGGGCTTAGTTTCGCTTTTCCTAAGACAGCAAAAATACTCTCTAACAGAAGACTATTTTTAGCTTTCTGCTGGTGAGGTAGAATACCAAATATTTTTAGAGCAGTTGAAAATACAGCTTAGATTCTCAGTGTCCCTATCATCAGAACTTAAAACCTTATTTTGTGTATCTAGGTTTTGTGTTCCAGTGTTTTGAATTTATATAGTTTGTAACATTTTCTTTCTTTCTTCCTTTCTTTCTTTCTTTCTTTTTGCCAGTCCTGGGGCATGGATTCAGGGCCTAAGTACTGCTGTCCCTAGCTTCTTTTTGCTCAAGGCTAGCCCTCTCTACCTCTTGAGCCACAGTACCACTTCTGGCTTTTTCTTTTTTATGTGGTGCTGAGGAATTGAACCCAGGGCTTCATGCATGCTAGGCAAGCACTCTATTGCTAAGCCACATTCCCAGCCCTCATTTTCTCTTTCACCTACTTTATTTCACCATGGAACAATATGTCAGAAGGATGGGAGAGTGAAATTTTTTTCTTTTTTTTAAAAAAATTATTAAGTAGTTGTACAAAGAGACTGCAGTTCCATAAGTCAGATTATGATGAGTTCAATGCATCTTGGTCAATATGTTCTCCCCATTATTCCATTTCCCATTCCTACCCTCAAGTCACATAGTTCAATATTTATGTAAAGTACATTGCATAGAATGGATGCATTTGCTTCCCTCCCTTTACTCATGTGCCCTCCCCTACAACATGGCCCTCTTTCTAACTTTCTTGTCTTTTGCTTTCTGGCTTAATATCACTTAGCATAATATTTTTAAGGTTCATCCATGTTGTGATATGTATCAGATTTTTTTCTTTTTATGGTGGAATAATATTCTGTTGTACATATACATACTACATTTAGTTTGTTCATCTCTTGATGGGCATAAATTGTTTCCCCCCTTCAGCTATTGTGAATAAAGCTGCTGTGAACATCAGCATACAAATATCTGAATCTTCTTTCCATTTCTACTCATTCATAGTTTCTCTGATACATAGACATGTGGATGGATAGATAGATAGATAGATAGATAGATAGATAGATAGATAGATAGATAGATATGAGGTACATACATAGATAGAAATATGGACCAGAATTGCTGGTTCAGTTCTGTGTTTAACTTCATGAGCAATCATCAGACTATCCCATAGTAGCTGTGACCATTTTACATTTCCATCAAGAGGAAGCACCGTATTCTTTGGTCAACTTCTTGGAGTTTTCTAAAAAGTACTCAGAGAGGTGGAAGACTGTGTCTGCTAAAGAGAGGGAAATATGAAGACATGGCCAAGGCAGACAAAGCTCCTTATGAAAGAGAAACAAAAACCTACATCCCCCCTAAAGGGGAAACAAAAAAGAAGTTCAAGGATCCCAAGAGGCCTCCTTCCGCCTTCTTGTTCTGTTCTGAGTATCACCCTAAAATCAAGGGGAAGCACCCTGGCCTGTCTATTGATGATGTTGCGAAAAAACTGGGAGAGATGTGGAACAACACTGCCGCAGATGACAAGCAGCCTTATGGAAAGAAGGCGGCTAAGCTGAAGGAAAAACATGCAAAGGATATCGCTGCCTACCAAGCTAAAGGAAAACCTGATGCAGCAAAAAAGGAGGTTGTGAAGGCTGAAAAGAGAAAGAAAAAGGAGGAAGAGGAGGATGAGGAGGAGGATGAATAATTGGTCCTAGTGCAGTTTTTTTCTTGTCTATAAAGCATTTAACCCCCTGTACACAACTCACTGCTTTTAAAGAAAAGAAATTGAAATGTAAGGCTGTGTAAGATTTGTTTTTAAACTGGACAGTGTCTTTTTTGTATAGTTAACACACTACCGAATGGATCTTTAGATAGCCCTGTCCTGGTGGTATTTCCAGGAGCCACTAACCTTGCCTGGTACAGAATAGGGGTTGTAAATTGACATGAAAATTTAAAGCAGGTTCTTGTTGGTGCACAGTGCAAAATAGTTATGTATGGGGACAGTAGTTTTTTCATCTTTAGTTGTCTGACACAGCTTATACAAAATAATTGTTCTGTTAATTAAATACCACTGTAATTTTTTTAAAAAGTTGCAGCTGTTTTGTTGACATTCTGAATGCTTCTAAGTAAATACAATTTTTTATTAGTAAAAAAAAGGAAAAAGTGTTCTTGCAGCATGTAAAGCAGAAATGCAAATCTAGCCTATAAAAAATACTTCTGGCATGACAGAACTTTAGATCAGTGCTCTTTTTCTGTTTTCTCATAATGGTGCATTTTTACAGATTTTTAAAATTCAGCCCCTTTTTCATCTTTTTGTGCAGATTTTTCATATGACATACTACAGTGGGTGGTAGTTGTTGAGGAAGTACTGTTTGCAGTAGAAGTATACTCAGGTTTGAACTAGCCAACTTCAGCTGCATTATCAGCACATCTCAGCCACAGGCCAAGAACTCCTTGGTAATATTTCTCGGTGATCCTTTTGTTGTGGAAAATTGGGAAATGGAGGCAGGGGATTATGAGTTTGAGTTTAGTCTAAAATAATGACTTTAGATAAAATTCTTCATTTGCCATGAAGACCAAATATTATCTCACCTGTGCATATCTCAGGATGGGTTGTTACTGAGATCAGAAACCCTCTTGTATATAAATAGGTTTATTGTATTTTAAGTAAAATTAGTATGCATTTACAGAAATGTACTTTTGGGGTTGTAACCATACATGATTTAAATAATTTTTACTAATTTCTGTTTATGTATTGTCAGAATTTAAATCCTAATGTAATTACTTTAAGAACTAGCCCTTTCTGAACTTATCTGTTTGTTCTATTACATGCAGTATACTTCTTACTTTTTAGTGCTTTGCCTTGTTATAGGATACATCCTGGTTAATTAAAGATGTGTTTTGGGGCTGGGAATATGACCTAGTGGTAGAGTGCTTGCCTCGTGTATGTGAAGCCCTGGGTTCAATTCCTCAGCTCCACATATATAGAAAAGGCCAGAAGTGGTGCTGTGGCTCAAGTGGCAGAGGGCTAGCCTTGAGCAAAAAAGAAGCCAGGGACAGTGCTCAGGCCCTGAGTTCAAACTCCAGGACTGGCAAAAAAAAAAAAAAAGTGTTGTTTTTGTTTTGTTTTGTTTTTTTACTATTGCCTACTGTTTTGATGAATTTGAAGTTCATTAAAAACATAATTCTTGTCTTTTTTAGCATCAGACAACAGTCAGCGCTTTCGAGAAACCTGTTTTGCGTTTGCATTGACACCACAACAAGTGCAGCAAATCAGTAGTTCCATGTAAGTTGTCTTCCTATATGATTGGAGTTTGCAGTTGAGTACTACCTATACTAAATGAATTTTGAAACACAATTGTTGGAGATACAGCTCAGCATTAGACCACTTGCCTAGCATATGTAAGGTCCAGGGTTCAAGTCTCAGCACCAAAAATAAATTTGAAAACCAAACTGTGTTGTTGGGTGAGTTAATGTTATTGTCATGCAAAATTAGTGTTGAAAATACTATTAGTGTTATTTACTTTATAAGCTAACATATTTGAAAAATTGAAAAACTTTTCCAATGCAGCTGTCTCTTTTATATACTTACTTCTAAATAATTGTAATTCTTATTCTATTTTAGGGATATTTCTGGGACCAAATGTGACTTCACAGTGCAGGTCCAGTTAAGGTACAGTGTTCAAATTTTAAAACACAATATTCATACTCACTAGAGATTCATAAAAATTGGTCTTATTTCCAATAAACTTTTTAAAAAAAATATTGGGTTTAGATATTTTAGTAAGGGAAAATTGACAGCTTCAGCTAATGTTTTCTATAAAATTAGACTGGGCACCAGTTGCTCACAACTGTAATCCTAGCTATTCAAGAGGCTGGGATCTGAGGATCACAGTTGGCAACCAGCTGGGCAGGAAATTCCTGAGACTTTTTTCTCCAATTAACCACAAAAACCAGAAGTGGAGCTGTGGCTCAAGTAGAGCGCTAGCTAGCCTTGACCAAAAAAAAAAAAAAAGAACAATTCCCAGACCTTGAGTTCAAGCCCCCAGAACAGGCACATTTTTGGTTGTTGTTGGTTTGTTTGTTTGCCAGTCCTGGGGCTTGGACTCAGGGCCTGAGCACTGTCCCTGTCTTTTTGCTCAAGGCTAGCACTCTGCCACTTGAGCCACAGCGCCACTTCTGGCTATTTACTATATATGTGGTGCTGAGGAATGGAACCTAGGGCTTCCTGTATACGAGGCAAGCATTCTTGCCACTAGGCCATATTCCCAGCCCACTTTTTTTTTTTTTTTTTTTTTTTTAAAGAAAAAAGAGAAATACTGGTGAACTCAGCCAAGGTACTGTAGCTCAACTTGGTAGTCCTGACTACTTGGGAGACAGGTCAAGGGACCCTGGTTCCAGGCTATCAGGCAAAAAGTTGAGATTTCATCTCCACTCACGGCTGGGTATGGTGACTTGCACCTGTCATTTACCTCCCAGATATATGGATGGAGAAGCAAAAATAGGATGATCAAAGCCCAGGCCAGCCTAGGTAGAGGAGACCCTACCTCAAAACTAACTGTGAAAAGGAATTGTGTGTGTGTACCTCAAGTTGTAGAGCCTGTCTGGCAAGCTAGAAGCCCTGGGTTCAGTCCCCAGTACCTTAAAGAGAGAATGCTAGTGAGCTCTTTCAAAATAACAGCTTCTCAAAAGGAAGGTCCTTACTAATTCTTAAATCTTCAGAGTCACGTGGACTAACAAACATCACATATTCAAATTTACCTTGCCCTGTATTTTAAATAATTTGAATATGCTCTAATTTAAAACCCATATTAAACATCTCTTGGAAGTTTTCAAAGAGGCACAGATTTTTCCAATATAGGTCCACAGATCCCTCTTCTTGGCACATTCATTTTTTTCTTAGGGTATCCAAGAAATCTTTTTTGCTAATGCCTTTCTTTTGCTAATATAAACCAACTTTATACTACTATGTGTGAACCTAAGTGTTCCACAATGTTTTTGTTGGAATAGAGGTAGAAAATAAAATAAAAGCTGGGTGCCAGTGGCTTACATCTGTAGTCCTAGCTACACTGGAGGCTGAAATCTGAGTATTGAAGTTCAAAGTCAGCCAGGGCAGGAAACTCTTGTTTCCAGTTAACCTACCAGAAAGCTGGAAGTGGGGCTGTGGCTCAAATGGTAGAGCACTACTAGCCTGGTTCACAAAAGCTCAGGGACACGCCCAGGCCCTGAATTCAATCCCTAGGACTGACACCAAAAAGAGAAAAGAAAATTGTTTTCTTCAGTTAACTATTCTCCCTATATTGTGGAGAAGATAAACAGCCTTGTATCAGTAATCAGATACTAATTGTGTACAAATTGTAAGCTCACTAGTAAGTCTTAGAACCATGGGAAAACAGTTGATCTCTGCTCTAAAATAGCAGAATTAAAAACAGAAAGCAAAAGAGAAATTGAGATGAAAAATTCTTTGAAAGATATGACTACACTTCCTCATTTCTACACCAAAAACATTATAAAAGGCCCTTACCCAGCAGACAATTGAAGTCTTGAATCTGGAAGGTACTGACAATGATTGCTCTATAAAACACATACTTATCCTTTTTGGAGCAGACTGATAATTACTGGATTTAGGACAAAAATGTGACACCTTCATAACTGCATATTGCTGCTGTCGTTTGCACTTCCTGCCTCAACCATTGGCTTGATATTTAGTACTTTTACGTGGCATTATCTTTAAAAATAGCAGTTTTTAACCTACATCCTCATTTGGAGATTCATATGCATAGTACCATTGTCCCATTCTTATTCCCTTCGATCCATAACACATACATACTATGAACTAAAGTTGTGTTGCTTTTATCTCATTAGTATATTTGACTTCTAGGTTCCTTTTCACTGAAGAAAGGGTCCCAGTGCCAAAACAAATCTTGAGAACAGCAATTCTAGAAGAAAAGATCTAGTTCTATGCTTTTATATTTATATGCAACCATATATCTATAATCTTGCTTCAAAATATAAACCATATGGGCTGGGGATATAGCCTAGTGGCAAGAGTGCCTGCCTGGGATACACGAGGCCCTAGGTTCGATTCCCCAGCACCACATATACAGAAAACGGCCAGAAGCGGCACTGTGGCTCAAGTGGCAGAGTGCTAGCCTTGAGCGGGAAGAAGCCAGGGACAGTGCTCAGGCCCTGAGTCCAAGGCCCAGGACTGGCCAAAAAAAAAAAAAAAAATATATAAACCATATATATAATTAGTTTTGAAGTGAGATTGTCTTTTCCTAAGATAAATCAGCTGTCTAATTTAGAGATTCCAAGAGTTTTAAAAAAGCTTAGCCATTTTAGGGTGGGGGGTCATAGCTTTGGTTTTGTTTTGTTTTTTGCCAGTCCTGGGGCCTGAACTCAGGGCCTGAGCACTGTCCCTGGCTTTTTTTTTGCTCAAGGCTAGCATTCTGCCACTTGAGCCACAGCGCCACTTCTGGCTTTTTCTATAAATGTGGTGCTGAGGAATGGAACCCAGGGCTTCATGTATACGAGGCAAGCACTTTACCACTAGGCCACATTCCCAGCCACGGTAGAGTGCTGTTGGTAGAGTGTTTTGTTGGAATAGAGGTAGAAAATAAAATAAAAGCTGGGTGCCAGTGGCTTACATCTGTAGTCCTAGCTACACTGGAGGCTGAAATCTGAGTATTGAAGTTCAAAGTCAGCCAGGGCAGGAAACTCTTGTTTCCAGTTAACCTACCAGAAAGCTGGAAGTGGGGCTGTGGCTCAAATGGTAGAGCACTACTAGCCTGGTTCACAAAAGCGCAGGGACACGCCCAGACGTGTGGTAGAGTGGTAGAGTGCTTGCCTGGCTAGCATGTGCAAGGTCTTGGATTCAATCCCCTATATCCATTCTAATTTATCTCTAGGATTTCTTGTTTAAAAATAATTTTTATGTGATTTGGTACATGTGCATGCACACACATGCACACACACACACATACATACCTGCTTGCTCTCCTCATTATAAATGTTTAAAGCATGAAAACAATTTAGTCATTATTTTCTTTATTAGACACCTAGTCTGTGCCTGTATCCATTTCCTCATGAACTACTTCACAGAAACTTTCTGCTATTTCCCTTTTTTCTTTTTCCTCTGAAATTTGTTGGGATAGTTTAGTCACTTTGGGTCGGGGGGAGGAGACAGTCCTGGGGCTTGGACTCTGGGCCTGAGCACTGTCCCTTGCTTCTTTTTGCCCAAGTCTAGCACTCTCCCTCTTGAGCCACAGCGCCACTTCTGGCCTATTCTAATGTTTATGTGGTGCTGAGAAATCGAACCCAGGGCTTCATGCATGCTAGGCAAGCACTCTACCACTAAGCCACATTCCCAGCCCTAGATAGTCACTTTTTTACTGTTTTTAGATGTTTACTTTTTAGAATGGGAATCAGCTTGTCATATGAATTGTTCTTTTCTTATAGCTTTAGGCAGCAAAGGTTAATATTTTAAATTATTGCATTGGAAAAATTAAGACTGTAGCATTGCCTTACTGTTGAAGCTTAAATAACTAGCTTGTAAGTCAGGTATGATAGTGAATCCCTGTAATCTCAGTACTCAGGAGGATTCCAAGTTTGGGGCCAAGCTGGGACCCATAGTGATACCCTATCTCATAAGACAAAACAGCTTCCACCTTCCAGAACTGACTTGTAAATAGGAGGTTCTTCCAGGCTAGGAGATGGCCCTCTAAGCTTTCATATGTTTGTTAAGTATATGTCTATAAAAACCTCTATAGATCAGTAAAGCAGTAATTCTTAATTTCCTATGAGCTTATTTTAGAACCTGTGGAATAGGATCACACACACAAAATAAACATATATATTTGTCCTCATAAGTTTTACATTGCAAACTGACTTCCATTTTGTGGAATATATTGACCAGATTGTATGGTTGTCAGGTAAAGACGTCACCCAATAGATGTTGAGTGACAATGTTTGCACGTAACTGTTCTACAGTAGAAGTCAAAGATTGGCTACCATAGCACCCTAAGGTGCTATGTGCATTCTGTAAAAGCTGAATGACCTAAGGTTTTTAATGGGAATAAAAAGTGATAACAAATGAATGTCTTTCATCGCAAATAGTGTTTTCTGCTAAAACCAGAAAAGTGTTTTAATGCAGGTTTAATGCAGGTTTTAGAAATACTATATGCAACAATACCTTTTAGAGATTTATGAGCCTATTTGAAACCTAAATAAATTATCTGTTAAGCTAAATTAAACTTTTTTTCAGCAGTACTAGGACTTGAATTCAGGCATTCAGACTTGCTAGGCTGGTGGTCTGCCACTTGAGTGATACTTCTAGCCCTCCATTTTACTGGTGATTTTATGGAAGGAATCTAGTGAGTCCAGGCTGACCTCAAACTTCAACCCTTCAGATCTCAGTCTTCTGAGTAGTTAAGATTGCCAGTGTGAGCCACAACAACCAGGACTTTCATTGTTTTAATTGTTTAAGTTTATTCAACTATACAGCCACTTGTTTCCTCTGTTAACACCTGTTTCCTTTTAATACATGAGGAAATGTAGTGTTCCTTATCTCACATACTTATTTAAATAATCAAAATCATCATGAAGACAACTAATGCTTGATAGTCACGATTGCTAATTCACATATTTGACAGAATTATTTACAAGTGTTAACACACTTGAACAGTTTTGGTAGGAAAAAGCATGAAACTCTATCAAAACTTAATTACTAAATAAAAGCATCAAACCTTCCAAACATAACTACTGATTGAAATTGACTAGAAACCTTAGTGATAACCCAGTTGGTTAGCACATGTTTGGTATATAATTAAAAGGGGGGGAGGGGCTGGGAATATGGCCCAGTGGCAAGAGTGCTCACCTCATATACATGAAGCCCTGGGTTCGATTCCACAGCACCACATATATAGAAAACGGCAAGAAGTGGCGCTGTGGCTCAAGTGACAGAGTGCTAGCCTTGAGCATAAAAAAAGAAGCCAGGGACAGTGCTCAGGCTCTGAGGTCAAGCTCCAGAACTGGCCCAAAAAAAAAAAAAGTAGGAACCCTATTTCACATTTTTACTACTGTAGGCAGTTTACAGGAGAAAGGGACTGTTGAAACTAAGATGATTTGTGCCACAGGGCATGTTGAGTGGACACTTGCAACACTTGAGGTTGCCACAGCTGCAGCAGGAGGTAGCTATGAAATGATTACAAAAGTACAATATGCACTGCAACTAATTTTATGTTTTTTTTTCTAGCTTAATACTTCATTCTATGTTTGTTTACATTCTCCTGATGATAATGGTGCCTGATATGGTTTATGTGCTTAAGTTTTGATAAAATTTATTTTTGTAGTAGATTTGTGTATATTGCATGATAATAAATGACAAGTTGGACTATTATCTACATGTGTATATATGTCTTGTGACATTGCACTTTCTCCATATTGTTATACATTTCCAAAACTACAACAAAATTTGCATATAGGGCTGGGGATATAGCCTAGTGGCAAGAGTGCCTGCCTCGGATACACGAGGCCCTAGGTTCGATTCCCCAGCACCACATATACAGAAAACGGCCAGAAGCGGCGCTGTGGCTCAAGTGGCAGAGTGCTAGCCTTGAGCGGGAAGAAGCCAGGGACAGTGCTCAGGCCCTGAGTCCAAGGCCCAGGACTGGCCCCCCCAAAAAAAAAATTGCATATAAGTAGATCGTGTAGTTCAAACCCATACTTTTCAAAGATCACTTGTATCTTAAGCCTGTTGGCATATACTTACTCATTGTGTGAATTATTTCATTCTTATCTTGGTTAATGAGGTTTTTTAATAAAAAAAATTAAACTTGATCTGTATTGTGTAGGTTTTGTTTATCAGAAACTAGTTGTCCGCAAGAAGATCATTTCCCGCCCAATCTTTGTGTGAAAGTGAATACAAAACCCTGCAGCCTTCCAGTAAGTTCTAAAGCTATTTTTCAAAACACATTACCAACATAACTATCTAATTAGTAACTACAGCTGTTGTTAATCCTAGTCTTTCATTTGGAAAACATTTTTTTTGGAGATATATATATTTACATGTATGTATAAATGTATTTGTGTAGCTTAATGAAATTCTTTTACAAGTTATGTACTAGGTGAGGTACAGTTAGTTTTGTGCTGGATTTTAGGGAGAGGTATTTTCAGCAGAATCTCACTAGGTTCACTATGGTTGAATGGAAGATTTGAATGGGAATGAGTTGGTTTGGGTTCCTTGGAAGTACTCTTTAGCTGCTTATGAATTGATCCTGATTCTTGAATTTAAGAGATTTCTGTTAGTAACAGGATTAACTGTAATGAGACTACGAGGTTGTCTAGAGAGATAGTAACTCAGGTAACTCTTAACAATAAAGTTTTCTTCTCTGCTTTTTGTTGAAAACATTCTTACTTTCCAGTATGTATTTTATATATCTTTTAAAGAAGTGGAAGTTGAGGTAATTGTAGACATAAGTTGGAATAAATTATATTTCTCCTTAGGGTTACCTTCCACCTACTAAAAATGGTGTGGAACCAAAGCGACCCAGCCGACCAATTAATATCACCTCACTTGTCCGATTGTCCACAACAGTACCAAACACAATTGTTGTTTCTTGGACTGCAGAAATTGGAAGAGTAAGTAATTTTTATTTTTACAAGATTTTCCTAGTATAAGGAACAGTTTATAACCATGACCATGTGAGTTTATATCTAAATTATACTGTAAAATGAGTTGCTAAAGGATTTTTTCCACACAACTATTTTTCTTCATGTTTCCATTTGAAAAATAGGGTCTTGCATTATCCAGTGTTTTATAACTTGATCTTTTCATCCCACAATTTATCAGAAAGGTCTTTCTTGTCATTATATATTTGTTTCCATTATTTTAAATAACTACATCATATTCTGGTAAGAATATGCCATTATTATTTAGTCTATCCCTGTTGTTGAGCACATGGTGTATTGATTTATCCTTTGCTATTCCTAAGAACATTTTGAAAATTACTCTAATCGGTATAGCTTTGCACATATGATATTTTTATTTCAGTAATTATCAGAAGTAGAAGTGCTGTGGCAAAGAACATGCAGAATTTTAAGAAATATTGTGTGTATTGATCAATTTTTATTTTTTTTTAAAGATGCACCGATACACTTTCCCACTTTCAGTGTTTATTTGGGTATCTCTCCACTCTGGTTGGGAATGTGGCTTAGTGGTAGAGCGCTTGCCTTGCATGCATGAAGCCTTGGATTCCATTCCCCAGTACCACATAAGAAAAAACTGGGAGTTGCACTGTGGCTCAAGTGGTAGAGCACTAGTCTTGAGCAAAAGAAGCTCAGGGACAGTGCCCAGGCATTGAGTTCAAGCCCCAGGACTAGGAAAAAAAAACAAAAAACTGCACCTTATATAGCCAAATCTTAGACAATTCTTTGCTTTGTAGATTTTTTTCTTGTCTCCATTATGCTTAGTCTGTTTGCTTTTTCCAAACTTAGGTAAATAAGTTGACCTTCTAGACTTTTACCTTTATTTATTAGGTTTTTTTTTTTTTTGCTAGTCCTGGGCCTTGAACTCAGGGCCTGAGCACTGTCCCAGGCTTCTTTTTTGCTCAAGGCTAGCACTCTGCCACTTGAACCACAGCAGTGCTTCTGGCCTTTTCTCTGTGTATGTGGTGCTGAGGAATGGAACCCAGAGCTTCATGTATATGAGGCAAGCACTCTTGCCACAAGGCCATATCCTCAGTCCCTAGACTTTTACCTTTAAAGAGATTTAATTTAGCTGACCTCTGGTGGCCCACACCTGTAATCCTAGCTACTGAGGAGGCTGAGATCTAAGGATTCATGGTTCAAAGCCAGCCTGGGCAAGAAAGTCTGAGACTCTTATCTCCAATTAACCACCAGAAAACTGGAAGTGGTGCTGTGACTCAAAATAGTCAAGTGCTCGCCTTGAGGGAAAGAGCTCAGAGACAGTTTCGAGGCCATGAGTTAAAGCACCACGACTGACAAAAAAAAAAAAAAAGAAAGAAAGAATTAGTACAGTGCCCGAAGTAAGTGAGCTATTTTGTAATTTCTTGCCCTAAGGCAGAGAAATTTACTTCATTTGGCATTTATTAACTTTGATTATTTGTAGAGACATTACTTAAATACTGGTATAAAAGGGGACATAACGAGTAGGTCGTGTTTTGATTATGCAGAGAATATCTAATGAACTTGATAGCAATTTTGCATACTTGAGAAAAAAGTAATAGACAAAAAATAATAACAATGTAATTACAATATATATACATAGTTGGTGTTACAAAGTACTTTGAAGGGCAAAACAGGAATTCTCTCTTATCTACCCAGAAGTGCCACTGGTAAGTTTTGGGGAAGTTTTGCCGCTAAACCTCTCATGGAATGTTAAATATAATTCCTTACTCTCCTTAGGAATGGCTGTTTTGTTACATGTTTCAACTAGAGTGAACATAGCTTTTTGCTGAACTTGTTGTGGTTTTACTTGATCTCATCTTAAATACTTATATAAAGCCTTAGGGTAAATTTCAAGTTCTGAAGATTTAAGCTGTCAGTGTAGAATTCTAGTGTTGATTATCATTTCTCCAAGGTCTGTTACACTTGAAGCATTAAGCAAATACATTACATGAGTATAAATCAACTTAGTCTTTCCTTGAACAATACTTAACCTGTCTTTTGTAGGGCTTTAGTAAAGTTGTTTGTAAAGTTTGTTGTTGTTTTACCAGTCATGGGACTTGAATTCAGGGCCCCAACACACTGTCCCTGAGCCTCTTTGTGCTGCCACTTGAACCACAGTGCCACTTCTGGCCTTTTCTGAATAGTTTATTAGAGATAAGAATCTCACAGACTTTCCTACCCAGGCTGGCTTCGAATCACCATCCTCAGATGTCAGCCTCCTGAGTAGGCAGCACTGGCTCAGTAAAGTTTAAAATGAAGTAGTTACTCTATGTGAAGACTGCTTTGAGTACTGTGGGTAGCTATAAACTCTAAGATAATACCAATTTTATTTTACTTTTGCTTTTGTCTTTTTGATCTGCCACTTGATCTTAGCATCAAGTAAAAAAGGATTCTTCTTATTTTGACTTTTCTCCTACCCTTCATAAACTTCAGCTCCCTTTTCTTCCTCTTATCCAACATGTTCCTGTCATCCAGCCTGCCTTGTTAACTGTTTTCTTCCACAACCATCTCTAGCTATTCCCTCTACTGGTAATTTACTTGCCAAACCAGTGACTTCTCTTTGCAAACTTTAAATATTCTGTGTATTGTGATATCATGGTCCAAGTAGAGCCTCTTCAAGAACTAGTTGAACCCAGGGCTGGTGGCTTGTACCTATAATCCTAGCTACTCTAGAGACTGAGATCTGAGAACCTTAGTTCAGAGCCAACCGGGGAAGATAAATCCAAGAGATGCTTATGTTGAATTAACCAGCAAAAAGCCAGAAGTCAGGTGTGACTCAAGAGGTAGAGCCAGTCACTTTGACAATAAATAAGTAAATATTTTAAAAAGTGGAGCCCAAAAGCTAAGCATGAGTGTGAGACCTGAGTTTAAGCCTCAGCAACAACTCCAAAACGGGGGTGGGCAGGGGGGGGGGGGGGAGGGATGGGAAAGCCAGCAGCTAGTTGGAGGCATAGAGAAATGCTAAAAGATAGATTAGGAAGACAATCCGATAATCTGATTTGTAAGCTAACTAATTTTAATCTGTTACCTACTAAATACTAGTAAGTATGATCTATGATCTTCAGTAGTCTTGTTTTATATTTAGTCTTATCAATGTTCTTATGAGTACTTTAAAGTTATTAGTTCCAAGCATAGAAACAAGAAAACCTGGTTTTAAATTCTAGGTTAGTCACTTGAAAGTTGCAAAATTAAGACTTTTTTTGGTGGGGTTTTGTTTTGTTTTGTTTGTTTTTACTTCTTTATACCTCAGGTTTCTTTTTCTACAAAAACAGGCTAGTGTCTACCTCAGCTGCTTTTTTGTCAAGAGTAAATGAACTACTGCTTGGGAAAACACCTAAGACAGTGCTTGACACATAATAGGTGCTTTAGAAAGTATTTTCTTTCCATATTGTTGTGAGATTAAAATAGCTGTACTGTTTTACTTACATCTTTTTTTTCCCCCCAGACCTATTCCATGGCAGTATATCTTGTAAAACAGTTGTCCTCGACAGTTCTTCTTCAGAGGTTACGAGCAAAAGGAATAAGGAATCCGGATCATTCTAGAGCTTTAAGTACGTATTATGAACTTACTTTCATATTTTGTTAAGGGTTAGGATAGTGTTTCTCAACTTGAGAAATTTTAGTATTTTTTTTATACAGGCTGTGATAGAGTGATAAAAACTCCTGAGAATCTTGTATTGTATGCTTGTAAAATAAGACCTAAGAACAGTTTTAACAACTTAGTTATGAGTGATATTTTATCATCCGTATTTGTAAAGACACCTATCGAACACAGAAGAATATTTTGCTGCAATCACAAAATAAATATTTCAGGACTTTAAAGAGATGAGGTCTTAGCATACATTTTGAGAAAAATACACAGTAAGACAGAAGAAAAAAGAAAGTAGGTTCTGCCATAATCAACCCTATGGCCTTGGATGAGTAACCCTTACGTGTAACCAGACGTTTATGACACACGATTCCTAAAGCCTTAGAGTCTGGCTTCTTTGGTGTGACATTCTAGGTAGCTCATTTTGATATATTGAATTTGAAGTGTAAAATCTACAAATGGATTTACTGGCCTCAGTTTTGTTTTATTTTGCCAGTCCTGGGGGCTTGGACTCAGGGCCTGAGCACTGTCCCCAGCTTCCTTTTGCTCAAGGCTAGACTCTGTCACATGAGCCACAGCACCCACTTCCGGCTTTTTCTGCTTATATGGTACTGAGGAATCAAACCCAGGGCTTCATGCATGCTAGGTAAGCACTCTACCACTATGCCACCTTCCCAGCCCCAGCTTACAGCTTCTCAACATCTCAAAGGAGAAGGCAGATTCAAATAACCCTCTTAGGTTTTCTATTGTTGTAACTTAATATCTAAAAGTAGATGTGTGATCGAAGAGGAGGAACTAGTTGCTTTAGTTTTTCAGTTTTTACTTCCTGGTTTTAGTGTCCTAGACTAGCCTCTTTAATAGTTATTAATTTTACTTTCCCTGTCTCTTCATTTATCCATTCTACTTCAGGAGTGCTTGGTGGAAAGTACTAAGGTAGTGAGGCCAGCTTTCCTCTCATTTATACACCTACCATAACCATAGCTTGTATTCTTTTCTCTAACCTATTTCTTTGATAGAATTAAAAATCCCACTAACCCTAAGTAATAATATACCTTTAATAGTTCACTAAAGGGTTGTTCTGTATAAAAGAAGCCCTTGTGAAAATTCAAGTCGTTGAGCATGGTGGTGCATTTCTGTAGCCCCAACTACTTGGGAGACTGAAATTGAAGGAACATTTGAGCTCAGGAGTTTTAAGAACCCACTTGACATGTAGAAAACAAAAAAGCAGTAATATTGAATCAAGAGGGGAGCATTAATCCACAGGTGGATAAACAGCTTGAAGGATAGCACTGTTTGGGGATCTAGAGAAGTGAGGTACGATAAAACAAAGGCTAGAAATATTGAGGATCCTGAAAGAAGAGACAGATAAATATCTACCTTGAAGGAGGGGGCCAGGAAGAAATTTTCTTTCTTCAAAATCCTGCTGCTTATACTTGCTTCACAATACTGGGCAGAAAGCATCATGGAATTATGTGAGCCTGTGTGGAAAAGAGAATATGAAGAAATACGGTAAATAGATAGAGCCATTGTATTTAACAACAATCTTCTCCACTTACATCTCTAGCACCACCTGGAGGGAGAATGGGAAGGTGGACCTGGAATTGCATTTTCTCTCAGGAACCCCAGTAAGCCCCTGTTGAATAACAAAAACAGAACAAAACAAAAATAGCTTATTCTGCTAGCAGGATATGGAATGTAATTGAACACTGAGTGATATTTTTGTCACAATATGTATCTTAGCTAGGTAAACTAATGGCCAGGTAAACTAATGGACCATTCATTTGGATCCGTACTAACTTTTATGTTATCTAGGGGGGAAAAAAAAAACCTATCCAATTATGTAAGTAAAATATTGTTTAAGAAAACATATGTCACAGACATTTTTAAAGTATCAAATTACATACAAATATATCTATTATAAGTTATTCTTTTTTTTCTTTTCTTTTTCTTTCTTTCTTTTTTTTTTTTTTTTTTTTTTTTTTTGCCAGTCCTGGGGCTTGGACTCAGGGCCTGAGCACTGTCCCTAGCTTCTTTTGCTCAAAGCTAGCACTCTGCCACTTGAGCCACAGCGCCACTTCTGGCCACTTTCTCTATATATGTGGCACTGGGGAATCGAACCCAGGGCTTCATGTATACAAGGCAAGCATTCTTGCCACTAGGCCATATTCCCGGCCCTGTAAGTTATTTTTAACCTTATAAATGAATTCTCCTAGCAAAGTTTTCTTAAGTCAGGCACTATCATGTTCTTGCAAGAATAGCGTATTTAGACTTTTCACAGAGAAAAATCCATCAATTCATTCATCTGATTTAGTAGATTTTTGGCTTGTAGTTTTCACAGCTATCACAAAAGTCTTTCACTTGCTCTTTACTAGAGTTCTTTGTCAAGTTGCTCTTTTTCTCAACTCTTCAGAGAAGCCTTAGCCATACTCTACTTAAGTACTGTTCCTCTTCGCCGAGTACCCTGACAGTGTCACAAAATGGGGTTACAGGAAATGAAATCTCTAACTGCTCATTTCTTCTTTTTAGTATGGCCATAACTATTTTGTATTTGTACTGATCTTCATTTTATCCTTTCAGTGTTAGAGAAATTGTCCCTTTTTCTGTTCAAAGTTATTCTTTTATTCATCTATTCTCTTAAGAAGTTATATGAAGAATGTACAGTGTTCCAAGCACAGGAGAATATATTATTAAACAAGAGTGTATTGTCTCTATGTCTCCCAGAAGTTTGCAGTGTGGTAGAAAGGGGCATTAAATAATTACATAGTCATTCTTCAGCTATAGTTTTGGTATGTGCCTTGAAGAGGAAAGTCAGTAACTCTGTTACTGCAGGAAATATATTCCTCTCGGGTAACATGATGCTTAAAACCAAATTGTAAGGATAAGGCAGTTGAGCTCAAAGATGGGGAGGGAATAGAAAAACCCAGTAGAGCTGGAAATGACCAGAAAGATAAATGTGAATTCATATAGGTAGTCCAAAGATGGGTGACAAAAGTCACAATGGATTTTTAAGCAGAGGAATGACATTAGATTTGGATAATCTGACTCTCACATTGAGGACTGAATTCGGAGCAAGGCTGATTCAGTGAGGCCAGTTAGAAACATGTAAAAGTATGTGTAAGTGATGATAGTGTCTTGAACTCAAGTGATGATGGGAATGGAAATTGACAATTTTATGAAGTATTCCAGGGTAGAAATTATACTGGTGGAAAGTGAGGGAGAAAAGGAGGAGCTAGGGATGAGTTTTAGACTTCTTAAGCACAAAGTGACATGCTAGTGCCTTTTGGAAAATGGTATTTAAAGATTGTGTTATATTCTTAGACTTGTGATATTTGAGTTAGAACTAGACATTTGGGTAGAGATGCTCAGACAGTATTGTAAGACTTGACCTCCTCACTTGCCTGCCCTTATCCCTGTGTTTGTAGTTCTTTCCTCTCTACTGGCTTTTCCCAACACCTTCCCTTCCATCTTTTAAAAATAGAGACATCAACTTTCCCCTGAACAGAGCTCTGTATTCCTCCTGTTTTCATCACAGTTTCTTTAGTCATCTATACTCCTTGGTCTGTGTACCTTTTCTCTGCCTCATGGCCCCACCGAAACTACACTTGGAGAGGTCACAAGTGCCAGTCTGATCACCAAGTGTGAAGTATGCCTTTCAGGTTGGGGATAGGAGTCTCACAGACTTTCTGCCTGGGCTGCCTTTGAACCAAGAGCCTCAGATCTCAGCCTCCTGAGTAGCTAGGATGACAGGAGTGAGTCAATGGCACCAGTTTGCCTTTCATTTTTTATCTTGGATACTTTTGGTGTATTTGATACCAGCTACTTTCTCCTTAAAATTTTCTCCTCCCTCTTCCCAGATGATTTCTTCTCAAACACTTTAACCTTCAATGGATTCTCTTATGAAAAGCGTCCTCGGTGTTGGTTTCCACATTTCTCTATGTAGGCAGTCACATCACTCTTAGTGTTTAAAGTAGCACCAAGCTCCAAATGCATACTTTTAACGTAGACCTCTGCATTGAATTTCAGTTTTATATAGTTGCCTGCGTTCTACTGTTTACTCAAATTGAAGGATTTAAAGCTAAAGTCAATACACTTATCAGACTGACACTTAGATGCTTCTGAGTCTTTCAGTCACTGTCCTCCTTTAATCCTTGCCTTTATTTAAAAAAATCTATTCAATAATATGTTCCTCTCTTTTCTTTTCTTTTCTTTTTATTTTTTGGCCAGTCCTGGGCCTTGAACTCAGGGCCTGAGCACTGTCCCTGGCTTCTTCCCGCTCAAGGCTAGCACTCTGCCACTTGAGCCACAGTGCCGCTTCTGGCCGTTTTCTGTATATGTGGTGCTGGGGAATCGAACCTAGGGCCTCGTGTATCCGAGGCAGGCACTCTTGCCACTAGGCTATATCCCCAGCCCATCTCTTTTCTTTTTTTTATGCTTTTTTTTTTTTTTTTTTTCCTAGTCCTGGAGCTTGGACTCGGCCTGAGCACTGTCCCTGGCTTCTTTTTGCTCAAGGCTAGCACTCTACCACTTGAGCCACAGCACCACTACTGGCCATTTTCTATATATGTGGTGCTGGGGAATCGAACCCAGAGCTTCATGTGTACGAGGCAAGCACTCTTGCCACTAGGCCATATTCCCAGCTCCCCCCACTTTCTTTTCTTAACTCTTCATGTTTCTCCCCAGGTAGCCACCTAACTTGGTTTATATACAAATCTGCTCTTGTCATTCTCTTTGGTCTCACCAGTGGAATAACTCCAACTTTGTCAGCATGATATGGTAGCTTTTGATGATTAGGTACCTGCTATTCTGAGTCATCTGTATTTACTCCACCTTTGCATTGCAAGAATATGTAATTTGTTATCATTGTTGTTATTTTGCCAATACTGGGCCTTGAACCCAGGGTCTGGGCACTGTCCTGGAGCTTTCTTTGCTCCAGGCTAGCACTCTACCACTTGAGCCACAGTGCCACTTCTGGCTTTTTTTTTTTTTTTTTGGCCAGTCCTGGGCCTTGGACTCAGGGCCTGAGCACTGTCCCTGGCTTCTTCCCGCTCAAGGCTAGCACTCTGCCACTTGAGCCACAGCGCCGCTTCTGGCCGTTTTCTGTATATGTGGTGCTGGGGAATCGAACCTAGGGCCTCGTGTATCCGAGGCAGGCACTCTTGCCGCTAGGCTATATCCCCAGCCCCACTTCTGGCTTTTTAATGTGGCACTGAGGAATCAAATGCAGGGCTTTATGCATATTAGGCAAGCACTCAACCACTAAGCCACATTCCAGCCCTAAGAACACATAATTCTTTCCCTTTCCTCCTATCATTGTCCACTCTGTCTCAAACCTTTCCAGCCACCTCCTTTTTCTAACCCCTTCATGTTATCCTTCATGTTTGACTTCTGGGAGTCATTGCAGAACTTTTAGAAGCAAAAGTTGACTTGTGACCTCCTGAATGACTTCCATTAGAGTATTAGAGATGGTCTCCTTGAGAATATTCAGAGATTTAATCTTACTTTCTTGGAATTACTCTTTTCAACACAGTGCTTACATATAAAAGATTCTCTGTTTTTTATTTCTGTTATTCTTACTGTTCTTGTTTTTTTTTCTTTCTGTTTTTACAATTTAGCTGATACTGGGATTTGAACTCAATAACCTCGCACTTGCTTGTCTTATAGTTAGTGCTCTACCACTTGAACCATGTCTGTAGCCTGGCTTTTTGATAGTTAATTGGAGATGGACTCTTATGGCCTTTCTTGCCCAGGTTGCATAGTGTCCACCCACATTGAAGGCAGAAGTACCCTAACACAGCCTGTGGACTTACATGCCAGTTGCCTCCAGAAACACCCTCATAGACACACCCAGAAGTATATAATGAGCTATTGCATATTCCTTAAGCCATGTTTGTATCTAAAACTATAAACATCACAGTAATCATTAGATTTCTATTTTCATGTTTATTTTGTATGGCAAGTTTTCATTGTCTTGACAAGTTACTATTCTTTGAAAATACCTTTATGAAAAGGATTTATTGAAGCACAGTGCTGGTGCCACACGCCTGTAATCCTAGCTACTCAGGAGGCTGAAATCTAAGGATCTCAGTTGAGAGACATCCCACACAGACAACTCCTTAGAGACTCTTAGCCCAAATTAACCAACAAGAAACTGAAGTGGAAATGTGGCTCAAGTGGCAAAGCAGCAGCCTTGAGCAAAAAAAAAAGCTATCCAAGAGTGCAAGTCTAAGCCCCAGTACTGGCAAAAGAGATGGGGGGCAAAAGGAGGGAGAAAGGAAGGAAGAGAGGGAGAGGGAAGGAAAAAGGAAAGAGAGGAGGGAGGGGGAAAGATTAGCTAAGATTGAATAAATAATAGCAAATATATATTCTTCATATGTCATTAGCTGTCATAATGTTTTGCTGACTATACTTTCCACACTACAAAGCAGATGGTGTATGGCTTTGGGACATGAAACTCCACTTATAAACTAGTAAGGACTGAATTGGGATTTCCTTTTTTGTCTGGCATATCTTCCCCAGTCTAACTCAGTAGTCGGTTATAAATTACAATGCTGGATATACTTCAGAGGTGCATCCTAGTTGAAGTCAGTTGTTTGTGGAAACATTTGTTTAATCAGGTCTGGGGAACACCTGGCCCTTGGACTTTGTAAGGCCTATGAAATCATTTAGTGCATGAAGGCACAGATGTGTGTGCTTTTTGTTGGCTGTCTGAGGCTGTTTTCCTGTATTGATAATTTTGAATAATCCTCAAATGATGTTATAAATATCCAAATGTCCCTTGGCAGAAAAAAAAAATTCCACTTCTGGTAAACTATCAAAGCCAGACAGTATGATCATTATGTTTTATAAACACAGAATTCTATATCCATGGTTTTTAGCACAGTGGACATCAGCCCTGATGCCATTCTTATCAGAGTGTTCTTTCCATTTTCTTTGCTGTGTGTTATCTATCAGCTCACATTTAGTAGACAGTAGCCCTGAAATCCTGTGGTTGACTATGTGCACAATTACCTAAGGCTCCCTATACAATGTAGACTTAAAAGTTATGGGACAATTACTAGAATATTTTATTTAGGCACTTCTGTGTTTTCTGTTGTTATTAATTGAGGTTTTCAGAGGTAACTGGTGTCTCAGGTTTCCAGATGAGAAATATAAAAACATATATTAAACAGTGTGATGGCATACACAGTGGCATATCCTAGCTCCATAGAAAGCAGAAGTATGAGGATTTTGCAATGGAGACCATCCCAGGCAAAAAGGATCTGTATCAAAACAAAAGAGCTGGGCAGATTTAAGTGTAGAGTTCATATTTGCCAGAAGCACAGCCCCAATAATGGGGCTTGAACTTGGGACCTTGTCCCTCTTTTTTTTTTTTTTTTTTCTTCCCCTTCCAGTCCAGGGGCTTGAACTCAGGCCCTGGGCTCTGTCCCTGAGCCTCTCTGTGCTCAAGGCTAGCTAGCGCTGTACTACTTGAGCCATAGCACTACTTCTGGCCTTTTCTGATTATGTGGTACTGAGGATTCGAACCCAGGGCTTCATGCATGCTAGGCAAGCACTTTACCGCTAAGCCACACTCCCAGCCCTCCTCTAGTTTCCTTTTCTTTTTTTTTTTGTGCCAGCCTGAGGCTTGCTGGGCCTTGTCCTCTTGCTTATTAGCTTTTTCAGTCAAGCAAGGTGGCCTTCTACTACTTGAGCCGCAATGCCACTGGAAGATGGACTTTTCTTCACCGCAGGTTCTGAACAGGGATGCTCAGGTCCTGGCCTCCTGAGTAGCTAGGATCGATTATAGGCAAGAGCTACCAGTGCCCACCTTAAAAAAAATACTGCTATAGTTAATTGATACCTTTCCAAATAAAAGAGCACACATCATATTAGTGATAGGGTTTTTTTGTTTTGTTTTGTTTTTGCCACTTTTGGGGCTTGGACTCAGGGCCTGAGCACTGTCCCTGGATTCTTTTTTGCTCCAGGCTAGCACTCTGCCACTTGAGCCACAGCACCACCTCTGGCTTTTTTCTATATATGTGGTGCTGGGGAATCGAACCCAGGGCTTCATGTATACGAGGCAAGCACTCTTGCCACTAGGCCATATTCCCAGCCCTAGTCATAGGTTTTTAAGGAAGAAAATCTTTATCACTTTAAGAGTTAGAAAAAGGAAAAGGACTCTGATTACTTGAGTTTGTCAACCTATGGAGATTCCATTTGTTACTGTAGTCTTTGTAAGCCCTGTCATAGTTTTTTGTTCCTATTTGGTTGAGTAGGAGGAAATAATCAAGTGTGTTATTTTAATTTTAATTGTTTTCTAAAGTAACTTTAAAAAAAGTCGCATTATATAATGTATGTTTAATAAGCTGTTCTATTTTTTTTTCTTGAATGAATTTCAGTTAAAGAGAAATTAACTGCAGACCCAGACAGTGAAATAGCTACAACCAGCCTAAGGGTTTCTCTACTGTGTCCAGTAAGTGTTAACTAATGTATGTTTTATTTTGAGGTTTTGGGTTCATTGATCCTTTTTTTTTTTTTCTTGGAGGATGTGGTAGGGTCAGTAGTGGAGCTTGAACTCTGGACCTGGGCGCTGTCCCTGAGCTCCTCTGCTCAAGGCTACAGCTCTGTCTCTTTGAGCCACCATACCACTTCTGGTTTTCTGGTGGTTAATTAGAGGTGAGTGTCTCTTGGACTTTTCCTGTAGGGCCTGGCTTTGAACCATGATTCTCAAATCTCAGCCTCCCGAGTACCTCACTGGCACCTGGCTCCACTTTTATCCTTTTCAGTATTTGAGAAATTGTTTACTTTAAAAATGTACTCTCCCTTGTTAGAATAATTTTTTAAAATAATACCAAGGCACAGGATTTGGAATCTAACATCTAAACGTATCTTTACAATACTTGGCCAGGAGTGGTGATGGCACATGCTTGCCGTGCCAAGTACTTGGGCTGTGGGAATCAGGTGGGTATGGTTCCAAGGCCAGCCATGGGTACGGCGCCACCCACCACCAGAGCTAAAACAGGAGGGGCCATCTGCCTGGCGCACTGGAGTGCCTGGATGCGAGGCCTAGTTCCTGATAGACAGATGAGAGAGAGAGAGTCGTTACTCTCAAAACTTACCTAAACGTTGTCTGCAAATGATTCATATCTCAAGTTCAAGTATGAAATCGTCTCAATGTATTTATAAAACGTCCACTTTAAAAAATATTTCTCTTCTGATAAAAATCTTGCCATGATTAACCCACACATCTTTTCTAGCCATTTGGCAATAAAAACTGTAAGAATCTCTCAGTTAAAAACTGTTCTTCTAAGCCAGGCGCCAGTGGCTCAGGCCTATAATCCTAGCTACCTAGGCGGCTGGGATCTGAGGATCAGGTTTCAAAGCCAGTCCTAGTAGGAAAGTCCCTGAGACTCTTATCTCCAGTTAATCATCAGAAAACCAGAAGTGGCACTGTGGCTCAAAGTGATAGAGTGCTACCTTTCAGCGGAAAAAGCTCAGGGACAGCACCCAGGCCCTGAATTTAAAACCCACTACTGACCAAAACAACAACAAAAAAACTATTCTTCAGCATCGAAGAGGGAAGGAAAGAAAATATCTGGCCTAAAAATTTCAGTTTGTTATGAGGTTGGAAATAGTTTTAAACAAGAAAACGAAGTCATAGTCATTCAAATGATGATGTATTTAAGATCCCAAGACTTGACCAAATTATTAAAACCTAAAAAAAAAAAAAAAGCTAAAGTTTTGTGTGAGTCTTCTTAAGTACAAAGTGATTTAAATCAAATACATTTCTAAACTTTCATTAGTAGTAGTGTCAGCTACTATGCAGTAGTATATCATTTCAGCTACTATGCAGTAGTATATCATTTTAACCAGTGCTGGTGACTCACACCTCTAATCCTTACTGCTAGGAGGATGAGATCTGGGGAATTATGGCTTAAGACCAGCCTGGTCAGGGGCTGGGGATATGGCCTAGTGGCAAGAGTGCTTGCCTCCCATACATGAAGCCCTGGGTTCAATTCCCTAGCACCACATATACACAAAACGGCCAGAAGTGGCGCTGTGGCTCAAGTGGTAGAGTGCTGGCCTTGAGCAAAAAGAAGCCAGGGACAGTGCTCAGGCCCTGAGTCCAAGCCCCAGGACTGGCAAAATAAATACAATAAATTAAAAAAAAAAAAAGACCAGCCAGGGCAGAAAAATTAATTAGATTTCAGCAGCTGGGTGCCAGTGGCGCATGCCTATAATCCTAGCTGCTTAGGAGATCTGCTACTGAGATCTAAGAATCGGGGTTCCAGGCCAGCCCAGGCAGGAAAGTCCATGAGACTCTTTAATCACCAGAAAACCAGAAGTGGCACTGTGGTTGAAAGCAATAGAGGGCTAGCCTTGTGTGAAAGAGCTCAGGGATAGCACCCAGGCACTGAATTCAAGCCCCACGACCTACTAAAAAATGAAACAAACAAAAACATCAAAAAGCAGAACTGAAAGTTGTCTCGGCAATAGAACACCTACCTAGCAAGTGTGAGGCCCTGAGTTCAAGCCCCAGTAATGCAAATAAATGGGTCAACCAGTCAGTAAACTAAATTTCCTATACTCCTATGGTATAAATGCTATTTTAATACAACCTGTAAACCCCCATAAATGGTTTCAACTAGAACTGCTTAAGTGCACAACTGAAGTCTTAACAGAACACAGGACTCTTCCTGCTGTATTCAAGAGGACAAGAATATAAGTCTGATTTATTTATAGTAGGAGGCACACATGGATATAAACATTGTAATTATGTATGTGGGGTTAAATTGGCAGCACAGGGAAGAATGCTCTTAGTTTGCTATAGTCCTTCCCTTCCCTACTTCTAAAACCATCAAATGTTATCACTCCTGCCTCCTAAGTTTATGCATGCTCGAGTCTTTCAAATCTTCACTGCTACATCCAGTACTTTAAGTAAGGAGGAAGTGGGGGCTGGGAATATGGCCTAGTGGTGAAGTGCTTGCCTCATATACATGAAGCCCTGGGGTTCAATTCCTCGGCGCCACATATATAGGAAAAGCCAGAAATGGTGCTATGGCTCAAGTGGTAGAGTGCTAGCCTTGAGCAAAATGAAGCTAGAGACAGTGCTCAGGCCCTGAGTCCCAAGCCCCAGGACTGGCAAAAAAACAAAACAAACAAAGTAAGGAGGAAATGGTATTAGTCCAGAGATGGAAAAGAGACCCACAATGGTAAGTGCCTTTCCTAGAGACAAGAAATATAGTAAATGTTGGGTACCAGAACAATAACTTAGGGCTCCAAATGACAGTTAATTTCATTGGCAGACTAGGAAATGGCACATTTCCCTCACATTCTTATCAGCCAAGAACCTATTCTTCATTTCACCCATATCCTTTTCAGGCCTTTATACTTTTCTAAGTAGTTGGCAAATAATACAGTTATTGGAAATGGAAATCCCAGCACTTGGAGGGGGGAGGGGGGGTGGGGGCTGAGGCAGGGAGATTGTGAGTCAAAGACAGCTCTGTATTGTATAGTGAGTTCCAGGCTGGCTAGGTTTAAAAGGAGCACAACTTTGGTACTCTTTGGCCATTGTGCATTTGGGGTTTCCACAACAGGTACAACAGGTCCTCCTTCACGGCACAAGTTCCTTGTGGGGGGTCTGAACAGTGTCTGTCTGCCTGGGGCTAACTTAGCTGCTCAGGGATTAAATGAAGTAGACGTCCCCATACATGGATTGACTATCCTATGTCAACCAAGCAGCACTTCTGGGGCAGAGAAGTCTCCTAACATGCTGGAGATGCTAAGGGCCCTGGTTGTTTGCTGATTGCCTGTGGTGCTCCAGTGAGGGGAAATACAGAGCACACAGACCTGCCTCCCCCCCCCCCCCCCCCCGCCCAGTCTGCCACACATGGTGAGGAATGTGTCGAGATCTCAGAGATAAGCTAGTAGAGTAAATATCATATCTGTGTGTGCTGTAGTGTTTAATAGTACATTCTTTCCCTAGTCCTAGATGATTCTTCACTTTGTTTCACCCTCTGGAAAAATGCACATATTCAAAGGGGATTTTACATACCATTTCAAAGGTGTTCAGGGCCTTTTATCCAAAAGCCCACCTGCCTGGAGACAGGAGTAAATAGCCCTTGTTGTAGCTATTTACTCCAGTCTGCAGTGTTTCTCTTACTTATAGTGTTTGATTTTCACCTATAGATAAATTTCATTGAGAATGTATTCTTTCGTCTTTATAAAAGAAGCACAAAATGCTTTAAATCAGAACACATAGGCATGATATTTCAGAAACTTGTTATCAAAGCTTAAATTTTGAACGAGTTGTCTAACACTTACTTTTTCCCTCTCTTAAAGCTTGGTAAAATGCGGCTGACAATTCCATGTAGGGCCCTTACATGTTCTCACCTGCAGTGTTTTGATGCAACTCTTTATATTCAAATGAATGAGAAAAAACCAACCTGGGTTTGTCCTGTCTGTGATAAGAAGGCACCATACGAACACCTTATTATTGATGGGTATGTGACTTTAAGTTCTTCCTTATACCTTGAAATGACTATTTATTTTGGGTTTGCTCTCTGTCAGGTTTGGGGTAAAAATTCTGCTGTACGAGACTTTGAACCCAGGGCCTTGTGCTTGATAGGCAGGTGTTCTATCACTTGAACTACATATCACACACATAATTTTACTTTTTGAAAATTTTGTCACCTTTTCCCCTTTATTTTTCTTGAATATTTTTGTTATTAAACTTTTTGTCAGTTTTCACAGTTGCATAATACTTCCTTATGTAATTTAGGTAACTATTTTTACTTTGTAACTCTGAGTTTTGAAAGCAGATATACAACTTCTTAAGTGCTAAGATTGTAGACATGTACCGCCACACCTGCTCTTTTGTTCTTTTTCCTTGTATAATACATAGAAGATCTAAATGTTTAAACAGTAATATTTCTAATTTACTTTCATTTAAGATGTTATATCCTAAGGGTACATTGTTTCTTATAGCTTATTTATGGAGATCCTGAAGTACTGTACAGACTGTGATGAAATCCAATTTAAGGAAGATGGCTCTTGGGCACCAATGAGATCAAAAAAGGAAGTACAGGAAGTTTCTGCCTCATTCAATGGAGTTGATGGTGAGTGGTGGTTTTACACAGGGCAGGACATTGCTGCAGTAAGCTATGACACTCAATACAAAATGCATACATACATATGTGTGTGTGTGCGCGCACACGCCAGAACTGTGGCTTCAACTCAGGGCCTCATTCAGCCTTTTCACTCGTAGCTGATGCTCTACTACTTGAGCTACATTTCCAGTTTGGGCTTTTTATTGATTAATTGGAAAGTCTCAAGGCTCACTCCAAGCTAAGATCCTCAGATCTCAGCTTCCTCAGTGGCAATGATAGTGGGTATATATCACCAATGCTAGGCTTTTAAAAAAGAAAATTATTTTTTATTGTGGTGCTAGAGATTGAACCCAGGATATTGCATATATATGCTAGGCAAGTGCTCTACCACTTACCCCTAGCCCACAATACATACATTTTTAATACTTAATTTATGGGCATCTTAACAGTTATTAAATAAACATTCAGAAATAGTACAACTCCATTTATTGGTTTGTTTGTTTCCCAGTCCTGGGGCCTGAACTCAGGGCCTGAGCACTGTCCTTGGCTTCTTTTTGCTCAAGGCTAGCACTCTACCACTTAAGCCCAATGCCATTTCTGGCTTTTTCTCTGTGTGGTGCCCCTACAATTCCTTTTTTTTTTTTTTTTTTTTTTAATTTTTTTTATTTGCTTTGTTTTTGTTGCCAGTCCTAGGGCATGGACTCGGGGCCTGAGCACTGTCCCTGGCTTCTTTTTGCTCAAGGCTAGCACTCTACCTCTTGAGCCACAGCTCCACTTCTGGCTTTTTTCTATATATGTGGTGCTGAGGAATCGAACCCAGGGCTTCATGTATATGAGGCGAGCACTTTTACCACTAGGCCATATTCCCAGCCCCTACAACTCCTTTTAAATGTACTGTTTTTCTAGTTTTTAATTTTTCTGATGCTAGGTTTCTCATAAATTGTTTGTGAAATCATACTTTTGAAACTTTTTAGCTCTTGAGAGACTCGGGACAGAATAGTGAAAGTTCTTTTTTTTTTTTTTTTTTAGGTATTTATAGATACACACTAAAAGCCGTGTGTGTGTGTCTGTCTGTCTGTCTGTCTCTCTGTGTGTCTGTGTGTGTGTGCGCTTCCTAGACTGACTAAATGTTTTTTTTAATACTAACAATCTTTGCTGTGTATAGATATATGTGTAGATAAATGATAGATAATAAGTCTGCCCTCAAACTGCTTATAAGTAGTTTTAGGATATATCGTAAAATTGCCATAAGACATACATTTTGATTTTCCTAATTCATAATTCTTTTTTAAAATAATCATTTAACAAGCAAGATGACCGAGGTGTTCCTTGCCTTCCACTTTAATCACCCCGTACAGGATGCTTGAGCTCCACTCTGGAGCATCAGGCAGTGTCTCACAACCAGTCTTCAAATAAAAATAAGAAAGTAGAGGTGATCGACCTCACGGTAGACAGCTCATCTGATGAGGAGGAGGAAGAGCCTTCTGCCAAGAGGACCTGTCCTTCCCTGTCTCCCACATCACCGATGAACAATAAAGGGTAAGTGCTGCGACCTTTTAAGGAAGTTCTTATGGAGGGGAAGGAAATGTGATAGAAGTGATAAGTGATTAGAATAGATTGTAAACAGGTGGGAAAGTAATGGTAACCCCCCACACACTAATTAATGTTTTAAACAAAAAAGTAGTTATTGTGGAAGTTAATTTGGTAGATAGGATTCAAAAACATGTCAAATAAAATAATGTATTACCAAACTTTCTTAGGTTGAATTTTTCCAAATGTGATAATGCTAGAGGGATTAGAGTAATGCATTAAAAATTGTGTGGAGGGCTGGGGATATAGCCTAGTGGCAAGGGTGCCTGCCTCGGATACACGAGGCCCTAGGTTCGATTCCCCAGCACCACATATACAGAAAACGGCCAGAAGCGGCGCTGTGGCTCAAGTGGCAGAGTGCTAGCCTTGAGCGGGAAGAAGCCAGGGACAGTGCTCAGGCCCTGAGTCCAAGGCCCAGGACTGGCCAAAAAAAATTGTGTGGAGCCAATTGCCAGTGGCTTACGACTGTAATCCCAGCTACTCAGGGGCTGAGATCTAAGGATCACAGTTAGAAGCCAGCATCTGGCAGAAAAATCCATGAGACTTTTTTTTTTTTTTTTTTGGCTAGTCCTGGTGCATGAACTCAAGGCCAGAGGTGCTAGGGAGTGAACCCTACTTATGTGGTACTGAGGAACTGAACCCAGGGCTTCATGCATACTAGGCAAGCACTCTACTACTAAGCCACATTCGCAATCCCAAGAGACTCTTATTTCCAGTTAATCACAGAAAAAGCAAGAAGTGAAACTGTGGCTCAACTGGGAACACTAGCCTTGAGCAAAAGAAGCTCAGATGCAGTGCCCAGGCCCTGAGTTCAAGCCCCAGGACTGGAAAAAATAAAGTATGGATATTCATCGTATCCAATGATGATTGTAGTAGTAATACAGCTCTTCTCAAACTTACTGAACACATACTGAGTCAGAAGTAGGGCCTGTTTGTTTCTAGTAAGTCCCCAAGTGATCCCGAAACTATTCCAAAGATTTATAACATTTGCTAAAAATGGGAAAATACCTGCAGTAATATTATCCCAAAGTTAAGCATTCCCAGTAGAATGCTGAGAACACCTTACTTACCTGCCTTAGGATGAATGTGAGGCTAACAAGGAAAGAAAGAAGAGATAACTTAGGATTCAGCTCATAGTTAGACTTGTTTGTATTCCCATTTCCCATTCATATCAGTAATAAGATTCATTGGTTACACTTCAGCTCATTTCATGAAACACTATTTTCCTTGTGCAAATCACGTTATGCAAAGAATGGATAATAGAGAGCAAACTTACACTTAAGAGCCGTGTAGTAGCTGATAAAATAAGCAACAGACTAGCTCTTAGTCCTAAAAACACAGGGGCAGTCTCTGCAAAAAAAATTTCATGTTTGCATACTGATAGGAAAAATAGAAACAGTTGTTACCCTTTTAATGTCAAGACATCCATAGTGTCTTTTGTACCTGAATAAGAAATCTTTTTTTTTTTAAATTAACCTTCTCTAAACAGTATTTCAGAAAAGCATGTAAGGGAGAGAAGGAAAGTTTATAGATAATATAGTTATACTTTCTAGGTTCAAGACACTAGGCCAAGAGCATGTCTGTGCTTGGAATCAAATTGTTTCCAGGGTTGATCTGGCATAATGAGACTGAAAGATTATCTAGAGTATTTCATCTCAGCTTATAGCAAACAGATATAAAGACATTTAGGCAGCACCAGTGTTGTAAACACAGTGCCTATTCAGCGCTGTTCCTGCTCTGTGAACATTTCCACCTTGATGGCTGCTACTCAACAAAGCTGATCTTGTTATTGTGCCAACTTATTTTATAAATCAAGCAGGCAAAAGTGTTAGATTACCCAAAACATTGTTAGAATATGTTGTTTTGGTTTTGGTTTTTTTTTTGTTTTTGGCCAGTCCCGGGGCTTAAACTCAGGGCCTGAGCACTGTCCCTGGCCTCTTTTTGCTCAAGGCTATCACTTGAGCCACAGCACCACTTCCAGCTTTTTATATTTATGTGGTACTAAGGAATCAAACCCAGGGCTCCATGCATACTAGACAAGCACTCTCCCACTAAGCCACATTCCCAGCTTTAGAATAAGTGTTTTTAAAAATGTAATATAAGGGCTGGGGATATAGCCTAGTGGCAAGAGTGCCTGCCTCGGATACATGAGGCCCTAGGTTCGATTCCCCAGCACCACATATACAGAAAACGGCCAGAAGCGGCGCTGTGACTCAAGTGGCAGAGTGCTAGCCTTGAGCGGGAAGAAGCCAGGGACAGTGCTCAGGCCCTGAGTCCAAGGCTCAGGACTGGCCAGAAAAAAAAGTAATATAAGATGACTTGATTGATTGGTTTCTGCAGCACTGGAGCTGGGATTCCTGGAATCCTCAGGAACTTTACCACTTAGCTACAGTCCCAGCCTTCAGATACTTTATAGATCTATAGTATGACCAAATGCATAATTAGCCCTCTGGGTTCCACCTCCATTGGCTTAACCAACCTCAGATTGAAAGTATTTGAAAAAACAATTGTGTCTACTAAACATGTACCAACCCATTATTTTCTTGTTATTCTCCCAAGCAATATAGTATAACAAGGATTGACATAGCATTTTGAATGCTTTAGATCTTATAAGAGAGATTTAAAGTATAAAGAAGGATGTGCTTCAGTGGTATACTAATCCTGTGTCATTTTATGTAAAGAAAGGACACAGAAATATCATTAAGATTTTAGTAGCCAGAAATTCTAGAACCAATCCCCTGCAGATTCTGAGGGATACCTATATTACCATATTCTTGATGTTCTAATTACACTAAAAGAAATTTCCCAAGGTTCTGAGTGTGTGAGAACTTTGAGGTTAAATGCACTGTTATTTATCTTTTACTCTTTAGAATATTAATAATAGGTATTAATAATAGGTATATGCATATGATGCAACAGTTTCACTGTATACTTATTCCTTAAGGAAAATTTTTGTTTAGAAATCTAATATTTCTTTTTTTTTTTTTTTTTTTTGCCAGTCCTGGGCCTTGGACTCAGGGCCTGAGCACTGTCCCTGGCTTCTTTTTGCTCAAGGCTAGCACTCTGCCACTTGAGCTACAGCGCCACTTCTGGCCATTTTCTATATATGTGGTGCTGGGGAATCGAACCCAGGGCCTCATGTATATGAGGCAAGCACTCTTGCCACTAGGCCATATTACCAGCCCTAGAAATCTAATATTTCTTCTTTGAATATTTACTTTGCTGTTTCTCCAAGTTAGCTGTGTTTATTATGTTTGGAAAATTACATTAGGTTCATTAACTACTTCCTGAGTTTCTTAGTGACTAATTGAACCCAGATATACATTTTTAAATACCAAATCTTTCTCTCCCTATTTCTAGCAAAAGTCTGAAGGTTTCTAACATTCTTAGGAAAATAAAACATTAACACATTATTGGCCATTTTACAGAGATGACTAGCCAGTAACTGGAACCTAACCACAGCTATTATGTAAAGGCACTACATTTGAAAGAAAAGGCAGTCCTCCAGGAATTAGAAAGAAGCAAATAGCACTAAAGTGAAAAACATTTTATTGTTTTCAGCCACTGAATGTTTAGTTTATCTAGAAATGTCTTACTGGCCTGGGGGTGAGGCTCAAGAGCCACTGCCTTCTAAGTGCAGGGTCTGAATTCAGACCCCAAGTACTGCCAAAGAAGAAAGAAAAAATAAATAAAATTTTCATATTGTTTGGTATAACAAGCTATTTTTAGAGATAAGCATCAGGCATTGACAAAAGACATATCTTCTTACCATAAGTGCTTTACCTGAAGTAATAAAAGGTTCATGCTCCCCTGGCATTTTTTTTTAATCCCCTCAGCTTTGTCACTCCCACTTAAGCCACACCTTCAGTTCTGGCTTTTGCTGATTAGTTGAAGATAGAGTTTCTCTGATCTGTCTATCAGAGTATCTTTGAATCTCCTTCAGATCCCTGCCTTCTGAGTAGCTAGGATTACAGATAAGAGCCACTGACACCTGCTCTCTTTTCTGTAGTTGGTATTTCTGTTAGTCTTTGATATGGTAGGGATAACAGGTAGCACATATTCTTCTCTAGGACTGTCATTCTTTTTCTTTTGAGAATTATTCTCATTTTTTTGTTTTTTTCTTAATTTTCAATTAGAAAAGGGGAAATATTTTTGTTCTATATTTTATGTTCTTCTTTTTTTCTTCTTTCAGCTTTATGACTCTTAAAAACTATCACTTGTTTATTTTGAAGTTTTCTTCTTGCTTCCTTCAGCTTACCTTTTTAAAACGTTGATGACGGGGCTGGGGATATGGCCTAGTGGCAAGAGTGCCTGCCTCATATACATGAGGCCCTGGGTTCAATTCCCCAGCACCACATATACAGAAAATGGCCAGAAGTGGCGCTGTGGCTCAAGTGGCAGAGCGCTAGCCTTGAGCAAAAAGAAGCCAGGGACAGTGCTCAGGCCCTGAGTCTAAGCCCCAGGACTGGCAAAAAATAATAATAAAAATAAAAAAAATAAATAAAATGTTGATGACTGCTCACACCTGTAATCCTCGCTACTCAGGAGGCTGAGATCTGAGGATCGAGGTTCAAAGCCAGATCAGTCAACTACTCAGAAAAAGCCACAAGTGGCACTGTTGCTCAAGTGGTAGAGCCCTAGCCTTGAGCACAGAGAGGCTCAGGGACAGGTCCCAAGCCCTGAGTTCAAGCCTCAGGACCAGCAAAAAAAAAAAATGTTGATGACTGTGCTCTTCACTGTTCAGATTGCTTCATTCCTCTAATCGTATGTTTTCTACATCTTCTTACTAGTCCACCCTCTAGTGCTTATTTTGAAAAGGTTGCAGAAATTCCTTCCCTCGTGGCCTACTGCAGTGCTCTCATCTATGCTTCTGCATTCTGAGAGGTGCTAACATTCCAAAGACAAGTCTAAACATGAATGGCTCACCCCCATTCAGGTCTCCCTGTATCCTCTACAAAATGCTGCTGTGTGAATTAGTTCTTCATTATGGATAGTCTATGGATATATTTTGTTTGTTTTTATTTCCATGTGAGTTGTAACTCCTTTGTTAAACTAACCCATGAACATTGTGCAAACGTTTCCTTCCATACAGCATTTTAAGTCTTCCACATCAAGCATCTCCAGTATCCCGTACCCCCAGCCTTCCTGCTGTAGACACAAGCTACATCAACACCTCCCTAATCCAAGACTACAGGCATCCTTTCCACATGACACCCATGCCTTATGACTTACAAGGTGAGTCATGGGTTCTCTCGTCACATACGTTGATGAATGCCTTTGATCCATGTTGTCCAAATTGGGTAAGTCTAAGGAAGAATTGGAAGTGTGAGCAAACAGAACATTGGGGCCAGGGAATTGAAAGAAATAATATACTATGGCCATAAAAACTGACCCAGCTCCTTGATTATACCTTTATAAGTTATGTTGAACCTGATTGTTTTTCTCCTCCTTCCTCTTCTTCCTTCTCCTTTTTTTTTTCCTTTTTGGTACTGATAGTAGACCTTAAACTCAGGACCTTGTACTCCTGCTTGGCTTTCTCACTCAAGGCCAGTGCTCTATTACTTGAACCACAGCTCAACCTCCAGCTTTTTTTTCCTAGTTAATTGGAGATAATAGTCTCTCCAGCTGGGCACTGGTGGCTTATCGCTATAATCCTAGCTACTCAGGAAGCTGAGATCTGAGGATTGCAGTTCAAAACCAGCCCAGACAGGAGAGTCTATAATACTCTTATCTCCAGCTAGCCACCAGAAAACTGGAAGAGTGACACTGTGGTAGAGTGGTAGAGTGCCACCTTTGAGTGCAAAAGTTCAGGGACAGGGCCTTGGTGCTATCCCTGAGCTCTTTTGCTTAAGAGTAGGAGTCTACCACTTGTCACAGCACTATTTTTGGGTTTTTCTGAGTAGTTTATTGGAGTTAAGAGTCTCAGGGACTTCCCTGCCCAGGATGGCTTCAAACCATGATTCTCAGATCTCAACCTCCTGAGGAGGTAGGATTACACGTGTGAGCCACCTACTCCAGCCATCTTAAACATGAAGGTGGAAGTGTAATACTCCATCTTTACAAATATGTAACTCCAGATGACACAGGTAAAAGAGTTATATGTACTTTTAACATACTTGAGCATGGGGAAGGATTTTTCCTTCCTCCAGTGGTTTTGTCTGCTTGTTTCTAAACTAAAATATTGTTTTTCTCCCACAGGATTAGATTTTTTTCCTTTCTTATCAGGAGACAATCAGGTATGTTATATCAAAAAAATTATTTTAACTCTATATTTTAAGTATTTTAAAGTATAATATGTCACCAGAAGAAAGAATTTCCCTGAAGGAACAGTGAGCATGCCAATATTGGCTGTGGCTTTAAGAATTTAAATAAAAAGCTCTGGTTTCAGCAGTGTCTGAGTATGCAATAAAATAGTCTTATCTGTGGGTTTCCATTACTGTTTCATAAAGAATCATGGCTATGAGTTACATTGACTGATGAGTTTCTTAGCCCTATATAGTTCTGTACCACAAAATGTCATTTGTCAAGGAGAAACTGTATTATGATGGTACTATCAGAACTATGTCTAACCTAAGACATTCTGGCTATTGTGTTACTAGCAGAATACGTTGCTCACATTTGTGCTGATGGACACTGATAGAAACAAACTATGCCTCTGCTGACAGATAGCACGGCACATACAGTATGTGGCTTAAACTTGAAACGGAGTTACATGGGCAGCCTCACACGTCTCATGTTTATTGCTGCATCTCTTGAGTGCATCATGTTCTCTTGTGGCTGATTCGATTTCATATTGCTTTGTTTGTCATGGCCCCTAAGTATTTAAATCCATTGCTAATGTTGGCAAATCAGGCGATTGAACTGGAAAAGAAATTTATATGATTAAGGATTATGAAGGTGGAAATCGGTGATTGCCTTGCTTTCCTGTCAGGCTTGTCCCATTCTACTATGGGCTTGGAACTTGAAGAACAAGAACCAAAGTAGCAGAAGCTTATAAAGGACTTTTTTTTTTCATTGATGATAAGACTAACAAAAATTTGCTAGGCACAGTGGCTCATGCCTGTAATTTTAGGTATTCGGAAAGCTGAGATCCTCAGGATGTCATTTTCAGGCCAACCTGGCCAAAGAGAAAATAAAAAAGGTTCAAAAGCCCCCTTATCACTAGGAAAGCCTAGGTGTGGTGGTACACGTCATCCCAGCTGTAGCAGGAAGCCTACATAGAAGACGGTCCAGACTGACCTGGGTAAAAAATGAAATGCTTAAAAATACCCAGAGCAAAAAGGGCCAGAGTGTGACTCAAGTGGTATACATCCTAGCAAGCACAAAGCTATGAGTTCAAGCCCTAGCACTATCAAAATGGAAAAAATTCAAGAAAGGAATACATCAGGTTTGGAGAACTATCTAAAGCCCTGGGTCACAGAAGCACAGTCTCCTCTGCCAAATGCCGTTGGTGATCCAGCGAAGCTGAAGGTTGATAGAAAAGGCTGGACCCAGTGGCGGTGTTGAATTCACTGCTAGCTCTGGGTGGTGTTAACAGTTTGTTACATCACATGACTAGGATGTGAGCCCGAGTCCCAGCCTGAAGCAGCTGAAACACTTTTGGAAAGGAGATAAGGTGTAGGAAAGCACGATTCTGCAAGCAGATGCCTGAAAGGACTTTCATCCATAGGGAGACTGAGTGCCAGGGTTCAGGGATTTAAGGACAGGGTAGACATCGACCAGCGACAAACCCTTTGGGACCCACACAGTGAGGTTCCATGTCCCTGAGGCCACCAGCAATCCCCAAACTGCAGGAGCAGCAGGAAACCATGAACCAGCTCCTCTTCTAGACACTTGCCCAAATTATGTGCAAGAAGATGGAGAATGGTTTGGAGAATGATGTACTTTGCTCATTGTTGATATTCTAGAAAGTCTTCCTTATATTGGTGATCTCTCATCCCAGTATCAAAGTGATGTTTTCCCCTTCAAAGATCAAGTATTTCTAGTAGCTTTTCTGCCCTGTTATTTGAGGAGAGTCATTGTTAGGACTGCGTTTCAACTAAAGAAGAGCCGCCAGGTGCTGGTGGTTCACATCTGTAATCCTAGCGCCTCAGGAGACTGAGATCTGAGGGTCACAGCTGGAAGCCAGCAGGGGCAAGAAAGTCTGTGAGGTTCTTATACCCAGTTAACTGCCAGAAAAACTAATGTGGCTATGGCTCAATGTGGTAGAGTGCGAGCCTTGACCAAAAGGCTCAGGAACAGCCAGCACCCAGGCCCTGAGTCCAGGCCCCATGACCAGCAAAAAAGAAAGAGCCTAAGAATATAGGGGTTAGAGGCATGGGTCAATTGGTAGAGCACTAGCCAATGAGTGAAAGTGTCAAGTGCTGAATGAGTTGTGGTCTGAGACGAAAAAAAGAAAGAAAATATGAACGTGATCCTGGAGGGGTTAACAGCATTTATGACGACATCAGGAGCTTTGCTTGGAGCTGGGTGCATTGCTTCACAACTGTAACACTGGCTACTCAGAAGGGTGTCATATGAGAGACCACAGTTCAAGGCCAGCCTAGACAAGACTCTTATCTCCAAAATAGCCAGCAAAAAGCAGGACTCGAGGTATGGCACAAGTGGTAGAGCTACAACCTAGCAAGTGCTAGGCCACAAACTCAAATCCCAAATAAAACAAAACACCTTAGTAAAGTGTGTATTGATAGCGTCTGAGAGCTGGGATGTAGCTCAGTGTCAAAGCACTTACCTAGCAAGTGCCACATCTAGGGTTAAATCTCCAGTGCACACACACACACACACACACACACACACACACACACACACACACACACACACACACACACCACCCCCATCCTCACCCCCACCCCCCCCCACCCCCAGAAATGACAAGGCCTTTAATCTAGGCATATGCAGGGATTCCATTGAGTAGTTCCTCGTAATGGCTCCTGAGAAATTGACTCATCCAGACCCAGAACAGGAACTTGTTGGAAAGAGCAAAAGAAAAGGAAACTGTAGGGTAAGAAAAGGAACCTCCAAAAAGATTCACATGAGGGCTTCAACAGAAGCATTTGTAGACCTTAACCAGCTCCTCAATAGAGAAGAATGTCTACAGGTGCACAGTGTGCTTACAGGCAAGTCAGCTGGCAAAAGGAGTGAGTGACACCTCAGGAAGAGCCCAGGCCAGGTCGCCAGGGGGAACCACTGCTAGCCTCTGTTTTGTTTTTTTTTTTTGTTTTTTTTGTTTTTTTTTTGGCCAGTCCTGGGGCTTGGACTCAGGGCCTGAGCACTGTCCCTGGCTTCTTTTTTTTGCTCAAGGCTAGCACTCGGCCACTTGAGCCACAGCACCACTTCTGGCCGTTTTCTGTATATGTGGTGCTGGGGAATCGAACCCAGGGCCTCATGTATGGAAGGCGAGCACTCTTGCCACTAGGCCATATCCCCAGCCCTAGCCTCTGTTATCTCAAACCCCTGGCCACTCTGTTCTTGTGGCCCCAGGGGAGCATGGTATGGTACCAATTAGTTGTGTCTTTTTTAACAAAACGATCTTTATTATTTCTTTTTTCTTTTTGCCAGTACTGGGGCTTGAACTCAGGCCCTGGACTCTGTCCCTGAGCCTCTCTGTGCTCAAGGCTACTGCTGTACTACTTGAGCCACACCACCACTCTGGCCTTTTCTGTGTATGTAGTGTTGAGGAATCGAACCCAGGGCTTCTAAAGAGAAAAAGTTGCCAAGTACTGGTGGTTCATGCTGGTAACCCTGGCTACTGGGGAGGTTGAGCTCTGAGCATCACAGTTCAAAGCTAGGGCGGGTGTGTGCGCGCCCACACACACACACACAGTGAAATAGTTTAAGAATGTGAAAACTCATAAAGTTAAATGTTACACAGTAAGCTAATGTGGTTGATTGGTTGGGTTTGGTACAGGGGTTTGAACACTGGGCCTTGTGCTCAACAGGCAGACATTCTGCCACTTGAGCCAAGTAGCCCAGCTAGTTTATTATTGAAGAAAGAAAGGCTGGCGGTTTGTTTTTTTTTTTTTTGGCCAGTCCTGGGCCTTGGACTCAGGGCCTGAGCACTGTCCCTGGCTTCTTCCCGCTCAAGGCTAGCACTCTGCCACTTGAGTCACAGCGCCACTTCTGGCCATTTTCCATATATGTGGTGCTGGGGAATCAAACCTAGGGCCTCGTGTATCCGAGGCAGGCACTCTTGCCACTAGGCTATATCCCCAGCCCAAGGCTGGCGGTTTTTAAATTGTTATTTATTTAGTATAAAATGAATGCAGTGTTGGTAAAGTCTGTAGTAACATCAGGTTTCACATTCACTGACTGTCCCGGCATAGCTTCCAGTCACGCAGGCTCCTGCAGTGGTAAGGCCTTAGGCAGGCACACTGCCGTCTGTTTTACTGGCTTTCCTATGTCTAGTATATTTCACACACTGGCACTTACACTGTGTTCTGCTTGCCTACAGTGTCCAGCTCCGGCTAGAACATTTAGGTGTATGTAAACATGATGTTTGCATGCTAAGATCGTTCCAACACTGCAGTTCTCAGAACAGGTCTCTTTTTTAAGCAACATGGGACCCTAAGAGTAAGAGGATGGATCTTCTTTTCTTTCTTCTTTTCTTTCGGTACTGGTCTTGGGGCTTCAATAGGGGCCTGGGTGCTTTGAGTTTTTTGCTCAAGGTTAGCACTCTACCACTTGAGCCGTAGTTTCACTTCCAGCTTTTTGGTAGTTAATTGGAGATCGGAGTCTCGGGGGCTTTCCTGCCTGGGCTAGCTTTGAACCACAGTCCTCAAATCTTGGCCTCCTGAGTAGCTAAGATGACAGTGAGCCAGGGGCACCTGGCTGGATTGTCTTTACCTCTGCTTCTGAGCATATTAGAACTTTCAGAAATGCATGAAGTACAAACAAAGTATTTTTATTCCAGTTTCAGATACAAAATGTCTCTCAGGATCGGTATCTAGTCACAACATAAGGCCATTTGTTTGTGCAAAAATGCCTTGAGTGTTTTGGAGATGGCCGGGATGTGTTCAGATGGAAGTCCCTATGCATCCGTGAGGGTAACAAACGGGTTCTGTCTCTGGTCTCCACCCTAGCATTACAACACCTCCTTGCTTGCCGCGGCGGCAGCAGCCGTCTCTGATGATCAAGACCTCCTACACTCGTCGCGATTCTTTCCGTATACCTCCTCGCAGATGTTTCTGGATCAGTTAAGTGCAGGAGGCAGCACTTCCCTGCCAAACACCAACGGAAGCAGCAGCGGCAGTAACAGCAGCCTTGTGTCTTCCAACAGCCTGAGGGAGAGCCACAGCCACGCGGTGGCGACCAGGAGCAGCGCCGACGCGGCCTCCATCTTCGGCATCATCCCAGACATCATCTCCTTGGACTGACTCCCTTGCCCTGCCGCTCCCGCCCAGCCCACATTAAATGAACTTGGCAGAAAGAAGAGAACTGTGTGCTCTCATTTACCTTACTCTGTTTAGAAAAAGTACACGTATGGGATTTTTTTCCTTTTTTTAGGGAAAAAAAATTAAAAGAAATGTACAGAGAACAAAACTATATTTTCAGTTTTACTTTTGTATATAAATCTAAGACTGCCTGTCTGATAAAACACTTGTTTAAAAAAAAAAAAAGGAAAGAAAAGAAAAAAGAAGCACCACAAACCACCTTCACTTGATGTTTTTAGTTTTATCATTTCTGGATTCTGAACATTTTTTTCATCATTTGTCCTATTGTTTGGTTTTATTTTGCTTCAGTGGCATTATTTTATTTGCAGTAACAAAAGGAGATGCATGTCTGACCTTTTGAATTGTGGGCTTTGTTGCGGGGAGGGGTTGGGAGGGATAGTTTGATTTCTATTTTTTAAAAGCGACAGACTTGGACTCTGTGTGTGCACATTTCATCCAGCCTTAAGTTATAATTCATCTGTCCCACTGCATTCTCTGTGTATTTCCACACAGTCGTGGGTGTGTGTGTTGAGTGTCTTGTGTCTGTTTCTGTCGTCACTGTCCTCTGTTGTCCTGACTTTGCATTCAGTTAGCGCATCCATTGCCTGCTTCTCTCAGAGTGCTTTGAAGGTCTGGAACTCATGGAGGAGCGTCTTTTATCAGCTCCCCGTCTCCATATTCTCTGTTACGTGCTGTATACCCTGAAAACGTGTCCCAGAGATATTGGAGGAAAGCTTTCTGGGTAAGGAGTAAGGCATACCTACTTACACTTTAGTTCTTGATTCTAAATATGGATTGCCAGTATTGTGTACTTAAACCAAGTCTGTGAATACCTGTTTTTGGGGCCACAGGGTAACAAATTGTCATGTAAGACCTTCATACCAAAGTAAGATATGAACATAACTTTGAGAGCCCTCAGAAAGAAAGACAACTTGATCCTAAAGGTAAATTAAATTCTACTTGGAAAATGCAGGGCACCATACATGTAGATCTGTAGAAATCTTTTTGATAAACAGTTGGAATTCAAAATGTGTTTGAACCTTAGTCATTTTTATTCTCTGCTTCTGTGTGTACTTATTTTCCTTATCTTGTTTATTTTTCCTTTCACCTTTTAATGACAAGCATGACATAGGAAAGTCATTTTTTTTTTAATTCACAGATCAATCTGATCTCTTAGTAGTGGAACGTGTAAATATATTGAAAACTGTTTTTCAGGAGATGAATAGAGATCAAAGGGCAGGATGAGTATTCTACTTGTGTTCCAAAACCCTCATCAGAGAGGTTCTCAGGTGTGGAAAATAGATTTAAGTTGACTGATAGTACAGATTTATAACAGAAAAGAGAAAGGATTAACTGCCAGTTTTCCAGACTGAAGTTTTGTATTACCACTGTTAATGTTCTCAGAGTTGACGAAGGACCACCTTGATGTATACATGTATTGTTTCTGTATTGGTACCAAAATGACCTATTTTAACCCAGGTAGAACTCAAGATGGCTGTATCTCCGATTGTGTGGTAAAATTGACAGTTCACATGACTGTGTGGCATCCTAAAATAGTATCTTTATATAACATCTCTGCTACTAAATTGACTTGAATTTTGAAAGAGGTTGGTGTTGCTATGTATATGTATGTGTGTGTATATATGTATTTATAAACAAGTGTGTGTGTGTGACAAGTGAACTGCATAGTCTTCCCCTACGCATGTGTATTCCACGCATACATGGCTGAGTTAGAGTCACAGAACTATTTGCAATAAAACAAAACAAGTCATTGTCAGTTAAAACAAGAAATAGTTCAGTTTTTACATAAACCTGGTGTTATGAATTTAAGAATTTTCAATTAGGCTAATTCAAATAGCATCACAATTTGTATCTAAATTTGGACTAGGGTAGAAATTACTAAAATTGCTTGGGACTTTTTTCTGATTTCACATTTCAATAGAAAACATGTCTATTAATTCATCTACCTAAGAAAAATAGGATATTTTTTTTCTGCCGCTGTTAGTGGTCTCAGAATCGTGCTGGTAGCTGTGATGCTGAATCACTCACCCTTTGAATGACCCAGCTCAAAACCTGTCCCTCTTCTTTCTTCAGTTTTGAAGGGTTTAATTTTTTTCTGCATCCCTACCTTTTAGGAACCCTAAAGAAAGAGGAGGAATATAGGGAGGAATAAATACCTGTTCAGGGCTCTCTGGTCATGTTCCCATGGGAGAATTAGCCATTTTGGTTCTTTGCACTTCGTGAGGTGTTGTTTCCTTCATTCGTTGGCTATCTAGAAGGTCAAGTTAGGTAAGTGGTTCATCTTTCTGTTGGTCCCGTCAGTGTCTGTCATGCACTACATCATCTTCTGAGCTTTAGAAATGCACGTAGTCACTTCGTCTCTTTCTTCCCTTAGCCCACCCCATCCCCACCCGTGGCCACACTGTTGTGCTGCTGTCTGTACAGAGCGGTTATCCGAATCTAGGCAAGTTGCAAGTGGCCCTTTCCTCAGTCTTTTATAACCGCCTATGTTTGTGTTTCTCTACAGTATTGTGTGTGCATGTGTGTATAAGTCAATATGCACACATCTTTGATAAAATAGTTGTTTGACTAGCAGGGTTGAAGTGGCTTTTAAATACTATGTGGGCATTATTAGACATCTTTTGTAAAAAAGAAAAAAAATTCAAAACTTAACCATGCCACGCTTGATTAACTTATTTTAAGCATTAAATTTTTTCTATTAGACATTATCACAATTTTACATTACTGACTTAAGATTTGCTTATGTGTCTGAAAAAATGTGGTTTCTTGATAGATTTTTTTTCCTTTGAAACAAGTGAGTAGAATTGAGTATATGTCCCAATTGTAAATTTATAAATGTGGCAAGAACGTTTTTAAAACAATGTCAATTTTTAAATACATAAAACCTTTAGGTTCTTCAGAACTTTCTAAAGCACATTTGAATTTATTTTAGTAAGAATTTAGTTTTTATCAGTACATAATCAATTCTGGTTTTTTTAATTAAATACAGAGTTTAGGTTTCAGAAAGAGGGAGAGTGAATAGTTGGTGGTCTCAGAGTGTGCTGCTGTTGAATTGATAACAAAGGGGGAAGTGTATATAAACAGATATAAAAGTTATCATAAATTCCACGAACTTAAATCTGTGATTCATTGCCTTAAAACTTTCTCTCTTAGAATTTCCGTACCGCATGCCAAACAAGTAAAATGGCTTTTAAAAATGTATAGTAGACCAATGTCAGTTTGTATAAAAGTACCAAGTGAAAATATTTATTACATGCATTGGAAAAAAATGTTTACCTATTGAATGTTACCTGTTTATGTAGAGCTCTTTAGATGTAATAAAAGAAAAGCCTTCAGTTACTTTGTCTTCTGTAAACTAGTGCTCCTGAGTATGAGTACACGGGCCTTCCCTGCAGAACAGTGCTAAGACCTTGACTGCCAGCCAGCCAGAGCCTCTCTTCCACATTCCCAGCCACGACAAGTACCTAATGCCCCTACTTTACAAACAGCCATCGTTTCCCGTGTTGAAATAGGGCTAGTTCCATAATGAACCACTGCTGCTGTCCGTTTGGTGGTTTTAAATATTTGCAGTCAGAGCTAAGAGGCCTTTTTCTTTTTTTCTTGAAAACAGCCCCAAGTGCTAGATAAGCCAATTGGAATTTCAGGAATGAATTTGAAGCCAGGACTGGAAACTTAAAACGCCTTCTGGGATAGACCTCTTCTCCCAACAAATACCAGTTCCTAGGACAGTGCTTGTGGAAGAGCCCAGGTTCCGCCAGTCAGTGATAGGCTGACGATAAAGCGCTTTGAGGAAGGCCCAGCGCATCCTTGCCTGTCCTAAATGCCTCATCCGATCTGTTATCTGTTGAGTCTGGTATTCCAGAGCCTGCTTTCCTGGTGTCCCTTCCCTGGCTGACGACTGCTCTCCCTGAGAGGCCTCAGGAGAAGGTAATGACCATTCAAACAAGTGTTGCCCTCCCTTGCTCCGGCCTCTTCTTCCAGGTTCCTGGGCCCCCACAGCAATCTAGACATTCTGCATTTCTATTTGTTTTCAGATGGCCTCACTGTATCCTAGGTGGGCTAGAACTCCGGCCTAACTGCTTCAGCCTTCCAAGTGCTAATATGACAATTGTGCACCACCATACCCAGCCTGTTTTTGCCTTCTTGAAGGCCACAAAATCTTACGTTGTATCCCACAAAACCTAATCTGCTCTACACAGTGGACCAAGGCCCCCAGCTGGTACAACAGCTCATTGTGAACAGCTAGCCGGAGTTCCCACTCAATCCCACTGCATTTGTACTGTTGGGGAGATGGGTGCCATACATAGCACAAAGTAGCATCCTCCTTTTTTAGGATTTAACCTGCTTGGTCTGAAGCCACATTGCACCAGTGAGGTGGCTGAGCTGAGGCTGCCCCCTGCTGTTTTCCAGTGCCTACACCTCATTGAATGTGTGTCTTGTAGCCTCCTAAAAGACATCATTCCATTATTTGGCTTTTTGCCTCTGCCACTAAGGTACCATTAGACAAAGTCACAGGCCAATGATACATCAAAGGAGGAGAATCTTGGTACTTGGAACTCTGACCCTGCAGGTACTAGTCCAACACCCGCAGCCAATCAGCTGAGTTGCTAGTAATAGTTGGTCCCATGATTTGACAAGCCTTGAGACACCTCTGAGTCCCAGGCTCTGCTGCTTGGAAGGGAACGTTAAGGGCCTCCTGATGGACTGGTCCCCACCACAACTTTGAGACCTCTTCTTGTCTTCTGGCCATAGCTGGTAAACCCCCTTAATATTCTCTGTTAGTCTCAGGGAAGTGGCTCAAGGTCATGGTTGCCAAGGGCCCTTGAGCAGATCATCCTTCCTGGAACCTCTCTGCTTGCCAATAGAGCCTAGGGCATGATTTCAAATTCTATAAGGAATATTTTCAGGGCTGAGGCATTAATGTGAAAGTGATTGGTCCCATCCTGAGTAGCCAACTGTCCAGCTTAATATATATTAAGTTCATACTAGTATGTTTTCACTCTGTATGACAGTATCCTAAATTATGTAAGTGGTGGAGGTGGAAATAAACTTATTTTGGTGCTGATACTGGGACTAGAACTTGGGGCCTTATGATATAACTTGGCTTTTTGGCTCAAGGCTGGCACTCTCCCTCTTGAGCCACCCCATCCACTTCGGAAAAATAAGAACTTGTGAGTGGGCCTGTGTTGCTGCAAGAAACATAGTGTGTGGTTTTGCTCTTTCTGTGGCCTCATCTTAGAAATGTAGCCGGGCGCTCGTGGCTCACACCTATAATCCTAGCTACTCAGTGGGCAGAGATCTGAGGGTTGCGGTTTGAAGCCAGCCTGGGCAGGGGAGTCCATGAGGTTCTTATCTCCAATGAATCACCAGAAAACCGGAAGTGGAGCTGTGGCTTAAGTGGTAGAGCACTAGCCTTGAGCAAAAGAGCTCAGGAACAGCACCCAGGCTCTTGAGTTCAAGCCCACAACCTACAACAAAAAGATGTGGGAAATGGTTTTAGCACCCAAACACAGAAAAGGGTCTTCCTTCTAGGGGACTGTCCTTGGTAGGAGGAAAGTACAATGACTGGTTCCTTATGGTTTATGGGCAGCTGTTTTGTCCAGATGTGGAATCAGTGGTGGTGAGGGTGCTGAAGCTTTGAGGTGAGGTGATCTGCCCCAAACTGGGGTATGGCAGAGCCAGGGCGGGATGCAAGCCTGACTCGGGTCCCAAAGCACTGGATTAATGGCGGTTACTCATCTCCACAGACCTTGTATTAAAGACACTGTTACTCCTCTTTAGGCTCCTCTCCTGAGGGAGCACTTCTGCTACTTTTATGCACAGCTATTCAGTTGCTTTTGCATAAACTTCTCCTTATTCAAAAAAGACTGGGAGTGTGGCTTAGTGGTAGAGTGCTTGCCTACCATGCATGAAGCCCTGGGTTCGATTCCTCAGCACCACATACACAGAAAAAGCTGGAAGTGGCGCTGTGGCTCAAGTGGTAGAGCGCTAGCCTTGAGCACAGAGAGGCTCAGGGACAGCGCCCAAGGCTGAGTTCAAGCCCCAGAACTGGCAAAAAAAAAAAAAAAAAAGAGAGAAAGAAAAAAGACAATCTAATACCATGGCTAAGATCATTTATTGCTACTGAGGCCATATCATCTTGTTGCCACCTCCCGGAGTGAAAACGACAGTTGATAAAATCCATCCTGGTCTTCGGGCCCCTGACGGGGACCGTGGCACTCTGCTCAGTCAGTAGTCTTGCACAGGAAGGGTGATCTTCTGGATAAATTCATCGTACTTCACTTGGCCGTTTGGGTCAATACCTGCTTCCTTAAAAAGATCGTCCACTGCAATAAATCACATTAGTTTGTCAGTTTCGATTTGGCTGCTAAGACGTTGCGTTCTTTGGAAGTTGGGATCTCCCTGAGTGTCTAACAGACGGTTACCATAGACGGGGGATTCAGTCACATGATGGAAGGACAGTCTCCCCCACTCCCTGTTTGAGCATCACTGGCTCACTGTGTAGGCTTTGCAGAGGCTCTAGTGGCGGCGGGGAAGGGCCCAGGGAGGATTCAGTTGCTGAATCCTTATAAAGAAACTACCGGTGCTTGGTACTGACTGCACTCAGAGGAAAGTGGGCCTAGATGGTTCACCACTTAACCACCCACCCTCGCACAACTTGGATGTCCTCCATAGCCTCGCCCTCAGCCTTGCCAAGGCCGTGATCTGACGTCTCAGTAGCCCTGTATGTACACCAAGCAAATTCTGACAAGTATCTGTTACTCTCACTACCATTACAAAAGAAAGTGTGGGAGCCCAGGAGACAGCTCAGCAGGAAAGCACAAGCCTCGCACCTGCCCTGGGTGTGATCCACAGCTTTGTGGGTCTAAACCCCCAGAACCGCCGTTCTTGTGCATCGATCGAATTGAGTAAAGTAGCTTGTCCCGGGCATTGGCTGGGACCGCCGCTCGTCTTTTCCACGGTGATCTCTCAGGGTCAACCGACCTTCGGTGCTTTGGACCAGTTTTCCCCCTCCTGCGGCGCTGGTGGTGACACCCTGTCTCTGCCTCCCTGTCCTACATACACCACCCATCCTTGGCCGGTGAGAAAATAGCCTTTGCTTCCCTCTTAGGGGTCCTCGACGGGATCCTTCCTGAGCCTAAGCTACAGGGCCCGAGGACTCCCGCTGTGTCTTCACAGAGGTCTGCCCTGAAGGGTAGACCTGCAGCAGCCCGTAGGCTGCAGTCCCAGCTCCAAGAGGACTCCAGTGCTAGCCTCCGCCCCTCGCTGCTGCAGCTAGCGCCTTGGGGCACCGGTGGCTGGCCACTGCCTCCTTCAAAGACCGCCCCCCCAACCCGAGTGCACTAGTCACCCTTCCCAACGGATGCTTCTTTCCAGGAAAACGGCTCCTCCTTCTGACACCCTGTGTCTAAGGCCAGTGAGAGGGAAGTGAGTCTCTGCCCACTCCCTGGAACTGTTCTTTGCTGTTTTCTGGTTGAACAAGTGAGATGTGTTGGGGGCCATGGTGGTGGTTTGGACAGAGGTCACAAACCACAGGAATTAAGGCCCTGCCCGCCCCTCCTCCCCCCCCCGCCGGCCACGGATCTTCCAGCTGTACACCAAGGGCCGCCAGTGTCCACGGGGGCTGGAAGGTGGAGGCGGCCTGTTCATGTAAACACAGCCACGGTGTAAGGTGAGACCTCATTCGCTGTGAGCCCGAGAGCTGGGGAAAGCGGATCTGCCTGTCCAGTGCTATTTTTGAACCCTCTGTACTGTGCCTCTGTGAGGGCAAACAAGATCGGGGCGCGCTGGTTTACAGAAGGGTGCGTCCCCGAGGCCCCTGGGACGCCTGTGACAACCTCATTCCCAGGAAGGAAACCTTAAGACTCAAACCTGATCAGACCACGCCCTCAGAGCCCTTCTAGTGGCGTAAGGTGATTTGAGCCAAGTGAGGGCTTTTCCCTCTCTCCTCCCAAGGTGAGCTGGGAAGACCGACTGGAATCAGTGGACTCGGGGCAGGCTGGGGACAGCCGCTGGACCGTCTCCAGAGGCAGGAACTTTCTCTTAGAAGATGCTTTAGTGGGGAGCTCCGGGGCCCCATCAGAGCAGCTGTGGTGGAACAGCTGGAGATGATTCTACCAGACCTGAGCCCAGCTTCATCTTCTAATGGCCTCCTCCTTCCTCTGCCAGAGGCCTCGGCGTAAGCCAAAGCCCTGCAGTGGGCACTTAGACACAAGCAGGCCAGGGGCCTGCTCCACTGCCTGCGCCTGAGGGAATTCCCGCCATGCTTTCCTACCCAGCCCTCCACCCTGACCCCACTTCTTGTCTCCCAGCCCCTCCTAACTCAGGCCCCAGGCCCCAGGCCAGCTCTTATTCGGCCTAATCTCTGCTCACAGGCTTCTGGGCTCCGTATCACCTAGCAGACTGCACCACTTGGGGTACTGATTGGTCTTGGATGTCCTCCAGCTCTCTAACCCCCCTCCAGCCCGTGGGAGACAGCGCCCGGCCATTACCTTCCTTGTGGGTAAGCTTCTCCCCTAGTCTCATGAGCTTTGACCGTAGCTCAGACGCCATGATGAAACCTTTCTTCTCCTTGTCAGCCATCAGCATTGCCAGAAGAATTTCTTTCTTCGGGTCTTCTTGTTTCATTTGTGTGTGCATTATGGTCAGGAACGTGGAGAAGTCCAGCTCTCCATTTCTGTCTAGGAAATGGAGACACAGCGGTGAGCAAGGAGGAAACGGCTCTTCTTGAAAAGTACCGTGGACAATAATAAAATTATGCTCAATCCAACCACCAGAAAAAAAACTGCTCGGCAACAGTCTGGGTGAATTGTCTCTGCTTTTCTAGCAAGATTACATGGTTTCTAGATAAGTCCTTAAAATCAGAACTAACAGGGCACCAGTGGCTCACATCGATAATCCTAGCTGCTCAGGAGGCTGAGAGCTAAGGATCATGGTTCAAAGCCAGCCTGGGCATGAAATTCTGTGAGACTCTTATCTCCAATTAACCACCAAAAAATATATATATGTATATAATATATAACATATATATGTATATAATATATATAACATATAACACACATATATATATATATCAGAAGTGGTGCTATGGCTTAAAGCGATAGAGCACTAGCGTTGAGCAAAAGAGCTCAAGGACAGCGTCCAAGCCCCAAGCTCAAGCCCCACAATCCACAAAACATAAAGAAGTAAATAAAAACTAAAGTCAGAAAAAGTGGGTTCCAATCCTCTTTCTGCCATTGGCTGTAAACTCGGCCAGGTCCTGCCCCTGATCTCCGCTGTAAAGTGGGTCAGGACGGCCGGGTGGGCGTGGTCTGAGTCAGCGAGGGAGGTCCCCGAAGAACAACGCCGGCTGCTCTCCTACAGCTCTGTGCTAGGCCTGGTCGTGAAGATGGAGCCCTGCACACCTGGCCAGGTGCCTTCGCTCCTCAGTGGGGTGAGGCCCGGAAGCCCTGCCCCTCCCCTGGCTGCCGCCCAATCCCAGCATGCCACTCACTCACCTATCCCGTGCGTCTGCAGGTGCCGCTGCCCCTCCCCTGGCGTCGGGCTGGCCCCCAGGCACCTCATGGCCACCAGGAGGTCAGTGGCCTTGATCTTCCCCCTCTGCTGCTTGTCGTAGAGGGAGAAGCATTCCTTGTACTCTGCACATGGCCCAGATGGGAGAATCCATTACATTCGCTCCCTCTCCACCCTGCCCTCTGCCCCATGCTTGCCTCTGCCCGCCCCCCCCCCCTTTTTTTTAATCTACTTGTGTATTTGGTTCTGGGGATGAACGCGGAGCCTCAGGCTTATTAGGCAAATGCTGTACGCTGAACCATGCCCTGGCCCCACAGATGGTGTCTTCTCCGACCTTGGGACCCCGCCCTTCCCTTCCCCTGCCCCAGACAGAGTAGATGAAAGTACAAAAGGACCAAGTCAAGCCAGGTACTGACGCTCACGCCTGTCATCCTAGCTACTCAGGAGACTGAGATCTGAGGATCCTGGTTCAAAGCCAGCCTGGGCAGGAAAGTCCGTGAGACTCTTTTATTTCCAATAAACTACTCAGAAAAAGCCAGAAGTGGCGCTGTGGCTCACGTGGCAGAGCACTAGCCTTGAGCACAGAGAGGCTCAGGGACAGTGCCTAGGCCCTGAGTTCAAGCCCCAGGACCAGCCAAGTCAAATCTAATATCAAAGAAATAATGAAATCAAGAATCCATAATGAAACACTTTCAAGATAGATATGTCCCAAACGTTCCATGGGATGCATTTATACTATAGAGTGTTTACCTGAGATTCAAATGTGACAAGGTGTCCTGTGTTTTATCCTACAATACTGCTCACTCTTTTCCTTCCTCTTCCCCTCCCCACCCCACTTCTCCCCCACTTTCTCAGCTGACTAAAATACCATCATCCCAAAGCTCAGTGCCTGACACAAGCAAGGCTCCAACACTGCCCGGCTCCTCACAAGCTCATGTGACCAGAGCTCCCTGTCCCGTGACCCGACAAATCCCCTCCCCAAACCTGCAGTCAGGTGGAATTTGGGGTTCCAGAACTGGAGCAAGAACCTCCTCCTCCCCTTTTCCCTCCCTTCCATGTTCTTCTTCCTTGCCAGCCCCCTAACACTGCCTCCCCCTGCTTTCTTCTAGTCCCTCCAACGATCAGCCGGTGGTATCTCTTTAACATCTGGAACGGGGCTGGCGTGGAAGAAAGACTCACAACTACACGGAGTGAAAGCACGGGCGGGGTTTCATGAATTAGATTAGAACCACCTGAAGTCCTCCCTTGGGAGAGGCGTCAGGAGCCCCCCAAGGCCTGGCACTGGGCCGCAGACATGTTTACGAGCAGCTCTGAGGCACGTGTGCAGGTTTACTGTGCCCTAGACAGCCATCACCGTGGCACGAGACTCACACGACAGAAAACATGCCACACTCATAACGAACTCCACCTGGCCAACAAGTGAATCACGTCAGAGATGATTGCGTCTGCTTCTCGCTTACAGTTCTGACTCTGACATGATTTGACGTTGGAAACTTGACAGAAGAACCCCGTTCTGTTTTCCAGTGAACCGGGAAATTATACTGTCATTGAATCAGGTAAGTGATCGACTTTTAACTATTTCTCGCCCTGGTACAAATTATACTGAAACTTCTCCCAGCACTAACACCTGAGCTTCCAGCGGGAGCTGGGATAGTGTGTGAACTCCACACTGTCCAGCGGGAGCTGGGATAGTGTGTGAACTCCACACTGTCCAGCGGGAGCTGGGATATTGTGTGAACTCCACACTGTCCAGCGGGAGCTGGGATATTGTGTGAACTCCACACTGTCCAGCGGGAGCTGGGATATTGTGTGAACTCCACACTGTCCAGCGGGAGCTGGGATATTGTGTGAACTCCACACTGTCCAGCGGAGCTGGGATATTGTGTGAACTCCACACTGTCCAGTGGAGCTGGGATAGTGTGTGAATTCCACACTGTTCACTAATGGCTGGTTTTCACTCCTAGAAACGCAGCTCGCTCGTACCAGGGTCCAGCACAGAAAGAATCCTTTCCCATCCCTCTCTTGCAAAGCCTGGTGAGGGGCGCCCTTCTCCCTACCCCACAAGGCACAGGGGGTGACCCCCGGCCAGCAAACACCCCACTCTCAGTCCCCTATTGCCTCATGCCCTGACTTGGTGGGGACCCCCAGTTCCTCCATTCAGCCAGTCACCTCCAGATCAGGGCAAGAGGGGCTCTGCCTTGGTCCCAGTGCATGAGAGTCCCCTGGCCTGGCCCCCTCTGACCCTGGCTCTGAGTCCATGGGGACCACAACCCCCCCCACACACACACCTCCCTGCTAGGATGAACCCTACAAACCCTTGACTTGGGAATCCCAGCTCAGGCCCCCCAAAGCCACTTGCAGGGAGCTTCCCTGCATCACAGGGGCACCGTGGGCCCCGGGCGGCTGCCATTTTGTCTCCAGTGGCCAGGGAGATGGCGAGGTGACATCCCACAGTGGGGCAGGGGAGTGGCCCAGCGGGTTCGTCAACTCCTGGGGCGGGGGAGGGGCGCAGAGCTAAGGGATCTGGGCAGCATCTGCACTGAGAGCTCTCTGCGGGGTGCTCAGAAGCCTCCGGCCTGAGCTCCAGGTAACTCAAACGCTCTCCTGGCCTGTGAAAACACAGCTCTGCTCTGAAGAAACGCTCACGCGCACGCTCCACAGAGGGGACCCCGGCTGCCCCTCAGTTTGTGGATGGGAAACTGAGGCCTAGAGAAAAGGATCCCGACTGGCCAGATGGCGGCTCTGGGGACACCCGGTGTCTACGGCCCAGCCTGAGAGCTGACATCAAGTGGGAGGCCCCACAGTGGACACTGGCTGGGCCAGTGCGGACCTGCAGCAGCGGGGGGGGGGGGGGGAGCGCCCCACTCACCTCCCTCCTTCCACCCCACCCACCTCCCTCCTTCCACCAGGAAAATGGCCTACTTGAGACCCACATTGTGTTGGGAGCTGCTCCGTCAAGAGTAAACACGACCTACCATTGATTTGGTCCTGGGAAAGGAACTTGGCCTGCGGCAGAGAGAGAAGAGTGAGGCGCGGGGGTCACCGGAGGTCTCCCCACCCCGGCGAACCCCTCTCTCACTCACCATAGTGCGGCTCCAGCTGCTTCCTCCGGCCGCCAGTCCGAAGTCCACCGGGCGAGGCCGGTAACAAATCCTCGCTGCTGCCGGGAGCCTGACGCCGCCCTGGGTCAGGTTCCAGCAGGGCGGCGGGGGGGTGGGGGGGGCACCCCAGAGCCCTCCCGGGCCCAGCAGGACTCACTACCCATGATCCCAAAGGTGATGGACCATCTAGCAGGGCTCACTCAGAGCAGGGCTTCCAATCCTTCCGTCCTGTGGGTTTCACCCCGCGGGGCCCTCAGTTTCTCTACCACCCCCCCCACGCCCCCCGACCCTGCAGCGTTGCTGGTCCTCGGGCAGCCCTGTGGCTTCACCCCACATCCCCCCAAGGGCAGGACCAAGGGCAGGGAAGACAAGGCCTGGAGGCTGTTGGTTCTCTTATTTTAAAAATATTTATTTGTAGTTACTCCTTGTACAAAGCGGCTTTAGTTCTGCAGGTCAGGTTGGTTCGGTGCATTTTCACCAATTTTCACCCTTCCATCAATTTACCCCATCCTTCCCGTCCTGTTCTCTCATGAACCCCATAAGCTGTTGACTGACATCTCCACCACCATCCTGAGTCCCTTAGCAAGCGCGGGGGGGGGGGGGGGGGGGGAGGGAGGGCAGACCCCAGGGGAGGGGCCCCGCCCCCTTCGCCCCCAGCCCCATGGCTCTGGACAAGGCCCCCAAACTGAGCTCTAGACTCCTCCTCCTCCCCCAGGAATGCAGGCAGGGCCCCCCATCTCCCTGCCCTGGGCCGGGGCCCCACACTCCTCACTCTTGTACAATCAGGCTGAGCTCCCAGGAGAGTCGAGTCCTGACGGGCTTCCACGGTGCCTTTGAGTCACAGGGGTGGCCTTGGAGGGCCATCTGCCCCGTGTCCCCCTCCTGGACCTGCACGGGCCAGTAGAGGCCAGCGCTGGGCTCTCCTACAGGGGGCTGTGGGCCCCAGAACTGCGGTCGCCTGGAACCTTATGTAGGAGTGATCACACAACCTTGCCTGGAAATGGGGTCTTTGCAAGAGAATTAAGAGGAGCAAGGAGGTCCTCACCAGGAGGGGGGTTCAGACGGAGCTACAAGGAGCCAAGTGCTGGCCACACAAGCAGGCACTGACGGCCTGTGCTCCCCCTTGGACTCTGCCGTGTGCCTGCCGGTGCTGAGGCTCGAACCCAGGGGCTGGGCGCTGTCCTTCAGCACTTTCATTCGAGGCTGGTGGTGGGCTACCCCGAGCCGCATCTCCACCTCTCGTTTTTGTCTCGCTCCCCTGCCTGCGCTGGCTGTCTCCGATCTGGGCCTCCTAAGCCTGGGGGCGAGCCAGGGGTGCCAGGCTTCTGCCAATATCTTGATCCCGAATTCCAAGCCTCTGGAGGAGGAGGAACTCGTGTTGTTTCAAGCCACCAGGCTTGGGGTAGCATCAAAGCAGCCTTAAGGAACTGATCAGGGCCAGAGCCGGGGCTCCCAAGCTGTAGCCCACAGACCATCACCCAGGGCTTCATCTGGCTTTGGTTTTTTTTTTTTTCCTAGTTGTGGGACTTGAACTCAGGGCCTAGGCCCTGTCCCTGACCTTTTATGCTCAAGGCTAGTGGTCTACCACTTTGGGCCACAGCTCTGCTTCCTTTCTGAGGTCTTACCCTGTTTTCTCTTGCTGTCCTGAGGATTGAACCCACGGCCTTATGCAGACTAGGCAAGCTCTACTACTTAAGCTACGTCTCAATGGAGGCATTTCCTCCTGCCGCCCCCCCCCCAGGTGGTTTCCTGGGAGTCTGCTGGGTTTCCAGGCCAGTGAAGATGATGGGAAAGACTCCCAAGAAGCTTCCCAGGAGGGCCTGGGTCTCCCAGGCGCCAAGCGCTTGCAATTTCCTCTATTTGGTATTCATTTTTGGGCCTCTTGTCCTACTCACATTTTAAAAACTGTTTTCTTATCAAGGGTTTTCCAAGATGCATCATCCACAGACCCTGACTGAGAGAAGGGTTGAGACCCATGGTAAACAGCCTTGGAACAGCTCGTCCCGGAGGGAGGGGAGGGGTGTGCTGCTCAGACACGCGGACCGCGCACCTCCCACTCCAGTCCCGCGTCCTGCTCCAAGCCTCCCAGGGAGAAGTCAGCTGACACGCCGAAGGCCAGAAGCCACCTCCTTCCAAGGGCAGTACAGCCGGGAGGCCAGGGGACATCTCTGGGGACAGATTTACCAGTGACCTGTCCTGCCCTGCCCCCACCGAGAAGACCTGCACTGAGGAAAAGCCCCTCAGCCCCTCCGTGGGACACTGCCGGGGGGAGTGCAGGGCCAATGGGCAGGGCAGGGTTGAGAAGGCCTTGGAGTTCACCTAAGATCGCTGCTAGAGGTCTTCACACCCCAGCGGGGGCCCAGGCCAGCTAGCGCCAACCCCCCTCCCCAATTCCTCCTGCCTCCCCATCTCACAACCAAGCCAGAAAGAACGCCAGCCAGGCTGGCTTTATTCTCAGCTCTCCTCGCGAAGCTGCCTGCCTATGGGCTGGTTAGCAGAGGAACCCCGGCGCTGAGGAGTGAACCCCGGCGCTGAAGAGTGCCTACGGGCTGGTCAGCAGAGGAACCCCGGCGCTGAGGAGTGAACCCCGGTGCTGAGGAGTGAACCCCGGTGCTGAGGAGTGAACACGGGCTGATCAGCAGAGGAACCCCAGCACTAAGGAGTGAACCCCGGTGCTGAGGAGTGAACCCTGGCACTGAGGAGTGAACCCCTGCACTGAGGAACGCCTACGGGCTGATCAGCAGAGGAACCCCGGCACTAAGGAGTGAACCCCGGCGCTGAGGAGTGAACCCTGGCACTGAGGAGTAAACCCCGGCACTGAGGAGCGCCTACGGGCTGATCAGCAGAGGACCCCCCCGCAGCACTGAGGAGTGAACCCCGGCACTGAGGAGCGCCTACGGGCTGATCAGCAGAGGAACCCCGGCACTGAGGAGCGCGTCGGCCCAGGACTCCCTGAGATCACGAGCAGACAGGCTGCGGGCTGCAACACGAGGCTGGGGTGCCTTTCATGAGAGCCCCTGGACCAGAGGCCTGGGGGAGGGCCGGGGGAGGACCCACCGCGGGGAGCAGGCCTCTCTTCCTGGTAGCGGGGCCCTGGCAGCAAGAGACGCAGGCTGAGACAGGCAGACAGGCGAGCGCCCGGAGCCGGCAGCCCCTACAGCAGGGCCCCAAGAATGGAGCCGAGGTCGGAGTCCTGGATGCTGACGCCCCACAGCGGGCCGCGGAGGGGCAGTGCGGAGTGAACCCCAGCGGCCCTCACCTCCCGGCAGGCGGGGCGTGGGAGAGCGAGGCTCCAGGCACCCTGGGGTTGGGTGGCTCAGTGCCCTGTGGGGCTTGACGGAGCCAAGACTGCCCGCCCCGAGGGGCTGACCCCCGCCCACTGGGCCACGCCGGCGCCCCGGGTCCACCCGGTGCAAATGTGGCCCTGAGGGTGCAGGAATCCAGAGGATGACACAGCCCACGAAGCGGCGTCCTGGGCCAGGTGGCCAATGCCGGCCGGTACCCGGGTGGCCCCTCTGCATCCGCACATCCGGGTCCCCTGAGCAACAGGAGCGCGGCCAGGGGTCCCAGCACAGGATGGGCGAGGGCGAGGGGAGGGGGCAGGGCCTGGCCTGGACACACTTCCCACACCACACTCCATCCTCAAAGGACGGACGCCCAGGAGAAACCGGGCCCGAGCTGCTAAGCGTCAGCCATGCACCCCGCACACGCACGGCCTGCTCCGCCCTCCTACCACACGCGCACACACGCACACACGCGCACACGCGCACACCCGCGCGGCCGTGGAGCGGAGGCCGGCCTGGCGGCTCAGGGCCGACTGCTGACGTGGAGCGTGTAGAAGGCCCAGGGCTCGGGGACATAGATGACGCCCGGGTACTTCTTCCTGAGCACGGGGTCATTCCACAGCCAGGCCACCCAGACGGCCACCAGCGAGAGGGTGACGGTGAAGGAGCCGAGGAGGAAGAAGCCGTTGCTGTCCAGGAAGAGGCGCCTGCGCTTCTGGTGCAGGACGAGCGCCAGCATGGCGAAGAAGGTGAAGATGAAGAGGATGAAGATCTGGCCCTCGGTGACCAGGTACCTGGAGGAGCAGCAGGTCCCAGCGTCAAGGGGAGGGCGGGCGCCACCCCAAGCCCAGCCCGCGGCGGGGACTGCTCAGCCGGGCCTCCCCGTCACAGCCCGCCTTGGCCGGAGGCGTCGGCTTGCACGCGCGCAGGGGGTGGGTGGTGTTGGCTTGCACGCGCGCAGGAGGTGGGTGGCGTTGGCTTGCACGCGCGCAGGGGGTGGGTGGCGTGTTTGCACGCGCGCAGGGGATGGGTGGCGTTGGCTTGCACGCGCGCAGGGGGTGGATGGCGTTGGCTTGCACGCGCGCAGGGGGTGGGTGGCGTGTTTGCACGCGCGCAGGGGGCGGGTGGCGTCGGCTTGCACGCGCGCAGGGGGTGGGTGGCGTCGGCTTGCACGCGCGCAGGGGGTGGGTGGCGTTGGCTTGCACGCGCGCAGGGGGTGGGTGGCGTGTTTGCACGCGCGCAGGGGGCGGGTGGCGTCGGCTTGCACGCGCGCAGGGGGTGGGTGGCGTCGGCTTGCATGCGCGCAGGGGGTGGGTGGCGTTGGCTTGCACGCGCGCAGGGGGTGGATGGCGTGTTTGCACGCGCGCAGGGGGTGGGTGGCGTTGGCTTGCACGCGCGCAGGGGGTGGGTGGCGTGTTTGCACGCGCGCAGGGGGCGGGTGGCGTTGGCTTGCACGCGCGCAGGGGGCGGGTGGCGTTGGCTTGCACGCGCGCAGGGGGCGGGTGGCGTTGGCTTGCACGCGCGCAGGGGGCGGGTGGCGTTGGCTTGCACGCGCGCAGGGGGTGGGTGGCGTTGGCTTGCACGCGCGCAGGGGGTGGGTGGCGTCGGCTTGCACGCGCGCAGGGGGTGGGTGGCGTTGGCTTGCACGCGCGCAGGGGGTGGGCGCGCTCCCTGACTCGCTACCGGGGATGTATGGGTGTGGTTCTGTGTTCGTTTACTTGGAACTGAGGATGAACGCAGCGCTCCGCACGCACGAGTCACGTGCTCTGCCACCTGAGCGACACCCCAAAACCTTTTTGTGTTTTGGTTTGACATAGGATCCCGCAAACTTTGCCTGGGCTGGCTCCCAACCGCACAGCTTTCCGCCTCGACCTCCTAAGTGGGGTTACGGGTGCGCAGCACCGTGCCTGGCTGGCTGCCATGATTTTAAAAAAGCAGTTATTGGAAAGTGTGGCCTTCTGGTTTCTCTCGTCACCGTAGGATGTGCCCACGTGACAACCGAGGGACGAGAGCCCCCCACCAGAGAGCACTCCCCCACACTGCCACCGGCCCCCACGCGCTCCCTAGAGCCTCACTGGGGGCCTACGTGACGCGTGCGTTTGCGGCGGGGTTTCTGCGGGCCGTGGGGCGTGGAAATGCAGTTTGCAGGGATGGCCGTCACCGCCGTCCTGGCTCCAAGAGAGCCGGCGGCACCCGAGAGCCGGCAGCGCTTGCCCGAGGGGCGACCCGCCGAGCTGCCTGCCTCCGAGGGGAGCCGTGATGCCAGCCCATCTGCTCAAGGACCCGCAGCTCCCCGACGCGGGGGCCCACGACCACGAGGAAATCCCCGTGACATCCCGCAGCCCGTGTTCTCCCGTAGGCAGAGAGCGTGAAGGGCTGCGGTCCAGCCGACGGCCGTGGCCCCCACAGGGAGCTCCAGCGTGGCCTGGCCCCTTCCCCTCAGGAGTGTCCCCTTCCCCCCCCCCCCCATCCTTTCTACTCCCGTCCTCGGGGGGTGCACGGGCTAGCCCAAGTGGGCCTTTGCAATGGCACGGAAGGCCCTGGAGAACGAGGAGCCTGTGCGTGCCACGGGGCCCCGCGTGAGCCGGGCTCGTGCCCGTCCAGGGCCCTCCTGGGGGCGGCCTGTCCCCAGGGCGGAGGCGGCAGGGAGGGGGAGCCTGGCTGGGAGTTAGCTGGAGGGAGCGCGGGAGCCAGCAAGCCGCCCGGAGGTGGGGCCGCCCCGTCCCGTCCTAGGGTCTCCACGGTGCCCTGCGGTCCCCCCCTCACCCCGAGAAGTCAGCCAGGCAATGATCTCCACGGTCCCGACGAGGCCCGGGAGGACACGGGCGCGGACAGGGCTGGCGGCACCCGGGGCTCCCCGCGTCCCGACCGTGGCGGCTCCCGCGGGGCCCCCGGCCACTCACCAGTAGTAGAGGCCGCTGGGCGCCACCAGGAGCAGGGCCGGCCCCGGCATGGCGCTCTGCTCTCGCGAGGCCGTGAAGCAGCCGCTGAAGTACATGAAGAGGATGAGGAAGAAGGGGATGTACCTGCAGAGGGAGACCCAGCCTTAGCCAGCGCCCCTCACCTGGGCCCTTCCCCCCCCCCCCAGTCCTGTATCACCCCCCTGCACCCAGCCTTCCCACCTGGGGGGCTCCGGGGCAGAGCAGGAAACAAGAGGGCGGGCACTGCCCTCCACCCTGGCTGCCAGCCTCGCTCTACAGGGGACAAGGAGGGGCAAGGTCTTCCTCACCCACTGGCCCGGAAATGGGGGGCCAGAGGTCACTGGGGAGCCCCTCACCTCACCCAGAAGGACAGCTCCTCCCCCCCAGCCCACCCCCACCCCCTTACCTGCTCTTCTCCCCTCTGCCCTCCCAGCAGGAAGCCTTTCAAGCCAACTCTGGCCTCAGTTTACCCCCCCCACACCCTTTACAGGCCCTGAATCCTCAGCCTGCGCTCCCGCTTCTGAGGTTTCTTCCTGCTGGAACGGTGGGCTGAGGGAAGGAGATGCTACGAAGCCCTGGGGCGCACTGGCTACGAGGGGGAGCCCCAACCCCACCT